>NW_022884914.1:5311088-6638860 GCF_011952205.1 Bombus bifarius | reverse complement strand
CGCGAGCTGCCGCCGGCATGGGACGAGCAGAGGGTGCACGCGCACGAAGAAACGCGGAAAAGAGAGGGAACGATCGAGTGAGGAGCACTCCGACTCTCAGCCAGTCGACAAAGAGGCTCCTTCTATGCAAATTAAATGCTGTTTCCATAACCATTCGTCCGTTCCATTGAGTGAGGTTCGGCTCGCCCGTTCGCCCGGTTCTTTGTCATCAAGGTAAAGGGAACTTTCACAAGGGGCCGCTCTCGCTCGCTCGCTCGTTCGCCCGATCAACCAGCCAACCAACCGACCCAATCCACCCACCCAAACCACCACCCATCCGCCAACTACCCTCTCTCCATTTCAATAACCGAAAACTGAGCTCTCGCTCTTCTATATGCTATTAATCAAAAGAACTTCCCCGACTTTTTTCGCTCTGTCTCCCTGCCACCCTCGCAGCTACCCTGTGTTTTTCCTCCCTTGTGCGACCGTTTGTCTCTACTTTACACTACCCAGCATAACTCAGGGAAAACGAACGGTTTGTTCCTGCTTCTCGATCGTACTATCGCGAAAGTTTTGGTGTATCGTTTCAAGCTTCGCGATGAGGTAGATAAAAATTGCATCGGGATTGGACGACCGAAGAGTCGAGATTGGGTCGGTTGTCTCAGATGATCGAATATATCAAAGAATTATCAACTATGATATTGCCTGACGTAGGTATTGTTTATTCAAAATTTCACGTGAGATCGGTATTACGGTACCAAATAAAATTTCCGACCCTTGTTTTATTCACCATATATCTTATCTATGGAGATACTTTCACGTATATTACATCCGCCTACCATTATTGCTCCCATTCTTCCGTTATACATTCCCTTGACAGTCGATACTTGAAACAGCAAAATACCCTATTTTGCTACATTTTTTCATATTTCGAGCTAGTGTTCTTATTACTTTTAACTATCACATAAACATTGTTAGTAAACATAATTAAGTATAAAAAGGTATCTATTTTTACCAAGCTCTTGTCAAAAACGTTTCTGTCTAATATATAAACAACATACAAGGAAATTTTTGACAAACGATTTCTGCTAACAGTAACACACATTTTGACAAGCCGTCGCTCGAGAGAAATCGATTTCGGAGCATTTTATTGGCGACATTCATAGACTGCTAGTCTATAGCCATTAAAGAAATCTACGAGCTTAACGATCCACTAAATTATCGTACGTGGTCGTTCGCCACCGTAGGTCGCCCTAGCTCATTGCCATTAAATCCAATGTCCGGATTGTTAGTGCTCATTAACGGCGGGTGTCATAACACCGAGCGCAACGGAGCGGAAGAAAAAATGGAACAGTAGTTGATACTCAAATACGGATAATCGCGCAATACATTCAGCTCTGTATTCCATGTCTGATTTGCCCCCACATATGTTCATGTGTTTGCTGTATTCGCCACGTTTAAAATCCTATTTATTACCACGAACAGCGGGTCAACCAGACCAATCATGGACATTTAAAGTGTCACGGATAATACGCCATTTTCTCGTTTTACGACGTTTAATAAACATGAAGCAATAAAGACATGGGAATATGATATGTTACGGAGTGGTTTGAGACGACGATAGTCTATGAAATCGAAATTGATGCGAACTTCAACATAAAATGTATCATTTAAATTGAAGTGAGATAAAATTATGGAATTTAATTGAAACTCTTACGAATCCTCTACGACCTAAGAATGCAAATTGAAAGCTGATATTACTCTATCTGACGTTTCAAATTGTGTCTTTCAAAAATTGATTGAAATATCGATATAAAAATTTAGGGTTAAATTTCATAAGAATAAGTAGAAAATGACATCCTGTAGAAGGAACATTCAGAAAGTAAGAAGCGCACAATTCCAGAAACAAGATCACTCAACCTTCGTTCTACCATTTTTCGAAACCTGGAATCACGCGACATGTTAATTCCTGTCACAATGGCGAACACTAATAGCGGCAAAAAAAATGAAAAGATTTTCCGCCGGCAGTATATCGGATCGAGACGACCCGCGCTCTTCTGTCCGAGCGAATGCACGCCGATAGCAATGAAATTACGCCCGGTACAAAGAGCGCCGCGGGCGCACCGTCCCGTAATGATGCAGCGCGTTTATGTTAAGAGCACGCCAGTTGCCTCCGAACAGAAGCAGCCACCTCTTACAGCTCATCGGCTCATATACGAGCGTCAGTTCGTAGCACGCGTGCACACACGGGCGATCGTGCGCTTTGCGTGCTAGGCCTATTCTAATTTGCAAATGTCGTGCGGACCCACAGGAAGCTACCGTCAAGATTGATACTATTAGTCTGCCAGAGAACTACTACCTTTTGCTTCTAGTACCACATTGTTGATTCGGATTTACCATTCAGGTTTTCCTGTTACCTATACGTTCGGTTGGTTTAGTAATAACGAGATGGGCGGTTTGTTGAGTTAGTATAGACTACGTACGTAGATGGAAAGATAAATAATTTTGCTTTGGAGAAAGGTGAAAGTAATGGAGCATGGTAAGCTTGCGTTTGTAATACGCAATTTTGTAAAAATCAAACGCACTGGAGGAAAAAAAATTTGTCGGCGAAATCATCGATATTGCTACTTAGAAAGCAGACACATTTCAATTAACATTGATTTACCTTCTAAATAATCAATTTGTATTTGTTAACAGTATCGTGTATCTACGTAAAATATTTAAACGCGAGATAGTAAAATTATTAAAATGAAATGTTTCTTAAATAATCACGTAAATTCATAGTTGATTTAGAATTATTGAAAGCGTGAAAAGTATTTTAATGATAATGGAGATTACAAGATAACACGCGCAAGGAAACTATGTAAATGTTGTCGTAGAGAAGCCTACTCAGTTTAAGTTGCTAAAAATACAAGTATTTATTCGCTGCTTAAAGCAAAATCCACATTATGGCATTGAATAATCGCGAGATATTCTTACACGTCGGGCTCCAAGTATGCTCAGCAATTATTACTACAGTAATGGGAAACTACTAAATGAACTGTAGACTGGACTAGCAAACTGTCAGACGTTGAATTGCGCGCCAGATAAAATCCAAAAACTATTACTAGGTTATCGTAATTCTTGTACCTTTTCTTTTACACCTTGTGAATTTATTAAACGTAACTGAATATTATCAATTTCGTCGGTGATTAATTTATTACTCCTAGTGGCAGTCATAACGCGTTGACGTTGATTATCACTATGCTAATATGGCTATATGCATTTAGAAGTTCTCCAAATAGTAATTAGATCAGTAATATATGAAATTACGTGTTGGCTGCGTAAATTAAATGGAATAGACAAATTCCCTAACTTCATGATAACCTAATCATTATTTAGGATTAAATCAAATGAAAGGGCAGGGTCTACAAACTGATTACGCAACAAATTAATGAACCATGTTCTATGATAGAAACTAGAATCATACTACAAAAATAAAGTAAGCTGAAACTTCACTGATATTTTCCAATAAGAACATTGCCATGAATTCCTTAATCCATCATCCCCTCGTTCAATTAACGGGACTCCAGTTAACAATACCGTACTGACAACACTTTCAGAAAATTCCATTCCTCTCCATCATTCTTGGCAAGCCTGTACCGAGACAGGACCCATCCGTTGCTCATCGCAAACGTCGATAGGAGACAAGTGGTCGATAATTAATGGCCGATTACCGAAAAAGGTTTGCGAGCGTGAACAAATGGGAAAATGAGAACGGGGGCGCGGGGTTGAGGGAACAGAAGGACGGCTCGTTAAGTTTCTATCAGCTGGCGGGACGGAAGGACGAGCGAGTAACGAGCGTGGAAAAGAAGGAGTAAAACAGAAGAACGCCGAGGGAATGGCGAGGCGTTGCGGAAGGTCCGAACGACGGTGAAGCCTTTAACCTATCACCTGGCACGATGCCTCTGTGATAGTATTTCCGAAGTGGTCGTCGGAGTACCGTACGCCGGTGACGAAAGGTTAACCCGTAATTGGTACGTCCGCGAGGCGAATAATTCGCACGGGCCTCGTTTCGCGCGCGTTCTACCTGCTCTCCACGCGATAAGATGGCTCCATTAAATCAGGAACGCCATGACGTGGAACACGATCGCATGGAAATCGAAGGAAATTACAGAAGCCAGCCGGCCGCGCATGATTTATATTTGTGGGATCGGTGGAGCACGACCCGGCCCATGAGCACCGTTTCCCTATCGCCGCCACTCGGCGAGAGCTTGGCTCTCGTCGTCCGGCTGAATGGCTTCTCCGCAAACTGCGACGGTAACGCGGTTCGAAACGATATTAGACACGCGCCGAGTTGTGTGCTCGTCGAATCGTGGCCGAAGCCACCCGTAACCTTCCGCCGTGACGTTATGGCCACTCAACGAGCAGAATATCGGTTAGTTGGTTCGCTGCTCCCAATCTCTTTAACGTCTAGCATTGTTATAAGCCTCTACTTCTTGTTTCCTGACTACCCCGCTAATTGCTGAGAATGTTATGGTTGATTTAACACGAGAACCAAGCCAGAACTGCTAAAGGCGGTTTTATTCCTATGTGAAATTATTCGATCGACTGATTTATTTTTCCTGTTTTCTTTAAATAATTATACAGTTTTCTTTCAACTTTACTCTCAGAACTATTTCTATAATATTTGAAATTTCATAAAAATGTCTCGTCCGAAAGTTGCATAGTGTTTCGGGAGCAACATATATACGAATTTTGAAGATTAATTGCTCTGCCTTTTCTTGAATTGAATATATTATATTTTCGGTTTATTAAGTTAGTAAAGAAATTATAGAGAAATGAAATTCTGCGTGTAATATTTATTGAATCTTCATGACCACGACAATCCCTTGCATAATCTCTCCTTGCGTTAACCGCATTTGACTACCAGCCGTGTAACCACTAACCAGAAACCGTTTTTACATGGACACCAAATCACCAACTATATACTGCCAGTACCAACAATATATTTACCTATCTAAGCGGTAACCGCGTCTAATTTACCTTCGTTCGAGTACCAGACACGAGACGAGGCTTTCTCAAGGCAGAAACGACCTAGTCTTTTTCTACGCGTAGCCTAATCAACCGCAAATCTATCGTAATAGTGCAAAAAATCGTAACAGCTAAAACGCGTTCGGCTGAGTGATCAGGGATTGTTTCTTCGTCGATAAGAAGAAAACGAGGCCGCGGGCGAGTATGAGTCGAGTTAAAGGAAAAGGCAAAGGAGCTCGCCCGCTCTCTTCCTCGCGTGGCGATCGTCTTACAGCGAGCACACGACCTTGCGCGCAGTCGCGTTCAGCGTTTGGCATCCCTGTTTTTATCGTAGCAGAAAGCTGCTCGTCAACGGACCGCGTCATGTAAATCCAGTTGGATTTAAGACCGACTACGAACTGATCGACAAAAACAGCCATAACAATATCTACGTAAGGCACATATGCTACGACGAATGCTAGTTAGCAAGGCGTTTCATTAGGCAGATAAGGCAGCCAAGAGACCCGCCGTCTGACTGGTTAAATTGCGCATGCGCGCCTGCAAACCGACGCGGTCGTATTTATTTCGCGTTCTTAACCTTACCGCGTGTTCTTACATGCTGTTACCATCCTAATAAGTGCACGCTTGCATCTCATATTTCGTTCACGATAATCTTTCATGCTTATTCGAGTTTTGGTTCTTATAAAATTGAGAGCAATTAATGAAATACGAATTGTCAATCGTTATTTAGAGGTTTATGCTTAGAGGATGGTAACCGATTCGCTAAGACAGTGTATAAAATAGGATCGCTAATGACTCGTTAATTAGATCGCTGATAATTCGTTGATAACTGGTTGATAACTGATCGACAACTGACTGTAACTCATTTCCTCGCGATCGCGTCTGCTTATTTATACCGCTGGGGGGAGAGTCGGAAAATTGAAATTCGTCTTTGTTCACACGGTTACACGTAGCGGCAACATTGTTTTGCTCGGAGTCTGTTTATTCTTACGTTACGTGTATCCTAACGATCTTGATACTCCGAGGCAAAACATCAACATGATTTGAATTGATCTCTAACTCATGTGTCGCTACAGTTACATGCAATCACTATGACACTCCATAAGCAATATATTAGAAATAAAACTTGACTTACGATAGGTGAATCGTAGAGCTCAAAAAGATAGATCTCTCGCTTCTCTGAACAAAACCTGAGACTGCAATCACTTTCACCCACTCTTTCTCGCAAACTTTCAAAAACACTTATTCTCACCCACGCCGCACATTGCTACTGACGTTCGCCATTCGATTTCCTCCATCCGCGCATGCGCAGTTTCGGAACCGCTAACTTTTCTAACATGGCGATTACACTTTAACTTCGAAAAAAACGTTATTCTTGCGCGAGTGAAGCAGTCGAATTTCGGTCGTTTATTTGCAGCTTGAAGTCGTATAAGGTTGTGCGAGATAAACCTGTAGAGGATGTATCTTATCAAATATCACGAATAACAGTCTATATGTTTGTGAGCAATTTATTAAAGATATTACTTTGACACAAAGCACAAGTCCAGGTATAATAAGTTTTACGAAATAAATACGCGCGTGTCAAGAGACTCCGTATACACGTATGATGCGTCGGTATGCTTATGCTGCGGACAGTCGGAAAGTTTGAACTCGACTGCGTTTGACGGTTGAAAGTAGCGGCGGCATTGTTTTGCCGGAGTTCATTACTCCTTGCAATACCCGTGACCTAACGGTCATGGTACTCCGAAACAAAACAACAATAAGATTTGAATCTGTCCTGCTCGCGTGCCGCTACAAACCTGCCTGGCGTTGGCAAATCGGTAGCTGGGTCGGTTATCCCAGTACACGAAGGCACCCCGCGCATCCACGATTGTCCCGATATCTTGAGGTCGGCCCACGTGCGAGACTGGGGAACCGCGGCAGCGTGTTACGCACTTCGAAACGAGCGTGAGCGCGCGCGCACTCTTATGCAGACCGGATATCTCCAACATCCTACGTGAAAAGTTCGACATGCTGTACCATTTGCTCGTACGATGTAGTATACTCGTTCGGATCGTGCACTTCCGTGACTGTCGTGCGAATGTCCAGTTTGATATGCTGCTAGGAAATAATTAGCTTGCCAGGTTTAAGCGAATACCTATGCTTCCGTCAAGGTTTGGTAAGTTAATTTGATTTCAGTACAGTGTTAATTTGATTTCTAATTTGGTAATACTTTTAAACGAATGATACCACGCACGCACACACACACACATGCCGTTGTTACGTTATGTTTATAAAATACCACAGAAAGTGTGAAAGGAAGAATTGAATTTATTTGAGATTTTTGGTTATCTAACAATCGATCATTTAATATCTTGATATTCTTAGACACTCGATCGTATGAATTTCAAAATTCGATTTCACATTTTAATTGCCATTATGTGAAATAACTATATTTCATTGATGCAGCAACGCTATCATTTTAAATATCTCCAGAACATTTAGTTTCACCTTCCTAACCTCAAAAATTAGAGATACTCGATGCGTTCCGATTAAAAATCAATTTTGCCTCTTACTTCTTCGAGAATCTATTCGTGTTCTTGGCCGTTGATTTACGACGAGCGTCGTAAGTCTACATTAAAATGATCGTTGCAAATACGTAGTCACATCGAATCATCAAACATGTCAATGCGGTAATTGTACCGTTTCACTACGTAACTACCAGCAATTCCGCGCGGCGTCCACCTAGCTTGCACCGACTAATTAGGAAAGTTCGTGCGATTCGAAGCACTGGTCGATCGCGTCGCCGAGTAAATCTTCCGATTGATTACCACCTGTCATTCGAGTATACGCGTCCACGCACCTGCTTCGTGCAACGTTCGATCTCACTGAAATTACTGAAACGTAGTTGAGCGTGAAACGCACCGAGAACCTAAGGTAAGACAAGAAGAAAGAAATGTATACGGAGGTAAACGCTGTTTAAATACCGTATATAGTTCGTATCTTCTTGGCATTGGTATTTTAATCGTGTAAAAACTGAACCAAAAAGAAGTCGTTGGACACAATGTATCTTTGTTAATTTTTCGATCTCGGAATTCAAGTTTTCCTTATAATGTTACTAAATCAAATGGCGTACTTTAAAGAAAGAAAACAGAAGATTACGCATTAAAATTTCAATACTACTAAAACTTAGGCGATACATATTTATAAATTACAAACACAGACGTCAGCTCGCGAGTCGCGAAGTTCAACCAGTAGTAACACGTAACATACAACGAAGTCCGCGCTGTTCAGCGAATCTTGTAACGTGTCACGTCCATTGAGATCGCTAGTCTTCGACGGGACGAGTCGTGGCATGGTCTTTCTAGACTTAATAAAGCGATTCACGCTTTCGACGCTCGTCCAGGCGTAAGGAGCTTGAGCAAACTCGAACAAGCGGCCAAGAAACTCGTACAAGCGTGCACGCACCGGTATCCTCAGCTCATTTGCGCACCGTCAAACCAATCACCTGCCTTTTTCCACGAAACTTGTATCGCGCAGGCTGTTCAGCACACGCATATAATTAGATGCCACGGTTATCATCATTTTTACAGGAAGCAGATATCTTGAACCGATCGTCCGGCTTCTCGATCTCGCGTAATTAAAGCCGCATTACCATGTAGCTCGGAGGCAAATTACGCTCTATAAATTCGGCGAATTCTCCTCCGTGAAATTTCGACACCAATCTTCAGGTTTTCGACTGATCGATTTACCGTGAAACGCGCCGCTTCCATGACTCTCGATAATTGCGCGAAATTAAATGAGTCACGTGCTCTCCCGTATGCGTAGTCTATTGTAGCAAATTCAATTAAATCAGCCGATTCGTATCGCAATCGAGTGAAAGTGTGCGGTTAAAAGGAACGTTTATACGAGATCCATCGAAGTCGGTCGTAGCACGAAACACTTTCTGATAAATTCGGAAATAATATTTTACTTTCTTTTATTATTTTACTATTTTATTAACTGTTAAATACGTAAAAATTTATAACTACCTTTGTTACACCGATACGAAAAAACCCAGGGAACGCAAAATGACAACTCTATTAATAAATTAAGGAATTGCTTTTGTTAGATACAGAAATGATTTATCAATACTTAAATCAGTCTAGCCTTACAGATCGCTATAAATCAAACTACGCTTTAACAATCTAACCCAGAAGCCACGCGCGTTCACCGAAAGCCGAACCTGTCTCGCGAAACCTCAATGCACGTATGTTTATATCCTTATCGAAGTCGTAAGCCTCCAGAAACGTACACGAATCGTACATTCTCCGTGCAGGCCGAATGGAAGGGACGAAGCCGAGCGTGGGCCGCGAAATTTCACAATTATTTCACTTGCGATTGAATCGCGGAGCGCTCGTGACTTCAACTCCGGCGCGAATAATCGCGTTTTCTTTTCGCACCTGACTGCCGTCGCTTCGATCGGTAAATCACGCCTCGCATGATACACACGTGGGCAATTAATGCATATCCATGGACGATTAGGTGCGTTCAGGATTACGAGCGCCTCCGGGAACCATTCGTGGTGGAATTGGTCGCGTGGGCGTGCAAACGAGCGGCCGTGAAGCAACGGAAAAAAACCTGTCGAACGGTGACATTTATCACCCGCGTTATCTCGCTGGATTAAATCGTGCTCCTCTTTAGCATTCCGCTCCTGCGTCTTCCACGACGAGTATATTTAACTCGATTATTCTATTTTTCCAGATCGCGATTCGATCAACTATGAAAAGCAAAGAGGCTTTTTAATCGCTTGCATTCGTAATAGAGCGGCTAGATCGTGGTATTGAAGGTTGTCCGGATTGTGTGTGGTCGAGGTTTCATATCTAAGCGTATTAAGCGAGATCGCACTGCGATTAGTGTAGTTTTTATCGATTAGCAAGTATTATAGGAATTTCTCTTAAAGTTGCAAAAACTATTTTAAGAGTTGTGATGTTCTATAATATTATACTGCATAGAACTACAACGATATAGTGGTTATCGAAAGTTTGCGATCTTAGCGTAGTTTTATTATACAGTATTTACATTAATATCATGTAATATAATTTATTATAAAAATTTATGTGGTGACCTATAAGCCACCCTGCATTCATGCGTAACCTGTACTCAAGGGGTTAATTCCGAGGCTATGAAGAAACGATCAGAGTTCAAAGCTTTCTGGCGATATCGTAGACACTCTCCATGGTAATTTTTATCCATCGATTCTATCAGACAACAAGGTTCACGATCCCAGTGCTCTCCGTAATATCGGCACGTAACATGCACACAGGAACGTTTCCCTTACGTCGGATTACTTTGTCCGGGCGCGCTTCGAACGTCTTCCCGCCGCACATTCCACCGTGCCACGTTTCGTTTAACTATCCGACAAACGTACACATTCACGTGCACACATCGGTTTCGTATCCAAGAATCTCATTGCTCGTTCGCGGCCACATGGGACAGCACAAAGTAAGCGCGCGTATAAAGGCGCGACCTTCCTTCCAGACTTCGTCCCCGACAGCGAGCTCGGCCCACAGACCGCGCACAGTGGTGTGTATTGCGGGAACGCACATATATTTTCTCCTGATCTGGAAAACAATACGCTAAGCGTGGATTTATATGCACCGCGGCCCGAGGCAATAACTTGCGAGGCGAAACACTGTCTCTTCTTTGGCGTTTCCCTGCTTACCCCGGACGTGTCCCTCCTCTAAATAAGGACACGACGGAAATGGCTTCCCATTTCTTTTTCCTCCGCGTCTCCCGCGTCTCTTCGCCTGGGTACGGATAATCCACCGGCGTCGCCTCTCTTCTCGCCGTTCCTGCGGAATTAACCCTCCACGTCGTTGGCTTTTTAGAGAAGATCATCCGCTTCTACACCGAGCATATTCGTTTTAGTCCCTGCTTCCGAAATTCTTTTAAACACGAAATTGTTCGTCTTCAGCGAATAGATTCGTTGAATCTTTCGTGCGGTTTCGGAGTGATTTTTTCGTTAACGAGTTAGTAAAGTTCTTACTGTGGTTTAAAAGAAAGAAAGGGAAAGGAAACGTATCGGGGGAGTGATTTGTCGGAGTATGGATAATTGAATAATGTTAAAATTGTAGCACAATATTGGTAGAATATAAACTACGCTGATTAATACAAATTATCAATTAACAAGAAGCAATTTTTTCTCTTTCAAAAGAGTAGTACTGATGCGATATTTCTAATTTCTCGAACTATTAGTTTTTAACTTAATACTTTTATGCGGAAGCAAATATACCAAAAAACGAATAACACCACAATATCAACCAGAAACTATCTCGATCAATTTCCCGGCTACTTCGCCGTGTATTATGCGTGTTTCCTGAGACGTGGCATCTATAAAACATAAATTCAGATTATCGGTGATATTTGTGCGATAGATGGCCGGGCAAACGGCACGCGATAAATCGAAGAGGCGCGTGTGTTCCGGGCCACGAAGAATGGAGTTTCCCCGACAAGCGTCGATTTGTCAAGAAGGGCTTCGAATGCCTCTCAATGGCAACAAGCGGAAAGCTCACCCTCTTCGGGGCGCCCATTCCGACCGCCACAATGCCTTCAATGCGTTCTTTATCCCACCGCCAAGTGAAACGCGCGCACCCGCTCGCGGGAGAAAGCGGCGAGTCAGAAAGAAGAATAAATTCGGGCTCTCCTTTCGCCGATCGGGCCGAAGCCTACAAAATTTACTTACCTACGCGAGCCGCTCTTTTTCCTCCGGCATCGGCCCATTCAGCTCGGATAACTGTATTACGTTCCATTGTGCGCCGCGTCCATCGCCCATTGTCGGCTTCCCTCGCCATTTCCACGGGAAACGTCGTTCGTTTGCATTTTTGCCAGTGACCCAGTCAGTTCGGCTTTTGCACCTACGCAACTTAGATTTTTTATGAGTGTTGTATTCCTTCGTCTTTTAATCTTTTCCTTTCTTCTCTTTTCTTTCTCTTTTGATGCAGCCTGGTGGAACATAAACTTATTATTAGCATCGCGTAATCGTTGTCGAATTTAGAACACGTACGCTAAGCAAAATGAATCTAGTGTTTGCAAATATCTACGTACAGATAAGTTGTATGGGAAATGAGCCTCCAAAATGATAGATTATTTCCTGATGAATGGAAATAAAACTGTGTCGAATCTTGATAAGTCATCTCTTTTTTGGTCTGATACGCGGATAACGACAACACGACGAGGCGAGCAATTATTCAGCCAACGAGCGCGTTCATACTTCGCACATGTTTCCAGATTCCGCGTGCTCAAAAGCACCAGTAATCTCTTTTACCACTTTGTCGCTTGGTTGACACTTCGTCAGAACCTGCTGCGTCGAGTCACTGTAAAACAGCAGCGACTATTTTCTCTCCCACGCGTCGCATGTGCGTGGATGTTACAAAGCTTGAACGAGAGAAAGGTGACTTTTCATTTCAAGGATTACATTTTTGTAAGTGACTACTCACCCCTATGCTATGAAGCTTTTTAAAATTCAGAATTTAAATATTTCAGTATTTAATTACCATTATCGTATTTAGTTTGTCATTTAAAAAATTCTAAAGTTTATTTTACCCTGAACTACGAGTAGTTCTATTCGCTTCCTATTTTATGCTAATAGTAACTAATAACTAAAACCTTGACAATAACTTCATCAATACAATAACATTCTTAATAAGCTTTACCTTTCACTAATCGTCTGACGAATCGCGCAACTTCGGCTCGGAGCGAAACACAGTCAATTATTCCGATTCCTGTGAACCGGACACGAAACGCGACCAAACGGATCCATTACCAAGCATTGTTTCAGTCTTAGCTGTCGCCTGACATTTCCGCGTCGATTGTCACGCCAATAGATCGATTCGCGCTCGTTCCCTTTCCCCGAGGAGATTTATATCGTATGCGCCTCGGGATCGCCTATAATAGGTTGAACGACCTCGACTTTATCTCGCCACTTGAACCTGCCAGGTCCGCGAACAATCGATCTCTCCTCCACAAGATCCTCCGCCGTGGCCGCAGAAGGACGGGGACCGTGTTTCACACACGCTTGCGCTTCGTGCGTGCGAAAGGTCACGACTGCGCTCGCTGCTCGAGAGTTTTTTCCACTTTCTAATACCTTACCACTCGCTCGCCGTACGGGGTTAACGATAACCACGATTCCCTGCCGCCGTTGGCCATGGGCAACGCGACGACGTCCTCTCTTATTCGCCGCGATTACGTCGATTGCTCGATCTAAGCTACCAGCATTGGCAGCACCACGATTTCGCGGACTTTTCTCTTTGGAATACCGTCAATCACGATAGACAGAAGATAGTGGTATAAGAAGAGGTGAAAAGGAAAAGGTTCGTTATCAAACGAAGAGAATTTGAAAATTTTTAGAGTAGAGTAATCTAAAGTATAAGGAACGATTAAAGGAAGAACTACTGGTACCATGATTTTGTAAGTTTTGATGGAGCACTGTCGGTTAAAGTAGAGACGAATAGAGTGCCGATAAAAGAAGGAAAACACGCGTTTCCAAATGGTGCATTGACAATGGAGGAAGTAGGCTATACTAATTAAGAACAATGAAAGACAGAAAAGCCCCGCAGTGATCGAAGTTACTGGCATCGCAATTTCGTAAATCTTTCCCTTTGGAACAACGTCGGTGAGGACAGATCCGGACAGAACGTCAATACACATAAAGGAGAGACGCGTTATCAAAGCTTCCCTCGACGATTGAAAAGATATACTAATAAAGGACGGTGAAAAGAAGAAGAGTATCATGATACGACGAGGCGATTAATTACGTGACGTTCGCGACGCGAACCGTTCGAGGCGATTCGAATTCACGTTCGAAGGAACAAAGAACGTGGAGGAGGAAGGTGGAGAAAAGAGATGCTCCTTTGTGAACGCTAACAAGCGTCGACAATTTAATGGTATAACTTCGTTACATTGACGGGGAGGCGTTGCGCCGCGATAGAGATATAATAGGACTGGCGCTAATTAATAATTAATAACCCGGATCCGAATTAAATGGCTGTAAGGGTCGAGGGTGGCCGCTGACACGGAGCAATGAATGCCGCAGCGCGCGTGCTGTATCGGAAATGACGTATAGGGTGGTCGGAGAAGGCACGTACACACCTACAGGCATAGACAGGGGGTTGCGAGGGTTGTGAAACGAGACAGGCTGGCAACTCCGGCGTTCCAAGGGTGGCCCGCCAGCTCAGAATCGCACCGAGGGGTGTTGCATTATTTATGGCCGCCATCGATCATCGTCCGGCTAGCAGTATCGCCGCCAACACCCCACTAATCGCCATATGACAACCGTATTTATTTTAAAGTCGCCTACGTCGACCTACGATGCATTAATTCTAATTGTTTGATCCGGCCGCCCGTATACGCGGGTGCCTCCTCATTTTGGGGTGACTCGTGTTTAAATTCTCGTTATAACCGCGAAACCACCGGCCTTTGCCTAGGGCTTAGGGGATTGTAATTTATTCTTGAGAGTGGATAGAGACAATTTATGAGAAGTAGCGTGTTTGGAATCGGGCGTGTTCGGTGATGAACATTTGTCATAAGATGATCGATTCGAGTACCATATGAAATGTAGCAGATTCTTTATATTAACTTCGTTGCGAATGTGTGTCGATACAACTTGACGTTTCCTGTAAACAGATACAAACCTGTTCGTGATTAGAAAATGTACCTAACCTGGTATCTTACTTATACGTAATTAATTTAGGAGACATTTAAATTTCAGCATTAAGAGGTAATACGGACTACTTTGTATGGAAATTTTAAAATGATATATGATATTTTTATGATATAGAGGATGATGAATGAAACTATATTTTCTAGATAATTAGCATGGCATAGGTTCAACTAAGTAATCTTCTCCTATATGACCTTTATCCGTCCAAGTTGCTAAGAACCTTCTGTAAGAAACTAACATTTTCACTTAATGTTACTTCAATTTTCTTTTATTATATAATGCTGCAAGATCGGATTAGATTTATGTGAAATCTGCTTCGTTCAAACTCTTTTATTTATTGAAATTAATTACAGATTGAATTAGACGTTAAATTTCTATTTAATCACCCTCGATCTTCCATTACTTTGTAATACTAGTTCTTCCAGCGTCTTTTTATCACACGAGAAATACTAATTTTATCCCATCTTCAAAATTAAACCTGTACTCACAGGTTCGCGCCGTGTACGACCTTTCTCAATATTTTGTCGATAGAAGCCGAATAGAATATCTTTCGTTCATCGTCTAATTAAATATTATTCATTCCCAGACAAATCTCTGTTTTTTATACTGTTACTACACTCATATGTGTATCTCCTAGTCAATATGGTTCATAAGAACAGCCTGTACCGCATAATCAAGTGACACGCTAATGAAACGTCAATACCGATATCTGAATAGATCGTCCGACGCAGAGCGTGCGCTCTTTGACCGTAGTCAGGGTTAGGAGGTAAGACGCGAAGCGAAGGAGGTCGATGATGCGACGTACGCGATGGAGTGTGCAGAAGAGAACCGTATCGTGGGTATTGCCGTAAAATATGCATAGAGAAAGGGCTGACAGAGGGAAGGTGGAGCATGGCGAGGAACTACGAAGAAGAAGGGACGCCCGAGGACGAGAGGTGGTTGATGTGCGAGAAACTGGATGCTCGGGGGTTGACGGGGAATTACGCTGCATTCGAATCTCAGATGGGTGGATAGGAGAGACAAGGAGACTGCTGCACCTCGGCGAACATCGGCGGCTAGAATGCCTGCAACGAGGGTGCGGATGCAAGAGAGTAGAAGATGGTGCGAGCGTTGCTTCCACATGAAAAGGGAGTTGTCGTAGATGTCTGCGAAAGGAAGTAGGAGAAGGGAGGACATTTTATCCCCCCGTGTTACACATTCACGGCGTAGGTCGTCCGTTGACCCCGACCGCCTCGCGTGAACCTGTGACGCGAACTATTATCTCCTGACCGTACAACCGTGTGTTTGGCGTGTACGTCGGAATCGAGTAATAGGCTTTTGGTTAGCGTGATGGGTGTTCTGTTAATGGGTATAAATGTATCGAGGGCGATGTAGGGAGATTTGTAGGGTAGCACGGAAGGGAAGGGTTGATCGGAAAATGTATTCCGTTTTGCATGAAAGTGAGATACAGATTCCTGTATTTCTTTGATATACGGATCGGAGGATGGTAAATAATTTAATCGAAGTCGTTGAAGATTTCTATTTATGACATCGATATTTCGTTCTGATACTGTTACTATTGTCTCTGAAATTATCTTATCTATTTGGAAGTACTTGTACCTCAGAAAGAGACACTTTCTAAACTTACGGCTACATGACATTTCCTTACGTTTCAAGTAAATTAGCGAAGGCATTTCCGAAGTCTACTTATTTCTGAAACATCTTTATACCTTAATGGTCGCTGCTCAAATTAAGAAGCGGGAACTTTCTCTCTAACTAGTTGCAAGTTGCCAACTAGTTTCCTTTTTAAACACCGTTCGCTACTTTTCCTTTCTCTGCTTCGTATTTTAACACGGGGAAAGGTGGTTTTATCGTTTAGTAACGTAAGTAACTTAATATCGCTACTAAATTTTAATATATATTCACCTCGAAGCTTTAAATCGTCTTTTACTTATCAATGGTACAACATTCACTTCTGTTCTTTTTACAATTAATCTGTCATGCAACTCATTAACTGAGTAGGTGAAATAAGAAAATAAGATCATAATAATATATTTAAACGATACGCAGTTCTATAAATTAAATGATATATAAACTGCTATCGTAACACACTCGGCAACTTCATTTAGTTACTGACACACACACATATATATAGATCCTATTACCAAGCAATTAAATTCTTAAATTTATTTATCCTCTCAAACCTCAAAACCATGAAAAATTCTGACCGTACTACAACCCATCGCACTCAACAGCTCCTATTCACTCATTAATATATACATACACGCAATCAATAATCATCCATCGATATCTCAACTTCATTTACCTATCCACCATAACAAATTCATAAAGGTCTTCAGGAAGTCACGCACCTCTCGCTATTTAAAAAGACGAATTGGCTAACGAATCCTCAACATTTCAAGAAGCAGTAATCTAATACTTCCAGCAAGAATCAACTTCTACTACGCCACCCACTACTCGCAATCTTTTCCATTTCCCTGTACAACCTGTTTATCCACGGTGGCTGCAAAGTAGCCGGAGGACATCGGTCGCTACCAGAATGAAATCGATTTCCGTCTCCGCCGGCCGGCGTTTCACGGTCCATCGAGCTTCATCCGCGCGCGATCCTCGAGGAAACAACAAGAAGGAGAAAAGGAGAAGGGAACAACGACCGAAGGGAGACAAAATGTATCCGGCAACGAGAGTAACAAAAAGGACAAGCGAAGAGGTGGCTGTAATACGCGAGGCGAGTCGAAGACGTCCGTGTCTCGCAAGGTTGCTGGCTCGCGAAAGCATGGGTCTCGGCGACTGGCATAACTTGTTCAACACGTTTCTCGCGCGATGGGGTCACCGACGAACGAAAGATGCATCGACCAGCGGGGTCACCACAGGGTTGCGCTGCACACGTGGCAGCCTGCCGCCGGCGATTCGGTTGCCGCCAATACCATCCCGACCGGCAAGATTTTGACCACCGTGGCGTACGCCACTCTCCGTATAAATCACTCGAGATAATCGCGGCCGATGCCCGCTTAATCGTAGGATGTATCACCGGGTCGTGGGGCAATCGTGTGTTCCGCTCAAATGCGATATCGCGCGAGTGGTTCGTGTGTGACTAGCCAAAGTTTTCAAGGTGTGACGGTGACTGTTTGATGAGCTTTTGCTTAGAGTTTGCAATATTAAAACCTTATTTTAGGCCCAGACAGATTACGAAATGTTTAACATTAAAGTTATGGTTCTCCTTTTTGGAATACGACATTTAGTCGAAGCTATTGTAAAATATCGGTTCGAGTTCTGTTAAAGTGATTTTTCAAAGATATTATACTTCTCGCAGATATCACTTCACTTTTTATAAATTTCTTTCGTCTGTTCACGACTAACTTTTAAATGGATATCTTTCGAAAATATAACTGTAAGATTCTGGCCAATAGAAGTGATAAACGAAGGTTTCAAGATAGGACTCGATCAGAGAAAAGATATGCGACAAGTTGCGGAAAAGTTCATGAGAGCGTTAGGTTGAGAGCAAGGACAAGATGGCCCCTATCGAACGGCAGGTGTTCGAGGTTGTAATCGGGCATCTTATCCGGCCGAAATCTCGTTAAAAGGGTAAACGATTGTGTTAAGCGAATGGCCACGCAACGGTTCCCTGGTGAATATCATCGACAGGCCCGGATGAAGATCGTACGAAATGGTGATTTATTGGTCGGCGTTGAAAGTAAACAGCCGGCCGGCTGAGAGCGCCAATGACGTTGGAATTGATTCGACGGTTTAAATGGAATTGTCGTTTACTAATGAAACGGACTGGCTCGATAGCATCGACGGCTGAAAATTCATTTATAATTCTTTGCGGCGGAATAGAAACGTTATTTCGAATTCGAGCTTTTATTAGGTAGCTGCGTTAGTTGGATTCATTGATTGAAACATGAGAATTCATTTTTCATTCAGTACGCTTCCTTTTTATTCCTCTTTTTTTTTCTCTTTTTTGATTTAACGTAATACGTAGATGAAATGCGAATGGGTGAACGAAGTTGAATAAAAACGAAATGAAAGAATTTTCGAACAATCATACACATTTAATTATTTATAATATAAATTGCTTGGTAATACATGCAGTAATACGTGCATTTTATTCGCACAATTATACGAACACTCGCCCTATCCGGTTCATGTACATACAGTTCATGTACTTTAATGGATAAATCGAATTTCTAAAAGAACCTCTGCAAAAAACCAAACTGTATACACCGACTCAACAGTATCGACGAATGATCGAACAATGCGTTTTTTCCCCAATTATCGTTCTTCTTGTATCTCGTAATTAAGTCCGGCACGGTCATCAAAGAGCGTAACAAACAGAGAAAACGAAGAAAGAAGAGAGGACAAAGATCTTGAAGCTTGGAGGTGTCAGAGTAATCGAGTTTTCGGAGTTGCTACTTCACGAAGATTCTTTCTAATTTCTCACCGTACTCTCTGTCTCTCTCTTCCCCTCTACTTTGCCCTTGCGAATCCGGATAATATGAGAGCGGCGAAGCTGGAGGGCGGCCACCTCCGTTACTTTTCTAATGACAACGGCGCCAATCGGGCGACCCGCGACAAAAGCAGGGTAATGAGAGCAGAAGTAAATCATGGGCCATTGTGAGGTAATCTCCGGGTATTGTCTGCCGCTACGCGCGTGATGTATTATGTTATTGGGGCTAGCAAAAGACCGTGCCCCGTCACAGAGACGCCACAGACTTCTCTCCGCCGTCCCTCCGTTCTTTCGTTTCTTCCGATATCGGGGTATTTATACGCCTCGTCATTTCCAAATTCATCTCTGCAACGGGACACATCCGCTACGTGGCTGTTGTGATAGTTACATCACCGATGGTCAAACATCGTTCGATACAAATGACGATAGATGAGAAATATATCGTCGATCCCCTCGTCGAGATATCGTTTCGTAGATCCTACATTCCGACTTTGCTTCGCCACATGAAGTATATAAATGATGCCTAAAGAAGCGGAAAAGAAAGCAAGAATATCGAACATATTATTATTTGCAACGAAGAATTCCAAACGCTTGTAGAGTTTTTCACAAAAAATAATCTGTATATTCATTATATCAACATTTGCTCCACTTATCTTGCAAATTTCACGCAACTTAACAATCCAACCTCGCGTCATCATAGATACAAGCTCGTTTCATGCTAATGTTATGGCCGACTGAACAGCAGTCGGTACCACATCGTTTTTTCCCCTATCAATCATTCCAACGATTATACAGTGTTCACTATGGTTGTTTTATTCCTATAAAATCAGCGGGGTGTATTCATATAAATGACGAAATCGTACGCGAATAACGCCTCAGCTGCTTTAAACGATCATCAAGGTGACAAGAAGACACGCGAAGCACCTTACACGATTCATCAACTACGACTCCGCGTACTGTACAGAAACCTTGCAGCAAAACGAGAAGCACAAAGTGAATTAGTAAATTTCTAAAGTAACCAACGGCTGTTCGAAGATTACCGGAAGTCGTTTTCTGTGCTGCATTCGGTTATGTCGAAGTTCTCAACCGTCTCGATAGCGTCTATCGATCAGCCAGAGAAACTTAACCTCGCGGCAGCCGATTCTGCTCGTCAGACACCTACGCGAGTCGCGTTTCTTTAAAGGGACGTACGTATGTTCGCACCAGCGATACTGGAGCCACTTCCGTGTCGGGCCGTGGTAAATCGAAAAGACAACGTACGGCCATTATTACCGTACAATTCCGTGCACACGCCTCACTCGAGATTCCCGCGATAAGCATCCTCAACGACGAGGATTTTTCTGTTTGATGAACCGTGAATTGCACGGGTGAATTCGTAACGCGAGAGACGGGGAGCTTTAATCCCGGCTTTTCCAGGATCTGACTTTACTCTAGTCGCTCTTACAGACGATTGACTGTTATAACACCGCGTCCAAGATGGTCGATCGTATACACAAGAACGATCATAACGGGTTTTCGAATTAACAGGCTGGTTTTTCCGTAATCAGGACTCGCTGCCGAGAGCCTACGTAAAGTATTGGATGTACAAAGTTCTCGAAGATGGCGTGTTAGACGCCGAGTTGTTGGATAAGGATTTTCAGGTTTCCGCGGCTCGATACGGTGTCAATGCGTTCGTTGGCTTCTGAAGAAGTTAAGTGCAATGTGGGCGAAACATTGGACCGCGATTTTAGCAAGATAGGGTTTACTGTTATTGCAAACTGTTCATAGTTCTCGTTGTAAAACTTAGAATGATTCGATTGCGACATTTTAAAAATTTGAATAGGGATTGTGTCGTGTCGATCGATATGTCGGTATATCGAATCTGATTCGGCTTAAGTTGAATATGAAAGGTACGTGGAATGTAATCGAATAGTTTCTGAACGCACAGTTTCGTGGCTTACGTTATCCAGAGAACATTGACCGAAGGAGACGCGGTAGTCGGTTCGACAGAAAGCGGCGGCGAGCTAATCTATTACCTCGAGATGCGTATCCCGTTTCGGCCGACTGTTTCTCGAACAATTGACAAGACCGGCATGCGTTCCCGTTAGATCGAATTCACTCGGCTTACAAGCATTATGCTTGCGATCTTTAACGACCGCGAGATAACGATGAGCAATATAACGATCTACGTTCGGGAGATCGAGCAACGCGTGCCTCGATCCCGTTACTGTCCCGGACGAGAGAAGTTTTCTCGAATGATCGGTAAATGGAATGGCACTTGTCTGTTTCTCCTTTATGTGGAACAACGCGTTTTGGTTTAACTTGTGTACATTTTATAGTCGTGGATATATCGACGAGGCGCGTCCGTTATATTTTCCTGAGTCGTCGATTTGTTGCTTTTTTAGACATTTTAGTATTTCTCATGCATGTTGTATCAGAGTTACGATATATGTAACGTCTTACGCAGCAACAATGATCAACAGAACTCCAGCATTCGCCTCGTGAATTCGTCCTATTTGTTCACTTTTCTTATATAGCTCTTCTCCAAAGAATTGAGCGAAGAATTTTTCCTCCTTATCAGGGAAAAGCGCATCGAAGGCAAGGTCGATGATTCCACGCAAATGGATCGATTCTTCGCGCTGTGTTATCCACCTGCAAGCGCGGCCTTAACGAGCCACAAGGACGTCTCGTGTTTGACGAAAAGGGATTCGAATCTTGGTAGGCGATCGAGAGGAAGCGGAACGCGAAAAAGAGGAAGAAGAGACCGACGGTAGACAGTGGAGTCTCGCTTTCCGACTACGAGAGAGAGAGAGGGAGAGAGAGAAAGAGAAAGAGAGAGAGAGAAAGACAGTACAAAGTGTAGGACGCGCCCGTTAAAGGAAAGGCAGAAATATATCGTGTCTCATCTCCGCGCGTCCGTTCCGGCTATCTTTCGTTTCTTTATCGCACCCCGGCTCTTTATGCTCTGTGTACTTGGCTGCGTTAATCTAAAAAGTCATACGGGAAATGCAAATAACCCACGTGTCCGTCTTTCGCCCCTTTCTCTGCACCCTCGTGTCCGCTTTTTCTTCATTCGTTCTTTTCTTCCCAGTTTTTCCTTGATATACACAGAAAATGTTGGTCCGCGAGTATACGAGAGCTTATCTTCCGTCGACGTGGTCGGAAAAGGTTGTTGCGATCATCCTATATCCGTCACCAGAGAAATATACAGAGAATCTGGCATCATATATGAATAATTGTTAAATTTGATCAGATAAACAATCGATTAAACTTTCCTGGTTAATAAAACGATTCGCCAGAAGATCAACAAGTCCACTGGCAGGTTCTGGGCATAATTCTTTTGCTTTTCTCTTCAGTTTCTTTCTACCTCTCTTTCCTATCATTACAACGCCACAAGAAGGTCACGAAGGGCTGACCGGTCGAAAATCACTTTATTATATGGTAACGAGTGGCGCTCGAAGGTTTGTCTGGGCCTGACCAGGGCCCATTAATACCTTATTTACCACATGCTGGCCCCCACGGAACGGTCGGTTCATTTTCAGTGGGGAAAATCCAGCTGTGTATTTTACCGTTTATGTAAATCGAGCTGTAGAACGAAGAATGCATGCAACGATGGGAACGAGGCTTGAACGAAGGCGATGGGCCTGAATGGGTGTTTCTACTCGAGGTTTCAGGGATATTTGTGCGATAGCATAAGGGGAATGAGTGATTGAAAAGTTAACAAGCGGTATATTTATGGTGCGTACCGTTATAAACGTTTAATTGGATTTTATTTTCTTTGGAATGGGAGATAGAGATTTGGTATCTCTCGAGCAATAGAAATAAGTACTCGATAATATATCAGTCTAGAATACGGATAACCAATAAATCGATCTGCATAAAATTCCTTACGAATGATTATCTCTTCGTTCATTTCTCACGTATCTTTAAACAAGTGCAACTATTCGACCCCTTGATTATTTCTAAAGAAACAATAAGATATACTATTCTGCTGGTTGCAGTATATATATATTGCGTATCTATCCAATAGGCTAAACTCGAAGGAGCAAAATATCACGATTTAGACAGAACACAGTAAACATTGGAAACTATAAAAGTTCACGCCAGTTTGCCACAAGTCGATTGTTTCCGAGATACTGCCTTTCTCCATATTTGGTCAGTACGAGCAATATCCGAGGATAGGATCGTCTCGATTTTCACGAGCTCTCGACCAATGCATATTCGCGTGCGTGTGCACGCACAAACAGGCAGGTAGGAAGGCTGGCCGGTGATCGGGTAAATTTAAACCGATGCGGAGATACCGTTACCGCCACTGTACCAGCGATATAGTCGTTGCTACTGAAACCGCACTCTGTTTCACCGTAGGCTGCGTCCGCGGAGAGCTCGGCTCGCGCTCACGCAGCTTTTTTTCCAGCGGCGCGTATACAGGTCCCCGTTATCGCACCTCGACTCCTCCGCCACGCGTAATGTTACAATTTGTCTTCGCACGACTCCGTACTCCCACTCGTTCTCGCCTCGCGCGCCCGTTCGACCGCCTCGCGGTATAATTGAGTATCGACGCCAGTTAATAAATCCTTTCAACGTGTTCTTTCAACGCTACTCGCGGGGAAGGGAACGTCCGAGATAGAAGGTTGTCAGAGGTGTTCGCCAACGAAGAGTTACATCGGGTGTCGTTCGATGACAATTGGTAAATTGGAAAATACGTATTAATTGGCGGATAGCGACTACGTTTTACTATAAGGTTACGGAGACTAGTTGAGATGGTTATGACGTTGATGTTAGATGGATACGTCGAAATAGTTTGTGTTGCGGTTATTAGATGTATAAACAGAACTATAAACGCACGCTAGCAGTGTTAACCTATAACTGAAAACCCCGATGCCATCGTCGCCTGTCTACTGTCTATGGTCTGCCTTCGTCCCAGTCTATTGTTTATACGCTGTCGATGGCTTCAGTGCTTGAGAAAACTAAAAAGACCAGATGTAGAGTTTTCTTAGAAGTGGTGACCACTTCAAGAGTTTGGTACTAGAAAGTGAGGGATTTCTGATTTTTTGTATAATTGCTGCAGATACGTAGCTACCTCTAACAAGCTTAATATTTATTTTCCTGGGTATAGATACGTGATTATTAGTTCGTTAGTTGGTGCATTGATTGTAATCATTTATATAAGATGCATCTGGGGATACGACAGAGATTGGTAATTCTAGTGCTGTAGAACAAAGTGTATAAAATGCGACAAAGAAGATATAAGAAAGAGATTATCTAAACAAATCAAAATCATAATCGTTCGGTTCGAAACGTGATAGGGAGGCGGTAAGGGCAGTAAGCGAACGGTAACACGGGAATAGAGAGGAAAGTAGGGAGAAAAGGGAGGTGTAACGAAGATAAGGAAGAGGCGTATCGTGAAAGAGGAGCGCGGGCGAGCAAGCGGCCAGGGATAGAAAACAGCGGAGAGGGCCGAGGCAGGTCGGCAGTCAGGCAGAGGCAGAGAGGCAGGGCAGAGGCACGGCAGACTCGTAACGTGGGCTAAACTACACAGCCTCGGTGGGTATAAGTCGGGCTATTATCGGGCTATGCGCTGAGAGCCCTCCGCTTTCATCCGCTAATGGGCAGCTCTCCGCCCGTCTGCTCCTTTACTGCGTCATTAATACAAGTTGCACATGTCGAGAGTCGGTGCGCTACAATAATTTACATGAATGGAATTGAAAATTTTCTACTCCGCGGAGGAGAAAAAGACACGAAAGAGCGAGAACCGACGTCGAGAGAGAGAAAGAGAGAGAAAGGACGGACAAGAGACGGGGTGAAGGAGGAACGAATCGAGAAAGAAGGAGGAAGACAGTCAGAGAAAACGGACACAGAAGGGAAAAGGAGGAAAAGAGTGCGGGTAGAGAGAAATTCAGGGGGAAGAGAGAAGGCGATCGGAGAGACCGCGAAGTTGTAGGTGGGGAACGGAGGAAAGGAAAGGGCGAAAATCTTCTGGCATTTTATGTCAGTAATTACATGAAAGATGGTATAACCTATCCGACCGACCGACCGCCCGATCCCCTTCTCCCTTCGTTCCGTTCGGAACCAACCAACCAACACGCGACCTCCTCTTTCAGTCGTCGGCCTGAACCCCCTTTAGCCCCCGTTACTCATCTTTCCGACTATGTCTCTCTATCTCCCGCCCTCGCTTTTCTCCCTCTCTTATACCCCCGTCCTCGACTCTCGCGGCCCCCGCAACCGGATGGCAAGGGGTTTTTTTATGCTTTAATTTGTGCATGAAGTGTGTCCGGCTGAGTGGAGGATTTATCTACGCGGTGTACGTCTGAATACCGTTTCTGCCCCTCTTTCAAGACGGAGCTCGTTTCCTACGTGCCGTGGCCGTTCATCCTCGACCCGAGTCCGATTTAACTAAAACGCAGATCGCTACAACCACTCGGCAGTCTTCGTCGACTATTGTTGACCCCGTGCACTTTATTATGCGCAGTGTCATGACTTTACCGCCGCATATAATGTCATCGTAAAGCAATCAACCAACCCTGCGCCATCCCCACGACTCCTACGCGCCAGGATTCTCAACGTCACCGCGTTCGTCGTCGAATCTTCTCTGAGGAGGTCACGCTGCCGCGTGTGCATGTAAGTATTGCCGGTACATCGACGCGGATTGCATATATTACGCATGGTGTGAATTAACACGACGATCCGACTAACCTTCCCGGAATAAATCCGCGATGGCTACGTGTCCCTCCGATTCTTCTAGCACTTAACGATCGCCTGACAAACAACTATTTGAAACCGCGTCTGGCTGGACTCGCGCCTGCTTGAAATGGCACCCAATGCTCGTTGTAGAATCTTAAATTAATTTACCATCTTCCAGTCACACTTTCTAATTGTTACGTTACAATTTCGTAATAATTTCGTGGTACGAGCAATTGGAGCCCCGAGCGTACCAGAACAATCTTTGTCTCTTTGACAAGATTCAAGGAAGTTCTCTAATCTTACTACTCGAAACAGTCTATTCCAAATGTTCGACGAATTAGTCAATAATCTCTGAGATTTCTTCGCAATTCTCACGAAACGCAGCATCAAGGTGTAACCGCGGTATCCTCGGGAAGAAGCGCGTGTCTAGAAACCATAGCTATGCGAGCGGTGCGTTAATCACGGCAGGCGATTGTTGGTTACATTGTAACACAACGACTGCAAGATTACAGAGGCGAATCGAGATCGTTGCACTTGGGTCTAATTTCGCGAAATTACATGGCGAGGCCCATACGCCGACGAATCTGAATAATAACGCGTCGGTCACTCTCTTCGGACGTTATAGAACGATCGAGGATTATTCAGTACACGTGGCCGCGGGCTGTCGAGCGATTAAAGATCGACACGAGCGAGATCTTGAAAGAAAGAGCTGGGACACGTACTTTGCGTTCTCCCTGTATATGGAAAGTCGTTGCCAAGTACTTCTCCGGCATCAGCAGCGGGCCTCTCGGTAGCTATACCGGCCATACGTCAACGTCCATTACACTTCCACCCTGCTGCTGGCTTTAATGTTTTCGACTCGGCCACTCTTTATCCCACCTTGCAGCTAATTAGCGAGCCGGATACCGGACACGCGCTCTCTCACTGCCTCCCATCCTCTCTTGTTCGTGTGTACATACGTAGCCTGCTCGTGTGTATGCCTACAAAGTCGTCCCCGTACATTCGGTTCTCTTGCCTTACTCTCTCTTTTTCTCTTTTTCGTGCTTTGCCCCTTTTTCTCCTCCGCCTCTATCTCCAGCCCTTTTCCTTCTTCAACCCCGTGGTCACATCTCTGCGCCCGCCTGGTCATTGCGAGGCGAACCAGACTCCGCGATTATTCCAAACTCATTTTAACTCATTACACGGGTCCACTGGCACAGAATGGCGCCCGACAAGTGTGCTCCGCTGCTCACTAGTCTCCGTAAGCTCCTTCCCCCATCCTCGAGACATTGAAACGTGAACCTCGGAAATTCGCATCGCGTGGTCTGACTTGTGGCCCGTGGTTTTTCGCTTAAATTATCCACTGAGCGATTATTCGTCCGGAGAAAATGCCATCGATGAATAGAGATTACGAACCGTGCGATTCCTGGCTGGTTAACGAATAATATTTAGTCCTTCTTCTTTCACATTTCTTGGGCGTCGTTCAGGGTTATCGTTACGAATCGTTATCTATCCGTCAAGGATTCACCAACATATTCTTTCAGTGTTCGGAAGGGTTTGAAGAGATCGTTTTCGCGACAGAAAAGTCGCGACGATCCAAACCGTTTAATTTCACGCTTCTCCCAGACTCCGTTAACTACTTTCGCGAAAGGATCTTGAGGAACGATTTCTACGTCAGGCTAAGAAAGGTAGAACTAGGAGAGAAAGAGAGAAATTTCTCTTAGGGGTGTACACGCGGCATCGGGATAAGTTTCGAACTGATCATTAGGTAAGTTTAGAAAAAGGGCCAATCCGAGGAGGTTTCATTAGGAAATGGATGAAACAGTGGATATAGGAGGATTGGAAAGGAGGCGGTTCTGTGTGGAAAGGGAATGAGTAGAGCTTTGAAGCTCTCGCGATGACTCGAACTGATAATCCATTAGGATCCGACTACTTAGAGTATAACATCTATTTGAATGCAAATCAATAGGGAATGGGAAAGGACGGTAGTCAGTAATTGGTCCGGCTTTATTGGAGCTCTCAGTGTCTCAAAGAGCATCTCGTTCGGTCATCTCCTCTGGCTCCGCTTCGGCCTCTCCTACTCCCTTTTCCCCTTTCTCTCTGCACAGAGTCCAGCTCCCATTCTCTCTTTCCCTCTTTCTCGCCGAGTCACTTCGTTTCCTCTTCCTTCAACTTTGCAAACCTCTGTCGTTTCCTCCGTGTTCGGCCTCCTTCTGTAAAATATATACATATAGATGTATATGTATACATAAGACTCGACAGTAATTAACCAAGAACTTGTCCTGTCTGGCCACTTCACTGAAGTGGTAGATGCGTACGAACGACTCAAGAATATTGCGGCTACCGTGATGTAGACCAACTGTGTTGCGCGTTTGTCTCGAAATCGAAAGGAACAAACAGACTGACGCGACACGTCGTAACACCGGAGTACAGCAGCCATGGCGTACGCTCGTTTATGGCTGCAATTTTTACGCTTCTCGAGCGTAGATACGATCGATGACTTTAGAATCGGTTCTACGAAAGGAAATAATCGGAGGGAGTATAGTTGTGGACAATGGCTATTTGAGATTCTTTCTGCATCATGGATTAAATTTTGTTATTTCTATGGTCGTACTACATTTTGAATAAAACTCGTTACGCGACTGACTTGGGTCAGTTGTTAATGATTTACAAGTTCCGTTTGGTATTTACCACCGGTTGAGCAATCGGATCGCCTCTAACGATATACACCGAACGTTAACGAAGCTCTTGAACAAATTGCCGTTCCCAATGTCTGTCGCAAGAAGAAGGGGCACATGGTAGGTACAGTTTGCCCCGTTGTCTTTGCACCGAGCAATCGGTAATGACTCTTTTCTAAGCAGGTGCAGAACCATTCATCCGCTGTGGTTGCGTGAGCGCTAGCAGCGTAGCAAGAGATGAAATTAATTCCAACCACGTTCATGCCACTCAATGGCTTCTTACTTTTCCGTCTTCGTACTCTTCTAGCCATCGTCACCGTCATCGTCGACGACGCGACGCTTTGCGATCCAGCGAGTACCCGAGTTCTCGTTCGGTAATGGTTTGTAAGAGGAAACGGGCGAAGATTTATTGGTTGCCAGAACGAAAATGTATGTGAGTCAACAATACGTCGATACAATATAAGGGGC
Source organism: Bombus bifarius (assembly GCF_011952205.1). Classification (NCBI taxonomy): domain Eukaryota; kingdom Metazoa; phylum Arthropoda; class Insecta; order Hymenoptera; family Apidae; genus Bombus; species Bombus bifarius. The sequence continues at coordinate 6,609,960 of NW_022884914.1, read as the reverse complement.
GCGGGACTCTGTGTGGCTAGTGGTGCCGGTGGTGGTACTTACATAGCACACCCGAGAACGCCGACAAAAACGCGTGCACACAATCGACCCAAGCGCGATTTCCAATGGAGTTTCTTTTTGCTCGACCGCATGATTAACGATTGAACGCACTCGACTTCCGATCCGTGCCGGCTCGACATGGCCAGAACGGTAAGGAACGCTTGGCGGTGTCCTCGATCGTGTTCGATTTTTATTTCTCCCCGCGTACCCCCTACCCTGTTCTGTTGCCACTTTTCTTCCTTCGCTCTTTGTCCGTTTCGCGCCTTCCAGTTTCTTGATTTATCGTCGCCCGATGCGATTCGACGCCGCCGCAAAATCTCGCCTTCGAGCTCCGTAAGAGCGACGCCATGACACGAGGTACGGTCGATCGCTCGAATTCTCGCGGACGATGGAAGATCGTTCGCTGTGGTCGGACCGAAGGCACCATACTAACGCAAAGAAGACAGTGAAGTATAAATCGAACGATACGAGATAGAAAAGACTTTTCTGGGGATTGCTCTTGTCTTAGCCGTAAATTAAACTATAATATATCAACGTAACGAGTACGCGACTTTTCTGCGGCGATTGCGTTCAAAGGGTGGGCTATATCGACCAGCAACAGCGCGTAATGAGCTTGAGACATCCTGTTGAGGGTGTTACGCAAGCGATATTAACGGAAGAAGAATGAGATCGCTATTAAAAGCGGCGTTCGAGACCAGGCCTAATGTCTTTATTCTTGGCGTGACGGGCGCGTTCGCCGAGTTTTGCGACGTGTAGCGTATTAGTTATGATATATTAATAGTCCTAGCGACTTCGATGCCGCGATAAAATTAGTATTCCCTTCCGATGAGGCGCACCGAGCGATTCACCGTGCGATTCATCGTGCGTGCCTCCCTGATCTATCCGCTTGTACATGGAGCCAATTCACGATCGTTGCGATCTATCCAACTACGTTTCGTCGATGAATATAGGGGTTACCGGAGAATTGTAAAATAAAATATAATCTTAACGTACGAAAGAGTTTAGAAGAGAAAGTTCAAAATTTTTTAAAGCGGGAACTATTATATATTTCCTATTCTTTCGTCACAAACAGTTGCAAATGCATCACTAAGTAATTACTTGGAGTTTACATCAAACGCTTTCCAACCGTAACAAACTCCAGTTTCACGTGTTTCGCAAGAATCGGTCAATCAGCATACGCGTATCGATCGCGACACGATTGCAGAATGTTAAATGTTTTAAGCACGAGGGCATAGCGGAGCTTGATTTAAACGAGTAATAAGATATTAATTGGGCCAGGATTTCGATAATTCGAACAAACACGATTTACATAAATGACAGACACGCGAATATCGGCGGGTCGATCGGCGTTCCGAATCCGACGTTAATAGATTGTCAGCCAATGTTGTTTCGTCGTCGTGCAGTTAAGTTACAGCACCGAAATTCGAATCTATCAATGGCTATTGAACGAGACCCATTCGCTCGATAGATCGATCCGCGGAATTTCCGCCGGGGGCTACGCGCGCCACATCCACGCAACTACTCAATGTACAATTTAATCTAACAGTTAAGCGGCTCTTTCTTCCTCTTGCAAAATGTTAAAAAGCTGCACGAGAATCGAATCGACTTGGACGTTTGAAAGGGGAAATCGATTCGATTTGTGACTTAACGAGCGTAAACAGCAAGGAGCTTTGTGAAACAATCACGCTTTATTTGCAATTAATACGAAGAGTTCGGATATCTAAAATTTTCTAATATATAATAGCAATCACTTCTTGCCAGAATTGAATATTTTCACGTAAAATTGAGAAGGCTGGGATGAACCGAAATAATTATTAAATTAATTATTTGTTTTGCTGCATTCCGTATTAAAAACAATACTATTTTGTGTAATATTACTACCGTGTAATATAAATAATTATAATCCTCAAAAATGTAATTGAATGAAGTAACAGCGGTGCGTAATATTCTTACACGACAAAGGTTAATACGATTTCTGCTAGACCGGTGCCATTTATCGCGGTATAAATTACTTTCATAACAGCCGCACGGTTTTTAACAGAATTATTGCGGTTCTACGATCGTAGGCTGGCCAATGAATGCCGGTAAAATTGAAATATTAATTCCGCAGTTCGGGCGTGGCATTTCGCGCGGGAAAACCGACTTTGTCGTAATCTTTAAAAGGTATCGCTTAATCGGTATTCTTCACGAGTAATTAAATACGAAGGTTTCATGGAGTAAGTCATTGACCGCTCGGAAAGTCGGTAAAACATTGAAATTATTCGCCCCGTAAAATAGCATGACGTATAGCCGTGCGTTCGTACAAATGAAACGCCATTCAAATTACACGTCGAACGACAACAGCCCCGGTAAGTGTCTTTAAGGAGACTGCAAAGAGATCGTTACTTCTACCGTATAATTTGCCCGTTACGCAAGCAAACGTAACTACTTGAAAATCTTGTCATCGCCGACTGTATAAATCATTGCGATTGCGTGCCACGCACGTTTTCCTGTTTGTCAAAAAATATACCAATTCGTGTCAAAAAGAGAGAAAAAGGAATGCGGTTGCAATCTTTTGGACACTGACCTTTTCAAGTTTGTAGACCTACTTGGTATTTTATTTTCGTTGCTTTATACTTAATGGAAAATGTTAGGAATAGAATAGCAATTTCTACTGTATATAGGATCGCTCAGATGTAAGAGGTTATACACGCTTCACACACCAGTCCAACTTTGCGTGAGTCTTCCTATAGAAAAAAATAGGATGAAAATAGATAGGTTCGAAACCATTCACTCCAAAATTGACGAAGGTGATGACATTACATGCTTGGTGATTTGCTTCGATCCGCCTTACGCTTTCAACTATCGTGTCTAAAATCAACGGTAGAAGTGCTGGAGTAAGAAAATATTCCTGATGCAAATAATGAGAAAAGGTTTCTAGTCTAAATCTTAATAAATCACTAAAGTTGAGATAAAATTACCAATAATAAAACATCTAATTTATAATAAGCTATCTACGCTTAGAATATTGAAGATTCTTTACAATTACATTTAATATATGCCTTAATCAAAACGAAATAGAAGAACAGACAGACATTCATCAATCTTATTTCCCACGTACACATTTTACAATGTACAGCAGATAAACTGCAAGTGCCTTCTTTTCCACGGAAATCAACGACAGAAAAGTGAAGGTAAACAATTGGCCAGTAAAGAATCGCACGTTGCACTCGGACGAGGTTATCTGCTCGTCTGCACTTTGCAGCCTCTCGTAGATTTCCTCGAGCTGTACGCGCTGGTTCGCGCGCTTATTCGCCATCGAAGCCGGTGTACCGCGCGAAGTGAAAGTTCTCGTAGTCCCTCGTATAGTCCCGCGAGCGAGCTATTCTTTTTTCCCCCGATTGTCTCGTCACTGGGCGCATACGCGGCATTATCGCCGCTGACGTGAAGAAGGAAACGCCGAGAGAATGGATGCTGAAACGGCGTCGTTGATCCTGAACGATCTCCGATCCAGTCCCCGCCGAGACAAATTCTCACGCTTCGCGGCCCCCAGCGCATACACCAGTCACCATCATGCAGGTTAATAACGCCCGGCTCCGCATCGTTCGCGATATAAATTAACGCCTGACCCGGACGAAACGATCCTCCGCTCTTTTACGTGCTCTCTAACCGTGTCCTCGATGCCTCGAGCGTTACGCTTTGCATTATCGTTTTATGTTTCTTCTTCGAGGATAAGACTGGTAGATCGAGTTATTGGAATAGGAATAGGAATTCCAGCTTCGTTTAATGTCTAAGATCTGGTTTAGATGTTACTGTCACTAGATGTTTATTCAATTTAATTTATTAAACATAGAGAGGATATTTCGGATTATTCTGAAGTTTAGTGGTATCTTTATATGTCATTCGTTCGGTAGAATCTGTAAAGGATAGTTAGGACGTGAGGTTTAAAGGAAGAGATTGCTCGCTGTTGAAACCGTCGAATGTATTTAAAATAATAAATTAATATACAGCCGTATACGTGAGTCGTTAGTACAAAGTATAAATCGCAAAATAAAATCGCGAAATAAATACTCATTAATGCTCGTCGCGTAACTCGATAAATACTCGCAAGATACTCGGAGATACTCTGTCGTTCGCGATCGCGTTCGTTTATTTATACTGGTCCGTGGGAGACGGAAAATTTGAATTCGTCTTCATTCGATGGTTGCATGTAGCGGCGACATTGTTTTGTCCGGAGTTTGTTTATCATTACATTTCTGCGTCAAGGCTGAGTCAATGTCCTGAGGCAAAACAACAGCATGAATCGCTCTCGACTCGCGTGGTCCTTTGACACCTGTGCCGCTACAAATCTTTGCATGAAGTAAATTGGTAAAGTTGTAGAATTTTTTTAAACTGAAATACGTGGCGTATATACTTGACACAGAATTGTCAATAGGCTTTCTCCATTGAACTTGATCGAGACTTACTGTCAAGTGTAAGCTGTACGAACAATGGATGTGAAATATGTGGACTGGATGAGTGATCATAAATACAAATGAATAATATCGACAAACATCATAAGGTATAACCACTGATTATGGAAAGAATTTGTACACTGTTAAACGAATCTTTCTCTCTCCATCTTTTTCTCGTTTATTAAGTTAATTAATTCATATAGATAATACCTGACATTATACTTTTTACAAATAAAGTATCAAACTATATAATTAAATCAGTCAAACGTGCGTGCCGACCGTACCTAATTCCGACTTGACATTTGGAAATGGTTAGGTAAAATAAAACAAATCGAGCGTTGATCCCGAGCGTAACCAGTTCGCTGGACGATGTTAGCTTCACTAACGCTAGTTAGTCGAGCAATGCATAATCGAAAGTCGAAAAATGGTAAGACGACGAAGGAAACGTGCGCAGGTCTGGGTCACAGCGGGGCCGATCGAACGCGGTCCGCTAACGATCCACGGCACGCCGATAGATTTTCGTCGAGCGATTTTTAGCTCAGCCGGCAGCTGAGGGGAAGCGAGAATTCTGCAAAACAAGGTTTCGCGAGAGAACAGGTCTCCTCGTTGTGCTCACGGTTCTTACGTGCTTTCTAATGTAAAGTATGCGCCCGGCTAATGGCTCGGAGGAGAACAGATATTGCATCGGGACGCCGCCGGAGCCGTGGTAAGGTGCCACGGCAGGCAATTAATTCCTCCGGCAGACTTCCGTATCGGAAAGAGATAAACGTTGGACGCTCTCGGTCGGGACCCTAGGATCGTATATTACGCCGCTGGTTTTGCGAAGAACTTTTTCCGAGGCGATCCAACCGTGTGCCGGTGAGAGCTGCAACTTCGAACCAAGAGGAAGAAGCCACAGAACTACGCGTCCTCCACCTCGTCGTCTTCGTACTGCTCTCTGGTCCTCCGTGTTCTGTCCTTTCCTTCTTCGACAACGTATAGAACGTGTCGGGATGGTACGCTTGCAGAACGAGTGGACTGGCGCCAAGTAGATGTCGCCACTACCTATTTGGCAACACAAGGACGCGATCTACACGCACGCGAGCGCTGCCCCGCCGTGTCCTCTGTTCCCTATTCCGAACTCCCCTTTAATCGGATGCCTTAGATTCCATTCGACTAATTAACCAAGCGTTATGCTAAATCTTGCTAAATTTAACTCTGGATCGGCGTGCCGGGGCCGGTGCTCGCGACGGTTCATTAATTGCATAGCCATCCTAAACGGAGACACGTCGCTGCGGAAAAATCTTCGGAACTCTTCAGAACTCGTACCGACGCCGTAATTACTCCGGCCGCGTAATATCTTACTTCGCGGTGATCTGAATTACTAATCATACCCGCACCTTGAACGAATCCTGCTCATGCGACGGACGGACGTGAATCTATTAACAACGTGTTGCAATTCCCGTCGAACTTGTAGAAATATTACAATTCTAAGCGATGCTGGAGGTGATATCAACGTTAAAATGGAAAATGCGTATCAAGATTTTAATTTTTAGTGTGTATGCTCTGACGAAACGTTTATAGTGGATTGAAGACTCATCTTGTTTTTACAATTCGTCTTTATCTTCGGAGTCACAATGTGTCGCTATTTCTCTTATCAATTGAAAGACGTTGTATTTAAGCCTTCCGCTACTACGCCTCACATATATGTGACGCATTCTAAAAGCCGCTTGGATTGTCTACTTATCATTTTCTATTATTGTATATCTAAAGCTATTTGTCGTATTATGTAACATATTAAAAGTTTGAAATTTTCCCTGCGAACAACGACTTTTACTTAAACTGCGGTAACGAAAGGGCCTTCATATTATTAGTTCTTATAAATTATTGGCAAATAACATGAGCCTCTGAATTACATTTAAATATACTTCTTAGATTCGTTGCTTTGTACCCTATTAAAAGTAATTTATTCTAGTGAAGTCTATAGTTACCCAATAGAAAACTATAAAAGGCAACGGCGACTTAAGTAAAGTAAGGAAACAGTGATACATCTTTATTAAAACAGCGTAAGCCATACTCGCAATGCCAATAGCAATGATTCACTTACCCTTCTAACAAGAAATCATTTCAATTATCTCAACATCGCAGCGACGCTTGAGCGCGCACTATAATTTCGAATTTTGCCGCTAGAGAGACCGCGGCGCGTCATCTGTCAGTCAACAGACAAATATGGCTGCGTTCGAGTTGTTGCCGCGTGTAGCCGGTCGAAAAAGGTTCGTTTTTCCGTAAATAGTTGTTGTATCGAGCAGAAGTTACGTACACACGACGACCGTATTTCTGAATAACAAGTGCTGATTTACGTGATCGTTATATCGTATGTGATTCGTCGATCACATTCGTTAACAGTCGCATACGAATTTACGCATTTGACCGCGTCGCGTGTGGTTATACGGTAAACAATCGCTGTGACGCACATGCGCGACAACATATTTCTGACATCTACGCTTACATACAGTGTTTACAAACTTGACATCTACGAGAGATTTTCTGGCCAATGAACGCAGTACTTCGACGGGCACCGGTAAGTTCCCACATTCTTTTCCCCTCGAATGAACGATCGTTTCAGACGTTCCATCAGATAATAAGCCCGCGGGCTGATTCGTGAAACGTGCAACAACCTCTAACAAAGAAATCAATGGTAAAGGTACGTCGTATCGTCGATATTGACGAGCTGACACGTACGACAGTAGAATGCAGCGATTGTCTCGGAGGTGAGTACGAGCCGACTTTCTATACTTTGTGCCGACTTTAACATAACTCAAGTGCCCCGGACAAAAGTCAAGGGGAATCGTAGAACGTTGGCATTCAGGGACGGCGCGTAGCTTTACCCACGGGGAAAACATTTTCGCGCGGTGCAATGCAGCATCGCGATAGACTATCGTGGCGGAGATCGCGCGATAAACGATTCGCAATGCGAGGAAAGACTGGCGCACGCGTCGATGAATTAGAGAATCGGCGCGGATTTGACGTAGAACGTTGTCGAACCGAATGTCGACTGTCGGTCGAGTCTGTGTACATACGTACATGTGTATATGCGAAAGCTTTGAAAACTCGCGGCAGCATTCGCCTGTGTGATTAACGAGTTGTACACCGCGGGCACGACTGCTTTTCAGTGGCAGTCCTGCTCGTTTCGAGGCTCGCCATTATGTAACGGGAACGGTGTACCCGATGGTGGGGAGAAAAACGGCGCGAATCGCCGCGCGCGCGCTCGAATTATCGCACCTCACCGTACTCACCGTTCGTTGTATATTACCAGATGCGGAGATAAGGGAACGCGCGTTAAATGTTTCATTACCGGCCGGGCTCGCGCAACGTACGCCGGGATTGAATGTCCGGGACGTTGATACAACTTATAGCGTGAATTTCAAGCAGCCTGCGTGTGCACGAGCGAGCTAGCTAACTCGCTGCCGGTGCACCGCGATTCTGCCTCCTTAATAAGCGTGAAAGTTTAGTGTAACCCTTAACTGGCGAGGTGTATTTAACGGGAAAATTGCGATTTTCGATTCTGACAAGTTCTCCGAAGGGGGAACCGTGGAACAGCTCGGTGCGTGCGAGATGTTAAATGAGGTTTGTTGCTTACTTATTAAAGAGAACGTCAGCGTGAAAAATGACGTCGAGTGAGTAAGTGCACCGGTAACTCGACAAAATCATTTATGGTGGCTCAAGGGTCGAATGCACTTACGCATGTTAGATTAGTTTAGTATCGACGTCTCGAAAATTGGGTATTTCGTAGCAGCTAGACATCTGTCAAGAGTTATAAGCAATCTAACGATTATTTTCGATTTATTAAACGTACTTGGTACGCGATACCTTTAACAATACGATAGTAGTTTAAACTCATTATTCTCTTAAGCAACAACCGGTATATGATCACTTCGATGTCTCATTTTTCCAAGGATATAAAGATAACATGTCAGCGTATTTTCCTAATTAACTTGTGTATCCTGTTCATATTGAAATGCATGGAATTAGCACAGGTAAACTAGAAAGAGGCGTCTTGCAACATAGAAGCGATTAATTTGAATTCCAAAGTATAACAATTAAAAGCAAATAATCTAACAACAAGATGCATAATAGGTATGCATAATAGGTATCGGTATTACAATCTATCCATAGTAACGAATTTATGACAATAAAGTATAATAGATTTATGTGCTTCTACACTGTACATTGCCATACATTCGTATAAGATTTATCGGCGGTCGGAAAAATTGTCATTAATTAATTTCATTTGCTTCTCAATGAATCTGTCCCTTTTATCCAGTCTGAAAATAGAAATCAAACCTCGTCCTATAACTTGGTGTCGGTAACAATCCGGCGTTGCATAAGTACAATAATAAACACCTGTAATCGGTATGAAACCGGTTCTTTAAAAACAGTTTGAACGCTGCAACAGCGTAAAAACTGGCGGACAGGCGTTTCACGCGGTCGCGGTTAGAGCTGTTGCGCTCGAAGAAGAACGAGCCGTCCTCTCGCGCCATAGTCGATGGTATATTTCGCTTTGTCTTATCCCGCCGGGGTGTAGGGTGTAAAATGCGTGTGGAATACGTGCTAAGACAAGGGTCACCGATACACCTGCCCCGGAGCTTCTAGAGCGCGATAATATAGGATTCTGATCCGACAACTGCGACCGGTATCTTCTTCTTCTCCCCTTCGCATCGTTCCAACCCATCCAGAGAACATAATGCCGTGTAGAGCAGCCGCTCATAACGCTCGGCGAACCTGTTGAGATATAGCCCGGGTAGTGTTTCAATCGCTAGGCCACGGAACGTCGACAATGATACGTACGCGCGCGTATATACCACGTATGCAAAACGTATTACAATATTGGATAGCCGGCCCATGCATCACGATAGTCGAAATAAATCAACCGCGAACAAGCACAGACGTGGCCGGCGGAGTCTTAAATAATTTACTAATTTTTCAATGGGTCGACCCTAAAGGTCGAGTCCGCGTCGAGTACCGCGTAAATCCCTTTGGCTATGCCTCTCCCGGCGAGCCCTTGCGTCTGAGTTCAATCCCAACCCGTTCGAAACTACGCGAGAAGTCTCTACGTACTCGTACTCTCGGATACGGTACGTTCAGCCCGTTGGAAACCGAGGGAAATCGCGCGATTGGTACCGTTGAAAAATCCCTACGAAACGCGTATCCCGTGCGTACTGTACTCTACGAGCTGGCGATAAAGAGTCATAGTTCTCTCTCTGTCTCTCTTTCCTTCCTTCGTTTTCTGAGTCGCGAAATGTTTCCGCAAAGGGACCAACAAAACGACTTGAGTTCGCATCGTTGCCGTGGCTGAACATAATGTAAACATCGGAACGAGCAAAAATCCTTACTTATTACCTTCCACGAGCTTTCCTTCTGGCCCAGGGTCACGACTCTCCATTTCCAAGCAGAGCTAAGCGACATTAGGTGAATTCGTTCCTCGGGATGTTTTATCGTTCTCTGCGTATACGGGAGGCATTCGAATCGCTGGCTGGCAGCGATGCGCAAGATCTTACAAAAGCGAGGGCATCGTCGGACCGGACAATGCCACTTGATCCCTCAGCCAGTGGCTCTGCGTTTCTGGTCTATTCCTCACCCCACGTGTCCTTTTTATTCCATCCCCTTCCCGTCGTCTCTGTTGCTCCGCTTTCGACTCGTATCTCTTTCTCACTCTCGTTATAATGGGCAAACACATAATAAAGAGGGTAAGCGCGGGCCGCGTACGCGATATGTGGGGCGTTTAACAATGGAGCACACCTGAGCACGGGCCGGTGCGTTTGAGATGGCTTTAGGGAGGTGGAGAAAAAGAGAGAAAGGGAGAGAGCGAAGGTACCGCATGGTGCATCGGTATGAAGCGTAGTGGGACGAAAAACGAGCGGTCCGCGGTGTACGGTGCGAGGGGCGCGGAACAATGCTTTCGACCTCTTCTTCTTCTTCCTTCTCCTCCTCCTCTACCTCCTCATCCTCGTCTTCGTCGTTGTTTCGTCGCCGTCGCCGTCGCCGCGTCGTCGTCGTCGTCGTCATCGTCGTCGTTGTCGTCGTCGTCGTCGTTCGTGGCGGTGTCCCTTTTCCTCCGGCATCTCCTCGCCACCGAGCCAGGGTGCCGGCACGATGCTCTCCCATTTGTTCGCGAAACACCGAACACAGGCAGTCACCTCGTACGCACGTCGTCGTAGCGCAGCTTGGCATTGTCCGCGACGCTCCCCCTGAACCGGCCGCGCATGTGTGCGTCACGTATCTCTTTCAACTGTACCGGCTAAGCTGCTGCGCTGGAAAACTGCCACCTTCGAGTGTCCGGTCTGTACTTCTTTTTTCTTTTCGTTGCTCTCCTTCGGTTTTTCTCTTTAGTTCCTTTTCACTTGTTTTTCTTTTTCTATGAAGATGTTGGCCAAGACGTTAGTACATACCTATATATACTTACGTACGTCTGTCCGGGAAACTGGTGATTCTGAATGATGAATGTTCTTTTCAATTTCTCAGTCTTAATTTTGCTTCCTTTTCCGTTTCTTTTTTGTGGAAAGAATCGGTAAATCGGTAAAGGAAAAGAAAAATTAATTACACGCTAATTACACGTAAGAGTAAAGTAATGTTATACGCTGAAATAAAATTATCCTATTAATTATTAATGCCTTTATTGACGTTTTCGTTGAAGTCTCGGTAAAAAAAACAAATTATGCATATTTAATTTGAATCCAAGAAATTACAAGTAACAAAATATTCCGTACAGTGCATATCTGAACGTTGTAAAAAAATGTTAATCTCATTCTAAAAATGATTTGCATCGTGCCTGTGCAGATAATTATAAATAAACGTAACGTATATGTAGGTATATTTAAATAGCGAAGGAGGAGCAAAAACGATCATTGCAGATTTATCGAAGTATCATAATATGCAACGCGATGGATTTAAATAAAACGATAATAGATTACCACAAAAAGTAATATCACGACTTCATGGACGAAAGAAGTAAGACAATTTATACATGTCAGAACTTAATTAATCGTTCTAGAAATAGCAAGATTTTTTCGATTAAATCCTTTTTACACGTTCTGTAATTTTTGGTGATAGAATCATATTTGCAATGAGATCTCTCTAATTAAAAGATTCGGAGTTCAGAATACAAAAATATCGCAAAGCTGTTGCAACAGAATTTAAGATTAGTAAAAAGTGAACCTATAAAGACTGAGATTAAAAATAAAATGTAATAGTGGTGGAAAATCAAAGTAGGTCGTTAATCTTTCATTCCGCTTATTGAACCTGTGTCAACAGCAGCACGAATGATCGTTATTGCAAAGCCTGGGACGATAACGCGTAGAAACGAGCATAGCGCGCTTACGTTGCGCTGTGAGCGGGTCGTTAAATACGTTCGTTTACACGACAACGTCTTATTAGTCGCATTCGTTCGTTACGTAACAATGATTCGAATCGTTGGTCGCGTTACACATTAACAGAACGGAATACATCGTCGTGTCGCTCAAAGGGGAGGAATAATGAACGGTTTCGATCTCGAGAACCCATTTTTCTCCACCGTTGCGCGAACGCTCCACCCTTTATTTGCTTTTTCCACGTAAAGTTGTGTAACCAGGTCATCGTATTACCGAAAAAGAATACGCACAATTTGGTATTTGTTGTAGATAACGATAGAACAGATTTTACATTTATCATTTAGGATTCAATTGTTTGAAGCTGTTTGTGATTACGGATAGTAGTATATATATACATATACCAAACAGTTAATCACGAGAACAAGCAACTTAAACTAATACTGTCATCTATACTCATTTTTATTCGCATTAGCGGTAAAACCCCGTTTTTGTTTTTTCCATTTTTTCTTTCGATCAAATATTATTATGCTCGCCTTAGAGAGATATTGGTCGAGAGAACGTCTTCCTTCACAACAACGAGCTGGTTTTCCATACGATTTCTCGCAATGGTCAAGAAATTTTTTTATTGTGACGTTTATTCGAGCGGGAACGCGAGCTTCTGCTCGTTCAACACGTATCTTTAACGACGGATATCGCGGCCCAGGTCGTTTCACGTTCGACAAAACCGGTGACGACGTTAACCGCGTTTTACTTTGATCTGTTGCACCACAGGCACTTTCAGCGTTAATTTTTCTCTCTTTCTCCAGCAAGGGTCCCGCTCTGTCGCGCTCTCCGCTCGTGACGAGAGATCATTAACCGGCTTGCGGACTCGCCGTGCTCGGATATTAGAATTTAAATCGTCGCTGATATAATTACGAGCAAAAGCTGAATATCTCGGCCGCGGAAGAAATTACGACGGCGATCCGCCCGGGCGAAAAATTAATAAGGAGATCCCACAGGGTATTCTACGCGGCCACACTAACGTTGTTATTAACGCGTTCGATCGTCAATCCCGATACACACTAGCTGCACGTCTATTTTCAACTACAAAGCCATCTTTCTTCCTTTTCTTCGTTCCTCTGCTCGCTACGCATCTCGCGTATCAGCAGAATAATAATAATAATGATAATAAAACCACTTGCTCGTGAAACAACTCTTAAAATGATCAATCGAGCGTTCGATTTGCGGCATTATAAATCCAGGGCTAATTAAGGTGGATGGTGAAGCTCGACGGGAAGATCGAGACGCGGCTCATCGAGTCGGCAACCCGTTCCACGACCAAACGGAATGTTAACAGGCACGTAGATTCGTATTATCTCCTGGAGCCAGGATTTTCCATGACTGACATTGTATCTGGTGCGTTTAATCGTCGCGGATTCTGCATCCGCGGGTCTCTTTAGTCGTCCCGCCCGAATTACGATAAACGACCGCATAAACTCGCGTACAAACCGCAGGTAATGTCACGAAGACCGAGAGAAGTTTCTTGGCCGAGGGAATCTCGATGGCTCGAGGTATCGTTCGGAATGCGCGTAATCTAACGTCGATTCGAAAGGAGAAGAAGCTGGGCTCGCCGCTCGAGTAACCCATTATCGTGCTAATGAACAAGCTCGACCGAAGATGGAACGCTTCAGAACGGATTCGTGAGCAATGAATCCGATATCGGCTTCGCGGAATATTTCCGTGGACCGAGTATCCGGCGATAGCATCCGACGAATGGGAGAAATCGCCTAGTCATCGTTCGGAATGATCCCCGCCCCCGACTGCCCCTCTCTTCAATGTCCTCGTCGTTCGTACGAACCTCCGGGCGAAAGTATTTTTTTCACGGGAGCCGCGAGAAAGGAGCGGACCCTTAAGTACCGTTCTTTCGTTCCTCGTCGACGCACCGCTCGATTCGTGCACGCTTTCATTGCCGTTGGAATGCGATGGTTACTTCTCTCGCCCGTATGCGCGCCGTAGGATCGCTCAAGGCCGCCGTGGCTCAGGTGAACGGATGAATGGATTTGTCAGATGAATGCTCGGCATATAAGGGCGCATCTTCTTCAATTACCACTCACATGTGTCCAAATACCGTGTTTTCTTTTCGTTCCTACCCATGTTTGCTATCAATAGCAGCTGTGTTATGCTAACACTATCATCGAAAGGTGGTCGGCTACTATTGGTGGTTATTTGGTTAACGGAAGAGATATGTATAGCACTGATTAGTTATAGCATTGTGACAGGACCTTCCTTCGTACAATCTCAAAAATAAGCATAGTTTCATTATTAATTGGAATGATCAAATCTGCAAATCGAGTAATGTAGCAACGTAAGATGAGAATGAGCAAGCTGGTTGTATTCTTTGTCCCTATGCCGATTGTGTATCGGTAGTTAACTCTCCTTGTGCTCCACGTGTCGTGTCCACGTTGAAAGCGATTGTTTGCCGTTCGACGCGGCTAGATGAATCGATTCGTTTCTGCGTGTCGGATTTCTTTTTTTTTTTCGATTCGCCGTAGACACGATGAGTCGTGTTTTCCGTGGCTGCTTAATAAGTCGGATTAATTCCGCGTAGATCGATATTCATGAAGTTACTCCACGTGTGTGCGCGGTCATTACATACCTTGTTAGCAGTAAATTAGATTCTTCGTGGTGAGAGATACGATGAATTTGAGATATGAGATTCTAATGATATCATGGCTGAATATTGCAATAATTCATTCTAAAGATGCACCGCATTCGTAGGTTTATCTTTTCGATAGCGTTGCTATCTTTCTCTAATTGCATATTCTAATCTAACTGTTCCTCAATCGTTCGCGTGTTTTTAACGCTCTATCAAATTGCACACTGCTGCAGTTGTTTTTACGAAATTGTAACTATGGTAGTTACACACTATATCATTCACTAAATTCTGCTACAAGTGTTCTTAAATTATTAATTCTCCGAAATGTTCTAGAAAAATTTTAACACTGATCCATCATTACAAAGATAGTTAATCTTTACACCGTGTCTATTTCATTCGATTCCCTGTAAACATTTACAATCCCACTGTCGATATGACAAGCAGAAATGTCAATTTACGATCAGCAACGATATCTACAATTACCAAGTACTTAGGTATTTATTGCACAAAGATCTCCATATCTGCGATCTACAACGAGAACGACACGTTTCTAGCAACATAAATTATCCTAATACAAACTCTACAAACATTCTCTCTCCACATTACCAATTCCTCTACATCCATCTCAGTTATGCATTCTAACCACCACTTTTAACATTCATTTCCAAAAAATTCAACTCAAAGTCCACGAAAAAGTTCCACTTGTGTCGTCGAAGGTTCGAAACGACCTCCGTAAACATCTGGTCCTGATAGTGAAAATCGTGAGCAACCTGATCCGAGGGTCGGAGCTGGCCTAGGTCCGCATAATGGAGGCAGTCCGTTAACAATCGCGTAGAAAGACGCCGCGGCGGTCGGTTTTAGATCGAGGAATATTGGGGTATTGTAGGAGCGGCACCTAGCGCGGTGTGTGCGTGTGTTGACAATGGGAAGCCTAGTGGGTGCGTTAATCCCATATGTAAGCTCGCTCTGTGGGAATATTTCGTCAGGCTGTTGGGGGTGGGTGTGCTGACGAAGGGGCGGTAAAGAGGGGAAGGGACAGAAACGGTAGAAGATGCTGGAGATCGGGAAGGAGGGTAAGAGGGACTCTGGGTCTATTGTTGCATCCTGGCGATATAATCTGGGGTACACGCGATGCCTCTGTCGGCGAACCGAGACAGACGGAGGTGACTCGCGCGCTCAAAGGATCGCGCGGTGCGTTCTTCCAGGCTCCTTCGTAATTGCCGCGAACGAACGAACGATCGTAAGAGCGAGCGAACGAACGAACAAATCGCCGGACAGATCTCCGCTCGCGAGCTTATCGGACTTCGCGGCGCGCCTTTGTTCGAAATCGATAAACACGTTGCCGAAGAATCATTTTCCATTTTCACTCGGCGATCGATCGACGGCCGCGAGTACTACGCGCGAGATACTCGAGACCCGATAAGGGTCGCGCGAGTCGAGGGGTTACGCTTAGAGGCGTTTCTCACGCGTCTTTTCTCCGCCGGATAGAAGAGAAATCAAGTGAGGAAGAATCGAATCCTGTTAGGTGAGATGGAACCGTTGTTTCTTGGTAAGGCAACGTGTTCGACGGGTTGGGCCGTGGAATTCGGGAAGTTTGCCTGTGATGTATTTCTCTTATCGTTGTGTAGGAGTGATGCATGATGCTGTCAGAGTATGGTATGTATTAATTATGGTTATTGTCTAATCGGAAAAATTTGAACTGATGGATCGAAGAATAGGAAACATTTCGCGCGAAAATCAAATGATAAATACCCTCTTCGTCTCTCCTCGTATCGTTTCTCGTTAATTTTCTATTTAAACTGGACAGTAAAACAATTTTCCTAGTTTCTGGGAATAATTCTCTGATACAACGTAAGGCAAATAAACGACTAGATCTCGTGTAAATAAAAACCAGTACGATTATAAAGGGTGGGTTTAAGATGACGGGTTAAAAACGCATTCCGTGTTCCCGTACGTAAGAAAGAAGATGAAGAGCACGAAGACGCTGAAGAGGAAGGGTCGCGGTCCCATTCTGGTAGCAATTTCTGCTTGTCTTTTCCCGTTCTCGAAGGAGCCATGACCGTGCCGTATCTCACCTGCAATTTCATCCTTTCGGTCGAGTGGTTTCGAAATTCCAGCTGTGACGGACGGGCGACGCCAACGACGCCGTTCCGCCCGTAAGAGTTCTGGGTCTAATCTCGAGTCCGGATATCGAGCCAGTGTACGGTGTCGTCGGTGATCGGTCAGGGGATCGGTCTCTCGGAAAAGTGGCTGGCCACTTTTGTAGGCGCACTCTGGCGAACGTGGGAATGATTTTGAGAGAAGGGCAAGCCGCGGCGAGATCAGGACGAACGCTAGACGGAGAGGGAGAATCGAGGAGATAAAGAGGGACAGAGAGAGAAAGCACCTGAACGCCTCTTCGAGCCAGTTCCGTGGCGTCTTGCTTCCAAGTCTGTGTGTGATCCACAGCCTCGTGTATATACGTGTACATAGACGCCAGAAGAGAAAGAGAGAGAAGGATGGAGAGAAGGAGATGGAAGGATGCGGAGGCAACACACGTGTTGTCCCGTGTATGCGCGTTCATGCAGTTTGTAACGCGCGGAACAGGTATTCCCCCATTGAAATAAGGTAACGTCGCGAATATGAAATATACCCCCTTGTACAACTTGATAATCCGTGGTTACCATAAATCCTGAGTGATTATCCGCGTGTCTATTTATAAGCCTCGTGGCGTCGCCCTCGCCTCTCTGCCCACCCCTCGTCTTCGCGCCGTTCGTGTATACCTCCCTCCTTATCCCTCTTCCTCCTTTGTTCGGATATTCATCCACCCTCCCAACCCCCGTCCTGCCGACTCGTTCTCCGTCGCTATTCTCTCCTTCTTCAACCACTGGCGAGGATGATCGCGCCCAAAGGACCTCTCGCGCGTTTCTACCTATATGCGTGTCACGGCCTTTCATCCTCCTGTGTGTCAAGCAGAGAGAGAAAGAGAATAACAGGGAGAGAATCCTTTGGAGATACGCTCGATAGGATTAATCGGCTTACGAAGACACGCTCTCTCCGCCTGCCGGTCGCCAAGAGAGAAGAATATGATTTGTTGCCGAACATTCGTCCGCACCTGCGACAAAAATGGCGTTCGCCCGATGACGGGGCTGAGAGAGCTTTCTCCTTCATCGAGGAGAGACGTACTTGTGGTAAACTGTAGATGTTCAATGATCCAAGTTGTCTTTCCAAGTTCTTACAGCAACGAATGTTTCCTGTAAAATTCAGTCTGTCCCTTAATTTTTTATCGACGTAAAAACGTTTAACATCCAATCGTTCCACATTACGAATGATAAACGCGGTAATTCGTCCATATTTCAATTGAATATCGATAACCTCCGAGAAGAAAAAAATAAGAGAGTAATAATAATAAATGACAAACTTCTGTACATAATAATCGTGGTCGTTTTGATCGAGTGGCGCAAGCACGAACGGGACGTGAACGTATACACGCGTGTGATACGTTGCTTAACGTGTGGCGTGGTCCGAGAGCCGGAAACGGTCGAAACGCGAAACACGTCTGTGCACTGTCAGATTAATTGCACCCGATTCGTTCGCCGCTGTATCTGCGCGCTCTCGGGAGGCGATCGTTCGAACGTTAATGCATGGAACGAATTAACAGTTTGCGTTTGAAAAAAAAGGTCGCGATAGCGATCTGTTTCGAGCGAGATCCACTTCTCCGATGTCAAACGGAATTCCACGAGCTCGTGTTACGGTTATGCGAGCAGATGTACGCCTTTCGACGATAACAAGTGCTCTTCCGGTTTCGCCTGGCCGTCCGGAAACCACGTTCGATCCCTTGGCGCTCGCGTCGCACGCCATTCCGTCTATCGTTTCTGTTTCTGTTTTCCTTGCAAAGCTGTTGCTGCCGCGCGCTGGAAATATCGGCGCCGTTTCTCTTTTGTCAAACAGGAAACGCGTTCCACGAGAGTGTATAAAATTATATCTGCTCTCAGACATCTAATCTTCGTATCGCATCTATAATATATCATTCCTGACAGGACCATGCCTCGTTGCGTAATTCCGGGTTTCTTGCGAATGAAATTGCTCGCGATCTTAGCAAACCAGCCCGTTTTCCTACTACCAGACGTAGTTACATACATAGGTACACAGGCTGATTTCTTCATTAACCGCCTTCCTCAAATTCCATTCGTGCTCGATACGATCCTCTAAGGATCGTCTAGATGTTGAATAATCTTATTCTTCGTATCTTCGACTCGATGCGTTAGTTTTGTCATATCGGAGGTTCATAAATTAAGAAAGAATATTATATTTATTGGTTTTGTGAATTTGAAGGTGTGAAAAATGTAGTAACTGTAGCAATAAGAAAGAAATATGTTGGATCGTGTGTATCTTTACATTTCTTTTCGGACGATAAAGCAGCACAGGTTATTTTTCATTTCTATTCTTATAGAGATTAACGGACCGTGAGGAATTATAACGTCTTGACAATCTCGATAAATTTTGAAGTTAGCGATACTCGTAAGTTCGTTTTCATCGTGCACCTGGTGCAAGCGAATTAACATATAGCTCGTATCTCATTATGAGATGTATGTTTTTTGATACGACTCGTGCTTTAGTTCCTTTCAGAAGAAGATTTAACAGAATGGCATTTAATGGTACATGCATATTACCTGTCGTTGAAAGTAAGAGCATTTAATTCAAGACTCGATAAATTTTATTTTGACGAGGGGAGATAGTATTCCATTTTTAAAACGCGATGATGCTATAATTTTAGTTAGTAATTTGTGTTATATTATTTATGTTCGCTTTATCATCTTGATGGTATCGATATCATTATTTCATACTCATCGCTATTTCATCAAACTTTCATTTCCAAAATTAAACTCGGAGAACGAATAAAAGTCGTACCTTTGATATTTCGATTAATATCTTGGGATCAGATAAAGCGTCGATTTGTGTCAGAAAAGTCGAGGAAAAGGGGTTCGTTCGAGCGTCTATGGTTCGCGTGGACTTTGCGTCTACGGGACGATATCGGGGCTATCCTCGAACATCGCCAGAGGCGCTGCGTGTTATGCTGCGGCAAGCTATTAAAAACCCAAGTTATGAATGAAAGCCGAGCTGAAATAGAATGGCACGCCGTGCTCCGCCCACAAGAACAGGTACAAACACCACGAACGATAAGCTTAGCTCAAGTCCAATGTCAGAAGATTCCCTAGAGGCTAGAAACGAATCCTTGTTCGCCAACCCGAGCTGATATTTCACGCGGAAGCGAAAATTATCGGTTTTTTGGTGTTCGGTTAGCGTGGCAAACGGTTTTCGATGATTATGATTTATGTCATTATTTTAAGCTGGAAAGTAATTTGATGAACTCGAGGGACAAGAGAAAGTCGGTTCTGAGAAGATTTTTTAAATTCTGATATTTTGGTAGAAGGCTATGAAAATTATGTATAAAAATGGGGTGCAAAAGACGTTAGATCGATAAAACAAGCTGTCATCGTTAATCGCTTCAACTTATTCGTTTAACAAGAAAAATTCGCTTCCCTTCATGCGACGTGTACAAATGAAAAATTTCTCCAATTTCGTATACCTTAGCTCCGAATTGCTTAACTTAATTCGTCTTACGTGAACGAAAGAATTCACGGAAGTACCGACAAGGTCACGAGGAAACATCGTTCGATCGTGTAGCGTTGATTTACTCCGGTCGGCGGTGTAAGGGGTTCGCGCGTCGTAAACCCAAATCACGGCGGAGCAAATTATGCGTAAACGAGCTGGACGGAACGACGGGCAATACATCGGAATCGTACGGCGGGTCGCCGGAGGTTCCACGCGGAGGGATCGTGAAAAGGGCACGATGCCCGACTGTCTGTCACATTCTTGATGTCAGCGGGCCGGAGAAGGGCCGGTAGTCGAGCATCCTGACGATTCAATTAGGATTCAGGCATGCAGCAGAGGTCCGGATCTCTCCTCCGTGTGCTGTTCGCCTGGCCCCTCTCACCTCCTTCCTGCGTCAGCTTTCTTTACAGACCCTCCTCGGCTATAATCGATCGTCGATTTCACGAGAGATCCGGCTGGCCGTTCGCGTGGCCATTGATGTACGGGGGCTGATAGAAAAATACTGAGAATTCTCGCGTATGCCGATGAGAATCTTTATAAACATTTGCAATTTTCTCCGAAGCAATTACCGATCGAAGTCGTCTGATATTTTGAAGATCTTCCGTCACATTCGAATCGTTTTAGAAAAACTTTATCATCGAAAACACTTTTATATTCGATGAAATCTGTTTTGATTTTTGAAATAAAGTTTAATTTTATTCCGTGACTTCTTTATCCAAGCTTATCGTTGCTACTGTCAACATTGCTGAAAAGTAGATTGTTAAACGCGTCGAACAATGTCTCCTGTATCTATATCGGGAGAATTCTAGATTTCGATTCACAAATATCATCGACGTAGCTACGAACACCGGAGATTTTACGGAAGTTATCGAATCGTTGGCGGCTAGATGGTCGCGGGTGAGCTTCTTCGAAATTCAATAACTCCCGCGTCCCTGGCTCTATGATTAACGAAGGCTGCGACCGCGTCGATCGATACAGAACTATCCCTTTTACGTATGGAAATATCGTTATAATCGTGTACACAAACGAGTCCGCCGCGGTGAGACTAAGGAAGAGGAAGCAAAGCGTTGAACCAAGGGGTTGAAAGCTTGGACGAGGCCCATCGGCGAGAAGCGTCGCGGGACAATGGAGCAATCAATAGGGTAATGTGAGGACACTTTATCGAATTATCGATGCGGTCGACACTGGCGTACCTACGGTCAATGGACACGGGTACCCTGCTTTTCGAACGAACCCTTTCCCCTTCCCTCCAACACCCCCGCGCGGTCCTCTTGCACTGTCTTTCTCTCTTACTTCTGACCAACCGTTCTCTCGCCTCTGTTAACGTTCCTCCGGCGCTGCTTTCTATCTGCCTATCCGTCTCTCTTTCTCACGGTTTCCCGTCAATGTTCGTTCGCTGATAAAGTGAAGCATCCGTGCCGTAACAAGCTCAGTCGCCCTTGACACTTTGCCCAGTTAATGTCCACCGGGCACGCGATAAATCCGCCCTCGAACGCTTTAATAACCGTGTCGTGTTTGTGTGTGCGTATACGTGAGCATGTGGTAACACGCGAGTGTCTTCCCGTCGCGAAATTCATTATTCGGTTCGCGTTCCGTGACCTCGTTCCTCGATCGTAAATATCGTCTAGAACCCCCTCGAACCTCGAATCTTCCTTCGCCCGTGTCGGTCGACCGATGGAAGTCTTAACGAACTGTCCAAAGACTTGAAATTTGTAAAGTACGATGTTCTTTTCACAGCGGAAATATTAGATCTTTTTGTCGAAGTGGATCGATGGAGGATGGGCAAGAACGTGTTCTCAGATTCTTCTTTTCTCTACGCACGGAGGCGATCGCTCGCACAGGTGGCAGGGATCCTCGCGTGGAGCTCGGTTCTCGTTTCACGGATTCTCGATCCGGAGATCATTAATCACGTCGGTTCTCCCCCCGGACGAGCTGAAATCTCTTGGCTCGCGACGCAAAAGACTGCGAAACGCAGCTAGAGGAAACCCGGTCGCGAGTGGGTTTCGCGGACACTTAACAGGGACGATGGTGGGCCGATGCTTTTTACGCGGACGCGATCGCATATTTCATGTCACTTCGACTCGATCGCTTTTTCGTTTTTTTTTTATTCTTCTGTCAGCTCCGCTCTGTTTCTATATGTCGAATATACTTATAGGGTGAGATAAAAGTAACGCAACTGGAAATATTGTATAGAAAATGCTGCGTATCGTGGTTCATTATGCATCGAGAAGTTAGTCTTTGAACAGATTTGTGTACCAAATTCTTGGCTGATTCTAAAGGAGCAAATCCGCCAGAGGTGAGGGCAAGAAATTAGGTAATGTTTTGGAGAATAACGAATTTAGCGATACGTATGAACATGGAGGAATAGTTGGATGGTAAAAATATCAAAGGGGAAGAACTAGTTATACTAAAGTCATCGATGGTAAATTGCGCATTGAGTTTGTTTATTAGTCGACTGATAAGCAACTTGAAAAAAATGATAATTCAATTTCGTCGTTCGTGTAATTTAGCAAACAGGATAATTGCTTCAATGAGACATAAAACAAAAATTCCCTGCAACGACTATCTCTTAAATCGTTTAACAAGGACAGATACCATAAACTTCTTTTACCATTCCTGATAGTTTCATTGTTAATCATTTTAAAGCTGTGTTACTTTCGCGTCACTCTGTATACGTACATCGTTCGAGCATGGCAAATACACACAGAAGCGTACGCAGTTGTAATTGCCGCGTTCGGTGTTCGGTGTTCTTATCTGGACGGTGTGTCCGCGGCGAGTCGCGTCGGGGCCGTGTCGCCTTGGACTCGGCGTGTCCGATTGACCGCGTGTGAGAACACGATATCGCACGAATGA
Source organism: Bombus bifarius (assembly GCF_011952205.1). NCBI lineage: Eukaryota > Metazoa > Arthropoda > Insecta > Hymenoptera > Apidae > Bombus > Bombus bifarius. The sequence continues at coordinate 6,587,059 of NW_022884914.1, read as the reverse complement.
GTTATGATCCTTATTCGAGGATTTGCATACCGATTCATTATGCGCCGGTAGAAGTCAAAATTGGAACGCGACGTGGCGCAACGGCCGCGCGATCGCGCCACCTCAAGGCTCGCGGAACGCGACCGAACGATAAATCAAACACCTTCCTCCCCATGGCCCGATTTTTTATTTTTGCATCGATCGGTCACCGCACGTACCATCGTCCCTCCTTCTGTAATATCGCTGCTGCGTATAATATCAGGATACATAATCAAACGAGGTAAAAGGTAAGCGCTGCAGAGAAAAGACTAAGAAGGAAAGAGTAGGCATGGCGAGACGAGTGTAACGGACTTTTCGAAAACGTCCTTCGGCGGTTTGCCGCGCGGCAGGTTATTATCACGAGTGTGCCTACAAACACGGCCGGCGAAGGCCGTGCGCACAGATGTTCTAAATTGCGCGCAAACAAATCACTTTGGTACCATCGACGCACGCAAATACAGTTGTGCAATGACTCGGCCTGTTAGGTAATTCGATTTATGTAACGGTGCCGCGTCTATTGTTCACGCGTGTCGCTATTTCGCGCGTGATCCGTTCGACAGCCGCTCAGGAGAAAGAGTACTTATCTTCTGGTATTACGTTATACTCGATTCTTGCCTAGCTGTTACCGCGAGAAATACGTATAACGAAGGAGAGATATTTATTTCCGTTGCACACGTCGCACGGGGTATCGATTCAATTAATTTCGCGGTCCTCCCTGGGTAGAACAGAGGCAAAATAAAAAAAAGAACGAAGCGAGAGCGTCTCAGCTTCTCTCTCGAGAAACGAGACGCGGAGAAACGGATGAACGGATTGTCCGAGATAAGAAGAGATGACAGGTAATTCGGCCGATGGAAACGAGACAGCCGGTTACGGTGCCCTGAACGCGAGCCGATCGCCCTCTCCGCGCGTCTTAATCCTTCTTGCGTTCGATTTGCCCGCTTTTATCGATCCTTCGCCGCGATAAGGCCGACCGGATCTGTCGGAGCTGACGGATTTTTCGCCACGACTAATTGGCCGATGCAGATGTTTCCGAAACTTGTTCGAAAATCGTATACATTATACCGGAACGATAGTCACGATATATCGTCCTCGTATAACACCGTCTGATCGGCTTGGAATCGGTTTCAAGTCGGTTTCGAGCATTTTCACCAGGCACCTGTAACCGAACCAAACTCGTCCGATCAATGAACAGAAAACAGAGGTCGATACGCGTTCTGCTCTCCGGGCTTTACCCCACTTTCATCCCTAGAACAGAAGTTCTAGAAGGTTGGCAAGTCGATGGGCGGAGGGAGGAGAGCGAGATAATACTCGCGCGACTGCCTTAAAGCGTGCGTACTCGCGGCTTAAACAGCAACAGCAGCATCAGCAGCACCGGCAGCACCAGCAACGAAGTACACCCCTCCACCAGGTCCCGCAGGCCGTTTCTTCTCCTCTCGTCTCTTCTCTCTGGTCACTCTCTTCTCTTACCTCGCTAGTGGTTAGTCTTGGCTCCCTCTTTTCTCCCTCTAGCCTTCTCGCTCTCTCCTGTCCACGTACCTTGTCTCTAGCGCTCTCTCCTTCTCCCTCCGCTCTCCCTCCCCCCATCTCACCTGGTTCAACCTGCGAGCCGCGTCTCGGCCCTCTTTCTCCGTCGCTCCGTCACCATCTCGGTTCCGCCACGGCTTCTCCCCGAGTCTCTTTAGTTTTGTGCGCTACCTGCCTGCCTTGTGGCTCGCTCGTATCGTATCGTATCGTATGTAAGTGAGGCGAGGTGCCGTTGGCGGGATGAGGCGAGGCTAGCCTGATGCTGGTCTATACCTGTGTGTGCCGCGGTATGGCGTTGTCTCCTCGCGTGTAGCCGCACACACTGCCCTCTTTCTCTCTTTTGCTTTCTTCCTCTCTCTTCTGTTGCCTTCCCTTCTCCCTTTCGCTTGCTCGCGTGCGCCTGTACGCGAACGCAGGTACGCACCGGCGCAGGTACGCAGCCACGACGACGGCCACGCACACCGGTGCCACGGTGCGAGCCAGAGCGAGAGGCCAAACACGCGAGAGCAAAGACACGCACCACAGAGGAGACGTTCCGTTCTGTTCGCGGCGCGCGTACCTACATACCGGTATGTACGTATGTATGCACGTACTTAAGTCCCACTATGCATGTAGGTAATGCGAATCGACGAATACACGTCCGATACGGTCCCGTCCGCGTGTATATACGTACAGCGAAAGCACGTTAGCCGTGGCGCGCGCGAGAGAGAGCTCACCGATTCCACCGCGAGAGAGTACGCTTCGGGCCTTGTCTGTGTATGGAGTCGAGGCACGCGATTGTGTGTGGCCGGTGCACAAGAGCGTGCTAGCTCCCCTCCCTCCGGAGCCACACTCCACCTCCTCCTACCTCTCTCAGCCTCTACCTCCTTCTTCTACCTGCCGGCCCGGCCGACACACATGTGTATGTGTACCTTGGTCTTCAGTGTAAGATCTGAACCAGCGGAGAACGCACGCTATTGTTATATCATTATCATTGTCATCGTCCGTGGCGATTCGCGCCCGTCCCCACCGTGTCTCGCGGACCGTGTTTTCGCCCGAGTGTCTCCGCGAAAACAGCCGGACCTCCCGAGGAAATTCGACAGCCCGTTCGCCGCAACCTCGCATTTTCCGGGTGCAAGCGAGCCCGCGGAAACCAGAGGAGAAACCGCGCGATCAGGAGAGATCGCGGTGCACGCGCCGCGCGACAGCCGGCGCATCTCTCACGCGCGACAGCCACGCTGCACCTCACCGCTCCTCCCGATCTGTGCACCGGGTCAAAGGATGACGGGACAGACGGCACCTTCGCCGCGCCCTCTGACAGCAAGCCGCGCACGGGGCGGCCCGCCCGTCTGAACACGTGGGAAATCGCTGCCACCGACACAACTCGCCTCCTCTGCTTCCTACTTTGCCGCCCTTTTTCGGCGCGCCGCGTGACCAACTTTCACGATCCACCTGTTCGAAAGTTCCGATTTTCCTAGTGCTTGCTTACCTTCGATCGTTTAGTGTCACGCGTTCAACCACGGAACTTACGATCGATACTCGATCGATCGCGGTCGGAGTAACGTCGTCGAGGAGTCGTCGATTGGATTGTGATTAAAAGAAAAACGTTTGGCTCGATAAAAGAGCAAAAGTGCGAGTATAAATCGACGAGAAAAGCTCGGTCGATTCGTTTCCTGCTAACTCCCGTCCCCGTCCCCGTTGCTAGCCGATTTCTCCGTCCGGGACACAGAGAAAGAAGACGTCGACTGGTCGATTAGAATCGAGGGGACCCGATGACGGGGAGGAAGAGAAGGAGGTCTCGGGACTCGACGAACGAGATGGGCAGGATTGATCGGAAAGAGGCTATGCTTGACGCCTAATTAAATCGATTAGACTTTGGGGTTAATTGTTCTGGAACGTGAGTTCCCTTGCACGCGTCTGTCGCCGCTACCGTTATCGTCGTCGTCCTCGTTATTCCGTGCTTTCAAGTGGTGGATCGTGTGTACGCGAGACGAACGATCGGTTCGGCCATTCGGTGGACGAGAGGGAGAAATCGACGCGTCGCCGATCGTATCGAAACTATTACGGATCAGATCGGTCGGCCAGTGAGTCTAGGAAGAAATTTCGGTGCTAAGTGACGATTCGTGTTCGACCACGCCGTATATTTGGCATTCGTATCGGCCGAACCGCCGGTGTCACTGCTTTTTCACCAGCGTACTCTCCCCCGTTTCTTCTCTTCTTTTTTTTCCGCTCTTCTGCTTCGTTCGTTTTTTTAACGTTGTTGCCCTCCCAATTCCGGTTCTTTTTTTACTCTCGTTTCCCCAGGCAGTTTACTCTCGTTTCTAATCGTTCCTTTTCTACGAGCCCGTCCCGATCGGATTGAACCGTCAACGACACCGGTTGTCATCGGCATGTGAGTCAAAGTGAACAACAGCGTGAACAACGACTGGTGTCCATTGTTGCATTCCGTGGTCAGTGCTCTGTGTCTTGCTATCCTTTCTCGTTGACAAACAGCACGGGTCTTCGTGGCTGTAATCGTGGTTGGCCCGAGTGACAGGCCTGCGTAGACCGGCTTCCAAGAGCCGCTAGAACGCCGCGGCTCCGACCTCGATGATTACTCAATTAGTTCAAAACTCGTGCTCCCATAGTGTAAACTGTGAAACGATTCGACTAGGTTCCAGAGTGACTGGGTGATCGCGTCAGTGTGAACGGGATAGTTCCTTGGAAGCGAAGTTTCGTGTGTCATTCGTTGCTAAATATCGTGATCCGACCTGGGAAATCCGATTATGCGGACAAACAGTCGCGGTGATCGATGATCCACGCGATCCTTGACGCTTCTCACTCGCGGAAGCAGCCAGTTGGAACCGACGGTGAGTCTACTAACGAAATTTTCACGATTTTTATGCGGGACTAGCTCTTCGCGAAAACGATGACGCTACGTTAGACGCAAGAAACTTTCCAGTTTCCCCTCGAAAAGGTAACTCCTGTCCGAGGTCTGATTTAAAGTGACAAAAACGTGGCCTGACCGGGAGTGTATCTGTCGAAAGGTATCTCCTAATAAAGCAACGTAGCGATAAGTGAAGAGGAATCGGCACGCCGACACGAGAGCAACGTTCCACTGCGGTGCATCGTGTGGATGCGACGTGTAAGGAGTTCCCTCTGCTTGGATCTGCTTGGTTCGTTTCGCGAGTCGTGAGTCCCGCGAATTCGAGGCGAACGCGACCGGCAAATGGAACGATAAATCCTTCGATTGTCGAACGTCGATAATCGTTTCGCGGCGGCGCTCCGTTGTAGACACGCCGAGTGAACAAACATCGTCGGACCCGACTTGTTATCGGTCGCACGTGATCGGCCCCGGCCGATTTCAACCGGTGAAAATATTGCCCGGCTGTGCTCGGTCACGTTTATAATGTAACGCCGTCGATCGCGACACACAGTTGGGAATCTTTCGGTGAAACTTCATGGCGTGATTATCAGCCCGGAATTCGTCACAAAAATGCTTCGAAAACTTCTTACGTCTTGAGTGGATCGTCGCTTTTCAATTTGGTACTCTTGACGATGGAAGTTTGTGTGTGATTACCTGGAATGGATTACCTGGGCAAGGTTTTGTTCGCTGAATGGAACTTTGTTGAGTCGAAGGGTTCGGAGGAAGTATCGTAACCCTTTTAACATGAAGAGTATTGTGAAAATCTTCTATTCGTAGGATATCCATAGAAAAGTGAATAATAGAAAATATCGTATTATGACGCACGATATCACATAATGCAAAAATATTTATATCTATCGAAAATTCCATAGTAAAGAACTGGAAAGAAACGTAATGTTACCGTAACTGAGTTTAGTTAGAGATAATCTTAATTAAGATACGAAGTATGATTCACGAAACAATTAACAATAGCATCCCCACGTTCTTCGAGAATGAATATCGTTCTGACAACTCTACCATTTTTATCTACGTATACGGAAGCTGAAGCTGAATCAGCCGCGTCATCATGCAATATGACGAGTAGAAAACTATGCATTTGAGAATCATCGTCGGAGAATTTACAAATATGCAAATATGTTGTGTATTTTTCTTGACGTTCTACCGGCATTTTTCCAGAAATTTTCTTAAGTTATTGTCTACTACCGAATGTGATGCAAATATGTTATTATCAGAAGGTTAAAATGCATTGACGTTGAAGCAGAAGTTGTTAAAACTTTTTCCTATATGACGAATAGACAGCTTTGCCTGTTACATTTTTTGTACTTATTGTTATGACTATTAGGAGAAGATCACAAATTTGCTTAGTATTCATTTCTTCATCAATAAACGTTCCAGTGATTTTTTTCTGAAAGTAACCTTTCGTTTCCTTTAGTTTACCAACAGTACGATGTTTTCTTTGGAAATAGGTTTCCAGCAATTTCTCCGCCTTGCTATATTGGCAATAATCTTTTTGCTTGGTTCAATCTTAAACTCTTTTTTCAATTTCGACGTAATTTGAGTCGTCATTCGTTCCTTGTGTCAATTTGACATGTTATAAACGTAAAAAAGCAATACCCTGCACATCGTTTTATTTTCTTATGGTCGATATTAGCAATCCTGTATCTGGATATGCAAGAATTTCATTCTTTTGTTTTTGATGAAAGTCTTTGCACATGTACGATATTTTACATTATTATGTAAACCTGAAATTATAAAAGACGAATTAAGTGAGAAAAATGAAGGCTAGATGAGGGTTAAAAAAGGTTTTTGTATTAGTTATCGAGAAATGCCACTCGTAATCGAAAACATCTAGCACCGTACACCAATCTAATCTCTGGCTTTTGAGCTATAATTTATACTTCCTCTATACTCTGTTTCGATTTGTATCTTTTTGTTCTCAAACAAGTTTCTTCTTGTAGCTTCGTGAAATATAACGCGACGAAGTGTTCTCGGGCAGAAAGCATTCGTTCCGCGAGACGTGCGTTCCGACCCGTGGAAGTAGTAAATTATTAATCAGTGTTGCTAATTACACGTTTCTATCCTGACTGGAAATTCCCTGATATCATTGCTGCTTGTTATTGATCTCGCAAGACACCGACCTTTTCTAATGCGTTTAATTAATCCGATTGCGTAAGTAAAACGATCGGACCGATGCGTTTTCGAAACAGAAACCCGCCGAGCATAACGATTTGATCTTCCTGCAACAACCTGTATGTTCAGGATGCGAATTAATGCTCTCGTTATTTCTGGATTTTTTGTCAACCTCCAAGGCAAGTTCCCTGTTCTTTCGAACCTAATCAACTAGCATAAGACAGGTAAAAAAAATTGAGTATAGTCGCTTGATATTGTCACGAATTTCCTCGAATTCTTCTTAGCTTTCCATTCTTCTTGAGAAATAGGAAAATGTCACAGCAGCGTAGATCCAGCCATTTAATGCTGGCTGCGAAATTTCTGAAAGACAATCGCGCCCCATCCCCCGCGATACGAAATGATTTTTACCCGGTTGCACGGTGAACGGTGGCCACGTTTAGTGGCCATATTTCCAACTTAAAAGGAGCTGCTGTCAGCGGTGATTTGGGTGGCGAGTGAAGTGCCGCTTTTATAGTACGCACAGGAGGAGACAGTCCAATTAAGGGCACATTTGTATACTTAAGTGCACCGATATCGATGTATAAATCGGTCCGCGTTGCACGATTTATGGCCGCGCGGCGAACGTCGTAAAACGTCCGGCAGCCAGATATCGGTGAGGAGAGGCCAAGAAAGTCCTGGGGCCTCCACGTTCCTGGAACCATGAACCCACGTCTCGCGAATGTTTGAACGGACGCCACCAGAACCAACTGTCCCCCGTCCTTTCCTTTCCTCGCCTCTCTACTCCAGCCTCCTTCTTTTTCCTCGTTTTAATTGCTGAAAAAGTCCATTCTCGGCGGGCCGGTTGGCCGTCACACTCGTATCATTCCGGTCTCGAGTCGTGAATGAAATATCGAGATGAATCGGAAACGCCGGGGGACACGCGCGACGCTGGCGGCCGTTCCTCGTCGGTTCCATCAGCTCCACGTTTCTCAGCGAACTTTAGCGAGCATCGCGCGCGTTAAACTTCTCACTTTCTCAGACTTTCTCCGTTAATGGTAATATTTTAATTACAAGAAGTGACTGCCTACGTTGTACGTTGACGTTAAACCGCCTAGTGGTACGCTCTTCATTGCGAGTAACTTAATACCGTTTCATTCCTTTTTTCTTTCTCCAACTTCCTCTTCTTCGTCGTCTTCTTCTTCTTTCTTCGCCTCCTCGATCGCGTCTTCGTACTCCTTCGACAGCATTTCACTCGGTCTCCTGCGTGCACGCGCACGTTTCATGCACCTGCGAGCGTTCTAGAGGAGCCAGTCTCGCGGTTACCGTAAGCCGTACGCAACACGGTAATGAGTTTCGAGTCATTCCGGTCTCGAAGAGGCTTGAAAACGGCTCGCCGAGGCCGCCGTTAGAAACTCGCCGGCAATTTGTCGCGCGTAACGCTGAAAAGCACGAGATCCGCCAGCGAACGGTCACCTGGATTTTCTAATCCGTTCCGTACGATGCCAGGAGAAGCGAAACACAACACTGGTGAAATCATCCTGGACGGCTACATTGTCGATACTTTCTATCTGATCCCGCCACCGGTTTATGCTTGGAAACACCGACTAGATTAAGACAGTCGATTTTAGAAATTTGAATTTTTTCTTTTTTGGTACTTCGTGGTTTAGAAAAATTCTGATTTAAAAAAATCTGGGCACCATTCGTTTTAATGCAATTGGAAGATAATTAGTTCTAGTTCCACTAATTTTTGAAGAAAAACTAAATGGTTTTGTTTATTAGTGTTTACTACTACCGTAGTTTACCTGTTAATATATCTACAAACTTTTGATCCTATACTTATACGCAAATTATTCTCGAGCATATGCATAAATCCAAATCTTTCTCTTTTACTTTCTTCTTTTGCAATTACTCCACTACGATTTACAATAAAGACATAATAATAACGTTACGCGTCCGAAATAAATCGAAAAACGCTCAGTGTTCGCAACGTTCATAATTATGCAAATTTCACAGACCTTCGATTACCACTTCGATACACGGATCCAGGAGACACACAAAGAAATTATATCCATATTCTTGATTCCTTTCATTCCAGATATCTGAATCGGATAAACCAATGCACAAACTCGTGACGCTTTTGAATACTCGTATCAAAATTACGAACAACCACCAAGAAGTAAATGTTAGAAAAGACAGGACGAAAAGAAGAAATAGAAAAAGAGAAGTCGTGTATCCAGAGACCGTGTCGGTAAACAGTTTGCGAAGAAGCGTCGTCTGGCGGAATTCGCCGGGTAGAATCGGAGGGTTAAACCCTTTACGCGCTACATCACAAAGGAGAGCGAGTTTGCAGCCCCTGCGACGCACCAGTCGTCCGCACCCCTCTCTCATTCTTCTGCGACGGAATTCTCTGTATGGCAGACAGGCCGGGAAGGTATATATTTCCCTTGTCGTAAATCTTCTTCGCTTGTTTCTCGCGTGCTCTTCAACGATCGCCGTTGAGTTACGCTCGTCTCGGTGACTGCACCCCACCCGGCGCGCCGCGCCGCAACTCCGTGTGTTAGCGACTCGTAAACGCTCAAAATGAAATCCTTTAAACCATGGTATATTCATTTCGTGTCTAGCAATTTGCATACAAATCTGACACGTTCGAGCGCCGGTATTGACGTTTCGCGCACCTCCGTTATCGGTACTCGCGACGTATGCTAATTGACTCCTTGGCGATTATTCTCTTTTCTTTTAACCGTATCCTTCTCTTCTCTGCGTTTAGGGTGACACCGAAGCTAGCGATTGTCCGCGGTTAGGCTGTGTGTTACGTTCCTTAAAATTTCAATACTTTAGAGGTATTGGTACACTGTGTAATATTATTGAGCGATGATTTTATGAAGTGTGGAGTACTTGAGCCTGTCAGTTACGTTTGTTAAAATATACTTCTCCCTCCGTGAATCTGTGATATCTTTTAACGAATATACGATCGATATAGTGAAGTAATTATAGCTTTGACTCTCCCAAACTTCCAGTAATAGTTAAGATTTTCTTTTAATAAGTGCGCGTGTTAATTACGTTTTGATATCTTAAATTGAGTTTGAAGAAGAAGGTTACGGTGTTGGAAAGTTATAGCAGCATATATAGTAAAGTTTCTTCTAGGGATGTAATGTTGTGGGTAAAATATGTACACTCTGTTTGCGTTATTTCTTTAAAATAGAACGCAGAAAAATGAATATTTTATTAGATATTATGAACCGCGTTATATCATCTTCCATGTTGGCAGATCGTTTTACTGAATCCAACGCTTTAATATTCAACAGCGATTGTCGGTGCAACGTATTAATGATTTCGTATTCAAACATGCTGCTTAGACTTCATGACGGAAATAAGATGCAAAAGGCACAGATATATGACTACGTAACTTGTAACAATAAGTTACATAAACAGTATTATAAAAGGTAGTATTTCACCGCTCCAGATCATCGCGTCAAAGTTCCGCGTACCCCGAAAGGATCGTAGAGCACCAATCGGGACGAATATCGACGAGTGGAATCGTCGTTTTTCACGGTGTAAAATGCAAATATTAATTATCTAAGATCGGTGAGGCGCGATCTTGAAAAACGGCCGTGTAGTACCGGGCCTGTACGTCGCGCTCGCATAACTAGTCGCGATAATCAGATCCGTGCCGACACAAAGAGAATGAAAGTTACGTTTCTCGACGAAACAGCGTGTATACGCGGTGTACACGACCGATAGAGGCCGCGCGAGCTCGGATTTGAATATGTTTACATTCTTGTTTTGTTTATCGGGCTACGATCGTCGGTGAGCGAGGCAAAATGCATCGCGGATCGCCGATGGCGTCTGACTTTTGCGAAACAGGTGGTTTTCACCATATAGACTGGACGAACACAATGAGACGTGTCTCCCCGTGGACCATAATCCATCTTGGAAGTCAATCCAGTTTGCCTTGGCATGGAAAATGCCGTGTCTTCGACGAAACTCTCTATTGTTGTTGCCGGCTGTTCGATGTAGAACAACGTACCGACAAGAGTGGGCTGGTTGCCGATCCTGTTGGTTGCGTTTCGAATCGATCGATCAATCCACGGCTTTACAGCGATCGCAATTTAACCGATTTGGGTTGGTTGCCTCGCTGGATCTCGTTCAGGATGGTGAATCTCTTCGTAACGTTGCTTTATACAGAGCGTTAAAAAATAAAAGAATATAAGTTTCAAGGTTTGTACGATACACGGAGAGGAATTCAAAAATGTTGGACCGATATCTGGAATGCAAAATTGAGCGTCTTGGAGTCGAATAAAATAGAATTATATCTGTAACTTATCTTCTCTCGTCAAGAATTGAAAAATACGGATTCTAAAAATTGTTAACCCACATGCAAAGCTCGCGTTTAAGCTCTCCTCGCAGTCGCTTTATAGCTTCGTAAATATCTTTTTTTCATCGTCCGATTTTTCGTTTCCTGACTCGGTTGAAAACGCGTTCACTTTTATCCGGGCAAACGCGAAGAGTCGCGCGCGCGTTTATCATTCGCGCCATATGAAACAACACGCGTGTTCCCGGAGTCATCTGACCCGTTCGCCCACTTAAGCTCATCGAATCACGCTTCTACGAAGCAAGTATAAAAGATCAAAGCGTTTCGGGTTTAATGCTCGCGGAGAGGATTCGAGCCGTAAAACGGCCAACAACTGAGAAATAAAGTAAGGCAGAGACGGTTCTGGGCTGCCCAAAGCGATTCCCGTTTTTAATTTCGAAGACAACACGCCCACTAAACTATTTACGAGTAGAAACAGATAGAATCTTGCACGTTGCGCTTTCAGCTTGGATTAAATTAAGCTTCGAATAAATTGTTACTATTAGTTTCCTTCGTTCTTTTAATCAACAGTAGATCGATTTCCATTCGCAGAAACGATATTATTTCGTTAATTATTTCGATCAATCGGAATACGAAAGAGGTTCGCAGAGAAAAAATCAAACAGGTTTATAATAATAAAATCGGAAGAAGGGACCATCGTAACGATAATATCCCAAAATTACACATCCGTGCGTAACGTTGAATCCAAAAGCTGCGGACGAGATGCGTTGCCTTGCTTTGGAATTCTTACGAATTTCCATCTAAAAGCGGAGCACCTACCTGTGAAACCGAATCGTTTACCTGCAGCTGCTTTGCTGCGTCGATGAAGCGGTCATCGACCCGAGGGCCAAACACTTTCGACTTAACAAGTTTACCTCTTAAGGTCTATGGTATGTCTACGAAGGTGTCCGAACTTCGACCGATCCTCCGTTAAGATCTCCGTAGAGAATCTTCCTCTAGGAGATCCTCTTCCTCTAGGATCATGTTCTTCCTTAATTTCCTTGTCGACATCGACAGTGTTCCGAAAATCGCGGCTTCTTCCTTTGACGTAGTTCCACGATCGTAAAAGAAGATTGGGGTAGCGGCAGCACAGAAGCGGAGAAAGAGAAAAACGCGTGGATCGTTTTCGAAAAAGGAAAGGAGGTTCCCGTTTCATCAGGTTCCCGAGTTTCGTTTGTCCGGTTAGTCCCTCGAAACGATGGCTATTCCACGGATGCAGGGCCACGAGCACGACGACAACAACAACGACAACGATTTCTTCAGGAAGAGGCGAATTCCAATGGGTGGGAGGTCGATATCATCGAAGAAGGGTGACGCGACGGTGGAAGCCAGGGGGCGACAACGCGAGAGTGGCTTGTACAGAAGGAGAGAGAAAGGCGGAGGGCAGGGCGGCGGTGGGCCTAATTAGTCAGGGATATATCTGGAATCTCATGGAGGCTGAGTTTTGTAGGCCTCCTTCAGTTTTATGTACGCAGGCGGATTTCTCCGGTGGATTAGCATACAAATCGATTTAAACTCGAGATAAATAGCCACTCAAAGGCTCCTCACACGGAGCCGACTCCGGGCATTATCTTGTCCACCGGTGAGATTAACGCTTAATGCTTTATACTTTACAGCCAACGGAGCTCTGCCTCCCCGCGCTGCCTCCTGCAGTTACCACTATATGTATGCTTAAAGTATACGTACCGTCGTTTTGTTGTTGTATCCGATCGAGAGAAAACCTTTTATCCTCCCCTTAATTCTCCCCTTCTCTCTCTCTCTCTCTCTCTCTTTCTTTCTTTCTTTTCCTTAATTTACCTTTCCTTCCTCGCGAAGTAGCAACGAAGAAGCACCATTCTCGTTCAAACACCGACTCTCCTCTTCCGATTAATCGAAACGTCTGGTTATCGTTGACGCAATATCGAGCCGTCGATGCCCGGATCGTTTACACTTTACACCCCCGATGAATTTCATGGGAGTAGCGTTCGCACAGTGGCGAAGGAGAATCTACTGGCTAAGCGAGAACGATAAAATCTCCATCTTCCTCTTCTGTTCGTTGTACGGCGCGATGATCCTCGAAGCGTATCTCTGTCCAGGCCGCTCGTGAACACGTCACAATTAACCGGCGAATCGCCTGGTTGCGAGCTCTCCTTGTCTCCTCCGCGAGAGGGACGCTTATTAAAAGGGCGAGACTCGACGGGAACCAGTCGCGCGGACTTTTCTTTAAATACGTTTATTAGGATTTACGTGGGTTGCTCTTTTTGTGGGATGGGGCAAGCTTTTTGTTTGGCGCACGGGTGTCGTGGATGCGAGAGCTCCTTTTTAGCGTCCTGCTCGTTTACGAGCGCTGGCTCCCGCATGCCGCCGCACACCCCTTCGCGTTTCAACGAATTATTATCGCAAATTTATTCGCGCGTTGATGATCTTTCGCGATGCGATCCGCACTTGCTTCATGTGAAAAGATGCGCTTTCGTTTTTTCGTTTCTTCGAGTTTGACGAAATTGCGAAAATTTTGTGCGTGCGTACGATGGTATATTTCTCGAAGATTCGTTTTTTACGATTGGTATTATCATAAGGTTAAACGAATTATATTGCTAGCGAGAGTAAGAGGAAGAAAGAAACATCATAAAATAATTTCCTCAATGAATATTTAACCTCCCAAGGATGTAATATTAAATGTAAGCATTCTTAGGTGATACGATGGTTAGATTGAGAACGATGTTTTAGTGCGAGATCGCGTGGATTTAATGGCGCCACAACGGCGCCGATAAATACGTACATACATATTTCTTATACAATTCGATAGAGACTTCTAGGAATTAAAAATAGTAGGATGGATATATTAAATAAAAACCACAAAACCGCAAGAGTATATAGAAAAGCAATCGTGAAATATTTAATATCTGTCTGTTAAGACGATAACTACCTTTTACTATTCTGTCAGATTTTTATCTATCACCGAATATAAGTTTTATTTCCTTTTCAATATTCCAGTTTTTAAGAACGTTTTGCTTTTCGTCCGCGTCTTTCAAATTCACGGTAGCAACAAGGATATCAATTTTCGCGCGAAATCTGCATGTTTCTTACGTTCTTTCGCGGTATTTATGGAACCGTCGAGATTACGAAACATTCACGTTCTCCCGTGTCCCGAGATCCAACGAGCGAACAATTATGACGGGTTGTAAAGCGAAATTTATAGCGTATCTATTGTGTTCCGTTCTTTGAATCGCCGAATCCACCTCGAAGGTTTATGATTCCGTCGGAGCCGCTAATTTATTCTTTCTTCTTTGAATCTTACGATCTATCGCTCGATGAACGATGTCGTCTACTGAATCGCCTAGAGAAAACGAGTTTCGGACGGAGCCTCGTAAATGCACGGCTTTGGTCCCCTCTGTTTTATCGAGATATTTCGATTATTCATGATTGCTCAAGGTCTAACGGGCAGAGCTGAATCCATGGCTTCAGTCATTAAGTATTAAGCATGGAACACGTGGACAACGGGGCGTACGAGTGAAAATCATATACTCCCTTGGAGATTTGTCGTATCGTCTCATAGCGCTCGTTAATCCTCATCGTTTTTATCCTAATTTATCCCGTTATTCGTAGCTTGTCCAGTTTAATTGGCTCTTGCGCAAACATATGAATTAACCATATTGAGCAAGCCTATATTTTTCTCTCTCAATTTTTCTCTTTTTATTCTGCTTAGCTTTGTTCGTTGATATTTGCTTTTATATTCAAGATGAATCGAAAGAAATAATAGAATTATAATTGCGAGAGATGGTTGTGGTTTGGAGAGAAGAATAAAAATCGTCTTCTTGTATCCTTCGATAGCGCAAAGTTTATTTGCTATTTATAAGAATTTTCCGTATTTGTAAAATGTTACGCCAATTCACTCTGTAGATAGAGCTAATTTAGAGACCTTTCGTCGAAGAAGTAAAGTTAAACACGCACGTAGTTGCATACACTTATGTTGTTCGCAAGAGAATTCAAATGACCAACGGGAAAAATTATTGACGTGGATTCTGGAGAGATGAAGTTTCGCCGAAGCACGAAACAGATAGGATGTTTGATTAGGGAACGACTATGCTGAACATCGGGCCGCGAGATTGTGTAACTTTATCGACGTGTTTCTGTTTATTGAAAATTTCCTAGATTTTTGTAGTGGAACGAATACTTTCGCTAATGATTGGATCAAATTCAATAAACTACCATTACGATCTTTCGTGTGATTTCGATGCGAGCGGCAATTGCCTTGTAAAATTTCATTGATAATTAGTTCAATTGTGCAAAAAAATATCGATATAAATTTTTAATACATTACACGAAATTTATGCCTAGATCATGCAAATAATAACGAAGAATCGTCGGTGTTTCGCGATAAAAGTATCAAGGTATTGAAAACACGTACAAAACAAAAAAAAGATAAATACAACCCACGATTAATATGAACACGTATCAGGAGTTCCCTATTTATAGGTTCCCAATAAAACGAGTTAAGTCTGTATGACGAATCGTTTGCCACGGCATCCGCGTCTCCATACTTTATCGTAATATTTCATGCAAAAAAACCAATGGAAACGTTTCAGCGCCGGTGTATATAAAGTTATTCGACTGAGGTAAAGAGCCATTAGGACAATTAAACGGCATGCCGTTAAACAAGAAGTATAAAGACACGGTACGGAGGCCATTACCAACAACGGTTCATCTAAATAAACGTTAACGATCGACGATTGTGATACTGGCCCCGACGAGGTTTCACGGGGAGATGAGCGAAGAAGCTGTTGGAACGTTCGTCGAACGAGGCTCTAAATAATTACTATTACGCGAATCGAGAGAGTCGAAGACGCTCGTTACCTTGATCGTTCTATTAAGCGGCGGATTACGTGTACGTGATAAATCGATAGAAGTCAGGCGATTCGAGCGGAAACATCGTTCGGGGACTGGATGAATGAGAATGAACGGAGCGAGGAGGCTGATCTTTTTCGGTCGTTAAAGCCTTGAAAACGCAATAAGAGTACAATGGGCAGCGATCGCGCGCGAGCCCGCTACATACTACGTACGCGTAAGCGGGCATAAAATCGTTGGTCAGATTCGAACGAGCGCGTTTATTTGATAGTTAGCGTTAAAATTGGTGTCTCGGATAATAGTGGCTTCGCTGGAAAATAAGTATGTTATACGCGGCGCGGCAATAATTGCGCGTTTGTATAATACTTCATTTACATTAAGTGAGACATGTACGATGGAACAGAGCTAAGACTCTTTCGCTACACCCCTCCATCTCTCTGGCTGTTTTAGCAATTACCATAATTTAGTTAATTAAGATGCATTATCGGAAACTGAAAAGTAGCTTAAAGGGTATCCACGAACGGAGATGGTATCGTATCACCATGCTTATCCGCCGTAACGATACCACACTCGTTATTAAGCAGTTATCACTCTAATTACGTATATGTTTAGCAAAAGAGAAATTTTCATTAGGCGATACGTGTATACGCACGCTACCGTAGCAGTGCCGCCGCCGGCGATCATCGTTCTTCATTCATTTTTATCACCTGTAATGACATACGGGGAACGTCGATGGTTGGGCCGACTGGTGAATTTGGCCATGAGAAAACACAACGTGGCTACCGGTATCGTGATATTGTTCTCATTAACGCATCCATTAAGAAACCACCGTCAGACGCTACTGCTTTTTTTCTTTCAATTTTTGCGCGCAACCGTACCGCGTCCGATCACACGCACCGCGCATGCGTGTAGCGGGAACATTTCGATTCGAGCTGATGCCATGAGCGTACGCGCTATGATTGGATTTACGTATTATCGAATGATTAAGATCATAGCTCTTTTGAACTGAAAGCTAAGTTGGTTCGAAAGAAAAACGATTCCTATATATGTATATAGTGAAAATATTATTAATCGCAACTGTCCTTATTAATGGCACGATAATTTTAATCGAAGCAAAAGCTGTATAGGAACACCGTTAGCGAAGACGTGAAACCATGAACTTTCATTCGCAATCCTAATACGCTATTCACTCTATTAATTTCGTATGCAGCATCAAGTTTCACATCGAAGGCAATCAACATGCACTTTCATTTATCAAAACTATAACATTAAACATCGTATTAAAATGCAGCGCACTTGCATAATTTGCACGCTTTCTCCTCAGCTCTATTCAAATATCCTTGACCGATGCCCATAATTTAACGAATCGTCTTTCCTTCTTAAATATTTTATTCCGGAGTTGTTTTGACGAAAGGAAAGATCTTTGTACTCGATGTTTGTATAATTCGTCCTGTTTACGAGTATAGATCGATAGTCGAAGACGCAAAAGCTTCGATTCTGTTTCAATTCCAATATCTCAATCATACGCATATCCACGAATTCGTTCGCAACGTCGTGCTTGGTTAAGCATGCATACACGCGGCAATAAGATAATAAAGCGAAGGGCGAGATAAAATCACAGCGAAACGATATTTCCCAACAGAGTGTGAGCATAGAGAAAATAATTTGGTCCATTCGTGAGACAGATGAATAGGAGCATCAATGCCAAAACAGGAGAGAGAACAGCAAGTATGAAATGTAGAAAGTGGAAAAATTGGTGGATGAACAACAAGAGACGCAGAGAAAAGGAGGCAGAGGAGAATTCTTGAGCGTTTGGCGAGAGTCTGGACCAGCTGTTGTCGTCGATCTGCCCGGCACTCCGCCAGATCATCTTCTACGTGGCCTATGGACGCGATGAAAACGATGCCACTAAGGTTCTGAAAATTCGGCGAAACTAATTTACGAGCGGATTATTGTTATGTAACGCGGCAACCTGCTGATAGCCTGTTGAATAATTGCGAGCGAAGAAACGTGAAGCTCTGCTTCGAGAATTATGAGCCATAACTGTTCCTTTCCTTAGGCTACGTGCTTACGAAAATTGTTACGTATGGTTCAATGTTCGTAACTGTTCAACTAGGATAACTAACATACGTTAAAAACGTCCAATTTTCGTTTATTCAGCATCTCGAGAACAAATTTATGACTTTATACTCGATAGCTGCTCTTGTTAATCGCTTGTCTTTGAAAGATCCCGTACACGATATTCACGATTAAAGAATTCTCCCTTACTTAAAAATTCTTGGAAGAGGAAACGAAGATAGGGAGCATTCGAGGTTTGCGAATTAACGTTAAGAAGGGGACAGATTCAGAGCAGAGATAACGATACACCTGTCGGATAAATAATTTCGACTGGTTCCGGAGACTGGTTTGGCTCGGTTGATTTCTGGCATCGCGAATCGACTGGATCGACTGCGTATCGCCTTACTCGCGTGTCGGCCGCGGAATCGCGTGTACCAACGATCGAATCGTCGACACTGGCACCGTTGACCCCAACCACGGTGTCTCCTGCGTCCCCGAGGAAGA
Organism: Bombus bifarius; assembly: GCF_011952205.1. Lineage (NCBI taxonomy): Eukaryota > Metazoa > Arthropoda > Insecta > Hymenoptera > Apidae > Bombus > Bombus bifarius. The sequence goes on along the minus strand of NW_022884914.1, from coordinate 6,568,787 downwards.
AGCGCACCAGCCAGACCGGCTACTTTCATACGTTAGCTGTTAGCTCGCCAGCAAACGGAGAATGAATGATCGACCAGCTCGATGTTAAATCGGTAGAAACCGTCCCGGCTAATAAATCTCCGCAGATACATTCCCAGCTGTAATACGCTCCCGGATGAGAGTTATGTACTATTGATAAGGCATCGCGCAAAACTGTAATTTACGGCATCGTTTACGCGACGTGTAATTGACTATAAATGAAATCGCAGAGTAGGAGGAATGGCGCCTTTGTGACGAACTCGATGCTCGATTTTCGGGTTTGAGAACGTGAGAGAAGAACCGAGGGAGAAAGCCTCTATGGGAAGGATTTTACTGAAAATTTCAGATTAATGTGTACAATGAAACTGTATTGACTGAAAGGAAAGTTTACGAACGAAAAATAATAAATAGTGGAGAGATTGAACTTCTATTGTTTGTCCAACGAAGAGTTTAGGTAAATAAAATTCTACTGTAATGGATAATTGAAAAATTTAATCTAAAAAATATTATGCAATCTGACAGTTGAATAAAAAGCAAATAATTGGAATAAAAATGCGAGTAATAGAAGCTTGAAAAACATTATTTAGTGCGATTCAAAGTACAGTTGTAGTCACGACAAAACGAGTAAGCGAGAATACACTGGAGAATATCACTCTGTTGCGCACAATGTCTAGACTCGAGAAACTGACGCTAACTGGTGTAATGTAATACCTAATCTAGACATAGCATAGACTCAACTTAGATTTATGCTAAATGAAGCGGCCCACAACGTATACGCAGGTATCGCAACGATGAAAAGTCAGCTGAAATTCAGTGCGTAATTGAACATATGTAACGTAACGTAACAATTTACATGTATATAGAGTTAGATCAAACATAGCCATAGTGTTATCTTGTTGCACGTAAAAATAATGCTATACTGTATGGACACGAGAAATTGACGCTTAACTTGTGTAATGTAATACTTGATCCAGACATAACTCAAACCAAGCAACTGATAGCGTAATCATGAGTATCACATAGTGGCGGCACTCTAACCTAGCTAATGTAACTAATAGGGAATTCAGATTCAATTTGAAGCGAAATTTGCAAACTTAAATATGTCATAATGTCGTTCGAACTTATTGTTAGTCGACAGTTATATGTGATTCGAATCGAATAAACCAGGGTAGGATTGGTACGTATATTAATATCCCACAACGTATGCTATGCAAGCTAATTTACACAATCTGATCTACGCAAAAAAAATTGGAAAGAATAGTGCAACTATAAAGTACACGTGCGCCATAAAAAAATGAGAAAATATAATTCTTTTTGAATCATTTACATTTCACTCTAAAATTTCTTTCTGATTGCGATCAGGCGAGACCTACAACTCGATCCAGTTGCATGAATCACCCTATATAGCAAAAAAAAAAAAAAAAAAAACACTTATTTCGTGGATATAAATAACAACGAAGCGAGTTTCGTCAGGAGGCTCGATGCATCCTGTAATAAGTTGAGAAAGGGTTTCACCCTGCAAAGGTAGGCCTAAAAGAAACAGTTCACGAGGGATTTTATATCGAATGGCGGCCCACTCTTCGGTCGCATCTTTCGCGTGATGGAACTTAATTTTAGAATAGCCGTGTCCGAGTCTGGGTCTGCCGCGTATAGGTAATGCGTGACACCGTTGAATCGCTGCTACGCGGCAAGGTGTTGAAGCTAAAGGCTCGTATTTTTGTCGCGGCCAGCACGTCGGCTCGGCAAAATCCTTTCGGCTGTCCTGGCGATAAATCCGTATCTTTATGAAACGACGTCGAGCTTTCCTGCTTATAAGGGCTGGCTCCTTTTGTTCGGCTAAAACGCTCCACAGGACCCACTTTACTCCCTTCCTCTTTCTCTTCCACACATTGTACTGTCAGTGGGATCAGCGATAGCGAACTCGAAAAGAGTTCCACGTACCAGGTAATTCGGTATAATCGAATTATCCTTGTATTCTTGGGATTTTTTTATCGAATTTCTTCGTGGACAACGAGACATTAATTGGAAGGCTCGTTAGTGAAAAAGTGATACAAGCATGCTTCTCGTACGAAATTTTGTTCATCCAAAGAATTGTGTTGTGAATTTTTAAATCTTCGTGACAAATTTTGTCTAGTTTATCATCTATGTTATTATTAGTCTCAACAGATTCTTTCATAAATATCATTTATTAGACACAAATCTAAAAAGGAGAACTTGTCTGCATACAGTTGTCTTTCTCATAAGAATTCCTTTATTACAACCGGTTGCTTCCAAGCTCCAAGAAGTCAAGTCGATCCACTACAACAAGACAACACCATGGAATCCTCGATGTAACGATATCGAGATTGAAATTGGAACGGGGTCCTATTAGCATCAGCTTTGGGAACCACTGATACGAACCGTTCCCCAGGGAACGGCTTCTCTCGCCAGTCTTAAAACTACATTGACACATATACACACACACGCGCATATCATCAGTATCATTGGTGGATTTGCTTTAATAGATAGGGGTCGATCGTAAATCGAATTTTGAGATACAAGGAAACGTCGACCCTATCCAGCGAATAAGTACCTCTATTCCTTTGTGAGGCTCTGTTATCCGGTACTTAGGTATCCGGTGTATCCGTGTAAAGGCCCCTGACGATCCAATCTTATCGTGACGAAGGGCCCCGGGACTGCTGCGCGTCCTAGGCCCTCCCCACCTTTTTCGTATAAATTACCGCCACGAATTTCGAAATGCTCCACCTCCTCCGCCTCCCTTTCTTTCTCCTCGTTTTGCGGCTCATTCCCAATGTATCCTCTTAAAAGTGCCGTGGAATTCGACGCATTGTGACTACAGCTCGATCGTGGTCACAGCTCAGCTGTAAGCCGAGGAGAAAGTGGGGGTATGACGATGGACAACGATGTTAGTGGTGGGAGAGAGATTGAAAAGGGCTCCTAATCAAAGAATGACGGTAATCACCGAAAGTAATGACCCGACGTTTCGTAGACCTTTAAAGCCTACGTACGCATCGTCTTGTGCAACTACGACGGCCGATGGGCAATAAATTGTTGGCTCCTACGCGCGAAACAAGATTTCCGTCTCTGTCGAGCGCGTACCAGCGAACGGGACGCATCTCCGTCTCCGTGGCCCGACTCGTTTCACTCGTTCCCTTCCGACCGATCACGTTCGAGACACCTTAAGACAATAATAAGGGGGATAGCTTCGTTGTTAATGCGTTTCCTTTCTGTGCAAGACGTTCTGGACCGTGACCAATGAGAATAAATTTATGGTGGTCGGTCGGAGCGCCGAGCGCAGACTCGTTCGCGTCGACTGATTAGGGTAATATTTTGTTTATAAACGCGAGCTACGACCATGTGAACCTCCATTGATTCCCTTCTATTTGTTTCTCCGGATCTTTTGAGGAAGCGCATTTTGTCGGCTGTATAACGTAACGAGTAGACGTTCGAACAGAGGTGTCACTCGTCTGAAAAGACCTTTTCGCGATACTTCCATGGATGGATACTTTGTGAATATTGAAATTTCTATTTGATTATAGAATATTAAGCTATGCTTAAGGATATGATGTAAAAGTTGGGACCAAAAAGTAGACGTAATAATAGTGGAAGTTTTTAAATACGACGAGTAATATACCAGTTATACGTATATTTTCGCACAAAATCTGACATGTATGTATACGATCTTTGGAATGACACCGTTGAAAGGTCCAGAATTAATTCGTGTTCTTTCGTTGACGTGGAAAAACTTGCTACGGTTAAATGAAACGTTCCATATTCGCGGCAAGAAAATTGAATGCTCTCAGCTATATGTTGGCTCCGTGTACTGCAAAGATATATGTATCTGTCAATATTTCAACGACTTTTCGCGAGGAATTTTTTTCTCCGCGACTATTTGAAAACAAGTACCTGCCTATCAGGGAATCTAATAAGATTTATAGTAAAGAAACTGAAAAATCTTACAATTACACGAATAATTCCACTTTCCAAATGTGATTTCTGTAATTATATGCGTACTATCATATTGGGGATTTAATAGATTTATTTCGCCTGTATATAAATTTGTTTCGCAACGAGTTTTTAAAATTAAGGGCATGTTCGAATCAAATATCGTGCATAATTCATTTTCCTGTTTTTACACTAATACGACGTGTAACATATATTCTTGGAGAACACGTGTGTCTGAAAGACGTTTAGTGCACCGATAAGTTCGAACAAGCGTAACCTCGTTGCGCCGAACGCGTGAGTTATTGTCGCTCCTAAGCAACTTAGACAATGCGGCTAAAACAGAGTGTATGGCTAGAATTTGAATTTCAATCGGGACGTCCATGTAAAAGTTATTTGTAACTGTCACGACGTTGTTTTCAAGCCGCTCGTTCCCCCCGGTTCGAATTGAGAGCTTTTGCAAATGCCAGCAATTATTCTCGCTTGAGTTTCCGTATTTTCTAACTGACGCGTATTGCCCAATCGACTAAGGACAAAAGGATCAAAGGAGATTCTTATTGAAATAGAAGTGCCTCCTGATGTATTGATATATGTAGATGAAGAAAAGGAAACTTCTTTTCAACCGAGATGTCGTTCGTGCTTTACCTACGTCCGCGGCGTAAAAAGAAACGATGAGAATGAAAATGCTCTATTGTTCGATATTTGGAATAACTGCGTCAAAAGGAATTGAGTCGTAAGTTTTCAACGAGAACTGTTTGTTTGAACATCAAGAAAATTGATGTTGCGTTCGAATTATTACTCGGCCTGTGAAGATGAGACCATCGGTTGAAAGTGATAAATAAAAGAGTCTTTTGCTCGTTTTGTTATTCGTTTCTAAGGCCGTGGACATACAGAGATCAATATGCCGTACGCGGTAAGCGACAAAATTGGCATTTGGAGCATTGGTATTGGTTGTGCCATCACTTGTTTTGCCACCGCTCCGTATTCACACGGCATAACATTTGTTTAATAGTCAGGTTTAGTCGTTTCATTCACACGTATGAACACGGGAGAAAAGATCGAATTGAATACTTTTTTTTTTTTAAATAATACAATCACGATCTGCGTTCGATCGACGTCCATTAAACTTCCAATCGTTCATTATGCAGCGACGACCAAAAATTCTCTCAACCACGAGTTCATCACGCGAAAGCAAACATCGTTTCTCGTCTCTGTGGCTATACGGAGTAGTTTGCTCGTAACCGGGTTCTTTTTCATGGCAATTTCGCGGCAATTAAATATGCTTTACATCGACCAGCAACAGAGCTTCTTGTCATGGTTCAGTGTATATTAATATTCATCTAATACTACCTATTGACCATCCACCGACGACGAAGAGCAGAGAAACTCTTTGCCTCTCTGTTTCTTTCCCTCTTTCTTCTACCACTTTGCATCGCGACCACTTAAGACGCGCAATTATCGAACTCGTTCCCAGCCGCGTTCACCACGGTGGAATCGATAGAAGAATTCGCAAAAGGAATATGGCGAGAGGAACAGAGGGAAAAGGGGCGACGCAGATGCGACCGATACCGTTAGCGGAGCCTGTAATAAAGTAAATAAAGAGCCCGTTCGACAAGTTGACTCGCCGTTCGGTCCGGCCGCACTTTTATTTCCTTCCGCTGGAGTCTCGTGGCGGCGCGCGCACCGAAGAGAAAAAAAAGGGGCAAGATAGCACCCTGGGACCAGTTTCGAAGACGCAACGTGGCCCCGACGCTCGTTATGCACTATCATCCTTGATATCGTTTGTTGATTATGTAATTGACGTGCGCCACGGACCTTGATCTATACTAATTCAACGACACCTGCTGATTTCTTCGTCAGCCTCGCGTGGTCGATTGGATTTCTCCTTATTTCCTTTTTCCTTTCCTTTTCTTCATCTTGAACGTTTTACACGTCGCTTTCAGTCAACAACATATATATGTATATATATAATAAAAGCGATCGCATTCGCATACTTTATAGATACGTCTCCGTGATACGCGGCTTAAATGAGACGATCCAACCGGTCTGATAGTGGCAAGACACGTCCGTCCAAAGGTTGACGTTGTTCAAAATTAAGATGGACCTCGCGAACCGACTGGACGTTCTTCTCGAGCGATCGTTTGCACGCCGATGTAACGCTATCCTTTTTCTTTTTCTTCTCGCGTCCTGTTTGGTAGCCTATGTAAAAATGTCTGAATCTTAAGTGACGTGGTTAATTATAAAAGTAAATACCATCGTCCGATGATAAGGGGAATTCCTCTACGCGCTGTTTCTCGATTGGAGATGTACATGCTGTGACGTAATTAAGTCGAGGTGTCGGTAAATCACGGATGAGCTTCGTTTTCTATGGAATCGACATGTCTGCTTTTCAAATATAGAAATCTTGAAAGAAAATATTGTTCAAAGTTTTAGTGAGAATTCGATTAGGTCAGTGACGTTAAGTGATCGCCATTTGTTAAAGTTTCTATATTACTGTCATTACGGAACCAGGCCCGTAGCCAGCCTCTCCACGTACTCACGACTCGCAATTTACAACCGCGCAACGAATAGTCGCGACGGTTTCCGGGTGAATAAGTCACTCGGATAAATGTCGTTGCACGATATTACAGTCTCTGCTATCATCTTTATTCCATTCGCGTAATTCTGCTTGTTAATGGGAGAAGGTAGATGATCAGTGTTGTACCATCAGGTATATTTTATTCACAGGCAGAAACTCAGTGCTGCGCGATTTTCCAGCGTTAATTAGGACCGTTTCTTCGGTCGATCGACTATCTTTTTTATTCCTCTTTTTGCCCACGACTGTTGGAATCTAATTGGCCAACCACGGATAGAAAACGTGGTCCACGTGTGGAAAACTCGCGCAGGAAGTCGATTGTCTCGTAAACGCTGGAATCTAATTGGTCAACTAATAGATATCAATTTATCGGATGTGGATACGATCTTATTTGATACGTTTTAAAACGTTTCAGATGCTCGACTCAAGAATATCTCCTCTGTTCTGATATCTATCAGATACGACGAACCTGTTCATTACGAGCATCGGCAACGTTCGATGTTTCCGGTGAAAATAGCATCGCTGATGGGGAAACGGCTCGACGCGTTTTATTACCATTCTTTCTCCTTCTGGACTGACAACTTTTCACTCGATTAGCGACGGTTTATGTATATTAAATCTTCGTGCTTTCGCGTGCGAATCGAGCACAATCTCTGGATACGATGTTGCTGCTACGAACGGATTAAAGATTGGATCGTGTTGCTCATAAAGGCAGAAATGGCACTCGATAGCTGAGCCAATGGGTACAGGTTTTATGTGCAACATCGAGAAGGTGGTTACTTATCCTGATTAAGAATTCTGATAAGATGCGTTTCCTTGGTAACATCCTATGCGTTAACGTTGGATACAATCAAATTCGTTAAAGGTATTTGCAAAGCGTAAAAATATTTTTGTAAAATGATGTAAGGTATTTGAAAGCTTGCTAAAAGTGCAAGAATTCCATTGCAAAACTTGAATAACCATACTGTACTTCATAGTGTGAATGACCACTGACCACGCATCTTGTATTTATCTTACATCGACAGTGCCACTTCTATGTTCCATGTTGGTGGACGATGCGGTTGAAGCCTAATGAACAATGGCGAAACTACTACCTCACAAGTACTGTATCTCGACAGAATAGGAAGAAGTTAAATTTACGTCGATGAAAAAGTTGAACTTACAATATATCGAAGAAACGAGGAATGACAACAGCATTGTCATATTATATTTCCCAAAATTAAAATTCAGGTTAATAAGAGATGCGAAGATTGTAAGAGAACTTAATTTAACGGAGCATACGGATGTATTCAAGTTCGCGTAACGAAAGTAGCAGCTGACTTCGTTCGAAGATGGCATCTAAAATAATTTGTCAATTTTAATTTCCTTTCGGAGTATCCATTAATATATATTATGTTCTAACTCATTACTTCGTTCTATCACATGTCTTAAAGACAAAAATAAAATTTCCTGCGTAGTGCTCGTTTTTATATTCGAGTTAATTCGATCCGTGCTAATTTTTTAGAGGAACGAAAATAATCTTAGTTTCGCTTTCCAGATGATCTGTTGTTTTATAGTTCCTAAATCCCATACATCTTCTACCGCTTCCAACCAACGGTTGTAATACAACCTGCAATGACCCTCCTCTTCGTCGAAACGCATACCAAAACCCCCCATAAGTAGGTTCACATTCATCTTCTGGTTCTCAATCAAACGCCGGGTCACCGTCAAAACTCGTATCTCGATTTGCATCGCGAAATAGTCAGATCGTGGAGAATGCTGAGCAATATGTATTTCCGATTGACCAGGTGCACAGCAGCTGTCATCGTATAATCAGTGCACCGCGTTCCCGATTATTCCCAAGTTGCCGCCGCCGCATAGCACCTGTAGGCCGCGCGATGCAGAAACGCGTCCTCAAAAGCTGGCACATTGTGTTCCATTTGGAAATAGGGCACGGAACAAGTGCACGTCTCGGCACGGCCGTGATAATCAGTGGCCTCGGCTGGCCGAGGTCCGCATCTGCATACAAGCAAAGGCAGTGCGCACGGCTTTCGAGCCAGTGACAACGGGTAAGGGAATCAGTCCGTAAATGTAAAGTTGAACGAGCGGTGCAAAAACCGCGAGACACACTCGTGCATCGGGCAAGGGGCCGTTTGTTTGGCTAGAGGCCGGAACGAGCGAGCCTTCTCTCCTCTTCGACCGTGTATATACCCCTGTGTGTTCTTCTGTTACCCGGTGTGCTTTCCGCCGGTTGTGTAGTGTCTTCTCCTCCTCCTCCTCCACCGCCTCCTTTGGCATCTCCTGCTCATCCTCCCCGTCCCGGGCAAGCTGTTCTTGCGCGTACTCTCATCTCCATTCCGTCCACGGTGCCTCTTCTCTTTTTCCTTTGGCCGCGTCCACGATCCCGGAAAACACGCTCGGCTCGGGATCGGCTCGCTTGCTCGTCCGCTCATCCACGCCGCATTATCCTCTCTCGCGTCTACCGAGACTTTCCCTCGGCATCCGCTTTTTCTACCAGCTTTTTCCTGCCCATTTTCTCTCTTATCTTTCCTCTTTCTTTTCACCATGACAAGAGAAAAAAGAAATGCGAACAACCGTATGAAAATAGAGACCTCTGGGCAAGTAGTTTCAGAATGTTTCATCCAAATGTGCATGAGTATGTTCAACGTTCTTTCTCTAGTCTGCGTTGTTGGCAATGGAATATAAAAATGGTCGAAAGAATGGCTGTGTCTTGCGAGTGCTAAGAGAGGATCGAACGTTTTGACGCGCTTCTTAAGCACGCGTGAATAATTACTCCGGATAAGGAGCGGCACTGTTGCCAGCCTTTTCTCTTTACACACTTTATTAACTCGGTAGCCTGAACGTGCGAAGGATCCGAACAGAAGAACGATTGTACGCCGCGACGCCGTTCGGCTCGCGTCGCTTTTTCTGTAGGCGGCAGTTTCCGGTTGCTGGACACGCTGCGGAACTGCGATCGATCTGTCCGACTCGTTTCTCGAGTTCCGAAGTTCCGGGCTGAATATGCTTGTTCTTTGTTAACGTTTATAGTTGCAGTATTATCAAAAAGTATGAAGATGTGTAGCTTTTGGGATCGTATACGTATAAAGACCACAGGGAAAGAACATGATAAATTATCGGACGTTTAACAGGGAAGCTACTTTAAAATTCAATTCACTGCCAATCAATCACATATTAAAACTGGTTTTCTACGCGGTTTTAAGATTAAATATCTGTTATAACATTGGGTATGCTCTTGGCTTTTTAGAAGACTTCACAGGTTTATCACTCATTTTTAAAAGACTCGTGTCTTCGACTTGCAAGATTGTTCCCTTTCCAAATATGTCACGTTAATATGCTCCTGTTTAGCTATCAAGCGAATTTACAATCTCTAGGTCAAACAATAAAATGAGATGGGCTTATCTATCATGTTCCTTGCTAATCGAGAACCTTTCCTATTTTTTTTTACATGTATTACTAAATATCGGAAGTTATAATTTTAACATCGAAGTATTAGCAAATTTCTAAATTTCTCACCTAGATATAATAGGATTTTAATTTTCATGAAGAATTCCAAGATCGTGCATTCTCAATGAAGCTAACTTTGTGAAATCCATTTACGTTCTAGCGCAACCTAAGCCCGTGTTTCTCGTTTATCATATTTACAATTCATTCAATTCGTTCCTCTTTCCTGCTGAATTTTAATCTCAATTCAAATGAATTCCGTTATACGATATTATTTCAAATTATCTTTGTTCTCCCTGCTTGTTAGTAAGAAGATACAAGATACACCGTATTTATACACGACTCGATTCACATTTTTTTCTATAATTGCGCGCATCCTATTCGCAGTTATGCGGAGATTCGAGCCTGCGATTCTGTCTAATTTAGACTCAACCCACACGCGCGTTACCGGGCAAACTAGCCGTAATATTCTTATATACAATTTATCGATGAACATGGTTAATTAATAATAGTGTGCGAACGTTTCGATATCTTTTGCGTTGGTTTACACGATACTGACACTTCGCTAACGAGCTATATGGATATCCTCTTTTTCTTTCGAAACTTATTTCCTGTTTTCTTTTTTTTTTTCTTGCTATTCGTGAAGAAATTGATATCTCAGATAAAATCTTTGTACACACACACATACACACACACACACACACACCAAGCTTCTTAATATTCAAATTCCCAAAAAAGGCCTTCGTCTTGCGAAAATAAAATATTGATCGAATCTTTCTAAATCGTCGTCGAAATATCTCTGAAGTATCGAAAATGGATACGCGTGCTGCAAAGAAATATTTTAGCTAAGTGAAAGCACTCGTTGTAAAACATTGCTCTTACGAAATTCCCGTTTGATATTCCAACTATGCCATGATTTATAAGCGGACCTTCCACTAAAGCGAATGAAACAAAACTATGCCACATTTTATGCCAAGCTGACCAGTGACGATTATATCTCGCAAAAGAAAGAACCCGGAAGTGTGTCCCGAACTCGACACAAACCTGTCCAAAAATTAAGAATAATATTCCAATTACCATAAACTACAGTCGTTTCATCGGCAGCTTGATATCCTTCCGATATTAATCGCAATTTAATCGAACCACGTAAGAGATCAGGGAGTAATCACCTAATCATCATAAATTGACTTCTCTCGTCGCGTCATGGCCAGTAACGTCGACGATAAATTAACCAATCCACAATCGATCTGGCATAAAATCCTTACATTATGGATTCGTTGAAAGGAGAGAAGCAAAAGTTCGTACAAACGCAAAAACGTTCACCAGGCGAATTCTTTCGCTTTATCGTGCATTGATCCTCCGGCGCGTCGGATCTTCTTCCGTCGAGGAGGCAGCAAAAGGCGATGCGCGATGGTCGGAGAAGGAAGCATTCGGTGAATTGAATTATTTAAAGGCCGCGCAAGAACAGGCGCCTTTTATGAGTGTCCCACACAATGGCGGCTTTGTGGGCTGCGCGTTGGGTACACGTGTTGCGTGCACGCGCTCACGTACAACGGTGGCGGGTGGCGGGTTGCGGTGTGCCACTGCCGCCGCCGCCACCACGTGAATGTGCTAATAATGAAGGTAAATTTGTTCCGAGGAGTCATTAATTAAAGTATTTTGTAACAGAAGGCAGAAATGGCGACGCCACCGGCCGTCACCGTCGACGCGTCCTCTCCCTGTCTGCGCACGAATTTTCCGCATCCAGCGGCGTGTCGCGCCGCGTAATAAACAGCGCCTGGGCGATGTTCGCGACCACTCTCTTTCTATACACACGGTAATCTGGTGTATACGCGTGTGTCGGTGTGCTCTCGCGTACAGAAGACGGACGAATAGAGGAAGACCTGGAGGAAGGCAACGAGCCACGCCACCGCGCCATGCCACGGCAGCCCGTATAAATAAAGGTGGCGATCATAGAATTGCTAATGTTTCAAAGAGAGATATTATTCTTTTCAGAAGATGACAGGGCATGCGACTCGGCGAGAGACCTTTCAGAGGGTCGAACAGAGGGTAGGGGGCGCAAGAAGAAGAGAAGAGGCTGGGAGGACCGAGAGATGCTCGGGGACAGGGAGAAGTTAGTGGTAGCACCGGTGGTGGTTGGTGGTGGATGATGGTTTGTCGAGCTCTGACGGTGGTAGCCGGATAACTCTGGCGCCTTCTCCCTTTCTCTCTGTCTCTCTTCTTTCTCTTCTCGTGTATACAGGCGACTTTGCCAGATTCGCGTGTATAAGTCCATACGAGCGAACCCGGCTGTCTGTCCGTCTCTCTCTTTCTCTCTCTCTTTCTCTCTCTCTCTCTCTCTCTCTCTCTCTCTCTCGCCATACTTATATATTACTCGCTGAGACGCGCTCGCCCCCTATACGAACGTCCTACACGCGTCCGTACACAGAACACCCGTGTCCAGGTCTGCGTGAATACGTATACATTATGCGTCTATACAAAACAAGCAGCCAGCAGTAATTCAAAGGCCTCCATTCAAGGCTCCGTCTCTATTCTTGCTCTCTCCTACGGTTTGTAAACCGTTTCGTTCGCCGGTTGCCCCCTGTTCCTCCCTGGCAACGATGCTTCTCCTCGCCCGAGCGAGTATACTAATAACTAATAAGGAACGCGCGGAGCCTCGGACCTTTCGAACTGTTTTCCGTTGCAGTGGCCTCGCCGCGAGAGACTCGCCAGAGTCTCTGAGAGACTGGCCTCATTATCGCGGCCTCATGCCACGCCACAGGGGAGAGAACGCGAATGCGGAAAATAACGGCTTTGATATTGTCTCTCCCGACTCGGTGGCGGAGTAATGGACAATGAAGATCGCATCAAGCGATTCAAAGAACGATCCCGAGGCCACGGCGAGAGATATCAGACGCGCGACTCCGCCGCGCCGCGCCGCACGGACAATGAGCCCGAAATGAAAGCGGAATAATCCGCACGCTGGCTGAATTAATCTTCATTCCTAGCCGCGCGACCGTATAACGCTGCTGGAATATTGGTCAGAATGGTTTCACAATTGACGTTTCCATCTTTCTTCGCTCGCTGTCGGCCTCTGATTGTTTCTTCAACCGTGTTTTCTACCGTGCTTTTCTGGGGGAAGTCGAGGATATTGAAGGGTGGTTCGTGCAAAGGGAACGTAATTTGCTCGATTTCCTTAAGAATCGTTCCTATATGGGCGAAGAAAATACCACTTTGACGTTGAAGCCGTTTCTCCCTTTGAACAAAGTTTGGAGACTTGAGATTCTTTTAATAAAAAACGTAAACGAAGATGATAGAAGTTTTAGAATTATCTAGTTTTATGATTACGATAATTCGAATCGAGGATAATTTTTCGTAGATTTTAACGATTCGCTTAAATGCCACTTTCGTCCGTTTCCTAGAGACGTCGCGCGATAGTACGGTTATCTATTAAAAGTCATCGGAGCCTTGGAAAGCTATAATCAAGCAGCGATAATCATCGACTAATGAATCCATTAGTAAATCGCAATGCCGTGAAAGGTCTTTTTTAATACTCCCTGTAATTTGTCTTGGAATAAATTCGAACCAAGTAAGACTGGGAATATTTAATGAGAAGTGGTCACGAGATTATACCTTATGTAATTTTTATTATCCTTCGTTTTTTGTAGTTTACGATCACAAGATAAGTAAACAGTTCACACGCAACAATTCAATTCGCGTTCTTCGATGATTACAGCTTTCGGTAACAAGATGTTAAAACATCTGACAAAATTTCCTCGGTATCCACGATCGAAGAACGGGGTGCGATACGATCAGTTTGCAATTTTCTTTTGCAAGATAGCAATTTTTTAACTTTAGACGATAATATTTCACGGTATTACGTGGATGGTGTTTGAAATGAAATTTTACGAAATTTTCTGTACACAATTCGTCGTTAAAATCCGCTACCTCTAAAAGTTACAAGTTAAGACACGTGATCGCTATAGCAGATATCAACGAGCAAACATCGTTTATTTCTCGTATACGCCACATGTCACAATTATAAAATCATTCTGTAATATCTGATTCCCGCGCACCATAATTAAGATTAAGTCAAACAACGTAAATCATGCGCATCCTCGCAGGAAGAACTTTTCCTGCTCTTGTTTCCATTCAAGTTCGATCCGAAAATATAAAATCTAAAAAGTTTATCTAACTTCGCAGTTGTAAAATGTGATATACTATTTCCCTTTACGTGATATGCCTTCCTGTGCAATCAGCAACGCTTAACTGTGAAATTATACATTACGCCAACGATTACCTTAATTGCTAGCTCGATCGAACATAAATCGCGTTCCTTTAAATTTCCTATCTACCTTAGAATCCACAATTTTCTCCAAATCGAGAAGAGACTAATCATCGACAGATCCAACCCAGTCTCGTCTTGTCTGACCGCTGACCTTACGCGTGTGAACGGAACCACTTTGAAATCAAAGTCGGTACAAACTTCGTAAGACGACAGGTATACTCGCAACTTCTCGGTGGCTGGCAAGGCCAAGGGAAGCCCATCGAGAGTTGTGATCTCTTCGGTAGTGTGAAACGAACGCGGAACAAACAAAAACGTGCACTTGGTTGGTCCCCGCGGCGGAGCAACCCTCATCAAGTTTTACGAGCCGGCGTCTCCACGCGCGGACACGAGCAACCTCGGTGTACTTACGCGTCGAGGAATAAATTTCTTTATTACTTTGTAGCAGAACCCTAATGAAATACTTAATAACAGTATTAAACCGGATCGTTAAGGCGAGTGGAAAACGATCGCGGTCTCGTGGTAAAAAGTTATACGCGCGCGAGTACGCGACCTGGTTTCACAGAACGAAGAAGACGAAAGCTCGTGGAGAAGCTGTAGAACGATCGAGCCTACACTAGCTAGAAAGAAATTAACGAGTAATTAGAGTTGTCTGTTCTGTTGCCAATAGAAGAGGGATTACGGGCCACCCTGTTGATAGTATCGAGGTAAGGATTAACGAGAATCGGTCGCGCAACGTTCGCGCGTGATACACAGGTTTGATTATCGACAGGGGATCGCTTCCACACGTTCGGTATTCGAACGTGTGCTTGATTGATCCGGATCACCGAGCAACGAAAGAAACAAAAAGCGAGAACCGTGCTTCGTTTGGTCATGATACACGGGATTGATTATCAATAGGGATCGTTCTCATTTTCACGTGTTTGATATTCGAACGTCCAAGTAAACGTGTAGTTGAGTTCGATCGATCCAGATCATCGCCTACTGAAAAAAAAAAAAAAATAAAAGAGGACAAAGGAAAAGAAGGAAGAAACTAGAAAAAGAAGAAAGGAAGGAGCTGAAAGAGAAAAGCACCGAATCATCGAGATAGCACGGGTTACGTCAGCCGAAGACGATCATCGATTCTCTCGAGCTAAACGAGGTGTCCTTGGTGGACACCTGTCAACGAGCCCCAGTCGACAGAACGATTACGGAGTGACGAACGAGTCGACGTTACGGCACGGTCTCGTGCAGGAAGAAGGGATCGAGGTGGCCGTGGAGGGAGAGGGAAGCTAGTCACCCTCGACTTATACACGTTGGAAGGTCGATGGAATTTCAGAGTGTCGGTCGAGAGGAGAAGATCGGCTACTAAATTGGTGAAGGGCGAGCACGCCGGAGGCTTCCATCCTGTTTCCCCCTTAACACGACCAACCCCCTTCTATCCACCCTGACACGAGGACTGCAACGAAACACGAAGCTCTCGATCGGGTTTGACGTCAGACAGAGGAAACGGTTTCGCGCGCTATAGTGATTGTCATTTTCCGGCCTGCATCCGGACCGTGTTGCTTTTTCTCCGTCGCCTCTTCTCCGCGCAGTCTACTTTCAATTATTTTTTACGATCAAGTATCCTATTCCCAGGATAGGCGTCTGTTCGACATCTGTTTTTGTGCTCGCCGTGATTGCGTCTCCTCTTTCGTCCGATCGTCCATCGACGAACAAACGATCGTCCCTAACGGATTCGTCCAGGGACTTAATCGACTTCTAACACGGAGTTTGTCTCTTTTCTTTGATGCCCGACGACGAGTACGATTATGGGCTTCTTGTTGGAGTTTCCGTGAGAGTTGTCCTTTAGAATTTCATATTTTAGGGAGTGTGAGATTTCTGGTATTTGGGGTAATTAGTTACGGCGGATAAACATAATCGTGTTTTGTAATATCTATGATGTTTTAACTTAATACTATAAATGTAAGTGAATCATTTTTTATTACTCAAATTATTAGAAATTTTAAGTACTAGATACCGAGAAATCGATACTTTCAAGTGTCAGGGTTTGATATTTTACGAGCTGATTAATTTCTAATGTATCTAGAAATAAAATTTATTATTCCCTTTCTAAAACGAGTTTTGTAATTTCATGCGAAAACAACGCGTTTACGCTTCTGCACATATTCCGTATAGTCGGAGGAATTTTTACAAGACCTGACTACCCAATTCGAAAGAAGTTCACTTCTTACAATAGACGTGACTTTCATCGAGCGGCCGCTCTCTTGCCGACGAGGCGATTCGTTCTTCCTCTGATTACGAGAATGATTCGAAATATTTTCTGACGTGTCATCTTTCTCGCCTCGGTTGTCCGTGCCTCTTTTGCGTAACAGCGTAAATAGTCAAAGAAGGTGGACGATCACCGGCATAAACTTCGAAGAAGTACGACGCAGGCGAGTTTATGTGACGTGCATAGCTGGACGTCTCTCTCAATCCCGGTTTCAAGGCTACTTCACATCACAATGGTCACCTAACGGTTAAAACTCCAGGCAGAGCAGACTTCGAGAGCGTTGGAACGTAATAATGGCCGTACCCCTCTATCGATGAGGAAGGATCGAACATCTCTCTGGCCTTATCGACGAGAGTTAATTATAATCGAAGACCGGTTAGTTGTTTGGTTTCGTTGAAAGCATCCGAAGACTACAAGGAACCCTCTGAACAAGGGCTAGCTCCCCCTTCGTCCGGTTCATTGTAAATTAATTACCTGGAAATGAGAAATCTCCGGTATACGTTCGCTTCCGTAAACGAACGAGCTCAATGGGAGGTAAAAAGTGTTCTTTAAGCGGCTCTTCGATGCGACTGATTGTCTTCCTCGCCCTGTTCGAGCCCTTTCATCGGTATCTCGGCTGATGTATTTATGCGCCACGAATGGGGTTGAAGACTTACTGGGGTAATAGTACGCCGCTGATGAAAGTGAGGCTGTTATCGGCGATTTGAAATAAAAGGAAGCAGTAATCGATCTACAAAGTGTTTGATGTATTAACAAAAATTATTATTATTATTCAAATAGCGCATACGCGTGTATCTATTTTTCGTATACCAGAATTGCCTTTGGGATCGAAAAAATATATCTTTACGCACCTGTAACATTACGCAAGAGACAAAAATCTCAAACTCCATCTCTGACAATGTCCTCTTTACCTACGTATATTCTGCATAAAAGAATCGGCGCGACGAGTTAGGCAAACGTTCTTTAACCTATAAAAATAGCAGTCGCGAAGTGGAAAGAAAGAGTGCGGGGACGCGGGTTGGACTACGCCTGAAAGGAACCGAAAATTCGCGAATCCTATCTAATTGAATCAGAAAACAATTGTCACGCGTTCTCGCGATGACACACTCGCGCGCGTAACCCGCTCGCGTCCTCACCTACGCAACCCGTCGTAGTACACTAGAGCGAGAGAATTTTCACCTGCTCAAATAGAGCCCGGCCTCGTCGAGTTAGCCGTGTCATTGTGTTTGCATTATTATGTTAATCACAACGAAGACGGTAACAATGCGTCAACCTCGATTTAGGAAGCGACTCGAAAAAACATATAGCTGAGCAAATATTAACTAAGCAAATCGTTAGTTTGCTCCTCGGTGACTGGCCACCTCTATTCCCCTCTTGCATGTGAAGGAAACGAACAGAGGAGAAGACCTTTTTTATGCCCGGCTCTGTGTATGTATACGTGATGAGCACGACGATCTCTCGCGGTTTTGCCGAGACACGAAGCCGCAACTTGCAAATTGAGCATACCTATTTACGGCGTCACAAGTGTTCTAGCAAACGACCTCGTGATAGCTAATTCGCGGGGGACGTCACGGGATTTTCGACACTGCCGATTCAACGTGTGAATCTTTGTTCGACGCGAGACTTTACCACTTTGCCGATAAATATTTGACCACAACTCGTAGATGGTCCTGGTTCCTCGAATTGATTATGTATCGGCGAACGTCGATTTCTTTTTTGATACACGGTATTTTAAGAGGAAATGGTGACAAATGTTTAATTCGCGCAGGAAGAGTCGATTCTGTGACTCGATTAACTGGTCACGGTAGTCGTCCACTAAGTGGAAGATCGAACGATAGATAGCTCTATTTGGAAACTTTGTTTTATCCAATCTTCTTTTTGTGATAGTTTAAATTATACCTATTCACAGGATACAACATCGTCGAGCTATAATTTAGCTCGATCTTCGCAAAAGAGTTTTAATGGTGACAAATTGAACAGCCTACAGGGATTTGCAAAGAATAAAAAGATTTTCAAAACACGAATCACGAAGTTACCGGATAATCGCCTAAGGTCATTCCAGTAAACGTTACTTGAAAGAATGCTAATGTCTTTAATTCCAACTCACAAGATAACGGATTATTATACACATATATTTCAGTGGTTAGCTTCCTCCCATGAAGAGATTAAGAAATTCTTCTAAATTTCACAACGAACGTTTCGAGTACATAATTCAACACAATGCAGCAACCATACAAATCTACAACAAAAACTCTGCTATCAACGCGAAAATCACCTCTCATCCAAGCAACAAGCAAAAACAACAGACTCCCTAGCAAGCGCCTGTAGCGGAGTCGTACTGTGAGAAATCAATCGACTCCGTTGGACCTATTCTTGGAGTCGCGAACAAAGCCTCGATACGAACATATTCGGCCGGGAAATAGCGGCACGCGATAAGCACGGCTCGCTCGAAAGGCGAGAGCGTGCTCGATCGAGGACGCTCGTGGCACTAATAACGTTAGCGTAGCACCGCTCGAGTAGTGGCATCGAGGAGCGGCCGAGTGCTTGGCGTAGACCACTCGTCCGAGCAACCCCCAACGTGCACGGAAGCCGCGACTCGACTCTGCCAGTTCCCATCGCCCACGATGCCAGTCATTCGTTCCGGTCCCTTCCACTTACTCCTTTCCCCTCTCAGGCCGACCTGTAACGCAATTACGATTGTTGTTTGAATGAACAATCAAGCGCCCTCGAGGCGCGCGCTCCCAATCATTCAATTTCTGTTCAATCGACTTGGAGCGTCGCCTGGGCCACCCCTTTGCGCCACGACGTCGTCTATCTTTGTCACGAACCGAGAATCGTGGAATAACTCGGTCGAAGGACAAGGATGCGACATTACGAAGGTTTGGCTTGGCTATTAAGGGCGAACGGTGAAGAAACGAAGGACAGGGAAGAGAAAAGTCAACGTGGTTATTGTTGCCGGCTGACAAAGAGGTCGCGTTCGTTCTGCTCTCCTTATTCACTGCCACTGACAGGGCACGCATTACCCCGAGAAAAGAAGCTAATAACAGCCGGTTGGAACAGCCGTCTGTTTATCGGCTACCTGCTTCGACGTGCGCCCCGCAGAAGTTGAACAGCGTAGTGCGGAGGACAGCGTCGTTTTCGGCGCATGGAATCCGGCCCGCGCGGCTTTCTTCGCGCGGACGCGCGTGCACCCGGACACGCCTCGTGAAACCCGGTTATTAGTTCCCCGCGGGAGGGCTGTCCCCCTTCTCTGATTCTTCCCACCTCTCGTGGACGGGTGCCACCGCTTGGAGACGAGGGGTCGTTCACGCGGACAACCGGCCTCCTGTTACTTCACTCGTGACGTCATTCAGCGACGATGAATTTCACTGTACCGTGGAATTTGATCGGTATCCGACTTAGCTCGTTCACAACAAACCCGTGTATACCCGCGTGAAACGCCACGAAAAACGCTTTCTAATTGGAAAGCTGGATTTCGTGACACCGAACGATGGGATCCAACGATAGCTACTTGATATTTGCATTTGCTGCTTTGTATTTGAGAAGATGAAACGCCAGTGTGGTTCTCGACGATGACGAAGATGAGTTTGCGTCTCCGTTTACGTGCATTTAAGTTTTATGGAAGCATTATCGATAATCCACAATAATCTACCTACGTAACTATCTCTTGGACTATTCGTTAATGTGGAAAATGATTCTTCAAGAGCTTCAGGTGAATTATTTTATTTCTTTAAATGGTACTATGTATTTGCGATTAGCAAATCATTTGCGGACGTACACATACGAAGGGATGGTTTTTTGAGTACTTTGCTTTTCTTTGAATCATTGGTCGATAGCATGTAAATGTTCTACAGCTCAGTACCATAAAGACCTATTAATGAAAAGGATGTTCGCATTGGAGATCTGAAAAAATTAATAATGGTGGGAAATATTTCTGGAAAGATGGTGTATTGATAAATTCAAGGACTGTCATTACCTTTTACAAGGAACGCTCATTACTTTTGCTCGATAATGATTTTATTATAGGATTTGTATAGATCATATGTTATTAACAAATAGTGGCATTTAATAACAAAAGGGCAGTGAATACAACACAGATGTAGTATAGAATTAACTTTAGCCGTGGTCACGAGAAACATATGAAGATCGTTCTTTTGTTGGCGGTGAACATGAATCTTACACGGATTTTCCAAGTGTTATGTCGAAATATCTGTTTCTATCGTTGACTGGAATTCCTTTCTATTTACGTACAAACTCTTTCATAATCCACGAAGAAAAATTTTCTACACGATTCGATGAATAATGCTGAATAAAAAGTACCATACATCTAAATGTACCCGAAAGAAACCACCAATCAATGAGACGCTATAATAAAGGTACAAGTATTTCAATTCTCAAATTATCAATCATGCGGATATAACTTTTCTAAAAAGGCCTTTTCTAAGAACTTTCGAAATATTAACCGTTTCATATTTAACATCATTCTCTTCTATCATCGATTGATGCAATATACTTTGATTCTCTCGTTATAAAATACATACTTTGTATTTCATAATTTTTATTAAATAAAGCACTTTCTCAGTTTCACACGTGAACTCTCTAAAGCAACATTCGATACCTAACGGTACATATAATAATAACACCGACGCTAATAATACCGATCGATCGTCCGATAGTTTCGACGTACACAATCATTGACAATAAACTAATCATCCGAATCATTGGCACTAATCCCCACCGTAGAAACGGTTAGTCGAACGAGTACCGTAGCTTGGATAATATTCATCAGGGACCGTAACACTGAAAAAAAAGCATCGCGCGCGGCCTTTTGCCGAGGCCTGAAATATGACCCGTGCAAGGATTGCCTGCGAATTACGGTGATCGTCCGGTCGCGATATATTGCTGAGAGGCCAGCGGGAAGGCTGAGGAAGCGTTAATGCAAACGAATAGTCGTAGATCGTGCGAAAAGTCTCGCGGGTCGTTATCGTTCACCTATTCGACGATTGATGTGGATTTCGGTTAACGTTTCTGACGTTTACGATCCGACTGAAATTGCCATGTGAAACCAGTTCTGATAGCAAATATCTGAATTCAGTCAGGAGACACATAAACAGAGAGTATTTATTAGCGACACGTAAAGCAATCACTGTCTAGAGGAAATGTTTCATCACACCGAGCAGTTCATGATTCCTTGATGGGGAAGGTTCTTCGGTGTCCCCCTTTGATTTTGATCTACTTTCGTAGAATGTTAGTTGTGTCATTCGCTGTTTGTAGGGTAGGGATGGATTTAGATGTGGAAATGGGAAGGTGCCTCTATCATTTGCATCGTGTCTGGTTTGTGGTGTGACGAAGTTAGTGATAGTTCCAACGGGATTTTTATTTTATTGGGATTTATTCATGGGATTTATTTATGTAATACTTTGATTTAATGTTGTGGAACGATATTTGTTTGCTTTCAAATCTCAATGACCATCGATCGCTTGATTCCCAAAGCTCCAATTCTCTTCCTCTTTACCATGGTAGAACCTGTAAACACGCCTGCAAATCGCAAATATCTCAACTAAGAAGAGGCTATCCAAACTCTACGGTCCCACGACCGAGACATAGGCGTTATCGACAGAAAAAAGATGCGAGCGCGCTTTTTCCGCGCGGCGTAACAGGCCAATTATCGTGTTAACACGAGCACGAGTGCAGCGCGTCGATTCGAGGCAAAGTAAGTACAAATACCGGTGTAACTTACTTAGTTAAGTCGGTGCTGGTGCCGTGCTCGGATCTAGAAGACAGGGAGACAGCCGCCCAATGAAACACTGTGGATGTGGATGAACAAAGAGAGAAACACTACACGAAGAACGGAAGGAGAGAGAAAGCGTGGAAGAAACAGGTGAAGGAGAGGGAAGGGGTAGCCAGGGAGAGCCAGCAGAAGAGAGTCACAAGAGCTTGTGAGAGACGAACGAAGTCGCCTGGAAGAGGTAAGAGGGCCGCGTGATTCGGACGCGAGGGAGAGAGATCCGACGAGAAAAAGAGAGGACAGAGGGAAGCAGGATCAGTGGAAGGAGGGGGAGGGGAGTGGAACGGGTGAACGGGTGAACGGCCTGCCGCGTCCTTGCGAACCACCTGACCACACCGGCCGTGCCGCCACCACTCGGCCTCTCCAGCATCCTTCCAGCGGCTCGGACTCGCCTTCCAACCGGCAAACAGCTCGCCTACCGGGCTCCTACCTGACCGATCGCCTGCCTCGCTCCGGTCCCGATTCGCTTCCTCTCGACCGATTGTTCCTGAATCTTCGAACCGCTACTCCTTTTCTCAGCCCGAGCAAATACATTCTTTAATCAGCTGTTCGTCTGCTGCCGCCGCTACCGCCGCCGCGCCACTCAGCGTGCCGCTCGTTCTACGGACCAATTGCATGGATCGCTACTCTCGTGGACGTTCGTTCAGACGGTCGTTTTCGAGACTCGGTGGTTTGATCGAGTTTGTGAAGAGGATTCGGAGCTTTTGTTTCATGGAACCTTTTTGGAACTAAGAAGTTCTTGATATTGACGAGGACGATTTGCTTTTATGGTAGGTTTATGGTGAAAGAAATGGAAGGGTTTCGTAGAAAAGTAGTACAAGTAATGGGAATCCACGTCCCTGATTCCGCTATGAAACTTCTGCATTGTGTACAAGAGTCGCAACAATTTTATTACCGTGTTATCTAGGAGCGCCAAGAAACTTATTGTGTTTCCAACATCCTGCTTTTAGATTGAAATTTATTCTCCAATATACAGCTATACAATGTCCTTTCACGTCCACACATTTCTATTTCTTTCAAACAAACGATACATCCGATTCTATACGATCCATATATTTCGTATCGACTCTCTCGAACATTCTTAATTTATCCAATGAAATTCCGAACGATAGGCCAACTAAAGGAGCTTTGTTACAAGACTTCGGCGAATGTTTCAAACTGGAAACAAGGCTGTTTCTGGGACATCAACCTGTGATGCATATGGTTCCACTAGAAGGTACTGTTCGCAGCAAGGTACTGTTCATAGCAAGATTTCGCGAAGTGTAATGTCACCGGCGCGTTTCGCCCACGCTCAGGAACTACAATAGGAGTAACAATGATGCTATAAATTGCTGCGTGTGTTCTTCGCGCGGTCTAGAAATCGGAGCACACCTAAATTCCTGGGTTAGCGAGCCAATCTGTTTGCCCGTAAATAATGGCGCTTTGTCTAAGCGTTCGCGGTTGCGTTATCCCGGCCATCTGGACACCGGTAACGACCGTTTCGACTGATAACGTTTGTTACTGACGAAAAGCAAAGAGAAAACAAGGGAGGAGAAAAAATGTTCGCGAGACACGAGGCTAGAAATTTCCTGCGACTCCATCGAGAAGAAACAAGAAACAGCGAAACACTGGTCTATTACGTTTGACCAGATCCAAAAATGGCTGGGTAGGTTGCTGGTCGCACGCTTCCTTATTTCTTAAGAACACCCACGCGTTATTAGCATATTAATGCAATAGCGAAAACTCGAGGTGACCCGGTGTTTTTGGAAGACCTAAATGGCAAAGAACGTTTCTTTCGCGTGGTGTGGATGATGAAAAGAAGAGAAAGAAAGAGGTAGCCGTCTGATTTTGATGCGCCATTACGCTAGGCGTTATCCGGGAATTACAACTTCCTTCTTGTTGCACCGCGCCGGACGGCCAATAAACGCGCGATTGCTGTGCACCAAAAAAGCCGCGGCCTCCGTGAAATATGCTCAGAAAATATGATTCTTCCTGCTGGTAATGGCGCGAACGTTACATTTATCAGGAAATAAGATTCGCCGTACGGTTCTCGAGCAATACGCGGAGAAGAAGAAACGAGAAGGCGGTGCATTATCGTCGGTGCATTCGCAATCGTGCCTCCAACTACCATTACTGCCGTGAGCTTCTGTCGGCGACCCAGCGCAACCGACTCCCATGTCCGACGATTTGCGCGTAATACAAGCCGAGTTTACGTATTTTTCTGTTCGGCCGCGGTATACAGCTCGCTCCCGAACTCTATCCCCCTTTCTCTGTTACTTCGAACGGAGCTAATGTTCCAACATCACTTTCTTCGCCGGTCGAAAGTGGCCATTTAGCGCCTTTATGACCGCCTCTTACTACCGCCAGGTGTCGCGCTTCTATGATCATCGATATATCGACTGCCCTATTAACGTAGTTGTACTGACTGCATTCCGAAGATGCAACGAGAATTGTCCGCGGTCCGATGCGATGTTCCTGTTGCAGGTTGTGTTGCATCGACGCGCTTTAATCGGATGTCTTAATCGTGAGCTGAAATACTGGCGAGTTCGAGTTCAAACATAAGGAAGGGAAATGTAGTGTATTAATAAATATACATAATTCGTAGTAGTATTTAATACGAACAACGTCAGATTTAAATTAAAGTGACAGGTATCTTAAATAACGAGTACAAATCGACCACATACATATGCATATCATTCATATTTGTATCCTAAGGTATAGAGCGTTGTAGCTTAAAAGATATGAACGCTGGAATTTATTTGACGGAACAAGCTCAAATTTAATAGACGATTATACGTTACAAACTATGTATCGTGCAAAACGTACAAGCATTTTCGATAGTAAAACAGGCCTTTTAACGCGAGACCAATGCTCCGCCACTTGGGTTGTTTGTTTTTCTACAAATCGCAGGTATGCGGTGCTCGCTGACTAGGCAGAAGTTACAGAAGGATCCCCAAGGCTAATGATCCATCATCTCCTTATTTCCAAGTCCGAAGTGGCTACTTAACGACTTTACGGCTCCCTGCTAGCCAGGAACGCCCACGTGCCACAGGTACCCCGGTCGCCTCGACTGCGAATTGATCGGTCGCTCTTTTAATAGAGCGAATCACCACTGCCAGATCGTCGTAGTGGTCGCACGGGAACATGGGAACGCTCAGTTAGGAACGTCGTAGTCGGGACGTGGTTAATGCGCCTCGTATTTCATTGGAAAGTTTCCGTGAAATTCGATGTACGGCGAATCTTGCAAGATATGGAGCGTTTCAGTGATGAACGAATCTCTTGGCCGATTGTTTCAATTAAATTTTACTCACGAAGTACTATTTCAAAATCGCTCATAGAAATTAATGAAATCAATCAGCATTTTGTATTCGATATCTCTCTCTTGTCCTACTACCTTCTAGACTTGAATCAAATATTTTGTTAACATACAATTAAATACAATTAAATTTCTCTTTCTTACAGCGATTGCGGGTAATCAGATTCGAAGTAGATATATTTACACTATCAGAAGTAGCCTTCTCTCTCTCTCTCTCTCTCTCTCTTTCTCTAACCAGTGTATCTAAATACCAAAAGAAATGAACAGCGTATACAAATACTTTCTGCATCTCCTTCGGCTGTTTTTTCAAAAAGTCTCTCCCCAAAAAACAACCTCGTCCGCATCTCGACAAAGAATCAGCATTCACCCATTACCATCCGTTTCATCCCGCCTAGTTCGTTTCTTAACAAAAGAGGGAAGAAAAGAAGGAATCCCCCGGCAGTGTGACACAAGTTAGAGAGAAGCACCTGCTGTCGGGGCATCGAGTTCCCATTCTCGTCAGCGGGCACTTTCGTCGGGGCGATCAGTCTCGTCGAGCGATTCGGGAGATTTCGGCCGGCCGTAAATTACGGAAACGGAGAAGAATGTTTAGCGGACATTATATTTCCTCGGGACGGTTCATTTAACATCGTTGGATTCCTCGCGGCGGGAGGAATGCCGAGATTTCGAGTCGAAAACCACCTCGCGGCGTCCGATAGTCGGTCGCGCGCGCGCTCCAGACCAGCACAGGATGAGCAGAAGAAAAAGACAGTGACGTAGTGCCCACCTTCGGTGGAATCTCGTGTCATCTACCAGGTACTTCTCTCCTACTACCTCTGAATCATCGTCCTTTGTCTTCGCACAGGATCCTTCGTATCTGTCGGTCGCGACCGCGGGCCAAGACTCCACCGACCTCCATGCAAATCCTACGCGTTCGTCGCTGTGTCGCTGCGTTATCAATTATCGGAAGGTTGGATAATGGAGTCCTACGGGGACACGTTAGTAACGGTTTCTTTTCTTTTTATTGGAGACGATGGCGAGGCTTGGAACCTTTAATTTGTGAAACGTTTGGCGAGGTTTGTTTCTTTCGTTTTTTACCGAGTAAGTTTGCAGGGAGTGGATTCTTTTGGATTCGAACTTTTTAGAGCGGTTAAGCATGAGATACGTTTGATGCAGAAGAAGTGTTAGTGATGTTGATGCGCTATAGAAATTTGATGGATGTTTCCTTACAATTTTCGTCGTATCGTACGAAGTAAGAGAGACGACAAATTTTGTTCTAAATACTTATTTATGAAAGTGAAAGGGATGGTTATGATCTTAATCTATTTATAAAACTATCTATACTAATATGGCGTTAATACTTCTTTACGTAACGATACTTGATTAAAAACAACTATGAATGAGCGTACTACGATTTACGCCAAGCAAAATCCCGTTTCTACTCAAACATGTCTGATCCACCGCAAAATATGTACTCGCTTTGATAACCCTTATCAGCTTTCAAGATATCATAGCAAGAAGGTGTATATATAGTCTACAGCCTACGAAAAACATCTTAATTTTGCAACAATTATAACAATCAGTTTCGAGCGATAAACCTGCGTATCTATTACTTGATATTATACACGGTGACTCACTGAAACAAACTATATTCGTAAAATGATTAGAAATAGGGGAGAATGAATAAATGACAAAGCAAACTGAGAAACCAAATTTTGGAATTTACTAAATTATTTCTGTGTTTAAACACTATTATAGAATTATATTTCTTTTCGTAACATAGTGTGACAAACTTTCTTTTCATATTCCGTTCTTCGTGTTCAAGACATTCAACAACCCGTATAGAAACATATTGTATAGGTACACACCTAGATTCTTCTTTACAAATTCACGAATCGTTCCGTCCGACCATAACGTTAAACCGTCTATCACGGATTACTAATAAAACGATTTTCTTCTGCCCGCAGAACGGTGTGCTTCCTGATGTTCGCCGTAATTGTTCGACGGTGGATGGGGTCGTCACGGCCATAAAGCCGATCAGCTGGAAGGAGATTCGAAGCCGGTGAGTCGAGCACCAGCACCTGCTTATTGCGCTTGTTCATTCAGGATGGGCCTGCGTCGAGGCGCCGAGCTCTCTATTCACCTTGAAAAGGCGCGAACGCGTCCCTCGATCCGTGTAAATGCCGTCGTATCGCGATAAACCGAATGAATCAGGATTCTTTGTAACTTGGAGTGGAAAAATTCCCTTCGATCGAAGCTATCCACTAAAAAATCCTCCGTTAAATCATTCGTTCTTTTACAAAATCGATAATTAAATATTCGAGTGGATAGCTCCGCCTATTCTGACAAATCGACATTTTACACATTTTTATTTCCATTTTTTATCTTATGCTTGTACTATTTCTCGAGTCGTGGTCGCGTTTCCGCGACAACGCGGAACGGCATCACGCGTTTGATCTAGCTCGATCCTATTCGTAACTATTCATATTACAAATCCATTTTAAGCGGAAGTTCGGATGGCGAACTGTGTGGTGATTTTTCCACTTGATATGCTCGCTCTATGTCTACACTGGCAAAAGGTGAACCGCTGTGAAAAATGGACGAGGTCGCTTGCGGCCGCGTACGAACATGGCGGGGCACGCGCGGACAATTACAGCCGGCCGGACACGATTTTACAATAACTCAATTCATTTCCGAGCGTACGTAAGAACGGGCTGACAAAAAAGCGCGGCTGGATATAGTTATTGCGGCTGTGGTGCACACGTGAACAGGTCAGTCCGGTCGAGCTGCGGAACGACGCCGGGAGGGGGGAGAGGACAGGGATCGAGACAAGGGGACAGAAGGAAAGGTAAAAACGTAGACGGAGAGCGACCAGTGGAATCAGGTGGAAATGAAAGAGAGCGGGATAGATACAGAAAGAATTCTCTTGCGAGTACCACGAGCAACCTGAGCGACAAAGATCACTGTAAAGTCGGTTAAAAAGAGATAATACAGAGAATGAAAGGAGACCGCTGAAGATGACGACAAGGAACGAAGAGACGTTCGAGTGAGATTTTCTATAAACGTAGAATACGTATTGATGCGAACGTGACAGTCGCAGATCGTTTAGAAATGTGCTTCTTTGATACATCGGAGCACAGTACAATTTCGTTTGTATGAATTTCATTTACCGGAACGAAATCTTACTTAGCGTCTAACTGCTACCGTTTGAAACTACTTATCTGAACGCGAGCTTCTATTATGTGAACGAATCCTATTATATTCTCCTATTATACGAACTGCGACAATTATAGAAATTATTTTAAACTCTCTCTAAAGATTCTTATAAAAAAAATTCTACTATACAAACATCTTGTAGCGATATGTCATTTCTGTGTGTAACACTGTGTCCAACTGAAAATGTCTATATATGTAGATGCGTATGTATGTACGTTTAACGCTTATAGGAAATCCTACTTTTAGAATAATCCCACAGTGCAGCGCAGTGTGTTTGCAAAAGAGTCGATATCTAATCGGCAAAATGCTCGTCGAAAAGTAAACCCGAGAAACAGGGTGGAGCACAGGCATGCACCTCTCGTCTCGTTTCGTCGTCTCAACGTTTTCGTTGGCGCGCTCGCTGTACTCCCAAGCGTATGGGACAGTACTACGCACGAGACAGATCCTCTTCGCGGGAATACCTGACAGTACTTGCTTCGTTCCTTTCGTTTGTTTCGTTCGGTGGTTGGTTCGGTTGGTTCGGTGGACCCGGTTCGCGCGTCTACGTTTACATACTCGCGCCGTCGTCGCGTACGCGCGCAGCGTACTGCGCTCTCACACGCACGCGCACGCACACCATATTCCGTGTACACCAGTTCACTGGTATTGTATAATGCAGCCATTGATAGCCGTCCTCTCTTTCACGCACGCGATCTGTTGCAGTCGCTGCAACCCGTGTCCGGTGACAGCGTCCAGTGTCCAGTCTCCCTCCCGGTGAGTGTCCACAAGATTTATTTTCCCATGCGATATACGGGGTGACACCGCGAAAAGTGGACCTGATTCGTCGATTACGGCGAAAAATCACTCGCTATCTTTCTGTTATCATCGTAGTTACAATTGCAACAATATACGTATTAATGAACGCAGTCTTTATCATCAGTTTCAAGATCTTGTGTTTTACGTGTACTTTATAAACAAGAAACACGCATCCACGTGACGATACATACCATACGCGTGTACGAGTGCATTCGTGTTTGCGTATTCTATGTGTACACCAAAGAAGACGCATAGAAGTTAAAGAGAACGCTTGCTGCGCACCTTTCGCCGATCGGCGAACGCATCGTCCGTATGGATCTCATCGGGTACGTAGTCCGTTCGATCGCTCGAATCGATGTCTGAGCGTGTTGCATCGTGTCGCAAACGTTCAGTGGAGACGTCGTCGATCGCGGCGAAGAGGGCTCTGGATCGCGGCCGTAGCTCTCGGATACCTTTTCCGCCATTAATTGCGACCGCGTCACGTTTTATCGTTATTTTCTCGATCTCGATCTCGATCCACGCCGGATTGCTTTCCAGCCTCGTCTCTCCGAGGAGGCTGCTGCGGTACTTAACGAGCAGATCGCTTTCAGTCGGGACGCGAGCCGCGATCAATTTACAAGCGCTTCGAGATCGTACGAAGTTAGCCGATCTCGGTCTCTGATTCCAGAAAGATTTCGAATGCCTGGCTCGAATCGAATGGATTTTCGTCGATCTAAAATCGATCTTACGTCTGAGCTCCATTTATTAGTCGTGCGAAATATTCGCGAATGTTCGCTAATATAAATTTGCTTCGGTGAAGACGCGATGTGTAAACGAATAAAAAAAAATTGCGAAGGATTGTGGGCGTTTGGGAACGTTTAGAGTAATATTAATATACCAAAGAAAATTTATTGTTCATTGATTTCGTACACGTTCGATCAATTTTTTTATTAGTTGAATCAGCGACGAATGTCTGCGATCACTTTCGCTTTCTCCAACTACATATGCGTAGCGCAAATACTCAACAAATGTTTATTATCATTTGCTAGCGCGTTTAATAGATAATCAGTTCTAGACGCGATGCGACATCGTCATGATTCATATTGCTAATGATAAAACGCGTATTGTCGTAGAAAATATAGATTCGCTGAATCGTCCAGCGTCTACGCTGTGAAATCGTAACAGTGTCGTCTTGTTTGTCTGCGTCGAGTCTTGATTAGTGGACCGATCGCCCTCTCGCGCGGAACACCCGTTGCGTCGCGAGCTTCGCGAATGCGAAACCACGATTCGACAAAATTGCGTAAAGGGAATCGAATTACGCCTGTTCGCGAAGCCCGCAAGATTCGCCCGTTAGGGGAGAATTATCTCAGCTACGGCCACGATTTACGCGTTCTCCGAACCGGTGACTCGTGTCTGTCTGAAGCGTGGCTGCGAATAATGTGATTTTGTTCCCTCGTTCAATGTTAAACTGCGTTCTTCTACTTTAATGGAATTTCTCGATACTCGGTTCTTGGTACGTTTCTTTGATTTTTGCAATTTATTTATGCTTCCTTTATTTTAATATGTAGTGTTTCATTGACTTCATCTTTCTTGTTCTCTTGTCCGAGCTTGTTCGATGTTTGTTGTCTTTTGTTGCGCTTTATTGCATTTGTGTTGTTTTCAATTGTATTACATAATTAATTTAAAGAAACTCTTAAGAAACGATTTCATTGCACGGTTAATTAAAAAATAACAATTATTAAAGAGGCATTGGAATCTTTCAGACATCTATAACTGTCTGAAGAAAACTCGTGTGCACAAACTGTATTAAACTTTCACCATAAAAAGACTCGACATTACAATTTGACCGAACGTCCTTCGATTCCATGACAAGTTCCCAATATTTACCCGAGCTCCTAATCTCCGCGAACTTTACCGGTGGATTATGTGTCCGCAAAATGAAAGCAAACATCTGCGAGATAATTGTACAACCACCTTCAAATTCCAAGATCCAATTACACGCACATACAACTCATCGCGCCTCGGTATTTCCCTCCACAATCGATATCGACCGATCGGAATCAAAAAAAAAAGAAGAAGAATCTAAACATTACATCACTATTTCCAAAGAGGAGTCCTATTGAAATCGCACGTCCCTTTCCACGATCGAAACGTAAAGAACGAGTATTATCTAAAAGCAGATAGCGTGGCCATGAAGAAATCCGCGAACGCATCTCTGACACACGT
The DNA here is from genome assembly GCF_011952205.1 of Bombus bifarius. NCBI lineage: Eukaryota > Metazoa > Arthropoda > Insecta > Hymenoptera > Apidae > Bombus > Bombus bifarius. The sequence continues at coordinate 6,537,018 of NW_022884914.1, read as the reverse complement.
AATCGACGATTCCCAAAAACCGAGAAAAACTATCGTCAAACTCGTGACTCTATTAGCGCCTCTACTTTGTTTGCTTCGAAGAATATTGTACGATGTGTTACCGAAGAGAAACAAGAAGCTACACTGTTTATCCTTTCAATTCGATCGTACGCTGCCCCACCTACCGGAAGTGGAGGAATGGTGATGTAACGCAAAGCGAAGGAACAGTTTGCACGGGGCTATCGTTTCGAATCGAACGTCGTTGTATTCGTAAAGATATTGACACGTTACGCTACCAACGGGACAGCGCGAGCAAATAACGCGCGGATAAGCTGCGATCCTCGTCTTCGCGCTCGCCTGTCAATAAACCGCGTATCGTTAGCGATAAAACGCGCCGCGAGAACGTGGAACGGTTTAGCGATTTTCGACGGTGGGAAAAGTTCGTACCCTTAATCTTATCTTTGCGCAAACAATCGAACGATGTTCCGCGACCGGTTACTGGTTCCCGTTGCCCGAGCCGCGTTCCATCGATTTCTTTAGAAGGAATCACGCCAGGCAATGAGCGAAAGAGTAGGTTGAAGAGACGAGGAGTTAAATTCGGAGCAAATGGCGAGGAATTGGCGTCGGGGATCCGACGACGCCGTGAAAATTGTGACAAAAGCCTTTGGTTATTTTTTACCGCTCCCGCCGCTCGTAATTCTTTTCGATTCGCGGATCTCTTTGAATATTACGGCGCTTTCGCATTGGAAAAGGGGAACAGGTGCGTAATCCTCTGTTTAACACTTTGCTCCCTGTTTTATGGTTTTCTGAGGAATGATAGGGTGATTTCGAATTTGCCGCAGTCATTGTAATATCGTAAGTTTGATACGAAGTTAACCTTTGAAAATCAACATCCTTAGGAACAATGAATTTCGCGTTCAACTTTAATTTTTGGGAGCCGATGGAAATTTGAAAGTTATATCGCTATATGTAATATTTGAATGATATAGCAATTCTAATTAAAATTCTACTTGAATTATTAGAAATACAATTGGGAATTTTACTTAATCAAACGTTTCAATCTATTTACAAGTACAATTTGTTTATTTACGTATTTCTTTTCGAAGCACTAGCGAAATGTTTCAAATATCCTACTAAAATTCGAAGGTACTTGCGATACACTTGATCCCATCGCTAATCAGGGGATCCCGTAACGGAATCCGCGCGCGGAATGCAGTCGTAAATAAAGCGCGAGCGACGAACTCTCTCGATGCGCGGCGGCATCGAGAAAATTGAGGATCGAGAAAGAAACGTGGACGAAGAAGAAAGGAACGGGAGAGAAAGGGAGCGCGCTTTTGTCGGTACGTCATTACGACATCCGGTCACCGTACGGTCGTCGCGAACGGTATTTCAAAAATATCGGATAAAATACGAGGATCGAGAGAGAAAGAAAGAACAGAGAGGCTGGCTTCTGCTATTATACTTGGTCGATGTAGCCACGTATTTCATCTTTCGTTGAAAATATCGTTTCGAAGGGTTATTTTTGGATGATTCTATTTTTCTTGACACTTTTGACGCAGGGGAAACGCCGCTGGCAGCGCGCTCATGCTTCGCCACGAAATTCCTTTGGTACCTCGTAGCCCATTGTGGTTGAATATCTTATTGAGAGTTGATTCGTGCATATGCCTTGGTATGCGTGACGTTGAAGCGTACAGATGTTCGTTTATCAATGTTTCACCGTGGCAAGTGCAGTGTGAGATATGGGTGTAATTTTTGGTGCGATGTTTTTGTGAGAAATTCTTGGGAAATTTTTGCATTTGCTGTACAAATGTGAAAATGAGTGCTCTGCTACTTTCTTTCAGTGGAGTTCAAAATTGTAAGTGTATAAAGAAGTCTTCAAATTATATTATTTGGGATATTAGTTCAAATATATCTTGATATTATCTTATTACTTTAGATATTTTCCATCAGGAACAAATAATGCAACTGTTAAATGTATATATACTTTGTTGCACTCTTCGTGGTCCTTTTCATCATTTTTTCCTAACACTGTTGAGAAAAGAGGAAAAACTCATTTTAAGTTGCGTGGACTACTCTGTACAATAGAAATACAACGTCAGTATCATTAGCGAAAACGTAACTATAAGTGTTTGTCAATAGATTTGTAAATTCTCTTCTGATAATGCGTGTATACTTTGCAAATCAGCATTATATTTGCATTATGTTTCAGGCAAATTGCGTAACAAGAGTCATAATAAAATGGCAAATGCAAGGAAATTACTGCAATTTATGAATATTTATCATTTTATCGTATTTTATTTAACAATCAGTAGATGTTCTATAGCCATTGTGTTAAAACAGATTCATTTGTCTATTGATTTTTGCCGATAGATTCTGAAAACGTTTCTTTATGTGACGGCCATTAACATGTCATATAAAAAAGACTATCTTAGGAGATGTGGTACATGTAATTATTGCAAAGTAGGGAAAATCGAATACTATTTGTTAGGAATGACATCCCAAATAGCGTTGCTAATCGCTTGCTTTTGAAATCAAAATTTCACATTACAAGACGTTTGCTGGAATCATCATAAGCGCAATAGGATTAATTCAATAACACGATAATTTATACGATATTGGTAATTAATTGTGGGTTTAACGATGATTTATCGCCAATTAAAAAATGAGTTATACGACAATGGAAACGCTGTTTCCTTCAGCAGGAAAACTGTAACGTAGCTATTGTGAATTATATCAAACGAAATTCAAGTAGTTATGACTGTTCAAGAACCTACTTTGAAATTCCTATTATTTCCAAACTTTCTATTTGTAGCGTATATCATTCCAATATTCGCATTCTTATTTTTACCTCGAAACACTTATTTGGACAGATCATAAATCCAAAAATTGTAAACAAATCCAGCAGCTCTAAAGTTTAATCAGAATGTGCAATCGCATAAATCACGTATGTCAGGAAGCACAATAAACAATAATTTATTCATCCAAACGTGCACATGCGCGTGTTGTGGCACCAACAGTCAATGCCTAGCTTCGTCAAATAATCACGGATTACCTAGAGAGGCTCGGTTTCGAGGATTAAAACGGCGGGATTCTATGGATGCTAAAAGCTTGCCTATTTAATTCAAGGATCTCGATTTATGTGGAACTCGCCGGTCGTTGAATGCTGCTCCCCGGTAGGCTCGCGGCCGTGTGCGAGTCGAGAGCCGATCGTGAATCTGTCGTTGACACCGAGCAGCCAGGCTGTTTGACAAAAAAAGTAGGCAGGCATAATCGTAAAGTGCGAATGTTATTCTCTGGACGATGAGCGAACCCAGGGAGAGAAAGAACGAGGGGACACTATAGGCGCACGAACACTAACCAACGCGAATACGTATACACACATTGATACGCGTACACGCACTTGACACCGGTATTATAAGCATTTCTTTTATTCGTCTTTTATTTTGTCGGTTTTTGCTCGAAGCGTATAATGGGACGACGTAAAATAAGAATTCGTAGCGGAGACAGAATTCTTTAACGGTTCCGCGAGCGGCGAATTAGGACGGTTCAATGTTCCCGCGAAAGCGATATAATTGCGTCATTAGCGAATTTCGCCGGACATCAAACCGGTCCTCGCGCGTACTCCGATCGAAAGAACGAGAAACAGCCGGAGAAAAGAGGAATCCTCTTAAGGATCGCGAAATCGTTTTACTGTTCATTCTTAAATCGTTCCGTTGGCCGCCACCCTTTTGTTTCGCGGATATTGCTCGGAGGAATTCGAAAGCGGGACCATAGAAAGATATCGCCACCCTTCGATTTCCATCGAAATGCAAGGAGACAGAGGAGAAGACGGCAATCGCGAACGCGACCGATTCGAGGAACAGAGCAAGAAACAGAGAAGACAGGGCTGGGAGACGGACAGACAGGCAAATTCAGTGGCTCGAAATTGTACAAGCGGATTATACGTTTTCCTTCGTATTAAAATACGGCGGGTCTCAAAGGGAAAATAATGTCTCCCTGATTACTCGCTTCGGTTCAACTCGAGCCACCCCTGTGCGTCGATCTCCGTTGCCCTGTCCCGTGTTCCACCCCCTTTCTATGTCCCTTCGTTTCGCTCCGATCTCTATCTTCGTCTGGCTTAAACGCGTCGACGCGACGGTCGCCCTGTTCACGACCTCTCCATCTTCTCCGCCTACTCCCTGCTACCTTCACCGAAACGGGGATTAAAATGATGTTTGCGTGAAAGCCAAAAGCATTACCGACTTTATCTTCTGAAGTGCGTCGTATTACTCTCCCTTTTATCCGTCCTCTCTTCCACAATATTTGTTTTCTTAATTTCCAAGAACGCCACCTCCGCGATTTCCTTTCCATTTTTCTGTTTCTCTCCCTTTTCGCTTGTTCGTTCGTCGATTCGAATTTTTCCACAGAGCTTAGGAATTTTATTCTTGCTTTTCGTTCATTCCTCGTCCTCTTTTCTTGTTGACAATCGTTAGCATGGCAGAATGCACGTTACTCGTTAGATAATTTGTTTTTCGATCGTAGCTACCGTTTGGCGCAGTGTCAAACGAGTTGCAGCAGCGTTGCAAAAATGTCCGACGTAATGACTCGGGCGTATCGGTCTGCCTGGCCAATTATGATAAACCGGTTCATCGGTGAATGCGAAATGCCACTTTCTAAAGTCGTTGCGCCGCTGAAAGGAAGAAACTCTTGTTCCCTCGGTCCTTTTTGTTCCAACAAACTCGATCGGCTCGCTCGGTTACGTCGGTCTTGACTCCTTACGACTTCATTATCCGCGACGGGGGAAAATCGGTGGCGGATCGTGAATCTCGAAACTCTTGCACTTGAAAGTGCATTTGGCAGCGTGTACTTGGGTTGTGTACGGAGGTATAAAAAGCTTTTGACCTTTGCGAGAAATACAAAATCTACGAACTATTTTATTGCTTCTATCATTATTTGTTAGCAACCCTTACAATCGATCGATTAATTCGAGATTAAATTACTACACGTTAACTACGCCGTAATTATTCTCGAATCTAAGCTACAACAACCGGGAAACATTTACACGCGAAAAACAAACCGAGGATTGGATTAGGAAAATCAGTGATCGAAAGGGCAGTGGCATCGCGGCACTACGTGGGCGGCTGATCGAAACAGGATGTTGCGAGAAACCCGGTGGCTCCTCGTCCATAATATATGGCGGCCGCGCGAACATAAAATTCTCCAATTGCAAAATTGATGCGTCTTATGTTACTTCCTCTTTCTTTATCTCCCCTATCTATGTCTCTATCTTTCCATCGACACCTTCTTCTCTGTCTCTATCTTTGCTTCACGTTCCCTGTTCACCGGGTACATGGTGGAGCCACGGGTCTCGCGGGTCCCCTGCTCGTTTTACTGTAAAGCAACTCCTCATATTGTACAGGGACGCGTAATTCATTTTTTACCGGACTCGGCTCAATTATTTATAAATTGCTGCTCCCTCGGGTAGGACACAGGCAACCTGTCATCCTCCCTCCCCTTCGCGTCGCCGACCTCCCTCTCGATACTGCTCTCGCAGTTCTCTCTGATGGCACTGCTTCTCCGGTGCGGAATAAAAAGGAGGGAACAGCGAAAGGGAAAGAAAAGGAAAGGAAGACTGTGAAACGGAACGAAGAAGAGCGAAGAAGAGAGAGAGAGAATGGGAGGGAGAGAATGGGAGGGAGAGGGGGAGGATGGTAGGAAAGAGCAGCGAGTACTTGACGAGAGCGAAACGTGCACTCCGAGTACGAAGCACTTTGGACGATCGAAGCAGAGGTACAATTTACCGGTTTGCCTCGCTCTGTTTATTTTGTTAGCGTGCTAATGGAATGGTTACGATTCCGAACGGGGCAGCGCTCCCTTTTCCCGTCGATAAGGCGAATTATAAAGATTGTCCAGGAATAAAGTTTGACAGCCACTAATGGTGATTCCCCCGAAACACATGAATCAATTAAAACGGACGAGAACTAGCAGTGGCAACGTTCGATCGGTTAACAGCGGTTGTCGTTGCTCGTGGTTTTTCATTCGCTTATTCCTCCATCGATACGGTTCACGAAGTCGAGACCAGACGACAAAGGCCTCTGGTTGAGAACGATGATCGTTATTGCGCAGTGATAATTTGTAACGAATGCGAGACGTTTCGAGAACGCGGCAAAGAAGTTTATATATGATGGTTTTTATTGGCCGGGTTATGACGATCGTGTAGGTGATAATGAAGATGGAAGTGTTAAACGCAGATCGCTGGTAGTCAGGTTGGAAAAGGTGATCATTGTCGAGTAATTTCGGAACGACTATGAAAGAATATAAAGGTGATGGCGCGCAGCTTGGTTTGCATCATAAATTTTTTCCTTTGTCGTAATACGCGAGTTGAAGTGATTAAATGCCTGTTCCGCTTAGGTATAATTTAGGTAAATTGGTAGTTGGAAGAATAATGTATTGTGCCTTCTGTATATCCTTCCTAAGATTCTAGTTAGTAGCAGGAATTATTTCCTTCGTTAGCCAGTGTATCTGTTCAAAACCATAACCCTACCTACTCAACGTTTATTCATCGAAATGATTAAAACAGATGCATGTACCTTTATTATACGTGATCTTGCAAATTAATTACACACATCCAATTAAGTTTATCGCTCAGTCGAACCGCAAAGATCCGGTGGCGAAGTCGCGAAGTCGACGACACGCTCAACCTCACGGAAAATCTCGGCGGGTCGAAGCGCGCGAGAAAGCCGCGCGTAATCCGGCGGCGGGGAGGAGTTCGGGATCGTGCGTAATTCGCGATCTTAATGACTCGGCCGGTCTACATAAATTCGCGTGTAATTGGAAGCTTCTTCGTGGCGGCGTATAAATTTAAGGCCAGCGGGATGCGCGCAGACACGCGCGGCCGCCTCGTTTCGCCCGCGCCTCGCGTCTTTGAGGAATTAAAAAATCTCGAAATATCGCGCGACGGCTCACTGCCACGATAACCGGCCATCCGGACGTGTTTCACCTGACGCGTTAAGAGATCGCGACTGTTTTGTGCACGCATGTTATACGCGAATCCGCTTCGCAACTGCGAATGAGCATTAATAAGGGAATGGAAGCAGCAAGAAGATAAATTCTTCTTGCACATAGTTGTATCTATCTGTTACATTTTTTAGCTAGTTTCTGTTTAAATGGGAAGGAACATATTCATTTCATTATGTTTGCTTTGCTTAAGCTAACTCTCGTAAGAAGCAAAAATATGTACAAGAATGTAAAAAATGTAATGTAAAGAAATGTACAAGAATAGCGAAAATAGTTGCATAAAGAAGTAAAGAAGTATCGTTAATCATAATTGTCTTACATAAGACAGTGCGATTTGATAAGTGAAACACGATTCACATAGTTAAGTAGAATGTGTATCTGAGGAGGTTCAGACAGATCGACTAGGTATTGTCATATATAGTCGATGCAAGTAGAATGTATCTATGCCCTGCTAGTCGCGAAAACGTATTGCATTCAGGCTTTGAATAAAATGAAAAAAAAAAGTAGAAAATTTGATTCGTCTTTATAACTTTCTCTAATTAATAACTTTCTTCGCTCATTACGCAGTTAATAGCGAATAAGTTTGATCCATTGATATTAAAATAATGCATGACGATAACATTCGTATAATTTTATGTCTTGATGCTCAAAAAGATTTGTATTAGAACAATTTTATGGAGGATTTGGCTTTTATTTGTATTTTTTTTTTTTTTTTTTTTTTTACACAGTCTTTCCCATAAAACTTTGAAATCCGATTTGCAATTATTTTTGTATCACCCTGTAGTTTAACCTTCGTGATTATACCTTTAGCGTATATGGTTAACTAACTGAGCGGTTAAAATTGCTGAACGAGATAATCTGGCGGCTAGCTATCGTGTCTTAATTAGACGTATAATGCATCCTCGATTTATGTAAGTTTTTTTCATTTTGGTTTCGATTAAAACGCGATTAGATTTTTCTGCTAGTTCGTGCAGTCTGCGCACGCAGAGTCCGATAAAACTTTGATAATTAAAGTATGGGATTTTATGGTTCTCTGGCAGAAAATTGTGTGTGTGCGTAAAGCGGGTTTATTACGTTAATTTTAACGAGAATTTGTGGGTAGGTTGAGAATTGGTAAGCGTTTAATCAAAGTTGATCGCTGTGCGTGGAGATTTGCCGGCCTGTGAAGTATTTCAGGGTGTGGATTATGTTTTATGAACTAACTGCGGGGTTTTTTAAGTAAAGTTACTGGCCAATAAAAACGAATTTGGTTCTACTTTTTATTTAAAAAGTAAATTGTTTCTTCTCTTATCTTTAATTTCTTCTTTTTCAAAATATTACTTGAAACGAACAATCAAATGTACAATGGAAGGAAGTACCATTCGTTCTTTTAATTTGTCATAATAAATTATCTATTCGTAATACTAATAATATTATATGATATAGTATATCATTTCTACAAATAAATACCTATATACTATCCAAAAAATTATAAATAAAATGAATAAGTTCACTGTCTGTTCCCCGTTCAATTAAGATTAATCCGATGACATCGATAACGCCGTCTCTATTTACTCATTATAGCGCATATCTTCGACGACTTAACGCTTATAGTGTGTGTTATGTATGCCATGACTAAACCCATAAACAATTAAAGGTTACACGCGTAAAAATCATGATGCGTTTTATCTCATCTATGTTCAATACGATCAAAATAAAACAAAGGCTATATCCAATTCGCAAATGGCTATTGAATCCTAAAATAGGAATAATACCTATCAAATTAAAAAATTGTAATTCATCCATAATCACCATTTTTCTCGCAAAAGGCAAACAAACAAGAGTACTTTCAAGTACTTTCAAGTACTTCGGCATAAATCGCATAATTTTCTCAAAAGTCATCAAATAATAGATCAAGCGACTAACGCTTTTCCATGCTGTAGCTATTAATCGAGCTCAAGACCTTCGACCTCGGGGTTGCAGCGGAAACGTAAGCACCAGATATTAATAGGAACAACCTTCCTCCTAGACACACAGTATCCAAGATCAATCGAACGTCTCCTCTTTGTTTTCCCTTATCTAAGATCGCAATCGACGATGCTCGGTGTACTATAATACTCCGGGCCACGTCGGAGAGCATCAGTTTGTTTGATGCTACCGGATCGTCGTGACAAGGGCGACGTTACTTTGACTACTCCCCTGAGAACAAAATCTCCCTTTCCGCTTGCACGGCTGTCCCTCCCTTTCGTCAGTTTCTCTCTTCTTCGCCGTCCATCCTCGTTTTCTCCGCGCCCTTTGAGTTATTCCACTCAATACACGTTCTGGTCTTGTTTGCAAATCGCGTACAATCATCTTAGTTTTTTTCCAGGAAACCGTGTGATGTTTCATCGAAAAACGGAGCATTTTGACCGCGCTTCATGATATAGTTAAATAGTGTGTCGAAAGTTTTTTATATCTTCTGCGCAATGGTAGACAGCAAAGGCGAAGGTTTTCAAAAGCTATGCAATTAACGTGTTTAATTTTTTAATGTGTCTTTGAAACGGAAAATATTTTAAAAGAAATGGATTGATGCCTCGAAATTACAGCGCAATGCAGTATTGTCGATTATTAATCCTACGTGCTACACATTCCAACACTTCTAAGCCTACTGTCTTCAAACACTGAAGATTTTATCTGGTAATTATACGGTACAAAACGTGTTAACTGATTCTACGAGCGGTGCTTTTCTCTTTACGCGATCGAACAAATCGTGGATTTTAGAGCGAGAGGTATCTATAATTGATGTCACGTCATCTACATAATTGATGTTGCTCGAGTTTCTGCATGATTACATTCTTCAACGTCTATACGAAACGTGGCTGATGTAAATTCTTCGCTCGAATTGCCATTAATTTGTTCGATAAGATATCGGGTTAAGTGAAGTATACGCCGTTTGCAAGTTACTTAAAGAGCTATGGGAGATGTCGATTAGTGAATTAGAATCAAAGGGTGTGCCGATGAGAAAGGATTTCAGACTCGAATCGAAACATCTAGAACCGTTTCCTTTTTCTTCCTCGTAACATTACCGTCGAGAAGGTTCAGATGTCGTAATTTGTTGGATGTCGTGTGATTTTCTTATACGACGCGATGGAGTTCGTTATCTTAAGTGTGGTGTTGATATATGAGCGTACTTACGCTTCTCAGATGCAATAAAGAAAATCGGAGTATATGTTTCCATTCATTAATTTACCTATTCAATAGAGAAATGGAAACTGGAAAACATTATCGTGCATTTGATATACTTTTCTCTTAAAAATACGTTCTTTAATCAATTACAGCAGAACATTCTCACGTTAGTAGATCTCTGCGTTATAAATTATATATTTCGTTCTATATTATATCAACTTCAGCTTCATGTAATACTATAATCAATATGATTACTTCTAAGCAATATATATGTTGTTATATTATAGAAACAGACAAGTAATCTTAATACCTTGATTATAATTCATCAACATAACCGTGAAAAGATTACAACTTTATTATTATCTAGTAATCCATTGAAGCATCAATGTATTCTTATACCGGCAATAACATTTAACAGAGAATTTATAGAGGCGCGCTGTCATATATGGTCTATCTATTCCTGAAAATATATCCACGCCACGAGTAGTGGCGATACAGACTAAATTTAATGCGAATAATTCATCAGAAGGTAATAAGCGCAGCTGCGGATAAGTCAGAAATAAATTGAACTCCTGACGTAACAATAATACATCTTAAGACTAAACCAATCGATCCTAGACCATCATTACCAAGTTACGTCCAATATAAGTACTGCTTAAAATAATTCAAACGGAGAAATCAATATCTCGTGCATTCAGTGAAGATTCCGTGACACAAAATGTATACTGTGTTTCCTTAATCATTTCATCTTTGAGATTTTCCAATTAGTCATTTAACCATAATACTTTATCCGAAATTGGCAAATAAGAAAAAGTGATAGAGTCACAGTTTACTAGGTTCATCATATAGCTATTAATTGAAACTCGATTGTTTCCTAATTTAGGTTTATTTACTTAAACAATTTATAAAGTGGAATATAAGTTATCGAATTTCTCGATCGAATTTTCTTACGATAGAACATACATGCATAGATATATATATATACATATGTGACGTATATCCCTCTTTCGTTTTCATTCCATTACCTATGATAAAATGACAAAGTCGCCTGGACACGTGCAAGTATCGATGTCGAAGTCAAAATCCTTTAGTCGCGGGTTTCGCTAGTGGAGCACGATCCCGCCGACTACCCTTCAAAGAACCTTGATATTAACCAGTCGCGTAGGGGCCATTGTCGGGCCGGCACTATGGACATTGTGCTCTTTGAGCGTGCCACAAAGAGGCGCAGCTCGCACGCTCGGTGTGCGTGCGGCATTCAGCGGGAACGGGCTATCCGTGGCCAAGCCGTAGTTAAATCGCCGCCTAAGAGCCTCGCGCTACCATTGTGCTCTTCAGCCGCCTCTCTCGAAATACACGTAACCGACTAGAAATCGCTCGGGTCGTCTGTATCCGCTGGAAACAACGAAGCGAAAAAAAGGTGTCTCTCCCAACAATATAGAAATCGTAGAGAAACGGACGAGGACGGCCATTTTTCAAGCCGGTCATCCACCCACGCGCGAGGAAAGAGACGAGTGGCGACAATGGACACGAGGAATTTCCTGCGGCGGAGATTAATTGGTCACGAGGATTTCGAGTCGCTCTGAATTCGAAGAGTCGCCTTCGAAGCATCGAGCCGCGTTGAAGGAACAGGATGGAAGAAAAGGAATAGTGAAACGAAGCGAGCAGAGGAGAAGGCAATCGCGACGTTCGCACGAAGCTCGCCCTAATGCCTTAAGCTCCTTGGCCGGTGAACGCGAGCGCGCATGCGTGCAAGAGACTAATGCACCGCCGGTAGCACAATGCCGTCGTCGTGGCCCGCGATGAATGTGAGCATTAAATGATTATAGCCAGGGATTTGTACGAACAAATGGATGACAATGGTAGCGCGTCGGTGCGTGGCCGAGAGCTCGTTTGCCGACGCCGCGGCCTTGGCTTCTTCTTCGCCTTTCCGTTCGTCTTTCCGCTCGATCACTCTGGCCCGATTAAGGGTTAGGAGACGCTGGCTTTAATGATACCTCCGGATCGAGTGTCCAAGCTGAAACGCAGTCGATGAGCAGATTTTCACTTGGTGCAGCTCGAGAAATACAGAAAAAGCTAAAGAAATATAATAACAAACTGTATCGTCATTGCAACAACTAAGCCTGCGACCAATTGACAAGATATTGCTTGCTATGTTTTTTTTACTACGATTAAATAAAAGATCATCCTTGAAGATTACTGCGAAGCAGGAACAAGGATTTTTATATTCCATTCCATGCTAATATCTCTATCTACCTGAAGATTATCAGTTTAATTACTTTATCAGTTTATAGACATCTCGTCTCATATTTGCTGTAAATTCAACTACACATCCTGCGTTTGAAATTAATTCAAACGCAACCAGACCATTTACTGAGATCATCGAACAAAAAGAATATTCCACTTTCCACTCAGAACATAAGGCTCGACGAATATAGGGACAAATACAATAGATCAGAACAAAAACAGAGAATCGATATCCATACTAAGTGATGCACGTGCATCCAACGTTCGTTTCTTAACATGTACCATGTTTTTCGACCGATAACCAAACGATCGGCATTGGTACCAGGATGATCCGCGCTGGATTCCATCGTGCAAGCGCCTCCCTTCCTCGTTGCTTCCGCGAATAAACACGACGATAACGACCGGTTCGCAGGAGCAAAAGAAGTCGGGGCCCCGTTCGAAGAAAGAGCGGACGTTGGATGGAATCGGTCGGTCCGGTCGGGGCCATCTATCATGCAGCTGTTGCTTCCATTGTGTTGTTAGTCTTACGTTACGAGTCGTAAAGAGAGAAACACGGCTCTGGAGAGACAAGGCACGACGTCTTGGACTGGAGCAGAGGGACAGAGAGGCAGGCCGAGGGTTGTAGAACGAAAGAAGCCAGCAGCTTCCCCAACGACGGCCGAGTGTGCAACATGTGTTTGTCTCCTCTAGATCCATCTTTCCTCCTCCTCCACCGTCGTTCTTCCAATATCTCTCTTTGTCCCTCCCTCTCTACGCCCGTTATAATGTTATTCTTCGGACTAAGCGGCTAAGAATACGCGGTCAAAGGACGCAGAGACGTCGATACAATGGATCCGTCTGTGTTTCGTCCGGCGCGAAAACGCGCTAAAATCGTTGCCTAGCCAAACAATCCAGTCTCTTCATAGTCGTCGTTCGAAGTTAATGACCGCTGTTCCTCTTAATTTCAAGCGGCACGTGTTCTTTGTCGAGCTGTCTACAATTGTCTACGAAACAATCAACCGCGGCAAACGCTATTCACACCGGCACTCTATACATTTGGTTTCGTGATTTTTCATGGTTTTTTCTTCCCACGTTGCTTCCTCTAGCCAGCCACTTTTCAACGCTATTATACAAGAAAGCCTGGTCAAACTGGGATATCGTACGAACGGGGCACGATTTACTGGCGCGCACCCTGGCAGAATGCGCGGCTTCCGGCGGCGTTTCCATCGTCACCGCAAGTATCGTGGTCAAAGAAAGGCGGCGGCGGAGTAATTTACAAATGGTCATTTCTCGGAAGCACCAAAGCCACGCGCTGCACGGGAGGGAAGCACACGGCAAGCAAACCAGAAGGAGCAAGACGGAACGAGCGAGGGAGGAAACGCTGGTAGCCCGGAAGGGAGACGCGGATAGCCGGGTAAAAGACAGGCGAAAGAGAGAGCAAGAGAGAGAACGAGGTCCCCGTTAAAGGCCACGGGAAAGGAAGAAGGAGAGAAAGAGAGGCGAACAGGGAGAAAGATAAGTCTTTGATGTCTAGCGGAGATATGATGATAATCACGATGTAGGCTTCCGCTTGCATGGTACAGCGGAATCCGCGCCTCCTGCCACCTCCCTGGCATCGGCGAACATGCTCGCGCGCGCACGTGCTTTCATGCCAGGTATCTTGTGTTCTCGCAATCAATATAGCGGATGTACCGAGACGTTGATGTATTCGAGACTGACTTCGTGTCCAAACACAGCCGCGAGCTGGGACCGATGAGTCAATTCCGAGGAGCTGGGAAGTCACGTTTGTCGATCGAAACGTTCGTTAGAGAAGTAATCCCGATCGAAGGGAAATAGTGTTCGCGGCGACGTCCTCGTTTACGATGTTTCCTGTCAGGGAAATAAGAGAGAAGCTTCGTAAGTCCTATTATTTAAAGCGACTGGAGGATTTTGAGAAATTGCGCTAAAATGATTTTTGATTTACAAACATTTGACATGACAGAACGAATGTTATTTAATTAAATATTTGGAAAATCGGTAAGAAAGCTTCGAATATCTATAAATAAATACTGAGACCGAAGAGATCAACTTTGCACGACTAAATATTTTAAACACATACATAAAATACTAGACTCGCTACAGAAAGACGAACTTCCACTTATGGACAATCCACGCTCTTCTAAACACCAGAACCACAAACCACACAAAACTTCTGCCCTTGGGAAAGAAGATTTCAAGATTGCACTCCCTATTTCTTAATATATACATTTACCCATCTCCATTAAATATAGAAAGAAAAAGCAGAAGCTCTTGAAGTTAACGATCCCTGCGTCACAAACCACCAGACAACAGCCAGGCTCGAAAATTCGTGTCCCATTAAGAGGCTTGTTTCCGGCTAGAAAAGAAGAGACTCCCAGCTATCGTTTTCGAAGCGGGCGCACGCGATACAGCGAGAATAGAAAGAAAGACGCACGGAGAGCCGACGAGTTGGCAGCATTATACGGAAGGAGATACTACCGGGAGTCTGCTATCGTGAGCAATAAATTGATCTGTCCTTTTTTCCCATCCCTCAGGCTACTTTTTGCCCCCGTTGTCGTAACGTGGTTGTCCACGTTCACGCGAACACACTTATACGCGCCCATCTATGAACGATATGTTCAGTGGCAGACCGCGGTTGTCTGGTCTAAGATACATACAACGAGAAGCACAATAAACACCGACGATACCGTGTGCGTGTGCGTGCGTCTGCACACGCGAACGTACGCAAGAAGAAGTGCGTCCTGCTTTCACGACAATCCAATGCGGGCACGAGAAAGTAGTCGGTCCATCCGCCTTTATACATACCAATGGAATAGAAAGCCAGATAAGTTTTATAGTTGATCGAAATCGTAAAACGGCCGGCCAACGAGTAGTTTTAACGAGCGATCCGCCGCGATGTCGCACGAATGCATTGCCATACGTCTGCCGGTTCGTCTTTCGGATGATGCCAGCAGGAATCGAACCGCAGTAGATATCGGATATCGACGTTGTTCGTCCGTGGAGAATGTTAATCTATTAAGGGATGTTGGTGGCCCAACGAAGTTCAGTGAAAACAGAAGAGTCGATTAGATTTAATGAGCGCTTTTGTTGCAAACTTGGGGGATGCTTTCGAGGATCTGTTCGATTAACTTCTACATAACTTTGTGTCTTCGACGGGTTATAAGATACGTTTTAAGGATATAGAAATAGGAGTGCATTTGTCGGACTCGTTCGACGACATTTTTTAATTATCTGATCGGAATAATCGAAACATTTTATTATACACAATATAATTTACAATTCGTCAGAGTTCTTTAAATGTACACGATATGCAGGTGTGATTTACAGCAAGTTTACACGCAAGGATATCTTGTAGAAAACTAATAATTAATTCTATCTCCTTTCTTCAAAATATTTGGCAAAATCTACCGTCGTAAGATGTTATCTCGTTTGAGAAAGTAACGGAGAAATCAATATCTTCGAATCGACACCACTTACGATATAAATTCTTCTTATCGCACGACGTGTCCTTGTTGTATTATGCTAAATTTACTTCGAAGTAGTTTTATTTTTCTAAATTGCTATAAATTTGGAGAGATTCGAGGTGATAATGGTCCGTATATCGCTATCGATGTTCGGTGAAACCGGCTTGTAGCTAGTGTTCTAAGTTAATAAATTGGAGATCGAGAAATCCAATTTCGTTAGCATAAGTATGTCTGTTTTTTAGCGGATTTTTATTCGTAACATGCATTATTAATCATATTGCTGTTCCTGTCGAGCATCGACCTGTAAGTACGTCGACCCGACACTATTGTCATTAAAAACCATATTTTACACGACAGTCGCTGAAGCTTATCGACGATCAAAAATCAAAAAAATTAATAGTCTATAATTTTTCCTATTGCAATTATTCTTGTGAAATCTCAAAAAATCTGTCTCTTGATCTCCATATACATATTTAGACGATTCTTTTTCTGTCGTATAAGAAACCACGAAACGTATGTCAAAGTTGTATAATTGAATTTTAGAATTCACCAATTATTTACAAAAGAAATTAAGGACCAATCGCGTATTTAGCCGGAAAAATTGTCAAGAAAGCGCAGAATGTTATGCCGCAGATCCATTTATTTTAGTCACACCCTGTATAATAAAGACATTTTCCTTGGAATAGCAAGCTTGGCGTTTTGAAAAGACGAAAGCAAGCGTCGAGAAGCGCGAAGAATGTCTTCGCTTCTAGGATTCGTCGACCGGTCATCGCGAGTCGCACGCTTTCATCGAATCGATGCCATGTACTCGCTCGTTTGCATATCTATAGATAATGCGTATTTTCAGGCACGAACATGCCGCAAACGCTTTCGCACGCGGGATTATTGAATCGGTTTCCGGTGATTTCACTGGCGCGCACGAGCGCGCGGATTCAGTCCTTCGACGTGTCAATTTTTACGCGCCCGACGCCGTCTCGCTTGTTTTCTCGTACTCGCGGATCTGCGAACGAATTATAGAAAGCGTACTTTCGAGTCTCGGGAGGAAAATCACACTCCGCCGGTCGTTTTCACGCGGGAAAATCTCTCCTCTCGCGAACCGTCTATCACGGTGGACGATGGCCTATCGGTAAGATTCGAGCACGTTGTAGAAAATAAAATCCGTGGAAGTTGGCGTCGATGAAAGTGTTCTTTTTATTCATTGGTCGTGAGAAGCAGTATTCTTTGTGATTGCAAAACGATAGATGAACATTTCATTGATAGCCCCTGGGTCTTTATGGAGCCAGTAATCAGCTTTCTTTTATCCATATCTTCGTTTAATTTTACATAGCGCAGAGATGAAGTTGATCAATTAACTAGTAATAAATATTCGTCTGGAGTTGCAGACTCTTGCTTACGAAACTGTACATATGCCGATAAGATTACACGAATTGATCGAAATAAATTGTAGAAAGTCGCTTTCCAGCATCGCGAGGATGATACTTTTGTTAGTTGTGTTCCAGTTATGGAAAAATCTGCCGTTGAATCGTGCTTATTAGCGTAGATCCCGATTGACAAGTGATAACAAATCGATGTATATAATTTCTATTAGATTAATAGAAATATAATTAACGTAACAGTATCTGCATTTAAAAAATTGTTACAATACATTTACGCAAGCAGATACCTGCATTAGCAAAGAAAGTTTCGCAGAGAACATTCCATATGCTTCCATAACAACTTCCATAGAATATAATTTATTTTTGAATAACATTCTTCTTGCCAAATCACAATTTATCGAAGAAAATTCGATCAATGTGATCTAAGAGGAATTCCAACCGTATATATCAGAAAAATAAGGTTAGTTCCACGAAGGGCGGGTACACGTGCGCTGGACGTCGTTATTAAAACATTAGGCGATGCGGATAAATGGCTGCAATAATCCGGCTGTGGGGCTCGCGTTTCGATTGTAGAGTAAAAATCGACGGAAAACGCGGCGCTGCGTCGCCCTTCCCGCCATAAATGATCGCTCTTCTTTCTTGGCAGCGTTTATACTCCACGGGCCGATAAATACGGGTCCGTTATAGGGCGAAGGCGAGACTCGACCACGAATTATAGGCGTTTTAAAAATATTGTTCCATTACTTATTCAGTAGACCGGCTAAGGTATCGCTTTCCAATAGTATCCTTCGATCACAATTTCCCAGCGTCTGTATTATTGAAGCCTGGCCACGAAACTCCGATAGGATAGACGCCGGAGGGGGTGGATCGTCTGTTTAGCTAGGGTAGCTCGACTGGATAAACGGATGAAATATGACTATTGAGAGGCAGAGGAGTCGGTGCTACCTTCGATTGTGTCCCGTTTCAAAAGTGCATTTCCCAGAGTGCATTTCTGGCTTCTTTAGAAACGTTTTCGTTAGGTTTCTGGGAATTTTCTGCTGGCTACGTAATATTTATGAAGAAAGGAAATCGTTTCGTAAAGAGATTTATGTAATTGACAAAGATAGAAGCAAGATGAAATTTATAGCTGTAGGTTATTGTTCTGTGTATCGGAAGATATTTTTGGAGCGTGAGACTATTGTAGAAGTGCACTATCGAAGTGATAAATGAAATTAAAAAATATTTAGAATTAGACAAAATCAAATATGTATTGAATCGAACAAAATATTTAGTGTTTACTTTAATATTTAGTGTTAATATGTAGTATCTTGATAACAAAATTATTCTAGTTGTCTTCACTCAATTTATATGTATAACCGCATATGTAATAGGGAATATGTAGTAGGAATATGAAGTCTGAATTATTTCCTTGTACTGGAATATGTATATAATTTTAGCTTTTATTATAGTTTCCTTCTTCAATTTATTATTTCTTTTAGCTTTCAACAATTAACAAACAAAACGACATGTATTATTTATTATCTTAACGCTTCGATGGACACACAGAACAAAATGTCGCGTTAAAGAACACTCACATGTCAAACGACTCGATTTTTCTAGCTTCGCATTAATATTAATTCAGCAATATTTCAACTGTAATCGTTTGCGAAACAGATGAATTATTCCTAACATAAACCGTCTGTTGAGTCAGTGCTTTTTGCAAAAGCATCAAATCCGTCATTAAATTTCAGTCCACCGTCTTCCGGCTGTGCAGCGGATTATCCGCTTCTAATCTACCGTGGAACAGGAAGTTTTGATGATTTCATCCGAACTTTGAGATCGCCTCTGAAGCATTCGTGGTCGTCCTCGCATGAGTCGTCAGAAACCACTGCGATGAAAAATTGCGAACAGGTATTAAATTTCTTTTTCCGTGATCATAAACCTGACGCGATCCTTGACGTTTATCGAGTAAAAAATGTCAGGGAAGAAATGGAAGACGATGATCTAATGTATCATTCATTAGAGCGATACGTTGTCGCAACCACGCTTTAAAAACCACTTCTGTGACAAACAGAAAAAAGACTCTTACGACGTTGCAGCATTGATTTGTCTTTGTTAGACAAAACGTTCTTTAGGATTCTCTAAAGTTACCAACTAAAAGTGATGAGCATCGCTTTTCTTGAGGATAAAATAATCCGTTACGACTATCGCAAAATCTTTCCAAAATCTTTCATTGAAAAGGATTCCAAACGACGGAAGAATGTGTCACGAAACAATCCTACTACCTCTCAGTCATCTACGCTCGAAACATCAAGCAGGCTAGACGCAATTCTGCAACTACTCTAAGCTAAACCGCCTATCTGCTATAGGATTATCGAGCATCGGCAGCCTGTTTTATTTGCGTGCTTAAAGAGCGCCGATACAGGCCGAAGGACAAACCATGAGGTCTATATCGTAGTTCCCCCGGTGCGCGACAGGATCAGCGAAGAAGACCGGTCGTTCGAAGCGCAGTCGCCTCGACGAACTTACACGAACGCCGACTGAACATCCAAACGGACGATCGGTCTCCGAACATACGTACATATACATAAACTTCCATATGTATCTGCACGGAATAGCGTAGTTCGCTCTCTCGATCCAGGCGTTAATGAGCAGAGGCGGTCCGCGGCGGCATCGTGCATACATTAGAAGCACGGCGATCACGGTAACTCGATCGGATCGAGCGACGACGGAGGAGAGAGAAAGGATTGCTAGGGGAGGAAGATCGGCTTCCGTCCGGCGATCGAAGCGCCGCCACTGTCGTACGCGGTAGAGCGGTTCCGATCGTAGCGCGAAGAGCGCGCACAGCCTCTATATAGAGAAAGAGCGGTTGCAGTCGGATGAGAGTGGCTACCGGTGGCATCCGTAGCGGCAGAAGCAGCGGGAGCAGCAATAGCGGCGGCACCAGCCGTCGGGAATGGGAATGAGAAGCTCAAGCGGCGCTTTCAATTATTCCCTTCGAACAATCCCGCCGCTTGTTTCCTTCGGCGATTACATCTCCGAGTATTTATTCGCTGCCTCCCGTTCTCGGCGTCCCACACCTCTTTTCCTCTTCCATCGTTCCCTCGCTATCTATCCGCTCTTGCTCATCCCCTTTTCACCCCTCCGCGCCGCGCCGCTTCACTCGCTGCCTACCGCCGCCGCCACCGCCGTTTCTTCTTCTTCTTCGATTGTTGGCTACCTGGTCGCTACTGACGCTGGCTGCCTACTCGTTCTTGAGTCACTGATCCTTTCATGCGGCCCACGGAATACTCCGGCGAGCTTGCCATCTATCTAATCGGTCCCGAGCCACTCCGGGACTCCCTAGGGGAACCAGCAGTCTGTCCTGTCGCGAATCAGCCAGGACCGCTTGCTCGCCACGCTACGGGACAGGGAATCGTTTCTTACCGGGCAACGATCGTTATGTTATGTTTCTAATTCTATGGTGCACTGGGGTTTCAAGAAGAATATCGAGTACAGTGGAAGATTTGTTGGAACCGAAGGACAAATGATTTCTGTATAATAATAGTCGTCCGTGGTCAGTCCACTGACAGTATGCATATATTGTCCATTAACAATTTGCAAGCAACGGAACAGAAAATCCAAGTCAAAAGAGTTTATGAACGTTCTGTCGTTAGTCTGTGAAATAGAAAACAAGTGACAGCGCGCGTTGTCACTGAAATAGAAAACAAGAGAAAGTATCTGCCGACAATTGTCTGCGAGTCAGTTGACGAGCGTCTAGGTTAATCTCCGTTAAAATACATTATTCTCGCTTCCTCAACGAGACTTTGCTTTTCGAAGCTATTTTTTGAATCCGAAAGCACTATCCTGCCAAATATATACTCAGAATTTTAATACCTCCCGATTTATCCCTCCGGAGAATGATTTACTTTTGTTGGTTTTGGACAGCGGCACAGCAGTTCGATAGCTGGATCGCGGCCGGTAATCTCGCTAGCAAATAATCAGTCTTATTTATGTAGTCGGCCAGGCAATTTATGGGGTCGTTACGCGAGATTTACGAGATTCGGTAACAATATGCAGCGAGTATTAATTGCTCAGGCTCGCGGTGGCTAACGCGGCGCAGAAACAGCTTAACGAAGTATGCATGCGGTTTGATATTGCGCGTGCAAGGAATTGATGTTCCATTAAACGGCTGGCAATAAAGCAGCTCGAAAGAAGAATACCCCCGCGTCCCGTTCACTTTCAATGCAATCGTTATTCTTTACGCGATTCATTAACGAATTACCCCATGTGTTCTGTCTGCCCACCTACCTCCTTTCTCGTCCTTCCTTGCTTCTTCTCTTCCGATCGTTCCTCGATCGTTCTCCAACAACGACGACCCGATCGCGAGATCCGAACCACCGATAACATGCACGCGAATTATTAAGAGTTAATTGCGAACTTAATTAAGGGGAAAGGTTGACGAATTTCTTAGAACGAGCAGTTTCGTATTCCGAGAAATCTGCGGTAGATCTTTAATTAGAGATTAATGTGTGATGTAGTAGGATCGCTAGTTTTTGGAATTGTTTTTGAAGATGTGTTGCCGTTTTCGCTTAAGTTTCACTTCATATCTTGTACATGCATCTGATAAATGCGATGCTAGTCGAAGATTAATATATCAAGTACCATTCAAAGATTATAAGAATTCTTTCTTGTTTTCTTATTATAGAAGTATAATTACTATATATAATTATTTAAACAGCATCTCAATTTTTTTATGTTGTTCTCTCCTAATTTATCACAACCTAATTTATTCAATGATCGTCTTAACTTTTTTCCATGTCATTTAATTTCCCACGCATCAACTCCCTGAAAGGATAGCAGAACGCTTCACCCCGTATGCGTTGCTCAAGGCTGCGTGGAATTCAAGTACCACGTTATTGGACTAATGTTTGCGCTAAATAAATCACAAACGCTAGTGGAAAGAAAAGAATCAAAGCAACGAAGATCGAAGAATGCAAGTGGCGGAAGTGTCGGTACGAGACTCGATTCGGTGGATGGTCGCACGCGTTGATCGAAAAATGGCTTTCACTTATACAGCGTTCGCAAGTCGAGCATTAAGACTGTAGCATAACCGAACGGTAGCTTCGGAGCTGAATCCCCGTCGCGTCTATCTATCTGCGGACCGGCTACGTACGGTCCACACGTGTCTAAATTATTATTGTCTGAAATACGCGCACTGCATGTACAGCGGTGGGCGTCCGCGTGTTGGTGTCGAACGCCGTTTAAAACTGGTTACCTTGCTTCGTGGTAGTCATCCATCTCGTGGTCCAACAACGATGTTCCATTAAATTATGACATCCTCGATTTATATTTCGCGGGAAGAACAACGGAGTGCACGGGAGAGAAAAGTAGACACGCGGTTCTACGCTCAAACCTTAATCACCGACCTCTGATTTTTACCGGAACGAAGGACTCGTCGTTGATTATCGATTAAGTATGGACGATCTTGACCGCTATCATCGTATCGTGTATTTGACTATTAGATATTTGAATTGTTAACTATTATGGCGTAAATCGTGCGTATTCATTCGATTGAAGTCGATCTTCGATGGTTTGAAAATTATTTCGTTGCCTGCTGAGATTTTAAACTGAGATTTCTTATCTCAGCTTCAGCAGGGATTCTGGGATTCTCACTTTTCGGAAGGCGACCTTAACCTATCCCCAGCTACCGTGTTCTCTGCAATGCCTAATTTCAAGCAGAACACGTTCTTAGCTGGAAATAGCGAGCAGACTTTGGTAAAGGGAAGGACCTGCAGCGCGTCATGGTGTAACGACAATTAGGCATAAGCGGTTCGTCGACGCGAAAAAGATTCCGTCTTTTGGCACGCAACGGCGGCGTCGATGCACCGGATGTCGAGTGGCCGCGAAAAGGTTCGCGGTATATTTATTGTAGCAACGCTACAACTGCGGGACTAACGCGCGTTTCACGCCGTCAAAGATGCAGACACTCGTCGCGCGTCGTGCACGCGCATCCCGTACATCAAGAACATCGATGCGTCGCATCGTTGCTGCTCTAAATTTATGTCTCTACATTGTGTTGCTGGTCTCGAGAAGATATCGGATAGTCTCGTCTGAAATTAGGCTGCTTCTCATTGTTGAAGTCTATAGAGCATGAAGTAGCATTGTGCGGACTACGAGTTGCGACAAATCTTGCTCGTTTTTTATTTGGTTCACCAGCTTTACGATGATGATGTTGCGCCCACTGTACGAATACTCACAAGTAACAATGTCCGTTAAATATGTCATTTGTTCTTGTCGTGAATAATGAGGTGTTCGTACGTGGTAATTTATTATGTTATGTTAAAGTAAATTTAGAGAAATCTGCATGCACTTTGGAGAATAATGGAGATTCTTCGAATAGTCTTGCAACCTTGTAATTCTTTTGGAAATACTGTCAGTAGACGAAACAAGAATGAATATGAAAGGAAAGTAATGGGAATGAGGAGAAAGGAGGGAAAAAGGAACAGAAAATAAAAGAGGAGAATGAAAGGGAGGAAGCAAAAAAGAGAAGGAGGAAAGGAGGAGAAGGAAGAAAGGGAAAGCAAGAATGTACATGGTGAAGTATTCAGATACTAATGTAATTCCTAAAGTATTCCATAACAAATTCCATTAACTGATAAATATTAATTAGCCGAAACTCGATCGAAAGTTGATCGGTAACGCTGCGGCGGCGTATCGATGCCGCGATTTATATCGAGGCTCGCGCATCGTTTTCACGCATCGTGCGCCGCGCATCTTAAAACACCGCGACCGAAGTCATTAATAACGAAAGCGTATTTGTATACATAGTTAATAACTCAGGCCACGGTGGTCATACATCATCCTCGTTGCGTCTCAATTGCTTTATTTGCTCATTTCTCGATACCACGGTTCGTTTATACTACCTATACCTTCTCGATATGCTGAACAGTGTGACGTCCTAATAAACATTGCTTGGAGAACAATTAAGGTGCAACTACACTCTAGCAGTTTTCAATTTTCTTACTGAAACATGTTTTTAATCGTTTTTTCATAGCAAAATTAAATATAATTCAAAAAATTGTTCCATATTGTTCATCAATATCGTTCATAATTGCTCAGTTGCTCTGCATCACGTTCTAAATATTTTTTAATTCGAATCTAAAAATTATACTTAACTTGCGTGTCATTCTAACAACTGTTCATCATATCGCTCACGCGCGTCATTAAAATCCTCATCTCTGAAACGGAAATGAAATCGTATCATTGACACTAGTAGCTTTACCGTTACCAATCTGAAAGTTATATCGGTTAATGTCGAGTGTAAACTGAACCGTTAAGCGTTTCGATGGCGCGTCAATTTCCCAATTACGCACGCACGCGTTCCACATCGCGATTATCGAACAACGGTATATATGCGGCAGCAATGAGGAAACGTTGTCCGCACCTCGCGAGCGTCGACTATTACACGGGCCACGCATCTCCGGCTAATGATTTCCGTCAGCGAAGAAATCCTCGCGGACGATTGGTCGAGTTGTGATACTCGACAACGTCTGACACGAGGAAAAACGTCCGAGCGACACGATATCGTGTTCCAGCAGCCGGCGTTCAAGCCAGGAAAGAAAAGGCCGATTGGCATCGGTCGCCTTGATGGATATTCGATCTTGCTACCTTTCCTGCGCCGGATGATTGCTGTTTAATCAATTAACATGGCTGCCATGCTGACCGGTACTTTCACTCGAACGTTGCACTGTGGAAGGTTTTGTTGGATATCTGTATGATCATTTCCATGATTCAATAGCGTAAAGTTTTACAAAACTAAAGGGATGTATTTATGTACTTATAATTTTGAAGAATTTTCAAAATTTTCCTGGATGTTGAGGTTTGAATAAAATACAAATATCGATAAATCTAAGGATAGCTGTTCTTGAGTTAAGCTGGATTCGTTGTCCTTTTGGAGTACTAGGAGATTGGATTTTGATCGAGGCTTTTAGATCTGCAGAGGGGAAATAGCGTTTAACGATTGAAATGAATTCTTCATTTTGGAACGTCAGCTATGTGGCAGGTCCGCATTTAACATGACCATTTACTTCTGAAAGCACAGCAAAAATTAAACGATTTCCAAAGAATCACGTAAAACAAAGAATAAAATTTCGTTCATATTTCTCGCGAACAAATGTCCAGAAAGTCATAGTATACAGTCAGCTCTATGAGGATTTTGCTGGTCGCATTCAACGTCGCTCTCAGATTATGAAATGAACAAAAATACAAAGTTGTAAGGAGATAGTCCAAATTCTAGTACCTGAAATTCCAGTATACAAAGACGAAACTAATAGTGTTTGTATAAAATAACACGAATAATACTATAGTAACAAAATCAAGAAGCTTGTAAACCAAGTATCATGAATGCCACCTAATCCTGAAAAACGAGAAGGCTGATGAATCAGCGCGAAGGTGCGAGATTTAGTGACCGTCCCTGACGCCTGTTCACTCTAACGAGCAATCGTCGAATCGAGTGAAACGACACGCGAATCGTTAAACTAGTCGTCGGATGCGCTCCGTTAACTCGCGAACCAGCGAGCGCAGTCGAAGTTTCCGCGCTTCTAGCGCCGATCTCGCTGTCGGTCAATTAGCAACGTACCGCGAGCAACTGCTAACAAATCACGCCGATTCGTTCAACCGTCACAATCCTCCGATTCTATTAATTCAACCTTACCCGAGGAAACGTATAGCAGCTTCGACGATATTTATACGCGATAATGTCGAACGTTTGGTAGTTTGTAAACGCCAGAGAACACGCGACGACCGTTGTCGAATAATGAAGATCGTGAGTTGACTGTCTGAATATCGAAGATCAAACGCAAGCGCGCACTTGAATGCGTTAACCTTGTTCGCAGGTACATAATTAGGAGAAATATAAATTTATTGCAACTAACTGACCGTATGTAAATTGACACGTTTCAGAATTCGTTGATTAAAAATTAATTAAAATTATATTTGTCATGTAGAACGTTCGCAGATGTTCGATTATAGAGACACTCTTTAAAAATACTAAAAATACGATTATTTAATTTCTCTACGAGTGCATATCAAACGCATTTAAACATAAATTAACGCATTAACCACAAATTCCGCTCGGATTTTGTACACTTTGAGTCCTCGCGCCTTCTCCCACGAGGTTTCTTTGTGGCGGCAATTAATAGTAGATTACTAGCTCGTAGGTGGCGCAAGAAAGGCAAACGAGATGCATCTAGCGAAATCGCAAATCTAACCCGAGCGGTGTTAGAAAGAGAGAAGAGTAGAATCGAGAAAGGACGACGAGTGTGACGGGGAGTTAGGGAAAGGTCGAAAAAGGGGGTTGGCAAAGGGGCATAGGGAGCAGGGCACAGGGGTAAAGCGGTGGCGGAAGGAGGGGGTGAGATTACACACGCCGCCTCGGGGATTACCGCACTCTGATTCTCCGATAAGAATGTCAAAATAAGCTGCCTCTCGCTTCGCCACGTGTAATCCCTCGTGTTCCTGTTCCGCCTCCCACACCCACCCCTCGTCGCTCACGAGCCGCGTAATTACATTGTACGACAATTCCGACGATCGGTCGTCTGATCCGTCGAAACGATCATCGCCAAGTTCTGACGACCACGATGACACGGGTTCTTTCCTCGTCGATAGAGAGTGGAGCGTGCACGCGGCACAAGGAGAGGGATTAAAGCGGTCGTACCGGTGCGTAAATTACGTTTAACGCCGCTTCTGTCGTGCAAATAAGTCGGGACTTTGACCTTGTGGTACGCGCGCGGAATTCGAAATGCACAGTGAGTGAGTTTCGACGTCACCGGGGACCATAAGTGGACGAGGAATTGTGAGTATTGTAGACGATAGGACATGGATTAGGCGATTAGACCATTGGCGGATGGACCTTCTATCGAAATGTACGTACATGTTCTTTTAAGAGAAATGACTTTGGAAAAAGGGTGCGAAAGTGGAGTTTAGAAGAGGATTAAATCATAGGATTAAAAAACGCGATAGAAGCTTCTGGAAAAATTTTGTTTTCGCGTAAGTGAAAAGGGTAATCATCTTTTGTTATAGAATTAGCTTTTTTGAGGATGGTTCATCCGAATCAAGAGAATTATTATGGAGAGAACAAGATAAAAGATTCGTAATAATTACAGAACGATAGATTTCAACATCTGCTGCAAAATCTTCCTCATGCGATCGCGTACCTCCCACACGACTACCTACACAAAAGAATACCTTCCCCTCCGAGCCTAACGACTCAATCACCGTTCTAATTGCAATTCGCGAATCGTCCCATCTCCCGCTACCATTATTCTCTCATCCCCGAAACGTTCTTTTCATGTACACGGTTGTATCTATCGAGGCCGAAGTCGCGGCCCGAACCAACCGCAATGAATACTTATAATCAGAGGACATGTGCATTATAATACCCCGACGTGTGTACGCCGATCTTCACCCCAAATCGCTCGAGGCTTTTACGAGGAAACGATACAATGCTTAGAGAATGGCGATTATTCAGCTTGGGGTGGATTATGGGACGCTTATTGAGGCTAGCTGCTGTCCCCAGCGGATCCGAGCGAGCGCTCGCGCGCACACAGAACCGATACACGGACAACAAGAAGCAGGACGATGTTGACATTAGCAGATCTGCTCGCGGATTAAAGCTTTGTGTCGCACAAAGCGTTGTCATAATGGCCGGCCCGTTGGTTGCGCGACCTTATGTAGCCCCAACACCCAGTCACCACGTAATAACTCTGTCGATTTCCTATTAAGGATTCAGACGTACTCCACGACTAGATAGCTATCAATCCCTGCTCCATCGGATCTGAAACGGCTCGCGTTCCTATCTTGCTCAGAGAATTGCCTCGTGCAAATTGTGCTCCGGGTACCGATGAAATTCTAGTTTATCGTGGCTTTGATTAGCGCTGGAAAATTTAGCAAATTTTCTCCTTATCACTAATATAAACATCGTCGTTTACAAATTTTCGAGTTCCGAATTTTCCAGCAAGTATATACAGAAAACAAGTGAAATCTAATCTAAACGGTAAACGCTATTTCCTCAACCTACATTGTACCAAAGCTAAGAGACAGATCGTCCAAACATCCAGCAATCTCCCGAGCTAATTGCTTCCCTTCCACCTATCGCTGAGAGCGCTGCGCCCATTCGGCAATCCACATTATCCGAAAGTACCCAGCCAGGGAGAGTCATAACCTTCCACCCCATCGTTTGCCCGGGTCACGCGTACAAGATGCAACGATCTTTTACAGCGCGGCCGTGGCGTATCACGGCGTTAGCCTTACTTCTATAACTACTAATACTTGTCTCGCGTATCCGCAATGGCCGTTCCCTCTGTATTTTTAGTGTTCTACGAAATGAAGTTGCGAAAAGTGAGATGGTCTAACGTCTGATGCCCGCCGCTGCTAGCGGACCTGCTACGTAATATCTCCGTAAGCTCCGTCTTTTATGACAGGACTAGAGCGCCTCTCAAGGATATTGGTAATCTTCGAGCTGGCTGTAATATTGGCGGCGCAGTGATCTCTCGCCCCGAACACCTCCACAACCCTCTGCCTCCTCTGCCTCCTCTGTCCTCGACATCGTCGTCGTCGTCGTCGTCGTCGTCATCGTCGTCCTCGTCGTCGTCGTCTTCGTTGCTCGCCACCCCGTCTTCTCACGAACCCAAGTCCGTTACCCTCTCTCCCGCTGCCACCCAAGAACCACCCTCAACCAGGCGCTCCTACGCTCGCGCCTCTGCCACCCTCTCGCATCATCCCCCCTTCCCCCTCGCTGTCCCTAGCACAGGCAAGCGTATTGACGCGGCTTTGCAGCCACATTCCGGGCTAAGGACATGGAACGCGGATGTACATCGCCCAGCGCTACTTCCTCCGGATCTTCGATCTTTTATCATACTCTCTTGCAATATAGGAACTGGCGAATCTCTCATTTCCTTGAAAACAATTCCAAATTCTTTAATGTCTATCGTTAAATATCGACACTTACGAAATCTTCACGTCACGCTATTTTTCGTATTCTTCAATCTACATGTAGGGGAAATTTATGATACTTTTTTACCTCATTAAGAAACAAAAATCTAGATTTTCCTCTTTCGTCAGATTTATTATTTTAATTGTTTGGCCAAAATTATTTCATTGACTTTTTAATCTTAAGTACCAAGTAATACTCCGTTCACGCCACTTGTGGTACGCGCACGCACTCGGCAATTCATTTCGACAAGCTTATTGTAAGCAAGAATTATAGCCTGGTCGTAACGGGGCGTCTATCGGTTCGTTATACGGCTGGCACACCGCAGAAGATAATTGGATAGTACTCGTCGAAGTGCTTGAGCAACAATGGAACCAGGCATAAGAAGACTTACGTTCGTCGTTCTGTTTTTATTATTATCTCGAGCCCAACTACCTAACCATAACGACGATCTTCACTCCGCTGGTATCTCGTGAATATTCGACGTCTGCTTTGAATCGGTCACAGAAGCTGTGAATAGAGGCATGCGCGATGAAACGTTCGAGAAAGAGCGAATAGAAACGTTTAAGAATGTTATTGACAATATATTCAACAAAATAACAGAATGCAAGAAAGAAGAGAGAGAAAGAAGCGCATAGAAATTTTCTACGTGTGAAAAACCATAAGTTAGCATTGAATCCGCGTGAGGCATTCACGGTGGTGGCGACGTTTGTCGAAAAAAATTTCAACGACCCGTATAAAGAACACTTCCTCCCCCTTTAGAATGGCAGAAACAAGTTTCACAACGATAAACGTTCCTGCATATTTGCGACTTTTAAGGCGAAGCGCGAGGAAGATCTAGTTATTCAAATAGTCTTTCGTTAAAGACTCCAGCACGGACATTTATTCGCATTAACGCGTCCTCCTCATGGTTCCGGACAGGTTATAGCGGAGTTACATTATTTAAGCCGCGATTCACCGAACAAGAGGCTTTTTCTACAGCGTCCGTTCGCGGTGACGTGCAGGAAAGCGCGCGAGAACCCGTTGCAACCCTTATTTAGCACGAGACAGGGAGCCGGCGGCCGCTTAATTGCAAAAATTAACGCCGCGCCAACGCGCGGCCACGGCCGTGCCCGCGGCCGATTGTTGAAAACTAATTAGGGCCGAGATTTTATTACACGGGAGCATATAATACGCTTTCCGTTTGATAGCCGCGCTTCATAAAGATCCAACCCAGGAACGGGTGACTGCTTCTCCCTCCCTCTCTCCCTCTCTCTCTCTCTCTTCCCTTATCTTCCGTCTTTGCCTCTTTTCTAGATTCGTTCCCGGACATTTTCCTTCTTGTTTCTTTCACGTTTCTCTCTCTTTTCCGCTTTCTTTTCCTCGATTTCTCTATTTCGCTCTTCCTCGCGGTCTCTTGTGAACAGGCGACAGTGTGTGAGCCGGTAAGCCGGAGCGTAGCGTGCGCGAGATTAACACGAGAGTAAAATAAAGGCTATTGAATCCCCCACGGG
Organism: Bombus bifarius; assembly: GCF_011952205.1. Classification (NCBI taxonomy): domain Eukaryota; kingdom Metazoa; phylum Arthropoda; class Insecta; order Hymenoptera; family Apidae; genus Bombus; species Bombus bifarius. The sequence continues at coordinate 6,506,375 of NW_022884914.1, read as the reverse complement.
TCTCTGAACAAAAATAGCCTCCAATGAGAAAAGGAACCTTACAGTTTCTTTTCAACGCTTTCATAAAAATTTCTGAAAACTAATTTTCCTCTTATACGGACGGCACAGCGGGGTGCTCGTGTATATAAGGAAAGGAAGGAACGGCCTTCGCTCGTTCAACCCCCTCTCCCGTTTTCCTTCTTCTTCGAATACTGCTGCTATTGCCTCTTCTTCTTCTTCTTCTTCTTCTTCTTCTACCTCCTCTTCTTCTATACCGTCTCTCCTCCCACCAAACCGATACCTCTTTGTCGATCGTCCTTTTTTCCTCTCGCTCCTTCGTTCACCCTTTCTCGCCACCTCCATCGACTCTCCTACAACCACCACCCTTCCATCGACAACGCCGCCACCTACCTCCAACCTTCACCGTGTCGCCACCTTTCCCTCGAGTTTCATTCCCGCTACAGTACTTTTATACGAGGTGCTAATCTTCCAGACAAGCCCCCAGCACCCCCCTTCTCATCTCATCCTCCTCCTCTCTTTTTCACTTCGTCTCACCCCATTCCATCGTTTTCTCCTTCTCTGTCTTTCTTTGGCTATTGCTCGCTTACCTCACGAGGCAACCTCACCATCGTCGCCTCGCTTCGCCTCGTTCATCCACCCCTTCTTTTATAGCCTCCACTAAAGTCACTGTCGGGATTATAATATAATATTGCGCTTACAGGGGTGAACGCGAGCTCCACACTGGTCGCGTCCTCCGAGAACCGGGGGACCAGCCAATCTGTCGATCGTATCGGATTTGCTAACGTTTCCTTTTGTACTTTGTCACTCTCGTTCCCCTGCGTAGACAGCGCGAAAAAAATGCTCCGCGGCGCGTGAAGGTGTAAAATAAAAAGAAACAAAGCGCGATGAGATTCGCTGATAGCTTGTTACGTTTCTTTTGATGTAACATTTTTGAAAGATGTTTGAATGATTTTGTTAGATCTAGTGGTCGATATAATCTTTATCAAAGATCATCGTTATTATGGCGTTGTTATTATGACGTGCGAATGTTGAAATTTTAGGGGTTTATCTTTGGACTTATATACTTTCATTTAAATCCGATTCTTGTCCATTAGTAAAGCGTTGGCAAAAAATTTTAATCGAAATATCACGAATTGCTATCGGCTCAGAAAATACACGTTGCTGGAGAATGGTCGGAAAAGCTTTTGAATTTTAATGCAAAGAAAAGAGGACACGAACGCCACCATAGAAACAACGTTTCGTCACCCACAAGCGAAATTACACGGGAATTTGTCGGTTCCTTCTGGGCTTGGCAGCGTGACGGTGTTTCGCCGTTTATTATCGGGGTCGGGTCACATAACTCGTCATTGCTTCGACTGTCCCAGGGTCCCACGGGACCTGGCAGGATCCACGTCGGCCATGGGAACAATGTGGCTGCCTCCTGAATTATTCTCTTTGATTGCTAGCTTTCGTCTCGGTTCGCTCGACACGACTCTACGTTCCTTCTTCTCTTCGTGTCTCGTTCCAGACCCCGCGGTAAAAGAGCTTCATCGATACCTCCTGTGAGAACTCCTACATAGTTCGTGAAGTCTATTATTTAGCAAATACACGCATTATTTTTCCAACACGAACATCGTACAAATATTTTATATCAGATAGGGTGAACCAAAAATAATCTAACATCTTAAACTCGAAGTTAGCCATCTTCTATATTAATAAATATAAATTTTGATAATCTAGTGATCAATAGAAAAAAATTCTTTCCCTGCTCTTGGGACGAGTCAACTCTTTATAGATACGTATACGTACAGTTTTCAGATAACCACGCATACGATCAGAAATCTTGTAGTAGGTAGGGTTAGTACAATGTCCATGGAAAATTCGAAAAGAATTCTAAGAATTATATTATACTTATACCCAAATATATATTTGCAAGCTGTTCAAAATAAAATTAATATCTGCAACAAATACTTTCGTCTTCTGTACGATTGTGTATCGGTACTGTTCGCTGAACTGTAACGCGAAAGGCCACCGCATCACCAGGAGGCTGTGGCGCAAAGTACGACCTTGTGTCGTCCAGTGAAGAAGATAGGGCTTGAACGGTTGTGGATGGGCAGGATGCAGAGCGGCCATCGAGCGCCCATTAATACGACTAAGTGGACACGAACCTCCGTGCCGCGAGATTTAACCTACGTTTCATTTTTTCGCCAGCTTTTTCCCTTCCTATTTTTCAGCAGCCCGCGTGTACCATGGCTAGACGGTTGTTGCCACTTGCTTTTGATATTGAAGCCGACTTTGATGTCGCGCGCTGTACAAATTTCCTCCTGATGTTGCCGATCGTGTTTCTGCCGATTTTTTCGCTGAAGGCCAAAAGTGGAATCTCGTTGAACGCGTCCGTTGCGAAATGGGCGCACGTTAACGATTATAACTGTGTCTCAAAGGACGATATGTATAGGAGGTAAGTTCTCGCGACGAAATATATTTTCATCGAAAAATTTCGTTCGACTAAACACTGAAGTGTATCGATACGAATGTATCGTTTATTAATACGTAGCGCGTGGAGTATGAGTCGACGACATCGATTAAATCCCGACTGAAACCTGACCACTTCCGTGACGAATTCGTGTGGAACCACCGAGAATCGCGGTGCTCTATCATACCCAGCACAAAAAGACCTTTATTGCTCGACAGTGGAGCCATTATGTTACGCGTACGCGTGATCCATCTCTTCAAGACAGCCGGACAATGGCTCGATAACGCTCGAACGTTTGATCGTGTGACGTTTTAAGCCTCTGGAATTAAAAGGAGGAGGGGAGGATTGACGACGCAGGACGCTTCTCACGAAATTCGCAGGCCTCTTCGAGAAACGTAAAGAAGTAGAATGGGAAACGTGATTAAATGAGATACGATTTGTGAGCATTGCTAAGCTAAAGAATCAATTGACGTTTGAAAGTTAAGAAAGTGCAGTTATAATATACTTTTGACGCAACTTAATAAGCTTGTGTAGAAGTAAAAAATCAGGTCTACCGAGCAAAAGCGAAGCATTCAATGTACATATCCAAATAGATAAAGAAAACTGGGCCTGAAATCTTTACAAACCCACAGTGAAGTTAAGACGCTTTCCTTCGCTTCTCCTTTTCGAACTAATTAGCTGCGACTATAGGAGTCTTACCTCATAATTAACAGATTGTCGGAGATGTTCCACGGTATCGTTATTCTACTTTAATTCCTCCAAAGAATTTCGCTGTTTGCTACACTTTATTCGCGCAATTGACGCTTCAAAACGAAAGATGCTCAAGAAATTTACTTTTTACGTAACATTGCTGCATAAAGTGGAGGAGCCAGCCGAAACTTTTGAAAATGACGAGGGAAATTTTTTAAAGACCTTAACTTTCGTTAAAAAGCAGCAATATCTTATTCTTCGACGAACTTTCTTGCAAAAATTGTGCCACGAAAGGAGAGAAAAAATCGCGGGTCAGATCGAAACCTGTAGCTCGACAGATAAGAAGCTAATGAATAAAAGAGGAATGAGTAAGCTGAAACCGTGCTCGATGAGTCAGCCTTTCGTCGAGCTTCGTGGCGAACATTATTCGCGAGCGCTTCTTTCTCGTTCGTCATTCATTAAGAGAAGATCGCGTGAAATCGGATAGAAAGAAGTCATTTAGCGATTAGATGCCGGAAATGTCTTATAGATTCGACGGCGATCAATGTATCACAAATCGTTTCATACGAGTCTACTCCTAAATCCTAAAGTTTTTACCTCAACCTCATTTCACTGAGTTCTTTTGTGACCCAGATTTTGTAGGTTACGAAAACTTTCGAGTCTCCTGTGGCTCAAACGGGTAGTCGAAACCTGCATAAAAGCCGCGAACCATTGAAAAACCCATTTCTTGCCAAAAATCCCCTTAGGCTGGCCGATTATAGATCTCCCCTTTGAAGCCCGAGACACCTTTCACAATTAACAGGCAAGTCCGCCCGGGCTGAAAAGCTTTTATCCGGGACGCGTCTAATTTCGATGTTACGATAGCGATCGGTCTGAATCGGTTCAAGGGCCCGACGCTCTGAAAGCATTTACGCGATATTTATTGAACGTTGTATTGCCATAGGCGTCGTGATAGTCGGTGAATGGGAAACGAAGCCAGTGGCGCGGAGAAAGATAAAGGTGGCGAAGAACAAGAGAGTCAGAGACACGAGATAGAGGGTTGGAACGTGAACAAGCGAGAAAGAGAGTCGTGCAACGCTGGAAAGAGGGAGGGAAGGAAGGGAGTCGAGTGAAAGCACGGCTTTGGCAGAGCACGAATAGGCGAATCAATCATCCTGCGACTCATTAGCTCCGTCGGTGTGCCCACCTTCCTCACCGACACCATCTCTGTGCTGTCTGCTTCCTTCACACTGTGCTTGTTTCGCCTTTCTTCTTCTTCCTCCTCCTCCTTTTTTTCTTTTTCTCCTTTGCCCCGCTCTCTTTTCCAGGATACCTGGCTTCTTGTATCCGCCGCCTTGTTCCTTCATCGCGGATCCTTCGTGGCCTTTCAGCGACGCCCCCGTTACAGGAACTTGCTCCACGGCACTCGTTATAGCCCGTTTCTATAGTCGCTCTCTCACAATGCGGATCGTGAAGCGAGTGGCGAAACAAAACGATAACACGAACGAGTTGTCTGCGAGAAAATGGCCATTGGGAACGGAACCAGTCATGGAAAAACGAATCTGGACGTCTCGCTAGCCTCCTCGAACGGCGCTTGTTCCCTTTCAAGCGAGAAGCTCGTGCACCGCTGTCCGTAGTCCTTCGGGGGATTATTAAAACGTTAATTAAGGGAAGAGCACAGGGGACGAGAGGAAACGCGACCTTCGGTCATGCAATTAACGCCACGGTGTACGCAGAGGCGTCTGGTGGCGACGCGTTCGGATACGATCCACCTTCCGCTGCGAGAAGAAACGAGTCCCGGCAGGTGATTACACCTGCGTTACATAACACGTTCGTTAGCCACGGCCCGTTATTTGCCGGCGATTTGATCGAGCTAACCGTTTATCGCGAAACCGGTAATCTCGCCATGTTTCATCGTTTTTCACTGTACCATCTTTTGCCGCACTTCGATCGCTTACGCCTCTTTTTTCCGGCTTCCCGATTTCATCCTCGGTGCGTCTACCTTCTTCTCCTTTTCTTTTCTTCTCTCTTTCTTCCTAGATATCGATGTGACTTGAACCAAGTGCGTGGAATTATGTATTTCATGGGGAAATTGCAGTTTAATTTTTGCAAACGTTATCGACGGTCGAGGGAAGTTACGTTCAAAGGAAACGTACTTGCATATCTCTTAAAGATGTTTGGTAGGGAAGTTACTAATACCAACAACTATCAAGATCATCATTTCCCTTATGCTCTCTACCGGTCTCTCCATTTTACCAATATCAATTTTCCTACTCTGAAATATCCTCGTAATTGTAGTAGAAGAATTTATCAATCGCGCCAAGGAGAGAACAACGATGGAAAGAATTCGAAACATTCGTTTCTTGAGAAACATCTCGGACACGGGCGGCTACGAAATCCCGCGACATCGCTTCTCATATAAGACACAGGCTGGGGCCGTTCCATCAACGTCAACAATGACTACTAAAGCATGTCGTTGCATAATACATTCGACGTAGCGCGAGAGAACGATGGACAGAAAGAGAGAAGAGACAGGCACGCGCATCGAAGCTGTTTCTGCTCTCGCGTCGAACTTCCTGCATGGCATACAGGGACCGGACCCATTAGCAGGATATATCGAGTCCCGTAGGATTAGCCTAGTTGCCCCGCAGCGGCTCTCCTATCAACTCAAAGGACAAACATAACTACTTTAGTCCCGGCCGCAAACTCAAGGGTTAAGCGAGCCTCCGTTCCGCTTTACGCGAGTCCTCACGCACCCCTCAGGATATACGAAATCCTTCGAGCCTCGTGCCACGGCCCTCCCTTCGACCTTCGACACCCCTTCGTCCCGACTCCTTTCCTCGCTGCCGGTGTATTCTCGATAGCGTAGCTTCGTTCGTCCCGGGCCAGAGAGTCAGGGATTGATTCCGGTTGAATATTTCATAGCGAGCCGGGACCGAACTTGTTGGCCCCCTCGTAGTTCATTAAGGTCATTATTGTATGATGAATTTATCGTCCATCGGTGCCCCCCGTCGATCTCAGCCATATGGACACGCCGAACTTAACGAGCAATTACTCGCCAACGTTAATGATTGTTGGGGGACGCTTTGCTTCGGAATTCAATTCGAATGGCTGTTCCTCCTTTTTTCCCTTTGACTCGTTCGTTTTCTCTTTTACCTTCTCCTGTTTTTTTTTCTTTTTCTTTATGATTAAGTTTGTTTAAGGAATGACGAGGATAATGTGAAGTGATGGTTAAAAGGTGCGGATTAAAAGTACGTGTTACGCTTTGAAAGTTGTATAACAGAGAGTATTGGGCCAAAGGAGCGTAGGTTATCAAAAAATCAACATATTCTTAGTAATAAGAAGAACAAAAAGTCCTCGTCACAATGAACGAGTGAATATTCCATTGCTCGCAATATACGCTCGCCTCAAAGTGTCCGAAGAATTCGCAAAAGCGGCAATCGAACAACGAAACACCGATAAAACGACGTTCCGAAACATAACATGTGCCATTTAACATTCAGCGTTCGGAGTTCGTCAGAAACAGCGGCATGATGGCGAGCAAAATAAACTGGTGCTCCAGGTAAATACTGATTAAATGCATCTGGCCCGACTCGATAGCAGTCGCGGTCACAACGCGAACAACAAAGCGAAACCGACCTGGAAACAAGTCGAAATTCGAATGCGACTGCGTATCGGCCGTAACTCTATGGAAAAGCTCGATTATTTGATATCTGTAAGCTTACTGAACCGTCACGCGGCAATCTAATCAATAGGACAGGAGCCGGTTGCTAGGGCAATGCGGTGCGCATCGCTGCAATATCGTAATTATAATTATTAGCTAAACACAGAGAGTAACATTTCGGTATATACCTATACGTGTGTTGGCGATAGACGTGGCGGGTCCTCTCTTTCTCTCTCTGCAATCCATACCTTTCCACGCTTAGCCGGGGGTTTTACCGTGGTGTGCGACTGCGATATATCCTAGGTATGCATTATGCACGGCATCCTCTCATTGGCTCGTACCGGTGCAGTCGATACTCTCCGCATTCAATAGCTATCTATAGATGAAACGGTCTGGCGGCGCTGTTGCGTTTTGTTGCGATCTATTAAGCGGAAATATTCGGTGCCGATTCGTAGGATTCAACCACGCGCGCTCCAGGAACTAGATTTTATTTGACGTCGATGGGTACCGCGGTTTCCACAACTATCGACCAATCGCGATGTTTTTCTCCGCGTGGGAATTACACACGACGCTTGAAATTACCACGCGACCGCGCCGTTCGTTCTGAATCGTGATCTCGCTTCTTACTGTATAGAGTGTCTAGACGTGCTCTCGTGTCTGGTCTTGTTGGATAGATGACGTTAGCTCATATTGCTAGGAAAAGGTCAAGAATAAATTTCCTTTGGATTAAATGAACTAGGATTAGCACTTCGGTAGCTTGGACGAATGAATCGATTAATAGGTGACAGTACGATTTATCTAGACTCGTCAGTTTATGATAGTTATGAGCTGAAGACGTAATTCCGATTGCGATGCAAATATATAAGAGCGATTTATAAGAACTTTGGTTTTGTAAGGTATTGAACCTTGATGAGACTTAAAAATATATTTACAGGAGAAATTTATAAAAAAAACATGTCAGGCGATTGAATATAAATAAAAAGCTCGCAATGATTAGTTCTACAGATTTTCATTCGTTCATCAGAAATGATTTTTCGATTTAATAATATAAAAACTGGTTGGAATATTTAAATGCGTTAGCATAAATTTTAATAAGAAAACATGGTGAATTAAATCTTCACGTCGTACAAAAACCAATGCTTGGTTCAGACATATTTCATGACACCAACCAGACAGATGCCATTAGTTTGATAGTTGTATATTAATCTTGGAATATATAGTCGGCAATGAAGTCTCCAACAGTGATTGAAACCTATTCTAAAAACATACAAAAAATAACCTATAAGACATTTCGTGGCTTGTTTAAAAAATGTTACAACAATCAATGGCATTCATAGACAATATTATTTTAACCATTAACCTTTAGATAATATTTTACAGATAAATTTCTGCATATGCATTTTCAAGTAAGCTGCATATCATAACTTGAAAATCTCTGAAAAAATCCTCGCTCTTTCAAGTGTCAATCACGAGAGTAGCTAGAGACGGTCAGTGCGATATTGAAACGCATAAAAACTCTTCGCAAGAGGACATTTTTCACTCAATGGTCATTAACTACCTATGCAGTATATATACGAAAACGATAATTTTGACGCATCCAACATTTAACTCGTACCAATATCTATTCGAAGTAAAGTAGAGGTACCATGAAAAAGCCAAAACCTCTAAAAAGTAGCAACTCCGCTCGAAAAACCTCACTCGATCAATCGCCGTATTCAATCAGCCGTGGGAAATTGACCCGACGCCTTGAGCCAACGTAGAATCTTGGAAAATTACAAAACGCGCCGGCAGATTGGAAAAAGGACTCGCCGGGCTGGAAACGTCGTTAAAGCCGCGGCCTCGGTCAATTTTGAAATAAGCAGTCGGTTTCTTGCCCGTCGAAGCTCGTTCGATTCTCGCCGACATCGGCTAAATAGCCGTGCAAGAGCGCCCCAGCCCACGGCCGCGTTTCTCATTAACTTTTTATTTTGAGAACACGAAAAGTCGCTTCTTCGGATGAACTTCGTCCCGGCTCCTTCTTCTTCCCCGTTTCCCCTCTCATCCTACCCTCGTCTGAGCTCTCGTCTCTTCCGCCCGCGTTCTATCCAGCGTTCGCGTCTCCAGACACAGCGATCTCCCTTGGAAAAAATTCGCGAGGTCAGAACGTCTTGCAATACCGGGAGCGTCGAAACAAACGCGCCAGCAGGAGATCAAAGTGCGCCACGGGCTCATTGGACGAAGCTGATTATTTTTATGACGTTACACGACGAGATGGCTGTCCAGAAGATGAGATGCCTCAGACCCTCGATATCTCGAAGAGCCTTTGCCGTGAGCCACCTCAGCCACCCTTCGCTCTGTCTCGTGCTGCTGACAGTGCTACCAACACGGCCTGTCCCGTGACCGGAATACATCCGCGTCTCCTGCTCTGGCTTCCGTCTTTTATTCCGCGTCTTTCTTGCGTTATTACCGACCAGACCTCCATGTCAGCCTGATGAATTAATGGACATCGGGAGCTCAGGGTGGGAACCAAGAAATTGGAAGGGGAGCATTATGTTCTTGGGATCAAAGGGGATTCGTTCACCGGGATCAGGAAAAACTCGAATTGGAATATTGTAGGCGTTGAATAAAAATTGCAAGGAGACGGTTATTGGAAATTCTGATTTTTTAATGGGGTTGCTTCCTGTAACAACTCCTATAGAATCGGTTTTAAATCGTTTCTCTTGAGTAATTACATATCTATGATCATAATCAGTATACTTCTTGTTGACAAATTGGCAAACAGCGATATCTTCGTCAACAACAAAAAGTAACTTTCTGCTTACAACTGGAGTGAGGAATCGTGCAACTTCTCAATGTCAAAATTGATCTTATCCCTCTTACAATTTCGTTGTCCTTAATGATACTCCATGCAATCTACATACATATGTTACACCTGTATAAAACGTGGACATAGAATGTTGATATCCTCTTCCTTAATTAAAACAAGGTACCTCGACGATGAAAAATTGTTTCCCGATGCGCGAAGATGTCTGCAAGGTTTTTAAAAATGCGAGAAAATCTCCGACCGAGAGAAGCTTATATTAGTCAAGCTGTCAGCCAGTATAACGGCGGTTTTTGCGTCGATAGTATATTCGCTGGCTCGTTACATAATAACGGAACGTCGACCCGACAAAAAAAAGTGGTCGATGTAAAAATGAGGAAGCCGGGTGTATATATATGTATATTGATGAGCGCGATGCGCGCCAACGATGTCATTCCTCGTATTCTTAAGCAAATGAGAGACGACGCGCGACAAACGGAGGCGGTATCTGGTCTGACCGGTGACGGCCCCCGCCTCTGCGAGCGTATCGACGCGAAGTCACTTCAAACGATGTCGCGAGCATACGAGAATAGTGCCATACAAGGTGTTTATGCTATTGATTGCCAGCATTGTTTTCCATAAATAACGGATTTGTAAGGACAATTGAAAAAGAGTACGTTTTGCTATTTTTTTAAATACAATACCACGGTCTAAATAATTCTTGTTAATTTCTCTTACGCTACATAAAAGCGGTTGTTGCGACAAGAGCAACAGTCTGGAATCTAATAATACTCCATATCCGTGAAATAAAAAAATAAACAAATCTTTTTTCCAATGTTTAATGAAATAATTGAACTAGTGTCGAGTGTCTAAAATAAATCGAACTTCGTACTATAAAAATGTGGAAAATATTTATTTCATATTTGTGTGTCAGTAATCTTAAGCTTTATTGTGTCGTAAATTATTAAACCTATTTTAGTACTTGCTTTGCCCTTTATTTTTTTTTTTTTCTTTTTTACAAATCTATTCAATATTACCGATTTGTAAGAAAAACCCTGGAATATTGTTAGTTCCTACTTACTAGCTAATGCTATCGCACGAATACTTTGTATAGGTGCTACGCTGATTAGTTTCGAACAATACGGAATCTCTGAAGATTGACGGCCGTGGTTAAAAAAAAACCGAGGCTGTCATTGTCGTCCTTTTGTAGCTTCGAACAATCACCGAGAGAATACACGTTTAGAATTTTTAAAATGACACTAAGCATTCTGAAATCAATTTTTTGTTTACGTACGCCACTTTTGAATATCACCTTCAAGTACGTAACAATCATATTGTGTTATCAGCTTTTATGATTATGGTAATTACTTCTTTTTATTTTAGAACTTACGATTGTATTGTTGAAATATAGCTTTGAAAACGATTGTATTTTATTACTAAGGTTTTCCCAATCAGGTGATTTTGACGCCAAACATCACTAGGTCGATTACGATACACCTCTTAAGTATTGATTATTAATTATTTTACTTGACTAGATGATTCTGGGACCATTTTCTGCTACACAACTTACAAGCGTTAAAATCAGTAGATTATGAATATTCTTAGACCATAAGTGCATTGGAAAACTGTCGAAGACCGGAACTATTTGATATATAGCTCGATTCGTAAGGTATGAACGCAATTAAAATTACATTTCTGCGTTGATTTTCTTATAAAGTGTCGCTGCGAGTTTATAAAAGCTAAGGTAATTCGTGGAGCAATGAAAAATCGCTGATAAGCAATTTTCATCGCTGCGTAATACATGAATTTCAAACGATTCTCAATCATATCAGCCAATCTCGAACGATCAGATTTTCCTTGAAGAAAAACGCGTAAATGGTGAGCGCACCCTTTCGTCGCGGCACGCTTACGGGGGCGCGCGGAAGACGCACCGAATGACAGACAGACGAACAGCGTAGGTAAAGTTATATACATTAACAAGGGTGCCGTGTCAGCGGGGGCGGAAAGAAATGAATTACGCTTCTCAGCGGTGTGTTTCCAGGCACGATGCCGAATCGCTACGGCTGAGCCGCGTTTATGCTCGAATGTCTGCCGGTATTTCTTCCACGAAAATAACGCGCGGTATTTATAGGCGGGTTTTTATGTGAAAAGCTAAGTGCTAGTCGTAAAGTTACATCAAGAGGCTGTGCACCGCGGGCTGTGTATCAAGCCTCCACGGATTTCGTTTTCTTCGACCATGCAAAATATTCGTCCTCGTCTCTCGCGCCAATTCGCTCGTGTCATTGTAACGAGGGCTCGTTTGTTAATGGAACTTGTGTTTATATACGAGTCTACGTATGCGCATATACGCGAATACCGTTAATTGATAGGATATCGACGCGAATGTCGTTTCATGGATGCAGTTTTTCGAGTTTATTTTGCAAACGCCTATTCATTAACATCTTTGTAAAACTGGTTCCCTGTTATCGTTTTTGTTCATACTGTAAACACTCTGTCATTTGGTGGCGATTTCAGATCATTTTCTCGGCGACGGCAATTAACGGTAAACGGGGAAAACGTATGCTGGACGCGGATAACGACCATCCACATTTTCTGCTCGTTCTCCGGCCGATAAGTGCAACTACGAGAAATCGACGCGTCGCGAATTGTTATTAAGAGTACCTTGCTCTATTTAGGAAGGAGCACGTTTATCGAAGGGTGTGGCCTGAGTAATGGGCAGAAATATTTCGCGGATTATTTATTATACCGCAAACCGATAATTAAAACGGCAAGAATCTTTTAGGAGGGATTTTTAATTGTTCTTGTAAAATTATGGGTACTAACTACATATGTGGCGGATACGTTTATGTCGTACATATCCACGGTACATTATTTCCTTTTTTCGATACATAATTCGAAATACGTGCATTTTATTCTCATATTTGTGCATAATCTATATTTATATATTTTTTACACCTGCGGATTTATGGATTCAGTTCAGACTTAATTATTCATACGGTAATTATTCAAAATTCATTCTGAATAATTAAATATCGTTTTATGCTAAATAAATCAGTAAATCATCGCACGATCAATCACTTTAGTGCTTAGTAAAACTGAGAATTTTATCATTGTAAACAAGCCAGTCTGCTTACGATCTACATTTTGTAGTAACTTATTACGATATATCATAGTAAAATATCAGACTTCATATCAAACTCGATACTTTATCCTCGCGATATCAAAACTCAATTCTATGACGTCTTATCACCCAATCCATCTGTACCATAAAGTAATTCCTCGCTCGAGCTCTCTCTTGTAGAATTTACATACATTCGGATCAAAAACAAGTCCGAACGCTATTATCACTTACCCTACGAAACGTATTCCAACTTTTACGATATTTGCCACGGATCGTTAGCCGATGCACAGAGAATGGTGCGTGCACGAATCGTAGGCGGTATAATTGAGCCTGGCCACTGGAGTCGATCAGTGTACTCGAGCCCTTCCCGACCGTCCCATTATTCGCCGATCCCGCTAATACGGACCACGTGTTTTGAATAGCAAGGCTAGAAGACGAAGGGGACGCTTGAGAGTCGAGCACGTGCATCGTTCCAACCTTCGACATCCTTTCACCTACTCCTCCTTCTCTTTTCCTGTTTCCTCTGCCACCTACGGCTGGCCATTAGCCTTTCCACGTCAAACAACAGCCTCGTTGTGTCCGCCACGATTTACATATGCACTTGCTCGACGATTTCGTGCATGCTTGTCTCCTTATGTTCTCGTATGGGGACTTTGCGGTGGGTCTTGTTTACGATACTTCTCCAGGTACGCGTACTTCGGGAAACGGTACTTCTGCATCCTGTTGGTGGTCGTTTTGAGGAGATTCTCAGTTGCAAATGAATCGTGCATGAGTAAATATCTGCGATTGAATGGAACTTTATAACTACGTTGATTAATCATAAAAATATTTTAACAAAAATTTGCTTTTACACGAATAAAGTCAATTTTCAGGAAATTAGAGAAATTCTACTGCTGGAATACACGTACAAAAACTGGTTCGTATCAAAGTTTCTTTAATTCTCTTAGTGTTTGTTACATAATATAGTATAGTATATAGAATAAAACAGCTGGTTTCTAAAGAAAATGATTAAAGTGGGAACTCGAATGACTGAGATCCATCTGTCGAAACTTTCCGGTTGACCTTGTCCGCTTGCCAAGAAATATCGAAAGACGATGGAGCAGTGCCGATGGCGGGATATTTAGAAACCGCCCTATCGCGAACAGTCGCTATTAAACGAGGAGCGACGGCCCGCGTCGACTGGCAATTTCGCGTTTGAAAGGAGTTGAAGAACGCACCGAGGTCGGGAAAAGGGGGTTGGATCGGAGGAAGCAGAAACGGGGTAACGTTGTAACATTGAACCTGTCGGTCGATTTTACAAGAGGGATTTCACATTCGCCGGCCGAACGGCAGCGCATCCTCGACCTTTATCTACGAAAAGTCGAAGACAGCTATAAAGGGAGGGGAGGAAATCATTCCTATAGAAACGTTAATAATAATAATCATAATAATTCTCTTCTCTTTTCACGATGTCTGTTCGACGCGGCCTTTTCATCGGGCCATGAATGGGTCGAACGAGTTGAGCCACATCCTCTTCCAGCTCCCTTTTTCCAACCTCCGGCCTCGCTATCTCCACCATCATCGCCGTTCGTTGCTCCCCCGCCGCCCCTTCGCCAACCCCCTTCTACGATTCTGACAAGGAACATCTACTGTGAGACTGCGAGACCAATTGTACCTGGTCTCGGTACCACCGATCTAGGAACTCACGTATGAAAAGAGCCACGAGTTTCTCTATGCTTCTTCTCCTTCTTCCACTTTCCACCCTTCTCTGTTTCTCGCTCCCTTTCTACGAGTACCTTCCGCTTTTCTTGGAAATTTCATGCTAGGAGAAATGCACTTTCTCTCGTTCCTTTTTGCCCGAACGCCGCGTCGATCCAATTTTATCGCGATTCCGTCCCGCGCCTTTCAAACACCGGACTACGAGCCACAACGTTAGCTCGCGCGTGTTTGTTGGTTCTGCGTTACGATTGAAGGTAGGGCGAGGGTTGAAGTCGGGCTTTGCTTAGTGGAAATTGGATGGGAAGATGTGGTAAGATGTTTGGTGTCGTAAGTAGGATTGTTTGACGGGGTATGTAAGAAAATGGAAATGGAACAGAGAATCTGCCGATTAAGGAAACACGACTTGCGCAGTGTCGTAAACGATTTTACCAAAGCAATTCACGATATTCTTTGTACAAGCATATTTCCAAGGCGATGAATGTAATTAATAACTACTCGCGGAATTTAAGAATTTGTTATTAAACGAAAGTCATTTGAAAACTTATGCAAACACGGTGTATCGCAACTTGAGCGAAGAATGTTTGCTGATCTAGATGCATTTACGCGTTAAAAAAAAATCTCTTCAAGGAATACAACCTCCTTAGCTAACAAGTTGACACGTAACAACAGCTTAGACTTGTTTCTATCAACGAACACCGTATAACTACAATTATAGTAACGAACCTAAGGAATCTAGCAACACTACGTCATCAACAAACTCGTCACGCAAGAAAATACTTCGTTATAAAAAATAACAGATGGTTCATCGAATCCCACGTCCAATGTACGTCGAGGTCATAGACACCGAGCAAATCCAAATCCGCCACTACCCGACGAGCCAGCGAATCCAAGGAATCAATCGAATAGTAATAACGTCACCGTCGGGGAACGAAATGCGCGGCGTGGCGGTGGGCACGTGGTTTGATTCACGGCTGAGGGAAAAGAGGCTCGAAAGGGTACATAAGAGGCAGCGATGCGAGCCAGATCCGGAGGAGCGGGAAAGGAGAAAGAGAGAAAAGCCGAGAGCCGGGTATAAAAAGACTCTCTTCTCGAATTCGCCCTCCGCCGACGTTCTCCCTCTTCTCCATCACGTAGCCTCGCGCAATACCGCTGTTGGTTTAGTTGCACGCACGGCAACGCGCACGTTTCTCCTATCCGTGGATACTCACGCGAATATCTGTATCGCGGAACAGAAGAGAGCGCGGGATATCGCGGACTATTATACCAGGGAGAAGCGACTCTATGGGCCCTGGAACGCGGCGCATGCCGGTAATCCGATCAAATGGCAAAGTGGATCGGAACAAAACGAGAAGGGAGGAGAGAAAAAAATGGGGAAAAAAGAGAAAAGGAAAAAGACGATGATCTGTATCGCTGGCCCGTCGAATTTCAATATGGGCCGGCATGCCCGAATAACCACCTATCCCGCGCAGAGGTATTCGTACGTGTTATATGAAAGGCGGATCCGGGGAATCCTTTGCGCCGCGAGACGTGAATACGGTCGCGTGCGCGCGCGCTCGCGTTGCCGCGAGCACGAGCCACCGAGCAGACCTGATACACCAGCCATCCTCTCCAATTGGTCTGCTCCGTCCTATACCGATCGAGTCACATCGACGCGGATAATTATGCCTCCTGATACACCGTTACTCTTTCCACACGAAACTCGGCTTTCTTTCTGTCGAGCTTCAAGAGGAACTCCTAATTGCGATCGGTAGGACCGCGATTGTTGACGTTACTACTTTCTGTGAGGCAAGGGATGGATGAATAGTGAAGCGAGGTGTTGTTGGTTGGGATGGATCGGCGTAGCTGCGTATCTGTTATTTTGCCAGCTCGACGGTCCCTTCTTTGATGCGGTTGCGTTTGTTTTGAGATAGATGAAAGATGGATTTTATGAGTGTGGTATAGGTTAGTTCTAAATAGCCTCTGCTACGCTATTTTTATATTTTCAACTTACCTATTGCTGCTAATCGGACTTATTAGAAAGGAAAGGAAAGTTGTAAATGTGTTTGCTTATTTTTAACATTTCGAAGGAAAACCACGAGTTTGTAACAAGAAAGCTTAGTAACGGTAATTATACAACGTCAAGTATTTTTCTATCCACGGCAGATATCGCTAATTAAATAAATTCCTCGTTAGACAAATGTACACGATAGCCACGAAGGCCGCAGATATCCTAAGCGCGCGGGATAACAAATTGGTCGAAGAGGCGAGCAAATGAGAAACAAAATGCGTGGAACAGGGCGAGGTAAGAGAGTATTTTCATTAACGAGGCACGATCGTTCATTCTCTCTCCTTGACACCTCGAAACACTGCCCACTTTCTTCGATACGCGGGGTGAGAGAGTCGATTAGCCTGTGCTGGTGGCAATAAAGATTTCAAAGGATTTATCGGGATGTTAATAAAATCGTTACGGTATCGGTAGGATAATTAATCGCCCCGCGCAGAACCATTAATAACTCGGATTATTTCTTCTCGAACGTTTGTTCTCCCCTACCCGAGTCTCTTTCTCTCTCTCTCTTTCTCTCACTCTTGATTTTTTCTCTCACAACCTATCCATGTCTCGTATTTCCTTTAACGAACACCCGTTTCACCGGATCACCGAACGCTCTCCGTCGTATTTCACCGTAGCGGACACTTCATCGTGATAGAGCGATAGCGCGATCCGTTGCGTAACCTCGACCTCGGTCTGGCACGGGAAAACGGTATCGAAAGGTCAGTAACGCAAAGGCAATTAAGTTTCAAGCCTATTCTCCGTAGCGCGGCGACCGGTGTCGATACTCTCTTTGAAAATTCTCCGGATCTGTACAGTCTTAACCATAGTAGAATCACGAAGAATTTTCTTTCCTTCGAGCAAATGTCAGTTCGTGCACCTGCTGTTAATCGTTCGAATGTTAATCGGCCAAAGTGTCTCTAGTCGCCGCTGGATTCCAACGATTTGCGCCGTCATAAACGGTCAGCCACGATTTCTCTCCGGTCGATACACGATCCTGTGTAATGTAATAGTTGTAAATGCGTTCCCCTTGATCGAACTCGATTGCACGGTTCGATATTAATCCGACACAGATGATCGCGTGTCGTTTAAGTCGATTCGGCCGATCGAAAACAAGAATCGCAGCGAACAGAAGCTCCCAGGAGGTGCGAGTGATTGACACGGATCGAGATTGATAGATCGATATCCCTGTGCTCGATTCCTGGCCGCTCCTAGTGTTACATTAACATGAGAAAGCTTTAGGCGATTTTGCATTTGATTCGAAGGAAAAGCGGGTTTGTCCGCCGATAGCGTAATGTCGGCTGAAAGAGGTCTTTCGATTCAGCGAATCGAGCATTGTTTGGAGAAGGTCGTTTCTAGAGTTCCTTGGCGTATTGTCTGGTGGTGACGTGACTTAGTATGGAAAGGAATTGTCAGATTCAATGGAAATGCGAGAAGAACGTGAATATATTTCGTGTTTGTACATCTTAACGCTTGTGTTTAATGATTTACAATGTTACGTGAATTAACTTCTATAAATTACGAGATCACTGTATAAGAGGAACGGTAGTTGTGTTATACACTTTGAAAACGTGTGTGATAAAATGTATACGTTGAGAACAATCTTAGCACATGGGGAATCCCCTGTACATTATTACATTAGCACTTGATACAAAATGGAATTAATTTTTCTCTCACGTTTGTTAGTCAATTTCTTTTATTCGACTAAATCAAACTATCAGGTATTACATTCTAGCTAAAAAATGTATCGAAGCATTTATCAATAATTTGATATCTAGCTTATTATCACTAAGAAAACTATCTTCAAAAATATTAATCTTCTGCTTCGAACACCCGATCCTCAATTTCTCAAATCTCCCAAACTTCGCACTCTTCGATATCGCTACGAGAGCATTTATCTCAAGAAATTGTCTCCAATTTCGACGCGACCGCTAAAAGTCCAGGAGACACTTTCACCCACGCAGCGCGGCAAGCAACGACGATGAACCTTCTATTTAGAAACCAATAGCCTGCAGACTCTTCGGGTTCAAAAGATTCGTTGGTCGTTTGGTTGAAAAAAAAAAGGGGAAAGGAAAAAAGGAAACGATAAAGAGCGTCGACTGAGGCACGATAGAGGAATGGGGTGTTCGAGGTGGAAAGAAACAGAGAAAGAGGGTGGAACGGGACACGTAGCACCTTCAGAGGAGCGGGAAGATGCGTTTTTGTCGAGGTCGTTAGAGAAGGGCGAGAAGGCCGTTTTCTCCTCTCCTCTCGTCTCTCCTTTCTTTCGTCGAGGCGGCGCATTTAAGAAAGCCCACCCCTCCCTTTCCCGTTCTTTTCGATCTCTCGTCCCTTTCTTCCCTTTCATCGCGGTAGCCGCGACTTGCCTGTGTCCTCGTCGTTAACGCGATCGAGCAACGCGCGAACCAGAGCGAAGGGTGGTACACCAACGCCGGACGAGAAACGTGTTTGTCAATAGCCTGTTAATGCGTTAAGCCATTAATCATTGCGGGCGCTCGCTCCTGTCACCGCGAAACCTTAACCATCCCCCGTAGCTACCATCGGCCTGGGGAGTGAAGTAGCGTCGCCCTTCACCCTCAACCCCGTCCCAACGCCAGCATCGAACACGTCGAGAGCCGGTCGACGTGTTCTTTCTTCGCGCGAACACCCTACTTTACGACCGCGACGAGCCGCGACGCTCTTTCAAAACGTACCAAAACCAGGATTAAACGCCTCGCGGCTTCGAACCGTCCGCTACTGGTAATCAATTATTGCCGGCTACTTTTTCGTGGAACTAGTGGATGCTTGAGCGGAGTTGTTGATAGTGGATATCGAGGGTAGAAACGATGGTCTTTGTCGAAGATGACAGCTATCTTTAGGAGTGTAGATAAATACAGTGGAGACACAAAAATGATAGTAAAGTGTCGTCTTTCTTGAATATATTAAATATCCTATTATTTAGAATCATTTACAGGAGACTAAAAAGAGCAATGGAAATTCTCGTAGCTATGTAATCGATCGTTTAATCCATTCTACGGTGGTTGTGGAAAAATCAAAAACAGTGGTGGAAATGCGCACGATAGCATAATAATATCTTGGAAGCACGGGTGCGGAAATTCGCTCTCTGAAATAACCGCGCGTTTGCGGGCGGTTTGCGCGCGCGTGTTGCTCGTGGAGATGATGATCGGACCGCATCTATGACGAGAGACAAAGAGCGAAGTACAGAGCTGTGGAGCAGAAGGGACACAGAGGAAAGTGAGGCAGAGGCACGAGAGAATGAGAGAGGATTCCGCCTATTTATAGCGTTCTATTCGTTTCGGGTGGCTTTCGGTGGCTGCAGGGATCTGGCATGATGGAAGGCATTATTATGGTAAACCAACGGACGGCGCTTCGTTTATTATCTTCGAGTTTATTGTGCTTCCGTGGCCGATTAACTCGTCTAGTCTCGAGATCGGAACCGCTCGTGATCTCGCATACACACGACCTGGCTGTGCGCGTTCTCTAGCCTTTTGATGCTGTCCAGCGTCGCGGTGCGATAGGAGCCGTTTGCCGGATGAAGACGAGATTCCGTGAAAATAATAGAAATAAACAAGTAATGAGAACGACGTCGACTGATTCTTTGGTAGTGGTAGAGTGGCAGAGAAATTAAGATAAAATATGTTTTAAAGAAATAGGAAAACTATTATATAATAGTTGGTTTAATCAGGGGATTTTTTAAAACACACGTAGAAAGTAGGTACGAAATTTAAATAACAGTTTAATAGCAAATGTTTAATAATACGAACTTGTCGTTTTGGAAAGTCATTAATTAATTCCTAATAAGAATTTTCAAGCGGATATCGATTGTTCTCTCATTCTTCCTATAAAATTTCTGTACAACAGCAAATAGACCCATCTGAAACATCTTATTTACTCTAGGTCGAAACGGTATAACAAGATCGTACGATAAATCGAACAAGACAGAAACTACAAACGTTTCGATAATAGAAACATCAACTCGAAAAATTTAGGAACGAGAGAAATAAGAAAACAACATAAATCGACAGCAATGATACTATAATTTACAACCTCACCATGTATCATCGAATTTAAGTATCACGCATTTCCTTCTTTCAAAATGCGCTTCAAACGGTAAACTCAACACTCAGATCTGATCGTGGATTACATGGCTGGTTCTTCAATTTGTCCCGGATGCGTGCAACTTTCGCGGATGGACGATACATGATCGCGAAAGGGACGAGAGCACGTTGCCATCCGTTCGACTACAAACTGCTTATTGTTTTTAAACGTCCGCGTCGGCGTAACGGCGCGCGAGGCTGCAAAGAATGACAGAGGATGAGAACGGAGACGATAATAATAGCCGCGTGCGAGAGAACGGCACAGGCATCGGGTTTGCTTTCGCGGCCGCTACTCGCTCGCGCCGTTTTCTCGGCTCGCCTTTATGAAATATCCTCGCCATTCTTTCCAGCCTGACTCACCGGCACCGGGCTTCATTCATGAACGCAGCCGCGCGGAGAACAGTGATCCGTACTGTGCGGCCACGCCGCTTTAATTGCGCGTGTACACGCGGCCACGCGCGCGTGTCAGTAACGGATACACCGTTTTTATCGTGGCAACGAACCGATCTTCTGTCTTTGTATACACTCACGCGTGGTTGCCTCGGAAAATTTTCTAGAACGATCTTTTTAATCTATTTTTTATGCTACCATACTACGAATGGCATATGAACTGATACTTGTTGGAAAACATGTACAGTCCCGTACATAGGTATTAAGACATTTGCTGGCGTCGTACAGGACGTGACAGCTAACCTAGATTACCGGACAAATGATTAATTGAACTGAATTTTGTACTAATGCAAGATAACGATGCAATGACAGTTTGTAAAAATGACGAATCGTGAATCTTATTGTTGATTTTCGGAAAGTGCAAAGCGATTAAGAAAAGTTTCAATTTTTCGGATAATCGACTTGAAATAGAAAATACAAAGAGGACGATTATTCGTTACACGACCATTTAGTAAAGAACAAATTTTCTTCTTTTTACGATTCAATTTAATAGTCTGAATTTCGAATTTTGTGTTAAAGGACCGCAAATGTACAATTTGGCTACATACTATATTATCGTCGTCGAATATTGGATCTCGGTTCGCATGAAACATTTATATTTAAACGATGTTTGAATAGATATTGTTTAGATAGCGATACAAAAGTTACATAATTAACATCGAAATGTACTACTGTATCCGCTACTACCATTGCCGCTACCCTCGCTACTAGCCTGATTCAAATCTCTTGGATTTCCCTTTGATATCGAGAGTATTGTAAATATTGTTGTAAACCTCCTGAATACAGCATTGAAACAGAATGTCAAATAATTTACAAATATACCTAGAAATTGTAACATATTCGTCATTCATCGTTACGATACACAAGCGTTCGTAAGATAAATATAAATACGAATCGAAATATCGATCGATAAGAAAATCAAATTGTATTAGTTAATTCTATCGTAATTTTCTAACTTCTATGCGTATTTTCAGATTGATTTTTAATTTTTAATTTAATTTTAATTTGCTCGATAATGATAATGATAACAGTCTCGTCAAAGCGTTAATAAAATTTCGATACGTTTTATATAACATATTCGATATTGAGATGACAATTTTCTATCGTAAGTGTTCAAATACCTTCGTGTGCCAGCGTACGAATATCGGCTGAGGAAGGTTACATTTCTCACTAACCTTTCTAGTAGTCACTGTCTCCATCCTCCTGCAAGCGTATGCCACTATCTGGGATGCACGAGCATCACGGCCAGATAGATACAAGGTTACAAGAGAGCTGAGACTATCGAGATATTGCCGCCGCAGATTCCTTCGACATTCCCGGCCATATTCGCACGCTCAACGTCCTTATCGTGATTTCGAATCAGCGCGGGCGAGACGCCATTGTCTGCTGCCACTTTAAACGAAGAACAATTAGACGCGCTCGCGGAATCGAAACCTCGAAGAAGCAGGTTCTTTATGGTCTAAGACTTCGATACCAGTCGTTTGATACAGCTCGAGTGATCGCTCTGTGCTCGAGCATGAGAACGGATGCGGACCGAACAAAGGGTCCAGTCTCCGCTCGATCTGATTTTCTGTAAGCGTTACTCTGTGCCGCTGTTCGCTTCGCGTGTCGCGATTAAACGAGCTATTGAAGAAGGGGAATGCGTGTCGGCGAAACAATGATACGCATCCACTTTACAGGAGACGAGAAAACAGAGGTTCTTTGGTGGCACGTTGCTCGCAGAGTTAGTTTCTGCTTGAACGTTCTCCGGTATCGCCTTTGCCAGCTGAATCGACAAAGAGTGGAAGCAAAGAGAAGCAACTGTATGTCTGTGAATTTGTATTTACAATGCGTTGGATTAAAACTTCGTGGAAGTATAGAAATAAAGTACACGACAGGAATTCAAGCTTACAATCATGCTGTTCTCTTGATGTAATACAATTACTTTTGCTATGGTTAGTGATTTGGAAAAGTTCCTCGGTGAACTCTTACCAAAAATTTCTTATTCTGCCGATCCAGCATCGTACGTAGTCCAATTTCCAAACAAATTCTACGCGACAGTTTATGCCAGGCTTATCTCAAACCAACGCCAAAACACATTTTCTGCGATCGTTTATTAATTTCTGTTCGAACAAATTGCCGAAAGAATGTCGCTCCTAAACCCACACACCTTCACTTCACCTCGATCGATCCACATAATCCACTAACGTGAACAAAAATCCACTGCAATATAAGAAAGAAAAAACTACAGGAAACCCGCTCTTACAAGATACGTACATTCATGTAAATACTCTCTCGCCTAATTGCCCGGACGGAACACGCGCGACACCCGTGAACCGCTTCATTTTACTCCAATTAGTCGGCTCCGCTCCAGATTCCTCGGAGACTGGCCTCGGAGCACCTGGTCAACAGGTATCTTACGAAACTCCTGTCAATCAACCGTTGATCAAATATACGCTACTTCATTTGTCGCTGCACCACGCGGATCTCTGGCGCGCTAATCGGTCATCGACCTTCTAGAGTCTCTTAAACACCTCAACCAGTCTCCTTTCCGCCGTGGATAGCAACGACAATGCGGGCGGCCGCGGTTCGCCGGTTCCCGTTATTTGCTGCGTCGCGATGCACGCCCACGCGCGCTTCCATGCATATGCACGAGGCGGCGCGTGCACTCGCCTATTATGGCCGCGCGGAATACGCTTCGATTTCGATCGCCATCGGACACCTGTCACGCGTACTCGAGCGATCGCGTGGCTTTCTATTTATACGAGCGCGCGTTTACCGATGTGTGAGTTCGGTTGGCGAACGAGTCATCCTTGTAAAAAGTCTTTCAACCTCGCGAAGACAGTGGATGTAGACGCGCGCGCGAGCGCGTAGAGGGTGGAGACAACCACGATGAAACGATAGAGGGCCAAAGAAAAGCGTCCGACAAAGGTTACTATTTATAATCAACGGGACTCGCATCACCGGATGGGCCAGGCGGGGGTGCGCGAAGAAGAACCAGGCAGAAACGTCAGAAGAAGAACACGACGACGAACACGAAGGCGAAGAAGAAGAGGAGCCAAGGTGAAAAAGGAAGATACGGAACGATGCAGAGAGAAGCGGCTGGTCACGCGCAGCAACTGCGATATATTAATAATGGGAGCAACAAAGCGACAAGGAAGAAGCATAAGGGACAGCAGGGGCAAAAGGAAGAGAAAAAGGAGAAGGGGGGCGAACACCGTAGTCGCATCCTCTTCTATTCCCTTTGCTCTCTCGGTTCCTGTTCTAAATTCGTCGCAGGCCTCGTTGCAACCGTTTGGCTTAAGGCTAACGGTCCGTTCGCTCTCTTTCTTCCTCGCTTTCTCCCTGTAGCCCTCTTCGTATCTCCGTTACTCCTGAAGATTCCTCTAAACGCGTCTCCTTCTTCGTCTTGGGGATCGCGGGAGTCGGCGACTCTCATTCATGAGAAGAGCAGCGGAGGACGCTAGAGCACCGAGAGAATCCGGCGAAGGGACGCGGCAAAGCGGTGACCGAACAACGAGACAGAGACGCTAGAGCCGCGCGAGGAGGACCCGAGCAAGCGCGAAAGAGAGCGCCGGAAACGGTCGCGAGCCAATGTTCATTCACAAGCGGCCACGACTGCCGGCTGCCCGTCTTCTTGGTCCTCTTCTTCTTCTTCTACCGCTGCCACTGTCGCTTGCCTCTGCGTCCCGTATCGTTCTCCTCCATTTTTTTTTCTTCTCCTCTCTTCGTCCAACAGCGTCGTTGTCGTGCTCGTGGTCGTTGTTGGTCCTGGTCGTCGTCGTCGTCGTCGTCGTCGTAGTCGTCGTCGTCGTCGTCGTCGTCGTCGTCGTCGTCGTCGACGTCCGGAGCAAAACGTGCCGACGCCGCGTCGTTGTCGTCGTCGTGCATAAATCTCGTCCTCTCTGTCACGTGGCTCGCGTCCCTTCTCGCTTCTACACCCACTACCAGAGGCCGGTAAATCCATGGAAAGGAGGATGCAATACACGTACGATACTCATTGTTCTTGTCTGCTCCCGCACTCGGGAGGCCGGTTACCGGAATAGAATGGTATCCCGCGCGGGTTAATACGGTGCAACGTATAACGATGACCCATCTCCTCCTCCGCGACGAAACGAATCGTCGTACGGACGAACATTTCAAATCCTCCGATGCATATGCAGTCTAAACACAAAACAACGAACTCACCGGTTTTGTTTCGATCGCACCGGGGAAATTTAGACCGCGTTTCCGCTTGTCTGATACTCAAGCGACAACTTTGTGTGGCATCTTGTCGCTTTATTGCGACGATAATATCGCCCCGGGGGAATGTCTTTGTCGTTGTAGGAGATGAAGAATAGCTGCTACTGAGAGGATTAAAATGGATTATGAAGGAACGCTTACTTGTTATTCCTATTGGTGGTTTGGTCGAGCGCGTCTTAATTTTGAAATCTGAAAGTTTGACTGCAGTTCACGTTTCAAGTTGCTTTTAATTTAAATAATTGTTAGCTGACACGATGCGTGTATTCGTATAACATGGTGTAGCAAAAATTGCGATAATTTCATGCAATATAGTACTTCAATTACATAGTTCTCATAAAAAATATCAGAGAACACAAATGTCATGTTTCTTTGACTTTTAATTATAAATTTCATATAACACGATTGTAAACAACAAGAAATCATTTAATTTTGAGAAACTTATTAGAAAAACGATTGTTATACTTGGATCTATCCGCTAACGCTGGATGTCTGACTAGAAACTGTACCTAATCTACTTACGATACAGTCTACCGTAACTCTCGACTCTTTCATAAATGTAGCGTAACTTATTTTCAAAACATGAATATATTCTTGGAAAATACGTTATATAATATCCGTTATATCACGAATAGTAACAAACCAACGTTTCATAGGAAGTAAAAAGAAAACCTATTTCCAAGCGTATCGCGATGAAACAGTCCAGCGAATATTGAGTATAATAAATAAGATAACCAACATAATATATATAATACATATAATTAACACTTCTTCCTATGGAAGCAACAGTGATATAGATTTCCGCATGAAGCACATTCGTATCGTTTGCCAATCTTAATAAAACCTACAATTAGAAACCTTTCGTGCGTTCG
Organism: Bombus bifarius; assembly: GCF_011952205.1. Classification (NCBI taxonomy): domain Eukaryota; kingdom Metazoa; phylum Arthropoda; class Insecta; order Hymenoptera; family Apidae; genus Bombus; species Bombus bifarius. Next base: position 6,480,329 of record NW_022884914.1, on the reverse strand, counting down.
AACCGAAAGACGTTCTAAGTCGTAGATCGGTTATCGTGGTATTGTTTTGTAATTAAGTTGGTACTGCTACTCGCTAAACGGCGATACTGCTGTTTTGATAATATTCCACAATAAGGAAACAGCTATGCCGCGATATAAATATAAGTGGAACAAACGGTGTTTGTTCTTATGTTGCGATGCACCAGGAAACTCATATTTTCCGCAGTAAGCATGTCCACGTGGAACGATTCGCCGAACGGGACCAAATACGTTGCGAGATCGTTCGTGATTTTACGGCTCTCGCGTCAGGCGCTCAAACACAATTAAAATTTTTAATAGTTAATTAATCAGCGTTCCATGGCCGAGTCGATCTCGAAACACGGGGAAACACGTAATATACGCGGGTAGTCGGCTCCTCTTTCATCAGAAAACGCGTGTATACGCGTCTCGAGTGCGGCGTTCAGCGTTCTGAATCGAAATAACCTTCGCAAAACGATTCGAGGACCGCATTTTGGGGAGAGGCGTGCACGTAGTGGCCCAAAGAAAAAAGCGCATCGCCGCGTTTTGTGGCCGTCGATAAAAAGGCTGCATCCGCGAAGTGGACGAACTTCGTTGCCTCGCGGTACACGTGTACGAGAGAGCGTGTACACGCGTGTAGGATGGCGCGCGCGCTCTTGAGCGTATGCGTGCACGTGTACGTGTCTGTTCTGTTTAGCTCACCGGTGGGGATGGTAAGGGGCGCAAGTCAAGGGTGCATTGGTGCGGAGGACGAGCAGCAGCCAAGAGAAGAGGGGGAGTGGGTTTTGCGGAGGACATGAAAGGGATGCGCGCCGACGCCATTCTCGTCCATTCCTCTCGCCGCGGTAGGAACAGCGAGGGTGGCACGGGGGGTGCGCGCTACGACCCTCATACAGTGCCAGCGTAAATGTGTACCTGTGCGTGCGCGATGAGGACGAGACAGGATATACTATGTGACACGGCCACGACGAAGGCAAATGCAACCGAGAGATCGAACGCGACTCGGCTGAAACTGAGCGGCGAGAACGAAGGAACCCTCGCCGGTTCGCTCGCTCTGACGCACGTAGGCTTTGAGTTGGCAGATTCTGTGGCCGCGTTTGAATCGTGGACTTCGCAGAATAGACGCGGGAACACGTAAAGTTTTTTCATTTTTTCTTCTCAGAGTAAGAAAGGATCAACTTAATGATATTGTTGATTGTCGATTTTTAGTGTAACCATAGATTTTCATAATCTTTCTTGATATTTCATTATTGTTTTCAGTATCGTCCTAAGTTGTATTAGAATTCTTTCCGCCTTTCCTACGTAGAGCAAACGAAAACTAAATCTCCACAGACTTTTTAAATAGTTTGAGGATTAAAGCGTTGTCTGGTTGCAAAACTGGATAGATTGCCAATTTTTAATTTGATATGTAAAATTTGTGTTCGACCAATTAAACCATTAAAGGGTACAAAAATCGTGTTGCAATAAATATCGACGATATCTTTGAATTTCTACAATACGGTCATCCATCTTATCTCTTTAATATCGTTAACAATATCAAAAACCCTCATAGCAAAATCACATAGCGAGGCTCCAGATTCACAAAATGGAGCAATGGCGCAACCGAACACCTGCAGAGATTTCTACCTGACCGAGCTGCAGGGAGCAGCGCCGGGCGGAGGTGGAAGAAACGATCCAGGGATGTGGGCGGACAGCTCGGCGACAACAATAAGCATTGTGATTTGCGCGGGTGTGCCTCGACTCTCATTGGTCGGCTTCCACCACCTCCACGGCTCTGTCGTAGGGCCGTCGCCGGCGGCCGGGGGTTGTGCCGCGACCGCCGCCTCCGACCGAAACAATAGACAATGCGCAGCACCGCCGCCGCCGCACCTGATCCGACGGGATTCGAGCGCCAGTCGAAACGCCGGTCGCGAGCCATTTCATTCGCCAACCCGGAAAATCGAAGGGGACTCGATTAATAGTCGTTTCCCAATGTCGAACCAGCTACATTTATTGGAGGCTGGGTTCGCAATGGGGTTGGAAGAAAGAGTTCATTGTAATCGAATGTTTCGGAATATGAAAGGTTCAAGGATGCACATTTGGTCGATTATAGACAATTACGAGATTTAGCGAGGCAGTAAAAATTTACATTAATTTGTTTTATAATTTATGTACGATGCGCACCTACATAAATTTAAGAAGAAGCACCTAATTCTTCATACGTACAGGATATATCTGAAGTATTTGCTACAAAGCGATAACTCCTGGAGTCGCATTTAGAACCCTATCCTATAAACCACCTCGAGTACGTAAGTTACGTTTACCAAGTAGGATAAATAATGTTTGGACCTGTGTCAGGATCGCAAGCTCCGTTAAAAGACACGCGTTACGTCGCCGGCGATCACTGTCTTCGCGTGCCACGTGATACGCGTCGTTCTCTCCGCTTGCCCTATTCATTCGCCAGGAAAGGGAGGAGCGAGAGCTGCTAGGTACAAAGACGATGAAGAAAAAGATAGTCGAGAAGCTAAGAGCTGAGGCAACATCGAACACGGCAGCGCTACAGCGTACGCTGCCCATCCTCGGCGCTACTACTACGCCCAGCTTGGCGTCCGTGGCTCGTGTCCTCAGAAAGGGCTGGCAGAGGGTGGGAGATCTCGTTATACAGACTAGGGAAGGACAACGAACGGGGTAGGGGGGTCATACGGGAAAAGGGATATCGGCGGGCGTGCACAGGTGAACGGAGATCCTCGCGAAAACCCGACGACAACGAGCGTCGGCGCAACACGAAGACGACAACGGCAACGACCACTACGACGACGAAGCGTACGTCGACGACAGAGTGGCAGCGCAGAGAAGCCAGAAACGAAGGCGTAGACGAGGACGAGGACGAGGACGCGAACGAGGACGACGCTGACGGGTCGTGGCTGTGCCGCGGTGGTGGTAGTCTGGCAGTGCAGTGTCGGGCAGAACGCGCGCCTTCGCGTGGGTGTCAGAGGAAGAAGGCGGGACGTACGCCCGAAAAGGGGCGTGGCGGGCAAGAGAACCCGCCGCCGCCACCGCCGCCGCGGCCGCGCGTCGGCCCGTCCGCTGCCGAGCGACCGCGATACGAAACGAACGGCCACCGGTGCGACAGAGAAAGGGAAAACCGCTGAAACGAGAAAGAACTAACGAACGTGCCACGCGACGAACAGAGACGACTTGATTCGCGTCGACTAGCGATCGTAGTAGCGTAGAAGAAGGAAGGGGCAGTAACGGCGGAGTGCGAGCAAGCGCGACGAAGAGGAGGCGAGGCGGGTAACAAAAGCAAAAGGAAGAGGGAGCGAGCGCGGGAGATCGAGAGAAAAGACGAACACAGGGAGAACAGTAGCGGGGAGGCGAGAGTGGCGCAGCGCGGGCGCCGAAGCGGCGCGGAGTGGCGCGGAGTGGCGCGGCGCGCCGCGCCGGCCGCCACCAGGCAGCGCCTCCGAATCTCATCCCGTTCGGTCCTCGGGGGCTTCAGTCAGTCAGCCGACGCTCCGAGACGCGGTGATTATTCCCATTGTATGCCCGCTGCTCGAGGGGGGGTTTCTTCCACCACTGACTCTCGTTTCCTCTCTCGCTCTCTCGCCCTCGCGGCCTACTGCTGCTACCGCTACCGCTACTGCTGTTGGCTGCTGTTCTGCTGCTCACCGTTGTCTACGTCGTCGTCGACGCGTTTCAGAGCAGCGCGTTCTCGCGCGTTGCAGGCATCCGCGATAGTGTCGAAAACCGGGAAACGGAGCGTCGGTGTCGATCGTAAATTCGCTCTCGATCCGCGACCAACAGTCGTTCTTAATCTTCTTACTTGTTCTTCTTCCGCTTCTCCTCGTCTTCTTCTGTTGGACAAGGGAAGATCCGGGCCAAAGACACGCGGATCAACCGGATTTCCAGCCGTGCGTGCGTATGTGCGCGCGCGCGCGCTCCCTCCGGAGCTACATCGATCTTCCTGTCTTCCTGCGAGTGAGAGATAGATCGGCTGTTACGTCGCGACGGAACCTCAGCCGTCACCAAGAACCATGACGTAAATACGTGTTTGGGACCAGCCGGCGTTTACGGTCGTCCGAAGACTGGAGTACTCTGCGTACGCAAGAATTCTTACCGGTTATACGTGGCCGACTAGTGAAACGATTATTCTCCGACTTCGCCGCATTGAGTGCTGTTTGACGTCCGATCTGTCGATCCGCGGCACAGCCGACACATGCTCGTCTCTGCAGCCTCGGATCGTTGGTTCTCGTTCAAGTGCCGGTTCTGTGCGGGGGTGTAAAGTATACGTATATATTTTGTAATTACGTGACAAGTGCCACGAAGACGTCGAAGGGTAGTCGAAGCTACCAGCGCGCGAGCAGGATGATATGAGCACGCTTGGCAGGTGAGTGAGACGCACGAGCACGTGACCGCGTTGCGAGAACGATACCGGTGTACCGGCGACGGTGTGTATAGTCGTTGCTTCTGTCACTTCCCTTTCTCACTTTCGATACCAATTAACAACCGCCTTTTCAAAATTTATCAGATTGTCATCTACGTATACTCGCTCTCTTTGTCAGCCACTCTTCGGTTTCAAATTAATGCCACATTGCCTACGATCGTTTGGAGCATTATTTACAAATTATTCCAAATGTGTGCGTACTCTCCCTGGAGCACGCCGCTCAGCGTAATCTGTCCAATACTCGAACGATAACGGTAGTGGGGCGCGTGTGTGCGTGGCCAGCGTGTGTTCCTGCCAGACAGCCCGTGTGCACACGCAGGGCCATGTGTTCCCGGCGAAAGAGGAGATCGACAGCGAGAGAGAATTGGGAATACGAAGAAGGGTGGCCGAGAAAGAGAGGGAATCGTGCATCGCATCTGACCCAGTGACCCTCCCTTGACTGTGCCTGTTTCTACCGTTTCCCCTTAATGCCGCTACCCTCTTCTTTTGGTTTCTCCGGCTCCTTCCTGCTCTCTATCGTCGTCGTCGTTGTCGTAGCTTGTATCCTACGCGACCCTCCCAAAAATCTCGAGCGATTTCGTCTTTCCTTCTCGGTCGACCACTTGACGCACTCTACAAATCCTCTGTCTCTGCGTTCAACGTGTCTGAACATCTTGTCAAAAGGGGACAGCGAATGATCCCTGGGAAATAAAGTCGACTTCTTCTCTGGAACGTGACCGGCCTTGCTTATTCTGCATCTTAGGAGAAAAACAAAGAGAAAAACGATTCTTTTGCATGGGATAGAGACACGAGTGTCGATGGAATGATTATCACGGTGACAGATATTTAAACGCATTCGAGAAGTGGAGGATTTTCACGGCAGATTTTAAGTTTGCTGTTTCTAATCGTCGAGTGTCATCTCGTGGAAAGCTTCGTTTCAATTTTCCATCTTCCGGTTCATGGATAGGCAGACTGTAATACGCTCGAGATCGAAAGTACGCGGCCTGAAAACGTGCATCGTGCGAGCTTGCCCCGCGTCGACATCAAAGGGTAAAGTCGCTGGTTTGCATAAACAGCTAAACCGGAGCGCGAGGGGACGTCGATGGGAGCAGGATAAATCTTTCATCGTGTCCTTAATTAAAATCGGTGTAATGGTATTTTTATTGTAGAACCACTCGGGCTACCCTTTGCGTTTGATCGAGTTTCATGACAAACTCACCGTCGAATGGAAACTATTTTCCGATGTTTGATGATTTTGGTATCTTCAAACGTGTCAATGCTTTTGATACGTTAACCATGCCCGTGAATAATAATCCATGAAACAAAGTGTTTGTGAATTATTATCGAGGTTCCATAAATACCACGAAAATCCACGTAGTAATATTTTTATCGGACTACCATTAAACTTATGTGTTGGATCACGTTTCTGAACGAGTAGATACATCCCCAATTCCGAGCGCAACTCTTTTTGTCACTTGATGGTATTAATATATCGATAATCATTGTTACGAATAATAAATCGCGAAACAAGATACGCGAATTATTCCCGGGGCTCCGTAAATATCATGAAATTTCGCGTAGACAACAGACAGGCGTTTGCACAAGCACGAAACTAACATAGGATGCTACAGCGTCGCGAGGTTAGTTGGGCTGACTATCATCCCAAAATAAAACGCGACTGTCAACGTTGCATTGTGTCTACTGAACAGTTGAACACAATATCCGTGGTTGTGTCAAGTAGAGACAAAATTCCGAGAATCAAGCAACATCTCGCTACTCTATCTATCTACTCCCACAGCCTCTACGCTCGTGTGTAGTGATATTAGAATAGAGATGTGGACGAAGTATATCTCGTGCAACGTACACAACGTAAGGAAGCACGAAACAAAAAAGTTTCCAGCACCAAGAACATCCGAAACGGAGCTTCGGGGAACGAGTTATTGGACGTGTCTTACACACCGTAAAATTACTACTGTCGTGCCACTAACTCCTAGCGTTCTTCGTATGGCCCCGTGCAACAATCGCTTTCTTGCGAGAATTCGGCTATTAAAAGGTTTGTTTGGTCTTTGCGAAAGTTGAAAGAGATTAGACGCGATCCGGGATTCATGCGTAATATACATATTGTTTGGATATAAGATTGGAATAGAGGGAGAGAATTATTGTTATTGAGTCTTTGTGTTATTTGATTAGACGTGTAACAGTTGCGCAGTCTACTTATAGAGATGTCGGTTCGCTGATTTAGATATTGAACAGATGCTAGAGTATAGAGGAAGCCGATGAAATTAAGTGGAATTCGAGTTAGGTGTGGGATTTATCGATTGGAAAATTCAGGTGGGACAGTGGTTGACATGTAAAATCTGACAAGTGACAGAGATTGGTTAGCGTTTAGATGAAATCTGAAAATAGCTAGAAATTGATACGAATATACCTAATTATAAAGTACGAAATAAATGTTGCTCGTTCTGCGATACTGTGATTAATTAGGAAACTTAAGGATCATAATTATTTTGATCACAATCGCCAAACTTGATACTGGTGTATTTTCGTACATTATACGATATATTAAATTATATATTTAACACACGAAGTGGTTAAACGATAAAAGTAAAAATAAATAGAATTAGTTATCTTAACGCGGGAGTGTCTTTCATCCTATGACAGTTTTTATTCAAGAACAATCACTGTACAATTCTAACATTCTAAAAACTTACCTTTTAAAATCAAAGAAGAATTTTCAAAATTAAATCTCTTCTTAATTTCTTCTTCAAACTTTCAGTTTTCTTTCACGCAAAATGTTTCTATTCCGCTGTGATTTATCGCGACACTATACCCTCGCGTTTTACAGTCATCGTCTCTTGGCTCCAATCTGACAGCTTCGATAATCGAAACCGTACAAAACAGAACAAAGAACAAACTACAAGAGCCTCTGAATAATTGAATTCCAGCAAAATCCTGCACTATTCTACGATATTTAGTTTTATCGATCACTCTGAAGCGTCTTAATAATCAATTAGCCAGGTTTCCGAGCAAAGCTCTGTTACCCTCTCCGAGAATAATCCGCGGATTCTAGGTGCGCACTGCCGAGCGTACGCCACGGTTCACGCCAAAAATACCGAATAATCTCGAGAGGAGCGTGATAATTAACAGCGAACGCATGGTGTCGAGGAGCGTTCGTGCAAAACGCCTCGTGCACGCATTGTTGCACGCGCGTTGCATAATTAGGATGTACCGATCGATAGCCAAGCGAAAATGAAGGTGAAAATGAAAAACCCAATCTATCTATACGAATCTCCGCTTTGTCTGTATTTCTCCATTATTCATTGTATTCTACGATATCGACTTTATCGAATCTTGCAAAAGGCTCCGTAGATATCGGTTTATTAGTCCCTGACGAATGAAAGCGTCTCTGGTAGACGATCGAAGAGGTCGAAATAAATGATTTCGATTCCTAATTAGGTCAACATCGGTTTCTGTTGCATTAACTCGAACTCGCTCGAAGGAAGGGTAACAGACGAAGGAGATGATATCGGAGGAAGCAAAACGGAGTCATGAAAGATCAGTCCTTTTCTGCGTGCTCGTCTGCAAAGATTCGCAAAGATGCAAAGTGTCTTCAGACACGATACATCATATGTATCTGCTTTCCGATTCTGTCGTTTTTTCTATCCGTTCATCGGACTGAATGAAAAAAAAATGCAGAAGGAAAAGGAAAAACAGAAGATAAAGGGAGGAGAAGAAGGCGAAAAAAAACAAAGGCCGGAAGTAAAAAAAAGTGCATGTGAAAAAAAGAATATAGGCGCGTTTCTTTACGTAACGCCGCGTTCACAGCAAGTGCGTTCGTTTCTGCATTTTTCCGCGTCGTTCACCAGAGTAAAAAGGCGGGAAAAAATGCGAATGGAAGAGATCAAATGACTACACAGAGACAGACTTTGTTATCGAAACGTTTCTATATCTCTATCCATATTCATCGACCGCCTTTACATTTGTATGACCTCTCAGCGCGCGCCACGCGTAATAAATGCCCGCGTTGCATGGATTATTAGGCCCGGCAGCCTCTTTCTCTCACTGGATATATTATACCTCTGATCAATGACCAGAAACAAGATACCTGTGTGCACGTACGCTTTTGCTGGCCGCGGTAAATAAAATGATGATAACGATGCTGTAAAAACCGCGACTCTAATCGGCTGCGTAATGTTGCAATGGCCACGCGTTTTAGTTTGTCGCGCTCGAAACACTTGAATATCAGTTACGAAGATACGTGAAACGTATAAAAGCCATCTCGTTCATTTTTTTAATTATTTTTCGTTTCGTTTCAAAATATTGCGTGCCTTGATAATGCTTTATAAGAACCATAATCTAATCTCCAACCGCTTACATAATATTAGAATGGCATTATCTTGCGTTCCTCTCAGATACGATTCTTCGAGACGTACACGTAATGTCGAGACTTCCAATAAATTATCGTGCCGTTTAGATTTCCTTTCGAAAACGTAGAACTGAATTTTCTTCGATTATTATTACACTATGGATGTTTATCCATATTCATATTTTCGCGAACGTTTGGCTCGTAACTTGTAAAATGTATTTGTTTTATTGTAATAAGAAACTTGTTATTATTATATTATGTTATTGTTATTATATATTGTTATAAAAGAGAATTTAATGGTATTGACAGTCTGTAACAATTGTAAGAGATTTTTGTGTATCTACGTCTGAAATATAGAGCATACGTGATTGGACAATGCTTCGCAAGAAGTACGATTTAATTGACAATTAGTCTCGTGCTGTAATAATATTAATTAGTCTTGCTCTCAAGAATATGCTTATAATTCATTAACGTAACTATAGTTAGCGACTAGAATCGTCTTCGTTCTGTTTGACTTCGAGAAATAGTAGCTTCTTTCCAACTGTAATATCTACGTCTGAAGCACACAAGGGGCCGAGATAAGAACGAGACAAAGGATTTAAAGCATTTATAGCGAGGACACTGATAATTGGAAACTGGATTTGAAAATTGGCAGTACATTTGAAAATGACGAATATAGTATACTTATTTAGAAAAAATCACGATTATTCAGAGTTTCCAGAAAGAACGTAACTCGCATCTTTGTAAAATGTCGGCGTATAATTTTGGTGCTCGTATTTAGTAATACAAAATAAAATATAAGCTTAGTTTCGTTTAAGCGGTTTCATAAACTGCGCATCAAAGATCGCTGAATGCATTACGGTCGAACAAATTTGAATTGCAAAAATCATGTAGGTCATATACTTTGACTTTCGTCTGTAACTTAAAAGTACGTATTATTCTAGTTTTTTTCCTCAATGCGTAACGTAAAGAGTATAATTATACCGATAATTGACAATAATACAACAATCTAATCGCAGATTAGTTGTGTGACGCAATGATTCTGATATTTAAATCTGCTGTATAACGTTTTCAAACTTAAAACTCCATTTTCTTGTCCATTTAATTTAACATGTCATCTATCAGTATAATAACTTTGCAACCAGAGTAGCTACAATGTCCACCGATAAGATCGATTATTATTTCTTAACTTCATATTTGCGTTTAAATTATGTTGCAGCCTATGATTAGATAAATACCGTACAGTATTGTCAAATTTTCTACTATTTATCTGCGTGATAGCTCTTTAGAAGATGACAGACTAACAATCCGAAATCATATCTCTTTGACGTTTTCTTTTTTCCTTCGATATCAATACATTGTCAATTATTCGAATTGTTTGTCTTCGTATTTGTAGAAACAAGTGTAAAAAAGTTTCATAAAGTTTCATGCGTTCGGCATGAAACGCGAAGACAAAGTTCATCGTATCTAACCATAAACGTTATGAAACGAAATTTCTTACAATGATATATTACTTGTTACAAACGTTACAATGTGGTAGATTACGTGGAATATCTGCGATGTTGAAGTGACGAATGTTTATTTTCAAGTAGATGATTTTTCTGTTAAAAAGATAAAACAAACTGAAGCACAGCAAATAGGAATATTTCTAAGTTTCGCATTACACGTCGTTATAACGTTATAGGACAATTAAAATCTACTATACTTCATGAAGTACCACTTAAACTATCTGCCAAAGCTTTAAAAATGTATAGTACAATTGATATCAGCAATTGACGAACTATCGATCCTTATTCCAATAAGCTCCAACACTCACGAAAAAACTTAGTTGATGAAACAAGAAGCGAAACTCGAGAAATCATTTTATTTGGCGTGAAATACGTGGACGGGTCTATAATTACGTGTGACACGTCGCGTCGGTCCATACGAATTCAGAAACGTATGCATCGTCTTCACAATGTTTCTCGCGCGGTTGCGTCACTACGAGGCGGACAAAACGTGCGCGCGCGCTATCCCCGAAGTGTCAAAACGTGCGAGCGCGGCCACACTCTTCGTGTATATCTTCGTCATTGGCGAAAGAAAAAAAGTCACGATAACGTGGTCCAGGCAGTATCAACGAAAAGAACACACGAACCGTTGTTGCGCAACCGGCGACTAACAATATGTATAAACACTATACAAGGGCAGAGCGTATCTCTCGCGATGATGCTCGCGCGAGCATGAAAATATATTCGTGAGATAAGAGGTATTCTTGTCGAGGGAAGAAGTTTAGGAAAATGAAAGAGATTTTATGGGTCAACGGGGGATAATTGTTGAGAATTTCTTGTCGCTTAATGTGTATGGTGCTCGAAAAATAGATAATTAAATTTCGAAAAAATGTTCTACTTTATTCGAATTTTTCGACTGCGTCGAACCTAATATGATCCACAGCGATGAATGCCTAATACATTGATGAACAGCGTACGGGCAATCGAAACTTTGCATTAATTCGCACGCCATTTTTTCGCAGATGCTCGTTAATGAATAACCAAGTAGATAATCGAATGATCGTTTTACGTGATATCCTTTTAATCTGAAAACGATATATGTTGGAATGAAAGAAGATACATATACGTGAATGATAATTAGATCTGATAGCGCGTTTGATATTGACATTATGTATGTATCTTGGATAATTATAGAACATATTAATTACAAATTATTTCCTATGAGTTATTGTTTGTTGCTTAAATTGGTTTCCATTTAAATAAATTGTATGCTATTAAAAATTCGAAATTCTGATTCTTGTTTAAATTACAATTTCAGACGATTTTTCTAATCTGATTTCCGTATGATACTTCTCGGCTTAATATGGAAATATAAAATGGTATAAAAATTCTCAGAATATCTATGAGATAACATTTCCAACCTTCAACTTTTCAAAGCCTTTATTTTTTCATAAAAAGTGCAACATTAGTCAAGAATAAAAATGATGTCACATAGTGCAAGCCAATCTAATATAGTCTCTTATATTAACCTGTATTTCTATTACTTCACAGACTTAATCTAGAATAATATTCTGTATTTAACTTCCTCAGACACAGAAATGAAACGTTTTTACAAAAACACGTGCGACGTAGCTTATGCATTTTAACGCGAGCATGAGACATCCGTACACAAATATAACGTACAAAGCAAATCCGTCCTCACGCAACTCGTGATTTTTCCGTTTTTTCGATCCGAGTTAAGCTTGATCATACCGGTGCCGACGAAAATCTGTCAGCAGTTAAAGGTCTCGTCGCGCGGCTAATTAGCCTGAAAACAACGGCAAACTTCCAAAGCAAAAGAGAAGCCGGGGAAAAGGTCTGTGCTCCAATTACGACGTTTCCATGAGATCGATGGATACGCAACGACCGCTTTTTTACCGTGATCCCAAAGGCAAAAATAAAAAAGAGAAATAAAATAAAAAAGGGGGCAAAAAGAAAGAAAATTTCCAGACTGCACTCACGTTTCCGTTTCTGCTTTCATCGACGCAACGCGTGTGTGTCCTGGTCGTGAGGGCAAATAATCGTCGATCGCTCAGCGGATACGCAATCGTTGATCTGGTTCTCTGTAAAGTTGCGCAGGTAGAGACGTTGCAACGATTTAGAGAGAGAGAGAGAGATCGGGATAGATTAGAGTGAGTAATGAAAATATTCGGATGCTAAAAAGTATGAGTGAGATGCGTGTTTATTTTTAATATCTTGTGAGTTGAAAAAGAAAGAAAAACGAAACGAAGGCAGATCTTGCGTTTTGATGGATGAAATAAGGAGTTTATTAATTCAGGAGCTATGCCAAACTTTGGATGTACCAAACCGTGCAGTGGTATTTAACTCTCAATCAGTTGAGTCATTGAAGATCACAATAGTAAAGGTTATATTTAAGTTGGGTTATTTAATATTAATTGGTATTCTATATCACACGATATGTTGATGCATCCTATCACGTAAAACATGGAACACAAATTAGAATCAGGTATTTTAAAAGCTTGCTCCAATTATACTAATTGAGGAACTTAAGATTAAGAGCTAGACAGGCAGCTAAAGAGAATGGGAATAGCATCGATACCAAGGAGGCTTCTAAATTGCAGAGCAACGAATGGCACGAATTTAGTAGGCAAGCCTAATACAATGATTTTGATCTCGCTTTTGATAATGCTCGTGTATGGGACAATTGCGCATGGGAGCGCAGGATTGTCATCGAGAAATCGTACGACCTTTTCTCGGAAGGTAATGAGGTAAGAGGCCGATTACTCTATAATCGACGTGCTCGTTGTGCCGTTACAACCGAGCATCCGTGGCACAATATGTTAGTGTAACAAAGAAATAGAACGAGATCTGTGTAGGATAGTGATACCATGGTATCAGTGCGCCTTCGGGTCTTTTGTAACGCCGTGGTATCAATGTGTTCTTAGTATCTTTTGTGATACCGGTTAAAGCAATGTTGACGAAATGTTAGAATTAATTTTTTGATAAGTATCATCGTATTGTTGGTGAGCTGTAAATGGTTTTGAACTTAATCTTATATAAACGGCGCAAGAAACAAAATCGTCAATACGAAACTCGTTATCAGTGCATTCATTTGCAATTAATTTTGCAGTAACCACCGTTTCGTTTTCTACATCTGCATCTATAGTTTATCCATAAAATTTGTTCAAATTCCAAGTCACAGAATACGCACATTGGATCCTCTAACTCTAATGATATCGGTACATTATTAAAATTGCAACAATATTTGGAAATTGAAAAATAGCGGCGTAGAATATACACAAAATAAAGCGTAGAATATAAATATATAGGTATGTACGTAACTTATAGAGAGATATAGAAAATTATAAAACGAAGGTTGGTTACTAAGATAAAATGTTAAATATTAATCCTTTGATTTTGTTTTCATTGAAGTTCCGCTGATGAATCGTACTGCTATTAATAATTCTTCGTTGGAGGATATCTCTGCTCATTTCATGCATATTTAAAAGGGTCTAAATTACAATCTGCCGATACTTCGGTGTCATATTGCGCTGCCACCGCGATTGCTTTCGATTTATCGGTGTAATAACTTTCGAAGACTTCCAAGCAGATATTGATTATTCATACACATGCGATGTTGTACCGCTTCATCGAAGATTGATTTTCGTAATTAATAGAAAACACAGCAAGACTGTTTCTATTTTGCATCTACCACCATCTTCCTCCCCATTGATTTCTTTCTAATGGAAATTCATATTTTTATATAAAACGATCTACACGATCGTGTCTCTGCTTTATTGTAATTATTAATCGTTCGAATTAATAAAATTCCGATAAAAATATGATGTTACTGCAATTGTGAAAGCGATAATCACAAAACCAAATGACTACGTAGTCTCTTAATACTTGCCATATTCTTGTACGCTAAATACAACAGTAAACGAAACAACGAGAATTTCCTACAGCTAGAAGTTGCTTATTCAAGTCAGAAATATTCATTCGTGATAAATACAATCTAGCTTCATGAAAAATATCTAGGATCATGTAGAAATTCGTAATAACAGATCCTATTTATTGAAAGGGTAGAAAGATTTGCAAAACCAGATGATAAATTAACCGATAAATTACACGCAACGCGTAAATATCTTTTAACGTGGCTTCTGTTAGTACGTGTCGATCCGATTAAAAGGCTAAGTGTTTCGAAGTTACGACATACCGGGCCGGTTGTGATGTGGAACAACGGATTAGGTTTAAAAATAAACGAAATAATGTACTGCAGCGGGGAAAACAGATGTCGCTTTTCAGCCACCGGAATAGTGACTTTCAAATGCAAGCGGCGAAAGCGACGCGTAAATATCATTTATCGCCGGCTGTTTTACCAAAAGTCATCTAAGACGGAGCTTTTTCACTGTCTCGAGTCCTCTCTCTCTCTCTCTCTCTTCTCTCTCGCGAGCAAATCGTCCGTAGCACAGAGAGTTTAAAAATTGCGCAGCCTTGTTCAAATATCGTGTGACAAAGCGTTCGAAGACGTATGCATTAATAAAAAAATATTTTACCGCTGCATTTAAGCGAGAACAGAGAAATGATTATTCGGTGATGTTTTTAGCAGAGTAGTCGAGATAAAGGGAACAGGGAAATATAGAATAAACGCGAAATATCTATTGACAAATATAAAAATTTAACGTCTCCCTCGATAATTTCCGATAATTAATCTCCCCGATTGTCATAGGTAGATATACATAATTCACTTAAACGAAAACATTTGAAAGTCCAAAAAATTCGTAGTTATTTTATCAGCGGGGACAGAATTATAGGAACTAAAACAACATATGGCTCGAAACAAAAAACGACATTCGAGTCGAGTGGAACTATTTCTTAAGATACGCGATAAACTAAAATTTCAATGAAACTAAGAAACAGGAAGTTGCATCTCAATAGCAGCTCTTGAAAAAAACGTTTGAGTCACTGTCTCCACCCCAATCCTTAACAAGGACAAGGGTATCCACGCCAAGAAGTCCATCAAGGCACACAAGCACACAGTCGTATAGCCAAAGCAGATCGCCTTTCGTATTCTCTCTACTGTAAAGTCAGCTCTATCGAATCTTACTTGGAATAGTAATTTGTGAAATTCTAAGAAACCAATGCATGTTCTAGATGTTTCAACTTCTTCGTGCTATTTAAGATACTTCCATTCAAAGCACTATCGTTCCAAGAAAGTTACTCACTTTTATGATATACGGGGTGGTTGGTAACTGGTGGTACAAGCGGAAAGGGAATGATTCTACGCGAAAAAAAAAGTCGAAAATATAGAATAAAAATTTTTCATTTGAGGCTTTGTTTTCGAGAAAATCGACTTTGAATTTTCGCTCGGTACGCGTGCACTTTATCGCGTCTCGTTATAACGGATTTCACTGTAGATCGTTGTCTCGATGGAACAATTTAAAAAGAAACAAGAAAAATTAAAAAAAGAAAATTTTTATTCTATATTTTCGACTTCTTTTTTCGCGTAGAATCACCCCCTTTCCGCTTGTTTCACCAGTTACCAACCACCCTGTATATTATACGTCTACAAAAGTTTTCAGGATCTTTTTATTCCTATACATAAAGGCACCTTACAAAACATAAAAAAACCTTCACAAGTATAATCTTCATTTAAATTCCTTTTAATATCAAAATATCAACCTTTATCCGAATTAATTTTCTTACTATATATAAAGTTGCTTTTATGTGACAGAATTTATGACACGAGTATGCATAATATTCGTGCATGCCAACGTCACCGTACTCTCAACATCGTCTCAATTCGTACAGATTAGTTCCACATTCCTTTGGCCTCGCAGCATCAACGTTCTAACATTCATCTCACGAAGATAAAAAGCCGCATTCTTTGGTTCAAGTAGCGCACGCACGTGGCCGTTTTGATCCGCGACGAATTTTCGTTCCCTTGACTGCGGTCCTTGCCGGGCGGATCCGTATCCGCGCGGGCCGACACGCGCGTGTGCGTGCGACGCAGCCGAATGACGGGGGCGGCTGCCCGGAGAACACTAACGCGTTCCAGATGCTGCCCGCTTTGTTCCCATCGATGCTCTCTTTCTCTCAATGTCTAAAATTTTCTCCGTCTTGCCGTCTACCGAATCATCGACATCCTTCTCCGTTCGCCAGCATGTGCAGTCGTTTCACAACCTTAAGTATTTCCGTTCGATTGTTTTTGTATATTTACTCTCGCCAGGCATGCGCTCGGTTCTTGCCTCGCGCTTTGTTTGGTTATCCGCGCCACGAAGAAAACGTCATCTAATCCTTCTGGAAACGCGGTTCTGCGTTTCCGTGAACGATGAATCGCGACAAAAGTTTCGAGCGACGCGTGCACACGCGTTTAACATAAGCAAGAGTAGAATGAGGTTGTTCGCGGTCGTTTCGAGCAGAGTGTTTGGAGCGCGGAAAGCCGAGCGTGCGAAGCAGGACGAAGCGGAGGACCAGGCTAAGATTCGAGCAACTTGACACTGAACACATGGCCCCACTTCTCGAGCCCACACTCGGCCAGAAGACCCTCCGTTTCTTCTTGCGAGTTTCGCCCTTTGCGCCGCTGTGTCGGTATCCTTCACTTTTGTTCCAACCGATGCCGTTCCTCCTTTCTTTCACCGATTCTTTCGTGCTCTCGCATACCGATGCCCTCCTCAGTTTTTCCATCATCGAGATCTGGGCGTAGGAGAAAGGTCGAATTGAGAGTGTTAGTTTTAGTGACACAGTTTGGTATGGTCTTTTTTAGAGCAGAACGAATGAATAGATTTGAAGTCGCTAGGAGATTCGATGGGAATTTGGAGCAAGAATTCTTTTGAATTAATGCGGAAAGAATAACTGTTAGACTGTAGATTTTTATACATTTATGGGGAACTTAAAGATACAGAATTGCGTAGAAAACATCGTACGATATTTCTTATAATATTTAGCAAGTGAAGAAAATATCTGCTTATGTCCTACATTTTTATTTCTTTTCATAAAGATATAAATGTGTATCGATATTTGTCGCATAATTATTTGTAATGCCGTGTTCTTTTTTGACGTTATGAATATTTTAATAGTATAACATGAAGATCTTCATAATTTCATCGAGGTGTTCCAGTAGTGTTTTTCTAGAATAATAGAGTTGGCATAACAGCTTCGGATTGTTATTACTGATAAAAATGAAACTCCGATAAAAAGAAATTTTTTAGGAATAGTGTGAGAAGAAAATATTGTTTGAAGTTCCATTTCAGAGATGATGTTATTATGTTGCATCGCAGGCTTAGGAAGAAATGCATAACATGGTAGAAAATTATGGCAATGACGAATCAGTTCTTGTAAACAAGATATGCTATCTGCTACTATTGAAATATCAATCTGTTTCTCGCTACAGATCAAGATCTTGTCATTAATTTTATTTCTTTTATTCACCTTGTTGACAACTATAAACTTCTCGCGACAATGTTGATTCATACCAGTGACGGGTATGATGGTCGTCATTTTTCAGCTTCCCGTTTCTAGTTTGATTCACGATGATCCTTCGTTGCTAAATAATAGCAACAATATATAAATAATAGCACTAGGTAAATTAATTTTAGACGCTTACATATTATCCTAATATACACACGCTATATACACGCGGTAAAAGAAGTCGAACTAATTTTTTAAACTTGTGATTTCCAAATTATGGACATTTACAAACTTGTAATGTTCCAGAAGTAAAAGTTATTATTACGAGAAAAGTATACCAGTGCTACACCAACTATATAAAGAAATAACGCGTTGAAAATCTACTATTTAACACTTCATTTTTATATCTGACCGGAAACACAAGAAATCTTGAGGATAAAGAAATAATTATTCATCAAGTTGTTCATTTCGCTTTCGTGGTTACTTTATTACACAATCAAAGAATGAGAAAAAGCTTCAAGAATAAACAACGGAAAAACAGTATTTACATTTTCCGTATCACGTAAAAAATGTCTATTTACTAGATGTTATTGCACAAATTTTCCATGACGTTGCAACTTATCACAAATAATAGGACTATAGTTCCAGCGTATCTCGAGAGCATGTAAATGTCATGAAGCTGCAAGCATCAGCCGCATCAGTCGAGCATAGTCGGATGCCGACAACGAAATATGCTTCCTGCGTTCCGGAAAACAGAAGACAGTTGCATTTCGTTGAGACAAGGGTCGGTGAACTGGTCTTTGTAACATTTCCAAAACGGAAACGCGGATTGCATCGGACGAAATCCGGTTGCCTGTCGCTACAGAAAAGCACAATTTTACGAGAGGTCGAGTCACATGTGGCATCTTGCTATCCATACTATTGATTAGTAACTGATTAGCAACTGTCCGTCGAATTTTTTTTTTGGAACGATACGAATGATACAGGTCGCTGTGTCTGTGTTGATATACAGGATGATCTTGAATACACAAGCTCACGAAAGTATTCGATCTCTTGTAAACATTTTTTACGAATACGTTATGCGTGTTACAAACACTTCGAAATTCCATTAACACTATATGAGACACGGTTGTCATGATTATGTTGGTTATAATACTTATGGAGATAAAGTTATAATATGTATGGACATTTGGACGTAAGCTATGGGTATACAAATTTTCTATGGTAAGTTCACACAGTAGGTTCGAATACTTTTGTAAGCCAATGCCAGTAATCTTTAAGATTGTCAAAGAAATAAACGAGTAAATTTCAAATGATTATGCATACTTAAACATCGTATGTAGAGAGAAATGTATCCTTATGTACATTCGTAACTCACTCATAATTCACAGATAAAACGTTAAGACACTCGACAAAATGAATTATATCTGGTAAAAATATCCATCTTTAATTACAGGCTAATTATATTAATTTAAAACGATTTGCATTTCAATAATTTAGAACCGCGAAAAACCGATCGTCCAACGAAATCGCTGGACAAACAACGCTCGAAACTTGGACCATCGATCACGAAATCACCCTGCATTCGAATCAACGTTCAAACTCCCTTTCATCCCCGCGATCCTCGTTTCTGTTTGTCGAATCGAGTTAACTCCGATCGACAGTGACGCACAGTGCGACTTCTTAAATGAATAATCTCGTGTCGATGAATCGATCGAAAGGGAGGCGCCATCGTGGGGCTTTCAACGTCGAAGAGAAAACAAAAAATCGAATCAAATCGTATCGTACACTGAGTTATGAATATCCCGCCGAATCACCGCCGAGATAAGGCCGTACGCATTCGTATGTGCATGCGTTGCAACGCGCGTCGTAAAAATGATTTTTACGTAATATCAGCCGCACATGCCAAACCGAGACGCCTGCGTTCTTTCTTCTGTTTCCACCTTTCTCCGTACATTTAATTGACAGATCTTTTGGTCACGCGTTTACCTTCGTATTATTCTTCGCGTTTTCTCGACCAAATGAGGGAACGAATACGTTGCTGGTGCTCCAATTGTTCGAGAAATAATTTCTATCGTTTGAAAAGGAGGCGTCGATTTTACTTGTTGCGTTTTCTTCGATTTAGGTTCGGTTTTCTACGGATTCCGTAAATTGTAACTCTTTCTTAGTCTCGTTTGCTTGACGATAATATTTTGTTATAATTGTATTCGTGTGGTAATTTCGTGTATTAAGACGAGGCAAGGTTAGCCAAAACTTATTAAGAGCTGCAAAAATCGAATCTTTTCTTGTAAATAAAGAGATAAAAATTAGTAGTAGAAATATTAAGAAATATACATACATCAATCTTTGCTTATCGCTTGGAATAAAATTTACAGATGCGATTATTTAAATGAAAGTATTCTTCTAGTATTGGTTTCTTATAAAACTAATCATAATTCTACTGACATTAATCTATGTAAAGAAAGTTCGTCGTAAACGTAACTTCCTCAGTCGGATTGGCCATTCTTGAGCAACGTGATATATTCTCCTCTTGGCAGAGAGTATTTGTTTTTTCAGTAAGCCTGATCCCGTGCTAGATTTCGGATTTTCGGCAAAATGTAGGAATCAGGTAAAAGCAATATATCATGTAGACGTTTATATAGAACATTCATGCGATCCAGACGTAAAGATATAGGCATGTACGTGTGATTTAGCGTGTAAACATATAAATTCGTGATTGATCGACGTATTTGAGGATCTGCATCGAGTTCACGGAAGTTGAAGTGTATCGTGAATAAATAAGAAAAGATCTTTTTTTATTGGAATTAATCAACCAGTCACATAGTCGATTACAATTTTTGATTATAATTTCAAATGGCAATTTGGTTAATTTTTAATTGTAATCCTAAAACAATTGCCTCACATCCTTATTGACCTTATTTTTCTCAATTCTCATTTTATCCGTTTAGTATTGCATTATTGTATTGTGTCATTATTTTAACAATTATTTTAACTATATTACCGACGAACCAAACCTCATTTCGCATATTCCGTACACACATCGTAACACAATGCACGCTTCTAAGCACCCAATTGCCTATTACAATGACAAAAGTTTCGCTCGCTGATCAGCGTAACGAGGCAGGCAAACCGGCTGGCCGCGAATATCGAGAGGCAGCGGCACAAAAGGCGCGGCATGCGTCCAAAGAACCACGACAATAATAGTTGCCGTCCGAAACGTCCAAAGGAATACATCAACTGTCTCACAGATCAACTAAACAAAGAACCCGTCTAATCTATCTAAACGTCTCCTCCAAAACCTGACAATTTTTCAAAATCAACCAACCTACGCATTCTTCTTTCTTCTTCCTTTCGATTATACCATCTGTGTGTTACAAAAAATACAAATAAAGGAAACTGAAGAATGGGAAAGGGTTCGTGCGACGATTCACGGAATTTTTACGAAAAAGCCGATCTACATGACGAAACAGGAAAGAATGACGAAAGATATAAATAAGAAATTTCAGAAGTTAACCAAAGGATCCGGATGGAGACAAAGTTAGTGGAAAATTGGATAGCAAGGGATGACACAAATAAGCGACTTTACAAGTTAAGAACGGTTCGTGGGAAGCTTCGTGGAATTTACATATCTGAAATTTTCCCAGAGAAAATCGTGTCAGATGCTGGAATGAAGTGGAAAGTGAGAAGAGTAGACAAATAGGAAACGAATAAGCGGAAATTAGGTAGGAATTACGTAAAGATTCGTTCGCTCGAAGGGTGGCTCAAAAAGCAACGTGAAAGATATAAAAGACTAGCAAAACATATAAATAAGAAATTTCCAAACCTAGAAAAGCATCACGCATTAATTCGTAGAACTTTTGCGAAGGAGTCGCGGCAGATAACTGCTCGAAGAGTGGAAAACCGTGTGGAAAGGGCTGACGGAGCTCCGCTGATAACGTATTCTCGGTACAGAGAGAAAGACTGACGGAAGATTGCTTTTACAGTGGCCGACAGCAGGCGTGTTGTCGGTTCTCGTGAATGTGGCTGCTCTCGTCGCTTCTGCATTTCTCCGTCGTCGAGTCGTGTCGTCGTGAAAACCGACGAGGATTCGGGCTCGGGCTCGGGACAGCTTCCCGAGGTTGCCTGGCTTGGCTAGCCTCTCTCTGACGATGATAGCGTCGCGACGCGACGACGTGCCTGACGACGCTGTTCACGACGTCCGTATTTGTGTGCGTAGTTCGTGGTTCGGTGTGCGCGGGTGTGGTCCGCGCCCGCTCATACATAAACAAGAGATCGGCCGACGCGGCTTCAAAAGAAGAGACGTTAGCTGGGACTCCATTATGTAGAGCATATCCCACGGCGGTCCTATAAAGAATACTAACGATATGGCTTTCTCTCCTTGCCAAGGTTTCCCCGCTCCTTCGACTTCGGAGAGCGAGCTTGAGAACCCCTGACTTCTGTTCGAAAACACTACCCTTCCGTTAGGAAACATGCTTGTTTTTCTATTCCTTCTTTACGCGGGTCTTTGTGGTTGATTTTCCTTTAGTTGAGTTTTATTTAAGGGGTGTTTCGCCTTGTTCCTTGCGTAGTCGTGACGTATAATGTCGCGTATTAAATACATATCGAACAGTTTAAGATGGGTAAAACGATTGGGAATGGTGATCGAGGGGAGAATCAATCGACTCTCGAGGATCGGGAATGGTCACACGTATCAGACAAACCGAGACATTTCTGATATTTTGGTAGTTTCTTCGTAGAGTTCGTAGATTTATTATTTTATTTGCTAATCTCCTTTATTGAATTTGATGCATTTATCCAGAGTTCTAATCATTCGCAATATTAAAAATTTCCGAACACTCGATCATTGTATCGTATTTCACAAACAGCTTTTCATCGCTCACTCACACGATCTTCTTTACAAGCCAAAGATAAGGCGACAAAATCCGAAAGTGAGAAAAATGAAACTTGTAGTAGCTACCGATACAAGGCTGTCTCAACTTTTCCGCAATTCCCCCAATGAATAATAACTTTTCTCACGACGGAAGATTTCTCCATCGCCTGATCATTCATCATTCTTTCAACGAAGCACGTGTAAACGTTAATTCACGTCGTGTTCGTCCGTATTATTTCTCCACCGCTTCTTTTGCTGCCTTTCCCGCGAATCATCGTGGAAGCAAAAGAAGTAATTGAGATAACGAGAACAGAGAATACGAGAAATACGAGAAAGTAAATTAATGATCTCTTATCGGTATTGTACGCGCGCCTCGAAGGCCCTTGGACTCCGACACCGCGAAATTAGTCAATAGCGCATACCTTCGTTCCTCGTATATCGCGTAATCAGTGCTTGCTTGACTTAATTATAAAGCACTCGGGGTACCAGAGCCGCTCCCATCGGTCCCCGGAATATAATGAATTTAAAATTTAAACCGCGATCGCGCACCTCCGCTTTCATTCTGGAAATTAGTTTGGCGTGTCGAACAATCGCGCATTTATATATTCTTTGTTACATTCTATTGTGTACAGGGTCCGTTCCCTTTTTCTTTACTAATTCGCTAGCAACATCATTTCATGATCGCTAATTTTCTATAGCAAAATTCGCAATACGATTTAGTATAATGAATGAATCATCAAACCGTCACACTTTTGTTCTGCTTTCTTCAGAGTTCACGGTAATTAACAATGTTCATTGAACGCTTCATTCTGCAAGATTTGACTTTTTAATTAACATTTAAATTACCTATAGGCGATAGCAATTGGTGTCTTGTCTGAAGTAATCACATTACACGTTGTTTTCTGAAATATAAAGACAACTAGTGATTCCGTATAATCTGTTGATCATGTGTATATCCATGCACATCGTAAATCACACGTAAAGTATCGATTTCATTTCGTACGATCCCTTAATTTTTTCCCGTGTCGCTCAATTTTCTCTGAAGCAGCTTGGGAACTTCCGTTCCCCGAAGGTCCACTTTTCAAGAAAACGTCAGTGACCGCGCCCCTTATTAGACGTCCGTGTCCCCGAGGACGTCTCGTGTGCATCGCAAGAACAGTGACGGAAGTCGACTCGAGTCACGCAGCCACGCTCGAACCTTTCTTCTCACTGCCCCCTCTGCACCAACTGGAATACACCATCACCACCCCTGCGCTGCTACTTGAGCCCGAACAGATGCTGCATCCCCAAAAAACCACACTTCCATTGTGCCACTAATAGAAAGTCAAGCGTCGGCTTACGGCTCTGGCTGGCGGTACGCGCGTTCGAAAAATTTCACTGCCGGTTATGCAGGCCCTTTAATTGGTCTCGACACGACCGAGGGGATCGAGAATCACCGATCGTGTAACGCGATTTTCGCGTCGATTGTTCCCGATTCGTTTTTGTCATCGAAAGAACGGCGCGTCCTTGTGGAAAATTTAGTGAATCGTTTTGTTTTATAATAATCGGTTCTTCGAAGAAACTCTTACACGGTGAATTTCGATTGGTATTCGATAGTGAAGTTTGTGAAGTGTCATCGAAGTTGAGATCGTTGAATGAACAAAGTATTTCATGTTGTATGTGAATATTAATCTTTCCATAACAGAAACGCGTTTTTATGGCCTATGACGATGAGAACACACGACTTCTGATAGGTGTGGCCGCAAAGTAATTTAATAAATTCAGAGGTGAATTTTAAATTTCTGAATTGGCATTTCATTCGCGGTAGTCACGAGTTTGTGACAAATGTCGTTGGGATCGAGGCTGTCGAGTAGTAATCGAGGTATTAGTTAGTTTGTAAATGTTTGATTGAATCGTAAATACGTGCGTACGAAGTGGTTTTCTTAGGCTGAAATGAGTTTGACTTATCGATGAAACAACTTTATTAATTACAGTCTTCGCTGTTCGGAGTAAGACACTTCAGCAGAGTTTACGAGGCTTTGAGTTTCGCTTGTACAGATGTCTAGCGACTTGGAAAGCTTTTGATCGTAGAAAGTAGTCTTTCGGAAAATCGTTGAAACGGCGGAAACTCGGATGGTCGATACATTAACGAATCGATGACTTTATTCTCCTTTTACATAAAATCGAACTCTTAATTGCACTTCTTAAAATTCTATTTCAATTTTTATTTTAACGATTCGTTTGTAATTAATTTCTTCACTATGGCGACTCAATTTTTTTCAACTACGCTTCAAATACTAGACAAAGCAGAGTAATTCTGTTTTTTTTTCGTACAATATTAAACCGCAAAATTCAAAATTAGAATCTAATCTCAACCGTGCTTCCATTATGGAAATAACTAAAATAATTCATCAAATCGTTAATTTTTACTTTTTTTATTTCCATCCCTGCTTTATTCCATCCAACTACGTCGACCGTTAAATTGCGATTAAACAACATCGTCTCGAAATATAATATTCCAAGTATCCGCGATTCGAGAATAACTTTGCAACTTCCATCTCTGGAAAAAAACATATTTTCCCACTCTTCTTCTCGTTTCATCATCGATCTTTGAATACATAGAAACTACAATGCAGGGATCACGAGGGAGGCGATAACAATCACGTGTCGTCGCACTCGGAGTGGAAATAGTTAAAGACAGAAACCAAGCTCTCTCTCTCTCTCTCTCTCTCTCTCCTCTCTCTCCTTCCTTTTTTCTCTCTCTCCCTTTCCCTCTCCCTCTCTGGTGTTTTTCATCTCGAAAAACGTTAGCACAATATCAGAGTAACACTCTGATCGAATCGTACCATTTCCTCGTTCCATTTCGACCAATACAGGAAGCAATGTTCGATCCAGAGCGAACGATAATGAGGCATTACGGTCGCATCTGCCGATGATATGCAAGCACAATTTTAAATGCAGCCATAACATTGGTTCCGATGATAATTTATCTATGTAATAAATGTAACTGGGATGTTCGACCTTTCCTGATAAGTCGAGGAGCATTGTATTCGCTCGTACGTCGAGAACGTAAGATAATTGCGTCTCGATTCTCGATTTACTATACGATCTAGAACCGAGAGCAATTTCATAATGACTCGCCACGATAGTCGTAATAACGCGATTAAACCATAACGCGATCAGTCTCATTTCCAACTGTATCTTCGTCTCGTTCCTTCTTCTCCCTGTTATTTCTCCGACACAACGCGCGTGCAACCGATTCTTTCCTATTAATTACTTCACTTCCCTCCGCTATCTTTTTTTACTTTTTTTATACTCGACTATTGAGAAACTGGGCTCGTTGTTCCGTCGATTACATAGATAACCGCTGAGCTTCCAAGAATTTTATATATTGCGGTGTTCGAAAAAGGGAACGACAAAAAAGGAAGAAATAACTCGAGGGAGTAGAATCGTTCTAAGAAACCGATTTCGAGAAAGAAAAAAGAGACGAAAAAGAAGAGGGAAAGGAGAGAAGAAGAAGGTTTATTATCAGCTTTTGTGCAAGTTTCTCTTTCATTGGAACGACTGGAACGAAATAGAACGCTACTGACATTTCCATCGGTGGAATATCGCGAATCGAGAGATAGCTGTTTGACAGGGAAAAAATTACAGAGAGACACGCTGGAAGGGAGAAGCGACCTCCACGCGTGGAAGAAGGAGCAGAAAAAAAATTACTTGTGTAATTGCTCATTTCAGCAAGTTAATGAATCGGTATCTGAATGAATGAAGATTGCATGGCGGCTAGCAAAAGAGAGAGAGAGAGAGAGAGAGGAGAGGGCACTTGTCGAACAGAAAAGGGGAGATCCGCTGATTTATCTCGCGTTCGCAACAGATGAGTCCACGGTTTATCGATGTCGGCCCACTATCAAACTCTTTGCTCTATGGAAGAGCTATGCACGTTCGAACGCCCGAACTCTGATCTTCAAATTGTGCTTCACTAATTTCTTCGTGCCGATCGAACGAACAAGCAGTGAAGTTTATTCGCCTTCGTAACGCAAAGAACACGCGCAGTTTTGTCCATTCGATAATCAAATGATATGTTACGATTATTCTTGCAGATTGCGATTGTTTAGTCGTTCCCATAAAATATTTTCCATTTCCTTGCTCCTCGAATTTCACTAGAAAAACTCTTTGCGTGTACCATTTGCGAAAATACAAACGTACACAATGGGATTCTTCGAGAAGAAGAAATTTGTATGTATTATACATTGGCGACGGGACGCCCTCCTCTTTTTCGCGATTTTCTCGCACGATTTTGGTCCTTGACAGCATCTGGCGGTTAAAAATATTTTTTCCTCGTGTTTTCGTTCCGCCTCCTAGACGGCCTAGGCTTAGATCTGCGTTTCGCGGAGTAATTACGCGGCGCGCGAGACCTCTTCCTCCTCTCGCTCTGTCCGTCCCCCGCGACAGAAATACACTTCTCTTCTATAAGGACGCTAGGCGGGCGTGCGAGCGAACAAGCGAACGAGCAAGAGCGCGTAATACGACGAAAACGTGCCGCGAGAAATCTAGAACGCGCCCTCCGTCACGTTTAGACAATGGAAATGCAGAAACGAGCCGCGGCAACGTGACAATGATAGAAGCACGGTCTCCGCGTGAAATTTATCTCGCGATTTCACGCGGTCTGCACGAGCGCGCACCACCGAGCCGGTTTCCTGCCGCGTCGACTCGCGACAGACGCTGATATTTCGTACGACGAAATTTTTATTACAAAGAACTACATACGTTGTATATTTTAGTGTTATAATAGAAAAATTTGAAGATGTTTTGATTTTATAGAATTATTAGACTTTAGGGAACGATGTTGAATTAGACGAATTTTTGGTTTGAAATGCTATCGTTGTTAATTAGTATGTCGTGTCTAGTATCTTTTTATTCTCTAAGGTATGTTAAAATATTAAAAATCTTCTTTGTTTTTTGCCGTTTGAGTAATATTACAAAAATTGTTATGAAATAATGATCAAATAGCTTAAATTGAATGTGAAGAAACAAAGACTGGAGGAAAAGATAATAACGACGAAACAACGTTTCGAAATTTTAGATAGGACGTTTGAAGCAAGGACCACTATTGAACATTTATGACGAAAAATATTTGTCTGAAAGAATCTCTTTACCGAAATTTAAAATTCGATAAAAAGCTGAATAGAAAAATTGTTTCGAATTAAAAATGCTTTGAAGTCCGCAAATTCTTAATTATGTTATTTTTTCTAAAAATATAATGAACGTCAGAAATATTCCCCTTATCCAAACAGTCACATCTGTTGGTTGGAATAATAGAAATTCTATCATGTGGATGATGAAATTGCGTTGTAACATGTAAAGTATCTATTTTCCTTCTTTCAAAACGTCCGAAATAAAAGCATTTCCTGTTCTTAACGAGATAACCTACGCGATTAGAGTATTTGCCGTTGAATCGAAGCATTCTTACTAACGAGTTCATACGCCTTGACTTCTATAAATTTGTAATAGACATTTTCTGTGTATCTTGTTTTATAAAATTGTTTAGATAGTTAATGAAAGTGATAATTTATTGACGATAAGATCCTCTTCCGGCTGAAAGAGTTTTGGTGCAGGCAAAGACCGACTCGATATAAATAGAAGCATTGATTTTGCTACGCTTTCTATCTTACGTTGCATCCAATTTAAAACATTGAACAGCCTACTCGCACTTTTTAGTGCAATGAAATTTTTTTCTTTTTTCAAAGCGTCGTTGCTGGACTTTGAGCTGTTCCGCGGGTTAAAGAGTTTAGCTTTACACAAGCCTGTTCAAATTACTCGGTTTCTCCTTTTAATTAACCGACTAAAACTTGGTTGCCTCTTTTAACCAAAAGACGCAAAGTTTCTGTGTCAAAACTCTGTGCCTTTTTTCTTTTTCCATTTTATTCTTCTTCAAAGATACGGATCCTATTCTCTAGAAATTTTAGTTTCAAGAGAACAAAATTTGCACGTAAACTGTTAAGGATAAGTAATTACTCGACTCGATAAAGTAATTTCCTACTCGATGATTAATAACTTTTCGTTCGTCATCAAATAAAATTGTTAGATTTTTTTATTCAGTTATATTTTACGATTACGATCGATTAAATTGAACTCTAACACTTACCCATGAATGAACTTTTGCTAATTGACGAAGCTTTTCCCACGAATAGATGACGTCGATGAACCATTCCTTCCGTAAAAGTTGAAAGTCCCGGACGTAATAACGCGTCTTTAAATTTCGGCCAATGTCTCTGACGTAGTACTACGTCTTTTGCTACGTATCTTATCTGAAGAGGCAAAGGCTAAGACGAAGGACACTCGAGCTACGAATATGGTTGCTTACGGCTTACGCAATCGATTCTTCACTTTAAAAAGTCTGGCTCTCGACAGTACACGCTGACGAATAAGAATGGCTGTTCGGTTCGTACCGAGAATATTTAGATGTTAAACACTAAAAACGTATAATCTGCGTGAAAATAGCTCCTCTCTTATGTCAAACGCCATAAAAGTATACGAATACAAACGGAGAAGAAATTCGGCATCTGTACCGCGATTATCTCGAGTCCGGGATCAACGAGGACACCCTATGGACTTTTGACCATAGTCTGCTCATCCTAAATTCATCACGCAAGACTATTGACTTTTGGATCAAGCAATTGAAGTGAAAATTCAGAGCATAAATAATTATCCCTATTTTATACGTTTATATTATCCTACTGTGGGTATTGTCAATATTTATTGATGATTTATATGAAAGATACTTTTCCGTAAAATTCCTCTATTTTAACAACATGCTACTCCAGCCACAATTCTTTCACGCGTGGTCGATTCATCGGTGAAGAACTATACTGCTTTATTGAAATCCAGATTTTTCGGGCGAGCTACGAGCGTACCACATGCTGCTTCTCGCGAAGAAGCACGTGTTCACCGCACCCAATCATCGAAGAGACGCGCGCGTGCATTCGTGCACGTGTAGCTTACGCGTTTCTCGCGACCAGCAACGAAAAAACTAGTCTCTTACTCACATATGACGAGGAAGAAAGTTATGTGAAATTCATCGACGCGTCCAGATGTCGATGGATAGAACGTTATCGTCGTGTTGAAGAAATTGGAGAACGCTAGAGAAATAGAATCGTACAGGGGTTGTCCGAAATTGGAGAAATAAGATTTCTTTTACAAACATCGTTCTGTCGGTAATTATCGACTTGAGGATTTATCAATAATTGACAAAACTTGACAATTTGATGATTTTTACTTGGAAGATCGGTCTAATATGAGATACCCACAACGTTCAATTAATAAACGTTTACGCTTTGTTCGTCTGCACGAGGTGGGTACATATTTCTGTTTGTAAAACAGGAAAACTACTTTGTTTCCTCGTAAAAAACAATGATGGAGCACAATTAATTGTATAATTATCTAATTTGTAGTTTTTTTTTAGCTTAAGAAACTGATCCAATCTGAAGTATCATCCCATTTCCGGATTGAACAAGCTCGTAACATTTAAACCGTGACTGCTTCTCAGAATCAGATAATTGTATATTATTTCCCTGGACGAAAGATGGAAACAGCGATGTGATTCATAAGTCGATAGATATCGGTTTGTCTATTTCATAAGTGAAATTAATTCTGCTCTCAGAAACTATTCTACCTGTTAATTACCCTAGAACTAAAGTGTAATATTTTCCTTCTAAGAAGAGAATAAATATACGTTACGTATATTACCTCACGATCATTGTATTTCGATGGAATCTGATTTCAATTCGATTCATCTTTAGATTAAAGTAATACGCACTAAAAATTCTGACGTTTACAGAAATAGTTCTACGAAATATTCCTTCTGGAACTAACGTATATAATGTACGTTATTCCTTCATATTATGAAACACAAACATTCTAGTTTACCAGGAATAATAACCAGGAAAACAATGGGAATCGAAAAAATCTCTTTCTGGTGATTACCGTGAATGATTCAATTCCTCCTCTGATTTAATTGTTCACGGTATTTATTGAATATCGTTTCTTCTACTACAAGAAAAAAGAAAGATTCCGAAAGAAATTAAATCTAATAGAATCTAATAGAACAATTTTCCTATTTCTAATTAAGTATAAGAGTGAGGAGAACTAATTTTACTGTCAAATGAGGCCTGATTCGAAGATAAAAAGAACAATTTTCTAATTATGGAAAAAATAAAAGTTGTTATCCTTAGACTAAAGATTAATTGGCGTAAAACCTGAACTTTATACTAATGACTCATTTTTCTAAGGAAACAGATAGTTTTGTCAAGAAAAAAACGCGATTCGGTCAAATATAAACATCAAGGGTGACAGTAAGAATAATCGACGGCAAATATTAAAAATATTTATCGTGTTCTGAAATCAAAATCAAGCAACAGTCGATCCGATCAAATTTCTCGAAAAGAATGATCGATTTCAATAGAAGAACACGATTTCGGAATATCGGTTCGTCGGATGATTTTGGAGCTGAAAGAAGTACCGGATCGTTGAGTTGACCTCGCAACCTTCGCTCGTCTTCACCAGAAGCCGAAGATAATCTGCCGACCATTTCCCCCGCCCGCAGGCGCGCCGATTGATGGATAGACCGTGTTACAACACGCGTACACAACAATAATCCATGCTTAATAATCACGCTCGATTATTGCGCCTTATGTTCGATTATGTAATTCTCTACGGAGCATCACGAACTCTCAGCCGGGTCCGATCGATCGCGAGATTTAGATTTAGATTTGGTAATTTGGAGACGGAAATTGGTGGACTAGTCTGGACTAGAGTCCGTTGCTAAATTAGTGACAGATAGAGTTTAGACGATGTATTCGGTGAATAGGTGTAAGGAGGCGATCTCGAGATTTCTACTGCTTGCCTGAAGTTGGTGTATATCTGTCTGTCCTTGAATTGAGTTCAGAGGATGGGTTAGAAGGATGGATTGGTAATAGGGTGCGAGATGTTGGTATAATTGTTTTTGGAACGATGATATATATTTCTTGGTTTATTCGTTAATATTTTACTATTATTTATTATTTATTCATTAATACACGAAAGGATTATTGATCCTAAAATTGTGGTTGAGACTGAGAAACGAAAGTTTGCAATGATGGATGAGAATTTGAGATTCTGTAAAATTATTTTTAAAATGATATCTTGTGTCTTCCGTTCATGGAATTAATTGTACATTTTTTGACTAATCTTTTTATACGAAAAATAAATATTGTAACCACGTATCTTTAAATTAGGTTTGAGAAATGACAGAGGAAGATGCATAGATAATTGGAGATGGAACGTTAGGGAGGTTTAAGTTAATATTCCTTAAATGACTTACGACGATCAAAGTTTCTTATTAATATTTAGAAAGAAGAGAAAGAATTTTGAGTAAAACCTCTTATGCCGCGTAATATTCTGATGACTATGAAAATTACTTGTTGACAGTCTTGCTAGCTATTTTAAGGGATATGAAACAGTGACTGGTAATGTGAAAGACGTCAGAGTAATTTTTTTGTTACTAGTTTCAACATTGTTGCTATAAGCGTGAAGACAAAGATCAATTGATTTGCAATTTAGTCGCAAAGGCAGTGTTCTTCTCCTCTCCTATTGAATCACCAATGAAGAATAGGCTCGCGATCGTCTATCGACGGCATAGTAGCATTAACCGTGACACGTGTCAACGCGTTACATTATGAATTATAATTAGATTCATGAGTACTCATTTAACGCCGACGGAGATAATTCCGATCATTGCGCGACACACTTGCTACTTTGTAGACGTTATGCAACATCATATGTGACACGAGGAAACAAAGTACTAATCGTGCCACGTGATAGAAGAAGAGACAAAAAATGAAGTGTCGATATCGTTCATACCTTTCCGTATATATAACACGTGGCAATTATGCGACACAGAAGCATCTCGAATAATGAGCAAGAAATATACAATTCCTCGTCATCGGATTAGGTTAAAAAATATATCACTTTTTTAATTATGATATTGGATTGTTCGAGTTATTGAATATCAATGTGTTATAATATATGTATATAGCAATTAACTTGTTATTATATCGTGTGACAGAGCTAAATCCGACACAGAATTCCTATCATCGGAGAACATCGCCGTACAAGCGCATTCATCACCTGACTGCGATAGAATTCCATTTATCTAAATTCATTAGAAGATAAACGATTTATACGTAACTGGAGTTTATATATAGCAGAAGTTCACTGATTCTTCTCGCTATGATTTTCCACACAGCAGGAGTTTACATTCAGATAATTAGATTCGATCGTTTCTTCGGGGGGCTTCTTTACAAAATTACATCGATGCGAAGGATCAAAGAGCTAACCATTTGTGTTTTCGTTTTTCGTTGCAGACTGAGGATGTCCTCAAAGAGGAAGTCACCACCAACGAAGCTATCGGAGGGCGGGGGCGGTACGGGTACAGTGGCAGGCGCCAACGAGGAGGAAGAGGATACGACCTCGTCGGTGACCGGTGGTCCCGGTGGCGAGGTAGCCGTCGGTGAAGAAGGTCCTACCACCCCCGTCGATATCGAGGAGTGTTACCCTCATCAGAGGGGAGGTGACTGCGAGTCGTCCGGCTGTTCGTCGCCGGCGACTACCAGCGAGCCGGATCTCCGAGATTCGCCCTCGCCGTCGTCGAATTCCCTGCAAAGCAAACGACAAAGGATCGTTTTATCCAGCCAGGAGACTCTAGCCTCCTACCATTATCCTCACCACCATCACCATCACCATCATCATCATCACCATCACCACACGAACACATCATCGTCGTCGGGTGGTGTCGTGGAACCGGCCAGCTCCTCGGAGTGTGGCTCGCCGCCAACCCCCTTAACCGTCGACCCCTATTACCCGAGCCATCCTCACCACAACAACAACAACAATACCGTCACGCAGAATAATAACAATAACAACGGCGGTAACGCAACAACTGTTACGAGTAAGAGATCCATGGACGACGTTCTCAAGAGGTTAACCTGTAAAATGAACAGCGAGTCGCTGTCGTTGCAGGACGATACCAGTAATAACAGGCGGAACAGTCCGCCACCCTCCTCTACGCCGACCGGACACAACGCGCACTGGTTAGTGTTTTGTTCATGTTCTATTATGAACGAGTTCTTGGGGATTTCAGGGGGATGAATCGGGGTGTGTGTGAGATATTTGGAAATGAAATGGTACGAACTTTGTGAATATGAAAGAATCGCTCTTGTTTTATAATATTTTTAACGTGTTTATGAAAGAAATAGCTATGGTAGAATATAATAATTACCGATATAAATAATAATTAATATGGAAAATAATAATTACCATTCGTAACATAAATTTGTGAACATCTCATACAAAGAACATTTAATTTTTCTTACTTGCTTCTAATTTCTTATCAAAGAAATTTCTTTCCATCAGATATAATATCGTAAACTTTCTTACGCGATCTAAAGGAATCTATATAAATAGGATTTAAAGTTAGCGACAATAATCGAAATTGTCGAGGAAACAAACTTCGATAAAAATTTAAGCGAAAAATTATATTTTTCTTTACGCTCTCTCGATCTAAAAACTAAATGACAGCGAACAATTTTCGTTAAAATGTATCTGTTATCGCGCAGCTACTTTTTGTAATCATTCGGCATTTCAGATATAAAACCTGAAATAACTCTTCTTTGACTATCTTCATTATTCGCGATAACCGCACAATATTTCTCAAATCTCCGAAGAGAGAATTTTCCTTGATATCCCCTCGTGAATTATCTTCCGAAAAAAGAAAACATCATTTAAAGTTCACCATTTTGTAATATAGAATCCAAGGTATCTCGAGTAACTTTACAAACATCGGAGTGTCCATCGTTAGAAAATGGAGTAGCTCCAGCTGTCGCGTATCGGCTATTTACAGTTTTCCTTTCTGTGTTTCTACCACGATAGTGGACGACATTAATTAAACGGCGCCAGGAAGTGGCCAGTCAGCCGGGGGAAATGAGGCCGACTCCATTGGCGAGCGTTCCTTCCTGTTTCCCAGATTCACCGCGCGAGTTCTGACGAGATCCGCCACGGTTTCATGTACGTTGTCGTCCATATTACGCAATCTGTATCTCCTTTTAATTAGCAGATATTGTTTCTGTTCTAACTGCCGCTCGTGGCTGGTGGATTCGTCACGATGTTGCAATCGTCACGCTTTTAATCTGCTGTTGTCTTCCGACCAGCTATCTGCCACTTTTATACACTTTACATAATCCATAAATACAGCGGTTATAAGAAGTATATTTGCACATATAGCACAACTTCGTTTATTTGAATGGAAAAAATTAATGTAGCTTATATAGGAACGATTAAACGAACTCCAATTATACAAGCTACTCTTTTCCCGACAAGTTCGTCCTTCAAATTATACAACATTAAGGCAGAATTTTTAAAAGAAAATCGTCGTGGAACAAATTATTTTTTACATCCATAGTGATGGTAGAATTTCAAACGTTCAAACATTATTTTTCGAATAGATCGTCCAATGTACAAATATTTCAAGTATTTTTTTAGCTGTTTTTTTCAAACACGACCCTTCGAATAGATCGTCCAATATATAAACTTTCCGTTTTGTAACGACGAGCATAGAACTATCGCTGTTCAAATATAAAAACTGTCATTGGAAACGTTCATCATTGATTTTTACTTTTCAAGCCTGCATACTACGCTAGATCTCTATACAGCTTGAAACTTCATTTCAAGAAGTTGAATAAGGGTAATTTTAAAAAATCTGAACGCGTACTTCAATTTTCTAGGTTCTATATTAACCACACAATCTTAAAATCGATCTGAATCTCAAGTTATAACTTTCTCGCCAGAATATTTAACGCTAACAGAAATATCCTTGCGAATGTTTGTTCGATGTGAATTAGAATATTTCTCGAGTCGTAATTCGCGTTCTTCTCGAGACTCTCTTTCGAGATTCAACGTACGCGAGAAAAACCCTAACATCTCCGATAGCAACGTCAAGAGTTACAGCAGAAGTATCGAGCTTCTATTCTGTCCTCTCCTCTGTATCGGCCGCGGAGAATAACAACGCGAACTGCTTAAATTTGGCCCCGCAAGTGGCCCACAAAAGCGTCCATTGTTCGAAGAACGACAAGATCCACAGATTCCAGTCGTAAACTGACTCTTCGTTACCGAACGGAGATCCATCCGTGAAATACAAAGAGGAGCGAGCGTAAAGGAAGTCGTCGAAAGACGGGAGCGAGGGCCGAGGGCAAAAAAACAAAGGGTCCACAGAGAGAGAGCCTGAAAATATCCAACTTCTCGGCTCAGGGACAAAGAAACGCGTCCGAGGAGAGGACGATAAGAAATCGGACGAGTCGACATTTTATCCTGGACTATGCCTTCCTTCGTTTCCATTTCACGCGAACGTTAAAAACGTACAGGAAGATCCGCGAAGTGTTAGGTACTCGTGGATTTTGATGAAACTCCATGAATGGGCTGAAAGTTGGAAAGTGATTATGCTATTATCAATGTAGGCATTCATACTAATTACTTGGAAAATGATTAGAATATACTTATAGGCAATATTGTGTTTCGAGATTGTTAATGTATTTACATTCTTAATTCTAATTTTATGGCACTGGTTAATTTACATTAGCTTACAGTAAACATGGTTTCACAACAGAAACTAGTAACATATTGCAATATTCTAGATAAAAAGTAATATTTTTTTTATGTGCATTTAGATATGACTTTTATAATGTTGATTCGATCGAAGTTTTATTAAAAAGTAAAGGTAACACCAATCGTGATCTATTAAGATAAAAAGTATGCAATCGACGAGCATTAAAATTTGCAATTTCAAATTGAAAACGAGTTGCAGGATAAACTTGTAAAAAAAAAGTGGTTCTAGCAGTTATTCTCGTGTTAACAAGTTTCACTCGACATTGACACATGCCACTTTACAAATGTTGCAAATATTTCATCGAGTCCTGATTGATGTAGAATAAACTAAAGTCAGAGGTATGTTCAAAATCAAAATTTTCATTTTTAATATTATATTTCAGAAAGCACCGTGTTTATCTCGCGAACAGTAACGAATTCTATCTATCTATTAGCTTTCTCTTTCCGTAATCATGATAAAATCATAATAAATTCCGACAAACTCTCGTTAGTAACGAATTAAAAAAGTAACACACACGAAGAGAAATTTACCTTATTATAAAAAAGCCTAGTGTGGAAAGACGGAAAAAAAGTAAAACGAGCGGGATTTATCGTGGATACGATAGAGGCGCGTGTGTACGTTATCGCGAAATACGATTAGACTATATTCAAAGTCGATATCGCACGGTCACGTAATAATAATTGCTCCATGTAATCAGGCTCGTGAATGAATTGATTCTTTGTATCGGCGCGATGGGGACGCTTGGAAGTTTTTCCGTTCTCTCTGAACATCTCTCGCACAATGTACAACGTCGAGGATACAGAGTAAAGATTATCCGCACGTGGCTAATTATGGATCACCGTCTCGTTGCGAACTTCTTTTGTACAGGGTGATGAAAGAACTCGACTAATGTCCAGGAACCATACATACATTCACATGTGAAGATAATTTTCTTCTATATTTATTGGAGTATCTCGGTTTGGAACATGTTATTTTGGCTGTGTTGACAAACTACAATATGCCTTAATTTAGAACCATGTATATGTATATATATCTTTAGAAAACTGTGCATATTATTAGAAACACGAAGGTGGAATTAACCTTTGGTAGTAAAAATTGCCATTGAGTAATTTTATCGTCGTGTTATAGAATACTTTGCCTACAATTAGAATTTTAGCTGCGCCGTGCATCTCGAGCATTTTGCGATCCAATTGTCTCGTTATTTTGGTAAAGAAGTTACCTAATTCTGACGTAAGGAACACGAGAAACTTGTTATCACTGTCAGTATGGTAATCATAAAATTGTTGGAAAACAATTAAAACAAGGAGATTTCAAGTTTTATAATAAATTTAAAGAAAGTTTAAAGTTCAACGACGTTTCTAAATATTAAATAGAAAGAAAACGAAAAGCACAGAAATTGCTAAGAAAGTCATGAAAAAATTTCAACGGGATGTGCATGACCTTTCCAACCGAGAATCGGAATCATCTGCCAAATATGCCACAGTGATTCGTCCACGCGTATCTTTCGTTCTATAATTCCCTCGTTTTCCTTTCCGAATCATCGGCCACGAGAAATCTACCAAACATTCCTACCGATGATTGAAACAAAACTGTCGCGCGGAATCTTCTCTGACTGGTAACATCGAGCCTGTTCGAAAAGCAGACGGAACGTGGCAGAATGCAATCCCCGAGGCAGCGTGTAACCATTGAAAGCAAACCGGTGAACTTGGCAAGCACGAACGAGCAGACAGAATCGTGCCAGCCCGCTGCCCACACGCCGCGTGGGTATCGGGGCCAAAATTCTTCCAAAATTCAGCCAACTGTACGACAACTCGCACTTACGTGACGTTCACCCGCTTTTTGGATTACATTCAATTCTGGACCCGACCCCGCTCCGATAGAAATACTTGTTTTAACGACCGATCGCGAACTCGAGCAAATTGCGTTTACTTCTGATCGATCGACGTAGGCAGATTTTTACACACATATGTTACTAACGCCGGCAAATTGTTGATATTTTGATTTATTATTTGTTATCGTGGAGATTTTACAATTTCTAACTAGCGACGTAATTTGACAAATTTTGCGCATAGATTCGACTCAATTTCGAAAAATTTTCCATAGGAATTTTGGTAAATTTTATTCCGTGTGATCGAACACGTATGTCACTTATTTTCGCAGATGCCATAATTTATAATTTAGCAAGCTAGCCACTGTACACTTCGTTGTAAGAAATATATCACTAGCAATATTTATTAAAGTTCGGATGTTTAGATTTCAAGCTTGATAAAGTAGTTTTACTTCTCAAGCTGATTCAATAAAACCATCTTATTCGAAGCTCGATGACGCGGTTGAGCCAAAAACTTAATAAAATCAAAAAGATTTGTCAAGCAGTTTATATCGAAAAGTTGGTTTTTTTTCGATCAGGAAATTTTCGATCAATTAAATCGAAGGTTCAGAAAGAAAATCGTGGATCGTCAATGTTCGTTTGTTCTGCAACAAGAGCGTTGTTATTTTGTAATCATTCTCTGCTTAGATATTCCGCGATGGCTTTTCAAACTAAATCAAACAACACCAGCATTATTCGCTGCTCGAAGCAGATTGCAGCTGCTATACCGTGAATCATTAAACCGTGGAAAGAAGTGGATCGCCAATAGGCAATAAATTTGCCTTATTTCCTTTACAATTTAACTTCTCTTACGCTTGATATCAAAGTCAATGGTAGAAGAAAGACAGAAAGGAAAAGTATTACCATATACAAAGCTTCAATACATAGTCTTTAAAAACCATAAATCAAGAAGGGATTCTACGTTCAGTGGAGAACGACAGAGATTCAAATGGAATAAAACTTGTTAATCGAAAGTATATTAATCCGTATGTGATGTCTGTAAACGGAGACGCGCGTGGAATTAAAATGGGCGCGTCGCATTTAAAAATCCGTATATTATTATTACACGCTCCACTTTTGATACTAATATCTGCTTGCCAACTTCCACCATGCGTGTCACGCGTGTGCAAGCGTTTAATGATATAAACCGTCGAGTACACGCTGCAGATAAAAGTATCATCAATTTCATAATGAATGTAAGCTTCGACCAAAATTACGTTATAGCATGTCGTGCGATAAAACACATAACCAACAGAGGCGAAAAGTAAAAACAAGGGGAAAAGGAAAAGAGATAATCGAAAGCAGTCGTTATTTACGCGTAATCCAGTTTTATTTGCAAACTTATCGTACGATCGATACACAAACATTTGATGAAACGTTTGTGTCGCGAATCGTTTTATTGGATGTTCGATGATCGAAGATGGAGTACCCCATCGACGAAATTAAACTAGTGCGCTTCTTATCGTTCATTCAGCTCCGTAGGTGACCTTATTTTTAACCGCGTGACCGCCGAAAATAACGGTATGTCGCAAAATTGGCGTGACAAAAGAAGCAACACGCGTGACATGGCCTATTTTTGGTCAGCCGGAAAGGCTAAGTCCTACGAACGTACGGCGTCGCCAGCGGGGATGATAATAGCGACAGAATGAGCCTTTTGTTGCCTGATACTGAGGTCAACAGGCGCGAATAGAATCTTGTAGCCGCCCACCGAGCGTTATTATCTTTCGAAAGAAAGCCACGCACAGCAAGGGTCTTTCATCGGTCGCGCAAGGATAAAGGACGTATCTTTTTTCTCGATAGGTAACGGTTTTATGAGGCGCGATTTTTGTGCCGTTGATGAGTCGCGAGGAACGTGTACGATGTGTACTTTAGGGTCTAATTAAGCTTGCATAGCGTATAGAACTCATCCAACGACTTTCCCTTTCTTCTAAATATTTTTCTTTCTGCTATTTTTTGTAAGGATTATTACATTTGATACCTATAGCTTTCCATAAATAATCGATACCTTTTTAAGCTATAAATTCCTTAAAAAAGTTCAAAACTATCCCGAAGCTTCGAACAAACACCATGGATCTACCATTGCGACATCGTTCCGTCAAAGAATAGGAAAAACTATAGCCTTTTTCTTTTGTTGCAAAGTAGATTTCGTAACCATTCGCGCATCACGCGGTAAGAACGCACACCTGAATCATCCAGCGAGGGTCGGTCTTTAAAATTCCAGCGTCCCTTTAACCGTTGACCCCGTAAGAAACGCCATACAGTTCGGGGCGGAACAGTTCCGTATATGTATATTGCCCTAGATTCCAGAAGGCGCGGTTCTTTCAATCCTCGTCCTTATCCTCTGGTTCGACGATGTCCTTCACGATTTCGTATGCTCGCCTCTCGTTGCATAGCCCATCGCGCTGCCGCTGCTCCGGCACAATGCGTCCGTATCACTTATTCGTGGTCCATTTTCCTCGGTATAAAAGAGAGAGGAACGAGAGCTCCGGGCGTAGACCAGGAGGGCACTTTAGAAGGAAGAAACCGCGGTGAAACGAGGAGAAAGGTGCGCGAGAGCGAGCGAAACGACTACTAAAGGCAGAGGAAAGGAAAGAGAAGGAGAATAGGAGGGTGGGTTGGCAGAGAGGGATGGAAGGAAAGAGCGAGGAACACCCCATCACGGGGGCAAACACTCGGGCTACCGTGATTGCGCGGCCGCGACCCTATCTATTATTCACCTGGCTCCCGGCCCTATGTACGCCAACTACTATCCCATTCCAGAGACCGGCAGAGCCACTGGAAACTCTTGCTCGCACGCGAATAGCCTCGTACGTGGCTGATCTACGTACCAGGACTGCTTGTGCAGCTTCCTCTTCCCTCTTCCTCTGTTTCTGTGTCTGTTCATCGCCTTCCCTCTCGCTCTCTTACTTTTTGTCCTTTTTTTCCATGTTGGCTCTCTCGGTTTCTCTCGCCCGTTGTGCACCGTGCCGTGCAAACTACAGGGACGAGAAACGACCTCCCTACGCGTGTACACGTACGTAAAGCGTAATTGACCGTGGTTTGATGGTGTACGTTGCAGCGGAGGCGTCGCCAGCGTGGCGAACAGCGTGCCACCCTCACCCCCGGCCTCTGGCAGGATGCAGAACACGGAAAGTCAGGTCCAGCAGGATAGCGCGTCAGCGTTCCTCTTCACGGAAAGCTTCGCAGAGAAGGAGCGCAGGCTCTCCGAGATGATCCTACAGCTGCAGCTGCTCAGGGAACAATTGCTGCAACAGCAAGATCAGTCGAAGGTAGGAGGACTTGTTGATTTTATTTCAGGTTTGGTGGGGTTTCTACTGGTGAGGAAGAGAGAATTGCGGATTTTTAAGTGTAAACTAGGTTTTCTGGAAGCTCAGGTTAATTGGTTTTTTGTATAAACTTGTTTCTCTCTGTGAATTTTGGATTAGCTTTTTGACCAACGTCCTTGTGACCGAGATTTTAGAGACTTTCGCAAACAGTTACAATCTACTTTACTATTATTTAGTATAAACGAGTCTCATGACGCGCGATCGTCAATCAAATCGACAATGATATCGTCGATCTGTAACTTTATGCTACC
Organism: Bombus bifarius; assembly: GCF_011952205.1. Classification (NCBI taxonomy): domain Eukaryota; kingdom Metazoa; phylum Arthropoda; class Insecta; order Hymenoptera; family Apidae; genus Bombus; species Bombus bifarius. The sequence goes on along the minus strand of NW_022884914.1, from coordinate 6,438,684 downwards.
GATCAACCTCAAAATCACGATATCAACGCTCGTTATTCTTAACACCCGCGTTTCGTGCTTCCAAAAAATATAGTTTATACCGAGAGTCATTGGACCACGTTAATCACAACACTTTCTATCATGGAATTTCATGGCTTTGTGGATAAGAAAATGGTCAAGTAGATCAATTATATTTGTTATCAATGGCAGGAAAGAAAGAATGTTAACAAGCGATACAAAGCACGATATACATGCGAAAGTAAATTAATCGCAAATATTTGCGGTTTTCTACTTTCGAATTTTCATAAAATCATCATTGATCGTATCATTAGATGAAGCATTAGGTACCGTATTATTAGGTATCGTCGGAACCTGTTTGAATGGATCGATTTTACGCGGGTTATAGATACCGGCTTAGCTGCTACGATCTAGCAGCGGAATTATTTTCGGCTAATCGAGGCCAGCAGAGAAATTGATTGTCTGAGACACCGTGGTTGGCAAGCTAATATCGCCGATACAAAATTCGAACGTACACGCGACGTGACGAGCTAACGATGCTCGCGTATGACTCGCGAGATTTATCGATCAACCGCAGAAGAGGGACGAGGTTCTAAATTTATATATTAGCGGGCACGAATTTACCGAGATCGGAAAGCGACTATCAATAGCCGATAATTTGTCTTGTACTATTAAGCCGTTTCGTGATCCAACTTGTCTGTGTTATACCGTGACATTTATCTCAGTCTCGCGGGATACGGTAATCCGCTGATCGATCTCGCTTCCAACTTATGTTTCACTTAGCGATTCGACGTATAACTATACCCTAACGGGGATTTAATTAACGCAACTCTGGAACACTGTTATCGACGAAAGTCGAAGATACGAGATTTGTTAGATTAGATCTGCAGCTCGAATAGAGGAAGAAATGTACATAATAAAGTAGGGTTATTTGAGTTATCTCGCTAGGTAAGTCAAATGTGTAGTTCATTTTCGGGCGTAGATGACTTAAAAATTGCTCGTAGCCGAATTTGACGAATTACAGGAAAGTTACTTGGCTTGAGTCAAATAATCATATTTTATTTCATCATTAAATCTCACGTATAATCGTAAGTGAAAACTTGTCAATTGTCCAATTCGTAGTTGCTATGAAACATTTGAATTTGAAGAAGACAATTTTTATGCAAGAAGATTATTGACGCGATGACGAAATAAACGAAAAAGTATTAAGGAGGATAATTGCACCTTGTCTAATTTAACTCGGTTCTGTATGAAAAAGTTACTGACTCGATATTAGCCAGCTGTGAGCTTAAACAAATATCGTTGCTTTACAACTGCTCCAATTAAATCTTGCAGCGATCGTATACACAATTAAATTTAATTATCCCCGCTTACTGTTTCGCTAAACGGGATCGTTAGTCTCGGGCGACGCGGAGGGGGTGATACGTTTCAGGGATCCGCTAACGAAAGAACAAACGATAAAGATCGGCCGTGGTGTCTTCAATGCTGTTTCGCGTGCAACAATCTAGACTAATCAGCAATTATGCAAACAGTTGCAAAACCGTGGGTGCAAATTTAAACCGCTACTAGCGGACTAGAACCCGCGAGAAAAAGAAAACGAAGACGATCTGATTCTGTGCCTTAATGAATAACGTAAGTACGTTAAACGAACATTTATTATTTATTATTTGTCCTGATAAATATGATAAATATGTAAAAAATGGGAAATCAACGTAGATAGATAAATGTAAATTTAAGTTAATTCGCGATATTTGAAGAAACATTTCTTCTATCGTGTTTCCAATATTTTGAGGAATCGCTCGCATAAATGTATCATCTTATTCGAGCAACATGAATGAAATTTTTCTTGTGTACACTAGACGATATTACATTTATTCCATGTGAAAAAAGGATATACTACATTACGTAAATAGACCTAGATAATTTTCATTTCTCTTTAATACCTTTGCGTAAAGTAAAATGAGCATGCAGCTACACTAAAAAGAGCTTCTTTAAATATTGGACGTAAGAGGAACATTCTAGATGCATCACTCCACAGTAGGCTCTTTAACGCGTTTAACGTTATCGATGGACACATCGATTCTTTACGAGGGACCTTATAACCTTCGAAATGTAAAAAAATTCTAAGATATTTGTCTACGTACAAGTATCGTTTTATTTATTATTCTTCGTATATCAAACCCAATTTTAGGCTAACTTATCATAATCATCGTTTAAAAATATTATAAATTCTGGTCCCACGATCGAAATATAAACTGTGGAAATACGCGAACAAACGCAAAAATATTAAGACGTATGTCTCTCGCAACTCTGCGTAACATTGAAACGAATCGAAGCCCATTACAGCATCGTGCACCAGAGAAACTCATTATCCGTGGCAATGCGTGGAAGCGGACACGGCGTTCTCCTCGATGGCACGCGTCTCTCTCGTGCAGGGCGTCACGCGCGAGTTCATCGCATTCCTCTCGAATCCTCTGCACGAACCACGGCACATCTCTTACCTCTCTAATTTCCATATTTGTTAAAAGAAACCTTGTACAGGATACGAAACACGCGAACAATGCTGGATTCTCTCTTTTGATTCCTTGAGGCGAGGCGACGTCTCATAGACATGAACGATCGTATCAGCGGCATCGCGATGACTGGATACTCCGCGCGACCTGAAAAACTGCGGGTCATCGCGTGGAAGCGAGGAACGGCTTGCTCGCTCGCGGGAATCGCCGAGAAACCTGTCTGTTCGCAAAAATGCGAACGCGTGCAGATAATACCCGATGTATTACCGTTATTATGCCAGTCATTTACGTGCTGCACACGCGCAACCCCGTCGCCCCGGTCCGCCCCGCTGTCCCGCTAAATTCATCCCGCAGCGAGATTCTGCGAACGCGTTTTAAGCAAACACGCTCGTACTGGCGTGGCCCGCTATACCTGGATGCATGGTCAGCCTCGTGTGCGTCTCAACGCCGTGGGATCATCTGGTAGCTGCGAGCATGTCGGTTTTAGTCGATTGGTAGCGACTATCTCATCGGGTTTGATAGATTTTCAATTGCAGGTTATGGATGAGACGCAGAGATGGAAGGTAGAGACGAGATACGAGGCTTGTGTGTTAGTCATCGATTATGTTAATTATACTTCATGACGTAGATCGTCTGTAAGTCGGTCTTATCTAGCTAATTTCTACTTTTTCGTTTTGCGTGTCTTATCTGATACTCGACGCATCAGTAATCTTACGTTAGAGTCAATAGTCTTGAGAGTTACAGCATAATTGATATGTATAAGATGCGAACATATTACGAAGCAAGAATTAGAAATTCGTTCATGCACGTGGTCGTGGAGTTTCTAGAAATTGACAGATTACTGTAGCGCATTTAATTAACATACACCTTTGCTTTTCAAAATGTTTTTATCGGCAAATGGCGAGATCTTTTTTAACGATTCTTCAAAGTCGATAAAATAAGCAAAGCCATTTCTACGATAACGCGGTACAAATACATATTTCAAATCGAACTATCGCAGACAATAAGCATACAAAATTCCTCTCTAGACTAAATCGCCTTATGCCTTAAAACAAACTATTACAAACAGCATAGAAAATTTTTCTCGCAGACGAGCTACTCGTTCCTTAATAACTCCGCGAAGAAGAAACTCGATGAGACAGGAAACATTGAGGATCCTCGTCGCGAGCGCTTCTCCAGAAACCGCGTTACAAGCCGGGGCGGGTCGGCACTTTGCAATCTCTCCGCAGCGTGTGTCGCCGCTCTTGCAAGGGTGGAGAACGTTTTCTCGTCGGCCATTTCATCGGCACCAAGTGAAAACGCGTTTGTCGGCGGCGTTTGCGCGGCAGCGGCAGCCGCCTCGAGAGTTAGCCGACGTTAAAACGGAAGTGCGACCGTGAAGGAAAGAAGGACAGAGACGGATAAAGCGTCGAAGAAAGACAAGGATAAAAGAGAGAAAGAGAAAGAGAGGGAGAGGGAGAGAGAGAGAGAGAGAGATGGATAGAAGAGAGAGAACGTAGGAGGAAGGCGGTAGTCTGAACGTTCTCCTCCTCTCGGGTCCCGGAGGGCGTATAGTTATGTTCGAGTTGGCAGACTCGGGGTCGAGTGGGGATCTCCCTCTCCTCTGTTCCCCTCTCTTGCTCTCTCCCGCTCTCTTTCCGCCTGTTTCTCTTTCTTTCTTTCACCTTTCCACCTGTTATGCGACTCTGTGCCATGCTGCATTGGCACAGGTGTGCAGCCACGTACTCGTTCTCGAAAGCACACACCACCTTCGAAGGCTACACCTTCGACCTTTTTCTTCCTCCTCTCTCAACGTGCATACGCTACTCTCTTCCCCTATATCCTCTACGGCTCCTTTCCACGCTCCTTCTTTCCTTTCCTTCCGTTCCGCTCCTTTTCTTTCCTTTTCCTCTACTCCGCCGTCGTCTCTTTGCTCCTTTCTCTTCCTCTCACGAAAACCCCGTCTCGCTCGTTCTTATATTCTGTCTCATTCGAGGAACGAGCAAAGCGATCGCGTGGGCGGTGAGAGCTCTCTTCGTTCCTCTTCCCTGAGGCGCCTCGGCGAACCTACCTATACCTTTGCTCGTACACCTGTGCAGGAGCATATTGTCACGCCCAGTGGCTCGAGCGTACAGACGAGATGCACCGGCCGACGCGCCGCTCCCGACCATCGCTCCTCTTTTATTTACAGCCCCGGTCCGCTCGCTCGCCAAGTAACGCGTGACCCTTTCCTACGATTGTCTATATCGGACACGACAAAGATGCGGTGAGATCGGCCGATGACAGTCGATGGTGCGCGTTTAAGTTTTCATGATAGAGCAGAAGAGCAGAAGATACGAAGAGGGTGTGACCCGGAGAAACGAAGGGTAGGTGGTTCATGCGGTTCCGTAGTAATGGGAGTAGTACGTTGACACTATTGCGAGAGTTTTCGATGTAAGTATTTTGTAACTTGGGGGAAGTTGGTCCTAAAATTTGGAAAGATCGTGCGAGCATCGATAAGAGACATTCCTTGATTAAGTGACGATGGAAGCTAAGAGATAAAAGATATTGTAAAGTAGAGAATTGCAATGATTAATTGAGATTTATCTTGGACATCTATTGATGTTCTAAAGGATAGGTTTATTGATCATATAATCCTGCTTGATCAGGTGTGAATACATTAACGATAAATAATGCAAATATTACGAACGTATTGTTAGATGATTTATGATGTATCTATGTTACCAGATCTACCATCGAAAATCCATAATATTACCGCAGCAAAACATTTAAATATACTACTTCTCTGAAAGACACTTGCTATTAGCATCTTGCTGATGAAAATCTTAACCAAATTAATTCAAAGAATGTATATACATTATATATGTTTGTTGTCGTTCTCGAAAATTCGCCACGTTGACTAGGAGAATATTCGATTCTGCAGAGCGCAAGAATTCGATCGATGACGTTTAGAACGCATCCTTGATACCTGGAAAGGAACCTGCGACACGCGATGCAGGTTTATTCATCGATTCTCATTCGCCGGTTTCGCGACTTATCTTCTTACCTGTTCGGACACGTATAACCTTCGTCATATAGATACCGATATTTGATGACTCTCCAGGAAACTGTGGCAGGTGAGCGTGAAATTTCTGCTTGCTATCCAAACGTCTGTGTCGCACATGTTACACCGTCAGCGATTAAAGTTGAATTCTATGAAGTAAACTGCTCCATGTCGCTAAAAATGTCGAAACAAGTCTGGATATTAGATATAATTGAGAAATTTGTATTTTATCAAGAGCCACTGCTTTAATTTCGCGTATCGCTATACATATTTATGTTTGTAACTTCATAGGTAAAGTGCGTTTCTACATTTTGATATTGCTTTTAATGAAGTGGAATGATAGAGGAAGATCTGTCTGATTCGGTGCTTGACGTGAGTGTAAGTATTATATCTCGAACTGTTTCGTAATACTTTCAAGCCACTTTAATATCATCGTTTGTTATTTTCATGCTTGTGCGCCGTAATTTATTTTTGACCTAGCGCAAATATTTAGATTGTTTAATTTTATCGTAAAATTGGTAGAAACCGCTCCCAAACAAAGTGTTTTCGTACTTCAAATACAACGACGGATGAAATCGTCAAAATCTAATTTGCGTCTTCTATCTATACGATTTATATTCGTTATTTCAATTCAAAAGATCAAGCATTGAGAACGTTCAAAGACGTCGATGGGATGAATTTCAAAAATGTTTATCTGAAATCTTCCATAATCTATCATATTAATTAAAATTTCGAAACTAGCCACGTGTAACGCGATCGGCATTTTGTCAATTGTGTTGCGTAATATGCAAAGTATTCGTTGCTTCCAGGGTAAACATATCATCGTCGATGGACGTTAAACATTTCAATGCTCTTAGAAAACCTACGTTTCATCATCTTAAAACAAAACTCGAGCACAAATTCGCATTTTGATTTAAACAAAAAAGCTGGGAACCGTCGGACATCACGGCGCATTTCTGCGCGACCGTGCCGTTATTACACGCTAGCGTAATCTACAAAGGCGGGGAGCTCAAAAGCGAGAAAGAGACCCAGAACAAACGCAAAATAGAGAGAGAGAGAGAGAGAAAGCCTGGTCCGCGATATGCGAGCTGCGAATGCCGGGTTAGAAACGTGGAACAAGAGGGGGAGTGTATGGCGTGCGGTGTTTGGCCGGTGAGCGAGAGAGGCCAGGGGCGCTTGTGCGTATGTCCATACGTTTGTCCATTTGCGTATCGGCCGGCGCTTTATGGGAATTAGCGGCGTATTGTGGGTCGCCGGTGGGCGGTCTGTGTGCACCGGTGCACGAGAAGCGTCCACGGGAACGGCCACCACTCCCGGCCGACGGGAGCGTGAGGGAAGTTGCAGCGGCGCATACACCCGTGGGGGATGATCGGACAAGGATGGCAAGTTGCGAGACCGAGACGCGCAAGACAGGGACAGGGAACGCGTAGACGCGCAGAGAAAGGAAGACAGGGGTAACGGAAGCGTCCGGGAATGGGGATGATTCTCTGTCCCTCTCTTTCCCTGTTTCCCTTTCTCCCATTCTCTCTCTTGTCAATATACGAGCGATATGATCACCAAGTATAATCACCGGCGGACCGGAGAGCGTCGAGCTCTCTGTCAATAGAATGCTACTTTGTGATCCCCGTCCCCGCCCAATCCGACCGCTTATATATTGTATCAAACGTATCCGTGCGTTTTGCTTCTCTCTGCAGAATGCCGCCGCTCGTGAAATCCGTATCGACCGACAATACCCGCGAAACGCGTTGGTCAGCCGCGCAAAAATACACCCGACCACCCCCTCCCGTCCCACCAACTACGACAGCTCGCCACTGTCCTGGTAATATCGAACAAAACCGCCTCCGGGGGTGGTACGTTTTTGTTCTTCGCCGATATGGTGATTCGTCCTGCCGTCCTTTATCATCGATACTCCTGTCGGTGTGCACTATTGGCCAGCACGGTGCGCTATCTTCATATTTGCTTTGTTTTACGTTTCAGTAAATGGAGCTAGTGTGGTTCTTTGACGAGAATGCGTTGTGAGGAGAATTGTTGCGTTTGACGTGCACTGGAAACGCGGTGTGTACAATATTTGCGATGTAATGGAGTGAGAATTTACAATTAATTTTGGGAAATACTATAAAATCACAAAGTCGATATCCGTCGAATAAATTCATACAACGATGAAAGAAATGGTAATCGATTCAAGCCAATGCGATTTATCCTATTCCTTGTCGTGATTTTAAAATATAACACCCTTCTGTAATTCACACACTTCAAACGCCACAAATCAGGAACATCCGTGTAACAAGCATTCGTTGATCGAACAAAGTGACGGTCGCGACTCTCCGGTGGTCAGCGAAGCGTGTACGAACGCGCGATTTCGTATCCTGCAGTCGTCGCAAGAGGCATGCCGCCTAAACGGGGGCTAAATGAACGCGCGCGGCTGTCTTTTTTTCTCTATGTGTGTATCATCCTCCCTTCTTGTTACTTTTTGCCCGCGCGGAACATCAACTTACGCGACCACCTCGCTTATCCGATTCACCGGGTTTTTCTCGACGGATAGGGTACGGTGCGGTGGCTGTTGGAGACGCACGCGCGCGCGCGCGGAGAGGGTGCAATCCAGCAGAGAGGGTTGGCTCGTCGGAGTGTATCTTTTCGAGCGATCAAAGAATTATCGCAGTGGAGCGACAAGCCGACGGTGTTTGTCGTTTGATCGCGAGGCAACGATGCGTGAGTTTGCGCGTTACCTGCCGCGAGAGACGAGCAAACCGCTCGGCTCGGCTCCGCTTCGTTCTGTGTCGTGCGAATGAGCGCGCAGGCACAGTGTACCAGCGTGAACGGCTAACGCGTTAACGCATTTTAGCCAAGCTACACCGTTTCTTCCGCATCTCGTGCTCTTCTTTTTTTCTCTCTTTTCTTGTCTGCTACTCACTCTGCGTATCTCTTTTTCCCCTCTTCGATCCTACCCACCAGCTAGCATCCTGTCCTCTCTTTGTATCTCCTTTACACCGCATCTCGTTCTCTCGTCACGGCTCTCTCCACTCGTCCTCCTGCTCGCGTTCCACCCTCTGGCCACCCTTTTGCCAGGCTCATACATCGAATATCTCTTGCAGAGGACCGAGGTCGGGTCCGCTGCCCTCGTCATGTCGTACTAATGCATGTAATTGCAGCTAACCTCATTAAACCCGCCGACTGATGCCACTCGCTCAAATTGCGTCCCTCTACCCCTTTGCTTCCTATATCCCGAGTCTCTGTCACTATCTCGCTCGTTCCTTTTTTTCACCCCATACTCTTCCTGGCTGTTTCTCTGTTTCGACCGACTCTTCGTTTCGTTATCCCTGTACTGCGTTCTCCACGATTCTCATCCATGTTTTCACCCCTGTCCCCCGTTTTATCCGTCTGCGTTTCAACGTTTCTGTTTGCCTCTCGCTTCGTCCCGCCTTTGGCGGATTCCTCGCCCGGTACCGAAACCCCGCACCGCTGTCCTTGGCTAGTCTCGGTTTGCCACCTATGCGATAAACCCTTCGAATCAACGATGGTGGTTGAATTTTTTAAATTCGTTTAACCTTCTTTTTAGATTTCCAAGATCAGGATTTATTGGATCGGTCGAGTCTGCATTAGTTTCGATCATTCATATCGTTGTTTTAATATTTCAAGTTTTAAGTTGAAGCTATTGATACGTAAACTTTCTGTATAAACGTATTTTAACCTGTTAATCGAGTCGTCTTTTAATCAAAAATTCCATTTGGCAGTAGTTTTAGTTGCGCTAGTCTTGGTCTTTGAAAGTGTAAATACGATGTAACGATGAGTTAAAACAACAAAATTCCTCGATAAAGAAATGATTAATTTTAAAATCTAGGCAAGCTGGATGACGAGTTTAATCACTCTTACAATACACATTTCTTAGCTATGATCACGTATCGCTTACACATCGTTTCTTACGTACATTAATCATATTCATGCAATGTCAATAACACCATTTTATACAGCCGTCCAAGATTCTAAATATAACGCTGATAACGTTTAACCCTTTTATTCATAATCTTTGGAAGTATTGTAATACAACACTTGTCAACTCCTTTTACGAAAGTGTTATATGTATATACGAAACATTTTGAAATTTCATTAGCGCTATGAACCGGTGTGTATGTACGTACCGCGTGGAAGAATTAAGCAATCCTCACACCAAACATTCTACCGTATTCCTGAATGAAGAAACAGGGGTGCCAAAAATTCTAGCATCCTCCGCACCCTCGACAATCGAGGTCCTTGTTCGCCATTTATGTAAATCGAAAGAGGGTGCTCGTACGGACGTTCTGTCCCATTCCACGATTCGCCTATGAATAGCTCACTCCATTAAATAACACCGGTACATATGCCTACAAGCAAACAGTTTGTTGATGATTGAATATCGGAGTAGCATCCGGTGTATTTTAATCGAAACGATACGCGGCTGGGACCTCCTCGCGAAATACACAGTTGCTGCTTGGAAAACGCTGTTCGTATTGATCCAGCGTAAGCCGGCCGGGTATCACTTGTAAAATGTACCGAGTCAATTTCGAACATTACGAAACCCAATATATCGGCCGCGATATTGAAACCGATATGTATAATGTATATTGGCCGACAGATTTCGGCCAACTCGCTGAACGCTCGAATTCTCGTCATCGTTTTCTATTCAAAAGGCTCGATCGAATTACTTTTGCGGCTCGTAACTCGTTCATTCTCTGTCCTGGATACGACAGTTCCGAGCAACGGTGCTCGTGGAAGGCTTCTTGCACGCGTGTCGCGTCGACGTTTCCGCTTGGTTCGAGGGCGCTTTGGGCTTTCGACTCACGCAAACGCCGACGTTGCAACCGATGTTCGGTCACGTAGATTCATTTCATTAGTCTCCCCCGTGGTCATTTTTCCTCTTGAATGGTAATAATCCAAGATGTGTGCAACGTGAGTGTGTAATATCTCGAGTATCTATAAGAAAAGTAGAGTTTCTTGGAGATTTTACGAGAAGCTCCGAGGAATTGGTGTCTCTTGATACGATAATTTTTGGACATGGGCAACTTGCGATGCTCTGACTTAGTACGAATTTAAATAGATTTTCTTAGAAATATGGACGACTAAGATTTATTTTGAAAGTCAAAGTCTCTGTTGAATTATTTTACAAATATTTTGAGGACGGAAACTTAACTCTGCAAAGTCCTAAGAATTCTATCATAATTCGTGGCGTATCTGAGAAATACTTGAGGTTGACTTCGATCTACGATTCAGTGCCAAGTTTGCATAAAACTTGCACGAACATAGAATATGTTCTTCGAGCTCGTTGACTTAAGTATAACACACGCAACTCGCACAAAGTCCGTGAACAACTCAAATAGACGACACGAATCAACCTCCAATTTACCATTCGAATCGATAAATTCCTGTTAACCATCGCGCGATTAACCAATTTTCTGCGATATATCGAGTAAACGAAACGATATATTTCCGAGTGGTCGATGGAATTTCTCGTTTCCCTTTGATACGCACATATACTGTACGGAGTGTTCCTAATCGTAACACGAAGGTAGAGGAACGGTTCTGGCATTGCAGTGTCGTGCGTACGACGTTAATTACAAAACACTTATGTCGAACGGACGTCTTAACACGTAGGAGGACGAGATTTCGCTTGTATTAAGGGTGAAGGCGTCGCCAGTAGTGCATGCACGACGACGTCTGGACCACTTGGCGCTCGCATTACGGACCCCTTTCTACTTGGTACTCTTCCTTCGTTGCCGGCGGGGGCACCAGCACCTCCTTCAATCTCCGCATCCGATTTTCTGGAGGAAGAAAATGAACTCTCATATAATTATTTTCCTCATTAACATTGTGGCCCATTGTTCGCGTCGATGAGAGGCATAGTCTTGCCGCGCGGTATTTTAATTACATTCCTATGTGCAGCCAGGCCTCAACTCAAAGGCGACCGTTCACCATTGTACTCTCTCGCGTCTTTCTTTCTTACTCTCTTTCTCTTAACCAACTGCGGGATCATCCGATAATAATTTTTTGTTGTCTCCGTCAAGGGTGTTCTTGGAGACACCCTTTATTCTCCTGAAGAAAGTTTTTTTTCTATTATTTTTTTTTTTACCTATATAAAGTATTATTTCTTATGGTGTAACACGCAGCAAACGTATAACAAATATGGGGATATTCATAGGGTTGATTTTAGGCTTCAAAATAATGAAACAGGTTCATGTACGAGAATATCGTCAGAGCACTATGTTTCGAGTTGCAAGAAATTGTATTTTACAATGGAAATATAATCAATGGATCAGCTAACGTTCTTTACATCGCCCTATGTGCACGAGGTTTACAATAATTAAAAACATCGGTTTGGATTACACGAAAGAGTAAATCGCGCCTCAAAATATAAATCATGTATAACTAGACTCGATCGCGTGGTAAAATTCGACGTGTGAAACAAGTCGACGATCAGACGATCTTTGATCAAGATTGCATACCGCCGGTAATGAATTTCTTGATACGTATTAAGCCTTGGGAGTCTGTTAATTTCGACGACTGCACATTCTTCCAAGTACTCCTTAGATCGTTAGCATTCGAACACGCGTCAAAAATAATAACACGGCCTTTAGGCTAAATTACACGTGCTTCCAATTACGAGTATTATTCACGCACGATAACCGCGTCTCTCTCGTTCTCGCTCTCTTTCAAACGAGCGCGGTCCACGAACGCGGCGCCCAAGGATTTTATAATTTTCTCCGGAAAGTATTTCGTCTGTTCCGCTAGACTTAATCATCGACCATCGTGACGAGCGATAAACAAACTATTAACCAACGACACCGGGTAGAGACCGCAAGATAAAAAGAGAAGGAGGAGAATCGTCGAAGAACCCAACCTCGTCACCAATTATAGAATTTTTCACGCGCCACGTTTTCTCTCCTTCTATTCTTCTTCTTTTTCTTCGTCTTCTTGCTCTCTCTACACGCATTTTTTTTTTATTTCCCAAAGAAGGTCGAAGAAAAAAAAGAAAAAATGACCTCTCATGATCGTCGCATCCGCTCGATGCAAAAGAATAGTACGAAAAGAGTTGGTGAAAAATTGGTACAATGTCTCCGTGCTGCGCCATTACCGCGCCGTTTCCATTATTCTTCTTCCTCTCTCGGTGAACGAACCACCGTTCTTCCTTTTTTCTTTCCATCCGATTGAAAAGAAAAGATTCTCGAAGGGATCCGCGAACGTTGGAGTGCGAGCCTCCGCGGCGTCTCGACGGTCTTATCTAGCATGGCGTCCCCATGCTCGCTACACGGATTGTTAACTGAATCCGGCAGCCGGCATTGTTTCACCGCCGAGAGTCCCGAGCACAACAGTGCTCCATTGTATTCCCGGTCGCGTTCATTCAGCTTTTTCTTCCTCTTCGTCGCTCGTATTTTTTCGTTGTTTTTTTGCCTCTCTGATCCATCAGTAAGCTCCGTATGCGATTCCTGGTACAGCTGTGGACTCGAAAATGTTCTACTCTTGTTAAAGAAGAGTGGTGTCGAGTGTCTCGGGCCTTGTGACTGCTGGTCGATCCACGAAATATATCTTTGAAACTGAAACTCCCGAAACTTACCATACCGTACATTCGCCACTCTTCGTATAGCTAATCTTTCAAACTTCGTGTCCTAAACTTGGTATCTTCACAAGCATTATCTAAATTTAACATACTATGCATCTTATTACCAACTTTTCAATTTTCAAGTCTGCAGATTCGTATCCTGACGACTGTAACTTAAACTTACAAATACTAGGTACATCGTTCTTCGTTCATCTAACCATGCAAACCTCAATTTCAAAAATTAATATCCTCGTAGTTTCAAATCTACCACTACTCCACTCGAAGGTCTTCTTTTGCTTTTAAAAAATGGTAACATTTTCCCCTCGATCTGCCTTCGAATTCCTTTACTTTCGCTCAGCAAATCGACCTTGAAGTTAAATTGCCAAATTCAATGGGAGTCTGCCTGTTCACGCGACACGCAACTCTTTCGATTAAGACGAACGCCGATGGTTGTTTCCCGTCTCTTTTCACCAGTTCGGTGGATCGAGTGTTGCACGGCGGATATTTTCGTGCCTGGGCATCGTTTATCGAGGATATCAGTCGGTTTCCTTGGATGATGCGGCTGCGAGCCGCAAGTACACCGTCGTCGTGGCGGCGGCGACGGATAATGTGTGTTTCGGCCGCGGTGCCGAGAATAGTTCAAAGTAAATAGCATGCCGTGAGTGGTGCCCTCTAATCTTCTTCTTCTCCTTACCACGGGGGATATTCTGATTGCATTATGACCTACCACGGCCAGATACCACTTCTCCAAAGGGATATTCAAGCGTGGCTGATGTAACGTACACGCCGTATACTCCGACAGGCTACCAAGAACGATGGTAAGCATTGGTGGAACGAGCATTTGGATCATCTTTGTTGTGTAACAAAACGAGCTTTATGAGATATCGGTTTCGAGTATATGTAGTACAGAGCTGAAACAACCGGCCGGATCGAGATAACGCGTCGGCAAGTTTGAGTTAGTAAAAGCGTTCTTTCCTTTTATTAAAGAGTCGTATAGTTTGTATGTTAGTGATTTTATCGCTTACTCTTTTAACGTAGAGAAGAATGGGGGGTTGATTCGTAACTCTTAGAAATTTGGAATTAAACTGGTTCCGATATTCCATTTGTGTTATATTACTTTCAGTTCTTGTGTCATTTCGTGGTATCTTATCGAAGGTCTAAATATGTCTTGAAAAGGATGAAAGATATAGTTAAGGGAACTAAAAGGAAGTGTTGCTTTGCCCCAACGTTAACTCCGCTAGAATCTTACCATTTTAAAACTCGTATTCTTGGTGCTTATTTTTTTGCAAGTGATCGTTCTTTGTATATGGCACAATGTTTTGCGAGGAAAGATCGTACCTACCTAAGTATGATGAAGTTGAAAGGATTTGGAATATTACATGTAGCATAGCGTATATGATAGATGCGCTAATAATAAAACGGATACGAATAGATGATGTTTCTGATGCTCGTCCATTTGCTAATGCTCTCTTTAGACTCTAGCTTGAAATTCTCTATCTAAACTCTCTCTTTAGACTCTCACTCGTCACCCACTGTTCATCCTTAAGAACCTCGCCTGTACACATGAATATTTACAGGCATAATTCACCCATATTGATAGCCCAGCTCGTTCTCGAAATTTTGAATAGATAGAAATTTTCTTATCGTTGTCTCTTGTAACGGTGCAGTTTTCACTTTACTTGCTTCCTACAGCGAGAAAATACAATCTACGCGTGTGCCGATTCTGGAGATTTGGGATATCTTTGGATATCAAGCATCCTCGCAAAGTGTTGGTTCGTAAAACTTAATAGAATATTGAAAATGTTTTTGTCTTAATTTCGATAGCTTCGTTAAAAAACTGGAAACAGTTGGAGCTCTATATTTACGCGAGATTTCTAAGCCGACTTTCTAAACCTAAATTTCCAACATGACCGACACCCACGCATAGTTGTCAAGCCACACGAACCACAGAAATATTATCTTTTCGTTTCGATAATCAGGGAAACCGATCTTACCTCGTAAATTTCTTGTGAAACGAAACGAACGAAAATGAGAACCGATATGTAATTAATTATGAAAATTTCATATTCGATGTCCTTATGATTTGTGACGCGAACCGTGAACCACGTAGCTAGACAGTTGTTCACGGAAAGAGATCGAATCCTGTTTGTTAATTAATGCCGGTTGTTTCAGTGTATACAGAGAAATCCAAGTTGAATTTATCGGTTTGTTCGAAGGAAAAATCACCGGTCGACGCATAGTGCGAATACCTTTATTCGTGCGCGTCGGTTTTACAAGATCCGAAAGCAGACATTTCATACGTTACCAGCGGAATAATATATCGCGGCTGGTTGCAAGGTTAACGCGGATGCGATTAAAGTAATCGGCCGTAGAATCGATAAGGCGGGGCTTATTTAGGAAGTGATAATTGCAATATTTATGAGAGGTTGTTGCAGACAACACAGGTCGTTAACGTTGTTCGTTAAATGTCACTTAGCTGCTAAACCAGCTCGAGCTTATCTCAACCGATAAGAAAATATTTCCGGCCTCACGGTGTTATTGATTGGAAGAGAAACTGAAATTCACGTTTCATGGAACTCAAACGAATGACAAGAATTGAAGAATATCGACGGAAGAGACAAAGAAACTGATATTGCCGAATACAATTCCGAGCGCAGAATGAACATAAACATGTTATTCTGTTTCTTGATACTTAAGAAAAACATCTGTATAATACACCTTTCTTTATAAATCCCTATTGAACGTCTGAAGTTCCAATCTCTCCTGCGAATTAAATTCAAATTCGTACAAATAATATCGAACAAAACTCTTAACATAGAGTACACGACAGCTCACAAATCTCGTGTGAATCGAATTGAAAATTAATCGATCAACAACGATCCTTCCGGCTATTCTTACCTAGAATCTTAAGATACGATTCTCCGCAAGTTCTCTCTAAATTTCCTCCAATGTTTCGCATAGATTGATCTCTTCTCGCGTTATACCACCGATTCGAAAACAGTCTGTATAACTGTATACGCGGTTTGCAAACGTTCCAGAATGAAATGGAAGTAGGTACTGGGCGGGCATTGAGTGCGGTTATACTTGTAACTCTGACGGCGACCCCGGGGGAAACCGCGAGAGCGCGCAGCGCGGTAGTAAGAATTCCAGTGTGCGCGGATGTGAATGAGCCCCGCAGCTGCTACATTCCTGTGTGCCATCGCCGGGGTCTGTGTTTTTCTTTTATTTACGTTCCTCCTTCAATATTTTAGCCGAACGTACACCAGAAGAGTGGAGAGAGGCGCGCGCGCGGCCCCCGGCCCCGTCAGATTTTTCCTCGGCCCGCGTCCAAATCTTCCTTCTTCGCCCCTTACTCGTCGCCGTGCAAATTTTTCGTCGGCTTCGTTCTTCTACTACAGTCGTCATCGGGGGAACAACCTGGTAGGCGACTGCCACCACCGCCCCCGCTAATCGTTTTAAGGCCGCGGCTTTATTACGCCCTCGAAACTCTCCGTTTAATAGACGCGTGTTTATTAACGCGGGGATTAATGTCGTCGGCAGCCGGTGACCAGGTTCGAGAACTCTAGTTTCGTTCCGGCAGCAGTTTTGAATGTAGCGAAACGCTAAAATTACCTGCCGCCTTGCGGGATGCTCGTATGGGATAGCAGTTCGCGTGTACGCCACGAGCGCCGCTTTGATTATGAATCGACCAGCCAAATGGAGAAATGCTAATGAACGGCGGGATAGAGAAGCGATAATAATTAGGCAGTTAGTCGGACACTCGAGAGACTGATATGTGATTTAGTAAATAATAATATTAGGGTTTTACAGTTTTGTAATTTCTACATGAATAGAGCAGTTTAGTCAGATCGGAATTTGTAAGATTCATTCGTTTTATTAGCAAACTTGACAGTGCGGGACAATTAACGAGCACGAGTAGTATTCGATCTACGTAGTACGAATATACTGTTCTTCGGCTATTTTTTTTCGTTTATATCTGCTTGTAATTTTCATCGTGGATAGCCGGTAATTAACCTGATATCAACTAGCCATTAGATAGTTTCTCTTGTTATCTACAACTTTTTCTACGAGTAAAAATTCTATTTTATGACGACGGAATGATCTCTCTTCCTAGGTGATGAAATCGACCTACTTTCTTATCTTTTTCTCTTTTCCGAACTTTTTCCGAAGAAACGTTTAATCAACTGAACTAGGTAGAAATCCCAAGACTGCTTACGCCGTCGCCGTTTTAAAAATTTACCTTAAAATTTATTATTGTCCGTGTCATTTTCTTGCGATGGAAGTGCTTCAAAGTCACTTGTTTCTTGAGAATTGAACGTTGATCGTGCAACGAAGCTAAGAAACCGTGGGAAGGTGGACTTGATCAAGCAAGATGAAAGTCAGAAATCACAACCCCATCGAAGCGGAAGCGAGGAAAGCGTGGTTAGAGGATGTTGGTTGCGCGGAGCAACGGGTGCAAAAGGTCAATCGGTCTGTTTAGATAATTGAAGTGTAATTCGAGCGGCTCGAGGGGCAATTAACAAGCGCTATTCCAAAACGAGCACGCCGCTGGCCGGTGTTCCCGCCGTTGCGTTGCCAGGATGCGAGTTTCAATTCACGCGTATTTCTGGTTTACCCCGGTTCCCGCGTGTCGTCCGAATCTTTATTTCGGTTCTCACGTTTCGCCGGCGGGACGCGCGAGTGGAGGCGCGTGCGCCGAAATAAATATTGCATATTTCTGTACAGATGCACCGCGCCGGAACGCGACTCATATCAGCTTACGATACATGGCACGCGGCGACGCGACAACTGTTCCACCCCTGGACACACAATGTGGATGAAATCGTTAACGAACCGGAGGGTCGATCTCCTTCGAATTTCTGAAGCGACTCGGCATGTTGGAACGATTTGTTGTCGGATCGTCTGAACACACGTGACGTTTTCACGGTGTTGGAAATAAATTGGCGGCGAGCTGTTGGTTCGTCTTTCTCTGCTCTGAAAATATATATTTTTTGATTCAGGATTCCAATACAGGATAATGATGATTTTTCCATGCAAAAATCTTGTGAAAAAGATTGTGAGAAAAAGAGAAACGGATAAAATTTTATTAGTTACACGATGACCTAAGGTTTTAAAAAATTTGTATGACTTCCCTGCGACGAATAAACAACGGATGTTTTTCAGTATTCCGGAAATTGCTATATTAACGACGCCAGAAATATTCTGTTAAAGGTGTTTATGAAATATTCTGTAACTTTACACAATATGGTACAAAAGAAACGCATATCATTCATAATAGTTACGACTCATTTGTAATTCATTTATTCATTTGTTCTACATTCACTAGTTACAGTAAATTCTTTCAGATGTGAAATTCAAGTCTCACTCAATTATTGAAATGTCCTTATCATTTATTAAATATTCTCCTTATCCCGAGTAGGTTATTCGTTATTCATTCACAGTTGTCATTTCATGCCTACTAGCGATACTAGTAGCGATTTACTGACTAAACGGTGATGTATGACAACTAAGAATGCTGAAACACGTGTCAGGTATGCATTCTGCTATATTGTATATTTTACAACACGTTCTAATAGAATCAATCATAATTAAGCTATTGGTCCGTGAACACCATACTAGCCGTATTTAACACATTCGATGTAATCGTATCTTCAAGGGAAACTTTTCTTGTGGAAGCAATATAATTTCAGACGATCAATATCCATAAAAACGTCAATACTCGGATCTCTGGAAGAATTATGTTTATCATTTACATTCATGTTACGTGTAATCTATATGATAATAATACGGAAATATTTTCCAAGTATGAATGAAAATTAAATCGTTTAACGATAAATCTGCCATGTTAAGTCAACAGAACGTATCTGCGATATTCGCTTAGATCAAGTCGTTGCTGCAATATAGCACGAAAATAGCTTATCTATACGTACATTAAATAAGAAAGCTGTACCTGCATTGAAACCGAAGATATAATGGTTTATATTTCGAACGTTTGTGAAATCGATGCCTGGTTGTTAAATACTAAAAGTCATTTTTCTTGAAGCCATCTTTTGACCAGATACGCCTAGTTAAATTAACAAATTAGCAAAAATATTAGTAATGGCTTTGCCAAAGAAAATAATTTCGATACAAACGTTTAAGGCCGCATAAAATGAATTCCAAGACGAGCTATATAGAATTATCTTTCACTAAATCGAAGACCTGTTCATCTAACGCACTTTCACGATCACTTTTACGAGGCTCGATCTCCGCATCTCTCGACCATCATCGCAATTTCATCCTCCTCGAAGACACAACTTCGACATAAAGAAACACATAAAGAAACAATCGCCCATACAGGCTGACTCGACGAACATAGAGCCGATTAAATAAAAGAATCGAGAAAAATCCAGGGAACGCTTAGCGTATCAATTAAGATCGCGCAGCGCGATAGAATTGAGCACAGGAAGAAGCGAGCGCGCTTCTCCACAGCCGATTAACCGATCGCGCGGCTCAATCAGTCGAAGAAGCATCCAAGCTCGAGCATTCCCTCGAAGCAATGTCGCATTCCAGCCGGATGTTGGCTCCTTGCGTGCGCATAATTTCCCAGCGTCCACGAAACGTGCTCGTTCAAACAGCGATTCGATATACGTATCTTCTCTCTTGCCATTTTTCTATGCAAACAGAGCAAACCTGCCGCAATACCACGACTCGAAGGAACGAGCGATAGAAAACCCAGAATGGTCGGCCGCGAACGATTCTCCCCTGAGTTCTCGATGGTAAAAAAAAGTGGCTGGCGTACAAAGAAAAGCGCGAACGTCGCGGAACGATGAATTACAATCGCGGTTTACCAAGGGGAGAGGAAGAGAGTCCACCGTGGCACGTGCATCCTGGGTATTATTCTCCTTCTCGAGTGGCGATCCCCGGAGTTCTCTCTGTTTCTCTGCGCGAGAAACACGAGGCTCGGCTCGAACAACCGACGGAGAATTACCATGAGAGAAAGAAAGACCGTGGAAACGGAGACGCGACTATATATCGAGGGCTGCTGGGAGTTCGAGGGGGCAGAGCCAGAGAATAAAGAGGAGGAACACAGCTCGGTGGTGCCCTGTGACTTCATTCTCGCGGCCGCGTGGCCGCAACACATATAAAATTAATTAAAGTCGGCGGAACCCAAGGGGCTGTTTATTGTACCTCTCCCCTTGGCAAGGAGCTCGAACTAGGGGGAAGGAGGTTGTGGGGTAGTGGTGGTAGTAGCTAGGTGGGCGCTCCGCATTGTAGTGTTTTCTACCGTCTCTCTTTCTGTCTTTTTTCTCTTTCACTACCTTTCCTTTTTTACTCCGTCGTTCTCCACTCGTTCGTCCTTCTCCGATCTCGCGCTACCTCTCAACCCCGTGTGCCGCGGTGGTCGCTCAAGTGGCGAGAGCAAAGCTCGCCTTGTTAGGAATTAATCACTTTCTAGGCGGCGGAGACGAGAGGAAACGACATCTTCCAGCGTTGTTTTAATTGTGAGCGAATTACCAGATGTTGGGTGTCGTTGGATGACGATTTGTAAGGTCGCGCGACGAACCCAATGGTGGTAACGTTACACGATCGAATCTTCGTCGAGAATTTATTCGAAGTCGAATCTGTCGCTTGGTTACGTACTTCTAAGGTTCTAAGAATTCGAATTTACGATCTAGGAGGACTTATGCGTAGTATTCGGATACAGTCAGTGTCGCGCGAGAAAGAACGTCATTGGTCGACCATTGAATAGAACAGAGATGGGAATAGAAACTATTAATACAAAAGTGTTGGTACGATGGTACGTTCGTTACTTTTTCATTTTTAAAATACCTTCGATACCTTATAGTTTATAGCGACATTGTCAGTTATTGGAAAACAAGTTCGGTTCTGCTTCTCACGTGATTCGTTCGCAATCGACTATAGTAACACAGAGAAGACGATTGTATCATCACTGGCCGACTGATTAATCTCTTGACAATGTCTTGGTTGTTATTTAAAGAGGCATATACATACGTGATACGCGCGAGTGAAACAATCGACTTGTTCGAGTTGGACGATGAACGTCGGATGGGATGCTGTAGCATCTAAAACAGTACTGTTCGAGCTAAGCTTCGGGGCTTAAGAGGCTTCCTCTACTTTGTCTTCGTTAACGGTGGTGTTAGAACGTTAATGCCCCTTGGTTTGCCGGCTGTAAACGACGTCACGAGTGACCCAATCCGTAGCGATTTCGTTGCGTGGACAGCTGTTTTCAGATGCTATTCAAAGGTGACTGAAGTATTTACAATTAGTAGGGTAGTAGGTAAATGGAAAACAAAAGGACAAGAACTGAGTGAATAGTATTATCTAAATTAAGCTGTTCGCGTTGCGTTACGCTTAGAGATTACGTTATATCGTTAATTTAGCTTGTTCGTCATAATGTAACACGAACGATTTCGGGCTGTTGTTTGATACACGTATAGGATGACAGAAGAAGTACGAATATGGCAGAATTAATTTATCCAAGTCAGTTTTATAATTTTAAACAACAACACATGCCAGCTTTTGCAATACTGTTACGCCTTTTGTAAAAGTTGTATTTCTACGAGCTTGCGCTTCAAACTCTTAAAACAAATGAACGTGAAAGACAACAAACGAAGCAGCGGAGTAGCCAAATAGTATCGCTAGGTATATTCCTCTTTGGCCTTGGATGATTATTTTAGATTTGAAAGATTATTTTCGACCGGAGAGTATATCACCTGAAACAGCGCTGTCTAAAACTATAGCATAATAATTCTGACTGATGCCAAATTATACGCGAACAATTCATATTCAGCGTATATAACTCTCGCAAAACGAGCAAATTTGCGAATACCTCTTTGACGAATCATCGCCCACAGATAACTCGACAGTTTCCCAACAAAAAAGGAACCAATAAGAAGAGAACCACATATACACACGTCCTCGCTTTCTCTCAGAGCCATCGTTCTCCTCTCGAATAAATATTTTTTCAAATCGAGCGTCACAACAGCGTCGACACTCTCACGAGGAATGCACTCCTCGGCGATACGTCCGTCGTAACGACAACGGAGCACGTCGCCACGTTCCCATAAACCAATCGAGGTGTCGAAGATGGCAGAGCAACGGTGTAGTGGTTGACGGTTGGAAGAAACCGCGTCGACGAGAAGGAGAATCCTCTCGAGAAGAGGCGAAACGTTGACGGCAACAGCGACGATAGGACAAAGACGAAAAAAACGCAAGCTGTGTTCGCGGCTGTCCGTTGAAAAGGGGTTGGGCGCGGAAAAAGAGTCGCTGGTAATACGCGTCTGAGATGGATCGCTGTCGGAGGGAAGAAGGCAGCAGAGCAGAGAAAGAAGCGAAAAAAGGGATCGACGGAAGAGGATAACCAGAGAAAGAAAAGAGAGAAGAGGGAAAAGACTGAGGGAGAGAAAGAGTGGCGACGACAGCGAAGAAAGGAAGAAAAGTCGTGACGAAAAGGAGGTAGCAACGATAGGACTGCTCAGTTGCTCGAAAGGTGACGGGGTTGGTTCAGTCGCGTCCCGACGTCCCCCAGTCCCAAGGGAGCCACGTCCGTCGTTTCACGTACGACGATCCTCGCAGAAAGAGCTCCCCGTCAGAGATAAGAAGCCAAAGACAATAATCCTACTGACAGTCGGGTCATCGTCGCGGCTTATTTCGACCGACGCGCGTCTCTAGCTTTCAGCCGCTAAGAGGAATATTCTCCTCGATATCCGCTGTCAACCGTGCACCATCATCGTACGATCTTTAATGCTGTTAATGCAACTCGCAGTCCCTGGACCATCGGGTATGGAAGCAACGCGATTCAGAGACGTGGCCCGATAAAATAAAAGAAGAATGCTATACGTACAGCGTGTAGAACGTCCAACAGAAATATGTATAATGTGTGTCGTTGTGAACGTGTAGGCTGACGCGCCTTGTCTGATTCTACTTGGAATTTCCTTGCAGTTTGGCGAATGAACGCGTGCTTTTAGCGAATTTGTTTTACATCTATGAGCTAAAGGGAAATCGAATGGAGATTATGAAGGATAGAATATCGAATTATTATAATATATCGTATCTATGTGCTACTTTAAAAGTATAAATAAAACGAGCATCTGATTAAGAAGGATGAGAATAACCAAAGCAGAGTATGTCTATGGAATATTCAATATTTTATCATAACGTCACAATTTCGTATAAGTAACCCCATTACCCCTAATTCGGACAGAAAGTTTATTCGCGTAAAAACCTTCAACGGTATACTACTCTAGCGAAAAATTCAGGCGAACTCTTGAAATTTTAATTATTTATATTCTCGTGCTTGATAAATTATCTGAATCGTTGGTAAGTCAGTCTCGTCAAAACACAATTCGACAGTTATATGGTTATGATCAAACCACTATTAAAAAGTTACACGGTTACATAGTTATTGTGGCAAAGTTATTAGACCATTGTGCTCATTGAATACATATGATCGACACGGTCGATGGTCACGTGTTTATATAAATTTGAATGATTACAAGATTATAATCTACTACTTTATTCTCTGTGATTCTGTACTGAATTTACGACTTCTAAATCTCTTTCACCGCCCACCAAAATCACATCGTTGACAAATCGTTTCCTGATCGAAAGTCAAACAGAATCATAATTTCGATTGCATAAACTCGTGTCGACAACCCGTTATCCATTGTTCCATTACACGAGTTCGATTACCACGATGAACGTTTGGTAGGATGTTTACGAGCGGCCGAGCACGCGCTGACAAACATCGTTTCGTGCGCGACGCCGATTTCGAGAGTGCGAACGCCGCTTGAACACGCTCGCTGTCGGCCACGGTATTCGTGTCAGCTCGCATGGACGAGGTGGAACGCGTGGACAGGGAATCGTAAAAGATAAGAGAACGCGGCGTTGGACAGCGAATAAAACGGAGTGCGCGGTTTAAGGCGATGAAACCGGCGCGCTTATAAAGTATTCCCGGCGCTGTTAACGTCAGCCGCGGTGTTTGCCGTACACGCTCAACAGTACTGAACACACGATAACTCTATTCGCCTTACCGTGTGGTCCGTGCTATGCTACGTTCGCGTACTCCTGAGATACGCGGGTTAAAGCGTCCTAACGAGAGCAGCGAGTGCCCCAGAGAAGAGATTTTTGGGGTGGAATTAGGATTCGAGCAACGGTAGTTGTTAAGTTGATCTATCTACTTTGACGTCTAATTCCTGAATACTCGCACACAAATCTTACGATGCGTTCGACGATACATTTACGAGCGTCGATATAACGTATAGTTGCTCGCGAAAGCGTTGGAACATTTGTAGTAATCTTTTATCAATATATATTAGTAGGTATTAATAATAAAAGGATTAAATATTAAGTCAAAATAAAATGATTATCGATTACGTATAATATTACTGTAAGTGAAATTTTTAAGTAGAACGTATGTGTTTGATCTGATTGATTCAATTTTTAAATACAATTTTACAACAAGACGAATGGCACGCTTTTTAAAGGAATTCTACGGTTCATTGATACATTCTGCCGATGAGTTATGAGCTTCGTGCCGTACAGGCGCCGTACGTTTCCGGAAGCATAAATATTATTTCATGCTATGCCGCCTCATTTAGTTCCCGCGTCACCAGTCAGGGGGTTCAGCTTTCGTTTAGAATAAATCGAAGAAAGATTTCCTCTATCTTCCTGAAACTGTTTTGCGTCCACTGTGAAAAATATATATCGATGTCGGCGTTGATGTTGATGTATGTATAATAATTGCAATAAGGAAGTATTATTCATAAAGAGAATTCTCTGAAGTCAAAACAAGCATCCAGCATGTTTTCCGAGACAAACAGTTTTATTGTTAACATTTCACACAAATACATAGTTACAATTTCACCGCATACTTATAACATTTTCTTTTTCATGACAGAGAAACATGACACGTGTATATCGATATCAACAACTCATAGTCATAATATTTATATACAGTTAGTGCACTTGACCCGTAAATCAGCATCGCAAGTTTGATATTACAATCTACTATGTTTTCGTGCCATTTATATGTATAACTAAATAAAAAGAAATTCTACTTACACACGTAGAACGTGGCAGCGTACAGTACAGTCTACAGAATACAATTTTAGAAAACCAATTAATTTATCAAACATCCGTGCGTATTTTACTTCGGTGTATCTACATACAAGAATTTTTGCATAGAACAAGTCGTTCAAGAATATCGATTAAAAGCAATTTCCTATCACATATATCTTTCATATCGAATTGCAAAAATGTTAAAACTCATAATAAATCTCGAGTTCGTGAATTTAACAAATTGTCTATTCGCTATGGAAATTATTTGCCAAGAAAAAGGAAGGAGTCGACATGTACAAAACGGCGAACAGACAAGTAAGAACATAGTCAGTCGATCGTACTGTTTGCACGTAACCATATCTAATCCATCCGAAAGATTGGCAAACGCGGTCTGTTCTCCAGACGCGAGCACAATCGGTGAGAAGCGACGTCGCGCCAGATGAAAACGAAACAAAGTCGTCTTTGTGACGTGGTTGAAAGGCTGGTGTGTATATTGGTTGCAGCGGTATGGAAGACGGGTCCGTTTAGTCGGATAATATTGTAGTCGATAGAGCCGCGGCGGTGCAAAGGGAATTATTAATATTACCGCTTTCGAGAAGCTGACCCCGGGAGAAGGTTTCGCAGCACGCCGCGCGGTGATCGTGCAATTTGTTTATCCGCCGATGGGGAATATCAAAAGGATTAGAGGCGGCGGAATAGATAATAAACATCGGCCAATAAAGTCGCCCGAAAATATCTTGGTTGCAGCGTATCGCCGCACTGCCTACCGTCTTCTACGTGTGTGCTTCGCTCTCTCTGTGATCTATGATTATGGATTCCGCGATGTCGATACCAAACGTATAGCCTCTGACGCGTGCTCACGCGTTTCTCGGAACCAGAAGACCGACGGGGAGCCCGCCGTTTGTAGTCAGTCGAACTCCGTTTGCGTCGTTCCTGTGATTCCGCTTAAACAAATTATTCTTTATCGTTGGATGTTGTTCCGTCAAAGGGCGTAGCAACGATGGGTTGGGGTATAGGGACGCGAAATAGCCATTTCATTTTCTGTCCTAAGGGATCTCTCGCCTATAACGAAACGTGGAAAAAAGGTAAAATTTTTGAAACGCTTAAAGTGGGAGGAAATGTCAATGACGATGATAATAGAGGCAAAGCAAGAAGCAAACTTCGTTCAAATTTGATAGAGTTATTGCAAATTGATATTACGATCTGTCGCGACGAGGCAGTTAATGTCTTTCAAACTTGACAGACAATGATATACACTGCTGGCAATCGAGAGAAACGAGAAGTGAGTTATATACGGAAGATAAAGTATAATTTCATGGTAAGAAGCAGTAATGGTAGAATAATTCACTCTGACTAATTGTTGTCTAATGTTACTTTGTACGGATGAATATTCCTGTTTCTAATTCTGAAAGCTTTATATTTTCAACACTTCGAGAATTGCTTATAAAATTGAATACAATTTTTTCGACGATAAAACGTTGTACATTTCACGAGTATAGAAGTTTCGGTTTCTTTTATCTTATAAAAGTATTTCGGTAATCGATTAAGCTCTAAAATCGTTCATATCGAAAATTCTGCCAACAAGTGACAAACTCGATATCAGAAACTTCGTTATCAACGAATCGTGATGCCATCGAGTTAAAAAGAAATCCAGTAGAACAAACCCTAAAAGCCAATATAAATGTACAAATAGAATCGCGAAGAGGAATCGCGTGGAGCAAGAATCCAGCAACGATTCTCGTCCCGCGAGCGTCGCCACGGAATCGATGCACGTTGTCGAAGACTTGGATTTTTCATGGTTCCGAGGCAAAGAATCTATCAGGGTGCTGGATGGCCGGTGGGCCTTCCTGGCAAAATAACGCGCTGTTCCCCGGGTGGAAAAGCCCGGCCACGAAAATACCGCTTCCGGTTGCCCTAGATTCCGCATTCACAAGTTTCATTGCAGAAGCGGCCAGCAACGGGAGAAGCGAGCTACCGAGCGAATCCCGTTCAAAGCGGTCCATAATTTATGTATCCCCCAGGCCACCCCTGCGTGTCGTCGAATTCTGGCTTCGCTCTTTTAAAATTCCATTAAGAGTGCAGGCCAACGGCTCCTCTTTGTCGCGTCCGTTCTTTCTCTCTGTTGGCGCTCGTTTGTTTCGCGTTGCATATTTCACGAGGGAATCCGCGTTTCGTTCGAGTTTCGTTTTCCGTCTGGTTCGATCGATTCGCGTGACAGTTTCGGAGGTGGCAGGGGTAAAATGCATAGCGATATGTTTCGAATGCAAAGACAAAAAAACACACATATGTATATACATATAAAGGGATGGAAAAAAAGATCGGTATATCGTCCGGCAAACATTGTACATATCTTCGATCCAGCTTTTGCTAGGCTTGTATTCAAGCCACTGTGTTGGCTGGCCCGTCGTAATTTTAGACAGTGCCACAGTGACAGTCTTTATAACGCACGTGAAGTATGAACCGCTTCCGGTGGATCTACGTCATCCCTGGTGTGCATGTCCCCTTGCACTCCAGTGGCTCCGATTCTAAATCTAGATTCAAATTTCGTGGCCTTTAGCCTTCGTCTTTCGTTACTAGCTGGCCGCGGCCGCGACGAAAGACCATTTCGCGAACTCCATAACACGCGTTTTCAGTTCGTCAAACTCCGCGTCGTTTGTATGGGAAAAAATTCCGAAACTGATAATGTTATCAGTGGTAAGATGAATGTCAATCCTATTGAAAGACGCGCGGTCAACACTGACCAGGTCAAGCGGCGAACGTTCGTCAAAACTGTGGTTTAAAATTACCATCCCGTTGCGTCGTTTCAATATCTGTCCTGTTCGATCGCCTCGTCTTGACGAGAAATCAAGCTCAACGCTGTCAAAGTAGAATGACACCTCGTGGTTCGACGCATCGCGAATGCATCAATAAATCGGGCGACAGCGGCTGAATACGCGTGGTCCGATCGAAAACAGCGGCGGCAGAGATAACCGGCAGAAGAGCGATTATGGGGGTAGGTATGTTTCAGTAATTGCACGGCTAAGTTTAGGCGGTGCAGTTGGCGTCAATGCGCGGATGCATATTCAGAACGGGGCTCCTCATATTCTTATACTCACTTACTGAAGCGGCGAGCGCGTCGCCTTGTGTGTGGATGTGAATGTGAATGGAACTTGCTGGCACCCCGCCTGTTTATATTTAGCCACTGTGGGCGGTATAGCTGTCATGGATACGTATCATCGGCATAACTGAACTTTGCAAATGAATAATGAAGTTCCATTGGCTGTGGTGCCGGTATGCCGATTATAGCTGAGGCCGTTAGAATGGTTCCTGAAATTGCACAGCCGTTTATTGTCCGACGTCGGGCATTGTTCGCGTTTTCGTGTCGCCGCACCAAACCACGACTAACACGACCGAGACGACGAATCTGTTAATGAACGCACGCAACCGCGTCGTTTCTTAACTCTCTACAACCAGAACTTTGTTTGCTTCCAAGGAAAATAATTATTGTTGTTCTTACTTGGGTCTGAAAAAGCATTAGTTGCTTTAAATATCGTTTGCTAACGATATAACGATGCGAAACTAAAATACGATAAGACTACGAGTTGTTCGATAACTTGTACCTTGAAAGTAATGTTCGATTCGATGTAAAATATAATACTCTACCGAAAATGGTAATATACGTTTAGACAAAACATAGCAAACGTAGCAGAATGTAAAATTTTATTCGACAGTTTGCCAAAGATCGGTACCACGCATCTTCGTTAATCTTCCAGAGAGTCAAGCGTGCCTCTTCCAACTCGTTGCCAGCAAAAATGTTATCCGTTATTATTGGCAATATTGTCGTTACGATCCTGAACATCGGAAATATTCCATAAGCAACAGGACTCGAATGGAAAAAAACCGATTGTCCGGCCGGTTTTTCTCGCGATCTTCACGGTGTTGTTTTTTTACGGCGCACACAACGCGGCAATTAGCGCGGCCGCAAGAATAATTAGTGCTAACGAGTGCATTTCCATACAGAGGCTGTTTAATATGCGGATCCTACCGATAGACGTGAATATCGTACCATCGATGCAGGTAAAACAATGAAGCCTAACTCTCGAAAGATACGTCGATCGATGTACTCGATAAAAGTACCCAACGATCTGCCCAACGATCTTTGTGGGTTGAACGTTGTTTATGAGCGAATGCGGGGATATTTTTATTGTTTTCTTCTTTAATGGCGACCGTATTCGAAGGAATTTGTATCGTCTAGATTTTAAGTAGAAGTAGCAACCATTTCCTTGTTACGGTAGACGAAGATAATGGTACTAGAAAGTTAATGATACTGTAGTTAGATTTACTAGAAATGAATGGTAACGATATTGACGAGGGATTTAATGTTCATTGTTTAGAAAGTATTTCACTACGCATGTAATGTCATGTATATTTAGAATCACTTAGAAGCTTTCTATGAAGCAAATGATTTTTACGCTTAATGATAAGAAAAAGAGTAAGTATAACGAGGACAAAAAAGATTTATTAGGAAAAGACGCCTTCATCGTGACAAGAATGCGCGAATAGTGATATTTCTCGATCGTTTCGCCAGTTTTTCATGGTGGTGATATTTTTGGAGGCGCACTCCCTTATGAAGTGGCCTAGCTCGGTTCATTCAAGAACAGAGCTCGAGAAAACTGGTGACTCGTCTTTCAAGCTCTAACAAATAATCGCTATCGTTCAACACATTTACGACCACGCAACAGATAAATCGATGAATTTTTCGACATTTCGCATTGCTGTTACAAATCGTCATTACACGGAAGCCAAACTGATTTCCATTAAAATAAATCTTTTCGTTTCTGAGAACATAGTCCCCATTCACATGCTGTGACATTAAAATTGAGGAATTTGTAAACAGTAAAGTTGACCAATTTGACTTCTGTTTCGCTTTTATCAAATATTATAAATAACTCCACGAAACCGTTAACACTTTACATTCTTTTCCTCTCATATCCCGACAACGTGAATCATCAGGTTCCCCTGAAAAAAGTCGAAAGTCACATGGTAACGTTCTTGCAAGGAAAGGCAAACACCGAACACATTGCTCCTTTCCTCCTTCTTTTTTCATCAGAAAGAAAAAAAGAAAAACGACCCTTTGCGAAGAATACAAGCGGTTTATCCAAACGAATCCGTGTGTCCTATGGCGATCGTAAATCATGGCTCGCGATCTTCTACAATCCGCGTCGAGGATTAATAATCGCGCGTCGAAAGGCAACCAAAGAGAGAGAACGAGAAAGAGAGAGAGAGAGAGAGAAAGGAAGAGAGAGAGAAATAGAAGGATACAGAAACGAATGAAGGAGAGGGAACCTGCTCGCGCGCTTAATATCGTGCATATGTGACGTTTCAGCTGGTGCCCAGGCTGGATGAATAAACGTCTTCCTTATCGTCTAAAATAGACTTTAAACTTCAAGCATATCTGGACCACAGCCAGGTCGTAGGAAAGTACAATGATATTAGCCACGTTGAATTGTTACACCGTGGTGGAAACGGGAGCCGCGTTGAAAACCTGTCTCGTTGAATTAATAGCGGCACCTAGTCGCCTCTGACTAATGGACACCGCTGGAAAAGAAATATTCCATTCGGCCCGGTTTCTACCGGTCCAACCGCGGTCACCTTAACCCTTGGCTATCCACGATGGGCGTGTATTTACGTCCTACTTTCACAGGAAAAGGGTCAACGTTGTACACGCTTTTACTTTGTACTTCTTGAAAAGCATCGGAGGAAAATTGTACTTTCGTTGGAACGCCGAGGCAAATAATCAATGATCTAATTATCGGGTTACGTACAATATTACGTGCGTATCTGGAATATCATTACACCCCGCGGTATGGAAATTTGTACAACTGCACGGGGATGTAAATTTGGATATTGGATTTATTGTATACAATGTGCACTCAAATATTTTGTACGTAGATGATTATCATTAATATTATTTCGCCTTCCATAGAACTATAAATAATCGACTAGTTTAACTAGAAAGATATTATTTCTATTCGTAACGTTGCATTAAAATTACTAGTCTTGTTTTTAAAAATTCCGTATACTTTGAAACACATACTATTCCCAAAGATTAGTCTGCAACACGCATGTTTCGATGCTAAATCAGAACCAGATTTTCCCCAACATTCGTATAACTTTGCTTACTCGCTCCTCTACTTACACCCCCGAATGTTAATATCTCTTGTTTAACATATTAACAACCGCAACATTACGTCAACGACTCCAAATGATATTTGAAGGGAACTCTTCAAGTTGCTATGTTTGTCGTAATTACAGAAATTTGCGGTTTCCTACTTCAGGATTTCCCTAAAATTACCAGCCACGAACGCGTTAATAATAAATCCTGTCCGCATTCCTTGATATTTACATTTAACATTCCCAACGAAACGTTCGACGATTCGCGAAAACTTAAATTAACCCACGAAACACGGCTAGAAGCACGAAAACTCGAGCGTCACACCCACGCAATAAAAGCGCCGAGCAAGCGCCGATCATCCCAGTTTCCCTATTCGGATTATACAACGAATCGTTTGTGCGACAATGACGGAACAATCGAAAATATCGGCCCGATTACGTGTTCAAGATCGCTTGCTGCAGGTTTTCACGGGCATTCAATGCAAATTGCCGGAACAATGAGTCGAATCCGTTCCGAACGATCGTCGCGGCGGTGATCACCAGGGGCGCGTGAAAAAAAAAAAGAATGGAAAACAGAAAAAAGATTAAGCGTGGTTACGTTACGCTCGCGAGTGAATTAATAATGCGCATAATACGAAATTTTCATAAGCATAAATAATGCGTTCCGCACCATCTACATTGCATAAGCGGAGTCGGAAGTTTCGTGGGAAATAAACCGTGAATATCACTCGAGCTTGTTATATTTTGCGGAATATTCGCTGGATCATCAAACTAGCATTTGCCTGGACGATATCTCGCGATTGACATCGATGCTACACAGCTAAAGTAGGTACGTTTATGTAAGTATGGACGAGAACGATTAAGAACGTTGGTTAAAAGAGAAAACTGGCAGATTCCTTCCTGGTCGCGTTATCACTTCGAGGTAAATAACGTTCGTTTTTCTGTCGCGTTTTTCTCGCTCGAGCTAGCTTCCGTTTTACGCATTCGATAACCAATAATTAAAGTCAATGCCTCGTGTGGTGCGTCGATCGCGTCTTTTATTACGCTTTCTGGGAAAACTTGGACTGGAACTGGTTTCGTGAATCGATGCTTAGATAAAAAAAAAAAAAAAGAAAAAATGGAGCTTTAGTCCCGATTTCCGTGGAAAATATAGTCGCGTAGAATAACCTGGTAAAACTTGGTTTATAACGATAGCTGAAACTTTGACGCGATGGAGATTAAATTATAGTTTGAATGTTAAAATATGTATTGCGCTTGCGTTTGCGAAAGCGTATCGACGCTGTCGTTATCGGTGTTACAGAGGAAATTATACGGTAATAAATCGCGTAGCTGCCTTGTCGACGGCAAGTTTGTGGAAAAATATTACTGTCCCTTGCGTAGCTTGTATCATGGTTTTAGATTAGTTTCGACTATATTACAATATCTATGTTTATTTTACATACGTACATGTGCAGTTATTTGTGAGAATCGATGTCAGGTCATTCTTATCATCTATTTCCACTATCTTTCTAACGAAAAGAATAACGAAATTCGTAAATGTATAGGTATTTTTGAGATTACAAATACTAGACACTTTGTGCGTTAATAATGCATTTGTAGGATTAACACATTGCGAAGTTTCCTCTTGAACGTGTAAATTGCATATGAATATACTTATGCCTGTCTTCGTTACATTTTATGCCGTGCGTAGTCGAGAAAATTTCTACGACACTCGATCGTGCTTATACGAAATTGTTTAAGAACAGAATTTAATTATCAATTTTCCATTGGAATTTCGAAACGAATCTGAAACAACATCGTTACGCTGCGAGGAAAACGGAATAAAGGGAAATATTGTCGTTCTTCCTCGAAAGATTAAACCACCCGTGAATCTAACAATTTTTCCCACGTTACATTTCCTCGTCCTTGTCGTTCCAACTGAAAAGCAGAAAATGAATACCCGAGCGTAGCGGGCTACGCTGTCTTTCGTTTTCCAGAAAGCAAAGATGGAAGGGAAATTTCATTCTCTGTTTTTTGCCCGCCACAACGTGATTCATCATCCCTCTAATTGCTCGTCCCATGGCTTTGCAGTCGTATCCTGCGCACATGACCGTCGACTCGCAGAAGCAAATCGAGATACAACGGATGCAAACGGAGCACTTGAAGCGGCAGCAAGAGCACATCATGCAGCACAACATCCAGGAGCTACAGGCTCAGATGACAAAGAGCCAGCTGAGCATGTCGGGGCCGCAATCCTTGATGTTCCTACCGTTTCTCGAACAGCTCAGAGGGTTGCCGGTGCAATCGCCTATGCCGCCACCGCCGGCTACGTCGACATCAACCACCACCAACAAACATATCAATTCGATCGCTAACGTACGTAAACCCAGCGCAATCCTAATTTCCCCGCTCATTCCTGCGTTCGACTTTGATCAACGTTTATACCAAGCCTCGTGTACGCGCACCTAACGCGTAGCACCGAGCGTTTAAACTTTAAAGGCGGTTCACCATCCGCTCGATTCGATGAAAAATTCACATAGCATCGTTGCGCGACATAGGTGGCGCCACCGACAAGGAAGTGGGTTGATAAACGGCATAAAAAAAGGAAGTTGGAAACGCGGAAATTCACGGTTCGAGGCGCGTCGATCGACGATCAGCAGGCAGCGCGGTATAAACGTCACATTAACGAGATGGTTTTCTCCCTTGGGAAAAAATTTATTACTAAAAATATGATCTTGGCGGAGGTGGCAGTGATCCGTCGTGGGTAGCAAACAAAGTTGTTCGACCGTTGCGAGAGGTAGATCCGCAAATTACATTGGCAACAGTTAGTATGCGTTTGATTTAGATCGGTATTTTAAGCATTCAGTTACAGTGCTTTGAACTATTCCTATTAATTTACAGACATACTGGGAATACCACGTGCTCTTAAAGCCGACTTTTTCAAGGGGGAGATGTTGTCCATTTTCGATTTATTTTTCCATTAAAAAATCATGTCTTGACGTCTCGATGTTACGAATGTACTTCACGTCTTGTACGATATCATTTGCACGTATTATTTACATCATCCCACAGTATTATCTAAATCGTTTGTCACAAATAAACATTATAAATCATAGTATAAGTCTAGACGCTGCTCTTACGTTATAAAAACATGTGAAAAAATGTAACTATACAGGCTGAACTTGTAGTAGTCGATGCGACGTATAAAACGAGAAAAGAGAGAAAAGGCACAGAAATATTGACATATTGTCAAGATCTTCGTAGAAATAAACGATAGACGATGATTGTTACAGATGATCAGCAGTCACCGGGAAGGACCGAGCTGGGCGACGGCGCATCTCGCGCAAATGACCACGCAGATGGAGAAGGAAGCGTCGCCGACGCCGATCTCGTCCGCCGTAGCACCAACCGCACCTCCTCTGCAGGATCTCGACGCACCTCTCAACCTCACCAAGCCGAAATCCTCGTCGTCGGGAGCCACGGCATCTTCCTCGTCACCTGGTAGCGACTCGCACTCGACAGGGGCCGGAAGTAGCGGTCAACAGGAGCAACCAGTCGCGGCGACCGCGCCGAAACTCTTTCCGCCTGGTCTACCGATGCCACGGAATTATCTCACAACCCTTCCTTACGCAGGTCTGCCACCTCATCTGAGCACCCTCTCCTCGCCAAGTAAGTAACATCTTCCGTTAAATTGAAATAGTTCATCCATACACTGTGAAAAATACAAAATAGACATCTTTTACACACTCGACGTAACTCCCTTAACAATAAAGAGGTCTACTATGTACAAAAATGTGAATCAGAATTACAAACTTATTTTTTCGTACGTCGCGATTTAATTAATAAAAAAATGGTTACTATTACGATGGAAGAACAACTAGCGAAACCATGATAGAATAGCATCCAGTTACGTTCGAAACATCTGTTGCTTTAATCGGATGGCTGCTTTAACGAGGTTCGTATAGATATCACGATGAATTTCATCATTAAAAGTACAAGCGAGTCTGATAGAAATTCCGATCGACCGCACGAAAGTAGAATATCGATGTATCGATTCTCGTCCGATCGGTAAACGCAATTCACTGGCCGTTGGCGTTTATAAACGCGACAAAGTGTACCCTTTTCGGGGGACAGGCGAGGCCGTGTGGGACCAACCGGAAAAAATTCGATCAATACCCCATAGAATACGCGGCGGGATCAGAAACGTACGGTTAATTATCTTCGGGTATGCGCGCGCGTTTACCTGATTGTTCGCGATCGGCTTTTTCTTTTCTTTTGCCCCCAAGTAAACCTGTTCCCTTTCGCGGCCGGTTTTTGCTTTCGGTTTAAAGCACAATCAACGACGCGTAACGTGATTCTAAGATAAGGCTCGGTGCACCGCGTATCCTCGAGGAAAAAGACACGGGCAGGGGAAAACGATGGGATAAAAAGCAGAAGAAGAAACGAGCCTGCGGATTCCACGAGCTGTCACTCGGATATTAGATTGCTGCGTAAATTCTCCTCGTCGGCTTCCTGGTTTGAAAAAACCATCGATATCATATATAGTTTTTGCAACATAGAAATGTTGTTTGAAAGAAGGATCGATATAGTGTATAGTTTTTGCGGCATAAAAATGTTGTTTACCTTTAGTAATTAGCAAAAAGAGCAAGTAAATTAGTATAAAGTACGAAGTATAAATAGCACAGAAACTAGTATGAAACATAAAGAGGAAGCAATATTATTTTAATAATTGGTATAAAAAAGAAAGCTTGAGAGAGATATTTTTCAATTCAGCTAATCAGTTCATCGCTTGTTTCGATAACTTGAAAATAAACTTTTCCTTTGATATAATCTTACGATATCGAATGTCTCACCCAGTAAAGACCTAACCCAACATCTTAACATCAGAGGAACGGTCGATGGTGCAATCCTCGCGGTATATCGTTGCTTGTTTGTACAATGAGACAAGACGATGACGTTAGCGTGATACGTTGATTTTGCCATAAATGTTTTCCCTCTATCTTTTCTTATCTGGCTTATGACTTATCATTGCAGTGGGCAAGGTAATGGCCAAAGACGAAGCGGCTGGACCAGGAGGTGCCGTGACTGCCGCCGCGGTTGCCGCCGTCGAGAAGCATTTCGCTATGCGTGGCATTTACGGGATACCACCGAGTGCTGGTGCAATGCCTCCGTCGCCGCAGACTCAACGACCGATCAAGCACTCCGGTTCCCGGGAGGAGGCTGCGCAGGAGGAACAGGATTATCTGTCCACGCCCCACAGTAAATACATTTTCTCATCCTTCGCGCTCTATATTACTTTCATTATTCTGCTAATTCGAGATAGTATTATTGGTACTGCCTTATCGCCGACCCGAAAAAGTAATGACACAGCTGTGAAATTAAAAGTATTTGAGAGGATATTGTAAATACATCGTTGGTATTTGAAATATTAGATTGTTGGAAAATGCGACAAAATGACGTTCAACTATTAGACGTTCTAAATTTTATTAAAATCCGGATTAAAAATAATTTATTTGTAACGATATGATAAATAAACCGTAAAAAGGGATACCCATTCGATGAACGATGTTGCATTCGGATCGCTCCGATGATTTCTCATAATCTGCTCGGAGTTGCTGTTGCAAATTATAACATGCTGCGATATTCTGAAATTACAGTGTGGCGGGAGCCGGGTTACAAGGTACCGGAAGACATAACGGAAAAAGGTAAGCAGTCTTTTGACGAGCCACGAGGCTGACGTTACGCTTTTGTTTCGAGAGCGCCAGGTGATGCTCACGAAATCAGATTCGCTTCTCACGGGAGGAAGCCAAGCGACGTTGACATCTAACACGTCTTCTCTCTGTTCAGCTAAAATGGTGAGACAGCAGAAGAGGGAGGGTGAGAACAAGCCACATATCAAGCGGCCTATGAACGCGTTCATGGTGTGGGCCAAGGACGAGCGTAGGAAAATTTTGAAAGCCTGCCCGGACATGCATAATTCCAACATATCGAAAATACTCGGTAAGAAATTTTCAATCGTGATTTTCTTAAATTAAAGATCTCATCGCTTGTGTCGTATTTTTCCCGTGCCCCTCAAATGTGATATAACGCAAACATTGGGATCGATCCTGTGATTCTCGAAATTTTCAATTTCCCAACATTACCATCCCTCGCAGAAACGCTTTTTTAAAACTCCCTTTTATATATAGATATAATAAATAGAATAGACTTTTCTTCCTACATTAGAAAGCCAGTGTCGCTTTCACGATCATTTTCAACGATATTCCTTTTACTTGCACAGG
This sequence comes from Bombus bifarius, assembly GCF_011952205.1. NCBI lineage: Eukaryota > Metazoa > Arthropoda > Insecta > Hymenoptera > Apidae > Bombus > Bombus bifarius. The sequence goes on along the minus strand of NW_022884914.1, from coordinate 6,401,109 downwards.
TGCTCGATGGAAAGCGATGTCGAACTCTGAGAAACAACCATACTACGAGGAACAATCACGGCTGTCGAAGTTGCACATGGAGAAACACCCCGACTACAGGTACAGGCCGCGACCAAAGCGCACCTGCATCGTTGATGGGAAGAAGATGCGCATATCCGAGTATAAGTCGCTGATGCGGCAACGACGGCAGGAAATGAGGCAGCTCTGGTGTCGTGACAGCGGGCCAGAGATGAGCTTCCTGTCTCCGGTGGGCTCGGACCTCAGCACGCAACATCATCCGGGAACGGGGGCGGCCGGACCATCGGCAAGGCCTAGCGTGTCGCCGCCGGCTACCATGTTGAACGGCGGTGCGGCTGGTCCCAGTTCCGATCATCCGTCGTTCTACTATACGCAAGACAGTTTATCGCCGTCGGATATGATGAACTTCTCGCCGGAGAACTCGGGCTCGATCGGTGGCTACGACGCCAGTCCGCGACATCACGACGAAGATTGAACCGCAGCTCCGGGTCAGCCGCCATGGCCGCCCGGAGCATCATCTTCAGCAGCAGCAGCAGCAGCAGCAGCGTCAACGTCGAGACTCGGCCACGAGTTGTTCTGGTAAAACTTCTGGTGGTTCGCGTGAAAAGAATATATACGCATGAACGCGTGTATCGTCGCGTGAACAGGAACGTGGGAACGATATATGTAGTCGATTGTCGGGGGATAGAAAAACGTTCTCGAAGAGTGACTGAGCGTTTCGAAGCCTCGCTCGAGAGGTTGTGATATATAACGATTCTGTGCCATCGTACGACGCGTGGAGGCCCTCCCGCGGATTCGAGCGGCGATGTGTCCTGCTTCCTTGGATCCGCCGTCGTCGCGTCATCGTATCGCCCAATATGTCGCGCGATTCGTTATGAGATACGTTGCTCGTGCACACATGGCTGAAAGATCGTGCGTAACTCGGACATATGCATCACGACTCGAATCTTTGGGACAGAGTGTCATGATGTAGAGTCACGTGACCGATATCGGCCAACCAACCCTTTCTCGCTATGCGCTACGTATACATGTACGTCGAACGATTCACGGGACACCGGTGAACGTGAGCTCGACGTGGATAACGGCATCGTGCGGAGCTCTGATGGTTTCCTGCTTGCTTATGCTATTACTAAGAGGAATGGGGTGGGGAAAGCAGGCGCGACGGTTGATCCATGCCGACGGGACAATGAACACGACGGCGGCACGAGAGTTTACCAATGATATATTCCGTTGGTGTAATCAAAACTGCGACCAAGGCGGCGCAAATCTGCGAACGATAAGGTCTAATCGTCGTTAGGTAACGTTCTAGGTAACGAGATATGCGCGTGAGTAGAATTCTCGATCAGGTAACGAACGTCGATTCGCGTGTCAACGTATGTCGGTATCCATCTCGCGGGTGTTTTCCGTACGCGGGAGCGCAGAGTAACATGAACGCTAGAATTATACATAAAAAATAAATGAGGTAAATAAATACAAATATAAAACGATATATATATACACACACATTTTATATATATATATATATACACACATACCTGATTTTTCGTAAGACTGCCATGTGTCACATGTGTGCGCGCGCGCCAGAAGGATCGATCCGATGCACTCTCCCGCCGATGCTCGATCGAATTCGTTTCTATCGTGTTTCGTATGAGCCGCGTTTCAACACACCGCGAGACGATCGCGACACGTATTTCTGTGTGTACGTGCGTGAGTGTGTGTACGAAAATACGATGAGCGGCCAAAAAAGTCTTGTTCCTATTCCTTCTAGTGTGTGTGTGTGTGTGTGTGTGTCTGTCTGTCTGTCTGTCTGCGTGTGTATGCGCGTGTGCGTGTGCGTGCGCGTCTATAGCGATACGCCATTCCGGTCGGCCGTGTCAATACGTGAGAAACGAAGATAAATAGAAACGACAGAAATAAAAATGAACAAAAGATAAAATGTAAGAAATTGAACGTAAAAAAGAGAAGTAAAAAAGAAAGAGAAAAAAGAAAAAGCTGTGGTCCGTTAGTATCCTGCAGCATCACGCGTTTTCCGAGTATACGCGGCAACACGCGTTATTAGATCGTATAGTTATCCCACGTTCACGGCGGACGGTCCTTTTTTTCATATTCACATGCAATCACTGATATCCGGTGTATCGCACGAGGACCGGGACAGAGGACGAGAAGAAAATGTGGAATTCCACATTCCGTCACGCGATATGAACCCGCTCGAGTCACAGGGGTGTGTGGCCACTTCGTTTCGCGTCTAAAAACACACTTATAGTACTTATAGTATTTTTCGCAATTAATTTATGGACCTAACGTTAAGCGGAGATAGCGTTAAGCGGAGGCAAGATGAAGAGAATTTTTTTTTCTAAATAAAAAAAACCAAAATCTAAGGAGAAGTAATCGAAGTGTATTATTAGAAGGAAAGGAAGTGTGTATGTATAGGAAGAATGAATAGAGAGAAAGTGAGAGAGGGACACGCGCGGCGTCAATTTTAGTACAATGTTATTGCGTAAAATTACGGACGGGGAAATTAGCGTTATTTATTGTAAACGATGTAAACGAACGAATAATCAAATTCTAATACGACGTTGTGTGTTTTGTTTTTCGATGTTTTCCGAACACACGTTGTTACATTTTTTCTCCGTTTTTCATTTCCTTCGAGTTGTGCGAATTCGTGAAAGCACGATCAACCTGATGGGAGCCGATCGAGAGAATCTAGAGACCGTTGTTTACCGTGATGTTAGTGGATGTCATAGAAAAAAAAAAGGAAGGAAAGGAGGAAAAAACGAGCACCGTCTCGTAACGAGAAAAAACAATATAGAACTATAGGGCGTAAAGTCTCGTATGTAATTCGGGAAAACGAATTGTACCGAAACTGGAAAAATCGGGAGCTCGATGTGATAATACTTATGTGCCAAATAGCGTTTTCGCGGACCGGAGGTTTGTGGCGATATGACGTCCCTTCCGGTTCCCGGGTCGGCAGAGTTGGCTCGACGTGAAAAACTCGATAACTTCTACATCTCTTTTTTCACCGTTTTTTCTTTTCTCTTTTTTTTTTTTGTTATTTATAATCAGTGCAATTCTATACAAGGTACCTAATATAATTTTATAAAGAGAGCCAGTATCCTCGATATATCTGTGCCCGCGTTTCGTCGGGTGCTTTTCGAATACCGCGGCCGGCGGCAGATAGGATAGCTTAATGTTGATAATAATTTATTTTATGTATATACATGAATTTGTACAACTGCGTCGGCGGTGTGTTCGTCGATCGAGAAAGAAAGCACGAGAGTGTGAACGGTATTGAGAGGATGAAAAAGAGAGAGAGAGAGAGGGAGAAATCGACCGACGCAAAAAAAGTGTCAATACTATTGAATGTACAGTGTAACTATATTGTGATGTATCTTGCATAGCGCCACATATATGTAATTTACTCGAGAACACGTAGACTTAACGAAATGTTAAAAATGCGATGCATATTCTTATTTTCATTTGGTCATTATTATCTCTATTATTATCCTTAATATTATTATTGTCACATCAGTTTTATTTAGTACTATTATTATTATTGACTATTATTATGATTATTATTAATATTATTATATTATTTCTCTCTCTTTTTTTTTTAAATAATTATCCTTATTACGCATAGCAATAGAAGTTGTACGTGCCAGTTCAGATGACAACGACGACGACAACGGGCGACATGAAGCTCGTCGATCATTTGCGTGCTCGAATACTCAAAAATTTTCAATGTCGTATCGCTCACGCAACAATTAGATGTTTTTTTTTACATTTACACTGAAACGTTTTTTTTTTTCTTTCTCTTATCACGTCCTGGAAAACCGAAAGGTGCACTTTCGTTAGACATTTCTACGTTTCCTTCGAGCAATTGCGTTTCCTCCTTTCTTATTTTTCCATTTCCTTCTTCTTCACCAATTTGACCTCCAAATAACAATAATTTAACCCTATTCATTCTACAAATAACCAATCATTCAATAAATCAATTGATATGTGGAGGATATAAACGCACCCATTGCATGTTATTTCCTATTGTGCCATATATTCGTAATCTTTCAAAATAATTCGCTCTTCTCATTTTTCTACCTTCTTCCGCGATTTCTTCCGCCCTTTTACATTCAAGAACGCATTTTCGGATAGCGTACGTACAATTAAGCTGTTAAGAAATTTTCATCGAATTTGATTATCGCCAGCACGTGGTTTTCTTTATAAAGTTCAATTCTGCATTTCATGGACAGATCGGTTTGTCAGGAACGACACATGCTAAGTACACAATTTTTTCCTCCTTTTATTTTTCTTTCTTTTCGTTTGTATACCTAGAAACGAACGTTTTCACGATAATCTCAATGCACTCGCTGTAAATTCATCGGATTTCAAAAGAAAAAAAAAAAAGAAAAGAAATGCAACCAGTGCGAATGCAAACTGTAAGAATAGTAAATTGTAAAACGAATACATTACTAATACTATAGTATATCTAACGTAACGAAGAAAAAAAAGTGAACACTAACATCCAATCTCAATATTCCAAGAATTCACTTCATTTACATGTACGTTGTTGTTAATGGTATGAAAAAAATATAATAAAATAACGCTTTACCGAAATTCAACCTTAGTTTTAGGTATACAACGTTATTTCTAGAAGAAACTTGTATGTACGTGCAATGTACATAGTCTATGCAATACCGTCTAAATGAGAGAAGAACATGAGAGGGGAGAGAGAAAGAAACAGAGAGAGAGAGAGAGAGAGAGGGAGAGAGAGAGGGTGTGTGTATGTATGCGTGTGTGTATATGTGTCATGAAAAGGGAAAAAGGAAAAAGTATAAAATCAGTCAGATGCATGTTTGAATGCGATTACACGTTCACGATCATCTTATCACTACTCGCGACAGATGTAGTACACGTTATTAATTGGTGTCAATAGCGTACAATCAAAATATATATATATTTAAGATCGGTGAATCTTCACTGTTAACACTATCTACTTTGAATTTTTATGATTAATAAATATTTACAACGGAAGAGTCCGTTTTCATCGCGGTAGTGTTGAGATGAACGTATAAAGTATATAATAGGAATTAAGGGAAAATCATACTTGGAAGTAAAACGTACGGTAGTAATGACACACCAAACATAATGGTCTCCAGTCTTTACATACATACCGTAATGGAATTACGTTTTAGCTAATTATAAATAGCATTTGCAGCGTTCGACTTATTTACTGATCCATAAGGCACCTTGAGCTGGCTGTGATTCATAACTCTAATAATTTGTTTCTAATCAACTAACATACATTCATATCGCATAGATCAAAAGGTATAATTACACGAAGTGTTTGTCAATGGTAGAACATTTAACGGTGTGTACTCCAAGATCATTTTCCCTAACAGATAGTGACATCAAATGCACTGTATCACATAGAGAGCAGCACTATTATAAACATAGATATATGATTATATTTATTACAATAATTTGAAAGTTAGGTATTCTTTGTTGTTTGTATTTTACAAGCGTAATCATTATTATACATAAATAAATAACTATATAAATGAATGAAATTTTATGTACTTGTTCCTTCATGAATAGTGAAAATGAGTAGCATCGTTAACATTTATCACAGTTTCACATATTTAAAAAACATGTCTTTATTTAATGGTAACGTAAATACATTGTCAATAGGAACAAAGTATCGTCAATCTGCAATTCGGTAATACCTAATTTCTTAATCCTATTTTGAACTTTTTCTAATTGTTGTTTCTCAGACGGTGTCATCATTTCTGCAATCTGTAAACAATTTGAATGGAGTTAATCTGTTACTGAACAATTACAAAGAATATAATAATGAAAATTATATGCACCTCTGCTAATTGCTCTTCGCTAGCACCGTGTTCTTTCAAATTAGTCGTAAGGGTTTGCATTCGCAATTGTTTATCGATCATCCGCTTATTGCTGCTTGTTTCATACTCTCGTCTTTGCATAATATTGTACAGTGCATGATAACAGTGCTCCACTTCCATATGAACAACCAAATTTAAATCAATATGAAATAGGAAAAATGTTTTTATTGGTGCAGCTGATACTCCAGATTTCTTTATTTCCTGTATTTGTAAATAATTCTCTTGCAAGAGAGTATACGTCAAATGCTTCGCTTCTTTTGCCGGAATCATCGCCAGTTGTTGAATTTGCTCCTGTTCAATGTACTTTCTATTACGCACTAATCTGTATAGTAAAATGAAGATACTTAAGTTAATCAATGTTAAAATCCCAAAATTCCTACCTAAAGTATAATGTTAAAATCCTGAAGTACCTAAAAATTCTGGCTGCTTTTGAACCAAATCGCTCCGTTACAATATTTTCTAATGTGGTCCATGTTAATTGTTTAAACGCCTCTTTCATATTAACGCTATATTGACCACCTCCCGAATCCCCAACTCGTTTTAAAAATTGACTAGAATCTTCCTCTGAAACAATACATTTAGCTAAGTATTATGCAATGTTCTTCGAAATATTTAGGCAGTTTAAAAGTACACTTTTTACAATGTTTATACCAATTAGACGTAAATATTGATCAAGATATTGTATAAGTAATGGACAATCGACTTTTCTAACTGCTTCTTTTATTTCTGTAAGAGGTATTGGATTGGATGTGTCTTCCCATGATGCTGTCCGTAAATACATAAGAATCAATAACTGTCTCATCAACACTCCTGCATTTTCGTCAAGTCGTCTGCTTATAGCTGATATAATAATTTGATCCCTATAGATTACATTGCAAATTTCTCATGTGTTTTATGTACACAATAGTTTTGCAGCTCTTACCTAAAGTCCTGAGTAAAACGATCAAAATTAACTTTCCAATAAATTTTACTATCTCCACAATCAATATCATTTCCTTCTATTCTTTTAGTAATAGCAGCCAAATTCAAATCTGGTAATGTAAAATTACATTTTTCATTTCTCTCTTCAATTGTACCTAAACTGCGCATTAAAAACTGGTTTTTGACAAGTAATTCAAATTTCTCTTTTAAAACTGGAACTGATGGTTGCAGATCAGCTAAAAATACAAGTACATAGTTAATAGAACAAAATCTTTTATCAAAATTATTGTAATATAATATATACAATTATTTTTTAAGTTAAAATTTAAAACTATAAATTTACATACAAGGTGATTGTTCAATCTTTTTATATGTCTTTGCGATTGCTTCTGAAGCTGTTATATATCCATTCATTAATACTTCTTCGAGAATCATCTCGCACTCATTTCCACACATTGATTTTACAAAGAATATATACCTATTAAAATTAAAACATTTAAGTTATATGGATCTTTCTTATTTTCATTTATTTGTAAATTGAAAGCAACAAAATCCATGTTATATAAATTACATATTACCTTGGGTAACGAAGAATGAGTAAAACATTTTCTATAATTAAAGAATATTCCATCCCCTTTTCTGCTTGATTGTACGTAACAAGACCATGTTTTATTAAAACGCATAATGATTCTTTAATCTAAAAACAACATTAAACATATGTCATAAATGAGAAATAAATTAATTAAAATAAATTAATGTATACCTTTGTTATAGGAAGATGTGTTGCATGACGAATTAATCCTATTGGTCTTGCACCATGTTTAAATAAATCTTCAGCTACAGATTGCACAATCTGACCAAAGTGCTCAAATAAAATAGAAAAGCACAACTTTCTACACATTAATGACATGTCGTTATTCTCTTTATACAAATTTTGCTAACCAAACATTTATAAGCATAAATTACTGTACATAAATCACTTAATTCTAGAAGATATAAAGCCGAGGACATATGTTTTATGAATTAACATCTTTTGTTAAAAGTTCGGCCATATTGTTTTCATAACCTCTTACGAAATTATAATTACGAAATAAACGCGCAACTACAATTCAAATCTACAAAATCAAATGTACAAAAATTATTATCTCCATATATATTTTTTTACAACCATATAGAAATTTTAATACAAATTATACATTTGATTCTTTATGTACAGTACACTAACTAACGTACACTACATTAGTTCGAACAATTTAAAAGCCTTCTGATTTGAAGACCATGTGCTTATACAAAATATAAGGTTAATTTCTAAAAGTAGACCAATCATGGAGTAAACAACTTGTAAATTGCACTTAATGTTATAGAAGATTCCAAGGAGTATAAATAATGTTTTTATAACATATTTATAATATATTTACATAATTCGTATAGGATGTATTTAAAAAACAACCTTGTTATATGTATACGTTAGAAAGCTAAATTTTTCTTCGCGTACGATTCAAACGATATCATATCCTTCATAACCTTTGTAATTTCATAGAAATGCTTCTTAAGTATCATTGGTTATCATTACTTAGAAATTCGTATTTCATGCAATTCCGAAAAAGGTAAAATCATCGAAAGCATCAAAGATAGCGAAATATAAACGCGAACGTACACAAAGAACGTATTATTCTTGTTAATAAATTTCTAAAAGCTATATAATATATTAAAGTGTGCGGCACCGTGGATGTAGAACTTCCGGCGGAACAGCATTGTCGCAGATGATCACGTGATCGAAGATCGACTTCTTCGTTTGTGGCCACGAGGTTTTGTGGTGAAAATTAAGTTTACCGGGTGGAAAAGGCCCTATATTTTTGTATTTATACAAAAATGCCCTCCAGCAATCCCTTGCCACCCAAAGAAAATGCCTTGTTTAAACGAATTCTGGTGAGTAATATGTAATCAAAACGCTCTGTTTTGGACCCCACTCTCCGGTTAATAAGAGTATTCATCATGCTGTAATGATGAAGCACTCTTCGAAAAATTGTGAAAAATTCACTGGCAATCATGGGTCATAAAAATTTTACCGATCTTATGAATGAAAACATGATTTTTTGTTTATCTTTTACGATACTTTATAATGCCAGTTTATTGAAGTACATAGTATTGAAATCATGAAAACGTTTTATCCTATGAAACGTATTTATGTTTCTTGCAGAGGTGTTACGAACACAAACAGTATAAAAATGGGATAAAGTTTGCAAAGCAAATTTTATCAAACCCTAAATTTAGTGAACATGGAGAGACCTTGGCAATGAAAGGTCTCACTCTGAACTGCTTAGGTCGCAAAGAAGAAGCATACGATCATGTCCGGAGAGGTCTTAGGAATGATTTGCAATCTCATGTTTGTTGGCACGTTTATGGACTTTTACAACGCTCGGATAAGAAATACGATGAAGCCATTAAGTGTTATAGAAATGCCCTTAAATGGGACAAGGATAACATTCAAATTCTTAGGGACTTATCGCTGCTTCAAATTCAGATGAGGGATCTGGAGGGCTATAAGGTAAATCCTTTATATGAAGGACCTTATTTCTATTTATTGTATATGTATAATTTGTTTTATTCTTGTTTCTTTTTCATTAATGGCATTATCAACGTAATTTTTATTTAATAGTAGTATTTATTTCCATATTTTTTTTTAGGACACAAGGTACCAGTTATTTATGTTACGTCCTACACAGCGTGCTTCATGGATTGGTTTCGCTATATCATATCATTTATTAAAGGACTATGAAACAGCACTTAAAATTTTGGACACATTTCGAAATTCCCCAATGGTATGTATTCTAATATTATGTAAAAAGAAAAAATGTTGTATTAAATAATGCAATATCGAATTTATTTTTTTTTAATATTGATAATATTATAATATGTAATATTGAGATATTTTTAATATTTGCAGATTTGTTATGATTATGAGCACAGTGAGTTGCTATTGTACCAAAATATGGTTATCCAGGAATCAGGGGAATGTGAACAAGCATTGAAACATCTTGACAAGTATAGTGATCAAATTTGTGATAAAGTTACTGTAAAAGAAACATATGGTATGTTATAAATTTCTACAACTAAATTATGAAAACTAATTGTAAGTGTTTTACAATAATTTTTTTTAAACTAATTTCCTGTTTTTTGTAGGTAAATTAAGATTACAATTAAAACAATATGCAGAAGCAGCACAGGTTTATAAAGAACTTTTAAATATAAATCCTGAAAATACAACTTATTATGCTAGGCTAGCAGAGGCTGAAAGACACACAAAACCTGAAGAAACATTAGCTATGCTCCAAAGATACGAAGAATTGTTTCCTCGAGCGTTAGCGCCGCGTCGCTTACAACTAAATTATGCATTAGGGGATGAATTTAAAACATTAGTAGATCGGTACTTACGAAGAGGTACGATTTGTTTATTGAAAATATTTTTACAAAGAGTCTAAGTAACTTATTGATATTTTATTTACACCATAGGCCTTCATAAAGGTGTACCACCCCTATTTGTAAATCTTCGTTCTCTATATAACGATCAACAGAAGGTTGATACTATACAGTCTTTGGTTTTGGAATACAAGGAAGCATTAAAGGCTCATGGGCATTTTAGCGACCAAGAGAAAGACAATGCGCGAGAGCCAGCTTCGGCACTGTTATGGACTTATTATTATTTAGCACAACATTACGATCATCTTGGACTTACAGAAAAAGCGCTAAATGAAATTGATGCTGCCATAGAACACACACCTACACTTATAGAACTTTTTGTTACCAAAGGCCGCATTTATAAGGTAAATTCCGTGTTCGGTTTTTGTAATGTATATTTATATTTCTTCAATAATGTAATTAATTGTGCGTGTACATTCTTAGCATGCTGGTAATGTTCAAGAGGCTTATAAGTGGTTAGACGAAGCGCAAGGATTAGACACAGCAGATCGATATATTAATTCTAAATGTGCCAAGTATATGTTGCGTGCAAATCTCATCAAAGAAGCGGAAGAAACGTGTGGCAAGTTTACTAGGGAAGGGGTTTTAGCCATGGAGAATCTAAATGAAATGCAGTGTATGTGGATTCAGACAGAAGCAGCTAACGCTTACAAACGCCTTGGAAAGTATGGGGAGGCATTAAAGAAATGTCACGAAGTTGACAGGGTAGGTTTTAACATCCTATATTTGCAAGTAATAATTTATTATTAGCCGCTCTCAAACGATTTCTATCAATTCTAGCACTTTTCTGAAATCATAGAGGATCAATTCGACTTTCATACCTACTGTATGAGAAAGATGACCTTGAGGTCTTACGTGGGTCTTCTAAGGTTAGAAGACGTGCTACGAGCTCATCCATTTTATTTTAAAGCAGCAAAATGTGCAATGGAGGTTTATTTACGACTACACGATGAACCATTGCCCGATCCGACACAGACGCAAGAAATCGACACCGGTAAGTCTACATTCTTTGCATTGTTTATTTTTATCAATCAGCTACTAACTATCGCCGAGTTGTTTATATTTACTACATATTCGTGAACAATAATTAAGGGTATAGTGCTCATGTGGTTTTACTTATTTTTGCCATGGCTTCTAAGGAAGGGCTCATGAATTTGTGTTTGGAATTTTTTAGATTTAAATATGTATTTATTTTTATGCAACTTTAAACGATCGATTTCTTAAAAATCATTTGTCATTACATTGGAAGTCACGTATTGTTTAAAAAAGATACTTTACAACCTATTTTAATCCTACAATAATAATACCATCTATTAAGAACGTCACTTATATTCATCGCATATATATTTACAATAAATTCCTCGAATAATACAAAATTCGTAGAGTATCATACAAGAATTAACATAAAATAATACCGATATTATAATCGAATGTGAGCACCATATATGTGATTTTTCTAATAATATGTCATGCTTTTATCAATATTTTGCTTACAAGGAAGGAAACTTTGTCTTTCTAAGCAATGTTTATTTCATGCATGTTCGAATATAATATATTTCATGTAACACGGTTTATGAAAAATGCACTCGGAGCTCTATAATTGAATCTCTACATCGTCAATCATAACTATATGTACACGGTATGCGTTTACTATCGATCATTAATCACAGACAACGCGCGAGTACATGACGGTCATTCAAAGTACTCGCGCATACCTATCGTCGCACACAAGCGGCGTTACACACAATATCGCATCTGTATCAATCTAAAGCAGGGTTGGGGAGAAGGGGAGAAGTTAGGTCACATAAATTAAGCATTTTATATAGCGTAACTGAGGCGTCGATAACCATCTAACTTAATTGTACATTACGCATACAAGATATATCCGTATATATATTTACACATAGAATAAATATCCTAATAACGGTACACAACGTTCTGACGTTGATTTCCGCGTCGCGTTCCATATGACACGCATTTCCATCGTGCGTCCCCGATGATTGGTATGGCATTGTGCGGCTGCCTTGTCGCGTACACGTATCACACGTTGTCTGGCCTCCGTCGACGTCTTAGTAGCCTCGTTCCTCTCGACTTTGAGTAGAGGTGACCGGCGTTCTGCTCCGGCCTCTGCGTGATCGCCTGCGGCGTTAGGAAGTAAAAGTGACCCCCATCGCCTGGCAATCTGTACGCGAAATAGGCCTTTGGCTTCTCCGGCTGGTTCTCTTGCACTGGAATCGGGTCGATGAATTCGGCGTCTGGATTTATAGTAGGTCGTGGGTGACGGTAGTTCACTTTGATATCGTCTTCCAACGATATGGGTAGCTGGGGATACGTGTCGTCTAGCTCTTCCGGAGATTCTACGACCGGTACGTAGTTGGTGGGTGGACCGTTTCTTGGACTCACGAGTGGCTGCGGTGGATAAGCGCGGATCGCTGCCAAGGGTTGGTCATCCCTGTTGGGTATTCTATAATTGGGTGGCTGTTGTTGGTTTGGATCGACCACCGTGATGAATTCACTGTCGGGATTAATAGGAGGCAGAGGTCGCCTGTAGTTGACAAGAATGTCGTCTTTGAGGGAGTATGGTCTCTGAGACTGGTCTCCGTAATGCACTTTAACCTTAGGTGTCTTATACACAGGCGATTCGGGGGTGTCGTAATTCTCCACATAGGTATTCACGTAATCCGGTCTTTCGGTAATACTGTTCGTCTTGGAGTACATGGGAGTCGTGCTCGGTATACCCTTATGCGGTATCTTCTTGCCAAAGATGGTGAAATACTCCTTCGTGACATCATCCAGGAACTTCTCGTCCTGTTGAGTATAATAAGCATGTTGAGGATTGTCCGTGGTACTTATCGCTGAATGCGCTGTCGTCGAAGGATAGATCGGCTGTTGATTCTTATACGGTTGCGGCCTGACTCTCTTCTGAGGCACTGATTCATTCTCATAATCGTATCGATGATTATTATACCTTCCATCGACTTTAACGTTCTGATACTCGTTGAATGCGTTAGTTTGCTCTTGTTCGTACTGCTGCCTTTGATTTCCATGCTTCGAGTAGTCCGCTGCTTCGAAACTGTACTGATAAATCGGCTTTGATTTCGCCTCTTGCCTGTAATAAGCCTGTGGCTTTGAGGTGGTGTAATAGGGCTGCACAGAGACGGCTGGACGAGCAGATATGGCTTGATAGTAAAGAGGCGCGTGATCAAGTAACATTCGTTGACCCTGAGTTCTCGTCGAGCCGCTCTCGTACTTCGGTGAGCTTTGCGTGACTGTCGTGTCACTGTAGCGAATGGGCGCGGAATTTTTCACCGGAGAGCCGATAAACTTGATACTGTAGTCCTTCGATGTTTCTCGCGACGGAATTGCCTCCACGTTGTAATACTGCTTTTTCTTTTCCTCGGCTCGTGGTTGCGTCACAGTTTCATAAAAAGGCGATTCGGTGGTAGTCTTGTAATAAATCGAATTTGGAGTGGTATGAAAAGGTGGTTCGTGAGATTCTTCGTAAAAGTAGTAAGAAGCCTGACTGGGCGATCGTTCCGGGTTGCTAGTGGTAATAATACTCTTTATCGAGGCCGGCGTTACTTCCACAGGTCTTTCCAAGGTGGACTGCGTGGACGTGTAGTACGTCACTATCGGAATCGTTTTACTGGTCACTAGACGCGACCACGCTTCATTCTTCTCCTGTATATTCTCTTGATTGGTTACGTGATTTTGTGCTAACGAACCGATGTTGTAGAATTCTGGGTTATCAAGCGTAGTCGATTTATCCGGCGTCGATGTCGTAATTTCTATATAAGGGACTGTCCTTACGTTGGGCTTGGCGGTAAAATTTTTGTCCGTAAAATTTTTATACCTTGTTCGACCGTACGTCTTTGTAACACCCGACATACCAATGGACGTCCTGGATTTTGTGGTTTGCGTTAGGTTTGGCACTGTAGTGGAACTCTTGTATTGCTTCGTAGTTAATTTCCTAGGTGGTAGATAGGTAGGTCTGGGTCTTGGTACGGGAGTAGTTTCTGGTCGCTTCGTGTACTTCTTCGTCGTGGTCTTCTTGTCCTCGAGAGCAGAGAAGAAGTCCGGCGGTGGTGGGAGTATAATTCCTGGAACCAGAGGACCCGGTGGCACAGCTGTCGTATTATCTTGCTGATATTGAAAACTGTATGGCGGTGGATAGTAAATAGACTGATCTTCTTCGTCATACTCCGACTGATTATTCGGCGGTGGCACGAATACTGCACCAGGTGGAATTGCGTGATAGAAGGGTGGAAAACTGCCAGGTGGTACGGTATCTGTCTTATCGTCCTTACTCTTTATGCTTGAATTTTCTTCCTCCGAAGATGCGTTCTTTGAATTCATATCGGACATTACGATAGTCCCGTTGGCTATAACAGCGAAGAGTGGATCATCCTCCGATAGTAATCCCTTGGTAAATAAAGGATCCTTTCTGTAGTCAACGGTGGCATTGGCGATCTCCTTGGTGCCATTCGGCCCGATGATCTGTATCGGGCCGCCCTCTGTGAGTTGAATGGGAAAGGGCGGCGGTACCTTTGGCTTGGATGGTATCTTGACCTGTCTCCTGGGTGCTTTGTAATTGTCGATCGGTGGCCAGGTCGGCGTGCTGTCTCCGTTGGCTTGCGGCGTCTCATGGCCAGGAAATTTCCCTCCTCTCAACACTAATACGTGATTCTCAGCCAACCAAATTTCATCCTCATCGAGACCACCCAAATTGTCGATCGTGTCCTTTGGTACTTCCGGATTGCCTAAGTAACTGATTATTCCTGGTCGTTTAGGTTGACTTCCGTAGATTTCGTTCTGTATCAGACCGTATTTCCCTTCTTTCACTTGTTGAGAGAGAGTTTTCTTCTCGTCATCCTCGTCTTTACGATTAGCCTTCGTCTCCCTCCCGTTTCCAGCAGACGATAAGAGGATACCGTCATCCCAGAACGTTTCTTGCTTCGCATCCGCTCGCAAGTGGCCTCCAATCAGTTTGTGCGACACTTTCCTTCCGGCTTCCGTAGTTATCTCGTTGTCTCTGCTGGTCGATGACTTGAAACTACGGCCGGCTGGTGTGTGCGTCCTGTCTGCTCCATGACTAGGTTCGTCCGCACCGACATTCCGTCTCTCCCTGCTCGATGATGATGTCACGATTGACAAGCAGGTCGCTAACACTGCTACCAGGAGGAGCTTTCGCACAGGAAATCTTCTCGGCATCATCTGCAACGGAAATTAAGCAACTCTTGACGTTTCGTTCAGTATGATGTAAATGGTATTCATTATTTTTACTTCAGTATCTATGAAACAGTATCTTCGGTATCTTAATATCTAAATGTTTTCATCTGGCATATTCATATAGCATCGGTATCTTTTTTTCTTAGGATTTATATTTTATTGCATAAATACGATATATTTATGTCTCCCAAGAAAAATCAAAGCGACTGTTTTGGTGTGAATTACTTAATGAGGTTTGACTACGATCACGTGAATTATATTCACAGTCGCGATGTATATCGTACGGTAATTTTGATAATACCGTTCAATCTTGTAATCGCATCATGTGTCTTTTAGAGCAGTTCGAGTTGTTCGTCGCAAGGCATACGGTGACTGCCACCTGGCGCAACGAAAGTATAAGTTTATTCTGTGGAGGTGTTTCCGTTCCACGGGAGTAACTTTGCTTTCCCCATTGAAACGGCAACATTTTCTCAACTATTGCATGGAAATAATAATTCCTGTTATTAGAAACTGATATTAAAATACGCGGGAGACTCTTCGGACTGAATGACGAGCTTGAACGAGAATCTACATGTACGAACTTTCGATTTTACATTATACTTCTCCTATACAGTTCCACGAAATCAGTAAAATGATGTAAATTTCGTAAATTTAAAGAATAAGCAACTTTCCCCTAGGATCATCGATAGAATTTCTGAAGAAGAGTTCGATGAAATTAGGAAGATAATATTCTTCGAATCGTGACTAGGATCTCAGTGGAAGAATCGACATTTCTTCCTATCGTTAACGGAATCTCCCCGTCAATTTTCACTTTTCTATTTTCTAAATGTATTTCGATAAAATCAGCAGAATGGAACGCGAGAAATTGAGTAAAGGTTCCCTCATCGAACAGTTACTAAATTTCCGAGGAACGTTGAGACCGCACGGTTGAAATTGGCGAATTCGTCAGG
This sequence comes from Bombus bifarius, assembly GCF_011952205.1. NCBI lineage: Eukaryota > Metazoa > Arthropoda > Insecta > Hymenoptera > Apidae > Bombus > Bombus bifarius. The sequence goes on along the minus strand of NW_022884914.1, from coordinate 6,384,611 downwards.
CCCATTTACGTGAATTGCAATAATATGGGAATGTGGGACCGGAGGGGACCACGCCTTTCCCTCGTGAACAGTCGGTGAGCGGTCGACAAACATTCACGGGTCACTGGAGTACTAGCGCTCGTAATCACTTGCAACCGAATAACAAACCTAAGCTCACGTTTCTGCATTCGCCCAGCGCACGTTGCATTAGCCAGGGCCAACGTCAGAGTCGTCGATATCGCGGAAGTAACTTTGTCGTACCAAGTTTCCGACAAGAAACTGAATTTACTGCCTTTTATTTTTATCCATATCCCTGCGGATCTTTGAATGCGGTAAGCAAAGTCGAAGGATGTTTGAAACGAAGTTAATTGAGCTTTGTGATTTATTGCCATCGGTAAAAAGGATAATGAAGCTGCAGTTTTTGTTCTTATTACGATGAATGATAATGGTAATGTTGGCAATTAGCTGTTTACGGTCCTTTGTAAATGGAATGACGACGATAGTCCTTGAATGAGGTATTAGGAGAGTAATTGATGGCTTGGACATTGTTTGAGGGACGAGTTAGAGAGAAGTTAGTGAGTGTTGAAGAGTTTCGTAATTGGAAAATGTTAATATGGTTGAACATCGACGAAAATAATTTATCTTTTCAAACTGATCCAAGGGAGGAAAAAAGACATTTGGTTTTAAGAAAATCCTCAAGACTATTAAAAAACGTTCGATATCAAAAAATTTGCGACCTATAAAAAATATTTATAAAACGTGTTAAAAAGACACTTGTCTATTAGAAAATATTGAAAAAATACCACCGTCGGTTCAAGATTTCACTGTTCTCCGCGAGACTGTTGTATCGGAAACGTCTTTTTAAACTATCAAATACACTGATAGCATGTTGCGGGGACTAAAAGAGTACCTTTCTCTCGGTTTCCGGAGCGGTCGCGAATCTGGACGATAATCGTTCAGCAGGACGTCGTGAATGGTGTGTAATCGAGTTGCCACACGCAATAATGCGCTTCTTCCGAGGGGAACGTAGGTTTTTCAAACGAAGAACGAGCACACACGCACACGCGATGATACTTTACCACGAGTGCCAGCGATTTCTCTCGGCGAGCGGCTTTTTAATCGAAACGGAACGAAAACGTGACGGAATCGAGGAATTCCTCCGCATGGAAATCGGCTTTGTTTGATTCCGTCTCTGTCTTTAAATCATCTTCTTCGGGAAGCTATTTGACGCTCGAACAGATAACGATTAATCTAATCCGCATGCCGACGATTGCTCGCTTAACGCGTCCCGATCGAGAGCTAACCATCGCGTGTATTTTGCTTTCTCCACCTCGGAAGCAATGACTTTGAGATCGGCTGTCCGGCACGAATGCAGCAGTCCGCTAATTTAAAACGCATTTGCTGTTCTCGCGTCAGCTGTTCGCTTTCCTCGCGACCGCAAGACCTGCTTCTACCACGAGGAAGACTCCTGTCGCCAGAACGCGTCTTTCGAAGGTCAGTCACGTCTCTGGAGACACGATCGTCTAACTTTTCCTTGGGAAACACTTTCAAACGTCTCACCAACTAATACACGACCACTGACAATATTCGTTTCACTCTCCTTTGAGAAAAAAAAGCACGAACGAAGACGTACGTCTGAACCATCTAACGCATTCACGGTATTCTAGGTGTAAAAGTCGAGTAAAACGTTTTCTAATCCTTCTATCGAGCGCTCTGATGTGTTGTCCCGGTTCATAGACACTTTAACAGGACAAACATCGATCAGAAAATCAATGGAACGTGCGACAAGAAGGCGAAGCTGGCGAACAACCGCTCGCGCCGGCATGGTACACGTGACTGGCCGGTTTTCATCACCTTTCCCGGTGCACTGGTTCGCTCAAGGACGTTTGTTCCGAAAGGTGGAGCCATTTCCAAGCGATACGTCTAGCTGGAAAGGAGGAAGTCGTTGCCAGTTAAGATTCGTACGGTTCACGCGATCGCGATCGCCGCCTCTTTGCTGGATGGCGATACCGTCTTGTTCGTCGAACGTTCGCCTCGATCGGGCGGCAGGTAGCATGAATCCACTTGGCTCAGATCGCTATACGAAAAACGATTTCGAAACGTAGGCTTTCACTTTCGTGCACCACGCATTGTCAGCCTTTTTACTCGATAAGGGATTTAAATGACGCAAATCGGGCTACGGGATCAAGCTTTCTTTAGTTCAGGCAACGATGTCTCCGATCGTTGATAAGGCACTCTGATAGTTTCATTCTGATAGATTTACTTAATGTTCTGATTTTTAAATCAGTTTCAATCGAAATGCAAGATGCTTTGTTAAGTGTTTCTTGGAACGTTTTAATCGATGCACGCGGTTTTCACCTTTCAGCGAATTGGACTAAGGAACGTTTTAATACAGTTGTGGCATTAACGAGAAGGGGTTAATTCGTTGTAAGCAGATCTGATTACTTAATTGGATTCTAAATTAATTTCCTACAGACTTGAGAAATTGCCAGTGGCCGTGTGGACGCGGTTCGTTGATATTAATAATTCACTACCTTTGAATAAAATGAGATTCTAAGAACAGAGCGATGAGTTTAATTTCTTGATAGTTTTGCATAGGTCTTTTACATTCTTCTTATGTAATAGATTCGTTCTTAGCAATTTACTTCTCATCTAATTTAATCAGGAATTTCCAGCTGAATTCAAAACACGCTGCTCTGCAAGAACAATGCACAAAATTTAGATTCTTCTCGACTTTAATAATAAATCATAGATTAAACGTGAAGGCTAACTTACTCATATTTTATCTGGAGTTCGGCAACAGGTTAAGCGCAACGTATGCGAAATTTCAAACAAATAATTAGCATAACCGCTCAGATACGACATTTCAAATTCACCGTAGAGGTGATTTTAATTTCATCCTACTAGTCACGGACTGAAAGCCCTTCGAGTCAAAAAGAAAAAGCTTCGTTTCTCCCGGTGCTCCATTTCTGGGTGTTCGCAAAGGGCCGACCGATTTGACGAACTATCGTAAAATTGACGAACGTCGTACGCCGGGCGGTTCTACGCGTTCCGCAACGCGGATTGTCGATTTTTCGCGACGTGATGTAAGAAGAACGATCTCTGTGGCGTGGTAAGTGCGGTTACGCTATCGTTGCGACCGAACCTGCCGTATTATCGTTTCTCGAAGCCAGATTTTCTAGTCCTGCCACTGTGCAATTCTTGATCCGAGCGATTTCGTTTCGAATAGCTCGAGGAAAGTCGCGTACTCGGCTAGTAGTAAAGTCACGTTTGTAATTCAGTGTCTAGAGTAACCATAGTATATCATGGTCTTTGTAGATGTAAATAGGTATGGGAATGAATAGCCGAATGTACGTAGTTAATTTTTTTAGTTTGTTTCAATTCTGCGCAGTACTACAGCGCATTTGAAACGATACTGTTATCACAATATTTAGATTGTTAACACATTATTTCACATTGTGTATGGGATCAAGTTCGCGTATAAAACAGCGTATTTATTGAAAATGTTTGGGAAGACTGGGAAATGTAACTCGAATGCACGATGTGTTAATCATTTCGATACGATCACTGACTTTACTCGACAGTCACCGGTTGCTTACGTACTGTCGTGCATTGACTTCGGTGTTATGGCGATTCACGTAAATTCTTGATAAGATATTCATATAACTTCCTTGGTAGCTTCGATATAACATTCGACGAAGTATAGCGACAACGTCATTATATTTGGAAATGAACCTTGATACGAAAAAATTATACGTGTCCGGCTTACGTTTCCAATTTGACCTCATTGAAAATTATGCCGTTAGTTCGATGACACTCTATAGAAATTTTACAGCCAGAAAAATATAAATTTATGAAATTGGATAGGTTCACACTATCGATCTCGTTTTTGGTCGCGGTTTGACGGCGCGCGCTAGCACGTGGCCTTGAATGCAGGTCATCAAAAGCGTGTGCAACGATATGGCATTGAATCGCGGTGAGGGAACGACGCGGCGGCGGTTCGTCAGAGGCGGTGAAAGGCTGTGTGCGGTTCAGGAGCCGATTCCAACAGCGATTTATCCATTAAATATCGTTCGATTGAAACCTCGGAAACGCCATGAGGAGTGAGAAGCCGAGGAACAGAGAAAGAAAGAGCCATACCGAGGCAACACGTTGCATAGCTCGTGTGACGAGCGCGCGTGCCTCGCGTAAGGCTCCCGCAAAGCGCGTTATCCAATTCGATTTACGCTTTCAGCTACTTTCCTTTTTGTTTCGCGTCGTGCTCGCTGAGCAGCATTAATTCCTTAACGCCGTGCTAACACCTGCGAGCAACTTTCGGCGCGTCGCTCGTTTAACTATGCTTCCTGTTATGACAGAATGACTTTACCCTCCTTCGTCCACTTTATCACGGAATTAAGCTTGTTAAATTATAGTTATTCTGTACGAGTATTTTGAAGGACTGTTACTCTGATGAATATTTTAGAGCAATCAAACGCGAAGAACACAGAAAAGATAGGATAAAAGTCTATTCTTTCTGATATTCTGCCTATTATGTTACTTGGTGGTTAAAAATATTTCGATATAAGATAAATGAAAAACTAAATAACCTGATGATGGTAGATTTAAGTTTCGTTTTTTTATCGTTGTTTCTCAGTGTAAATAATTGAAATTGAAATTAGAGTTTAAGCTAAACTTGGCCACAGACGTAACTTGCTTTTATCGAATCGGAACTACATAATGGTTACAACATGTGTGATTCAATGTTACGCCAACTATTAACATATTACTTATCTATGGTTTCTAAGTCATTGACCCATAAATATATTGTCTGTTACATTGCACTGTCGCACTGATCAAGAACCAGTCTATCACGCCATAAGACAAGATTTGTGATTTCTTTCGTCATCTACCTGTCGATTCTTTTTATGTCATAATTTCTTGACAATCTCACGCCTTTGACATAGAACGTGTTCTCTTTCCTTGCACCAAAGGAACAAAGGTTGTTTTCTTCATTTTGCGATTTTGTTTGGAATTTATTCTCGTTTGGTTTATTTTCATGCTTTTTGTTTTCGAAGCGCACAAGTCACGTATTTTACGATGTACGTTGGACAGAAAGCTTTTCATAATTTTCTTTTTCAACATCGACGTTCGAAGAAATAGGATAACTGTAGGAAATTTCGCAAATTTCCAAATTTTCACACTATTCGCGTTATTCACGACTTTGCATTTATGTAACGAAACGGTGAAAGCTGAATCCAGCGTCGACTTTGACTTATTTTTGTCACGATGTTTAATAGTAAAGTGGAGTATCTGTCTCAAATGGAGGAATCTAATTTTAGAAAAGAAAAGGGCTTTTTGCAGAAAAACTGTTGCAGATAACCGAATTTTTTTTAAAGATATTTCGATAATTGCGTAATATCTATTTAATGTAAATAATCATCAGGTTTTTGTTTCATGATTTTAGTTTCTTGTAAAAATTGAAAAGCCTCCGTATAAATCGACGTCATTCGCCTTTCGAAATATTTATAGACGTCTCGAAGAATTCCAGATATTTGGCTAATGAGTTTGTATCGCGTATGTATTAAAATTTCTGGAATTAATTACCCGGAAAGAATGTGAACAATTTCAAAAATATTGGTCTGCAGGTACACACGTCGAATCTTCTTCCAAGCTCGATTAATATTCTGCGAAATTACAAATTCAAACCTCCATTCATTTTCTGAAACTTTTTTATGCAAGTTCTGCATCTTTTCTTAATGCTCTTTTCCAAATGCTTAATACTCAGAGTTTCTTTTCGTTTCGAACTCAATTATTTGGCTCCAAGTCGGTCGTTGCTTTGTTTCGAAATTTTCTTGTTATGTAGTCTCTCGAAAAATTTACTATCCTTACACGTCAAGTTGCTTTATCTTCAACTCGAGCGGCCAGCTGGCATACTGCCTCGTTAATTCGCCTTCGCGCGATCCAGACGATCAGTGATTCAAGAACTTATTCGAGGTTGATTTTCGCTTCGAAGTTATCGGTGATGAGGTTGCCGGCTTGAGACTAACAGAGACGAGTATCAGCGACCGTAGTTGTACACCTTGGCATTGACCGGCTTGCACTGCAAGGCAACTCGCTTGCATAATATGCTCGTCTCGTTCATCCCGCGGCTCTACTGGATTATTCTCTTCTCTCCTCGGCACCCGTAGCTCCTTTAACGGTAGTGTGTATTGCACGCGAGAACGCGATGTATCTGCCGCATCTCCGTTTCGATGAACACAGCTATTCGGATATAATGTGTACGTGACTCATCATGTATATAGCATTCTGTTGTTTAGGACTGTAGATTCTGACGAACAGGATTTGCTCGAGGCGCTATTACGGTTGTAAAAAAACAATCAATTTCGATGATTTTTTTGTCGTCGAATATCTTCTATTCTATTGATTGTAAAATATGAAATATGGAAATTAGACAACGCTTATTTCAACACTATCATAGCTTTAATTTATGAATCATTATTTTATATCACAAAATATCTTTAATTTTTTCACATAAACGCTGCAGGATATTTATAAGGAAAGAATTGATTTACCCTTTTTTTTTTTAATTTTTCTTCCATAATTACGATGTTTGCATTTTAATGGAGCTTTAATAATATGCGGAATCTTTAATTTACATTCCGCAATTTGTCGTCAGAAAGGAGAGAAATGTTTATGACCGATTTTCTCCATAATACGATTAACCAAAAGGGAGAAATGTCGTTTTTATTAAAGATATTCCGACGCGCATTATACGGAGGCTTATCAGGATGCATATAGCGTATGCGACCAATACCGGTTTACGTTTTTGTTGCGACTGTAAAAGCTGTAGGTACCGGTCAGACAAGGTTAACGGCCCAATTTTTCCACCGCGCGAACATCGTCATTTTTCGTTTTCATTTTTATCCCCCTTTTTGGATTTATTATTGCAAACAAATGACGAAATTTTTCACGGCGCAAGGATATGCAGATTTCTCCTGCCTTGAATTATTCCTGCGATACCTGTTCCGATCGTCGATAGAAACGGTGTATTGTTCCAAGTAATTTAAGGAAAGCATTCATACTTTGAAAATTACTCGCGCCATCACGCAGCTATATTTATTCTCCAACTTTTTATCGAAACGAAATAATAATTTGCACATTGTCAATGTCCAATGACATCAAAGCGTCGATTGTAACGTAAAGAGTTAAATTATTTTTAACGTGACTTGGCTTGAGAATAATTTTCGCGCGAATCTCTGCTACTGACAATGAGCCAAGCAATGACAAACTATGGACCTCTGTGGCAGTAATTCGTACGATAAACACGGCTTCGCTAATTTCATCAGCACGTACGTGAACAATTTCGCTCTTCGTTCGCTCACCTGTTCGCCTTCGAAATAAACGCAGGGACCGCGAACCGGTACCGTATTTCGAGAAAATAGTCGACTCTGGTGTATGACCTTTCGTCACGTATGAGGTAGATGTCCCGGTTAAAGCGTCCGTTTTAGGCAAAAATCGATCCCAAGGACTGTTATATCCACCAATTAGCCGTTAGTTTCCAATTAGTCACCGATTAGTCGGACTTTCAATGATTTTTAACATTTAATAAACCTCGTTCCGACCAAGGTCTTCATGCTGCGTAAGTTGAAACGTCCTGTCAATGAGCGTTATAATTCAACTGGTTACGGCTGGAAAACGCAATTATTCGTCACCTGGCCTGTTAACAACTGCGTGGTGCCTAGTAATATATTTTATGCGATCCGACCATAACGTTGCCTATCTTAACAAATCTCTTGACCCAATAAAACAACGCGATAAACCTTGCAAAATTTGCTTACGTAATTTCGATATCTTCTTCATCTTCTTTCGCTTACATAAGTTTTATGGTTGTCGTATAATAATTTGAAATAAATTTTTTAAATGCTTCTTCTCATAGCTTTGCTCTATCGTTATACGCAGTTCATGAAATTTGACTATTCAAAAATTTGATAATAATACAAACGGTTAGTAATATCTTTTAGTCATTAGTTTCTCACTAACTTATAAATTTTAATAACGTTCTTCTATGAATCACAGCCAGATGACGGCGGCTGGGAATCGTTTCTCTGTGATGTGTTCGATCTGTGTTCCGTTTTGCGCGCATTCCCACGTTTCCTCTCGACCCTGTCGAGCTTGTCGTCATATCACGCCCGCGACTCTGATAGCCGCAATTAGGGACCAAGAGGGAAAGCGCGCGACGAAGGTTACGCCAAGGTTCGTGTCACATATTTTTACTCGTCGCGTCTCTCTTTTCGTTCCTCGTGCTCTCGTACTCCAGATCGCAAGAATTTATCGTCGACTCGATGCGCTCGTGGTCATTCGCTCCGCAATTTATTACCCAGTCGACTTTTATTCTAGGCATTTTTTATCAGATAACACAGTTCTCGCTCGAGTAAAACGCAACACGTAGTTTCTTGGAAGAACAGGCTCATTTTATCAAAGCTGTCGCAGTCAAAGTTGACGTTAATAGAATCGCTTCGAGGTAATTCATCGAAGGGCTTGCTCGCGTTTGTTCCTTCCCAGAAAAGCAAAAGAATTTCATCTTTAACGTCTTTAACGTCAATTATTTTCAATAGAATGTATCTGGAATTTTACCTGAAAGGGCTGTATCCGATTAAACACTAAATCGATTTCTCAGTCTAACTTTGAATTCGTTGGGAGACACGTTTCCATCTTATTCCCCGTGATAAACCGTTTAAATCGTGAAACACAATTTACTAAACGCTTTGTCGCTTTCTCTCTGCGGATAGCATTTTTCTTTTACTCGACAGAAAGGGAAATTACGCAAGTTTGATAAATAGTTGCGGTTCCGGTGCTCCGATCAGCGATTCTATTTCATGACGCGTGCACGAGTCTGTCGATCGTCGAACGTAAATAACACTTTTCTTGATCCGGTGGTCTCGGTCTAAATGCGATAACTCGGAGGAATACTCGAAGGAAATTAGATTCCTAGATCGTAATTTGCTCCGCCCCTGTCTAGCGCGAGGCGATCTTAGACCTGCTGAAGAAACAAGGACGCGTTGCTCAACCGATGTTGCTGGAGTTCACGATGCTAATAATCGCGAAACGAGCACGATCGTTTGTTACAATTCCATTTAATTGCTGAACGATAGGCGAATGGACATTGGCTGACACGCTTAATTCGAGGGTACCGAGACAAACGAGCTCCCAATTGAATCCGTGCTACGCCCTCTGATCCGTATTTAGCGATGAATATCGTGTTGGTCACCAGAGGCGATCTTCATTGTTCAATTATTTATTATTAATATATTTCGTAAATGGATTGGTGATAAAAAACAAATTTATTTCGTTTTCGAATTATCTTTTATCCTGGCAAAGATTTGGGTATTCTGTATTAGCGAATCTGATCTCTATGTTAATCGCTGTTTTATAGCATTCTATGAATTATTTAGGAACTTTTTTTAGAAATACACACACACACAGAGTCGAGAAGTACCTAATCGTTTAGAAATAATTTCGTATTATGTAGCACGAATTGTAGCAGGTCTTGTTTTGAAATTAAATAGTCAATTATTTATTTCTTATAATAGAAACACTATTATAATCCGATAAAAATCTCGTAGAAGGTACATTTACATAAATTCTCTTAATCATTCTTTCAAGCTGAATCTAATCTTGGAGCAAAGTATGCATCCTCCGAATACTTTGTAGCCAACTTACCATTCATCCATGATCCGCCTACTCGCGGTTATAGCTACGTGGTATATTATGCCTTCACAATTTCTCAATAGGACCATCAATCCTTCGATGTGACAAGAAAACAAGAGCGAGCGATAAAAGTTTTCACACGTACCAAAGTACGATACAATAGCATTGTAAGTACGTGTCAAAAGATACATTTGGAAAACCATCGAGGAAGAGAGGTGTAACGAAAGTTATAGAAAAATTTAATACAAGGTATCGTGTTACAAATCGCTAAATGTTCCCATATATCTCTCCGTATTATATCCCCAGTCAATTTTTACGCGATCTAGACACGATTTGTCCGCTAGTCCCTCAAAAATATGTCGCCGGTTTTTGCCTTCGTTTTCATCGTTGCAGTTATGTCAAAGTGAAAGCTACCGGTTAACGGGGAATAGGAAGCACGTCGATCTCCGCTGTGTTAATGACGAATCTACGTTGTAATTAAGCGGACACGTGACGAGGGCCTCGCCGTATACGCGGATCGATCTGCCGGAAATCTTAACTTTCGCGGTACGTGGAACTGACCGGATACTGTGGACGTCTAATGCGACGTGACTACGTGAGAATCGTTGCAAGCGGAACGAATCGTTTTCCTTTTCTTCGATTTTCCATAGGTGTCGCTATAGATTTTCATGATGAACGATTTCTTTCTCTAGACTGGTCGACAGTCTTCCGCGTTGGGAGATCGGAGAAACGTTTCCCCCTTCTATGAGTCTGCCCTCTTCCAACGAACAATAATAATCCACATCCCGTCGAGCATAATTCCACGCGTTCGAGCGAACCTGTTTCTCGGAAGTGTCACGACATTTTCGTTCGTCCGATAAGAAGAAAGGTACTATAAATTCGATCAACCGGTAGTCGGCGATCGGTAGCCACGGTTTGTTATCGCGCGTGTCTAAATGTCACAAGTTGTACGGGAATATTTTCCGTCGTCGATTTGTGAAAGCACCCCGGCCTGTTTGGAATAATATTAGTCACAGCATCGATCATTCATTACACGCGAGTCTCACGATCCGGTTCTCTCTATCGTCCGTCGTTTCTACGCGTCCGGTCATGCCGACAAACCGATCGCCAACGACTTCGTTCCTCCGGCACGATATTTATCCCCCGCTGACTAACAATTATCGTGTACGTCCGTTCGATAAAACGAAGAAAAAAATGTTGTCGATAAATATTCATGCCGGAAAATGCAAGGACTCCGATCTTTTACCTGACTCGTTGTAGGCTCGCGACACGTGAACCGCTATTCGACGATGATTCACGAGAAGCTATGCCGATCGTGCCCGTTATATAAATTTCCTGAGCAGTATGCAGTCGCAAAGACGCGTCAATTCGAGTACCAGAAGACAGACGCGCGTGTCTTCGTTAGCCTTTCTTTATCGTAATTGTCGTAATATCCGAAGTGCACTTACTTCGAAACGATATTACGTCGTTCTGATTCTCTCGATCGATACCAAAATGCGCGTCAACGATTCTACGTACTTTTATTACGTTGCTTCACAGAAATCTAAACGTTATAAATCAACGATTAAGACGATCAAAGATAACTTTATTTCACTGAGACCTCACACAGTTGTCGCACGAAGTTGACGATGAATTTGAAAGGAAAAAAGCGGACTCACGATCTTCTTCTAAGCTCCGATCCACTGTTCCAGTATATCTCCCTCGATTCGACGCTACTCAGCGCTCATCTACGCGAACCAGTTACACACGCGATATGATATAGTCTTTCCAACTAATTTCAATCGATTAATTTCAACAAATACGAACGAAACGAATAGAATAGAACCGATGTATAGGACTTGTTATCACGGAGATGAGCCCATAACACGGGAAAGCAGCTCGCGGCCGCGCTGTACCACTCACTGTCCTGCTGCACTTGGACGACGATGAAGAAACGAGTAACCTCCCGGCTCGTGTGACCGTAGATCTTTATATCGGTGGATCCTACTGGCCCTGCGCCAGTGTCCCACTCTCCAACGCGCGACACGAGACAACCGGAGGAGGCCCAACGCCGTGTACACCGTGTATATGTGTATATAGTTGTGATACGATCCGCGAATCAGCAAGAGAACGACCGTGTTACTCGCGGCAAAAGGGATACACCAAGTGGATCGTGTGTGTCACGAGGCTCTCCTACGACTGCCGCGCCAGACGCGATCACGTTGTTCCGCTTGCACGCCTCTTCCACCCTTCCTTTTTGCGCCCGATACGCGCCTCTCCCCACGTTCACCACGCTGGAATTGGTCCACGCGGCGGGAATAAACCGCGATCATAGGAAAATCGCCGCGCTTTCCACCTCCTCATCGTCGATGAGTGATTAGAAATTACTCCTACACCGAGGTGGATTTTGTGGTTTCAGTGTTCCCGATGATTTGGAAGTGGGACCTTCTATGTTGTTGCGAATGGTAATATAGTAACGTAAGGTTATTTGAAGCAGCTTCGATTTTGAATTTTCTACGGAATAATTAAATTTGTTGCAGATATATTAGGAGAGATCATTAGTCTGGAATGTTGTAACGAAGGAAGGAGAAAATATGGCGTAGCTTAGATCCGACAACAGAAGATATAAGAAACGCGGAAATGATTCGCGTAATTCTATATTAGGATTATTTGAGTCAGGGAAGAGGTATGATATAAACAACAAAATAACTTGCAGGAATAAAGTAATATCGAAGTTTCCTCGAAGAAAAGTCGTAGGATATTGTATTACGTCTAGAGGATTCAGCTGGTGCGTTTTATTTTTGAAAGGACATAAGTTTTGAAGAAAAGTTTAAGAATTAGAGTGACGTATCGTTTTGTTTCAGCTTCGCTGACACTTGGCAGGTAGTCTACGGAATTCGTATTTTTACGTGACAGCCACGATATGTGTTAATAATATTCGAGGTTCTCGAGTGTAAACTGTGTTCTTTTTCACCATGTTTCGTCAACATTGTGATTAGGTTTCCTCCAAGCATGTGAACGCGCCGTTACCAAACTAGATCTTCTATTTACAATTGTAGTTATTCTGATCGCTAATGAAGCTAATTCGTGTTAATGGAACGTTAGAAACTGCTTTCGTAAAGAAACCAGGACACATTTGCCAATTTCAGGATCGTCAAATATTAGAATTTAACATTCTTTCTAGTTTTTTATAAATTATGTAAGCCATCCAGAAGCTTTGACTTATAATTGCGTAAAGTGTAAAAACCAGTTTCACAAATATTTAAGTTCGTCATCGAAGATCTCGAATTTAATCCAGTGATTTCATACGGTCACCAGAATGGAAGGCTTTGTCAATGTTCCGTATCGTACGATCTACTGACAAAAGGTACTAATTGATTATAGAAGAGATTCCTTGATCGACGAAGATGAGTAAGCAATTTACCTTTGAAGAATCGGCACATTAACGATATGACTCTTAATCCTCGATTATCAGTGTTGCCAAACACATTTAATGTTATTCACCTAGGAAATCACGTTCTCAAATTAACTCTTTCACAATCCCTTGATACTCTATGATCGAGCAATATTGTCATACATCGTGTCCATCCAATATTTGACAATTTGTCGTGTCTTGATATAATAAATGCTTACGACATTCTCTGTATAGATCTATTCACAATAGCAATGTTAGATCGTAGAGGTTAATCATTAGTAACAATACGACAGAAGTTACTTGGAACAGGATTCTAATCCATTTGAGGCAAGAATTCTCCCGTCGTCGACCAATATTTCCATCAAGTTGTCCAATTAAATAATTTTTTCGTAATACCACTGATGCAACGCGATACGATCGCTTGTTCGCAGTCGTAAACGGAAACGAGCTTGGGAAAACCTGCTTTTTACCGATCGATTCCGCGGTGACTCTATGAAATAGGTATTCGCAACTGGTCTTCTCGTTCGCGTGGCCGTCGAGACGGCGCGCGAGATTTTTGTTCGCGATTCGCGAGTTCGGAAATAACTCTGTTACGTCGCGAGACGCGTGCTGCGCTCCTTTACGTAAATCCTTACGTGTGTCTCGTTAGGCTCTCGCGTTCCTTCGCCCGTGGCGGGTTAATGTCTCAATCGAGCAGCCACGATCTGTCAAAGGACCACGTCAGGGTCCATAGAATCGCCCAACATTCCACAGTGGACGCTTATTAGGCGACCGATCGTGTCACCGCGGTAACAAGCACGGAAACAGACACTTCGGGTCTATCGACGATCGTGCCACTCAGGAATCACCTCGCGTGAATTGTAAGTCGCGCGTCGGTTGCATGTTAATTGACGTGGCCACTGATCTCGGCTAACAACTGTCGCGTGTTTATTCCCCTTTCTTTCGCTTTTTCTTTTTCCTCCGCGTTTTATTGCCAGGTCCTTTTATAGTGCGAACGTGAAAGCACGGTAACGAGACACAGCAAAGTTGTTGAAGCGTCTCGTACCCTGCAATCGCTGCTTTTGATAATGCCCGAGGTTTCCAGGTCATCGTGTACTTTTTTGGCATAAAGATTATCAAGAAACTTCTGTCGCGGTGTGTGAAAGATGTTTGTACAAAGTAGACGTACGGAACGAAATAATACTCTACCGTATGTAGTAATCATTCCTATACATGATAACTGAGTAATTCGACAATGAATGACGGATTCTTGCCTGAGCATCAACCAAATATGTCTGACGTGGCAGTCATTACGTTAAAGATTCTCAGGATTGTAAATTCTAAAACTCATAAAAATGTCAAGAAGGGATTGAAAAAATGAATCTTTATTTAGATCGCTAGAAAGGTTAATTTACATTCCGACGAAAACACGCCAACCTTTTTTTAGCACTATCAACACCAAGTGTAAATAATTTCCGTTTACATATAACTCCTGCAACTTCAGATAAATTGTTTTATAATTAGTGATTAAGAGCGACGTGCTTGCAATTCGCGTGACAGTGCAAATTTTCTTTTTTATGGCACGTGCATGAGTCTATATCAGCGCGCGAAAGAGCGCGCATAAATGTTCCGTGATGCCGGTCACGTGCAATAAACACGATCGTGCGCGGAAGTTTGGCCCACTTGTCCAATACGCGTCCACGAAATTTCATCGTCATCTTTGATAAGCATCGGCCATGTCGAGTCACGAGCACGATCGATCTATGTATATTATTCCACAAGGTCGGTTCCTTTTTCGTTCGGTCGAATTTCGAGTTTCTCAAATTTATTGTTTCTACATTGTATGGCACGTTTGTATTCTCTTAGGACTCTTTCCCCTAGAAATAAATGATACGAGTAGGAAGAAGAGGAGGAGAAAGTTTAATCTGTTTTTATTACGTTCGTTTAAATAAAAAGTAAATGTGAAAAGAAGCGTCGCAGACGTGAACTTGAAGACCAAACGTATCACGCAAAGTGCGATCTCTGATGTTACAAGTGATTTATCCACTTCCGTTCGTCACATTGTGTAAGGACTAGGAATTATCATTAACGACATGGAATTGTTTTTTTCCTTCTTACCTTCGTTTGTGTGAAACGCGTTTTAGACCCAAGAACAATTTGAGTTTCTTCATATATATTTGCTTGTATTTCTTAAATTTATTAATACTTTTCGATCTAACATTCTCCGTCTGTTTGTGACTTATATTTTAAATATCGGCAGGAGGAAAATTTTCGAGAGTATTTAAATCAGTGGACTTCTCCGTTTTATTCGTACTTTGTCGTAAATTTGATATAAACCTCGACGATCCAAGTTTAGAACGTTTTTATCGCAAAATTAACTCTGAGAGATAATTCTTTTGATAAATATTCGGCATTTTTATTTATTTACTTAAAATGAATGCTTTTGGTATTGATAGAAGCCTTTCTTTGAAATCTACCGAGTTTTAATATTAAAGAAGTTTTTTTGAGATTATTATGTAAAAATCTTCACTAAATAATTTTTACTATCGATATTCCGATATCTAAGATAATTTACCAGAGTTTTAATATTTCCATAGACAATGAAGCACAAATTTTCGGCATGTTTTCGACACAGTTCCAACAATCTCTTGCTCACGAAGATCGTGAAATTTACGATCATAACAAAGTAAGGCATGCTTTTTTTTTATACTGTTTTGACACGTCGCGAGCAAAATCAAAGGAGAAAAAACTCATTTCTCATGCAACGACCAAAAACTGCATCCCAATCAAACAGACCAGACTTTCGATCCTACGCTCGTACATTTGCATTTCTACTCGCCTCGGATAATTCAGTAACACGAGGATTCGCATTCCCCAATGCCTTATTTAGTATATGCCCGTGCATCGTCCCCAAATAGGATCGAACCAGTCGAATTTCTGCAGCAATCGATCTATCCAAAATTCCAAGCTCCGCTTGTCAAAACCGCTGCATCATTATCGATCTTAGGATCCGATCTCGCTGACCATATTTGGTGGAACGCACGCTGCTCCACTCGATGATCCATCAATTCCTCTCGTGTCGTCACGTCCTGTATGCAATCTTCTATGCCGACGTCGATGACATAGTATTCTCGGTCTCTGACGGCATCGTCGAGCCGCGGATTATGACGAACAATCGAGTGACGCACATCCTGAAACAGTAGCTAGCCAGACTGCAACGGTCAGGAGGTTATTTTTAAGACTTGATCGTTCATTCACGTTTTTCCCAGGAACCTCTTGAGTCAGCACACACGAAACTAAGGACGTTCCGAAGTCGGTTCGATTCCCGCGAGAAGATCGCCGGCCGCATGAGGATGCGTGTTTATTTCGAAGCGGTGTGTCTAGCGTGCGTGAGTCATCGGAAGAGATTCTTGGTATCAAGGTCGCCGATGGTCGTGACCTTCCTCGGCCACGCCGCCGTTACCGATATTCTGGCGCCATGCTGTGCCACCCGAAATATTTCCCAAAATTTTTTTCGTGGTAGAGATAGTATCAAAGATGAACATAGTGGTTGGGAAGGTCGTGGTTTGGAATTTTTGCGATGATCGAGAGAGAACAGACGATACGTTTATTCGGTTGTCAGATTTTTGATAACGTTTATTCGGGACGCCATTAATACAGTCTGCATTAAGGATAGCTATTGCGTTAACACGACCTTTCATTTTCAATTCTTTTTCGGTCTATTTACATTATCGAATTCTGTTTTTCAACGTTCTGGCTACGAAAATGAATTTCAAAGATTCCCTTGATATTTCCTTTTTCTACTATTTTTTCTATCTATATACTACAATTTTATGAAATTGAAAAAAAACTGAAGTATTTGTAACGTTACGATAGCCTTAGTCTTTAATGGGTTAAACGGAGTTTGATTGCTTCATTCAGGATACGACCGAACTATTATACAATAATTAAACGTCGCTTAAACGATCCAGATATATCCAATACGGAAGCAGGAAGCTTACCTCGTGTACCTTATCAATTTACTACATTTACTTGTCGCGATCGATCCGCGAATAGCTCTACGTCTACGAATCAACAACACGACCAATATCTCGACGTTATTAAGATTCATATCAGCCTCTCTAATTATGTTTAATTAGTCACTGTGCGTCTCGGAAACGCAGTCAGCGCGCACGAACCGAGAGAGACCAATTTTCAGCATGAATAATACGACACTTCCTGATTTTCTTCTCTCGTCTGAATAATACCCAGGGAAACTCGAGAAATTTTCTTCGTTGTAATTTCATGAGAAACGACCGTGCACCTCGAATCTCTCATTAACACGATCTCGCGCGGTGCTTGATCTACCAGCTTCTGACAAACAGTTGCCGCGATGATTTCGAGACGAGCGGTCCTAACAATGGAACGCGATAAATGTCGACGTTCGCGAGCTCTTAATTAAACCTGTCCAGTATTCCCGTCGTTTCGATAGTTCTTTCTTTTCCCCACGACACGCGCCCATTGTCGTCCAACTCACGAGGTGTCTACGCGCCAGCGTATTTTCCCGCAATTTCGCACAAAAGCCGAGAATGCTGTTTCTCACAGGTGACTTATCGTGGCGTATCTTGAGAACCGGGACGGGCTGGTTAATTTCAAGATCACGGCGAAAAGGTTGTTCCCCGGTGCGTAGCTTGATGTCACGGCCTTTAATCCTGTAGTGGTACGCTCAGCTACAATATACGCCGACGCTTTTGAAAATAATGTTACTTTGTTATTAGACATATTAAACGGTTACTCTTCAGTATCTTCCTATTGTACGCTTCTTGTTTCAAAGCAAACGCTTTTATCGCGCAGCTGAGATTATGAGAGAAATTTGTGTTTAATTCCAGCTCGGGTAAAATTTGTTTCGAAAATAAGTATGAGTAACAATACGATATAATATCTCCTTGGATCTATAGTAATATAATTTCTGAAAAAATTGGTCGCGAGATGTAACAATTCACTGCATAAGTCTCAGCTTTCTTTTTCTCGCCATAAAGTCACCAAGTTAACTGCGTTATCCCTGTTTTTGCTTTTCTCTGTCAATCTGTGACGTAGAAATCTGGGGAGATACCCTGTCGCTTTGTTTTTCCTTTTTCTTTTTTTATTTTTTCGCTTTCTGGAACAGTGTACCGGTGCTTGTACAATCATTCAACACGAACGTGACCGAAATAGGGATGAGCAGTTGCATTCTTTTTCTTGGAATTCTGCTCGTTCGTTCCGGTGATTTGAACGATGGGACAGAAGAGATTCCGAGGTTCTCGTGCTGTTTCTCGCGACAGCAGCGATTGTGTTGCGTAGAATCGTATACAATAACATGTAAACTTCCATTAAAGCCCATCTTAGTAGTGGGAATAAGAACAATTTCAGAATTGATTTTTTCTATTTTTGATATACTTATTCGGTTTGGATAAGTGGGAAAGCTATAGATGCAAATTGATCGGTGAAATTGAACGATGTAATCTAACGTGTGCGAATGGTTAGAACGAAAAAATCTTCAGCACAGTAGTCGTTAGGACGTAGGTTCGTCGAGACGATGATTGTTAGTAGTTGAATAATAACTATGAAACTCGTGGTTCGTTAGTTTGCGATTAGAACTAATCATTTAACGTGACCGTAATTGAGTCAACGACAATGGGACGGCATGGAAGATCTCGATGCGAGCGTAATTTTCTGATTGCGTGCAGTTGAATACACTGTTTCTCTTTAATAATATCTAGCAGTTCTTTTCTCAAACGTTATAAATAAGCCGTATAAAATTTTTATGCGAAGAACGAAGAGCTTCATTCACTTGTGGCGAATAAATCTTCGGAGAACATTGTGATAAAATACGGCTGCTATAAAAACTAGGCTTACAAACACGCGAGTTCGATAACAGAATGATTAAAGCAAACGGATCTCAGCGCAAACAAGAATCTACGAAAACAGTTTTATAGTGTTTGTCCAGTCGTGTTAATGCAAATTTGGAAATTCTTGCGTAAAACAAGCTATAACGAGATAGATCGATACGTCTCATACGTTTAGTGGAACGTGACGTAGAATCTGAATAAAGAAAGGCAACTTGGATACTCGTAAGCTTTTAAAAAATCAAACGGCATTACATACGCCTTGCTGACTTCTCTTTGCCTCAAGTTAACGAAGCAAGGACATTTACTTAATGAATTAGTGTTCACGAGCCGTGCACTGATGAAGGATATAAATTGTATTTGCCATGTATACAAAGCTTATAAAATTGTTCCATCATTGAATAAGTACAGATATTTATTAACGCGTGTCATGTACGGTATAAAAAAGAAAAGTTACAACAGAACGTTCAGATCAAATACAAAAATCATATTGATTAACATTTGATATATGTGTCCGTTGCATACGTCTTGGATCAAAACTGATATAGATATATAATTTTTTTATTACACGACTTTCATTGAATTTAATTTAAAGCAAAAGGGAAATTAGAAAATGTAACTGGTCTTAAAACTATTTAATGTACAGGTAATCGATATTTCGATACAATACGCGATGCTTCATATACAAGCAGTCAATAAGAATTATCATCTGATTTTCTTGTAACTAGGTCACGATTTAATTAAACATCACAAGGAACTATGCGAATCATTCGGTCAAGGCAATATTCTCGATAACTTGAGAACAAATCTCATCTACTCTGATCTGAATGTGCGTGAAAAAGGACGATGCGACGTGTGTCTGCTTTGCGATTCATCGGCATTGCCGGCAGAACTTTCCTCCGACCGATTTTCCCTTTCGCTCGCGGAATTAGAAATTCTACTTAAACGCGGCCGCTCTTGTTCCATCGCTCATTACGAATTCCGTCAGCGTGTTGTCTGTATTTTTACACGTACAATGACCTTCTATAGAAGAAGAAGAGCGACTAGCGAAAGTGTCATTGCTCGCCGCTGCATATTACCGCTAACATCCGTCGCTTTCGCCGCGATTTCGTTGAGATTCAACTCGCGTCCTTTCCTTTTCGGTGTTTTCCGCGCTTGTTCGCATTCGATCTTTACGCTCGAACCGCCCTATTGTCTTCTTGCGAGAGTTGACAAGCTTTCAGGTCTTGTCGCCTGGAAAAGTATCGGAGAAAGGGCTACCTACATTATTAACGCGTATCTTGCTATACGTGTGATCATTGTGAAATCGTTGTCGTTCGGTTGGAGGTTCTTGAAAAATTTGAAGACACAGGAAGGTTGGAAATGGTAGGAAATTCTCCAAAATGCAGGAAAATCTCTGAAGTTACATGAAATTTTCCAGAGAAAGAATGCAATAGCATCAAGTATTTCATACTATATACATAGGAATTTCTTTTATCTTATAGTTGAGAAACGGACGACATCATTGAGGAACATTTCCCGTGACTAATAATTAAAAATAGAATGTGCATAATTGTGAGAGGAAATATTTTACAGCGAAAATAAATTTATGAAAATAATATTTATAATTCTCACTTTTCTATGCATTTAAATTTATGAAGTTGATAAGTATAGCTTCTGAGAATATTATTTCATATCTCTGTAATATCTGTACAAAGGCCTCTTTCACTTTGAATTCACGACGCTGCAATACCTAAAATAATTTCCAATACTTCGAGCCAATTACCAGTCATCGGATATCGAAATCGTTCGTATCCTATAAAGGTAAATCGTTGTGCTTTCCACGGTAAAAACTTGAATTTATACGAATGCATTTCTTTATGAGAAACGCGAGATATCGGATGCACGTCATAGCTGCATTCGAAGTAAATGTAGAATGAAGGAAGAGAAAAATGTACAACGGCGGCGATTATCGGTGAACGTAACCTTAATTGTTCGTGCGTTTTATGCGTAAAATCTCCGTATTCGTGCGTTCTCATTCGTAGAATTTGCCTATTCACGTCTAGGTATCTATACGTTTTCCATATTAGTCAACCGAAAGAAATCGCGTATTTGCAGTTCGTTCGAATAGCACGCAACGCCATTAATGCTGTAAAGAGGGAAAAATATCAAGACTTACGAGTCTATACGAGTCGATAAAAAACAGGATATTTAAAGGGATGCAAAATGTGACAATTTTTTAAACAAATGCTATTGAATTTCACGGAAATATAACGCGAAGAATTATCGTTACGGTGAAAGTTTACAAGAAAGCAAAGACTTACTGGAGAAGATTTAAGGCCATTTTCTTTCCCTATTTGTGGCTCTTTCGCGAATTGTAACGCGAATTTATTTCGTTGTGCTCTCGTAACATACGCGAAATCCTCCACCATTGTTTGACGAGTGAAGAATCGAAGAAACATTACGTCGCTGTTTCTCTGAAATTCATCGTATCCTAAGAATAGCATCGTCAGATCGAACCTAGTTCTTACTTCTCGTCAAAAGGAGGAGATTATGAATTAGCGGTATTCGTTCGTATCGTTTCGTAAGGAATTTTATCGCGACGGGACTTTTCGTTCGTGAAACGCTGGAAATAGTTCGGACGAAATGTGTTTTGCATTCTCGTCTGGATTATAATGCATGTTGAGCCACGGGCAATGAACATTAATATTCAGGCGCTGTTTCGTCATTCAATTTCTCGTATTCGCGTTCCTTTGTAGCGAAAATGCCTAAGGAACTGTTACGTGGCGGTAATTCATGGCGCGAGCCATGAATATCGCGATTATATCGCTCGGGACGACTCGTCCGTTTCATGAAACATTTTCGTTGAGACTTTTGACAAGACCTTCCAGGCTGCTTACTGGGAAATTCAATTCCATTGCTCCCGTAATAAAGGAGTAATATTGGAAGATCTTGGTAATAATGGAAATCATAGTTAGTCACTTATGTTGTAGTTATAACACTCTTCCAGTACAATATACGATCTACAACAGTTTTATTAAGAATACAGCGGCATTCAGACATATGAGGTGAAAATTGTAGGAAAGAAAGTGTAAAACAAAGATTATGCATATTTTATAGCTGCACAGTTAGAAATAGTTTCCACTTATTTTTAAGTAGACTTAAAGGATAGAGATAAATTAATGACTACTTGTCAATTGCTTGTTGCACAATCACCGGATTGCGGTGATTAACTTATTTCTCTACCGAAACACCACCGATTCGATAAACACGCGTAACCAATGCGATCGCTCTCCAAACGGTTACTTTAGCCAATTCAATTACAAATTTCCCTTTTTTTGATACTTCTCTCGAGCGTATACAGTATACTTAGAAATAATTGCTGAATAAACGATTAGTATCGTAACATCTCAAAAAACTAAGGATTTACCTCTATAACTTCATTTATTGCAAGGGAATAACATAAACAATCGTAAATTTTCCCATTACAGTATTTAACACATTCTTCTTTATTCCCTGATTATTCACGTAGTCGATCAATTTTGTTTCTGAGCGATTCGTATCTGCTTCTGCGCTGTTCTCAGCCGAAAAAGTTGGATACAATGGAAATGATGGCCAAGTCTGACGCATGATATTCAAACGGACGTAAAGAAAAAGAAAGCAAGGAGGCAGGACAAAGCGCAGGGAGGATCGTCGAAGAGCATCCTGCTGATAGAATTTGAAAAAAGGCTTGTCGATGCACTCTCTCAACATGGTCGGGGATCACGACCTTGCCACGGCGAATCCGGGATTCGATCACGCTCGCCTTGCCGCGAGAGACCCGGTCGAAACTGGCCTTTTCTTTTCGTGCGTCGATCACGAAACCCACCATGGGAAGTTAACATTCCGGTGGCGTCGCTCCAGCGGTAACGTTAAGGCCTTTCCAGTCGATATTGCCACGAGAGAGAAAGAGAGAGACCACGGATCCCTTTCTTATTTCTCCTCTATGAGCCACGCCTAGCACTTGCTCCGTGTAACCATTTGCACACACCCTTCACTACATATAGAACACGAGTGGGAAACGTGGGCGAGTCGTCGGCCACGATATATCTCGGCCGATGATATCGCTGGCAGGTTATCGGGCAAAATCCGCCGATCCCGAAACGAGAGGAAAGCTCTGAAGAAAAATTTCCGATGGAACGCTGGTGAGATCGTTTGCCGAGGTTTCAATCGAAGTTGTAGTTGCGCTATGGTCAGGGGAGGAAAGGTCACGGTGCGGTGGGATTTACGTACTGACTATGGTAGAGATGGAAGGTGAGCTTGATACGGATCATAAATTCGATCGATTGTTAAATCGTAACACGTTTTAGCAATTGATGCTTCGGGCAAAACGGGATCCAAGCGTCAGCGTATTGCAATTGCAGATAAGAATGTGATACGGTTGCGTTTAATTTAAAAGCGGATGGGCTATTCTGACGTAAAAGATAGGCAAATTTCACTGATTGCACGTTTTAGTTAATAGGTATTTTACTTATTAACGCGCGTGTAGGTTTAAGACAATACTCAATCGCTTAAATTATTATAATACATCGTTAACTTGTGAAGAGTGAAGATAATAAAAAGTATCGTACTACCTGTTATTTGCCGAGGATATTGCAGTTTGATGACAAGGCTAGCTCAGTGTTTGCGTTCATTCGACAACGATCCTTATATGTATTTTCATCTTACGTCATAACGGCCAAGAATAGAGTAAAAGTAAAACAATTTCAAACAGTCTCAAACAACTCGGAGAGACGAAGACCGATCGATCCACGAAACAGGCATTTCCTCTATGGACCTTGTTCTACTCACTATATCTGGACTTATTGCTTGCTGCTATTTGCAAAATTTGATGCAACGCGCAGACGAGACCGAGGCACTGAAATCACGTTTCGCGTGAAATCTATTTTTCACCGGTTTCGCGCTCGTTATGAAACAAGAGTGGCAGGTCGAAGTGAATCAGTGAGAATCGATGAAGAAAAAGGCGAACGAATCCAGCTCCGATTTGCGTCACAGACCGAAAGGGGATAGTCTACGAGCGGATTGATGCACTTTGATCGCTTCGTGGAAGACGGTACGAAGACAATCCAGTTGATGATCATGGAAAGGTTCCACTTCTCGCTTCTAAACATGGATCGTCTCCATTAAAAATTTCATGCCAGAAAATAGATCAGCCTGAAAGATTCTATTCTTAAGTGTTTCTCATGCTTAATGGATAGGACGTATAGTAATAAATGGCACAGCTGAGAATGGGGTGAATAGTTTCTGTACCTTCTGAGAATAGATCCTCCATACGCAATCAAATAGAATGTCTGGAATAAAAGTTTCGATAAATTTCTCAATTTGGCGTACTCTTTATTACGTTTTTATAAATTTTGAATATTTATATGGAGAACTTTTTAAAGTTCTCGATCGAAACCGGGAACTTTCAAATTGTAAGATCGCTGGCTACGTATATTCGTGTTCTAACTGTTCCAAGTCGACGGAATCGCTTATGGCTATTTGTTCGAGGACAAGCGAACAATTGGCCAGAATGAAAATCACAATAGCACCGAGCCATTGTTGAAATTTGCCTAGCGTTTCTTACATACGTTTCATTCATCTTACGTTCCGAACGTACTTCCTTCTTATTTCGAACAATGTTTCTTATAACGATTTCCTGTATATTTATAAACTATTCCCTGCCATTAGAAAAATCATGTTTCGAATCGTTATATAAACGGAGCAACGACGTCTCTCCTCAAATTTCAATTAAGGACAATAGTATCGCTGTTCCACTCGGTGTTTATAGTTAAAGATCGATCGACAGTTATCGAGCTCACAGTGGCTTCTACATCAATTATAAATCATTTAACATCATTGCACCATGATATATCGTATCGAAGCGCGTCGAACGATCGAGCAAAGTCGACGGGAAGGCGCGTGTACGCAAAAACATCGGGAACTGTCCGGATCGATGATGAATCACGGTTCTTGACCGACCCGCGAATGTGAATAATCGATCGCAGCTTTCTCATGGAAGCGAACGAAGCTACGATCGTTTGGGCGTTCGAATGCTCGATACGCTTTGATCGGTCGTTGCTTCGGTTGACAATGCATTCGTCAGTGGTGCGTTCGAATTGTTCACCGTCTCATACACGCCATTACGGTCACGATACTCTTCGAATACGTAATATACCACTGAACCCACTGAATACCAGTCGTGTTCTTCGATCTGCATACAATGACCCGACGAGATACGAAGAACATTGTCGCAATTATTATCAGAACGCGTGCATCGGTTTTGATTTTTAAATATTTCATATCTAGTCGTTCTCTTTCTTCCTTTTTTTCTTCTACTTTTTATATACGTACATTGGCTACACACGCCCGTGGTTCTAGGAGGAATTTAACCTTTCTCCCATTCTTCTCACGAACGTTCGACTTCGTAAAAACGGGGGCATTGGTAACGTATTACGGCGATAAACGAGAATCGTGATTTAGTATAGAAGAGAATCGACACCACGAATTTTAAAATCGAACGAGTTTACTTTTTCATATCGCGCTATTTATTGCTGTTACGATATTGTGGATAATATCTGTAAAAGCACGGTAAAATGGCGATGCCTTTGGTGGTATCGGCAAAAGCGTCAGATACCCTTTTGAAGTTACGTCAACGCGGTAGATCGAATATAAATCTTTGAACGTCATCACGATTATCATCAGACTTTCAGGGGTTAGACTCTTCAGTTACCTGTTTCGGCGTTCATTGTTCCTTTGTGCTTCCCATGGCTTATGTCCTTTTTGTATGCACTGCCGTCGCTCTTTTCGAATTCGTTTATATCGTTACGAACATTCTTTTCGCTAAAAATCGCGTGGTACTCGTGTATCACTAAAAATATCATGTTTGAGTAATTTCTGCAAAAATCTACGTAAAAATTGTCGAATCGGCATGAGTGGAAACATTCGATATTTACACTTGGGAATATTTTCTACCTTTTATATATTTTTATTTAAACGATTGCTTAAGCGTTGCAGTAATCGAGAAAAAACGTTGATATACTCGCAACAACTCTAACAATCCTCAAATTGCAAACTAATACAGTAAGAAACGTTAAGAAATAACATAAAATGACTCACTACGTAAAATATTCGCTTTCAAGTACGAAAAAATTTTCTCTTAAAAATCGTACGAGCCAATGAATGTTTCTAGATATACAAAATTCACTAGCTTTCTACGACCATACAAATCGGTGGAGCATAAAATTGACCTATTCTTTAACCAAGCTGAGCACCAATTAATTTATTTGCACGATAAAAAGATTTACCGATGACAAGCAACATTTGTAAATACCACTTGCGCGAACGTATCGACTCGAGAATTGAGTTAACCCACGATCAGGAGATTAGGATCGCTTATCCCAGCCAGAGAACCGCCTCCCCTAAACGCTTTACATTTCACGTTCTTCGAATAATTCCGTCAGAAACGATCAGACAGTCTCGTAACTCGTAAATATCTGCCAACACGGATGAGATAGTACACGAATACCAGAAATGTACTGTTGCCGCTTACATAATGGACATGCGCATAAACAACAAATCTCGCGATTACTCACGGTCGAGCATTTGATTGAAAACGCATCTCTATTCATCTAATAACTCAATAAAGTCGCGACATTGGATAACGTTAATTGAAATTACAAGCGATCCATTTACGTTCCAGCAACTTCGCACGGCGAAGAAGAAACGACGTCATCGAATACGCGGTTTTTCCTTCGAGTTTGATTCTCTCTGTAAACGCGTGTTAACGAATCCTCGCTAATTTACACGAATATTTCTGAATGATAATTTGTCCAACGTAACCCCTGCGTGATCCTTTGACATCGATATTTTTTGTTTTTCAGATGAATACGGATAATCATGTTTCAATGATTATTTCTTCAGATTCGTTGAGAAAATGTTCCTATGGGCATCGCGTCTATAAATATTAACGTTAGACTGTGAATATTTATGCAATTCGAAAACAAAGGAATAGAAAGATTTTGCATGAATGAATGAACTATGGAACTAGGAGAGGCTCGTGCTATTAAAGACGAACGGCGCTGGTAATTTCATCATAATTTGTCAGACCTTGTAACTACGCTCTACTACGACAAAATGAATAGTCTATATCCATGGTAATGGATTACGAAATGGAAAAAAACATGAGGCGGCACGCGTCGCAACGACGATCATAGGAGACGCGACTTTTTCTTAGCGATTACCGTCATTTTCATGGAGGAGCATTATCGTTCCTCGTTGCGTTCCTTATAATCGTGAAACACACTCGTGTAATCGACAATTTCTGCATCGTCTGTTAATGGTGTACTACTTGCAGTCGCCGTTTCTTAGTATTGTTCAAGTACTTGGTAGAGAAGAGACATCGATGAGAGTTGTTTCTAGGACGATGTCGTATGATCTGGAAGATTCTTCTGTAGTCTCTAACCGTCGAGTAATTTTTATTTCAGTTTAACATAACGTTATTGATAGAGATTCATGATGATTCGAGATTGAAGAATTATCGCATTGCGATTAGGGTTTTTTTGTTAACTGTTTTATTATTTAGTTGAGGCTGATCAATCGCTCGTATATTCTACGATTATATATAGAGCATCGTGATTGTTAAGTTTCTGGATATCGTGTATCATAGAAAGAATGTGATGACGTTGAGGGCGTTGCTTCTAAAATAACATTGCGTAAGCTGAAGAATTCAGTCGTGTGGTTGCCTTTTTTTCTCATTTAAGCGATCTTCTGTCAAGTTATAATCTGAACTTCTACATTGATAAATTTTTTATTACAAAGTCGTTACTTTAATTTTGAATTTCTATCGTACCTTTCGTACCTTCAATTATCCATAGTCGATATGTATTGTCAATTAATGACAATCAACGTAACGTCACGTACTGTTGTCACTACATTTCCTAGTAGCACATGTCATTGAAATCGTATGGAAATGTCTGTGGCTATTGTATCTGGCATGGCATTGTGCAGTTCGGGGAACCATTATTATGTCTAATCTTCGACCATTTTTGCTTTCTCCTTGAATTTTAGTCGAACGTACACGTGACCACACATAAGCGATATTTATTTAAAAAATCATTAAAATCTAGATACTACTTTTAAATTTAAATAACATTCTCTTTTGAGTTCAACATTAGGTAATCGATGGTTCTGCTCGTACGTAACGCCTTCCAAGTATTGCAGTTGTATTTATTGTTAAATATTGTACGACAACAATTGTCCAATTTATGTCTAAGATACAATCAGCGTTGTGCAACATAATGGATCTCAAAGTTACATTGTTGTTAGTTTTTTCCTGAATCTGTATTCTTGTGTGATCGATATTGTTTACGATTTTTACAGACACACATTGTTGCGTACCACGATTACGTAGTTCCAATAACTTTCGTTGTTAAGTTTTGTTTTACACCTTTCTCCGCTTTCAATTTCATATAACCGATAATCCTGGTATTGTCTCGTAACGTACAGTAATAAATAATCGGTTCCATTAGATTTCGAGGCGTTGATAACGTTCGAAACACAGGAAATCGCAATGGTCAGTTTGTTCTTGAGTCAAAGAGGTCCAATGCAATTTTATCTGCTCGTATAATAGATTTCTCGTTTTATCTAGAGGCCGTATTTTTCTATTCTAAAGTAAGTTTCAGTAAAGTAAGATACGCTTGTTCTCTGGAAAATTCGAAGAAACCAAGTTCGTTCGAAATAAACGTCAACCCGGAACAAAGCTCGATTGTTTCGATGCAAAGTGGTAAAAGTCGCTACGTACAGTTACGAAATCTTTTCATTTTGAATTCACCTGGATTTCTGTCAACCGATTCCCCTCGACACTGACAAGCCTGCCGCATCGTTGCGTGCATTCCGATTGTTGACCGTATGTGCGTTCTTGAACTTCCGCTTGTACCCGTATTCACCACGAAAGTATCCGCACGACTCTACTTAGTGCTGCAGTAGAAATTACGCAACTCGAAACCCCGCATAACTTCAAATTAATAATCTTCTTTTATGTTTTTCAATACTCGATAGAAATATCTCGCGTTCCTACCAAGACAGAGTTATGAATAGCTGAAAGAAAAACTACGCGGCCATTAACCATTGAACGGCAAAGCAAAGTACTTCTTACGTAACGTATTACCTCGATAAATTTAACGTTATTGGACAAGTGGATGAAATGTGTAGTTTGTATGGCGTTAAGTATAGAACTAATTAAGCGCGGATGAGAACAAAGCTTTTCACTGGCCTCCCTTAGATTTAGCTTCTTCTTCTCTTTATAAAAGATATTCTTTATTCGTTTCAGATAAGCTT
This sequence comes from Bombus bifarius, assembly GCF_011952205.1. Classification (NCBI taxonomy): domain Eukaryota; kingdom Metazoa; phylum Arthropoda; class Insecta; order Hymenoptera; family Apidae; genus Bombus; species Bombus bifarius. Next base: position 6,355,373 of record NW_022884914.1, on the reverse strand, counting down.
TCTTCGATATTCATTCAAAATTTCAACGTAGAATGCAATTAAAAAATAAAAAAAAAAGAAATAAATTTAGACTAATATCAATCAGTTTTCAAGGCTATCTCTACTCTCTCTAATATACACAATGTCTGGAAACGATACTTCACGATACTGTTAATTGCCTTTACTCTATGACATCAATTAAAGCTTTATTCTTCGCTCACTCGTTGTAACTTCATCAACGTTATTCCTTTATCGAGTATTGAGCAACAGATTACCAGTATCGTTTATCCATTTCCGCGTTCGACTTTCACCGAACGAAGGAAAACTTCATGGCGACATGATGTGATTATATGCGTGCAAAGGGCGCGAGGAAACGAAGGAAGGCAGCAGCGCGTCTCCCCGCGGCAAAAATCTAATTATTTATTGCCTTCGTTGTCCGTTAGATTGACTGAATACATCGAGGCTAGCGGTACCGCATACTAGACAACGTGCGAATTAATATTCAATGGCCAATACATTTGTGTGGATTTCTTGGAAGCGCAACGATCGATTTCAATCGCTATTAAATTTATTCCTCCGTTTGACATGTTGATATATGTCGATATATTCTATCGTTATTTGATATGCTATTGATCTATTGGTATGTCGGTATCGAACAATTTAATACGAAAGTGTTAAAAATCGAGTCATCTTCTAATCAAAAACTTCTGTAACTGTCAAATTTCGAACACCCTGATCTAATACGTTCATTAAGAGTGTTCGGATAGAATATACGAAAAGAATAACGTGTCTAAAAGGAAAACGTGTATAACTTCATTGAAAAAGAACTGCAACTGTTACATTATAGAGTGCATCGTTGCATTAAAAAATAACAAACTACTGCAAATATGGACATTTCGAAACCATTCGACTTTTCTCTTTATTCCGGATACAGTTGAATTTATTGAGGTCCCCTGCGACGTCGATTAGCAAAAGTCGATTTTCACGATAAGCTAGGAAACCGCAGGAAGAAACAAAAATGGCTCGTTGAGGACGCTCGTGGGCGCATGTTTGCGACAGCGTGTGGCTAGTTAAATCGAAATAACAGCTACACTTCTGTGTACTCGATTACGAAGATAAAAGCGTCATTTGAACATTTTTATTCGCCGTTCTCTCGTTGTTTCTCTCCCAGCGTTTTAATGACGGCGATTTAAGCGAGACGCACTGCCTTTTTGTATCCACCAACCTTGCCGCCCCCGTCATTTGCACTACTTGCTTGCAGCGTCTTACCTAACCGTAATTATTTCACCTAGCAAAACTGGATCCGTTGCACGCGTCAGATGCGTTTTATGCAAAACGAAATTCCGACGTCGGTGCACGTATTTTTAAAACGCTGACGAGGACGTTTCGTACGGACGACAAATGGGGGACGTTGAGTTTTGGACAGCGCGTGCCGTTTGGGTTGATCGGTGACCTATTTCTAAGATGGGATTCAGGTTTATCGCTTTATCGAAGTGACCTGATTTAAAAATAATCCAGATACTTGAAGATGGAACTTGTAAAGCAAGGAAGAAAGAAGCGTTGAGATTTTAATTTGCGACGAAAAATAGAGATTATTTTCATTTTGAACTCACATTGGGTAATTGTACTATATATAATTTCAGGTTCAGGTAGTGCTTTTGTACGTATACTTATTGCGTGTATTTCTCGCTTGTTCCTGAGTATTTCTCAATATCTTCGCGAAAGGTAATAAATAAATATTTCTTTATGAAACTCAATCTGAAAGTTTTGAAAAATATGTAAATATTTTTTATTTGATAAAATGTTTTAAAGAAACAACGTTCGACAAGGATTTTACCGAAATTGATTGTCATTTCTACACTTACTGTAGATATAGAGAATTTTTTAAAGGAGGTTGCAAAACGAAAAAGATGAAAAGTAATGTTAAAGGCTAGGATAAAAATACTCGGCATAGCGCTAAAAATACAAAATACGATCACGTAGGAAACAAAGGGTGTGACGATCCTACACAAGCAAACACGAAAGAAATTGCCGAACACGAGTTTACTCGCGCTTACTTTCTACAGCTATCAGAATCGTGTGAAATTCGTCAGACGCGATCCAAATAGAAATCATCGATCGTCGAACCGCGAGGGCCAGCATGCGCCATTTGTGTCGGAATTCGACGCGCAATTACGATGCTCCTCTACAACGTCACCACTTTCGTAATGGAAAGAGGGCCTCGTCGATAAAATCGAATTTTCGAGGCGTTGCCCATAGCAGGAAATCGCGATTCGGATCGATTTCCTCGATTAACAAGGCCGTGTCAACGCATATATTTATGAGCCTGTAGGAAGATTAAAAAGTGCAAAGCATTCGTACGCAGAAACGTATGAAATGTCCAAGGTATTGGTTATAATTTAATCGCAGATATCTATGCAAATTGAAATATCTTTACCAATGTAATTTAAGAAATGTAATTTAAGAAAAGAACCTAAGATCTATTTCGCCTACCAAATATTTTAACGAATATTCTTCTTTATAGTTTCGAGTTATTAAATGTGCATTCTATACATTTTTGTACCTTCAAATTTGTATAAATGAATAAAAATCCGCGGTTTATTTTGGAGTTAAGCAAAAATGATTTAGGGTAGCATTTCTTTAGTTGCGTTTGCAAAAATAGGAATTTGCATAAAAATCCACGATCTAATGATCACACTGTGGTAATCGATGGGGATGAGATTTGCATAAACGTCGTTGCGTGCGGGTACCGCCTGTTGCTCCACATTCCGCAACGCGGTCGTAATGCACGCTGGCAAGGTCCCCCTTTGTCAAGGATGAAAAATTCTTCGCCTGTCAGCCGCATACCGGTCCCTAATTGCCGACGATATTTTCCCGCGCCACTCAGACCAATTAAAATCGCTGACCGTTCGATACTAGTCTTTTGAAACGAGTTAGATCTATTGTAGGTATAAGATGATTGATTGTTTGGAATAGAAGTCCGAGGGATAGCCCTTGCGGCGCATTTATGGAATTGCGTAAATCAAATTTGACGCGTGAAGACTTTTTATGTACAGTCCTTATTCTTTGAAGTGATTGATTCGAAGTGATAATATATCGAAGATACAGACAACGATACAAGCGAAAGTAATTTTTCTTCTTGTCATTGAAAACCAATGAAAAATGTAAACCTATATGTGTGTATATATATACACATACAAAAATAAACATGGAAATATTGTATATTGTTATAAACATACTCGTAGGAAGGGAATAAAAAATGAGACACGAGTAGAAAATAGTGGGAAAAGAGGGTTAAATTGAGATTTTGTAAGACAGCAATACCACGAATGATGTCCAAACACTAAGAATGACACGCGCTAAGATTTATTCGTCGACTATTTTATGAAGACGAGAGAGAAAAAGAGAGATAAGCACTGATTACGTCAAAGTCTCTAATTATCCTCTGTGTCTCCGTTTTTACCATTGTTTGCACAAATTACGTTATCATTTTGCGTGGTTGTGCAACCTAAGGCTGGAGACGTGATACGTTTCGGATATATTCAATACATCGTCAATGATAACCTTTATTTTTTCACGCTCGATAAATGTAAAATAGGAAACCGAATTACATCCTCAAGATTGAATGGAACAAGATCGAAGAGATCGAACAAAGATGAACAAACCAAACTTCTATCGTGCACGATTATGATCGATCATATCTTCGAGCTCATTTTGATTTTTTTCTCGATTATCTCGTAATATTCGCGTGTTGTCGTGTTCTCGTTGGACGTCATCATCACTGTTTTAACCATTGTTTTCGTAAAATACGTTATCACGGTGTGTGATTGTACAATCTGACGGTGGTGTAATATGTGTGTTTTAAAAACACAGTCAATGATAATCTTTATTTTTACACGCTTAATGAATATAAGGAAGGAAGCCAAATTACATCTTCAAGGTGAAATCGAACAAAATCGTGGAGATCGAGCAAAGGTGAATAAATCAAACATCTATGTATTGTGTACAATTAAGATCGATCGTATACTCTAATTCATCGATTTCTTCCTCGTCTATCTCATAATAATCGCTTGTTATCATGCTCAAAAGACATTAAAAAAAAAAAAAAAGAATCAAATGACACATCGTCCCAGAGACAACTGCATAACATATTGTGTAAATATTATTATTTCTATTTTATCACGCGATTGAACTATCGAATATTCTTCGTTTCTACTTGCTTCCAAAATTTCTTTCGTTTCGATATCGTTTGCAAATATAATTAGACCTCGTGATGAAGATCGTTCGATGGCTACAGGAAAAGAACAAGAAATCATACGTGCGTAGTCACGAATTTACGAAGCATAGAGCCAGTCTCTCTTTCTACCGCGTCCAAATAACGCATTGACTGTTCCTTACATAATTGGAAAGCGCGCAAGTGATTTTCGTGTTATAAAACTGCATTAATAGGACGGTAATTAAGCCGTTAATGCCCACTGAGCAAGTTAAGTGTAGGGGAATTAGCGCAATAAACTCGAACCTCCTCGACCGCTTCGAACAGTACTTTCCACGATTAATTATAAATCAGAGTGATCGATGCCGGGACTCGTTGCAAATTTTCATCTAATTAGAAAAGAAAAGTTTTCGTCAGAAGCCTGGCTGTTACGAAGCGCCGATCCTATCGATAAACACGATGTTGCAACCACCTCTTCTAGCATCCTTGTTTGAATATTTTTATTAAAATTATACGTTGCTTGCGTAATTACCTTTCTTTCTTTTTTTTCACGAAAAAATCGATCTCGAAAAAAGCTTCCTGACACGGGGTCCGTCTTACTCAATTCTTGCACGGTCTGACAAAATTTTACAAGGCACGGTCGCCAACTAATATTTCGTTTTTATAAATGGAGCACCCCTATACTATAAAGTTGAAACTATAAAATCTATTCGGGAAGTTGATCGTGATCACGATCGCGATAGGGACAGGTTCCACCTTTCCCTCCGGTAAGTTACGATCTCTCACGGGTAGTGTCTGCGGGACTGCACGTGACTGCGGTGCACGCGTGACACGTGCACGCATGCCAGACCTACAAACAGCTGTCAGTAGGTCTGACCACGACCAGAGGCGAGGAAAAGTTAGAAAACGTTTTGCGAAACCGACCGGAATCGCTTTTGCCGCGCGACGGAACCGCTTGACCTTGGTTCGACACAGCTCGGGCGAGCTCGCGCCGGTAAAAGTGGTGTGCGTGTCGAAACCGCGTCGGGGACAGTTTCAGCGTTCACGTATTTATCATTGCTGCAATTACGATGATATTACGGTACTTGAAAATTCAGGACAACAGGGGAATTTCTGCTGTTAGACGCAATTTACGTGCGCTCGCTGGAAAAAAGGTACAAGGCGGCTCGTAAACTAGTTATTGAATAAACCGTTGAATAAACGCGTGTTTCCAGCCTTAGGGCGATTGAATGAGTTTAGATCTTTCAATTAGGGTACGATGAATTGGCATTTTGATTCTTTGCCTATAGACAGCAGTGTTGAATTAAGGGAATTCCTGAGTGTAATTTCTAAGAATTGATGAAATTCTCTCCAAATGAATTTCCAATGACAAGAATAGTCTTCGACATCGTTGATGTATCATGTAATGACGGCTGCTTATCAAGTTTATCACTGGATTTATATTTCGTTCAATCATAGCAACTCAATTTATCGATAATATTATTACCATCGTAATCGTGCATGTTAATAACTTGTTTTCGTTTTCATTTTACAGAAAATCTAGCGCCATCAGAATTGAAGAAATTGAGAAACAAGCAAAGAAAACAACGTAGAAAGGCTGAACTGGAACGACAACAGGCTGCCCAAGCCCAAGAAAAGAGGGAACAGCACAATAAGTCGCGGCAACAGACCGATCCCGATTTAGAACAGCCTACGCTAGATGAACTTATACCAGAGAAATTGGAAAGGGTCAGTAAATCGTGTAAATCCGACGAGTTAATGTCCTCGAGATGATATGAAATTTGATTCGAGCTATTATTTTCAGGTTGAGGATCCTCTCGAGCAAGCAATCAAATTTTTACAACCACTGCAAGACTTGGCATCGAACAGAATAGAGACGCACCTTATGGCATTTGAAATATACATTCGTAAAGGTACGTAGCAGTACAGCATTGGCGACACAAATCATTTGTAACATTCTTGTTAAAGAAAAAGATTAATAATTATAGTTGCAAATAATCATTGATTTTTAAGGCAATGTATTTTACTATTAGATTTCATTTAAAAAATTAAACGCCTTTTGCAGGTCGTACGTTGTTAATGTTAAGGTCGATAAAACGTGCGCATGATCTAGATCCTAACAATCCGGACCTCCACACGTGCCTGGTACGTTTCATGTTGCATACTAACCGCTCGCCGTCTGAAGGACCAGTAGGCGAGGTAGTAAAGCGACAAACTGCAGGAATCTACTCGACTTCAACGCCCACTCAATTGAACGCGGAATTCCTAAAAAAGAATCGAAACTCACTGCCGCATTTGCTTCAGGGTGCGAGGATGTTGTACGTCCTGGACCCGTCCGCTCAAACAAAAGCTCTCTCCCTCGCCACAAACATTGATGATCTCGAAGGTGTAACACTACAGAATTGTACAAAAGTATTGGAATCGTTGCGCAATGGTGACTTTGGCCATTGCGACTCTACAATCGCCGACTATATGGCGAAATGTCACAAATACTTCCCATACGCGACCGCTTTTCGACCGCCGGAGACAAAGCTGACGGTGACGATCAAGCATCAAGAGAAAGAGAATTCCATCAAGAACTGATCCAGGCACGCGCTATCCAGCGTTAGCGAATCATTGCGTAGTTAGACGACGAGGCAATGGAGGAGGAGTGTGCTGAGATTCGCTCTGATCTACGTTTAAGAAAAAGAACAAAAAAAAAAGAGCAAAGAAACTAACGTTGAATGTAAAAGGCACGCGGACGAATGAACATATGTAGTGAAAGAAGAAGCGAAATTGGCGGATTTAATATTGATAATTATTAAACATGTATTATATACGAACTGTTCCTGGGAAGATTCATGTAGTGTGAACAGTGCTGGGACAGTGCTGAATAAATAATCTTTAATAATAAATTATAACACGATGGGACGCGAGACAAGCGCCTCTGGCACGGTCCCGAATTTTAGGTGAACGAAGAAAAGGATGGCTTTAGCTAAATATTAATTAACAATTGGAACAGAACGAATTAAACGAGCACTCTATCAACAGAGCGGTCACGTTGAAAAGAAGGATTGACAAAGTGTGAAAATGTTTAGTGCATAGATGGGATTGGGGCAGGGCAGGGAGGGATGGGGTGAAGTACAGTGTGTAAAATATATGACGTGCGTAAACTAACACATTGGTACAAAATACAAGACTTGTATACATTCGTATGCGCGTTCTATGAATATTTCTACTTGATGTTAAGGTGTACTATTTTCAGCGATGTCTACATAAATACTCTACTGTGTAGAGTTGAGAAACTAGACGATCATCGAGCACCGATAATTGTACCACGCATGTTCGTCGCTACTTTTTGAGAATAGACTTTGTTCCAAGTCATATACTAACTTCTCCAGTTCACTTCATTCGCAAAAACCGTTCAAACTTGTCAAGTGAACGATCTAATGTTTTTCTTCTAGAAACACGATTTTATTCCTGTGTTTAAAGCCAGGGTAATAATCTACGTTTGGATTGGAGCCCTGATATTCCATCGAGATAGCAGTCAATATGGAAATAGCATCCATTTGCGAAAGTCTCTGTGAAAGTTATTATAAGAACAATAAAAGTGCATATATTGTGTACGCAGATTACCAAAGTATATGATAAATCGAAAACAATAAGTGTCAATAGCAAACCAAGCAAACGAAAAAAATATCATACATCTGTATGTCAACGGATTACAGAAATTTTAATAAAAGGTAATGTTCAAATTTACCGATACAAATCGAACGATGTTATGATTGCCTCGTTTATTTTTTGAAATACCAGTACATACTTATAAGTCGTGAGTTTCCTTGAATGAAAAAAAAGTAAAAGAATTCAATAAGATACAGATACTAAAAACTAGTGATAATGTTTGTATATATTTCACCTACTACTTTAACGATATATATGTATAAATACATATACACACACATTTCCTATCTTATTTAAGTCATAGAGTATAATTTTGCGATTAGTTAATATTATGCCAATGTTGAAAGCTCATTCAAAGTCGACTTAATGGTAATCATAAAAATAAGATATTTGCATCGAGTCATAGTAATGTATATTTAACATTTCAATTCATTCGTAACATACAATGGACAAAAACTCAATACGTACATCCAAAGTTAATCGATGGAATAATCTTCTATCAAAATATAATGAACATAATTGTATTGATTAAACTGATACCTTCTGTAAATGCATGGAATGTTTCTCAGGGCTACATAAATAATGTCGTAACATAAGCGATAATGTAGAAGTTTTACTCATTCACTTTACCATTAGTCATTTAATTATTGTACAATGCAAAGGAAATATGATATGACCACCATGCTAGTCTATCGATATACGAAGTGTTTCTTCTTGTAAAAGACTATCATTAGAAAAATTAATGCATATTATCATACACCATTCGCGTCATACTCAACTTTTCGACCATGCATCTACCGAAGTGTTGCTATCTTTTAATACTATTTTTTTTTATAATACATTATTTACAGTACGCTTAAACTCCTGCATAATTATTACATTTCGAAAAAAAGATATATATATATACATTATATATATATTAATTGCTCCAATCTTTATCGGAGGTTGTTACCTCAGTATAAAAATTTCTACTCCGCTCATAACTAATTATTAAATCTTTAAGAAATAAACAATGTTGATTAAGGATGGTACATTAATTTTTAGAAGATTCAGTTTAGATTTGCCTTTGAGTCCTTGATTTAATCGTACGAGCAAACGATAAGCATGGGTACCTCAACCCATATCCTCTTCCATCTCCTCATGTAAATGAATTCATCATATAGGCTTCATGCAAAATTTTTCAACGTATACGATTACGAAAGGACATAAAACAGAAAAGAATAAAAATTGGAAAATGAAGTCAATGATTATTTAAATGTGGTTATTACTTTAATCATTGTATTAGTAATATACTGCCATTTGCAATAAGCTGTTATTATATTTTCTGCAACCGCTATTTACAGATTGAATAGTTTATGATTTGTGCAAAAATTGCCCAAATTTTATGGTATTAAAGGATAACGTTTATAGCCAAGTACGCTTTTTACAAATGTTAATATCTGTGTTTATATATAAAATACCCATACATTTTTACAATATTAAATATTTTTCTATATGATGAATTCAATCATCACGTATAATTACTTTCTTTATGTAACTTTTCTTCATTATAGCGGTGTTTACAAACGTGAAGTAATATTTTAAAGACAAGAACATGGATATGTATAGTATGTATATAAACGTATCATTATCGTATGCATCAAAACTCTGTGTTCAATTCCTGTTTGTTGTTACATTAATAACAAGTCAACATGAAAATATTATATCACGTATCAACAATCGCCTCTCCTTCAGTCGTTTTGTAAAAAATGATATTGAAATATTATTTTATCATGGAAATGATACACACTTGTTACATGTTTCTACCATGCCATATTTGATCATACTACTATTTACACTTGTACAGTACATCGTTTGCAATACTGTTGCAGATAATATTACATCTTGATAAAAGTATAGTATCTTTGTATTATTGCTAAATTCTTTCATTTTCTGTACATTGTTTTATTTATTTTCCATATTATATGGATAATGTTAAAACTACAAATAGACCTGTAAAAATCTAAAATAGGGGTATTTCTATTTTCCATTTGTACCTAATTTAGTTTTGCATGTAAATAATGGTAATCAGTCTTTTTACAGTAAAACTGTAATTCATGTTTATGTTAAAGAATTAATATTACAGATTTAAATCTGCAAAATGTCATTAAAAAATGAAATAAATCATGAATATATACACTGGAAAGCTTTTCATTACAGACATTGTCATCTTTGTCACTTACATTATTTTTGTTCAACTACTTCCATTTTCAATATTTATTTCCTTATCTTCAGTAGAGTCAATCTCATCAAAATCAATAATTAACTTTTTGTGCTTAGGAATATATTTGCTAGAAAAAAAGATTTACAATGTTATTAAATAATACTACAACAATAGCGTAATATTATAAATGAATTAATGTTAATACAGTTTAGACGTACATTCTGCACATATTGAAACGCATGTATTAAATACTAGAAATTTGAATTTTAATTAATAATTTTAAGGAAATAAATCATGTCAAGTAATACAAGTCTTATGGTTTCTTGCCATAATCTGACACTTATACAAATTTAATAAGAATAAATATATGCAATCTGCATAATTCAAATACCTGTATGTAACGCCTACGGCATCAAACATTCTTTTTGCAGCTTGAATTTTTTTCTTCTTTGCATATTTATCTGACACATATTTGACTGTTTTTATTCCAGACTGTATTATTACTTTAGCACATTCATTACATGGAAATAGAGAAACGTATATGGTACAATTTTTAATATTTTTACAGCCCGTATTTAAAATAGCATTAACTTCTGCGTGACATACTGCAAATTCATTATTATCATTGTTACAATACAATATTACACTATATTATATAATACAAATATAATCATGTTGAAAATTAATGAGATGTTATTAGCTCACCATATAAAGTCTTTGTTTCCAATGGATCGACAGACTCTTTAGTCCAAGGAAAGACATCATCGCTACAACCATTGGGCATTCCATTATATCCAATACCTACAACTTGCTTCTGTTCATTTACTATACATGCCCCAACTTGAGTACGAGGATCTTTGCTACGTTTTGCACTTAAAAAGGCGAGAGCCATAAAATAATCCTCCCAATCTATATAGCTTTTTCTTTTATTGCTACTAGGCTGCTCACTATAAAGATACAAAATTCAGGTTACATCAATTAAGTAACTATTTATTTTATTAAAGGTTAGAATATCGTATGTAATATACCTTTCAGAGTTGATTTTTTCGATAATTTTGTTGTCATTTTTTGATGTCATTTTTGTTAAATTTTATAATTATATAACTTTTACAAAGAATTTCTACTTGTAGTTTAATTCAAACTACTTAGTTAATAAATAACAACACGGCATGCTACTGTACACGTTAGAAATTAAGACTAAAATAATATTTTACCAAGATAGGAAATACACCCTTGAAGTAGTCATTAACAAGAAAGGCGTGTTCAAAATTCCGTCATCCAGTTAAACTATTACAAAAGACCGGTTTCATGTTGCAAGCATATATAGAAAACAAAAATCATTGCATCATTTCAATATATACTTAGGATTCAATAACTAATTATTTAAAGTGCCTATATAGTTATTTAAAACACAATTATTCTATCATTTTGGAACTTTGAAATTAAAATTTTAAACTTGTAGTTGCGCTATCTACAGAGTAATAGGTGAACTACAGTAAAGGTGGCGCTATCTACAGAGGAACAGGTGAAATACAGTAAAGGTTGCGCTCTACAAACTGTACAGGGTATATATTTTCAGATATGAGAAAGATTTCTTTACAGCCGGATTATTCATGATAAAGTGTCAAACATATATATAATATCTTATAAAAAATAAAATGACATACCATACAGCATTATTCTAATTTTCTTAAATCTATTGAATTACATTAATGTCAGTTTGGAAGGAAACAATAAATAAAATTAATTTATCAAGATTGCAGAATAATTGATCTTGAAAATAGTAAATCAACAATTACTTTTAAAGTATGATTCATACATGTAATAATCGGTGCATGGTAGAGCTTAGGGCAAGTTTCTTAGACACGACAATGGTAGTTCCTGGTACCGATAAATCATTGTTTTCATTTTAAATTTATTCTTATACTCATCTTCAGCACATTATAAATTAGTACATAGTATATGTTTTAATTTTCTATCTATTATACTTGTATATTATTTTATATTGAAATCGATTTAAAGTATTTATAGATAGTTTCGTCGGAAATAATATTGTATGATATATATACATATTACCATTACAAATTGAACAAGTGGAATACAGATAATAAACAGAGGAGTTACATGCGAATCGCGAAATCGGAAAAAGTGCCAATATTTCATGATATGTTTCGTGAGCCTCGCAATTGAATTTGTGAGATAATGCTTGGTGAGTGGCTTATCGAAACATACATTTACTGATAATTTGTCAGTTTATTATGATAAATTTAAAGAGTGTAATATTTCTTAATTATTCTACTTAATATTAAATGTTAGTTATTGGGGAAGATATTTGTTTTTTATATTTCTATTCTCTTTTTTTTACAATTAAATCACTATGCTTTAAAGATGTATATCTGTATCTAAGTGAGGATATTTGTTTACCATCGATAATAAATGATAAACGAGCTAAATCGTTCGGAATCCCAAGCTGCTGAGGCTTTTTTAAACGCCTGCTACACAAATGAGTATACTTGGGCGCGGCACTGTAGACACGTTTTTCAGGCCTCAAGTATACTTAGCGCTCCCTATAAAAAGGGCTAATAATTCGTGGATTACAACGCCCTTTACATAATCAGGAGGTTGTAATTAGTTTCCGCGTTAAATGAAATTACTTTCTTATAATTGTATGAATTTTAACTAGTAAGTAATCACGAACAATGGGATCTGGTATTTCCCAATATAACTTTCTAATGCTTTACGTATTAAAAGAATAATATTTTTCAATAATAAATAGTTTTATTGAAAACAGTATCTAATATATAGATTATATAATATATAATAATGTAAATCTAAATTTCAACGAGAACTTATACATTATATGCTAAAATATTCTAACTGTACTTTACATCATGAGCAATGAAAATACTGTTTTCAATGCATGCTTATTCTAGTCTCGAACACGCTATAATATTTTACGATACGTCAGTACGAGTAAGAGTGCAGCTACTGAATGAAAAGAGGTTTCTTCCGCCAGGTAACGCGGCTAATAAAGTAATTTGCAGGATCGTGACGCTATTCTTTGGGGAACCATCACACCCTCGGAACTTTCTTCACGCACGTGTATTACCGTTTAATTGTTCCCCACATCCCTGTTGTGCATATTACATCTCCTCTCCTTTATTCACTTTATATTAAATTAATAACCACGCAATCATAATAAAACTCAATTAATCACAGAACTTTCAACTCATTATATTTCTTCCTGCAACTGTATAAATAGAAGAAAACGTTAAAATTATCCATCGATCTTCTAATGCTTTCTTCCATATATTTTCTGTTAATATTTCTTATTTCTCTAGAAGGTAAACAAATAAAGTACTGAAAGCATCGAACTTGAACAACGTACGCACACACGCAGAGAATCGAATTTCTCGGCAGCACGAAGTGATAAGGGGTAGCTCGACGATGCCGAAAGTTGGTCCAGGGAGGAGGATACGAAGGATAGTATTCCTGGCCGGCAGAGAACGGCGAGTATTGATTAAGGGGTTCGTAGGGAGGTATCCTCGTAGTCGAGGGGATTTGCTCTGTGAATGCGCGCGGGGTTAAATGGAGGGGGTAGTCATGGGGTTGAAGAACACCGACACGAGCCGACGGGGGTGTTTGGCCGATGTACTTGTTCGGGGGATTGCACCCAGTGGATGCGTGTAAAACGCATGCGCGTCGTAACTCCGCTTTCGTACGCATGCACATTTCTGCGTGTATTTACAGTGCACGGTTGCCGAGCCGGTACGCATTGGCGGTTTGCACGTGGCATTCCCGGTGATTGACGGACAAAAGAAAGGGGGTTCGAGCTGCAAAAACTACGAAAGTAAAAAAGAGAAAAGGCAGTCAAAAGAAAGGTAGCTTGTCTCTCGGGCCGTATATATATATATAATCTTTCGAGCAAGACGTATACATCTTCGTAGCGAGACTCGCGTGTGAACGATCGCCTATCTCTCTTCGACTCACAGTCCGAGAGTAACGAGAGTGATCTCTGTCAAAGTCGCGTCTCGCGTGGCGTTTAGTGTACGCCGGTACATACGTGAAATACGCAATATAGTGGCCGTCAGTTCGGAGCGTGGTCGGTTGGTGAAACAGCGGGAGGTTCGTCCGTCTCGATAACACCTCCTTCTCGCTCTCCTTTTTTTTCGCATCCGTTCGTCTCGCTCTTTCGCCGTCGCTTCCCTCCCTCTTACTCTCACAGCGGCAACAGAACCGGCACTGGCACACCGAAGGGCTGCAGTTGCGATCGGATGATCGACGAGTACGCGTCTGTTGTGCGCACTGTTGTGTGTTCGTCCGGAATGTCAGGTGTCCTCTCGATTCTTCGAGTCTCCTATCCTCGGTGAATTGGAGCGACAGCAGAGCTGAAGCTTTGAATCAAACAACGAGTATGAGCGATGTTCACGAGGATCCGTGAGGTAAGGGAACTCATGTACTTACGTATTTTCCATTCGCGAATTGTAGGTTATACACGATGGTTCCTATAGTGGTTACACCGGTTTAGTCGCTATACAGATTTGTTTCACAGAATTGTTCGATGCGTGCCGAAATGTGCTATTAGTTTACGTTTGTTTCCAAGAAAAGACTCGAACGGGCGAAAATGAGTCAGTAATCGGAGAATTTTATCGAGCTCTTATTGATTATTTTCTTGCTATACCTTCGGCTCTTCTTTTCCGTGTAATCGTGGTCAATGTGATTTAACGTTTTGGACGAGTCTAAAAGTCCTCTCTCGAGGACTATCATGCGTATGAAAGAAGGAATCTGAAGAGAAGAAGTCGGAGCTAAACTGTTGCTTAATATAATTAAAAGTAAGGATATCTATAGTAGATTTCGTAGAACGTCAGAACAGGGTCCTTGGGAGAAACTAATAAGTGTCACATACTCGATGTAACAATTAGTCGACGAAGTGCGAGATACTCTCGCAATTCTTTCCGACTCGATCGATATTCGCGTCTGAGTAGTGAGTAATTAATCGACTAGTGGTATGATAGCACGAGGTACTTGACGTAGCGAAAGTGGCAGCAATAAGTAAGAGTTATCCCGGCGGTGATAACCCTTTCTATTTGCGCGATAAAATGTTTAGACGCAAATTGAATGCAATTGAGACGAATTGCGAAGAGTTACCAACTGAACGGGGACTAGTGAAAAACCGTTTATACACATATACCACGTTGACCATCTGTATATTTTAATTGACACGATGAACATCGTTGTTCGTGCTTCGCGTTAGTTTATTTATCGTGACTGTTCGACAGTGGTTATACGGGAGCCGAAGCTGTAATCTTGTCCCCACGTGTTTATCCATTATTTCAGTTGAAGCCTCGCTTACACTTTATTAACACTCATTGTTGCCAAGTGTTTACCTCTTTAGATACGAGAATACGCATTGATTGGTAGTAATTGTCATCGACTTGATGCTTATTATCTTCCTTTGTACGACCTGTCGACTTTAAGCAACATAGTAACTACGTTAGATTAACAAAAAAAAAAAAAAAAAAAAAAAACACAATGAACATATGCGATTTAAGATTCAGACAGAAGTTACGGTATGTATATGTTCTAATTTTTTAATCTTTCTGTCCATGGACAGCGAATTTTTATGCATTTACGTGAAAGTACGAAATATCCAAAGAACGATACTTGTCATAATATGTAGTGGATAAAACAAATCGTTGCCTGGACTCTGCTCTTTTGGCATTCGCATAAATATCCACAGCCTACTGGTAATTGGACTTCTACGATTTTTCGTTTATACATATAATAGGAGTTCGTGTTGAAATTCAATCGGTAGGTGTTCATTTAATTAAATACAAAGAAATAATATAAAGAAAATTCTTGGTGTAAAGTAAAATTGGAGAGTGAGGGGTCCAGAAGAAGATTCTCCGAGATACAGATGCGGGATCAAGTTTGTAATTGGAAGGTAACATCCGGTCCGGTTCTCACAGCAGGACGATCGGCTTTCGTTCGGCCGTGAACACGCCGTGGTGGAGGCGACGCAGGATCGTGAAAAGACGCCAGGCGAGAATACGGCCGCGACGAAGCTTAAACGTCGTTTGCTCGTGTGTGCCGCGCACATAAAGTCATTAAAGAATTTCTAAGGCGTCGGACAACGGCCTGCCTCCGCGAGCTTCGTTACACGCCATTGGCGAGCGTACGGTGGACGATGTAACATTTACGCGTATTTCGTCTCCTCCTGGTGATTAGTGGTCGACTTTAACACTCATCCGTTTCTCGTGTCTAATTGACACGTTGCGACAAACCAGCGAATCGCAGCTAGGGGATTCAGCTCCGTTTGCTTTCCAGCGATCTGAGTAAATCAAAAACAGACCATTCAAAAATCAAGTGTTGGAATACTTTCGTGAATGTGTATATAGGTCAACCTGTGTATATAAGTCGAATCTGGTTTTCGTGACGATGAAAAATTTGATACTGCGTTTGGTTATTCCTTCGCAATCGAATTTTCATTTGCTTACGAGTAAGTAATTGCAGGTGATTATAGTTTTTTATTCTGACGCGAGATGCAAGGATTAATAATTGGTATAGGTAGACTGTTTAATGGCGGAATAAACACACGAGGATAATATAACGAAACAAAAACCCGAAACACGTACATATTACGGTTATAAAAATTTCAAAATACGTATTATGGATACGTCTGCTGTGTTTAATGGTTAAAGGTAAAGGGTTTATAGATAAAACACGTAAAAAAAGGAGGTAACGATACTACGAAACTGTTTAAGATTACTGGGTCGATCGGAGAATTTACACGCTAACAGACATCGCGTTTAATAGACATAACTTTCCTGTTGAAATATAGTCGTTGTTACGATAATCAATAGACTGTAAGTCGTGATTCCAGGATATTTTTTACGTTCTTTTGTATTCTCAAATATTTCGATTACTGACATAAGTGAAAAAAAGGAACAAAAGCTCCGAAGAGATTGCCGTGGCAAACTTTTTCTTCTTTCTGTCCACTCATTTAACTCTTTCTTCGTATCTTTCGAAAGCTATTCAGTGGTATTGCATATGCATACAATTGCAGGTTTCGATGATTCACAGCAGTTACATTTTCCTCGACGATAGCGTGTCAACTAAACACAAGATCTTTTGAAATCGATGTTCTCGGAATCGATGTAATTACTCAATCCGAAGCTTTCGATTAATCGATTGCATAATATGTTCCCTGAATCCGTTGACTTTGCCATATAAGCGCAAATCTACGCGGGTGCATCTAAATTGCAAACCAGTCTGGTGAAAGAAATTTTCTCTTTTCCTTCTTGTTTTAAAATATGAACGTGGTTGAAATTTTAGAGGCAAAACGTGTGTTTACAACGAAACTACCATGGTGTAAGTTTAACGAAGTCACGACTTCGAAACCTACGTGTTCCGCGAATGCCTACTGCATACAAAGCACTGTAAATAATAACAAAAACGTTTACGGTGAAAATCGATAAAGCGTTCGATTGTCGAGAATACGTTTTGGTCTTTGTTTAACAGGGAACAATGAAGAAGAAGGCTATTTTCAGATATTTTTAGAGATTCTTAAGGTATTATATACGATAATTCTAGTTCTGTTCTAAATTGGTTTCTTTCGTTACCTAGAATGATTCATCGAGCAGAGTAATTAGGATATCATCTACTTAAATCTAATCTTTAGTGAAGTTTAGCAAAGAAAAGTTGGAACGTATTTGTAAGGGTCGGAGTAAAATGGAAGGTAGAGTACAAATGGATATAGTACATACGCTGCACGAGGTCTTTGGTATAACAATGGGTACTTATGAGCCTTACGGGTCAATTTTTAACCTCTGAATCACAGGGTTCATATTTAATTGACCTTTCTCTTTCAATTTATAATCACATTTACCTTTGATAAGTACATTGACTTTGATAAAGTTAAATAGGTGTAGGAATGTTGCGCCGTTGATTAATATTATTTCTCTAAAGTTGTATATATCGTATAATTTATATTTCATTTTTTACGATATCACGATCGGTGATTTCATTTTTTTTTTTTTTTTTTTACTTGAAGATGACAAATAAGACACAAATTCTCGTAATAACTCCGTGTGCACCGACTTTCTGATTAGTAGAACGTTCTGTAGCACATCGCACGGACATACTTATACGCGCTTACTATGGTCACGCTCCAAAACTGTTACTTATTACTTCAATCTTATTACCGCTAACGGAGCATTACCGCGTTTTAGAATCATATCTCCTCAGGTCCTCTCCAATCTTAGCCAACAGAAAATTTCCTATTCACGAGAAACGTTATTTCTTAATTTTCTCGTTTTGTCTCTACGTTATTTCCCGAATTACTTTCTACCAAATATAAATGATTTCCATTTCCACCATGACGGTTGCGCTTTACAATCAGAATGTTACAAGACGACCTGTTAGACAAAGATTGATAGAACTAATTACGATCAAACGGGTTAAAAGATTTTAATCGACCAACCGGTCTGGTTCTTAACTATAATTTTCTGCCGGTCTGTTTTCTTTGTCCCTTGTCAGGATCGTTGGATAGCGGGTTAAAAGGGCGTCCCATCCCATCTGTTTTATTTCCGCGCAGCATATTCCCGTCAGCGACGAGGTATTCTCGTTCTTCCTCGTCTTTTTTTTCGACAGTATACAGGGACAATCCCAATAACTCGTCAAACGACCAGGAAGAGGCAACACGGTACCTCAAACCACGCAGAAACGTATGGCCTCGTGGAACGGTAATTGGATAGGCACGCTCTGTTTATGCGATTTAATTAGACCCACAGAGCTACGGCGTTTGTAAATGGAATCCTGCGCACGGATTCCTTCCATATCTTTTCTCATTGACTGACATTGAAATAAAAAGTGCACCATGTACGTGTTCTGGAGCGGCGCCGGTAATCACGATGGCTTTCTACGCTCCTGAAATCGAACTCGATCGGAAGTCGATGGCGTGCCTCGGTGAATACGTTCCTCCACTTGGATCGATCAGTCGCCACGCTCGAGAATGATGATTAATTGCTTCGTTCTATCACAGTTATTTAATTTGATGATTTCAATAAGTGAATTTTTAAACCTTCAGAAATTAATATATTCGGTTAGTTTGGTTGATTTAGTTGGACTATCCTAGTAAACGTCACGCTTTACGATTTTATTTGATTTTCATTTCTCGGATATTCCACGATTTCTTCTTCTGTGCCGTGAACAGATCCCCTAGATCTTTAGAAGATGAATATATTAAGAATCGAGCCAGCAACCACTCAATGCGTTTGAAACTCGTACGATCGGATCTTTTATAGGTAATTCTTTTATTATTCAAATCAGAGGCTTTCTCGGGGTTTTTATCACACGCTATGGAGCCGACACATCTCGCTGTCTTGTTATAATTTAGAAAAGTATGTGTCTGGAATTATTTTTAATAAT
Organism: Bombus bifarius; assembly: GCF_011952205.1. Lineage (NCBI taxonomy): Eukaryota > Metazoa > Arthropoda > Insecta > Hymenoptera > Apidae > Bombus > Bombus bifarius. The sequence goes on along the minus strand of NW_022884914.1, from coordinate 6,335,889 downwards.
AAACGATCATTGGAATATCGTCGTATGAGAAATAGTAACGAACGTTGTTACCATTCTTGGTCTGCGAAATATTTACAAATTCGAAACGAAGACGTAACTTTTGTACTCGTCTTCGCGTAAGTTTACTTTGTATCGTTCGACGCCTATGCACACGGATTTTCCTGTATGAAAGTCTACACAAAGTCAAGAGAAGTTGTGCGAGGAAACGTTCACGTTGACGCGGTCCAGTTCGCCCGTTGCATTCAACATTCAACGTGTATCTTTTCGCTACCCTTGCGGAGGAGGAAAACCCTTAATTAGAGCAGCCATGTAATTATTCAAGAAGCTTGGCTTTTTAGCCGACAAAAAAGACCGTGTGTAACAAACGATGGAATGAATAAAACTGCGTGTTTGCAGGTTTGTCGGAACTTTGAACGATAATACGTGCCGTGCAACGTTTCCGTTTTCATCATCTGATTCATTTCCCTGGGATCGAAAGTGTCGTTTTTGGATATTGCTATTGGAAATTCGAAAATTCAAATTTAAAATTTAAAACGTTAAAGATCAAGAAGTTTGAATATTTAAAAATTTAGAAATTGAATTCGTATAGTTTATAGTTTGTAGATTTGTACAGTTGAAAATTTACGGAATTCAAGATTTGAATATTTGAAAGTGTGAAAATTTAAAAGTTCGAGAAATTATGTAGATTCGAAGTAAAGATTTCTCTTAGAAGTTCCACGATAAGGATCGTTTTCTCTCTCCTTTTGCTTGGTGCTTCTACCGCGGCAAAGGCTGTTATTATATTCAACCTGACGAAGTTCATCCGGCATCGGAACTATAGCAAAATGCGTCGAGCATGTTTCGACGTTGAAATTCATTCAAAAGGCAAATGGAGTCGCAACGAAATATCCGATGTGGGACGCGGAATAAGATAAATTACATACAGCAGTTTATATTCGCATTTCAAATGAAAATATTCATCACTGCTTGGTAATTGAGGAAAAAACGATCATAAAAAACCGAAAATAGCATTACATCGTTACGTAGCAGTCTCATAGTATACAGTCGTTCATTTAAGATACCACTGTTCACGTTACAGACCATTGACCACCCTCAACGAGCTCTTCTAATTGCCTGACCGGTCAATCTCAACAACCGCAACACTTGAGATAGCAAGCATCTCGGATCATTATCGTGTCATTATGCTAAACTAAATGACATCGAAGCGAAAGATTTTTCAGCGCTTCCAGGAACAAACTCTGTGTATTTTAATGACACATAAATCAAGTCGCGTTCAACGATGTACACATAACGACGTGCAAAATTTTATCAAATCGTACTATATTCAAGATTTCTGTCTTCATTCGTTAAAATTCCATTCGCGAGTTCCACTGTTTCTCAAATTTTTCATCTGCCGACAAAGATCCTCAAATTTGTTAGTAACATTCCTCGTAGTTTCCTCGAACAGAACCAGCCAACTCGAACTTTTTCATTTTATCGTTCGAAACAAAGCTTGACACTTGACCAAAGTCTTTTCCATCAAAAGACTGGCTGAACAAAAAGTTGGTTGTTTTTTGCCCCTGTTTATTCCCAGGCATCTTCCAACTCGACTTGTTTTCCCCCGCGCTCACAGATTGTCTGAATGGAGAACAACAGAAGAAGAAGCGGCGCGCTTCCGGCGGATCCAGTCGTATCGCTTTCATCGCGTTTCTACCGGGGGCCGGGCACGCGACTTTGTCGGCGCCTTTTACGGATCACAACGACGGTATCTTCCAGCGTAATCCGCCACCCACGTGTCCGAGTATTTGCCGCGCGAACGTAAACATCGATCGTGCACACGTGAACGTGTATCCTATCGATTCGATTCGCCTCGTAGTTCCATTGCCTCCGTTCACCACGACGCCTTCGGTTTTCGTTAAAATACACGTGACCTTGTTCTCCGAAATTACGACTCTTGTCCGGATAAAGCGACACGTGGGTCAAATCTCTCGCGGATACTGTTGACGCAGAGTACGCAATGTGCGTCATCGTGAAGCTGCTCTTTCGAAAAACGCACCCGCTACGGGGTTAATGGCGCAGAATTGTCAACACGGTGTCAGTGTGTTACACACGTGGTCTCAAAACGTGGCGTGGCGGATGATCGCTCACGCGTGAGTCTCGTGTACTTACTTACTACGTACCGGACGTGCACACGCCGGCATGGATGAGATTGTTGGTACGGTGTCGTGCGTTTTCGCCGGTTGAACGAGCAGTCGAGTTTTCTGGGAAGCGTCCGGGAAGCCCGACGACCGATCGACGATCCAATTCAGCGATTATCCGAGCCGCGGGTACGATTGTTAGCCGGTCGTTGCTCTCTTCGTACACGCGTGCTTCGATGTGGCTTTCCTACGACTAGCTTATCAGCTGATGAATATCGTTATCAAGGAATAAATGTGTAAAGAATATACTATGCTAATAATGGTGGAGAACGTTGGTGAAAATTAGCAAGTGTTCCTCAACATATGGCGTAATATTTACATAGCAGGCAGTGGTATTTGTCCATGAAGTGGTATTCGCAAGAGAAGGGGAGAGTAAAAATGAATTTGATGAAGTTGCTAATTTTCCATTAACAGGGACTATACTGCGATTTTTCTGTCTGCTCGCAAACAAGCGCATACATGTCGAATCTCATTTTTTCGTGGAAAGAAAGTTGAGTCGCGATGTTATTTGAAATGTTGGTATTAGAGGGCACGGAGAAGTTTAATTTCGAATTCTACTTGAAAGTGATTTTCAACTGCGCGTGCACGATTCGGTGCTTTCGAATGGCGGACTAACATGACCAAAGCATCTGAAACGTATCGCGTTGGAAGTAATTAGGACTAATTTGTCTAAGTACATGCTAAACCGTGTAGCAATTACACGTTAAATTTCATATTTGCTATTAATTGAATTTCTGGTTATTTGTTAAAACACGGTACATCGCAATCACGAGTTATTCAGAGTAATTAGCAGAGAAAAGTTCAAGGATGGAGCTTGTATATCGAAGCAATTTTTATGCACGGAATTTTGCAATCAATCTGTGTATCAATCTGTGAAGCGAACTGAAGTTTTAATTAACGTTTTCCAAACATCAAATTTTTGCCACTTCGATGTATAAAAAGTATCCTCGGTAATCCAATGACAGGTAATTTAAGCATTCCTTTCGTTATTTAATTACGAGCTAAAAGAAATTCTTCACCTTCCGAGGAATGTTACTTTTGCGGTTATATCGTACTTATTTGTATTCGTGAAAAGAGCACGTTAGAGGAACTAATGAAGTTAAACTTCATTAATCCTCTTGCATCTTATAAAGACTGGAAAGCAACCGATATGCACTTCGATAAGTTAATTGAAAGAACGCAACCGTAACTTTCTAAAGGATGAACCCCGCTACAAGTTCTTTCACCAAAACAATCTCACGAGAATTTCTACGTAATCATAATATTTACCCGTTTCGTTACATCATTCGCGCGAACGATAGAAAAAGCAAAAAAGCAAAACGAAAAAAGCAAAAGTAAAGCGATGAAACGCCAGTGGAGGAACGCTTGCAGAAACTTTTCCACTTTCCAATACACATGGTGGTACGAGAAAAAACGTTGGATTAGCGTGGTTTTCTTTTTCGATTGAGCGCCACGATTACGTCCGTTCGTGGAATACTTAGGCACGGCAAGCCGCGTTTACAATCGAACACAATTTCGCGCGTGGCGACGTCGCGTTTCGCGCCTGGAGACTTAATTAAAATCGGCATAATTTATTGGGTGCGTGGGTGCCACCACGCTCGCGACGCTGTTCGACGATCGACTCGAATCGAATACCGCGATTATCCCGCGAAACTTGCCATTCGTAAATATACGTTACCACGAGTCGGACAGCTTGTGTCATTCTGTGGGCGATGATCACGTGTTCCGTGTTAAATTGATTGACCACGTCGTAGAAACAAATTGCATCGGGTAATCGGTACGTTTTCATGGACTTCAAATTGCGAGCGATAACATTTCGCGATTATTTTCCTGATCGAATTCACGAATAAGCACTTCAGATGGGCGTTCGATGAGTGTGATCGTGGGTGTCGTGTATTGCGTGTACAAGTACATCGAAACGTAGCGGATGAAAGGATATGTACATAGTTCCGTATGAGATAAGAGTCCCTGTTCTACCGTGATTTTTAAGAAGGTAAGGGAAATTGGAATTACGTGGAATTTGTTAGATTCGAGAAATTATGGATGTGCATTGTAAGAGTATAGAGTATATGCTTTGTTATTGGCGAATTTTTTTAATAAGTAATGTATTTTGGTATTTATATTTATGCATCCACGTATTTATGATATACACGTACGTTTATCATTTTTTAAAAAACATATTGTATCAATGACGGAACGTCTGGTATCTTTGAAATTACTCTTTCGATAGTAATTGCTCGAATCGCGCTATCAAATGACTGACGTCTTCGAAATGTAGTGTATAGGTAAAGCTATATATCAATGACCTTCGAATGGAAGTTAACTGTGAATCGCTTAGAGCGACAATAACACGCAAATTCGTATAACTTCAGAAATAGCTACTATCTTATAGTAATTAGAGAATGCATTTGGTGTCACCATGAACACTAACACTACTTCGCCATATTGAAATTAAAACACTTTTGAACCGTATAATGACTTTCTCAAGTATCTCTGATATCATCAACTATTTCAAAGATTTTATTTAAATGGTTCATCCTGTCTCGTTTACACCTTTCATCAGCGTTGCCAGCAGCACGACCGTTGCTCCAGTTACAAAACACAAAACGACGGATGTCCAATTTTCAATTTCTCCAAAGGAACACATAGATACACACGACAGCGAACGTATGTACGCATAATTAAGAGATATCGGTGGAAAAGCAAACAAGAGCTCGCTCGCTATCTTGGCTCGATTAGGTTGCATCGACGCTTCACCTTGAGGCTAACACACTCGCTTCTCTGCTCCATTTGTCACGATAACGCGAAAATGCTATTAATTGGCCAGCTGTCGCCGGTAATAATCGATCACCAGGGTCGGTTGATTTACGAAAAACCCTATAACGCTCGCCCACCGAATATCTGGTAATTACTCAAGAATTCTCTATTTCTCTAAAATAACGACACACGTCGAAACGAGTCGGTTATCCGAACACATATTATCATTTATATTACTTTCCGTTTGTATCTGATTTAGTTTTGTATGCAAAATAATGATAATCGATTCTTGAGTAAATGAATATCCAGTAAAACGGTGAGTCATGTTCATATAAAAAGAAAAAAAAATTGAAGTTAATTACAGACTTGAAAAGAATAAAATACCATTAAAAATGCAACAGATCATCGATATACAATATACATGCATATATGGAAAATCTTTTCACTACAGATATTGTGATTACAGCTGCTTACATTATTTTAGTGCTAATAACTCTGTATTTACTCTTTTAATTCGAAGAAATTAACGCGCCTCCATATCTTAGTTAGAAGAATCGAACTATGAATAACTAATTCTGACCTCGAACCTGTTAACACATTAATAATCGCTAATGTATCATTGCACTTTTCCACGATTAAAGCAAGTCCGTGAGGATCAATTATCAGAAATTTGGAAAAAAAGCGTTTCGATTTCTTATCTTAATTTTTCGCGGTTCTTGTGTTTGAAGATTTCGGTAAAATTCAAATTACCAGTCTCTCGAACATAATAATATGATAATATATGAGATATCGAGGTTACACGATCATTTCAATAACTCTACACTTTGCTATTTGCAATTATCGTGCGACGCACGAGACACCACGTGATCTATCCGCAATTACGTTAACAAATCATATTTCCAGGCATAAATAGGGGAAAAAAGGAGCGAAAAAAGAAAAGACTAATGTTGCTTGCACGCATGGTCGAGGGTCCTCACCTGTTTACGACGGATTGCATTACATCGAGCAAATATAGCGACAGCAAGTTAATAGATCGATATCGAAGGACATACGTAGGTTTGCTCGTCGATCACGAGAATATCATCTGGATTTTCATTTCATCGATTCGAATAGATTCGACTTGATTTTCCTACTTTCAGGATTTTTACCTACATAGACATGTATATGTAAGTTCAAAAGCGCAAGACGCGAAAATATCGTTTTACAATTATTTCTCTTTAGAAATATAAACTTTGCCAATCTGCTCCGAAGCAATGAGAAGACCAAGTTTTTACAAAATTGAAATTTGAAATTTTTATTTTGAAGCAAACTACACGTATCCACGTGTGCTAACTCGAACTTCTAAGCGATTTTATAATCTTTCTGTATCTCTTTCGCTAATAGTAAAGCGTATTGAACGCTTACATCAGACAGCGTTCGCCATTAGATTTACGTCACGCGAAGGCGATAGCGTTCTCCGTGGAAGCTTAGAAGGATTTATGAAGATTTCATTTTTTTCACCCATTTATTCTCTTCTGTCCTGCTTTTTTTTCCCATTCCCCTCGTTCGATCGTTCGATCGTTCGAATCCCACGCAACGATTCAGTAAAATCGCGAGGTTTCTGCGTGAGACGTCTCGCGTTCCCCGGGGGCTGTCGATGAATGCTAATGGCGTCGAATGTCGTTTAAATACAGAGGCGTTTGTGGACATTGTGAACGCGAGCCTCGTGGAAATTTATGTTCATTCCTTGAACCGCGATCTACCAACGACACGTCGGTGACTATATTTATTATCAGGCTGCGAATATTTATGCAGATTAAAATTTTGTGAACAGAATTGAAGAGATGAAACCTAAACAGAGATTTATTTCATGCATTGGATATTAATCATGACTGAGCCCCTGCATAATAAACCGTGTAACAAGTTTGCAGTATCCACCTCGAGGTCGAGAAGTCTCATTCTGCAGTCTCATCCCTCTCAGGGCTATTACGAAAGATTGTCGACCGGGATATTATAAACAGCTCCGCGTAACATAAAACCCATTCATTCCCGAAAACGCCACTCGAGGCTCGTTTTCCTTGCTGCCAGTCATTCGTGTCAGACTCATCTCTTGGCCAGCGGCCTCTTCATCTCTTGGCCCGTTTATGGTTAACTTATGCCCGTGTCTTCCGGCATGGATCTTGCGTCGTTTATCTATCACATTAACAAGGAAGTTAGAGAACCCGAAAACGAAAAAATATTTAAAACTCTGTAAATACAGCCTTCCGCATTAAAATTAAAACAAGAAAAAGAGAAAGGCAGTTCCACGAAACAGATAGTTTTCGAAATAAAAATCCGTAGATGTATCGCGATTCCATAAAAGTCGGTCGAAATTGCAACATTCAGAGGTCCGTGTTTCTCAACTAAATTCGACCAAAAAGATGACTTATACCTTAAACCCTATAAATTTCACGTGCACCGCAACGTATACCACTTGAAAAATGGCCCTGGTAACTGGTTAGATAAAGCGAGTAGATAAAACCCATAATCAGTTAGCGAAGCACTGTTGTATCTCAGCTGGTTGAATCGCGGACGGCTTTCCTGGTATTCGGATCATCAAGATCGCTTCCTTCCTTGCTCGATGGCAAGAAGAAATCGAGGCAACATGATCACGTTAAGACGCACGATAAGACAGAGAGGGTTTTGGTTTTCAGGCTCGCGTAATCGACAGACGTGCCGCATTGCATCGCCGGGACTCTTTAGCAGTCGAGAGGAACCGGTGAGAAATCGGTGGTGCATCCGAAGGAAACCTGCAGACACCAGACGGGCGAAAAGAGAAGGGAAATATTAAATCTGGTCTGGTGGAGGACAAGAGGAAGTGGGGCCGGTGCGGGCCACCGGGACGCTTCTCGGTCCTTTCCGCCTCAGGATGTCGTACGCCAATCGATTCCCGTCTTCGCAGCACACCCGTTATCGTAGCAGCTGGGGACCCTCTTCAGTGACTGTGTTCAATCGCGCCGACGTGCCCAGGCCCTCGCCGGAAGAGGAAGAGTACGCAGAGTTCTATCACGAGCGTCTGCACTCGGCACAAAGCAGACAGTTGCTGCCGCTGCAGGAGGACCTCGCCGATTGGATCAATAAAACGTTGAGTGAGTAGCTGTCTCATTTTATATTGCGAGATTTCGAAGGGAAGTAAGGGGAGGCAGGGTGGGACAGGAATGTGCAAGCTTGCGGGGTTGAGACGTGTTGGCATTGCTGGATGGTAACCAGAGAAACATGTGGGATCAGTGGTAGCAGCGATGACATAACATGCTTGTCAGGTGGAATTGTTGTATTGGAGGAATTAGACGAAGCTAGGATTAGACGTTGATGTGGCTCACAGAGTAATCGCTTGATAAGGAACAGCGAAACCTTTGAAAGGGACTGTTCTTTCTTTGTTTTTGCTTCTTATGGAGGTTTGTTCGCAAACCGTGAATCTTTGCAATTACGTTCCCGGACCGTGAAGAATTAAAAGTAGGAAATACTACTTCAGGATTTGAAGTAATTTTATTCTACTTAAAATGCATACTTTTTATAATTCGATATATAGGGTAGTCTGAATAATTCCTGATTATATCAATTCTTGAATAACATAGTAAATAAGAATTGGATCACCCTATGCATGCCGCTGTGAAATTTTTCGATCGATGAACTAAATTCGTCCATCGTCTTGATTTGCGAGAGGTGACTGGCGCGGAAACTCGTCGTATCCGCTTCCCGTAATCTTTTATCTATCGATCGATGTTTCAATCGGTTTGTGAAAGCCTCTCATAAATTCACGTAATATTTATCACGAGTAAAGGATATTTGTCTTTTTAGAAAGAAATCACAACGTGTGAATTTTGTTTACATCCAACGTTTAAAATTTCTATATTTAGAAAAAGCTCATCGTACTTGAAATCTCATAGTGATTTTCATGGACATTTAGCAAAAGTAAATGTTGAAAATTCCAGACCGTGGAAGCATTTTCTTATCGTAACAAGTAAGCTTCTATTTTTACGTGCTTGTGAAAGTTACGAGGTGCAGAAAGGAATCGACATGACGTAACGAGGATCGCAGTTCCGTGCGTGTACTCGGCTGCTTTTTTTCCGTGACCGCGTGTTTTCTTCGCGATGTGGGTTCGCCTTAAAGGGACGGAGGAAAGAGCTCGTCGCTCGGCGGTATACAAGGCGTGCGTACACGGCTTTCGTAGCACACAAAAGGTTCGCATCTGGCGCGACGTGGGAAAGGATATTCGTAACATTTGGCCTTTCGTTCCATCGCGTTTTTGGCGGATGGTTTCGCGAACGAGAACGTATCCGTATTTCCCGATACGAAGATTTTTCCAATTTAACGATTTGATAGTCGACAATTTTAATAGATCGTTTTGAATGTACAGCAAGAAATGTGATAAATGCGAATAATAATTGATCGATCAATTTACCGTGCTTTGGAGTTATTAGAAGTAAAGATAATCGGAATATGTTATGCAGAATCGTAGAGGTAATTAATGAAAGCGATGAGATCATAGGAACAAAGATGAGAATAAGAATAATAAGTATGTGGAACATTTATGTAACGTGTATATTGTTAATATAATAAAATGTATACCGGATGATGAACAAAGATGGGGCAAAGTGTTAGAAATATACAGAGGAAATCGAGGCTGCGATTTCCAGACTTTGTAAAAACAAAGCAAGCGATCGTAATTAACAAGGGATTGAAAAATAATTCCATTTTGGATTCGTTGATTATAAATGAATTAATATCGTTGAATTTGATTAATTAGTAATGGATGAAATGTGCATCGGTTAACCGGCGTGGATTTATTGCCGAATAATTTGCATCCGTAAAATGGAATCCATTATGACGATGCAAATCCGGCTGCATTGGTTAAGATCCCTGAGCCCATGCATGATTCAAGAAATCCTATAAGGATCGACGATCGATGTCGCATCTTGTAGCAGATTTATGTGTTTCGCACAGTGGAACGATAGAGTGATATTTGGGGAATTTTTGAATTGTTAGATATATTAATACGCATGTCTGAGATATTCCTGTAGGATGTATCTTCGTTCCTGATGGATTCTTATTGGGACATTCGACAGAAGTTTGCTAATGATATCGTATAAAGATCAAAGTATTTTCTCGGTTTTAGTATTGGAATATCGGTACAAAAATGTACAAAAAGTACCGTAAACGATGATTATTATTATTATTAATGCAAATAAAATTCTATTCGTTAGAAATTCAAATAGAACTGGTTTAATTCGCTGTAACTGCCTAATTTAAATGAAGAATTTAAATAGAAATAGGATAATTGATACCTATAATCGTCTAATTTGAATAAAAAGTCTATTTTAGACAGAGGCATGTTCCGATATCTTCGTCTCAGATTCGTTTTTTTCTTCTGGATAGCTTCGTAGATCAAACAGCAACATGGACTAGCCGTCGCATCGACTAAGATAATCCGCGAGATCTCTGGCGCGATACATTAACGAACTTCAAAGTGGGTGAAAGTTCTCTTCATTGACTGGATTACACGCAAAGATCACGAAACGCGCGTTCTCAGAGGCAACGTATAGCTAATACTACGAGAATCTTAAACCCTTTCCGCTCCATTCCATCCGAGAAAACAGTTGGTGGGTGAATTCGTAGAATACGTATTCGTTTTCTCGTTCGATCCATTTACCTAGCGTTCGCTTGAAATTGTTACAGTTCCTAATTTCTCTGACGCTTCATACTTTGCCATTGCTTTTACTAAATTACAGAAGAATTGATTTTTAATTTGTAAAAAGATACGGAAGAATTTTTAAGAAGTACGTGAAACGTTGAAAAGGTGGATAAAACAGATACTCTTTCTCTACCACAGAAATGGATGTTCCTGCTTTCTTAGAAACTAATCAGTTCACGGAGAGTCTAGCGCTTTTTTCGTCTCAGGTACCAGTGTGACCGCCTTTCTGAACTACTACTTTCCTAATACGGCGATAATACGAGCCGTTGCGTAAAATAGAACCGCCCCGATTCATCGAACGTCGCACAAAGTCACCATTCTGACTTATACTACTTTAAGTAAATAACTTTAGCTATTTGATAGCCTACTTTTGCGTTGCTGTTAATAATCTGCCTAGAGGCATCCTCCAAGACTCGTAATTCACAAGACTCGCTTACGTAGAGCTTCTTTTATCGGCGAACTTATTACAAAACTTGATCGATAATCCGCATTCGAGTATTCATCCTGCCGAAGGACTCGATGTCTCGAACTGAAATGGAACAAGCTGCCGTTTCGTTGTTCTTTTTTTTATCTGGTTTACCGGCAACGTTGTTATCGATGTCAAGGAAGGTTGTTTCCGTACGAAATGTCTGTAACATGTTGCCATATATTTTGGTGAACGGAGCGTTCGGACGATCGCGGTTTCATGCGACCTCGAAGAATCCAGCCGCAAGATCTGGACCACCATGAAGGATTACGACACGAGCGGTCTCTCGAAGAAAAACGACTAATACGCGCGCCGACTGGTACCGTGTCGTCTTTCGGGATGCGAACAGATTGCTTTGAATTACGCGAAACGCGGTTGCACGGAATTTATTAACGAAACGACTCGCTGTTACTTTATTAGCTCGCTATGGCGGACGCTTTCGATCTACAAAGTATGTTACGCCGCGCGACTCTCTGCCTGGCCCAGGTCACACACCGCGGGCCAGACGGACACCAGAGGTCCGCTCTTCCGTACGGCGTACCCTCAATAGCCTTAAGCACCGTCCATAAATCATAGATTTACGAGAAAAGGTCCTTTAAACAAAACAAACATCTGGTCCCGAGGAGTTTCTAAATACTATTGTCTACCACGGCAGGACAAGGGAAAGTTGTTTTTTTGTCACGTACGCGGCAACTTTCCCCCCATTAATCACTTTCTCTCGAGGGCAGTTAAGACCCTTCGTTTGAGCAATTAAAAACGAAGGCTAATCCCTCGCTCTCCCAAATAACATCGGCTCGAACAAATCCGATGGTCCCAGGGACGAGACTGATCCTTAGCCTTCCTCCGAGACAGCATCGTCTCCCAAGAGGCACTGATTTCACATCCTTCGAACGGTCAACATCCTTCGAGCGGGTATACACACCCGCAGATGAGTCACTCACTCATCTCGTACACACGCACCAGTGTAACTATCCTCGTTAGAAGTTGTGGAATAAACGGTGAAATATAACTTACTACTGTGTCATATTCAATCAACCACCTCTGTTATCCTAACCGAAACAGGGGAACGACTACTTCGCGGCGTCGATTCACCGAATCGTAGCGAGAATTTACGCCTCTCGCTGACGCGTTTTCCTCGCGACCGCGTCTCTCCGCGAACGGTCGTAACAAAGTACATTTTGAACGTGGAATGTGGATCTTTCGATTTTATTTCTTATCCGTTTGATAATCTTTCTCTATCTGATTCTATTATCGAAAAGATTTAGAAAGCATCGAATCGATACAATGTGTAGGAAATCGGCACTGATATCGAAAGTAGCTTGATAAATATCTTCGTTCTTACGCGTACATAATACGCTTGTGCACTTATAAGACGTGAAGTACTTTTGAATGCAGACGATAAGAGATATTATTATAAACACGAGAGAAGAATAAATAAAACTAACGCAGAATTAGAAAAGATTAAAAAGAAACTTTCTTTTTCAAACTATCTACTTTGGTAGATACGTGTCGTTTTGAAATTCATACTCTTAATTATCACACGGCCGCATATCGAATGACCAAAACTGCGATAATTAGTACAATAATCTTTCGTTATATCGACGTTGAGCAGTACTTGCGTATCTAATTATATCGCGTGGTAATATCACGTTGGTTTCTCATCGCAGCTTCAAAGCTGCAGCATTCTAGAGAGAAAAAAGAGGAACAACGAGAGAGAAAGATAGGTCGGCAGCCTTTGCTCGCGGAATCGTGTGTGGGTACCTCTGCCGTGTCGTTACTATTCTCGTTCCGCCGGTGCGGTGTACGATTGAAGCGTGCATACCCACACCCACGCCAGCGTTAACGGAGGAGGAGACCGTTTGAAATGCAGCGTGGCGGTCAACTCTCCCGTCTGCATTCAATCGAGGGGGAACTTAATGCGCGAGGGTGAGCCACACGCGGGGTGTTTACGCGGGGAAAGATAACCAGGGGCTTGACGACGTTTCGCTGTTTGAACTGAATTATTTCGAGTGTGTCCACGACTGTCGCTCCAATTAGCGTTTCGCGTGCACAAGGTAAATGAACGCGCAACGCGACTACGCTTCGAAACAGCTTCAATGATTAACGATTATTGACGGTGATATGAATTCTGTAAAACAAAAAAAAAAGGAAAAAAAAAAGAAAGTGTTACGCCGCGCGACTCTCTGCCTGGCCCAGGTCACACACCGCGGGCCAGACGGACACCAGAGGTCCGCTCTTCCGTACGGCGTACCCTCAATAGCCTTAAGCACCGTCCATAAATCATAGATTTACGAGAAAAGGTCCTTTAAACAAAACAAACATCTGGTCCCGAGGAGTTTCTAAATACTATTGTCTACCACGGCAGGACAAGGGAAAGTTGTTTTTTTGTCACGCACGCGGCAACTTTCCCCCCATTAATCACTTTCTCTCGAGGGCAGTTAAGACCCTTCGTTTGAACAATTAAAAACGAAGGCTAATCCCTCGCTCTCCTAAATAACATCGGCACGAACAAATCCGATGGTCCCGTGGGCTAGACCGATCCTTAGCCTTCCTCCGAGACAGCATCGTCTCCCAAGGGCACTGTGTTTGCATCCTTCGAACGAGCAGCATCCTTCGAGCGGGCTCTCCACCAATCTCGTATATACGCACCAGTGTAGCATCCTCGTCATAAGTGTGGAATAAACGGTGAAACCTAACTTACTACTGTGTAATATTCAATCAACCACCTCTGTTATCCTACCCGAAACAGGGGAACGACTACTTCGCGGCGTCGATTCACCGAATCGTAGCGAGAAGTTACGCCTCTCGCTGACGCGTTTTCCTCGCGACCGCGTCTCTCCGCGAACGGTCGTAACAGAAAGACTAATCCTCTTGTGGGATATAGATAATATTTTGCCGCGTTGGTTGGATTCTTCGTACTGTGGAACGAATTAGTTCTCTATAAACGAATGCCTTTTTGTTTATGTAATTACAGAGAAGCTATGGTTTATTTTTAGAGAAAATAAAATATAAATTAGTAATTGTTATCAATAAGAGATTAAAATATGGATAGTTTATAAGAGGAAATAGAATCGTTGTACACCCACATGTATCCCTAATTCTTTGATTAAATTACATCCTGTCAAAAACGAGCTAGTGTCCAGATACTTGTATGAGGTAGTGCATGTCACGAGGAGTGTCGTAATTGGATGATTGGTGGGGATTGTAGTTTGTTGGAAGGTTGGTGATTTATGGTGATAAAGTGGGTTTGATTAGTGACATTGTCTCTCTTTGTCTAAAATCTAGTTGATTGTCATTTATACAGTAACTTTAACATTTTCTTTTACCACGTGATTAGAAGAGAATTTTCGACCAAAAGCGTTGGAAGATTCTAACTTTATTACTTCAATGAAAATCGTGTTTGAAAACATGAATCCGTCACGACTAAAAAATCGATTTCCTATTTGTAGCCTTATTGATAGCGACGACCGAACATATTATAATTGGATTTGTTCAACCAAATCCGGACATCTAAGCTTTCGATGCGGCTCTCGATTTGGTTGTTCAAGGTTAACAACGTGAAAGATTAACAACGTCATTGCAACGAAGGAAGAACTACGTTTTCCATTGATTCAGAATCTCTACTATACTGTAATATTAACGCGTTTAAATTGCTGGAAACAACCATCGTATTAAACCCACCAATTGGAAATAAGTTATCTTGGAAACAATCAATGTTTATCCCACACGATCTCGCCGACCGAAGTGCCTATTTTCAATCATCTACCGTTTAACACATGTCAGCCTTCCAGTGAATCATCAAAGACTCATTAAATTCTTGCAAAAAACTTGGCAACTGTGTCACCCACGTCTTCGAATCCGGATTCCAAATGTTTCACTTGTCAAAATACGTAAGCTTAAAATTGTCTACACTTCTGAAGGATAGTTGAAGAAATGAAATTCACATAAAATAAAAATCAAAATTCTAAAGTTGAAAGTCCGCCATGACGAATATTTAGAAATAAGGAGAGAAGGATTATACTTACCCATCATCGAATTATCATAATCGAAGGAAGGGCTGTCCAGTTTAGGGCAAAACGAAAAATCAGCGAATTTCCTGTGGCGATTATTAAAATAATACGAAAGGACGGGACCTTTCGACCCACACCCTGCGTCTGCGCCGGCTGCAGCAGCGTCTGACTCAACCGGAAGTCTGCCGGGCACCCCTCTTCCTTCGTGCCACTTCTTCTCCCTGCATCGTGGCTACCTGAAGCCGCATTACGCATAATGGGCGTACATACGCATAGCCGACACGCTTACGCGTGTAAAAGGGGCTCGATGGATCGTGGATTTAAAAAGCAGGGGACGTTCGCGAATAGGTTGCTTATTCCGCATGGGCCATGGAGGGCTACCGAACCGTGAATCGCACCGGTGTAGTGAGACCTTCGACCCTGGTGCCGATGGTGTTGCACGAATTCAGTACGAAACCATTATAATCCATCCTTCCAAAAAATCCTTCACAAGTGCGAAATTACGAATAACTTTGTAGACTTTTCCTTCGTACTGTCTATTTTGGGGACAAACTGTGTGAGGTCCACGCGATGACGAAATAAAAGCTGTCGTGTTGCCGCGTGTTTTATGGTAACTGGTTATTGCAGTAATGTATCGTACTCGAATTAATGCATCGATCGAACAATGCCAAGGACGATATCGGCGGGATACTCTGAAAAAGGCTCGAGCCGCTGTTTAAAGAGGTCAGACGAACGTTAAAATCGAAGGGTAGCGTACCAAGGATAGTAAGAAAATGGGGGTCACGGTGTACGGTTGTTATCGGCACACGTAATACCACGCTATTAACCCAGTAGAAATTATACTTGTAAAAATTCTGTCATAGATTGCCCGATGTCTCTGAGGGATACAATTATACGAATACTCAAGAAAAAATAGGTAAAGTTATATACTGAAAATGTAGAACGTAATAATCTTACGTTAGACAAATACTAGCTCGGTCGTGCAAAAGATTCGCACGAAAATTCATCGTTTAATTATCGAATACTTGGACTTCGCCCTTTCCCTTAAACGGCGTCGCGTTATCAACTCGCATAGTGTCGAACATAACTACCGCAGTCGGTTCCGGGTGACCGAGTTGCTGTTGATCGTCGCGCGGTTCGCACTCAAATACGTTCACGCCCGTGATCTTTCGTAAGATCGAGCAAGGGTTATACATCCTATGAACACAAGTATGAGAGCAGTCGTTATCACGAGCTCGTTGCACTCGGTTTGCCATTGTGTGTCTCCAGGCCATATGCGAACGATACTCGCGTACCAGATCTGACGACGACGTCCGTATGCACGCCGTGTTACCTGTACACGTGTGCGCACACGTACACGTTGCATACACATTGGGCCCACGTGTGTGTCCCACGAAACAACATGTGATGGACTTTACTCCATAAGCCTGCCCGTTAACAATTTTTTTCTCGTTCTGCCCCGGGTGCAACCCTATTGTTAGCAGGTCGAGTCACGAGCCACGACGCTGGTTCTCATTACCATCCGTATCTACGAGGCTTTATCGTTCCGTCAGCCCAACCTAGTTCCCATTTCCCATCGTATCCTGGCTATATCTATATACATGGCACGGATCGTGTCGTGGCCCATCGGGTTTTCCTTAGATTCTCGACCGTCTCCATCTATCCCAGCAGCGTGGGAGAACCGTGGGTGCCTCTGTATTATTTCTTTCCCTCTACGTAGCGTAACTCTGCACGTGTGCGTCCGTAACGCTGCATCGCGATGTCTGCTTCTGGTACAGAACGCGAGGCGTTCGAAAAATCTCGGCCTTGATCCTGTTTACAAGCCAACGAAGCCGGCAAACGAAATTGAAATGATTTCGCGTAGTCACGCACGAATTGGCCTATCGTGAGAGTGTCCTAGCTAGATCGTTTTTCGCTTGACCGAGCACGCCACCGTGAAACGGTTCTGGCGTTCCTAGCAATCAATTTTTCGTAGGCTGAGAAATTGACTACCGTGTACTAAATACAAGCGAGGGTGGATGTGGATGTACGAGTGGATGTGGATGTACGAGTTGAGAAGATCGAAGGAAGAGTATGTACGAGGATTGATTCGAACGGAGATTCCTTTAGTAGGTAGAGGTTCTATAGATGAATCTGAAGCAATCCGTTGAATGGTTTCTCACGTTCTCTGGCGGTCGTGTCATCTTAGAGACCTTTGTCGCCTTTGATGAGCCGCGATAGCGCGTCCTATGCATTCGCCAGGGTTAATTCGCTTTCTCCTTCGCGCGATAGCGAAGCGCAGTTGAATAGTTCAACACTCCGATCGATTATGAACTTTTCGCTCTTCAATGTACGAATTTTTGTAGATTTTGTAATTGAAAAGGATCGACAAGATGTGTTATAGGAGAAAGTTGCAAAAGAGCGTAATTACATTTTTATCAACCCCTCGAAAACTCTGAGAAGCTGTAAAGCGAAAGTCACCCTGCTATTGCCGGGAAGAATTTGACTACGATGGAGAGCCCGAGGAGAACTGCCCCATTGTTTCCAACAATGACGCCACTTCGTCGATGCTCTTGGCTGCTTTCGAGAGGCCATTTGCGTAATACGTTGAATCGACACAAAGATGAATCGTCGGCTTGTTAGTAGACTAAAAAGAATAAATTTTATAAGTGGACCGCATTTTTTTTTATTTCAGACTCGGAAATCGTATCGGGAGACAACTTCTTCGACGCCTTGGACAATGGCGTGGTGGTGTGTCGATTGGCGAGGGTTATCCAGGAAAAGGCGAGGACAGCGATTGATGCTGGAAAAGCGAAAGGGGTGAGTAATCGCTCTGTTGAGAGCCTACCCTTAACATTCGTGTAAGATGGACTGTGCGAGCAGTATCGATCAGTTCGCGTATTTCTTGTCAAATGTTTCATTTCCTCGTCTTCGCGTAATAAGCATTTTTTCAATGATCGATTCCTCGCGATTCTTTTTCAGCCTATGCCGGTGATAAAGGGCCGCTGCTGGGAAAACGCAGCGCGTCGCAGTTTCTTTTCTCGGGACAACATGGAGAACTTCATACAGTTCTGCAGACGACTAGGCGTACACGAGAATCTTCTGTTCGAGAGCGACGATCTCGGTAAGAAAGTCAAGAGCTAATCAATCTTAATTCGTTGTAATCGACTTGCCTCGTTTATTAGCCGCATTTCGCTTGCTATAGCTGCAACTCGACCATAACTGAGCCGATTAAAAGCGAAATCCCGCCAATTATGCCGCGTAGCCGGCTGTGCGTGGCTATGCAAATGCAAAGCTACCACGAAAGGAAGAATAATCGCCGCGAATTAACCGCGTCTCGCGGTGGTAACGATGAAAAAGAGTTGTTTTTCCCTCGTAGCCGACTGACTTTCAATGCAACGACGAAAAACAATGAGCGCTCGTAGCTGATGTAATCTCAGAAGCGAAGAAGCTTCAGAGTTGCGAAAAAGTGATCCACTGGGTCATGCGTTATGGGGATGGTTGTCGTGCAAAATGGCGCTGTCTATTTTTACTTTCGTATACATACGTACGTATACTGGAATCTTGAAGTACGATAACGGTGAAAGAACAATGGGTCCATAAAGAATAAGTTACGAAGTTTACTTTCCCCTAACTTTGCCTTTCAGTAACTTCGAACTTCTGCCGTTACTGACCTCTATTCTCCTTTATACTTTGTCTTCCTTTTACGATCGTTTGGTACACATAGCTCTGATATACTGCCGATTCAGAAGTTAAGGGAATGAAAATAATATTGAAAGATCTCGTATCAAAGACGATTGTATTGATTTCAATTACTACTGCAACATCCAATCAGTATCTAATAAAATAACATACGTATTTTTCAAGAATGTTTCGAAAATTGTGTCTGTTATTATTTCATGGTCTAATTGCAGCAGTAATTATTTTTTAATTCTTTCACTTTTCATTCTCTGTGAGAAGAAAAATCCGATTATAGAAGATTAATATACTTACGTTTCTATTAATAACACGCGTTTCTCAAATATAACACTTTCATCGAATATAACGCGTCACTCTGCTTTGCTTTTGCTACAATATTTCAAATGGAGTGCCACAGACTTTAGATTTAACTTGGATAGGACCGATGTAGACGTTGAAATACTGCTGGCGTTCGAAGCTCGATACAGTGGAACGAAATATAATGGCGGGACTTTTCCTTTTTCCTTTTGTTTCGTTTCACGGTGCTCGTCCCGTTTGAAATTCTTTTTCGTTGGAACGGAAACCTGTGAATGTGGATTTTCGTGTCATGCTCGTCCTCGTGCCACAAAAGTAAAATCATTAGGCACGTAGATTTAACGCGGAACAAAGCTTTTGTCTCTTTACGAATCCGCCGACCATAGGAGAAACGAATAGCTCGAGGAAGCAATTGGGGTAGATTAAAGAGCTCATCTATTATCCAAACAAGGATAAATTTTGTATATTCTTCCGTTGAGAATAGTTGTCTTAGTATATGAGGAATTTTTTTTAGTTTGATCGAAGATGCGATATTTTTTTCTGAATTAAGAAGTAGCTACTATTTTATTGCGAATAATATGATGATCATTTCGTTTGGTTAAGACGATCTATTTTAATGAATAAATGAGATGTACCGCGAAATGTAGGCTAAATTGGTCAATTACAATGGTAGTTGAAGAAGGTCGAGGGTGTCATCGCTTACGTTCTGTAAATAGAATCTACATTTTTTTTTTTTTTTTGGTAGCGTGGATGAGACGGTCGTAAAGAGACTGGTTTCTAGGTTGTCTTGTAATTTTCACCATGTGGACTGCGATGTATCACGTAGCCCGATATAGCAATCGGAGAAACTAAAATATCGGAAAGCTTCGAAGCACCTGATAAATTATGAACGTATAAAATCTTCTCATATGTTGTATAAATTCAAGATAGAAAGTTTTCATTAAAATGCAAATCCTTTTAACGTATGTTTCACTTGGCCTTGTCTGAATTCTAACGATTTTTTTGCTCCAATTATTTTTTTCATTATTTATGAATAAATATGTAGTCGGCCACTGTATAAACCATTCTACGGTAAATTGTAAATTAATGTAAACTTGCACGTACGTAATTATGGAACGACCATTTCCAGCGTTTTCTCTGCAACTAGATAAACATGTAACGCAATAAAAAATTGCTAGAGTCTATCGTAATACATACGACAAATTTTTCATTTTCTTTAATATTTTTAATTTTACAGTCCTACACGGACAGCCACGGAACGTGGTGTTGTGTCTGTTGGAAGTGGCACGATTGGCGTCAAGGTATTCGGTCGAACCGCCGGGACTCGTGCAGCTCGAGAGGGAAATCGCTGCCGAACAAGAGCGAGATCTTCACTGTCTGTCCGATAGTGGTATATCCCATAGCAGCTTGGTTTCTTGGCAGTTTCAATCACCGTCCCCGACCGCAACACCCAGACCTCCGACAGAGAAGATCAAACACAGCAGGTATTGTGCCTTTTGATTTCTCCATTCCCATTTACATCTCCGCTTTTGACGACATCGCTGTCATACAATTGGTATTTCAAGAAGATATTCTGTTTATAATTAACAACAATTTTCAATTCTTAACAATTCTGTAATCGGTTTGTGTTTGTTGAATCAAACATCAGGGAAGTTTATAATTTTCAAGTGAAGACGTATACTATTGATATTAACTCGAATAAATTTTGATGATCTATATCTTAATGGAAATTCAAAGGCGATGAAAAGCACGTGACGCGAATGCAATACAGTATCTGAAAAATCGAAAAATTGGTGATGAAAAAGTTTCTCAAGAGTGTCATCGATGTTCTCGATTTGAGAGCATTTAAAGCTTCTAGTACCTACCCACTTAAAATTTAGGTAACAGGACAAAAGAATCCTCTTTTATGTTGAATTTCAATGGCATTTCGACCCAATTTGCACCATATTTTGCAGTTCAGCATCGGAAGTCGCGTTGACGGCGACGCGATGGCTGGATCCAACCACCGGTGTGACGCACGAGCCCGAAATGAGAAGGTCGGTGAGCGACAATGGGCCAACGGGTAGCGACGGAGTACCCAGCGATACGACGGAGGACGATTGGTCACGAGGAAGCGCGGAGGACCCGGACGAGCTTCCATCGCCATCGAGTTCACCTTTGCCCTCGCCAGCCGAGCCGCCGGAACACACGGGTCCCATAACGGAACTCGATCGTAAGGTACGCTGATCAAACCGTTTCTACGTCCGATATAAAATTAAATGTTTGGTATTCAAGTTTCTCATTCCCATGCTTTAGACACTTCTCTGACAGAAATTTCTGATCGTTAAATAATTCGGAAGCGAAACCTTGGAAAGTAAGCTTTCGTCGTTTTAATATACATATTTTCTAAAACAGATCTAATTATAAATTGAAACACGGGAATATCTAAAAAAAATATCTTAAGCACTTAATCGTAAATTTAAATTAGAACTTTTCATTTATCGATTTCTCGGCTTATCGGCTAAGCTATTTGGGTCATCACCAATTACTTTACTTTGATTCTGGTATCGGAAGCTACAAATAAAGCAATTTAATTCATCATACGCGCCCCAATTTCAACGATCTCGAAATAAATTTAAACACGGCTTGCTTCATAAATAAAATCAAATGAAAACACACGTTCAACGTTAAAATCATCTACAACATTTTTTTTCTATTTCACTTACGTGCATCCTACAGTAACAAGCATATAAAAGGTATAATGTTGCATTCATCATGAACTCTGAAGTCTACTCAAAAGCTAGTCGCGGAACAAGTGCAAAATTAGAACTGCTTATTATTCAACGAATAATGCGCGTTATTACCTTTTTCTCTTGTTCTCGTTTCATTAACATACGCTACCAATTGCGCCAGAAACAATTTATCTCGTTTGACGAGGGCTCAAGTTGACGCTCCAAGTTTTTTGAAAGATTAATTCCGCTTTTATCCGTAATAAATGCAAGTAATACTGACTAGGAGCGTGCAATTTGCTCGGTAAGTTGCATCGTGTCACGTTCGCCACGAACGCGCCCGTTCACGTGGAAGGGAGAAGAAAGAAACAATAGGTACGAACGGGACGCTTTAAGCTTTTTCACGTATGCGTTTACACGTTCGTGGATCCTCGCGTGTCGGATTCCTGCATGCCGCAGAGCGGATGTTCCGAGAGGCCGCTGTAGCAACTTTCCCCGCGACACGTCGAACCGATTTATCTCACGATGAAGGTCGATCACTCTTTGTCCGTCTGAGCATCGTCTGTCATAACGTTATTTGGATTCCGTGGCCAACTTTTACATCGCGATGTGGCCTGTTTACTGCTTTTAGGTGAGAAGAGCCACAGAGGCCGTGCAGAGACTCTGCCAGTGCCCATCCGAAAGATGCTCCAAACTGAAGGTGCGTAAAGTTGGCGAAGGACGGTACCATATCGCTGGACGAAATGTCTTCATCAGAGTATGTATTATCTATCTGATCCTTTATCTCGAATTAAGATTTGAACTATATGTGCGTATAGTATTATTTCGTATCATTGATCTACCTTTCATTATGCGGTAATCAAAACTCGTAAAATTGGACTTCGTTACAACATCGTTGTGACTTCATATCGGTGGTTCTGTACATTTCTAGAAACGCAATGCAGACATCTTATTATTAGAAACACACCTGCATCAAACAATCCTGGCAGCCTTCAAAAAAAGCTTTTTTAGATCGTTAACCTGCCGGGTACAGTTGGAAGTACATCTTCCGTTACTAATGACAATATTACTCGACGTGTTCGCAGCTTTTGAAGGGAAGACACATGATGGTCAGAGTGGGCGGGGGCTGGGACACCTTGGAGCATTTCTTGGCGAGGCACGATCCCTGTCAGGTGAGGACCCTCAACCGCGAGAGCACGCCGCCTTCTCCTCACGGCAACAAGCACACCAACTTTCTTCCTATTCGCGCCAAGTATCGCAGTCCTCCACCGGAATCCGTCTCGGCCCGTTAGCCTAAAAGCACAGTGCCTGTTTACAAGTCCACGCTACTTCACGTTCATGCTGTTGTTGGTCCGTTTCGTACAAGTCAAGAGACAATTCGATAGGGTGGCTTCTTCTGAAAAAGGATGAAACTTCTGTTCCGTCTTTTCATTCGGATCAGACTTTTATTCGATAGAAGCACGAGAAGTTACGAGAGTATCACGCTGATAGATGAACGGCGGGAACGTTACATACTTGAATCTTTATAAAATACACAAAGATCAGTAACGTCCCCGAGAAACGACGTCTTCCTTCTTTCCAACCGCTGTCTATGGCGCGTTGACGATATCGAGGGATTGGATAATTCTATCTCTGTGCTATTCTCGTGATCAAATATAGTAGAACTTGTATTAAATGCACCACTGTCTCTCATATACATATGCATATGTTATACAGGGGATGGCACTATTTTTCTTACATGTCATGTAATATGGCTGGGGAGCACTAATATTACACGTATATCCTGACAAGCGTGTTAATATGCCATCTTACTCTTAAGTAGATTCCCGCGATATTCGCTGATTCTTACCATTTTTACATCCGTACGAATTTTTGACGAATATATTGTATAGATCTATAATATACATTCGCTCGTTATTTTTGTACATTCACATCGAATTATACGTTGTGTTCATGCTACAATGTATGTACTATATGTATATGTATGTACGTATAGAAATGCGACTTGTATTTATTTGTACTTTCCTACATGTTCGTGTAAGTTGTTCGTTTAGAAGAACAAGGACTTGCCTTTCGTATATAGGTATCAACGATTCCATCGGTTTCGATTTACGACCCGTAAACGGTTAAGTGTCACACATTCCACAGATGACAGGCATATTAACGCTTGATTTGGAAATTGTCTAACAGAAATAGACGGGAGGGCAATGCACCTGGTAGAGGTAGTCGTAAGACCGCAATGACCAAAGTTCGTAATGGTGTACGTATGTTGAAACGACCACGGGCAATAAAGGCTTATCGGAATGTC
This sequence comes from Bombus bifarius, assembly GCF_011952205.1. NCBI lineage: Eukaryota > Metazoa > Arthropoda > Insecta > Hymenoptera > Apidae > Bombus > Bombus bifarius. The sequence goes on along the minus strand of NW_022884914.1, from coordinate 6,311,781 downwards.
GTTTACATCGAAGATAACGACCAACACAGTGTATTCGCTGCGAACGAGCTGCCTCGGCTTCGAAGTTGACCCATGCGTGTAATTAGAAGAAAGTGCAATTAAGGACTCAGGTAACATTTTAAATCGAGCTTGTCGGGCTAAATAGAGCTACAGGAAATTGAACTTACCGATCGAACGACTCCGTCTTTTTGTAGAAATGCAAGCTTTAAAGGTTAGGTAACCGGTTACAAGAGTGCGGGATTATTATTCTGAAAAGGGGATGAAGCAATTAATTATTACTTATTTATACTTGGTCATTGCTGCGGCCCGCACGGGCGAATCTCGTAGTGCACTTAAATATTTCTCGCGGTAAGCAATGTAAGGCACATAGATTGTAACAAATAACAGGGTCGGTTACATCGATTAATTCTATTTGAAATATTAGATCATTTATTGTTATATTATTATATAGCAGTGTTAAACGAGTGACACGAATGATTATTATTTTCATGCTTCACGTTCAAAGGATATCTTTGAACCTTTCTTATCATTGAGAAGAAAATCTATCTTCTTATATCGTTCTTAGACACATACATGTGTATCTACCGACACCGACCCTGACGATAATTCTTACACTTTGGCACATAATCGATACGTACTAAATTTGCTAACACGCAAAATGCTTCACGATAATTGCCATAATATATGTTTTGTACTTTTATAATAAATACATAGGATAAGGTGTAACAAAGGACGTATCGTAGCGAAATTACAAGGCGACATGTGTTTATTCGGTTCACAGAAATGCAAGGACACAGTGTGCAAAGGAATACCAAAGCAAAGAAATATACGACGAGCAATGTCGGCACGTTGAGGCTATTAACGTTGCCGTTCAAAGCTTTCCTTTTTGTTAGACTTTTTCCTTTCTATCGTCTAAATTGATTTTGTATCATAGCGTTGTACGTTTCGTAAATTAGTATTCGACACATAGTATGTAATCTATTTCGTTTTAGATATTTCGCTCGTATACGCAGAATGTATTTATTTGTAAATTATAACGCAATCAGTTCTAAACGTAGTGATCGAAACAGATTTATTTCACGAGTATGTTGAGTGTCATTATTGCTACGCGCGAATGAAATGATTCCGCCATATTATATTATTATCGTAAACGCGTTACAGAATAAGTATGTCTATAGTACGGTTAAGTTGTACGTACCTGCTTAATTAAACGCAGAGTATTCTAGAGTATTTTTCGTTAAACGAAATTTTATAATTGAGAATGATTTCACGCGTTTCGTTTATGTTTGTTCTCGTGTAAATTTATCGTGTGCAATGCTATTTATTCTAGCATCAAATGGATTTTTGTCCTGCAGATTTTTGTTAAGAACTGAAATATCGAATTTATGAGATTTACGAATCAGTTTATAAGTATTCCATTGCACGATGAACATCGTGATATCATTGCAAACATAGTCTGTTTATTTTCTCATGATTTGTAATGTGATATGATTGTGTTGCACATCCTACTTTCATTTTTTACTTAACGTTAGTAATCAAAACATGCTTCTATAAAAGTAGCTCGTAATCAGTTCGTGTATTTCATATAACGTATAAAATATGCCGCTAATAACGTTAGTTTTATTTAAGTACGATACTATTGTGTTAATTGTTATATTTTGTTGAACAATAAAATATTTAATTATAAATCTCTTAGACATCTGTATAGTAATTATAATTGATTGCTAAACGGATGTATTTGTAAGTAACAAATATATCTTTATTTTTCTCAAAGTGCATATGTTAATACAAAAAGTAAGTTAAATTTGGTAAACATCACTTTTTTCATGATAGTCAGTCTGGTATAAAATAACATCTACGAGTAAAGAAATACATAAGAATGCAATATAAATTATAACGTTCGAAAACGTTTGATAATTTAATTTTAATCTCAGTGATCAAATATTATGCGATTAAAGTAACAATATTTATACGTGTATAGAGATATAAAATGGAGCATGGTATTTATTTATTGCAGCATCAATGGTGGACATTTCTACTTCTTTTTACTTTTACCTAGTGTTAACGTATGATGTTGAGGTTGTTGAGCGAATTGAGTTTTTCGCCTATTGAATTCCAAAATATCGTCTTCGAGCTTCTTTCTACTTTCTTCCAACTTTTTCTTTTCCTCTGTGTGATCTTTTTTCAGTTTATCGAATTTGTTATGAAGCTAGATAATACATACAAAAATGAAATTATTATATGGATCTTCTACAGAAACATTAAAAATTATAAATACTATTACCTCTTTCTCTGCCTCCTTTAATTCAGCCTCTTTCTCCTTTACTCGTGCCACGAACATCTGTCGCATTTCATCCTCCTTCTGTTGGAGCTCTTGCAGGTGAATGGATCTTTTTGCTTCGCAGGTTTGTTGGAAACTAACTGGTTTATTTTCACTATCAACATCGCTAAATCCCATCTGAAAATTATAATTATAAATAATTGGATTATGTAAGCCAGATTCAGAAATTTTTATTTTGTGCAATAAACTACCTGTTCTAGTCGCTTCCTACGATATAGCTCATAATGACGACAATGTGTCTTTTCTCTCATGTCTTCCATATTCGTCCTTATTAACATTTCACGTAATTTAACAAAGTCACAATGCGATTCATTCTCCACTATAAAAAGAACAGCATGGTTCAGGATAATTCACATATTTTAATAATAGCAAATAATTGTAATTTTACCTTGTACTGTGCCCCATGGATATTGACGAGAGCGCATCATTTTGTTACCAACTCGAACAAAGTCTGTGCTACCAACTACTGCAAAAGGTACATGGGCATTCATACTAGTATTTACTTCTGCAACATTTTCGTCGTCCGTAGGAAATTGATAAATATGAACTCCATTATTTTGTAGTTCAGATATAATTTTAGTCTGGAACAGACGAGAAAGAAAAAAGCTGCAATAGATTAATATATCTATAGATGACTGTAACTTCTGCTATACCTTAAACTTCTGTAATTCCGTTTTAGATATTGTATCAGCTTTGGCAATAATTGGAATAATATTGACTTTCGTATCCAGTTTTTTCATGCAGACTAGATCAATTGATTTTAATCTATAATTATATATTTAAATATTAATAAAGACAATGTCAGAATAAAAATGATAAATTTTTCCATAAGAAATATTTTACACCATATATTTACCCATGTCCTGTTGGGCAAATAAAATATAGGCAAACATGAATACGACTGTCATGATAAGTTGGCAAAGATCGTTTTATCTTCAATTCCTCTTGTAAATATGCTTCAAATTGGGCATCTATGTAATCAACAACAGCTTTGAAGCTGTCCTCCTTATTAATTTGATCTCCATAACCAACCGTATCGACAATAGTGAGCTTTAACCTAACGTTACTTTCTTGCAATTCATAGGTATGTGCTTTAAGCTTTACAGCAGGGAGATTATGTGGACTTGGCATAGACTCAAAACTTGTATTAAATAAAGAATCCATAAGAGTCGACTTTCCAAGTCCAGTTTCACCTATTAAAAGTACAATTATAAATGTTAACAATCAGAAAAATTTATAGTACACATATGTATTAAAAACTAACAAACATATTTGTCTTACCGATACAAAGAATATTGAATACAAATCCATTTTGAACGGATTTATTTACCAATTGATCTGGAAGACTGTCGAATCCAACATGACCAGACAATTTTAAATTACGTAGGGTAGATTCCATCTGAAAATATGAAAAGGCCATGATTATTAACAGTTACTAAGTCGGCCGGAAACTAGCAGTACTATCCATATACGGAGAGCTTTATCAAGAATACTGTTGTTATGACAGAATAGAGAACCAACGCCCTTCAAATTATAAATATTACGTGTATAAATCAAGAACTGAATATGTGTTTATACATGAAAACAAACATTTGTACACGTGATTCTTCCCAATAGGAATAATCGCTAGGTGTAGCGTAATATAGGCGGAAAATTTAAAAAATGACACTTACCTTAGCACGTTCAACATCCGCCGACGCCATTTTTACTACTAGTGACGCATGTGTTACTCATACCAGTTCATACTCATACCGTAGTTCTCTGTAATACCGTATACATACACATCGTAATTTATTATAATCTACAATATTTATTCATTAAAGGTAAAATCGAGTGAAATCCGTATATATGTCGGATATCTCTGCAATTATTTCGGTTTGAATAAAAGTGATTCTATAAGCATGTCATATAAATATTCATACATTTTGTATATCTTATCGGTATTAATCGAGATTATCGGGAATAAATCAATAGTATTATTGCCAGAAGTTCATATGTAAGCAGCAAATCAAACAATGCATACGACCAGACATCATTTACAGGTTAATTAAACAAAAATAATTCATAATTATATCGAGTTAAAATTTGTATTTCGCCTTTATGTATGTTATCATCGTGATTATTAACACATTGATTACTGGATGAATTTCGTAATTTCGTATACCTTATTCATTGCTTATTTCACATGCATTGTTATATACATATATGCATGATATATATTCCACTAAAGGAACAAAATTGTTATTATACATTTAGTACGTTATATTGTTATTTCTATGATAAAAATATTACAAATTTTACGAGTATAATTTTTCTTTCATTTAAATACTTTAATTAATTCCATGGCACAGCGTAGGCATGTTATTGGAACTTTAATATCGAAAAGGTAAATTTAAATTACGAATAAACAAAGCAGCGTGTAATATTTACTGATTCATATGGGTATATAAGCGGTTCGTAAGCCGCGCCCTCCCCCCACCACAGCGGCGTACGCCGCTCAGGTAGGAATTTACGGGCTCAGTTAGTGTTGGTATTGCGACCGCGTCGCTAGGGTGTTTCGCGTTGCCGTACTGGCAGGCTCCTCATAACAGTGTCTACTTTCTAACATGGAAGATCAATTTGTGTTGTATTATCATGTGACGGGGAAAAGCTCTCGTTCATAAGACGGTCTCTGTGTAAACTATCGTATATTTTCCTCGCGAGGGAAACGTGTTACCAGGTTAAATAACCGTCGCGATGGCGGACATGAAAAGTCCACCGTTCAGTGACATTAAACGGCCCGAGGAGGTGGTGGCGATGGCGATGAACGACAGCCTGAAATTCGCCGTGCTGATCGGGCTGATCGAAGTGGGACAGGTGTCGAATCGGGAAGTTGTCAACACCGTGCTTCATCTGGTGAGTAACATTGAAATTCCATAGATTTATCCGGCGTGCCGGCTATCTATTTCACGGTCATTCCCGCCGATTTTGCGACATCCGACCAAATCTGTCAGCCGGAGCTGTCAAACCGTGTTCGCGACAATCGACACGGTGTGCACGACCTTGCATACTGTGAAATATCTCGTCGTTTAATCGAAATTGAAAGTAATACAGCGCGCGTCGTTTCAGAGAGTATACGATACGAAACAATCGCGCTTCTTTCCGTTACGATCACATTCAATGTTTGCCTAAAAATCATCATCAAACGTCATGCTAACTTTATGGTAAACAAGTCCCTGTTTGCACGTTTTTCAGTGAAAACAATTTCCAAAATCGAGCCATATGTCTCGTTATCTTTTATCGTTATTTTTAAGATTCGAATAGATTCTTAGATTAAAATATTAATACTTTTATCGTTTGTTTGCTTAAAGCCATTTATTGATATTTCTTACCGCAATTACGTTCTTAACTCCAGTTTTGTTTTGATTTACTCCTGTAACGACCAATTATTTTTCCGAGGACACAAAGAAGGAAAAAAAAGTATGAAACGCGGCAATCGAAACGTAGTGTAGCCACAAAAAGTTTACGGTCGTGTTTTTATTGCGTTAAATCACGCGTTTCGTAGTCGACATTGCGCTACGAAGCGCTGTTTACTCGTCAACGTGTCGCGTTCACGATATTGTTCTTATTTCCCCGGGGAATTCGGCTCGCGTTTAGGTGTCCGCGCGCCACGTAGAAAAACATGCTTATCAGAGCGATCTTGTCGCGCACACCGTTCCCGCGTGGGATGCGAGTTAAAATTTCCGTCGATCGTGCGCTCCAAACGATCGAATATCATTTTATTTGTCAACTGTCGATCGTATGATTAAACGTTTGGGAAATATTCGTGTTGTATAAATTTCAGGATAATTATGGAAATTTTTTGGCTGGAATTTTAGATTCAGCAATGGAAGCTAATTTTTGCAAACACAAAATTTGTTTACGAAGGTGATAAAAAATGATGATACACATGAAATTTCCAATTAACGTTTGGTCAATGTTGAGAAATACAAAAACAAATGGAATATTTTAAAATTCTTTCGACACGCAATTGTCAACGGAGAACCTTTCTTGTTCTAAATTGGTCAGAAATCGTGATACAGATAAAACTAAGATTTAGATAGGACCGAGAAAGAATTTTATGATATTTAAAATACGATATATCAGATAAAATCCACAAATTCTTTCGTCACGCAAATGTCAGCGAACATTTTAAAATCTTGAAAATTCCTCGGAATAGCTGGAACTCGAATACCGCGTAAAGATTTCGTTCGAACAACCAGGAACCATAGGAACATGTATAGACGGTGGAACGTGGCCGGTTCTCGAACTGGCGAAGACAAATAGGTAGCACGTGGCAGCGATTAATGTCGGCCGTCACGGTTACACGGAGTTACGATCGCGCCGCTTTTCCGATTCTGTCCGTCTCTTCGTTGTTGTTCAAAGAATTAGCCAGGGCTCCGATTTCTGCCGTTTTCCATTGATCTTCTCTCGGAGGTTGCACAATCTAGAGATACACGAACTCGCCAACATACCGATTGTACGGTTTACTTTGACCCTGAATCGGTTAGCGTCATCGACGATCACGACAGCGTCACGATCAATGTACGTACTCATTAGTTGGCTGCTATGATAGATAATGCTGGGACTCTGGAACAGACAGAGTTTTTGCATTCATCTAACAATAAGCGCGAAGGAGGATGGCGTGTGGTTAATTTTCTGGAGAACGATGTTGTAACGGATAGTGAAAGTATGCGTAGGGAGGTGGCTGTGCGTGGCAAGATGAATGGTTATAACGAGGAGTTTTTATGTGGTTTTCGTGATGTAGGAGATTGATTTCGATGATGCGCGAGGTAATTTTCCCATGGTGTGTATAAAAACGAGAGTGGTATAAAATGGAAAAAGAATGAGGATAGCACAGATATCTAAAATTATTTTTAATATATCAACGAGAGATTTTTTTCTATTCCTTTTTCTCAGAATCCTTCGATTGTGTTATCTTTAAGCACGTAGAAATTCCTTTCGTGAAAAGAAAAGTGTTTCTTATGTTAGAATTGAAAGGGAAAGTGTTTTACCTTTAGACTAGATGTATATGGCTTCAAACTCTTACCTTTGTACTTATTTATCGATTTTGAAGAATATTCGTACATTTTATGTCTTTGTTTCATGAATGGAAGTCTAAATTAGATCCATGACTAAATTCCATTTCGATAGGAACAAGCGTTTATCGTGTTTGGACCGTAGTCCGAATCGTGTGTAATTCATATTATGTGGCTAGGAGCGAAGGTATTCAACATTTTGATTGTGGTTAAAGAGGCTTTGTTAATGGTCACATTTGTGTCAATATATTGTTAATAAATAGTCGCGATTATTAACACCACTTGTGAGACGATTTAAAATAGCGAAATTTCAGAAATCCGTACAAGATTCTTTTTTCTTGACATCGTTATCATTTGTATTAAGTTCTTTCCATGTTATACGTAACCGTGCTATCTTTAACGGTTAAGAGAAATTTATGGAAACTGTAACTAACTGAATTTAAAAATAAAGAGATATATAAGTATAACCGTTAACTAGTAAAATACGAGAGTATAAGTAAAGTATAAAGTGGCAGTAAAATTAACTATATGCACGCGAAGTTATTTGTAACTAAACGTCAAATATAATTTGATTTTCGAAGGTTCGCTTTTGTGTTGCGAAATGAGGTGAAAAACTTCACTGGTGACGTTATTATCTCGCTCCGTATAGAACATTCAAACCATATAGTAGTAAATTCAATCTTAAATTTCACTAAAAATATTCCACCGTGAAAGCGGTTTCAATTTTCTGTCAGATTTTAATTTAAATTTTATATTATTTCGCGAAGTTAATAAAATATTCCTACACAATTGAGAGAAAAATAGGATAATTTAGGAATATACATTGATAGGAAAAACAGCATTCTGTTGGTAGCAAGCAAAATTGTAAAATCGTCGAATCACAAAATGTGAAAAATTTAAAATAAACGACTAAAAATTAAGAATGTTTAAATGGTATATTATCTCGCTCTTCTAACTTCTACTATTCTACTATTTCTGATTAGCATAAGTTTGAATTACGTCAGTAATAATGAAGCTTCATGCGCAATAAGTGAGCGGGAAACACAATATTCGACTATTGATAGAACGACTGGATATTCCATCTTTTGGTAATAATAGAAATGACGTCCTTTTAATTCTTTCTCGCTATTCTATGGCGTGAAACTTAAAAAAATTGAGACAATTTAAAAGAATCATCTTTTCGCATATCTTTTCTCACTATTGTTTTTTTCGAGTTACAAATTTAAACTGGTCGAACCCAGTTTCATCATTGATGGATCAAAGTATCAGAAATTGGTTCTTGCAATAAATATATTTTGCGATATTCTTTCTTCTATTTTTTAATTCTGAATTACACCTATAATTCCGATAGTCTTAATGACTCTAGTTTAAATATTTTCGTAAATCACTGTACAACTTCTACAACTGTCTCGCAGATAAATTTGTTCAAGTAGCTCTCTTATTGTTTAATTATTCTAAAGTGGCATATTTATACGCAAATAGTAACGCATTAAAAATATTCTTATCCTTGAGCCAACGTGGCCGGAAGCGTCCAATAAGAAATTTTCGCGACATTACGCGTCGTCGACGACTTTATCGACTACGCAGGAACGCGTCGCATTTCGGAGGTGAAGGTCGTACCAACCTTGTTCTGAATGCATGTGTACACCATTTGATGGGCAAATTTGCATAAGTAACTGATAAAGTGGTAGCGGTTTCGAGTTTCTCCGTACCAGGAATTATCCGTTTACTTTTCCTATACGTGACGCAATGAAATTGGCTAATTAGTCCGCCGACTTTTTCGCCTCTTTTTCTCCACACTTTCTGGTTCTTTCTATGCTGCTGTTCTGATTATCGAACCGAGAGTCAGAGGCACCGATGACGCGTTTTCCAAGCGTCCCGAGGTGTCGGAACGAAACGCGTTTTCGTTGGTTGCTAGATATCTGAAGAAGTTTGTCGAGATTAGATTAGATTCTTTGGCTGCCTCGAAGATAATTCGGTTTTCTCTTCGTAGAGTTGTAATCTTGTGCATATTGTCTGTGCACTTGCTACGGCTTTATTGTTTCTCTTTAGAAGGAAGTTTTATTTGAGTTCTGTTTTTGTAGAAAGTAACTTGCGTCTCGTAAGTTTAGTTTAGAGAAGGGAAATGGAAATGCAAGAGTGAAAAAAGTGTCAAAGCACATAGCTTAATTAAAAATCGCAGATAGAAATGGCGATGCTGATCTCGACGTAAGATAACGCGTATTTCTAAAGATTAGATTGTAGATGTAAGGAAGAAAACTGTATTTGCGTAGAAAGATATTAAGAAATATTTAATTTAATTCGAAATTGTCAAATTAGCAATAATTTCATTTTTCATTATTACTGTAGCAATAGGTATATCGTAGAATATCGTTCCACGATAAAATTTATTTCCAAAAATTGCAACCGGTAGGTTCATCGATCAATTGAAATATGTATACGTACATAGATGCAACGACTACAGCTGCGCAATACCTTTCGTGATATAATACATCAGTATGTCGTTATGACATACTAATGATACAATTATTGTTAACGAACTGCTAGACGTAGAGATATAATGATAGCATTAGAATCGATAGTTGCTCTTTTACTATGCTAACTTTTTTTATGGTATGTTACACATTTATATTATTAATGTAGACAACACGTTGCGGGTATATTGTAGTATTCTCGTATTAGTAATAGCGTATTATTACTTGTATGTCACCAGTGTTACGTACTAGTTAGCATCATTAAGCTCTAATAGACGTTTTTATTTTGAAACATCTGTATTCATACCTGTATCCCATCACACTGGTATAGGTATCTTCTGCAGAATTAACTTCCGCGATATCTATTTTGGAATTTTATAAATACGTTTACGAGTAAAAATAATGTTTATTGACGTCAGTATATTTTACCCGCGCTACTTTCCAACGTCACGGTAAATAACATTTTCTTTTAACCCTTTTATGCCAGTAAAAAATCTAAAATTGAGCGCTTAGAAACTTCTACATGTTGTGTAAAATGTATAATGCAGTTACGCTCGTATACCTCTACGGTAGAATAGATATTGAACAATGTTACACATTCGTGTCACTATATCGGTAGAATTACTACACACGTTATACTAAATCCTACACGTTAAACATACATGACCCATTGTACACCATAGTATTTAACACACGATGATGTGCTTTATTCTAAAAGCTAACTGCACAATACGGTAATTTATGCCAATTGTGCTTGGTAAGTCACTCATTAACCTCGTATCACCGTTTGAGTAATCTGGAATAATGGAAAATAAATTGCTAGCGCATTGAAAATTTTAATGTACGATTAGAAAATGCAACATTTATCGAACGTTGTAAAGTAAAGAGTAAACTTTCTATCGGAATGATCTCTATCGAAGTTTATTCAGCTTGGCATTCTCGCGCAATCGTTAGACGAATAAACCTATTTCGATCATTTTATCCGGACCATCGACACCTCCTTTCTTCGTTCCAATTTCGTATCTTTGGAAAAGCATCGTCCATCCAGTTCACACGTATAACACAGGTTGTCATCCATTGCACAGCGCTCGCTTATGCTACCAAGTCGTGCGCCGTTGAATCGGCTTTTGTTACGTCCACGCACAATTAATCATGCGGACAATGCACGTCGAGCGGAGCCGCGGCGATAGAAATGGAGGTAGACGGGGGCTTTTTAGCAATTGATAATTAATGTAAGCGAGAAACACGTTCCTTCGATCTACCCACGCGCATTCGCGTGATAATATCTTTCAACGTGTTCTCGCGTGTAATGCGGCCAATTCTTTTGGTTTCTAGTAGAGCAAAGGCTTGTTCTTTCATATTCTACCAATCGAATTCACTCGCAAAAGACAGAAGACCTTTTAAAAGTCCAAAAGATTCGATAGTTTAATATTTAAAAGAATAGGAATTTTAAATGACCAAAACAATTGAAATTCTTGTAAAAAGTAGGTATGTACCTACTTCTTCTTTTGATCGAAATAGTGCTGTTAACAAAGTTACGGACATTTTATCGTACTCTATGAACTTAACCTACATATATCTATATAATAGAACCCATATTCTATAAAATCGATAGCCGTATTATATGAACCTCTCAGAAGCCAAATTGATCAATTCTACTTTTTATCAAGTTATCAATTTCACATTATCTATGTAGGTACGTAATTAGTATTCAACATGTGAAGAAAGAAATCTTATAATATAGAAGGATGTTCTTTATATTGTAGCGCAATTAGTTTTCATTCAGAAGACGTCATTATTTCTCCAATTTACAATATTACGAAAATCGATCTATGAACCATCGTTCGTTTTTATTTCTCTGTGCCGTGTTCAATACAGCTGATTTTGCAGCCGATATCTATCAGTGAAACGTGTTTCTCGTCGTGTCTCACGATCGTAATTCTTCCTGAATGGGATATTGTTCCTGGATGGAAGTGCAGTCTCGGTGACCGGTCGAACGTGCATTTTAATCAATTTTTCGAAAGGCACCCGTCGAGTTTTATGTTTAGCCGCGATATCGCGAGTTGAAATCTTGAAGTTATTGCGTTACAGTACATGAAAGTTCGCTGTATTTGTAAACTGCCAGGTGATTCTGTGTAGCGACTTGTTTTTGGGACAAGTTTGATTTAACTCCTGTACATTTGGGAACGTGATATTTCCCAGCGCGATGTCATTCGTGCAACGCTTTGGTCGTGATATCTCGCCTCTCTATTTTTCAGTATTTATTATTACATTGTTGTAAGTGTTATAACTATACATTGCACATGTCGTTTCAAAAAAAAAAAAAAAAAAAAAAAAGAGGATGGAAAAGTTTGTTTTTGGAAGAAGAATGATGTTTAATATTGCGCTCGCTCATTCGCACGAGATGAATGAGATGTCTCGCGAACTGATTTTTCTTTCGAACCTTTGGATGAGATATCTCACGGTTGAATGAAATAACAGGCGTGATGTCTCGTACGAATGACACAACGCGCGACGTCACGTCTACGAAATGATCGAGTCTGTTGTGAAATTTGGTTTCTAGCTCGAAGAAAAATATCGTTAGAAATAGGATTTTTGTTTGTTAAAAATTTTCGTTGATACAGTATCTTAGAAAAAAATGTATTACTCGGAAATCTGGAACAACAAATAGAATTCTTTCTCTCTTTTTTGATAATTGTGTTACTCTTACTCGTACTTTTTTCCCTATTCTAGTGTTCTGTGTTTTTATTTTCATTGTTGAACACATTCTTGGCGGTGCCATTGAAATGGTAATCTTGTTTGCCTTTCTGCGACAAGAAGAATCTATTTTAGAACTGTCGCCGTGATGTCCGACCTTGTTTAAATGTTTTCATTTTTTAAGGATAATATATGTACAGTTAAAATCAAACATCGAACTAGTTTTCGTTACAAATGCTGAATTTTGGGAGAAGGATTATTAAAAGTATAGACAGAAAGTACAGCCGTATTAATCGTAGAATATACAGTAAAATCAGTACCACCAGTTGGGTATCGTTGTTCAAATAAAGGTCATGAACATTTCAGTGTTCGTTAAATACAATGTAACAGATAGTTTTTAAGCTACGCTGTCGGTATACGGAATTCGTATTGCCAGTTTATATCTAGACAAACTGCATAGAAATAAACAGGCATTGCTTGCTCAGAAGCTTATTGTTATAACTAAAAATACAATTGGAATCTTGCACATGTTTGTACATTTCTGTCTGACCAGAGATTTTATTCGTTAATTCTCTTATTTATTATAACTTTTTTGGAATTTAGTATGATTAGATTTTACAATGGCTCTAAATTAGCCGACTTAGAGTAAGAATAACAAGTTTTACACCACATTAAGTATGTCATATTAAAATTCAATCTGTTAAACATTAAATAACACGAAAAGCATCTTTCTCCTATAATCTTCAGTCATAATTGATCGATCGTTATTTCTTAGTCTTTCTCTCTCTAGTTGATACATAGCATTTAATATGTATTATCCCGATAATTAAATACCATGAATTTTCGATCCAATACTTTCTAAAGAGCATCGTATTTTCTTAGCGCGGCCCCTCTAACTTTGCAAAACTATACACTTGAAATCTCCCTCATTTTGTAACCAGTGAAAATTTTTCTTCATCCACCTTCTCGAAGCGGAAGAAAACTACTCGTTCGAAAGTTGGTCAGTTTCGAAACTAATTTTCAAAGTGCGATTCGTTACATCTGTCGGCCTGACGACTTTACTCTTCCGGCTCACCTGATATCGGAGAATTCCTTATTGCTCTCGGCGTCTTCGTGACAAAACCAGTCAACGAATTCTTGTCGATCTCATCGGGCTCTATAAATAACGTCCACTGTCTCCTTCGTAGAGATCGATCGCCGCTAATTGATTGGACAAACGTGTGATTCCGTAATTTCCATATAAATGGGAATGCAGATTCGGCGTGTTGCAAGATCGACCAGCGGAATTCATGGCCTATTGTCATCGTTCGTTTCTATTCGGCAGGCGTGCTCATCGATCGTCTGGCCGAGCGCTACTGTGAATCGATTGTTTGTCATATTGCTTGGCCACGAAATTTTTAAATTCACGCGACGGTCACGTGAAAAAATACCAAGTTGGAATTTTGCGCGGTTGTTCGGAAACTTTCAAGGTTCGACGAGAGCGTCGGTTAATTGGGAACGCTTTTTTTCTTTCCGTATTTTTGCTTGGAAAATATTTACAAAAAAGCTCGGGATTCTAGAGAATTTCTACTGTGTTCGTTGTTAGAGATTTTGTCCAGAAAATTTTTTTGGATAAAACGATACAATGAAAATTAGGTTTGGAGAAATACAAAGCTTTTTTTGTGTCTTAACGATGTTTCACGAGATGTCGGATGGTATAAGCGTGATTTTGATAAAACTTCGTTAACTAAAAGTACTTAGAAAATTTAATATACATGTTATTAAACAGATGTGATTTCTAGTGACTAAATTACCAGTTTATCGAATTTTCTGCGGACTTTCACCCTGTTAACCTTTACATTTGTATCTTGACACTGTCATGTCTGACTTGCAGATTTGAATATGTCACGGTCTCGAAAATTTAATTTGAATGCGTTAGTCAGTGCTTTATATTTATTTCCTCCAGCCGTAAAAGTGATTCGTTCGGAGATATCTTATCGCACAAGCATATCTTACACGACTAATATTGTTCGAAAATGTATCGGTAAATTATCGATAATTCCAATGGTCGAATCTATAGAACAAACGGATGCTTTCTAGAAAATGTTCTTTTTTCAATAATATCGTTGTCGAAGATCCGATATCTCTAGATTGAAATTTCACGTTAGATAAAAATTCACTTATCACGATTCAATCGAATAGGAATCGAATCGGATAGGAACGAAAATAACAAAAAAGACGGTATTGATTCGAGAGCCCGAATTGGCGCCAGTCAAGGATTTGTCAGTGGTTTAAACTGTCGCTCACGGTATTGACACGTTTTGGCGCGTAATTAGTCAGCGCAATTTCCGTAACTCGAACGACTATCGCGTTGACTGTCATTCGGATCGGTGGAACAATTTTATGGCCGCAACGAGAACAGCAGAGTGGCCAGTAATTAATTCGGCGATCGGATTCGTATTATTTGCTGTTCGTGGCGAAACGAATGGCATTGGTACACGATGGAACGCTGACGAGATCGTTTCGAATGGACGAGGTATTCGGTCAGCGTTCAAGATAATTGTTGCAGGTTGGCAAGACTGATAGCTTGAAGATTGCGTTCTCTTCCGTAATTGTCATGGTAGTTGGTGGAAAAGCGAACGGTGTAATCTGTCTTATCGTTGATTGGACAAATTATTTCACGAAATGCACGGTTTTGAAAGAGCTCAGCCCCTCTGCTGTGCGCATTTCAGAGCAAAGATTTCTTGCTTGTTAAATCGATTTTTAGTATCGTAAATGAAAGTGCCCTAAATATCCATAATATGTCCCTCCTAATCACCGTGTAATCTACCAAATCGATCGTCAATCTCATTAAAAAAATTATAATCACTTTATCCAAATATAAAATATTCAACCACTCGACGACAAGTTCCAACATTTCCGCTTAAAATCAAAGCTACTAATTAAGATCTAACGAGAGATCGCTCTACATTCCGCTGTCAGCCCTGCAACTAATTGGTGATATAAAATTGTCGAGGAAGCTTAGCAGTACGAGTAATCCTCGTAATTGGTTACAACATATCGATTTTCATCCGCGCGAACACTGATTTAAAAAAAAAAAAAAGAGAGAGAAAAGGAGGAAGGAAAAAAGGAAGGTAAAGCAAGTCATCGAGTAATATTTTTTTTTTAGCTAAATTTACTCCTATATTTATAGGCTTGGTACACGTGGGGGTGTGTACGAGCGTGTTTTTCGCGCACAACACCGCTTCCGATAAGCTGTCAGTCCTTGTGTATTTGATCATCAGGTTTCGGATTCGGCGTTCGTTTCAAAGCATCGAACGCGTGCGTGCCAGTAGGAGTGTTAGGAAAATATTTGCGAATTGTAACACGTGTCGCGAGTCGGGAAAAAAGTAACCAGGTAAATAGAAGTGGAAGCGCGGAACGCTTGTCGATTCGGGTTACCATTTACGTTTTATTTTACTCGCGCGATCATTTTTTATCCTTCCTTCTTTCCGTCTCTTTCAATTCTTTTTTATCTCGATCAGGGTAAGGTAGCGAGACTAGATTAGTATACAGAATGGTT
This sequence comes from Bombus bifarius, assembly GCF_011952205.1. Taxonomy (NCBI): domain Eukaryota; kingdom Metazoa; phylum Arthropoda; class Insecta; order Hymenoptera; family Apidae; genus Bombus; species Bombus bifarius. The sequence continues at coordinate 6,295,671 of NW_022884914.1, read as the reverse complement.
TTCAATTTTTCTTACACGGGACGTCTCCATCAGAATAGAACACCGGTAGCTTTAAAAAAAGTAGGCAAAAATTTCATTACTCGTGCAATAAAGTGTGACATTGACGAGAATTTGTATATTAGAAATACTTGGAAATTCGATTTCAACGCGTGGTTGTATTCGAGCGATCGTTAGCACCATGTCGCATAATAAACGATGATTAATTACCGAGCACGTTGTAATAACAATCGTATACCTTAATTCCACCTACTACTAATTAGTCCTCATTGTAATAGCAGCGTGCTTTCATTGTTTGTAACGCAGCGATTCGAATTAAACGGAGGCTGACTGCGGGAATCTTGTTACGTTATACACGTGAAAGTAATTATTATGTGACTGGCTGAAAGACCAAATGAATCGAATACTCTAAAACTAAAGTTCATTTCATTGATATCAGAAAAACGATGAATCGCGGCTCGTTGTCCGCTTGGCTTCTATTTCAGAACGATTTCCGTTAATAGACAATGGGAAATATTCCTAGATTTGGATCTCCAATACACGCAAATGTAATTTACGTTCTAACGAATTCAATCATCACGGTTACTTAGGATCAGTTAATGGTATAAATAAAGAGAAAACGGTAAAATAATCACTTGAAATTTCCATTCATTTCTCGCAATTCAACCTAGTTAACTTCGTATTGAATCAAGATGATGTAGTCTATATATAAGCAAGAGTAGGTAAAAAACGTAGATAAAATTTCCTTCTTCAACGCTTCGTTTTCGAGAAAATTGTGTTTGAAATATTTGTCGACGACACTTCGTCGATAGTCAAACATAAAGTTACCTAAGTGCATGTGTACCCAGCAAATCTTCAACCTCGATTTTCTCGAAAAAGCGAGATGTCCAGCCGAAAGCTTTACTCTTTCTTCTCTACATATTTTTGAGCGTAAAAGAACCTGCTGACTTTTCGGATAACCATCCATTCTGAAACACTCTGTATTCATTGCTAATAGGGTTAAGAACTGCAAACAAATTACAAATTCTATCGAACGTTATATCTCTTTCTTCGTGGTCGTACAATCTCTGTTTCCTTTTTCAATTAGAAAATTATTATCCTCGACTCGTGACGCGAGCGTACCGGCTAGACAAGCGAAACGCGGGACGTTTCGTATTTGGTTGAATGTCTGCGACAGCGATGACATAACTGTGTCTTAACTCGATAAATTGGTTGTGGTTGTACAGTAATAGGTTAGAGGAGATTCGCCGATGTTCACTGGTAGAGCATTGATTACACACGCGCACGTACAGCCGGTCGCGTTATCAAATCATATTCGAAGCAATTTAGAGGTCAGCTAGCTTATCAAGATAATATCGCGGCTGGAAACCACGGACAGGATCTGAACGGAAATATACTCTGCTCGCGAATACTCGGGATGGGAACTATGACACACTGTTTGATAAAGTTTGCGATTTTCCGATGAACGCAAATGGAAATACGACGAAATAAGATGAAACAGGGAAGATCGTGTTTGGCGATAATTAGGAACAGTGGCTGCATAAAGAATTCGACGCTACTATATTTATTATGGCATTTACATGTTAGTTAATTAGGGCCAAGTAAATTTCAATTTAAATTTTGTATCGTATAGTGATACTTTCATAGGTTACTTAAATTTGACATTATGAAAATGAAATGTATAGAATCAGAGAAGAAAATGCATCATTGCAATAAATAAGGATACGTGGCAATAATTTTTCTAGCTATTTGAACATGAAAGGTAAGGTGAAAATCTTTTGTGCTAGTTTTTTCATCGATACAATTTATTTGACAGTAACTACGTTAAGTTCAATTATGTCGGAGTAATTTTATTAAAGCAATAAAGATTCTGTGCTCGTTACTACCTTCCATGCGAAATTAATCTACTTGAGTTATTCATAATCGATAATCGACTAAAGAATAGCTTTCGTATGAGTATTTTTTTCTCAATCTACGGAATTCTCAATGAGTTTACCGAACAACTTAAACTAAACTTTTGTGTATAAACAGAAGACAGACACGCAATAGTTAATCAGTGGTTAGAAACTTGGTTGGTAAACACGTTTTTAGACGTGCCTGATTACATCGTATAGAGACATGATGAATACGGTCCGTAGTTCTCGCTTCTTAAATCTCGATCCATCATTATTCCTTATTGTTACTCGACTCGTCATTATCCTGTATTTATTAAAACTTTTTTACACCGACTTTATTGAAATGTCTACTTTTCCGCGCCCGATACGAGCATCGTTTCTGAAGAAAAGCGATATAACAATACGTTAAACTTATCGAAATCCTCATTGAAACGCTATTACATATCTACCTTTATACCTTATTACAATTTCAAACAGAACTTGGCGAACAAAAGCACGGCGATAATAAGCTCCGTTATTGATCGACTAGAATGAATTCTTTTTCGCTTTCCGGTTTTTATATTTCACTCACCGTGGGGTTTCTGATTTTATTTTATTTTTTCTCATTTTTCCACTTTTAATGGAGCTGGCGCTCGCGAAGCGTAGCCTGGCGTTCTCGTATCTTGCGAAGGAAAAAATTGCCACGATAAGCGAATTTGCTATCGATACGACATGCTTAATCGCGTTAATCTCCTTGTGCAAATAGTACGGTATCTCTTGATTTGTTGCATAGTTAGCTCGCGTTCGAGCCTGATCTCATTAGGCCGTGAATTTTGTCGTACAAGGTTATTCACAGTCATACGCGCGTTTGTGCATCAGCCTGCATCATTCGATTTCTTACATTTTCGTTTTGCTGCTTTTAGTACAAAAATCCTTGGAAAAAGTGAGAATATCCATGGAGCATTCTGACGGAAAGCTTCGCTATATCGTGGGATCACATACTAACGGAGAATATTCGATATTCTCGCGAAAAATGGTAGTTGAAAGCCAGGAACTTTTTACTGTAAATTATCGCGAAAGTTTCAAAGAACTCCCTGAGGTCTGAGTAAGATACGTCACTGTTGTTTGAAGACATAGGAAAATTGTTGCGACGTAGAAAAGTGCGGAACGATGTAAATAGTTACTTATCGTCAATGTGATACGATCTAACTGACGATAGTGAGTGAGCGGATTGTAACGCAAGCCGTAGAAAAATCCAGTAATTTTATATTACGTGATTGCTTCCATCTTGTAATTAATGAATGTAAAGATGTATATATCTGATAAAATAGTGATAACGAGAAGATGGTGTGAATATTTACAAGGAAAACTGAGAGTCCAGCCGTTTCACTCGTATTGAACTTGATGTTTTAGAATCGACCTGAATATACTTCATACAAAACTAAAAATAGGTAGATCGTCAAATTTTATAGCAAAGCTACGATAATCGATACTATTTACTCATTTAGAAAGAACGAAGAAGAGAAGAAAATTAAGGAAATGAATATTTCTCTATGGATTTCAGTGATCGAAATGACTGGGTGGAATTGTATATGGTGACAGGTACGCGGAGCAGGTCCGTGGCCGCGAAATTCTTTTTCCAGTTGGCTCGCTGGAGAAGCACCTTGAGTAATAGCGCTATAACGATCGAAATTTTTGGCAGCAGTCCACGTGTACTCGGTCCGCGCCCGGGGAATTTTTCTGTCGCTTAAGGGCAACGACTCGGGAGACAAATTTTTCCACCGCATTTTACACCGGTACCAGGATGCACGCTAGAAATACCACTCGAATCCCCGGGAACCGGCTTTATTCCAGCCCCCGAGACTCTCTCCTAGATGAAATTACCTGTTTATATTCGACTGTTCCGCGCGACTTATTGGGGAGTTGTTCGAGGGGCGATGCGCGTTACGCTTTTATTACGAGCACAGAGGTCGATATCGGTGCATCGATAAAAGTAGCTGGCTTTGATCCAACTCAGTGTATACCGCGTGAATGTTTTCTTTTTCCTTTGATAAAATAGCGCAGGAACCTCGCCCTTTGAGATTCCGTCGATTGAAGATTCTTTCCTCTTTTCTTTCTCTTGCTTTTTCGTCGACTTTCTGTAAGTTAAGTGTTGGGGAAGAATTATGTGATCGAGGAAAAGTATAAATGAACCAATAAATGAACTAGCTAGCTATTAAAATTATGTTCGGTTGGTTGCATCTAGTTTAATCTTTTGGATTAATGATAATAATTACACGTTAGCGCGTTTCGAATAGAGGTAGTGGTAATGGATCGAATTAGAAGAGGATTGAGATGTTCTATCGGATAACGTCGTTGGAATTTGTGGAACGAGTTATTCGTTTGTAACACCTTTAGCAGGAAAGAGAAGGAAACAAGGGAAGTTTTATGAGAGATACAGTTGGATAGATTGATGTAATGGTAGTAGACGTAGAACAGGTATTTTAGGTGGAAATTTCCAAGTGTTGAAAAGTTCTTGCACGCTTCTACGCTCGCTAAATGCCGAAAGTGGCAGACTCGACTTTTAAACCACCTGAGACCAGCTCAAAAAGTAATTCCGTTTTCGATACCTTCTGCTTTCAATTTAACCGCATCCTCCTTCACAGAAATAAACGTTAATTCATTATGTCTTATACAAACCTAAAGATCTTACTATATATTTTCTATTCTAATTCTTAATTGAATCCACTAGAACGCTTTCTACGCATCTAAACGAAAAATATTCCCAGTGAGTAATTTCACTGCATGCTCCGATACGTCAACCTGCATCGAGCGAATGTATGAGTCAGCGCGGTTTGTAAGCGCCGCATGTCTAAAATCGATAAGCGCATCGCGGTCGTTAAATTTGATTAAAACTATCGTCGACGTTTATTCCTCGTCGAAACAGTGTTCGCTTGAGAAATTCGCTCGTCGAATTATCGAAGCAGCGGCACAAATTCTCGCCTGTTCCTGTCCCTGTTCTCGGTCTACCCGCCAAACGTTCGTTCCTGGTCGCGTAGATTTTTCTGTCCGGCTGTGCTTTCGGTACACGTTAGAAAAACTCGTTAACTCGAGCAGCATATACGGAGGAGCAAGAGAGAGAGAGAGAGAGAGAGAGAGAGAAAAAGAGAGAAAGAGATGAAGAGAAGAGAAGGGTTCGTCGTATTAGCGAGAGCTGCAGTGGCTCGGTCAATAGGAGCCGACTCCACTTGTACTGGACTTGTGCTGATGCAGCTTCTCCCCGTCTATATTTTCGTCGCGCATTTTGCGTCGAAAATTCGCTAGCATATGATACGATTTTGTCAAACGTAGAGCCATTACGTCGTCGATTATAGACATTTAAGTTTGTTAATGAGATGCGAAATTCGTTTGTACGAAGCTCGTTGCTAGGCAAGATTCGATGCAGACGAGGGACGCAACGTTGTTGAAATCATAGAATTTGTATCTTCGCGGTGATATCACAGCGCTTTATATCGAGTGTTTTATTTTTTGCGATATAATGCAGACGAGTTTACGGCCCCATTATAAGAGGGCCCTGTGTCGACCAAGAATGTAACGCCGCGTCGCGTCATTGCAATTTATATTTCTGAAATTTTATGACGCGGCGCACTGGAATATGGGGAGATCGTAAGCTTCATATCACCGTGGTGATATCACGGCATTTGCATCAGACCTTATACTTCTATACAACGATGTAATATACATCAGCGGACGACATCATTATCCAAAATATAAGGCCCACTGTAGAACAACGATGCGACCTCGCTGCGATTTGGCACCGGTATCCCTTTCCGAGTCGACTATTTTGTATTTTTGAAGTTTTACGATGCAGTACATGCGAATACAATTTGATTAAGTGCATCGAATTAACGATAAGATAATAATTAGAAGCAGCAGCTTTTGTCAAGTAACAAAATAGCTCTATCAGATTGGACAATTATTATTGCACATTGCTTTTTAAAAACCAATTCAATTGTGCCGCAGTATTCTGTTGTGCGTAATTATGATGGTCGCAAGTAATAAAATTGTTGCAGTGTGATTTACCTAATGAAAATACATAGCGTAAAGAATAATCAAGTATTCGGCTACTTTCCAACGCCGATGTACAAAAGATAACAATTTACGTCGCTAATGCAAAGTTACGATGACATCACAGCGCTATTCTGAACCAGGTTTTGTATCTCTAAAAGTGGGATCGTACCACTCGTACATTGTTAGAAATATATAAACGACATTGTTCCGATTTCCCTGTGACGTTATGCAGTTCGGAAGCTTTATACTTCTAACGATGCAGTGCACACGGACGTGTGATTCCGTTATTGGAGATATAAAGCGATGGAATCGTTGCGCGATTGCGATGGCGTGAAATTACAACGACACAACGTCGCGTAGCTTGGTTGCACCGGGTCTAATACACAGCTGAAGGGTTTTTATATATGTATGTAGATGTTGGATGTGTCTGCGTTTTTAGCACGCGGATTTGTCTGGAACTTTTAAAACGCGGTCACACGACCGTTGAAATGATGGATGCCTCTATGGACATCGTAACGTTGTAACACGTACGAACAGCTACTAGAACGATGTTCGTCAATTTTGACGTCTGTGCAATGCAACGATGGACAACGCTACGACGTCGACCTAGCAGCATCAGAGTTTCACGTATTCATCTGGCCACATGTACGATCAGTTGTGGTTTGGTCTCGGTGAAATAATTTTTACACGTTCCCGTTTTGAGTTGTCGACTAATTCATCAAACGATGACTAAGATTAATGTGACACTTAGCTCTACGCGATAAGTTATGCAATAAATCTCTATGTAGGAGATTATCCTGATCCCATTTATGTACTTTAGCATTTGATCTTTAGGACTAGATTTGGTCGCGAAATATATCAGAGAACTGCATTTTCTATGTTTACGTATCTTCATCGGTGGGTGGTAATTTTTCAGGTAGCGAATGTGACAGTAATTGCTTAGAAAATGCGGATTCTGATAGCGCAGAGCGCTCGTGTAACGATCGTACAGGTACAGGTGGGAAATCTGTTGTTAAGGGTGGTTGGAGACAGCACGTTAGGTAGGCTATAGTGAATGTAACGACTGGCGAGGCCATCGAATGCTTTTAGAGCAGACGTTTAAGGCAAGTGTAACGAGGGTGTTCTCGAAAATATTTAGGTCTAAAGAGAGTAATAATTCTATTTAATATTTCACCGTAATCGCATTGTCTGCTCATGTTTGGTACACGTTACGTTAAAAGTAGGAAAATTTGTTACTAGTTTGATTCAAAATCGTTAGCTAATCGCGAAAGATAATAGTAGAATAATATACAAAGAGAATCTCAATATGTACTATGTTTTTTAAATTAATCTTTAGTTCTTGAATAATACTATTTCTCGTTTTCTTATCTTCATCATCCTCATCTTTGGCTGTAATATATATAATCTGAGAATTTTCATTGTCTAAAGATAAATGCAATTTCCTATGATGCTGACCTACATTACACATACCTATGTTCAGTTGAATGAGCAAAGATTCAAGTAAAACAAGAGCTGCACATACTGACATTCTTACCTTGTTCTGCAATCTTAAATAATTTATAGAGCAAGATTACCATTTTGTTAGGCAAATATTTAATCCTAAAGCACTTTAAACCGACCGTTGAGCAAACGAAGTACGATCGTTACAAATAAAAATTTCTATAAAGGGCTACACTGTCTCACAAAGGTATTTGAACACTCACCATAGGAAACTTGCCTGTACAATTTCGAGATATATCGTATATCAACATTATTGTATTCCGCTTATTTATAATATTCAATACATAATTCACAACAGTTTAAAAAAGAAAGAAAAATATATCGGCGCGTTGAACATCACAGCGCGCGAAAATAGACGACACAATTCTCTCTCGAAGCGTGCCATGAATACGACAAATAAACACGTAAAGAGCCGACGTATCACCGCGAATGATAAAGCAGCTTCAGCTGTACGCTTACCGCGGCCAGGGGCAAGTTTTGTTAACAGATAACGAGAGGCTTTCAAACGGCGCACACAGACAACAAGAGGTATGTACACAGGTAGCGAAAGGCGTTATCTAATTTATTCCCGTCACTGCGTGTAATTTTCGGCGAAATTAAAATTCGCAACGTAGCCGTCTTTGTCGCGAAGAGTTTGCAAAGCGATCGTCAAACATTTACCGCCTTTTGTCATGTGCGTCGTTGGATAGCGACGGTATTACTAATGTAATGCTAAGTGAAAGAGGAAGACCGCGAAATTGAATTGCTGAGAACGATTGAAAAGGATTGGTTGTTTCGATTCGTTGTGGATGAAGTTTTGTTTCTCTAGCCTCTTTGTAATAATAGTTTACTAAGTAGCCATATTAGCGAATTGACAAGCGACGAGTTGTAAGTACACTGCGGAGTTTTATGTATGTAAATTTATATTTTTATAAATACGTCTAAAGAAGTGAAATTTAAATAGCGATGCATTTAGGTATTTTATTTGATAAACGTTCGCGATCTAGTTATAGAAAATCGAAAAAAATACACAGGTACTTTGTTACGTTAATGAGTATAGTCGTTGCAACGCGATCGTTATAATGCCTGTTACACGACGTTCAGATATAGCGATTTTTAATCGTGATCAAAAAATTGCTGGCTCGGCGAGGTAAATGGCATGTACGTTTTATCTAGTTAAGCATGCTGTTTAAACTAATTAGAGGATCGATCAACTATTTAAATAGCTTTATCGCTTGATAAGGTGCTTAAATGCTTTAAAAATTTCCGCTTACCGTATAAATTGAAAGAGATTAGTGTTATGTCATACCACACTGTGATATATAAAAATGCTATAAAAATTTTCCACCAAATTTCGTTTTGTTCTTTAACACTTCTCCGTTGAAATTTATAAATCTTTAGAAAATATATTTTTCATATGCTTTTCAAATGCTAAAGTCCTCTAGGTATTAAACAATATCGCGATTTAAAAGAAATCCAATATTAAAGCAGATTCTTTCGTGAAAATCGCGGACGATCGATTTATACTCTTGTATTACGTCTTTCAAACTTCATCGTTTCAATCGCCATAATAAAAGCAAGCATACATTAATCGTTATTGAATTTCAAATCGTCAGTCGATACGTTCTTTGCGAGGTACAGAAAATATTTTCAATCGAAGCATTTCCACCTCTCGCGCGCGCTATTCTCTCGCAAACATTTTTTTCTGTTTTTTTTTTAAATAAGCTTCGCTTCGTTTCAATGAACCCTGGTTAATTTTCCACGATATTCAGAACGAACTGTCTGTAACTCGCAGTAGCTTTTTCCATTCATCGGTAAGACAATTCAGAGTTAATTATTGATCGTAGCTGCGAGTAACGTCGGAAGCGAAAGTTGCAGAGAGCCTGTTGTAGTTCCGGCTTTGTGCACTTTGGAGAAAGACAGAGAACGAGAGAGAGAGAAACGAAAAAAAATAAAGAAACTTCTTCGCGAGTAATTTATCGTGCGTTGATGACAGGCTGCAACTTTTCCACGCCGATCAACTAAAAATAGGATTACAGTGATTTACGGCGACTCGTAAAACCAATATTTCATACGCTTGTCCAGAACCTAACTTTGACTCGAGCCGGACCGGATATCGAGGATGATCGATTCCTGCGAATGAAAATATATTCCACGTTCTGCGTTCCGCGCGGCGCCGCACGGAACAATTTACATGCGCACAGTGATCCGATAAAAATGGATTACCTTCGCGTTTTCTGTCGCTGGAACGTTGCGAAAGGAGACAGAGAAATTAATAGAGAAGGAGAAGATTACGTCGTTTCCTTGCGTATCGAAGCGTTGATTCTTGTTTTTTAATGCTTTTCCTCTGTTACTGTATTGGAAGTTTATTTCAATATGTACAATGTTTGATCCTATGTACAATTCTGTTAACATTATATTGGAGGACTGTAAGTAATTAATTCCCGCAATGTAATGTGTATAATTTAAACGATAATCTTTCTAAAAATTGATCAATTTTGTAAATTAAGAAGCACAGGAAAGTGACGACCGACATAATTAATTAATGGAACGTGGGGTTTATCTGTTGGACTTCCGAGAGGCTTATATGTAACGTAGTTCGTATAACTTTTGCACTCGCATGTTCAAAAAGGAAGGAAACAAAAACACTTTTAAAGTCTTCATGCATGGTTGAAAATTTAATTAACTTTCGCAATTGGTTCCGGGTTATTAAAGCGTGAATGGAGTAGTGCTATATAAATTAATAAGTAAAAGATTCAATTTTTCCTAGACTTTTAATTTTACTCACTTTTATAATTATTAAGCTCGATATAAATAGGCAGTGGAATCTTTCAAATAATAGAATTTTTCAATTGAAATTGAGCAGAATTTTCATTCTCGTAACCTTGTTTAATTGAAGACCGCGTCGCGTCGCGTCGTTTGAAATTTTTCATATGTTCGTGTTAATTGATTCGTTTCCCTTGAACGTCCTATCATCAATTTCCCAACAAACGTTCAGAATACGTCAGACGAAACGTGTTTTATCTATGACATCGTTTATTAGCCATTCGTTTTCTGCTAATGACTTTTTTTATAATGCTGGTATATCAGCGAAAGCGCTATCGGCATTGGTACATGGCCAGTCGGCAGTGAATAATTCACTATATTTTTCATACGCGTTCAAGCATCAATAGTGAACTATCGGGCGTGCTATATTCACACGGTATAATTACGTACCGTTGTCAAAACTTCCGAAGTAATACTTTACAAATAGCACATTATCGAATGTTCACTCCTGTGGGATGATGTGTTTACCGGTAAATTAATAAATTCATGCTGTTATGTCATGCGATGAATAATGCAGAACTTTCCGAAGATAGAAAATATCGACTAATATGTTTGTAAAATGACATAAATTAGTCACGCTATAAGTATGTTTGACAACTATACGTAGAACGTTGGGAAAAAAAATAGCAATTTTTAAGCTTGAATATTTCCGTGGTAGATATTTTTAATTTATTTTATTGCGAATTTAGAAAAAATGATTTTAATGCAAGGTATATCAGGTTGTGACAGGCAAATTTCGCATAGAAATAAAATAAAAGAATTCCAAACATACATTATTTGCTAGCGCTTCGTTTTCCAGATATAACGATGTGGAGTTGTGCGCGATTGTCAAAGAGCGTTGCTCGAAAATTAAACGAATTGGAGCGGTTGTAGGTTTTCAAAGCAAGAGCGACATTTTTGTGTAACAATTATCAAATTATTACGAACGGCCAGTTCAACAAATTTCCCTTGTAAAATCCATTATACCGTATATATAACGCGCAACATTTTTTTTTATCAAAAATATATACTAGTTATGATTTTAAATTGGTAACACGAACCTCACTAAGGACGTTCTATTTTCTTAGTTGTGTCGAGAGCAACGTCGTACATCATCCCCTTAACGTACTAGTAAGTCGTGGGAATGGGTCGTCTGGCTTGTTGACGCGATACGTCGTGGAATGTTTCGCGAAGGAAACGATCACGGAAGCGAACAACATGCGCTTCGCCAGGACGAAACGCAGAGAGTAAGCCGAGCATAAAATTATTGACACACCTGTCGATAACATCGTGTGATAAGGGCAGACTTACCCTCTCTCTATCTATCTGTCTCGTTTCCAAGTCCCTTGGACCTCGTTTAACAACGGCGAGGAAGGGAATTTCGCTTGCGAGATCTCGCGGCTTTAAAGTTTGTCCGAGAAGCAGCCAGCTTGGGATTTAATTTGAGAGGCACGAAGAAGAAGCTGCTGGACGGAGAAGCAGATAAGCTCACCGCGAACTTGGCGCGAACACTATAACGTTTCGAGTCGTGGTCTCTTAATAAGTTCCACCGTATCTGACTAAACTCGATGTAATGTCGAGGCAGGAGCTTAACGAACGAGCACCGTCCCTGTATAATGCACTCGTTCTCCTCTGTTCTTCGTGGTTCGGAAGGCGTTCGTAGGGAAATTGGTTGCGTTAGATTTTCAGGATTTTCGCATGTTTAACCTCTTCGAACTTATGCGCTCTTGTTGACAAGGTGAATTAGGGAACTTGGAAATTTAAAAAATTCAAAGGATAAGAAAATTCAAAGCGATGAGGTAGAAAAGAAAGGAAGGGAGAAAGAAACGGGAAGGAAGAAAAGGAAAGGTAGGGTTGATTCAACGATTCGATCGTTTATGACTTTATGAGTTTTATAGGGTGGATTATTTCCTGTACTTTCGGCGTGAATGAAGTTCAGATGCTTCGACTATGAATGGGAAAGTTTGAGGAAGAGCGGGAGAGATCGAATAGCTGTTCGGAATATGAAGTTCGATTTTGTGCAAGATATGCGTCTGAATAGTTTCTAGGAATGCTCATAAAGTTTCCTATGTTCCTAAGGACGCTTATATAAATGTATACAAAAAGAATTAATCTTTTAGAATAATTTTAATGATTTTCATTTAGCTAGGTACTTCGATTAAACGTGCAGCTTGCTTTTACCCTTCCTTTTAACGTTATCATTTTCAACGGTTTTCCGTATTACGTAGCTGGTCACGTAACAAGCAAAAACGTGTTACCAAGCAAGAATTCGAACTAGGATTCTTCCCTTGCAATTAATTTAACCAATTACGCTATCCAGCTCGTCCATGAGTTCTTCGTTCCTGAAGCTAATATCCGAAATGGCCGCTAACCACAGACCATAAAGACTGCTATCAATTAGTAGAAATCTCTAACAATACGTCCACTTGGAGCTCCTTTATATCATTCCTCGATCATCGTAGCAGCTACATAAATCATTGTCCCTTTACTTCAACACGAGCGCACTGCTTTCAGATATCGCATTGGAACGTCGATTCTCGGAGACATAGACACACTCTTTCGTAGAATGAAATTGTTCTTTATCTAGAGTTAATGAAATTTTATATAAAGAAAAAAATTGAAACAGCGCTATGAGTTGTTCGTTTAAAGTTTCAATATCTTTTACTCTATAAATATGAATAGAGCGGTAGATTGCGAATAAAAAAAAGTCCATATTATTTCAATCAATGCAATTTGTTACCATTCACGTTTTTGAATAACAGATACAGAGCTTGTTTGCAATTCTATTCTCTTTTAAAATCCACGGTTAAATCATCAAATCCGAACCATTCAATTGTAGTAAAATTTCCTTTGACGTGTTTCTATCTACGCAGACACGAGTTTCATAGAAATTAAACTTTCGCCAAGTCAATCTCTTCGTTGGTTTATTATTCAAGGTTTAATTTTCAATTACATTCTGTATCCGATGTAATCAGATAGAGGTCTTTTTACTTTGAATATCGTCTCAACTTGTCAAACTCTCTCGATCAATAAGGGAAATCATTCCTCGAAGCGTAAAGCAAAATTGGAAACTGGTATTCGTCGATGAAATATTCACCGGAAATTTAAAGTTTAAGGGTTAACGTAGACAGAACCAAAGTGTCGGAGGGATTAATATCGCATGAAACGTAAGTTCGACGAACGTCATTGTTCGAACTTGAAACTTGGTGAAAAACGAATGTTACGATCTATAGGGTAACGTCGATTATTTTCCAATGTTTCATCGGTAACAATTGAAATATTTGTATCTTAACAGAGGAAGCAATCGGCAGATTCTTCCGAATAGGCGCGTCAATTATAACAGTATCGTCAATTGGTTTCCCAGGAAAACGAACAATTTTGCTGTGTTTTTGATTGATGGACCAGAATCACGAATTAAACGTATCGTTTTTCATCCGACGGAAATGCTACGCAGACAAGAATGCCGGCTGTTTTCAACGAAGGATATTGAGTATTTAAAAACTGCCGGATAGCTCCAGAACTATTAGTTGTAGGCTGTGTGGTTGTCAGATGCCCCGACGAACGAATCCATGATTCAAATTGACGAAGATTTATTTCGATCGTAATAGTCGATTCAACTGTGGTTGCCCGACTTTTCAATGGATCGGATATTTTGAATTGGTAGGATGAACGACTACAGTGAAATCAGTGGCAGAACGTGTCTCGAGAATACTAATTGATGGCACGTATAAACATTTTGTCATATTTCTTAGAAATAAATGGAAAGTAATTGGATTTTATTTGCTTAGAGAACCAAAATGAAATATAAGAACCATTATGTCAAATACAAGAATTTTGTACGTATAGAATATATATACTTATTATTAATACTTTATTAAAAATTCATCGATGAACGAAATTACATCAGGAGAAGCTTATAAACGAGCGCTCGTTTCGAACGTTTGCGACGAAAGCTTACATTTGTTTGAATAATAAAAATACCTGCAATTTTACATACGTTGTAACGTAACAGAAATGTATTACGCTACACAAGAAATATCGCGAGGTAACACGAAACATAACGAATAGCTAACAAATTTGAAATGTCTATATGTCAAATCATTCAGAAAAAAAGATCAGGTGCAACAATTTACACAAGTGCAAACGCCCATGTTTATTCGGTATCCAGACTCTTTTTTTATCGTCAGGCCACGAAACTCCCACCCGCAATTTGCAACGAGCGCTTACTCACGTGTCGTACACACCCAGTGCGCTCGAAAATAAAATTACCACCGCATGAGTCAGAGGAGGGTAAATACGGCGTAACGCGCGCCCTTTCGCTCGCGGAACGTTCGATCGATCGGCGTACTTATACGCGAGCACGTAGCTGCACACGTTCGACACTGGGTTAATGACTCGAATGGTGAATGACAAGACGCGCGCTCCGATCGAGTCATTGTCATGCGGCCGGCCGGGGACACGCCGTTCGAGTCTTTTCACAAGCGGAAACTTCAATTTCACGCCGAGGGAGCACGAATCGCGCGCTATCGTTCTGGAGATCGGCGCCGACCCCGTGTCGTCCCATCTGCGATTTTAAACGACGCCCGATAAAAAGATGTCACTTCGTCGAGACGATTCCAAAAGTTGAACGAGGTTCTCGCTGGCTGTCGAAGGGTCGCTCGATCGTCGTAATAGCGATTGCAGGACAGATTTTAGAAGAAATGGACATTCGTAAGATGGCATTGGACGATCGCGTTAGTGGTCGTTGAATAAATTTTATGGAGAAACGAAGATCTTTTACGATCTTGTTGGATTCTTATGACAGTAATTGTTATATAGGTTTTGGGAAAAAATGAATATTTATACGATGGTGTTGAATAATCGTAGCAACGATTGTTGAACAGATACTGATGGGAAATATATGTATAGAAGGGAAAGCAGTATTTCATTAGACTAGAAACACGAATTGTTTGATAAAAAGACAGATATTTTGTAAATAAATTGCTTAACACGTTTTGCAGAAGATGATCAGGACGATACCAACAAATATTAAAGCATCGAGAGATTAGAATCTTTTAGAATCTTTACAGTATACGTACTGACACTTGCCACTATGCTAACGAAGAAAAAAGATTGGATCACAGTCGCTTAGAAAATCTCGCGTAATTTCTTTCAATAATGTTGGCTGGATTCATCGGAAAAAGGAAAACGCGGAAAAACCATCCGTCATGGAGAATCGAAAAAATTCCGTGCACGTCCGTGTGGAGCACCTTGCCACGGTAGTTCGGTGAAAATAAAGGGACATCACAGCAGCCCGATATGCATATCGAAGAGGCGGCTCGTACGAACGTAATTGTGGCCCGGCTATCGGAAAACGAACTGGTTCGCTTTTTAACAGGGTCCGGTAGTCGCGGCGGAGAGTAGACATTCCAACTGTGCACCAGATGCGCCTTCTGGCAAAAAGCGACCCGCATAATGCGAGGGAACTCGAGGATTTCATTCGAATGAGAAACGCGTGAGTTCTCGCTTCTCGCATTGCGCCCACGATTGCGAAAATATTTTTCCCGCCATCCAACGCTATTCAGATTCTAGACGAACGGTGAATCTTTTTTCATTGCCGTGATCCTTTCCTTTTAGCAGGGTGAATCAGCATCGCTACGATTTTTCCAGGAAATCGGACTTAACCCATCTAGAGCTCAACATTTTAAGGGATAAGTCTATCAAATGATGATTTTATTATAGTGTTTAGAATTTTTTTTAACCGATTGTTTGCAGTCGAATCGATTATTAGGTGTAGACTATTAACAATTGGAGATTTAGGATCATAAATCGAGATTTATAATTTTCGGAAAAGATTTAAAAATTTTCGCATTTCTAATTAAAACGTGTACAGCGCGATAAAACTCGTCTGGACTACTTTTTTCAAAGAGAATTGCGTTTTGTTAATGACGTAGCATATTTAACGCAAAACTTTAACGAATATAAAGAATTCATTCGACGTATCGTTCTTTGTACCATTTTTAAAATAATTTTTATCTTCGCCCTCCTTTTGATTCTGTATTTTTATCGATATGGCTGCCGGTTTAATCATTTCGTGATAGAATTTCGGTACGCGCGTGATGAAACGCCTCTCCACGGTGGTACATTCCAATTTTGGTTTTGAGGGGGGTAGGCGAATTGGATGCTTTCTATGATTGATAGAAGAGGAAAATGAAAAAAATTATTGCGTATAGATAATGAATAAAAAATATTTTGCAAATTAATATCGAATATTTTCTATTTTAATATTTGTCATTGTCATTGATGTTAAATGTTGAATACTTTTAATGGTAGCAAAAGAGAATGTCAATGAGAAATTTTCTTTATCCCTTCTGTGAAATCCTGCATACACGGTAGGTATATAAGTTTGCTGCATAGGATATGCAGGTGTGCAATGCGGAAACGGTGCACACGTCCCTAAGCTATACAGGAAACCTTTGCAAAGAAGTCAGTCACGTGCTTTGGAAATCTGGCGTCCTCGTGGATTGGCGATACGTCAGTCGCTATTGAGAGCCGAATAGAACCACCAAATTTTCCGCATCTGAGTCAGGGTTTTGAAATTTCTGCAACTAACGCAAACATACGAAGTAAGCTAAAATAAAAGAAGAATTTATAATTTTGTAGCGTATTTCCGTAGTATGTTTACTATACGCAATCCTCCATACGTGTTTTCGTTTCCTTTTTAAGCAATTACAGAATAGAATCTTGTCTATCCGCATTTCGTTTATATAAACAAGTCCTGAGAATCATTTTCTATCGTAGTTGTTAGAAATGCACAATTAGAAGACAATAAATTAGAATGAAAGACTGACCGACAATTTGATTCCATTTGATACATGTATTCATTTGCTTTATAAATGTATATGAATTTTGTAATCGAATGGCTGCATGAACGAGCTTATTATTTAGATTGTGGGTAGATTTCGACGTGTTCTGCGTATTAAACGACGTAATATAGGCGGCTGGGTGGCAGGGAGCGCCGCAAGCCTCTATTGATTTTGTCCGAAACTGGTCAATCAGCGGCGATATATTTCTTCTCAGCCGCGAAATGAACCTTTTTGCTCCTAGCGAGCAGCCCCGTCTGGAGCTGTGATTTCGCTCGAAATTGAAACGAGGCTGCGTATCACGCAAAAATATGGCCACATTTAGGAAGAACACGTATGCGTGTTCGTTGCAATGTGTCGTGCAAGTAAAATATGCGATTGATGCATAGAAATGATTGCTTTTCGGACACATTTCATAGATAGATAAATTTCATGCTATAAATTTCGGTTGCAGAGTTTTGCTTGAAATTTTGATTTTGGAATTGTTGGCAGAATAGAAAGAGTGGATAATAAGAACGGGTATCTCTTAAAGTCTTTCACGATCGTTATAGCAGATGCACTTTAAAACTCTTATCTATATCCAATCTTGTTTGACGTTTCACATATCATACAACAAGAAGAAATTCTCATTAATTTTAATTACGTCTGTAATAACGATCTTTCTATTATCGAATAACCTTCAGTTTCATAAAATTTGAACAATTCCGCCTGTATATGGTAAATTGCAAGATACTGACGACAGCATAGATGTACGCGGAGATTGGTCGCGTCAAGTGGATACTTACGCAAAATCGTATCCTGTGGCACAGCGTCATAAATTTAAACGTGACATTCTGAAGAAATCGATCCCCAGTATAACCAAGGTGAAGCGTAAGAGGTTACTTCGTCTCTTTATTAGCTGACATTTCATACTTTTATTCGTCGCTATTTTTACGGATCACGCGGGTCAGCGAATTAAACGGACATGTTTCACTGATTTCTCAAGGAACTCGATTGTAGAACTTACTTTTCGTTCATTCCAGTAAATTTTTGATTCAGGTCAAGCTTATGCTGATTCGGATAAATCGAAAAAATCTCGCGGGCCATACATATTGAATGAACAAAACAGGCAAAAGATGAAACATAAATCAGCTTTATTCAGAAGAATGTATAGTTAGTTACGAAATTGATTGAACAGTCGTAGAAATCCTTTATGAATAGGTATATTACGTATACTATATTTCGAAATTGCATTAGCGCAGTAACGAGATTCGACTATGATTTGTATCATTGTGACGAGATTCATGATTTGTATTGCTGTTATCTTTTAACAAATTTGAAAATGTTTGTAAAAACTACAAGATATTTAGTGCAAGTATATATTTCGTAAAGATCACAAAACTTATATAGCACGATATACATGTAAAAGATTCCTATGGCAAGTGTCCAAATATTTTCTCGAGCCACCGTATACCAACCATAAAGTTCCATTTTTTAGATTCTTCCTAGATTTTAGATTTCTTCGCGAAAATTCTTACTGTACTTTTCTTTGAAATTCTCGATTTCCTCCAGGGAATTCTTATCTCCACGTAGAAACACACGCTCGTGACTATATTGCTTGGTTAGACTTGTGAGACGTGTTCTTAAGACATTTATTTCTTAACACCACAGTCACATTTCACCTTTACATGGAAACTCCAACGTGATTGACTATCTTCGTACGAACTTAGGAAAACTTCTTAACTTTACAGTTCCCGATAAGAAGTTCGAATCGTGGAACTTCTTACTCTTTTAACACATTAGTAACAATATCTCGTATTCGTTTCGAAAAGTGGCGGGAATATCATTGGTCAAATTGATGTAACCGTTTAGCATGTAATTAACGAGATATGTATTGTGTGCTCTCCTATTATCCATTTACGCTTGATTTGAAACGTAATTTGTTCTCGTTTAACAAATTACGTTCTATGAATTTGTCAAATAATTTTCTGCTTATTTAACATGTTGTTTCAAAAAGGAGAAGGATAATTTGAAAAGGGTAAAATGATTCCATGAAGCAGTAAATGGGGAATTATGCAAATTTCTTGCCTACATATTTCTGCAAGAAATTATTTCCTAAATTTATGATAAACTCGGTTTAACTCCTTAATTCGAGAATTCTTGCAACTTCGAAGAATTATCTTCCTTTCTAATTTTTCTATCTTTCAAAAATTCTACCAAATCGAATTTCACGGATTTCCAATACTAAGCTCGCGAAGAAAAATATCCAGGAAATATCGCGCCAACTCGAGAAAATGAAGGTGCGTCGAGAAACTCGGCAGAGTCGCTTTTCTTTTATGTTCTCGTTGCAGCGTTCAACGAAAAAATAAAAAAAATTGTTTGTCGCTACTATTCTCAACGAGATTAAGGAAAATCTAGAGACTTGGCGCGACACGGTTGGTCCGCGTTTCACGCGAGCCGAAAGATCCGCGGAGCAATGAATGGCTGAATGAATGTGGGTCAGGTCAGGAAATGGTGAATACTAACTCGACCGCATCATCCAAGGTGCCGGGAGGAAAAGGGAATCAAACGAGAAGAATCCGGAGAACAACATCCACGTTTCTCATTTGTTCTCTCTGGTCGTATTACGAATGCATCGCCGATAAAATCTCGATCTCCGTGAAAAGAACAGTTTTTGAACGTTCAAAAGAGCTTCGTCCGGCTCGATCGATTTTTTAATACATCGCAGTTCTAGAAGAACTATCTCATGTTTTATTCCTCCAAAAAAAAAAGTAACAATTGCGAGTAATCGTGGATTTTTTTAAAAAAATCATTCTCGTGGAGATGGAAAGAAGTCGTGTAAATTGTTGCGAAAGTGTAAATTCATCGTACAACAAATATTAGCACATCGCATTATAGCATTTACAAACTAATTAATTAAGTTTTAGTACATTGGATTTTAGTATATATATAGTAAGTATATCGTTCAGTAGTAACAGCAGATCTACGACAATTTACTATTATGCAAATAAAATGAACCTGATTAAAAAATGCTGGAGGTAAAGGTACCTGCAAATATTCTTTCTAACCTCTATAGATCTGTAAAAGTCCGCATAGTTTTGCGTAGAAACATTTTTTATTTGCATGGGAATTTCGCATGAGTTGCTACACTGGTCAAATGTTTGAATAGAGACTGATTTACTGCGACATGAGTTAGCTTCAATGTCAGAACGATTTGCTCGGCCATAAGTAGTATAATTGTTTGAAGAGAAAATAGAAACTGATAACTATCGCTGTATTTTAGTACGATTGCGTTCCTGCGAAATTTCAATGCAGGTAAGAACTATTCTAATTTTAAAAAGAAAAATTTTCTGCGGTTAAAGGATTTACAACCAATACAGACATTTAAAGCGAATATATTGTATATTAAACCGAATCGGAAAAATACGTAGTAAATGTTGCATCGTCGATTGCGTATATGTTAATGAAGTTTATTCAGTTAACTTTGGATTTCATTATACGTGACAATCTTAAGAATTGTGTACACTTAATTACAGGCAGAAATTGCCGAATTAATGGGAACTTGATTGGTAACTTTTTTAAGTGGTATCATAAAGTGAATTATAATTTTGCGATTAAAATGGCGATAATATCTCTGCAACTTTTCTTGGGACAATTTCATGACGTGCTAGGGAAATTCTCGTTAAATTTGCAAAACCGTCCGGTGCGCAATTAACATGAGTCTGCCGCATTATGCTAATACTACATCGTGCATATTGTATGTGTATTATATCGTAGCATACTGCTATTCAATCGATCATACAGCAAACTTGATTTCTTGCACTGTAATATTGAGTTACATTTGTGACACAGATTAGAGAGCCAATGAAACAAACGCAGGGATTATATTCCCCCTGAAGCTTAATTTCAATTCTAACAAATATGAACAATATTCCTGGCGGAGCTTGACTTTAATCCCAAATTAAATTGTAATTAAATCAAATACAGGATTACCTAGCGCGAGATGCAATATTTCGACGCTTTTCATCTGTCATAATGTTTGAACAGAAAATAGTAGAATCTAGCTCTATGTAAAGTCATTAAATAAGTTTTGTATTACATAACGAATGAAAATTTAAATTATCTAATTTCAAAGAATTCTCAAAAAACAAATCAGATAATTCAACGACAGCTTTATGATAAATTATATTTAATATGTGTTTTATGTTTAATAATTTATTCAGATATTCTTTCTTCCTAACAAAGAGTCAAGAAATTTGACTCACCGATTTAATTGATGTTTTGAACGCTGATAGATTTTATCATTTTTATCAGTCTTTTTATAAAAGAGCTCCACTACAGATTGGTTGACTGCGGATGTTTCATAATGTAAATTTGTACACATTCATAAAAATATAAAATTGCACAAATATCCGTAGCTTATGGATATAGTTACTCACTCGATACAGTTACTCACTCGATAGCTTAAAAATATTTTGCCAGATATTTTTTCATTCCACAAACATCAATGTATGTTCATGCAGCAATGAAATTTTCATCACGGATATCGATAAAAATATTGCGTATCTGATCCTACAAAGGGTAAACAAACAGATGTTAGTAAACAAAATAGCAAAATGTAGTAGCGTTTAAATTTCAACCAAGTTGATTATCCAAATCTCTCGTATCGTCCTTGTTTTGCAATTGCGCAGTAGATATCGAATGGCTATCTAGGATGTGAGGTTGGACCTATTTTAGGGGGAACGCGTGTTTGAATAGTTCCTAGGAATGTAAATGGAATTTCGGGCGTAAGGAGGTGCGTGTGGTATGACCTGCGAATATACATACATATAGTGGCTGCGCAACGAGGTTCCCGGGGGGCAGGGGAAGCAAGTTTAGTTGAATTTAGTTCAAGCTGGAATAGAGATGGAATTCAAATACACGTACAATGAAAAGAATTAGAGGGGAAAATTAAGAGTTGAAGAGATAGTACACAATACGTGAAACGCAATGGAAAAAAAAACAAACAAGAAAACGTTAATACATGGTAATCCCTAGTGTTCCTAACTCTCGTTCGTTCGTTTGAAGTAGCTCTACCTTCTACGGTTATCCGTTTTTGTAATGCTGCTGCAATAAGGGTACTTACGTCCGTTGTAATATATTTTTGAGGAAAGTTGAGCACTGAAACGAATATTTTAATGCAACGTACGTAACTTTAATGAAGGAGAGAGAGTATTCTAATATAATTTTCAAAGGTCTGCGTAATATATAAAAGTCCATAGAATTATTAGAGTTGTATGTATTATAGAATTTTTAATGCATAGCTGTATATTTTTCGTACATTATACGTAGCGAAAAATATTGATTATGTTCGATTATTTACACTTTAATTTGCCTTTACGTCTGCCTTGCTTAAGCAATGAATTAGAAGGTGTGTTCTCAATTAACGCGAAGCACGGGAGTTACACGCTGCACGAAACGTGTCAACCCAATCTGTCGTGAGGATGCACACTAATTCGAAAATTAGAGCGTCTCTGTACTTTATCAGTATGCGTAGATGCACTTAAGCACATCACTCGAAGGTTGATGAGCCTGCTGGATTGACTCGTAGATCAGTGTTCGCGCGACAGAAATAATGGACGAAGCCTGTCGTTCAACGTGTCAGTTTTAGTAACTTGATTGCATGATCGCGTATCGAAGTTTCCGAGAACGAGTTCACGAGTTTCAGCTCAGCCCGCGGCTTGACTTGGCACCGGTTACGACTCCGACGAAAGGAAGTAAATGGGAAGACCGCTATCATTGTTTAATTCACTTACCTTATCGCTTCATTAATTCTGCGGACACGCCCCTGCGATAGCGACTGTGAAATTTATTGTTGGCGTAACTAGATGAGCAAATTTTAAGATATACCAGGGAATTTTCAAATCCGGATCAAAGCTTTGATTTCGTGGCTCACGAAGGTATTTGAGTCATTGTGTTTACAAGTCACAGAATATTTAGCGAGACCATTACTTTAGCACTACTTTTATGTTTAAGACCACTGTTCTTATTGTTTATTATTTTTTATTATATATGTATGTGTGTGTGTGTGTGTGTGTGCGAACAAATAGTTTCAAATTTTATCAATAAAATGATGACAGTCGTGTCTCATTACAGTATTAATGAGATTTCAAAAAGTTTCGTATAACGCACACGATGTATTCAGACAAATTTTCCATGATGAGCCATTGTGTCCTGTTCGAAAATATAAATTTTAAAGCTCCGTGATCATGCGCTTCAACATTCGCAAAATCCTTCGCTTCCTCTAAAAGATATTTCGCCATGAGACGATGTCATCATGAGTCGTACATGTACATCGTTTTCTGGAAAACTTCGCTGAAGTTTTATCCGGCATGAATGATCTTCTATCGAAAAATTTCAATGTATCCAACTGACTCAATCTCTTAGACCGAAGATATGTTATTCATCCACGTGGGACGTTGTTGCGCGCTAAGATATTTAGTTGACGGGCACCGCGTCCTTGCAACGACGCTATAAATTTCATGAAGCCGACCCGGGGCTCGTAAAGTGGGCTTCTGGGTGACGGTTTCGTTGGTAAATCGAAGAAAACGCAGCACGGCAATCTGCTCGTCGATATTCGCGCCGCTCTCGCCTCCTTCCGATACGATCCTACTACCGGCGGCAACCGAGATTTAAATGGCGACTGGTAATTGCGTTCGGGAACGAGATAGCGCTCGAGCTTTATCGATGAACTTCTCTATGGTTTTAATAACGATCCGAGTGCATCCCCGTGGTTTCCTTCTACGAGTCGGCTCGAGTGTCGTCTTTGCATGTTAACGCGTTCACAGGTAAATGAATTTACGAAGGGACTACTCTGTACGTGATTTGTTCGCTGTGAAAAGATCTCGTGATTTTGAGAGAGAATTTAGAATTTGCTGGATATACCGTAGATACTCTTTTGAATGAGAATACGGCGAAACATTGAGTTAGAAGACGTTAGAATATTAGATAGGATAAAATATAGCTATTCGAGTATCATGAGTTATTATAACTTGTTGATTAATTACTATCATTTGTATAATATATCATATATACGTAATATAATTATATAATATATAAAAAATATTTTTCTTGGTTCAATGCTGATGTTTGTCGTATTAAGAGGGCATTTTCCTGTGAATGTTGAATTTGTTTTAAAGTGGCGGTACGTCTAACGTTGTAATTTTTTTTTTTTAGTTCATTTAGTTACTTTTTATACATAATAATTTTGTATACGGTCTTAGTAGTTTCTTGGTTTTGTTTTGCCTACAATGTACGCGTGTTTGAAGATCTTATCTCGCTGACGTAGATAACTGGAGTTCTCAGGATGAATTAAGACAATAAAATCAAGAAGATTCTTCATCAGTATGTCTATCGTTCTTTTTTTGTTTATTTAACAATTACCATGAAAGAATGAAATTTCGGAATTTGTAATTTAAGCATTCGCTATTTTGTCATTTTTCAACATGAGCTGTTTAGTTTGGTACGGATGATAACGATAAACATACTGATTAAGTATCTTCTTGATCTTCTTTTGATTTCAGTCTACCCTGAGGGTTTCAGTTGCCTGGCCAGCGGGATACCATTTCTAAACATGCGTTTATCGCGGACGAGATAAAATCCAGAAACAATTAAAGTCCTATAAAAAATTGTTACGTGTGACGAAAAGATAATTAAACGAACTAAAGAAAAGATTATTACGTTAGATGTATCATCGCTTGAAACGAAATATCTTATAAAATTTCCACTGTATTACTTTTACTTTGGAATAAACATATTTTGTTTCATATTATTCGAAAAATACAATTTGTGTTTGTTAATTCTATAGTTTTTACGATTACAGACGTGGAAACGATAACATGGTAGCGGATGCTTCCGAGTTCGAACGCGAAAAATATATATCTATAGAATTGGCAGTTTAGCGATATTTCAAAGGCTTAATTTGTGTATGAATTTTCGCAATTTTCAGAGTACCGAAGCACTCAGTGCGTTAATTTACGGTGTGTTGGAATTGGAATTTACAAATTTTTTATTCGTCGAATAGCTACTGTGCAGGACAAAAGGGAATTCGAAAAATTTGTATATTTTCGAGGATTAACATTTAAAAATAATGTCTAGAAAATACTGTCTAAAAATAACGGCGAAGGAAAAATGTATTTTTAAATTTCTAAATGGAGTACTGTCGTATTTTTACATCGTACGTAAGCAACGCTGGATAAAAGCTATTCGACAACAGTCGTTTGACGCAAGAGTGGTTGTCATAAAGCATAAAAAAGGAAAGCGATAAAGAGAAGATTTGCGAATATTACTGTACATCATTCAAAGAAACAAAACAATATTAACGACCTTTCGAAACAGGTATTTTATTAAACACCCAACTTGTTTTTTACAAGTTCTTGGACCGTTATCAGCAACGTATACTTCTCTCATCTTCGTGCAATAGAAAAAAACAGATAGTCTGTTATTCAAACGGATATAAAACCATATCTTTATCTCCAAACACTTTATATTTATACTTATATTTTTATAAAATGAATTTATGTAGCATTTATTCACCATGTCGTTTCGATACGTACTCATTGTTCACGCGGAGGTTTGTGAAACACAAGCAGTGTAAAGCTAGGCGTTTGCGTGAACATTGTGGTGAACGCTACTCGGTTATTAAGCAGGAAGGAACACCTGTAGTAACAACGAAGCCGTCGCAGTGCCGCTGGATTTATTACGTTTGTTCATTAGGGATTTCGATGAATTTCGAGTAAATAATTAGAGACGAAGTCGTTGTAAAACTCATGGTGCACGCGTGCGTTCCGCATTGTAACGTAATTATCGCGAATGTTGTTCGTTTGCATCGAAATATTCACGACAGGCACGGAATTGTTCCGTCGCCGAAAATAAACGCTCGCCAACATCTGCGTCCTGCCGTCAATGTTGTTGCTGCGAGTAACGAGATTTTTTCATTTCGTTGCTGAAAGGCTAACATCACAGTGGTTTATGAATGCATGAATCACGAATAAAGGGGCGATTACCTTACGCGCCAAACAACACGTTAATTCGAGGAATATTTCACTTTCCTTAAAGCTCTTTTAATACAGCATTATATAATATAGCAATATACGTTACTTGAGTTTTGTTACTTTCGGTCGTGATGACGACTTGAAACGTGTTTCACGATATTTTAGTTTTCGTATAGTTATAATCGTAAAATTAGAGTTGAAAATAGGAGCGGAGTAATAATTAATTTTAAACCTATTGTAACGGATAACGTGTGAGGTATCCTGCAAAAGTGTGAAATTGGTTCTAATCTAAAACAATTTTTAAGTCTGGAAGGTTAAAGCGGCCGAGAAGGAATCAATTCGTAAGGAATGCTAACTTGTTGAGTTCAGACGAGTAGCACGGGTTCTAGAATTAGAATCGAATCGATTCGAAGAAAGAGTAAACAGTTTAAAGATACTACGCGAGAGATCGTTCAGAGGGAAAGAAGTAGGTTGAAGAAGAAATTAGCACGAAATGGTAAAAGCAGATAGAAGCATATCTGCAATTCGCTGACCAGTAATATTATTCGAAAAATTTAATTAAGGAACCGAGGCCGGGCATAATATTGCAAACCTCGACTCTTCCATCAAATATATCGAATATAATTTCACAAATTCAGAGAGCTCGTGAAAATGTTCGTCCTAAATTCTCCTTCGGAACCGTTCGAAACTCGGTGACATAATCAAGCCGACACGACGATAATTTCGAGCGAAATAAACTCCCTGGAGATCGAGCGAATTCACGAGTGGATTCGTACACTGTTCGATTCGCTTTGGTTATTGCCAGCCTAACGCATCGTCGATCAAACAATACGTCGCGCGCAGAAATGACAGAGTCGGGCAACTAGACCGAACGAAAACGTGATAAGCGGCCATGATGTCCATGTGTTTTTTGTTACTTTTAATCGTCGGCATGTAATCGAGCGTGTACGACCATCGGTGACTGGATCACCGCGGTTAGCGCAAAAGATAGAGCGAAGGACAGTGACAAAGGGGTGAAAAGGAAACGCGAACCGGGGCTGGTTCACTGCGGTTATTTTGTTCGGAGGAGTAGCTTGTCTCCGTCCCTTACACGACATTTCCATTTTCGTTAATGCTAACGGACTACGTAATTCCACGGTTCATCTCGGTGGCTGGCGCGCGTCTGCTTTTTTCCTATTTTTCGGCGAATCGCAACACGACTTCGTTTTGTTCCCAGAAATTAATTCAACCGGATTCACCTGCGGCGCTTAACCACCGACGATTTACGATTCCGTGCGGCAGCTATCCGTGAATATTTCCCTCGTGCATACACCCCACGCACGTCGTATTTTTGCTCGTTCTACTAGAACGCCAGTCGCCCTTTGCCGAGTATGGTAAACGATGTAAGAAAAGTCGAGCGTCTAACGAGGGACACAGGGGTGATTGTCATTCGTGCTGTGAAATTCAGGCACCGATTTTGTTTTAATGATATGGCCTGTTATATTTGCACGGTGGTTTATGGAAATCTCATTGGGGGAGGGGGGAGGGGGAGATACGTAGCGCCAGAGGACGCTTCGAATTGGAAATTTATGGTTTAATGCGTGCTTTCTTCGTTAGTGTAGTGGGCTTAATCTATTAAGAATCAGACAGTGAAATATTACGCGATAGTTACGTAAACGCGACATTATTACAGAAACGCAAATCAAGTAAATTGTTTCGTTAGAAATTTTTGTTGAATTTAGAATTTGGAAAAATTGGTATCGTGATAAATATCGAGTGATTCGGTAATGAAATTTATTCGATAGTGGTAAAGATTCAAAGACAGAAACATTCGACAAATTCGTGTGCCGGTGTCTGCAGGCTATAATAGCCAGCGATTGGTGCGGCTCCATGATAGCCGTACTGGTATTCGTTTCAACAATGTTCGCTCGTAAAATCCTGGAGATAACACTTCCCGACTATTGGTCACTTTTATAACTCTGACAAATGTTATCGTCCAATTTTTCCCAGACAAAGTGGATTTTTTCCAAGTTGCAGCGAATGCGGAAAATCTCCACGTTACGTGATCGTCGATTTTACAACACTATTTTTGGCTGCATTTTTTTTTATAGTCAGAACGTAAAATCTATACTACAACTTGTAAGCCGTTGTAAGCTCTATAAGAGAACGTGTTTCGAAAAGTTTACCAAGTCAACAGTCGCGTATTATTCATTGAGAATTTAACCATTCTTTTTACTTTCTTTGGTATTCTTTTTTACTTTGGTAGATCACGTAGTTTAGAGTTTCGAGACCTGGCCCTTAAACCCACAAACTTGGATTTGAAGTTTAGGTTACGAAACTTTGGATGCTGAGCTTGAGTGGATTTGTTCTGTATTTGTAGGGTTGAGGCTTGGATTCGTGTTTCGAGTTTTGTGATCTAAACTGTGAGATTTATAGCTTACGCTTGACGTCTAAAGTCTGCGAGCTTGTGATCCCATAGTTACTGATTGAAGTAGTTCTGAATGGATACAGCCTATAGCTCACTTTGGTACATTTTTGATATTCCATATCAAAATCATGGTATTTAATATCTCATCTCTTAGGATAATCTTAGTCTGAGATGCTAATTCTCAATATTCCGCAATTTATTACCGTAAGTAAGCGCTAAGAATTCTCATTGAACTTTGCTTTCATTCTCAACTTTTCGAAATTTGCATGTTACGAATTCTTCCAGCTACTATAATTTTACTTTAGATGATGTACTACAACTTTACTTTAATTGCTAAGTACATTTAATTATCCACTTTCTATCGCGATTCTGTCATTCCATTACAACGCAGGAAATTTTTGTAAACTCGTTACGTTTCGAAATATCATTGTGATCTCAGCTCTCAGCCACGCTAACTCGGTATCATTGTCCACGCGTTTTGTAATCAGGCTGCGCAACGTGACTGGTTTTCCAGCGGTTACTGCCTCAGCGAGGTTACCACTGCATTGTTTCAACTTATTTTTCTCGCTGGCTCCTTTTGTGTCTTCATCGGCCAGCAAGCGGGATATGACACTTAATTTCGTCCGCGTTCGTTCTTTATCCTTATGGGTCGTTGAAACACACGAGAAGGAACAGCAAGGAAGAGTAAATTCACGCGACTTGACTCGACAAGTTTTTAATAAAAGTCCGACGCGCGAAATACGATCGCAGCTGTGTCGCAAACTGTATTTGTCTATCGTAGATACTACTTCGATCCTTGCGCTCTGAATCCTCCCCGTGCAAAATTGTTTTTCAATCTACGCTTTTTTCTATTTCGTTACATTGTCCTGTTTATTTTCGATACTGGCTATGTTCGCGCCGAGCTATTCGGATGGAAGAATTGAATAAATGAAAAGTGACGTGTCTCCACGTGCTATACAGTATTGGAGTATTTGAACTATTTTAGGACGCGCAGGCGATTCGAGATTCGTTGGTTTCACCTGCGATTCGATACTTGTTTCTACGAAAATACGAGGAAGAAGCGAAAGATTCGTTTACTGTAGTAAATGGATCGAAAGATCTTTGTTGCTTTCGGAGATGTGGACAAATTTTTGGAAGAGAAATCTGTTGGAGTAGCAAAGTGTTGGTAAGGATATTGAGGGAATCTTATACGCGTGTGGTTTTTTAGTGCAAAAATTGAAATGGTTCTTTCTGATGAGAACCTCGTTTCGTGTTACTTACTAGTCTGAGGTTTTTTAATTGCATTTATGTAAATGAAATCACCGAATAAGTTCTTTCCCGGACACTTGATTGCACCATGAGTGGTAATAAAAGCCTCTTGTGTCGCAACGTTAAGTGCTTACTCAGTGAGATGATTATATAATACGTAGCATTAAACGATATATGCACATACTGATTAAGCTAATATTCATCCTTGCACTTTAGTTATACGTTACGTGTGAGTTGCTATCAGTGATCTGCAATGTTTCATACTGCGGTTTATCTTTTAGACTCAACTTAGTGTTATTATTCGACGCTTCATTATTTTACAACGATTTTTCGACTCATTCTCAAAATTATATTAAGAATTCAAATTATTCCATGCTACATTCACTAAATACGTACTTAGATGAAAAAGATATCTATTTATAGCTTTGTTAATGTACAGATATTAAAACTGTCTTGCAATCTAATCTTTCTCTGTCAACATTATATTTGATGTACTACCGGCTCATGAGCAGTCAGATACTTTCAAAGACTATTGCATGCTATTTACATAATAACAGTGTATGAACATACAAATGAATAAACCAATATTCTATAAACATAAATTACTTATGATATGATATTGTACTACGTACAACTATACTGAAAAGAGATTGTAAACATCTCAAATCCATCCACTCGTTATTCTGGAATTAAATTATATAGTCTACATGATCAATGATATTGATATTCTGTAAATGTTTAAATGACTGAGAAAGGCACATTTAGTCCCAAAATCAAATGCAAAATCGAATTATTTAAGAACGTATTGAACTTTAACAGTTGCTCTTCTAAAAAAAAAAAAAAAAAAAGAAAAGGGGGAAAAAAGTGAAGTGCGATTTATTATGTAATCTTCATATAGAATCACTTAGTTTTTTCGCCGAGTTTTATCCCAGGATAACTTTTTTTACGCTTAAACAGCCTCTTAAATCTTCTTCTTCTTTCTTACGTTGAAGCAGCGCCTAAAAGACGTAAGAACGCAGCGGATAAAAATGTATCGTGTCGGTCACTCGAACGATGGCTCCAGCAGGTTCTCGAGCTGCCTCTTTTCTGGAATGAGCAGCACAGGCAGAAGCAAAAACAATATCCGTGAAGCGGCCAGCACGCCGGTAAATGGCGAACGGTCTCGAGTTCCACGGATATCAAGGATAATATAAGATCTCGAAACGTCTCTTGACTGTACGCTCCGTTTGCTCGTCTTGTCTGTTCGTGATTAATAGTTTTGTGTCAGACGATTCCTTGTATCCCGGATTTCCGAGCCGCTTCACAATCTCGATTCGTGCCGTCATGATACAATTAATTCGAACGCCAGAACCTTGCTATGATTGTTTTCATCGATGAAACATAGTTCGCCACAGAAATCAAGGGCTCGTGATTTTCTTTTCAATGGTAAATGGTACGATACGAGTGCCTTTTCATTTTGTTTGCCTTCATTTTATTATATATTTAAGAAAATCATTGTTTCATTTGGGCGATTCTTTAATGACAGATTTTAAACTATAATTGATGAAAATCGTCGTGAGTTATATTAGAAATGCCAAGTTGAAATAATTTTTCTATGCGAAGCATTTGTGGTTTGTTCCACAGAGGTGGATAAAGAGATATGGTTTTTTATTTAGAGACATTGAAAAACTCTGCGCAATGAAACATATTGCTTCTCTTTTTGAGAAGTGAAAGACACAGGGACATAGCACGCTTCTGTTCTTATTTAGAAGTCTTTCAAATGCGCAGCCAAATATAAATTGCATCTGGTTTGATAATTTTCCATTTATTTTAATTTTCTGATTCTTTTTCTCGGAAAATTTCTCTTTTGCTTGTAATATAAACCGCTGCGCTTTCGCTACCAGTAATCTCTTTGCTCAATGGCAGAGAATCGCTAGTAGATATTGTCGTTTTATTTTCTCGCCATCCGTTTGCTAACGAAATGTATATCTATTAAGAAGACAGACATTTTAGGTTAATAATATATTTTTAAGTTAATAATAAATTAAATCGTATCTCGAACCCTTTCGTGATTGAAGCAGGGAGGTTGGAAATACGAATACTCATTAAACCTCGTTACCGTGGATTATTTGTATACTGAATATATTTATTGCTTTCGGTACTTTTATATTAATGCACTCAGATTAAGCCAGGTTTAATTCAGATTCAAATACAAAAGAGCAATCAACGTTAATTTTGAAGATTAATCTAGTATTACTCCAAAGATATTCCATTTCTCTTTTATATTATTTTTAAACGAAGACACAGA
The DNA here is from genome assembly GCF_011952205.1 of Bombus bifarius. NCBI lineage: Eukaryota > Metazoa > Arthropoda > Insecta > Hymenoptera > Apidae > Bombus > Bombus bifarius. The sequence goes on along the minus strand of NW_022884914.1, from coordinate 6,263,671 downwards.
CGACGTTTCTTTTCAAGTTACCTACAATTCCTTAAGCTTGCACGTTAAAAGTTGGATAGAAAACAGTACAAGTTTCTACGTAAGTCCCAATTAAACTTCAACTTTTCCTTGATCCGAAGCGGGTTCGGCAAAATAAGAGAAGAGAGGAAAATCCGAATGAAAGATCATTGCAAAGGTCATGTCACCAATTTTAATAATTTACAGTTTTATGCGCTTACGTGAGACATTGTTAAATGTTACAGTGAATATTTCATATTACCATCTTGAAATCTCATACGCTTTCGTGACAAATTGTTCAACACAAAAATGAATTTTTAACCAAACGCCAATCATACTAGGACTTCCTTTTCTAATATAGTTCGTTCTACATATTCTAGAAAATATTTATCAGCTTTTATATTTCATTTTCACTATCAAATTTCTATAATTATACGAAGATACTAATAAATGCAACGAAATTAAATAAACTCGGAACTCATAAACCGGTATGTGAGTGTTGTAACACTGTAATATATACAACGATGTACTATTTATAACCACTGTAGTTTGATCAACAACGACCTATGATATTACCGCAAACACCGGATGAAATTTCCGTTACATTGCTCGAAACTCGAGCGGAATCTCGTATTATCATAAAACAATTTCAACTGATTTTCTTTCATCTTAGAACGAGCCATTCCAAGACCGAAAGCTTTTTATGCAGTGAAAATTTGTTCCCGCGTCGTGTGTATTAAAGCGAGTCCGTGAAAACGTCTGGCCGGAAGATTTATTCTGCTTCTTTCAAGCGAGATGCCGACGAAACTCGCGATGGATTCCATATGAATTTAAATGGATTTGATTCAAGGGGTTGGCTAGCGTGCTCTCCGTCAAATCCTTTGACAGAAACTAAATTTGCTTCGAAGTTTTGAAATCTTTTGCGCACGCTAGCGCGCTTGTGTCACCATGGAAAAAAGGAAAGCGAAGCACGAGATCGAAGCTCTTCTATATTCGAAGCGATAGCCGTAGAAAGCAGGAGAAAAATAACGGTTAAAATGCGGCCTTATGGAACCTGGAAAGTATTGCCTTAGGGTTAGGGAAAGCGTAAAGTATATGCGGAAGGTATACAGAGGCCAGACGGAAGGGTAGCGTTGCGTACGTCAACCCTTACAAGTGGTTCCCGGATATATGTCAGACACCTTATTCTCTCGTATTTCTGATTTTTTTGTTAGTCACGGTTAGTCGCGATTCAATACCATACTCGTGATTATTATTCAAAAATTGCTGCTAGGAATTACCACTGATTAGCCGTTCTTTGAAACGTTTTCAGGTTTATTTGTTTTTCTGACATCAAAAACGTCTTAAATTCGAAAAGAATATAAACGAATCGTTAGGTGCATAGCTTGAACACTTGTAGACGTTACTTATGAATATATGCGTAAGACGGCTATTCACGCCTGTATTAATTTTTACTGCCTGTATATTAATTTTTTACCATTAACAATTTATACCTATGCTTGTATAAAATTTCTTTCTTTATAACAAAATTTCTAGATCCTTTGCGTAAAATTTTTGTCTTTGTAACAAAATTTCTAGATTTTGAATAGAGTTACCGAGAAGAAAGAACGCTACGAGAAGGAAGAACGAACTCGCTAATTGCAGAAAATCATTTTCTTTCACCGATATTCAAGACGTTGCTCAGTGTGATACAACGTTATGTAACAAAAAGTACTAATAGAAGTGGCATCCTATGAAATAGCGTTCGGTTTTTCTATCTTAGGATCAAGTTCGTCGTGTAAACTCATTGAACTTGTCGACAGGTTAGACGAAGAAACGTGATATATGATTCGAGCGAGTGTCAAGCATTTTGCAGGCGAGTAGCAAAAACGGATGCCTTAGCTCGGATGTTTTAGTCTTTTTTATAACCGAGTCTAGTAAATCAGAAAGGAAAAACTGAAAATGATAAACGATTCCGCTCTGGATGCTCGAATATTTTTGTAACCAAAAGAGGAATTCACATTGATAGAAGTTTTTTCAAATAAACATTCGATTTGTTGTTTAATTTCACGTTTGTTACGTGAAAATCGTAATATTGCCTTCGTTAATTAGGTTGTTATCTGATTAGAGAATGTCACCCGTATTTGGAATACACAATAATCGAAATTAATCGATAGTATAGCAAGTTCGGATATTATATTAATTTATTCTCAATACATATGTTGCGATAATTATATCATTAAATACGCTGGAATTATTTATTTACGCGAACAAGATACTTGTACTGTTATAATTATAGAGATGCATCTTTATTTTACGATTTACAAGAAAACAGATAGAAACAGGAAATAAAGATGAGTTTGCTCGTGGAAAGCTAATAGAAATAAATCGTAGAATTCTACACGAACGAATGCTGCGTATTAAATATACGTACAATTTTTGAATTTAAAACGTTACAAATCCCCCCATCTTTTCATTAATATCACGGATGATATTTTACGAACAAGTGAAAATATGAACAAAGAGGAAATGAAAGAATATAAAGAAGAGAGCGATATCTTCATGTTAAAGCCATATTTTCTTTCCATCATAGCTTCATGTTTCTACCATAATTTCTTCAGAAAATTGCAAAACCTTTATAACTCTTATGGGTTTAAAAATTACAGTAATTTATATAAAATGACGATATTATCGGTTCAATCGCTCGTATACTTCTCTCTGTAAGTCGAACTCCGATACACGATGATGCATCAAACAAAGCACAACACGGTTCAGCGCTTTGTAAACGTCTTAACACATTGTGGAAACGCGTTACTCGTCCGTGTTCGAGGAGACATCGATCGACATAAGGGGTATGTTTTATCAGAGTCCACGCGGATATTTCGCGTTGCATAGAGGCGATTTTGCGCTGAATTATATCTATTCATCTTTGTAAAGATAAAGGGGCTTCCGTTCTTCCCGAGGTAGGTATTTTCTTGTTTGCGTCGTGTTTGTCGAACAGCTTCATCGGAACTCCTCTCAAAACTCCTCTGTATACTCGACCAAAGAAAGATTTTCGGGGAAACACACAAAACCTTTTTCAATTCTTCGCTTTAGTACAATTTTCCACGCTTATTGAGTTTCGGTCGACATGATGGCTTTCACAACGTGTCAGAAATGTCGCATTCGGTTCTTTTTGAAGGGAAAACGTAGCTATCGGAATTTGTTGATTATAAAATTTCGGAAGCTGTGTGTTCAAAAAAGGGAATGTTAGCCAGAGGAATTTTATACGAGCTGTAATGTTGTAAATTGTTGGAAAATCCTGTTGAAAAATTTGTAGGTATATTCCATGAAGTGTTCCGCTTACCTTATGTGCTACTTCACCTTCGTTATGATTAATAGCGTAGAATAGTATGCGAGGAAAGATATTTTAGGTCATCAGTTTCATATATTTCAAAGTCTTAAAGTCCACTCCCTTATGACATCGTACAAAGTGCTTGTTTGATATTGAAATATATTTTTGTTATTTTTAAAGGTAGTGGAGTTTAGACTATTACAAGATACAACAGGATTATTAGGTTTGTGGAAACTTATTGACGTCAGGGTATTTTAGTATTCCAAGATCATCTTATATTAGTATATTGTAGTTATCGATAGTAACTTCTTGAGACAAGTTATATTTACGCAGAGTATCTTCCCGTTAAGGAAACTATAATTCAATTAGTATCTACTTGGAGGTCATTGAATGTCCTTGATCTATTCTACTTCGGTAGAAACTTGCGAGAAATTGCAGGAATGCATAAGCAATGTGGGTGATTCAGTTAGAAGGCTTTTAATGGAGGCTATCTCGAACATTTGCCATAAAATCAGTCACTTAAAGTAGTTATACCCCTAAATCAGGATATTCGTGGGACCATATTTTATTCGAACTTCTTGTTTTTGTATCTGAGTTATAAGGTAGAAGCTGTATAATCTGATCAAAATAATATAATCAAGATAATCAGAGCACAGCTAATATGTTTTCCAATTTGGTTTGTGCTCTTTTAGTCTGTTTTTCACGCTAAACTGTTTTGTTTCAAGAGAAGAGAAGATAAAGTTTATCATAGGTCGTTCGGTTCGCATTGATATTGCTGTCTTCTTAGTAATTCATTGATCGAGGTCTAAATAAAATTTATAGCTTGATCGGCGCCATTAACATCAGCCAATGTTGTACACAGCCCCTGCACATTCGTCTAATTGTGTGTCTCTAATTGGCCATTGAATACTTTTCAAGGATGATGACACGAGTTACCAACAAGGGCTTTTTAGTAACAATAGCTTAATTTAATTTGATTCGTACAATCCTTTCAATAGGACAACTCATAACGATATGTAGCACTATTCGAATTTTTTTAATCGCTAATCGAACTTTTTGTATCTTAGATTTTCTTCTTATGATAAGACAGGTTAGCTCTTTTTATCTCCGCATGAATCATTTCACGCTTCATTTCAAAGATTACACATGTACGTAGATGTATAATTAACGACATCAGCCATTAATTGCAAGCAATTTGTTGCACATTAAAACTAGACTGGAGCAAATTATCTTTTCACATTTTTCTTTTATTTTTCTATTGTTCTTTCTTCACAAGAGTTAAAACAGTTTGTCTCGAGAGGAGGAGAAAGTAACAGAATTAACCATGCTACACTTTGTGCAAATTTTCTACAATTAAGAACATGTTCAACGTTTCCGTGTTATTACATATATTCTTATGACTCGCATGACAGTTTCTTCCGAGATGTATGCAAAATTCAGGAAACTACAGAAAATATCCCTCGTTAGCGTCTTCGCATCTCCGCTTATGTCTTTCAAGGGTGTCTCGGAAGGAAGGAATTAAGGGATCACGCTCAACGCGCAACAGCAGTTTTTAGAGTGAGAATTATTTAGACTCTGGAATAGGGTTATCTTGAATTGTACTCCATGTCGAGCTTCTATTCGAATTAAGCTCTAGTAGAAGCATGTGATTTAATGAAATATTTAAGATTAAAATGTTGGAACTTTGTCACTGAAATATTTAGGAAGCCTTACTTTGTTTCAATTTCAATGAACATTTTATATTTTAATGGAAATAGTACATCACATCGAACATAATTTTCTTGAGATTAAATTATAATTATAATTATAGAAAAAGACATTTAATATTTTATAAAGCATTGTGCAACAGAGATTTACACTGATTCAGAAAAAACATTGAATATTTTAAATTATGCAGTAATAAGTAACGATATTCACGCGAAGGCTAGAAATAATAAAAATGGCGAACTTACATAACAGGCTGTTTTACCAATCTCTATTCGTCAACACTTGCTGTAACGTATCATACGTTTTTCAAACTCGTTATCAAACCTATATCACACGAACCTGTCATTCGAGCACGTTGGTATTCCGTTGCAACGTGTCAGTTACATAATTTTCAATGCTGTACGGGTTATATATATGGGTTATATATAGTTTTTTCAGAACTGCCACTGTTAAGTATTCTATACTCTTTCCATGCTATCTAAATATTTAATATTTATAATATTTATAATTTTAATAAGGTATCTTGGCTTTCCATTTTTAATTTTAGAATAAAATCTCGTATAATTTTAATTTAGTTAGTCATAACGCAGAAAACAAACAGAAATCAGAAAATTAATTCTGACATAAACCTGTTAAAAAATACATCCAGAAAAGGTTCTTCACATTTTTGTAATTTCGTGAGTGAGATTCCTGCAATTACTATACCTCACGCTAGCAAGCTCGACACGTAACAAAAAGGAACGAGAGAAACGCATGACACGAAGAAAACGCAACTCGTTCCCACAGCGAATGTACACACAGTGTACACTTTCTTCGGGAGGCGGGAACAAATCCATGACGCGCCGCGGAAATTCAACATGCATCGCGTGTTGGCTGTTCGAGGCAAGAAATCTTGAGGCGATGTTGGTCGATGGCTCTCCGGCAGCTTCTGCACCCGTGTACCGGAGTGGTAACTATTTGTCGCGCGATTTCGAGTCGTCCCTCCGAGTGGCACGCCACTTATCCGAAAGAAGATAGTATTATAGCGCAGAAGGACGTCTGTGCCTAAAGTTCTCGTCGACGCGACGGAGAAGACGTTTAAGTCGCGAGACGACGTTGATTCGAACGGTGCTTCCCATCCTAACGCGGAAGTCTGCGAAACACTTAGGCCATCGATGTTGTTCCGAGCGAGAACAAACGATAGTTCAAAACCAAAACTATCTCCGACGAACCCGCTCCGCTTTGAAGAACTTTATCCGATTAAAGTCGCATCCCCGCGATGTCATTCCCCTTCGTTCGATGCTCCAGGGTTTTTGATACGGGTTCTCAGCCGGAGATTCCGATGTCGAGAGGCTATGGATCGCTAGATAGCTTCTTGAGTTGTTTTCTGCCGTTTCATGGCTCAAAGTTTCCGTCCTACCGGCGTACGTACTAGATTATTCCGTGTTAAGAAGATTACATAAGATGTAATTTAGCAAGGGAAACGTGTATAAAGTGTTACGGTATAGAAGCATAAAGCTGTATACAGCTATCTACTTACATTTTTAATTGTGTTCTTCTTACATTTATAAAGCGAGAGAAAGCTTCACGATACTTCGATTATTTGGTTAGAAAATACATTCGATGCCCGTATATTCATCTTAGATCTGTAGATTGTTTTTTCAGAGAGCTCCTCGATCATTGCCGAAATTAAAGTCGTTCTATATTTTATGTTGCTTGAAGATGAAAAAAAAAATTGTATTTTAAGGTACTATATCACAGAATACAATAGAAATAAAGATTTTCACAATAGAATTAGTAGAATTTACGGGGAAGCGTATCTCTGTTTATACGCTTGTCACTTTTGGGTTGTAGGATGTGTCTGACCCAACACGGTTCGGCGCTTATTCTACTTAAACTCGCGTAACTCGAAGTCAGATTGTTTCTTTTGAGAAGTGTACCTCTGTTTGCATATTCTACTATCGTTGTAAGTACGTACGTTCTCTATGATTCTTTTTATCATAATTGGAAAAATTAAGCTACCTGACTAGGAAATAACCTCGACACTATAATACCCCACGAAAGATCGATTTGTACGAGACAGATTTACGACGTAATTTGCGTAAACGCACTCACGAAATCACGTGTTCGCTTATGCTTATGAATTACAAATCGTACGTTGAATTGCCGGTGGATGTTGATGTAACGTTGGTGGAACGCCAAGTTCCGAGGTCAGGGCCGAAAGTATTTCCGTCCAGACGCAGCCGCGAACGCACAAGCTCATCCAGTCGGCGCATCAATTATTGCTTCTACCCAGGTGAATTAGCGACGGCTTAATTAAGCCTGCGTATAGAATACCGGTGCGAGACAACTATTCCTTGCTATGCGATCGCATTGTACTAGCCGTCCAGTTTCACGTAATGGGTTATGTAACGCTTGTCAGATCGACCGGCATACTAGTGTAACATTCGGAATGGATATGCTTGTGGAATGAGTAGCGGTATTTGCGTTGGGTTTTCCCATTGTGTAATTTTTAGCAGACTATGTTGGGGAATTTTTACAAATGAAATGTGGGGAGGGGGAGCGGAAAGGATGATTGGGATGGGAATTTGTTTGGCTCGCTTTTGAAGCATTTGTAACGTGGTGAGATATCTCGTTAAAAATTATTTCTACTTCAAATCATATTCCCAGTTAAATTTGGTCTCGAAACCAATTTCGTAGCATTTTCTTCGGTTAAATTTTCGAGAGACTAGATTACAGAAATTTTGCGAATGAAATGATTTTCTTAGTGGAAGGAGGAATTTGAGTATTTTACGATGACAATTCGCTCAAACACAGATGCAAAGTTCCACGATTGACTGAATTTCAAGTAACTACTAAATCTAGAATTCGAATATTTCTCGCCCTAGTACTTACAATAATGTGTGTTATTCGAATCTTACGGCTGCTCGGAAATAAGTCTAAGAATTCGATATTCCGAATTTCGAAGTACCCTTTTATTAAATCCGATATGCATTACTTTAGAGCTATCAACTTTTATATGACTCACGTTACTGAGCTATCAATGTCATGTCACAGAAAATTGTGTTTCTGTATGTTACGTCGTAAAATAGGTAAAATGTTGTGGCTTTAATATTATCAAATTACCAAAGTAATAGGGAACCGCGTGAGTATTCACGAACGCGATCGTTGTAGACTCGGTTAGTGTAATTGACGTTGATCGAAGAATTTGGAAATTCAATCTAATGTTCGATGGAACTTTCGATCTCAGATGCTTACGTATATTGGGATTCTTCGGTGGTTTCTGTTTAATTAATTGATGAAGCGAGAGTTTTGTATTACCTAGAGTTGGAAACTTTGCAAGTTTGTAACTTTTCAGATTTAACTATTGAACGAGTTGAACAAAAACGTTCGATAGATAATACGAGTCAAACGACGACATTTTGTCTATTTTTATTGTAAAAGTAAAAGATTATAGAAATTCTACACATATACTATTAAACCTGTTTTACACTTTCATTATAAGAATTTCTTTCGAAAGACGCAACATCGCAGAGTAATAACGATCAATAAAAACTAAGTTACATTATATAAATTTCCACGTCTGTTCGCTTCAAATACAAACATCTTATGATGTTTCATGAAAAAGAACCACTTCTTTCTCAATATTTACCCTACAAATCGAGATGCTAATTCACATCCAAACAGCGTTACGAAACCGATCACGACACAACGATAAAATCATTTTAAAAGAGAAAAAGAAGATACCGTTAAAGGGAGACGACCGTATAAAGGCAACGTGGAACGAAACGTAAAACGAAACGTTCACGGGGATCCGCCACTTTTTCCCTCGTTTCTCGCCTTTCGAATGAAGCTAATTACGCCACACGGCACGTTAATTTCTCGGTCGCCCACGCATCGTTTCAAATTAAAGACCGTCAAAGAATATCAGCCTACGGGCGAAAAAAGTTCTGCTTTAGACGTTCCATCTGGAGAATGTTGAGAAAGGATGGGAAAGAGAGAAAGGGAAAATGTCAGAATACGACGAAAGTTCGGAGTTAAAGTTTCGTTGACGAAGATGAAGATTCTCAGACCGTCTCCAATTAGCGTCCCATAATTACGATCCTCGCGAGACACGAGGACCCGGTTGCAATTCTGTCGACAAAGAATTATTTCTTTTCCTCCCGTCTTTTCTCTTCTTTTTTCTAACACACATATATATATACACATGTTTCTCATTGAGAGCGTACATAATTGTTCTATTTTTCTTTCTTTTTCTGTAAATATGTCAATTGTGCTCTCTGAATTTTTCCTCTTTTTTTGCACTTTGTGCAATTCGTTTCATCGATCATTTCGTTTCGGCAATTTTAATTTTGAAAGTTTATTCATCATTTGATCCTTTTGTGTTTGTTTCAGAGTATAGATTTAGATTAAGTTGAATTAGTCGCTTGTTAATGACACGTCCTGTATAGGAGATGTTGACTGAAAAACAGAGGATATTGTAAAGTAAATCTTTCAGTGTATTTTTTACCGATTGATAGCATTTAATTCACACGGTAATCGATTAAATCCAAAAACATGTTTCATCGCTATGCTATAATTGTTATCGATGCTTCCGACTTTAACAATTTGTCAAGTATAATGATATTCTCTCTATATTTTGAAAAGTACAGAAAATGTCGTTTCTGTGAAAATTGTAAGTACTCAGCAGATTTTAACCTTCCGAACAGATACAAAGATTTTAATTGGAAAAGTTTTTAAACTGAGAAAGATTTGAAAATAGTTCGTATTGGAAACCCGACGATTGTAAAGCAACGTGCACGGTTAAAATATTCGACTTTTCAAAAACACCAGATGTTTCGCTCATATTGTAGATTTGGTACAACCCGCTATCCTTGATACACATCCCCGAGAAACCGCGCTTGTTTAATTCTTCCTTCCGTTTTGTATAAAGAGTTAAACGAGCGCATCTTACAACGCTTGTCGAGCTACGCTACGTGAACTTGTCTTCTTAAAACCTTCCTCCAACGTTCATTCGTTGCATGTAAGCGCGTGGTATATACCTAAAGGGAGAGAAAGAGTATCACAGAAACCGGGAGAGAACCAGAAAGAGATAGGGAAAGAGAGGGAGAGAGAGCGAGAGGGAGGAACAAGACCGCGCGTCCGCGAAATGAACTCGCGAAGTGAATACGCCGCGTCGCGCGTCGGCGCGCGGTTTAATAAATAAACAGCATGACAGTCGATATACTGACTCGAATGCGGCCGACGGAAATCAAGTTGGATGCGTTTCCTGTGAAATGTCAGTAAACGCTTACTACTCTGAAGCGTATAGATTCTATAAAATCAGCAACTGTCCACGGCATCGTGTGTTGCACGCTTGCTACAGATGCGCGCAACTCTGTACGTAATTCCAAGGAAGTTTCGAACACGATTTTGTAGAAATAGCAGCGAAATAATAGCTGCACTCGCTCTTGAGCATTTAAAACATTTCTTGGAAATGAGAATGTTCTGATATCTGCTGATATGTGTATCTGATATGTGATCGTTTGAACGTTGTAAAGGGATTAAACGTTATTGGTATAAGCTTTTAGTATGTTACAACGAAATATCGACGATTTACGAGATCGCATCCCAATTTTTCGCGCCATAATTTTTCCTTTATGTTAACCTTTGGGAGGAACATGGGTGGAAATATTCCATCGCTCCGAAATTCCATTTTTTATAAATTATGGTTCAGCAGAAATGTGTTCGGTTGGGTATTGAGTTTACCGATATCGATGGAAAAGGAAGGTACACATGGATGCAGAACAATTTCGGGAGAGAGAGAGAGAGAAATTTACTGAACCGGGGTGAGAGCGTCGCAGTCAAAGAGTTTCAGTTAGAGTACTACCCATTGGGAAATCAAAATGGCCGGAGATTTACTGGTTGGTCGGTATCAATGAAAAATGACGAACATCTAGATCTTTGTCTCATCACAGTTCGCTGCTCTTCCGTACCGATATTTCCATAAGATTAAATCCATTCCATCGCGATCGATCGGCAAAGGATAAAAATGACGCCGCTCTGTCCTATGCAAATAAGGTTACCCGATACTGATAAGGTCCGATAAACCCGATGTCCCAGATACGATACGTCTGCCATCTGCACTGATAAAAATTGAGATGTTCGACAACCTACATTGCATCACTCGTTCGCTGCATTTAACTTTTTATTTTCTTCTCTCACATTCTTCTCGTAGCCACGTTTTCACACCACCATGTTCCACTCGCTATGTTTTATATTTTCTTTCCAAGCTCAATCTTTTCTTGGTATCTACAATTTCTTGCCATTGTACTCCCCAGTATTTTGTTTCATGCTACTCGGAAGAAGAAGACGACTGTTTATTTAAAAAATGTTTAATATTTTTGGGAGAGAAGATGATTCGTTTGATAAAATCAACAAAATATTAACAGACTAATATTTTTATTCTCGAGTTATTTTTGTTTAGATATGACAGACTGTTTAAAATAAAATATCTATTCCAAGATAGTGAAAAATTAAATATAATTAGGTATATGATTTAGTTACCTTGTTACTTTATATTTTCACTTCACGTTTGCCCGGTTCTATTGTCTCGGGACCAAGGTACTCTATTTTCCTCTTCCTTTCCTCCTTTTTCCGTTTTCATCTTCTTTACCACTTCCTTCCCTTTCTTTTTTCTTGTGTGTATTATATTCGTGAATATACCATGCAGCAATTGTTTCCAGTAGAATAGCTGTGAATAGTTCTGAACCAAAATGAATCATAATTAACATATGTACACTATTTGATGTAAGACATAACAATAATTTCAATATTCACGCTCGAAACATTTTTCAAGCAGACTTCGCCTCGTCTCACACATTTGATTCCCGCATTGTCCAGAAACCCAGTTTCGTAATTGTTTCGAGCGGTTTATCTCCGGCCGTTTCCCATCCCGGCTTCAACAACATAAACTACAACGAAGCATACGCTCGAACGACGCAATTGCACCGGGCGATATGCATCACCGACGAATTTCCTAGCCCGTTTAACCGGCTAGTAAAAGCCATATTAATCGTGTGTCGCGCGAACGGTTGCTCGCCATTTCGCGCTCGCCATTTCGTGCCGCGTATAAACGATGGACGCGATAGAATCTCAAGGCGGTCTATTCGAATTGCTTCGTTCGAATCACTTGGTTCAGGCACCTCTAATTCATCCGATATCGATACTTTGCCGCGAAATAACCCGTTTCCACTCGCTAGAAAACTTTATACATTCCGTCGCTACTTGATATCGCGAAACTGCATGAGCGGTGCGCTTCTACGATCATTCCACGACGCTAACGTCCTTTTTACGAGTTCTCGATTTCTTTATTGCTTCTTGCACGCGTATTCCCAGACCTGCAAAATGAATATTTATCGGGAACATAGGCGGACGGCCTACATTAGAAAAGAAATAGGAAATTCACGACCCTCCAGCCACGACTTACTAGATATAAACTTACGAATTTACAGTATGACCGACTTACCCTCTACAGGAATGGTAGTGTATTGCGAACGAAACCGGAGAGCAGATACCACGGACGTGTTCCGTGTGTGTACGAACCTCGCGTTTCTACCTGAGAAAAACCCATAGCCACATATATCGCCTTCTCTTTTACCGTCCCAGCAGTAGTTTTGCAGTATCTCGAGAGTTCAGCGAATCTGCTATCTGTTTTTCGAGTTACAACGTTCTGGTATCAGCAGACGAACTTCCTTCCTATCTAGAAAGTGACTCGGACGGTTGGTCGGACTGTTATTAATAACTGTAATTTATCTGCCTCGTAAGAGTTGTAATTACGCAGCATATGGAAACGGTGCTGATCACGTTGTCGCGGTTAACCATCTCGTTTAGCGAATATTATTCATTTTCAGTGGATTTTGTGGATTCGAACGACCGCGAGAATCGCACTTTATCGGATTTACGTAAATTATAATGAAACATTTAGGAACCCTAGATGCATGTAAAATAGTTTTTAGGTTAAGATTATCCAATCGAATACTAATTTTAATCAACGCGTTTCGAGAAATAAGTTGGTCGAGCAGCTGTATCATAAAATTCTCTTCCAGAGGAATGTGTTTTATAGACTGGCAGAAAAGAAAGAGGCAGAGTCGTGTAAAGGTATCACCTGTGAACAGCATTAGTCTACAGGAGTACAAAAGCTTCTTTAGACTTGCTCTAGAGGCTACAATACTATTGTCAACGTAGGAGTGAAGTCTTACGTGGCATTGTCCACTTCTACGCGCTGTGGGTAAATCTGTGGAGAATCGACACTTCTTTCCAGGAAGAAATAATATTTGCTGAATAGTACACTTCTTTCTTGTTTAATATTGCGTCAGTGCCTTCATTCTACGGCACTCGTACACATTTGCAGATCATTTAAACCTGAATCCTTTATCGTTTCCCTTTTCACTTGAATTCTTAAATTCATTCACGTGCACATTCTTAAACTTAATGTTTTAAAATCAATCTTTATCAGAGCCTTTCATCGCTTGGTTGGCGCAATAAAATCTTTTTTCACATCTTATCCAATTTTACAAAACTGTAAAAAAAAATTCTACTCCCGTTTGCTTCATAGACAAATATTTCCATAATCCACTAACGAATTAATCAAGTGACTTTAAGCGAATGCTCGCGTACAAAACTGCAAAGTTTAAAAAAGCGAAGTGAGCGATGCTGGAACTCGCAGCGTTCAACGATCAATGCTAAAAGGGAACACTTTGGAAAATTACATCATCAAACTTTAGTCTAAAACCGTTTTATGTAGAATGTAAAACGAACTTCCGTTCCGGCTGAAAAATAACTAGATCGTTACGCCGTTAAATTATCCACCTTCGTAGGATTATTTTTCGCTGCCAGAGTCGTCTTCTAAAAGCATCTCTCCGCGAATGCTTTTCCGGATCGGATATTCTTCCGGCACACGAACGTGCCAATGTTTTCCTTACAAGTTTTCCCGGGACAGCCGGGATTTACTTTGCTGTTGGTAGTGCATGCATTTTGCCACGAGCCCTCTCGATGCACCGTCGGCTTTTAATACTTCGCTCTTCAAAGGGCGAGGAGAAATACGATTCCCCTTTACGCTGCCATGCTCTAAGAGGCATTGAACGGCTCCGCTTATACCAATAAGTGGTAGTCCGTTATCAGCCTCCATCTAGAAGCAAGTATATTCCCCATTTTTCGATGAAGAATCGTTACATCAAAGTTCCGTAAAGTTTTCTTTAAGCTAGAATACTTCTTCAAATTCAATCTGCTTTAAGTCAACTGAGAAAGAAATATATTTGCGGGAAAGTATGGTAGTTTGGAGTGTATGGGATAGTTTCGTGTTTTATTAGTCGTCCGTGATATTTGACGAGGGTTGAAGAATTATAGATACATTCTTCGTTGATCGATTATTGCTTCATGAATTGTACATATGCTTTACGTCAGAATACAGAGCTTATAGGCCCAAGGTTTGTTATATTTCTTTCGTAGATATATTCAGTTCTTGTCAGACCATTATTTAATCCTATTACGGTCTGTGAATTTTTATGCTGAAAACAGGAAGTTAGGAAATTTTGTAGCAATAGAAAAACAGTAATAGTAGCGTTATATAAATGTCAATCGACAAATTGGTAGACAAGAGAAGAAGATTGTAAATCTGTAAACAAGTTACTTCATTATATTTCTTCCGAGAAAAGAAATACATTCGCATTAGGTAGAGGACGAATCGATAGATTTTTGGCGAAGTACTCTTCGTAGAAGTTTACGACTTTCAGAACAATAGACCCGGGATTGGACGGTGTACGGAAAATAGTAGACTCTTCTGAAATCATTTGAACACGATCAGGAAAATATTGATCAACTCTTTTTTTCTTCGAATGTCTTTCAAGCACGAAGTATATACGCTTGAGAGACTTCAAAATTCTACGCGTTACTACTTTCGCAATAAAAAACCCCAAACATCCTCTTCGCTTCTTACACTCGAACTTTTATTCAGTTATAAAAATGATCTTTCTTCTCTCTGCTAAATTTGAACAGACCCTAGTCAAAAGAAATATCATTAATAAGAAATGTATATATTATTCAATAAAATGTGAATTCTATAAAAATACATTTTCTTCAAATCCGATCTACTCACGTACAAATGTTACTTCATTACAAACTTTTCGAATAATCTGATATGTATTTTTCTTCTCATCCTCTTTTATCCCGCGTCTTAAATCTTGTGTCCAATTTGCGCGAGGATCCATCGCACCCCCGTGAAGTTTTACATCCACCATCAACCCTCTATAAAGTATAAAATCCACTTTTACTGTTTATACTGAAAAATTCCCGCGTCCCTCTCGAAGAAAGAAGTCGAAAGTCGGTATTTATTCCTAACTTATTTCACTACAAATTACCGGTAGCCCGGCATATTCCGTGTCGACTGGTTCCCGCGGGAGTTCTCCGCGAGAAAGTTTCACAGTTCTCTCCGTCGATGGAGCTCGTTCGCCAGTTATTAGCGCGGGCAAACAGACGGCAACGCGACGCAACGACGGGACGAGGTCTGAGCGGAAACGCGTGGCGGTGCGTGCGGCGGCGCATTCTGCGCCAAATTTCCGACAACGACGCAACGGCCAGGCCTTGTGGCCGGAAACCACTGTCTCTGTTTCCCGAGCCGAGAGGCCGGGTTTGGATCAACAGTGGACTCGCAGCATAGAAGGGGTGGTTCGTGGGTCATTTGCACTTGCGTTGGTAGCGAGTATCGATGCACGACGAGATGTTCCGATTGGACCCTCATGCGGTTTCAGCGATGTTGCGGAGGATGGAGTTAAAAGAAGAAAGAACGGACAGGATAGGATAATGGGAAATAAAAGAGTGAGAGAGAAATATATGAGAGAAATTGAAAGGAGATTGTGATGCGAGAATGTCGAGTAAGAGAAAGGAGAATTGAATGCGTATTTTTATGTTTCAAGGGTTGAAATTGGTTTTTTTAAGCGTATGTATAACATTGAAAAAATAGATGGCTGTCTTCGTATAAGTTAAGAAATTTTTTGAGCAAAAATGATATAATGGTGAAAAATGTATATAACGAAAAGATGAACTTTAGCGAAATCGTTTTATTCGCAGAAAGCAAAGCAGTGTACAAGACAGTTCTTTTAATTGCAACGTATCGAATTGTCACAAGGATTAAGTTTGAAAATGTTCGCCTGTCGCAGTAAATTTCATTTTGTCAATGTGAACGATATTCAAATAGTTTATTCGTTTTATGCTTGCTGTGACCGTTTCGTTAATGAGGAACGCGATACCTTGAAAATCATATTTCTCAGTTGTTTTCAAATATTGTAGCGTTATTTATTACGTAGCCCCTTTTTCATATAAAATCAAACAAGTATTCCAAAATATTCAAAGGGGCCTTTGAAAGATATAATTTATTCGAGACTTTATTGATTAAATATAATTTTCTTCTCTCTTTTGTATCAACTATAATCAACAATTTTTTTCCTTCTACGTATCATACGAGTCTCGCAGCCGTTTCAAATGACACAGAGAAAGTACATCGAATATCTGAACGAGAAAGCTGGAATACATCACGATTATTAAATATCTTAAATATAAAACGCGAGACAAGGGCGAACACAAACGATAAAGAGGCAAGAATGTTGCAGTTGAAAAAGAGAACACGTAGAAAGGAGTATGAAAAAGGAAAGACAGGAAACTAACTGGAAAATGAAAGCTAGAGAGCAGATGAGATCAGCGGAGAAAGATAAAGCATCAAAAGGAGGACTGATTAAAAAAGAGGAAAGAAAAGGGAAGAGTAGAACGACAGAGAAAAACAAATGAATAAGGACGAAAAATAGAGCATGAAATAGTAAGGGACAGAAAAATGGGAGTGAAAGCGAAAGTGAAAGAAAGAAGAGTAAGCGTACATACAATGATAGAGTCAGGAAGGAAAAGAGAAGATCGGAGATGGAACGGGATAAACAAGAGAACGAAAGACACGAATAGGAAGGATGAGCAAAGGGGTGGGTGGCCTGTAATAGTATCGCTACTGTGTGCCCGTACTGTTGGTACGTATGAACGGTAGGACAGACAGAGGGTGGCAGAGGGGCTGACAGTACGAGTCGGTCGATACGCGCCCCTTTGGCGACGTAGCGTGGCCCATCCTCATGCTCCCTTCGCCGGGTACAACACCCTCCGAGCATTCTTCCTCTGCTGCATCATCGTCCTCGTCGTTGTCGTCGCCTTTGTCGTCGTCGTCGATGTCATCTTGTTGTTGCCATGAGCATCTACGTGGACACCGTTGTTGTATTCGCTACCATATTCGCTTCTGTTCCTATCGTTTCCGATTATAGTCATCGAACGAGACACGTCGAAAACGACTTGGTTGTCTAACCGAGTTCACGTGTTTATTTGCATGGGTTTCACAGAGAATTTTATGCTCCAAGAAACTTGGCTAACGAACGAGCAAAGGAAACTACCATTTATTCTGTGGCCACCTAAGAGCCACGCGTATGTTTTGTTGTGGTCGTTTTGACGGATACAACGGAAGTTTGCCTGGTTGTTTGGGATTGTTTCTTTGCTTTGAATGCTGCAACTTACGTAGCGGGGTTGTTATGTAATTGATCAAGCAGAATTTAGGGTTTCGGACGCGTTTAAAGAGGGAGGTGCGGTGGAAGTTTTTAAATTTAACGTCATATTAAATGATATTTTTAATCTTTAACGTTAATCATCTTTTTACCCAGTTGAACGATACAATTCTAATTTTTCAGTCGTTACAATCACGCGCGTCTACGTATTTCTGTCGTATCGATCTGTTGAAATAACTCGTCGAAAAACCAGCGCGGAAATTTTCGCTCGACGATAATCGAACTTTTTTCCCATTTCGTGTAAAACTCGATGGGCGAGTTTCACGTGGAGCATGGCAAGTTTCAAGTAACCGACTGCAATAACCAATTGGTCGTTCTGAAACAGAACACTACGCGTTTCGTATTAACTTGCCCCTGCTCCAAACACTATAGCGATTACTGTTTCGTAAAAGTATTTTTATTTATACAAGAAAATGTTAATTACGTTGGTCTTCGTGCGAGAAAAGTGTAAAGACAGACGCTGCGTTTCGTAAGTACTTTGAAGTCAATTTGAAATGCGTAGATAAATTTTACTAAAATGGATAAGTTAATAGCAAGGAAATAACTATGAATACCAATATCATTTTTAATTTTCTAGTTAAATTATATCCTGTCGAAGATACTTTTGAGAGATATTATATATCCGCCCACATTTCTGTGTCGTTCTCCGCAATTCCTTCATATCACAGGTGAATGAGAAATGCCATTTACGTTATGCGATGCAGACGCTCATTATTGGTCGACCAATTACTGTGACGGTCTACGTGCAGCAACCTCACTATCGTCTAATAAATTTGAGGAATGTCGTTGTGTACGTGGTTGATAATGAGTAGGATGTCGAATGAATTGAACGTTCAAGATTGCCGGAATTAAGATAGTGTATCGAGTGATATTGTAATAATATAGCACTTGTTAGTGCAAGTGTGAGTTTCCTATTTCACATTTATCTATTCTTTTATTTTCGTATTTTGGTTTGTACTTTAAATTAGAAATGTGTCTACTGTTTGAATAACGAAGGGTATATTTTTGTCAAATTTTCGCAGAACATTTCACAGACGAATCTGTAACTATAAAAGTTCAGGAAGGCGTGAAAGGTCAATCACTCGTAATTCAGTATCTGAAATCGTAACCAGAAAGCTCGAGTCTTCAAAACTATTCTCCATCTCAAAGTCTGCGTTCGCACAAAATTGAACTGACTCGCTTAGCGGCCAAGAGTTAATCACTTCGCTTTCCAAATCTTCTAATTTACACTTTAGACGAAACGAAGTTTTACCCCGTTGCCGGTAGTGTTTCGTATCGCTAATTCTTGAACTGGATCCAATCTTTAAACTTCCTATCTATCTCCGAGCAAGCAACTACTTTCGAAGTACATTTATCGGCGTAATAAACCTGATTTTCGAGTATCTTATCCAGCCCGTAAAAACATCGGTTTCTCGTTGCTTTCGAGTTTCAGAGACCACTTTTCGTTCAACAGGATCCTATTAAAATACACGACAAATTAGTACGCTGTTAGATTTCGTTTTTAAACAACCGCTGAAAATTATTATCACGGTGTTACAGAATCAATTAATTAAAAATGCGTGGTAAGTACTAGTTCGACGAGCTTGTTCATATTCTTGAGCGACTCCAGATGTTGATACCATTTACATAACCTGTTACATGCAACTGTCTTTTCACGTTGAAATTTATACCGTATTCGTGAAATATTTCGCGCGGCAAATTCACTCTACACGGACGCGATGAAGCCTTGCGATTCCATCATGAAATCGATCGATCGATGGATCCTGACCTTCGTGGTTTCGTCACTGAACCATTGATGATTAACGAGGGCTTTGTTTCGGTGATTGTGCCAGTTTACCGCTCGATGGATTTTAACGCATGATTTTATGGAATCGTTGTGTTTAAACATTGCTATGTTTCATGGGTGGCTAGTTACATGGAGGATATACTGGGTGTTGAGAAAGGAGAGATAAAAATTTATGATTCTTTTTTTTTATCACGTAGGATACCCTTGCTATAATTAAAATTTTATAATATTCAAATATTTCTATAATAAACATGTTTCACATAAAAGTTTATAGTATCGCGGGTACTATCTCGTGGTAATGCTACTTTCATCCTTTCAAGAAATATCAATAAGATAGTTTCTTATCAAAACTTATACGAATAAAATCTTCTATCTTATTTTGACTACCATAGAAGTTGATATGCTAAAAAATGTAAAAAATAGAAAATGTGACATATAATATTCTTCACATATGTATATTTGTCATTCAGTTCGACGAGTATCATGACTTTTGCAAAAAGTGGATAGATTTCTATTGCCACCATGTATATTATCAAGAAAATTAAGTTCATGTGCTTTGGTGTCCTCCTGAGGCGATAGCGTGGCGTGTATCGATCGTTATCTCGATATGTACTTAACACGATTTCTCCACCTTATCCTCCGAATGGCTTCCTAAATCTTAAGAGATGACGACGCGGGAACGAGATGCGATTTTTATGATATTCGCGGCCACCTTATCCTTTGGAGAGCACGGGGGTTACGAAATGATGATAATAAGACAATGAACGAGGGGCTATCGCGCGATGATTTGCATTTAAAGGATGTCGACTAAGTTTGCGCTGTTCGCGTAACTCTCGCCGTTAAATCTTTTCATTTACGTTTAACGAGATGTGCGACGTATTAACAGTTCATATTTCACTCGTCGCGTTATACAGCGTCTTATCTTCTAAGATAACGATAAAAGCGATAACAAGAAAAGTAAAATTTTTGCTCGGAAGTACTTTAGGAAGGAATAAAAAATGAACGAATTATTAATTTAATTAATTAATTTCAATTGTGTAATAAATACTATAACATATATACGTAACACATTTTTATGCATTTTTGCACGTCCTAATTTTCTATTGATAAATGCATAAAAATCTGCAGTCTTATGATCTTCCGATTAAAAAGGTTGCTCGATTTGTAAAGATTTGGAAAAGGAGACAAATTCTTTTCTATTTTATTAATTAACCATCTTAAACGTCGCGTTAAATTTGTATATGTCTGTCATTTAGGACTAGTGAAAATTGAATGAGATGGTAATGGGAAGAATAGAGAAAGGAGATAAAAGAAAAGGGAGGAGTAACAAGAGAGCAGAAAGGAAAAAAAGGGAAGGAAGTTAATTATTAATTCCATCGTTATAGGGCATAAGAACGTGAATCTTCATCCATCTTTCCTTCAATGTCAGACGATCGACAGTTAGGAATAATGGACAGGCAAGAGAACCGATAAGTTCCTCTTATTTCCTGTCCCCCTATTTACAAAGAATACACTGCCGTCATAAATACACTTACGCGAAAGAATACTCAAATGTTGTTGACTGTTTGCGCAATCAGACTTGTGTAAATTCCAGCTTGAGCGATGGAGTTGATTCGACCTTAGAAGACGAAAGTTGATTGTCAATTGCCTATAGTCTGTGTTGGAAACTTCTTCTTAATCGATCGATTCTTGTCGTTGACTAGTCTATAATATTCAAACAGATCAGGAGATATACCAGCAATTAAAGTCCCTTCGATATTCTTATCTAACTTTAAAACATTGTACGGGATAGAGATACTGAAATTTTAAAATAGATTTCTTGGAAAAGAAAATTCATTTTAAGATGGAACAGTGATAAATTAAATTAATAGAAACGTTACAGTCTATATCAGTACTACTCAGGTTAAGCGTCTTAATTTCTTCTTGTAAAATGTCTGGGAAATTTCACGATGACCAATCAAATTATTTCCATTGTCGCGATCGCATAAAGAGCGGATCACGTTCCGAATCCTCGTTCTTGTGTCTCGTACGTATGCAAGTGATATGCGGTTTTACGATGTAATAATACGATGCGAACCGACAAGAAAGAGGAACGTACAAAGGATACAAAAGACACAGTGAGACAGGACGCAGGATTCATGCTACTTGCTCATTATAAATGGGAAGCATAATCTTCCTTGAGCGTGCAATAAGATCGCTCGCAGCTGTGCAGGACGACACTCAAACGCGTTTATACTGCTTTCAGCGATGCGTGATTACTAATTAACCACAAACAAGGGACAAACAGGATCTGGTGCTCTCGTTGAAAGAAGAAGAATTAATTCTTCTACAGAATGCTGAATTATTTTGTTGCATTATTTATTATTTTGCATCATGTTCGTTGAGATTTATCGAGATCATTGTCTCCAAACCATGTTTAGAAGCCATGTTAATTAGCTCCAGGAATTAAAGTGCAGAGAAAACTGATGAATTCGTCACAAATGACGTTTTGTTATGATATTGATTTTTCGAGAGCAGTCGTGTAGCTATTGCATTTATATTTCGTACTCGCACTTTGCACTTGCACTTGGCACTTGCACCTTGCACTTGCACTTTGTGCCAACGTTTCGTAGACATTGCAGGGCAGATCTGAAACTGAAGCTTTCAGGCTTGGCTTTCAGGCACATTTTCTTCGTGTATACGAAACGTTGACGCAAAGTGCAAAGTGCAAGTGCGAAGTATACACGAAGACTGAAGCCAAGACGAAAGCCAAGCCTGACAGCTTCAGTTGCAGGTCTGCCCTGCAATGTCTACGAAACGTTGGCATAAAGTGCAAGTGCAACAGCTACACGATTGATCATCGATCAACATCGATCATCGATTGACATCTTCTTTATTTGCACGAAATAAACAAGAAGTGGTCATTCGTCCAAACTTCATCTACATTCCTGAACTCAGGCAGAACTCATTTGTCTCCTTTCTTTACCCTAATTCCAGTCATGTGACGAATAATTGTAGAATTGCATAGTTTCATTTGAAACGCTATTTCTCTTGCTGTTTCTCGCGGATTAGTTTCAGTAACGTTTCGTGAAACACTATGTCTATGTCATCTTCCGTTCTTGCTGTTCATTCATTTCCTAATGAAAAATTACTAGTCTTGAATTTCTCCAATTACCATTTGACTGCCTTAACTTTTACTTTTTCGAATATTAAATGTACCTAGTAACTTTACTGGTACTTTTCCAATTCCAAACTTAAGTAAGTAAAGCGAAGAAAATTTGAAAATTTTTCCAGAGCACAGTTCGACGAATCGACTGAAATAATCGTGTGATGTATAATCGTTTGCTATTTTCAGTTTCCACGAAGATTCTAGGAGTTGGAAGAAATAGTACGAGATTAAGAGAGGTGAAGCGACCACTGAGCGGCTCTGTGGAAATTCTATTTTATATTCAGATTGCTTGTTTATCTAGCTCTTCTACGGTTGACTTTTAAATAGATTCCGGGTGACCGTAACTTCGTATCGATTCCTTCCTCCACTCTCGTGGCTCTGACGCCCACTTTACTTTCGTCTCGGATTTTTTGTAGCAGCGTCGTCTCCTCTTTCTTAGGTGTAACAGTACAGATTAGAGCCGATCGGTCGATTACTGTATCGAGGGGTTGGGAGCTTCGGCACCCTATAATATCACACACAGCTTAGAGACCAAGTAGACCAGGCTAGTGGCAAGTGTTTAACGTAACGAAGTGATGTAAAGTGTGTATCATCGTATAATTTATCAGTGTGTAACTTTGCTATTACGGCGCTAATGCAGTTAGGGAACTTTCGAGAAATTTCAAAATCGCTTCATCGTAAACCGAAATTATTCTGACGGATTATTTATTCTTTTTCTCATCTCATTGAATAAATTCTTTGTAAATTGTACTTTACATTTATAAGCTTCGTTGCATCTTTCTACTTCATAAATTAAACTTTGCATTTATGTAAGTACACCTTGCTAGTTATTATTTTTCAATAAACTTCATATTTTCAATTATATCGCTATAAAGGATCTCGTTATATTTTCATCTAATAGCTACGTTTCCTTCAAACACGAAAGTAGTTATTAATAAAGACAAATTGATTCACTCTAGTCTTTGAAAATATTACAGTATAATACTTTCATAAAAGCTGGAAGCCCAAGTAAATAAATAATAAGGTGCACAATAATGTAAAAGCGCAAATATCAGCGATACGAAGTTAATTGGCGAGTAACTACTAAATAATTCCATTTGTAATTTCCTGTACGTTTTACCCGTAGCTTACTACATCCCGGCGTCGTCGTACAAAAATCAGCTCTCGTTAAGGATCATTGTTTAACTCTGACTTTCTAGCGAGACACAAGGGATTTTTCTCGGTGACCAGGCTGGTTCGTTAAGCCGTTCGATTCCTTTTATCCAGCATAAATATTTACCCAGCTCTATTCCCGTAGCTCGTTACTTCGTTAACGGGACATCTGTCTCAGACCTCGATCCTCTCTCATACCGTAGCGCAGCTAACGTTTCGACAGCTTCCTTTATCCTTCCTCTTTCCTCTCCCATTAAAACGACGTTGGTAAACGAGTTTTCATGGACGGCGTATCTTCAAATGGATGATAAATTATATTCAGAAAAGATAATGGTTCGTGGATGGTGTCGAAGCGTCGAAGAACTGCGTTTCTCGAGTATCCACTCCGACCATCGGTCTCTTTACCTTCACTAACCCCTTCTGTCATATTGAAACGGGGAAAAAAATTAATTAGTCGAAGCTGGACCGATCGTTACGGTACCAGCTGACATTTTCCCTTTCGATTCTTCGTTTCCCACCGTCTTAACGTCTTTATTTATTCTGTCTCGTGCTTCTTAACGATCTGTTCTCAACCCCCACACCCTCAACTTCGATATTCAACGCGTTCTTCGAGCGAACTTTCCGCCCAGTTATTGCTATATTATGCGCGATACTCGAGCGATAGGTAATCGGCGAGTTAATTAAAAGATTCGAAGCTTTTCGGTGCATTGGTTCGGGTAATCCGATCAACTTTCCGCTCTCGGGATATTCGATCACGGTGACTGCAGCGTTTCATCCTGATGGACCTTTGAAACGGTTTGTAGTCGTACGTGTAATTTTATGTGGTCTATGTTTGGTGTTTAAAGTGGCACTGGGTATTGTCGGATTTGTGTTTTTAATTTCGTGCTTTTAAATTTGAGTTGCAATATTCAAGTGGTAGAGAAGAAGGTAGAAAAGAGAAGGATAGAACGCGTGTGTCGTTCTAGGGATAAATATTTTGTATCTAATAATATTAATATTTGAATATTTTTTATCTTACAAAGAGGTAGAAAACATTAGTTAATTTGTTAACGAAAGGAAATAGCAAATATGAAGAGGTATTCAGAATATAATGGATACGCCAAGTGGAATAATTAATCGGACATTGAATAAAATGTTTATCAGACTGCTTATATAATATATGAAGTTATTAATAGGGTTATCATGAAGTTAAGTACTGCAGTGAAGTGGAATTCATTAAGACCTTTGTCAATGTTATATCAGAATAAATCCAAGTTTAAGCGACATTGTAATTTGCGAATTCAAATTTGTTTCCAACTGTATGTTATAAAATATATATTCCAAATACTTCCCTTTATATATATTCGCAATAGATGGCTGCTAAATTATTGGTTTGCTATCCAGCACTATAACGTATAACGCAGTAAATATCACAAAATTTATCGTTACATATATCCATTTGACATTTTTATTCAAATGTTATCCCCTTTCTTCCAACATCTGTCGGCATTCAAATGCTTTTAACAACGATTTAAAGAATTTCGAGGATCTAGATAATAAAAGAATATTTGTTACAAAAGCTTTCATATTTTATAAGCAGAAAATAAAAAGAAAGATAATTTTAAGATTAAAAGAACATTTCGAGGGAAGCATAACGACCTTTTAGTTTCAGGATTTTAATGTAATTACCGGTGCTCAGTAAACAACGTAACAAAGTTACACAGCGAAAAGGGCATTGTCCATGTAAAATTTCTTGTGGTAAAGAATATCCTCCGCTTCGTGCAACTCATTAACGCACCATCTGGCTGTTTAAAACTCGAAAACGATCGTCGATTCTCACGGAGGTTTTCCTCGTGGCGGTGAAATTTTCAGTGCCAAAACCTTATATTTTCTGTGTCCTGGGCAGAAATTGAAATTACACCGACGAGAACGCCGTCTGTTTTGTCCGTTACTACGTTTACATTCATTAGTTAAGCGACGACTGTGTCGGTTTTCGCCAGGCAGGCACACCGGGGAACCTTTTATACGACGCATCGCAAGCCGTTTAACGAACAACGAAAAGAACACGAGCCATTACTGCCACGTTTGCCGATTCTTTCTGGTGATGTATTTTTTCCCTCGAATCCCTGAAACGTCCACGTTCGTCCGTCGAAGCGTACATTTAATTCGAATAAAGAATGGAAGGCTTTTTCCTTGCTGCTGTGCGAATCAATGATCGATCGGTGGAACCGAGTAAGAATGGTTTTGTAGATCGTGATTTGTTAAGGTAAATGGACGCGTAGAATGTTTACGCGGAAGCCGTCGGCTTCTGTAATAGAACTGCTTTTTTACTTTCGAAGATATGGAGAAAATAAATCTCATATCGGTGAATGTTTTACTCTTCCCGTTTTCCATTTGGTGTGCTTTCTTACTGATTTTTCTATGCGTTTCCTGTGCCTTATTGCGTTCTGATTATGTTGCGTTTACGGAAATATTGATAGAGGTAAGGTCAAAGGTTGATCAATTAATGATCTTGTTTAATGACATGTTTGAGTAGTTTTGTGTGATATTTAAAAGTCATTCGCGATTACTTAAGATATTTCTGTATCAATTTAAAGTGATTCGAATGGCATTTGAAGACACCTTTGTCATTTGTCAAACGATTCATAGGCACGGGACACGTCTTAGAATTTTTGGATATCAGTTTTCCTTTGTTTAAAGTATCAAAGAAATTCTTAGGTATGTAGGTATATCCGTGGAAGTACAAATGTTCCGCGACTTATGGCTTTGTATAGTCTTGTTTGCCTGGCACGATTTATGTTTTAGGCGAATTTATACAACGCTCCGAAGCAAATTCTCTGACTGTGAATACCGGACGTGTAAAAGTAGGTCGATCGATGAAGTATAAGATCTTGATAGGTTTAAGACTTCCGCTGCTTCCGGCCTATAGATTGAGAAATTCTGAAAAGTCTGTTCTTTCAATTTTCGAAAAAGTTATTAGAATCCGTGAGTATCTTTGGCAACCTTGATTTATATTATTCATGCAATTGAAAAGTGTTGTAAGAGACAGAAGTTCATATCCAATGCAAAGATTGATTATCGAACATTTGCGAATTTCAATATTTGATCATTTGACGAAATGGCAGCTATTTAAAAGTCGCACACCAAGCTTTATATCGTAAATATAAAAAATTCATTACGAGCTATTATAATCGTTTATTCAAACTACAATTTTTTATGCAATTTGCTCGAGAAATTATTCTATCCTATATGTCCCTTTTTCCTACAAAAACTGCTCGATTTAAATACGTAGTAATTTAATTATACAACATACTACTAATTCAAAGAGAAAGGAATTTTATTCTTTTGAAAATATACTCGCGTATATCTCGTACGTCTATTTACCCTTGAAACAACGCCAGAAGGTCTATCGAAATTGTCGCAGAATGGAATGCTTGATCGAATCATCAATAATTTCGAAATTTCTAAATCCGTGTATCAAGGTCTTGAATCTCGGAAAATCCATGAATAATTGAGGAAAATGGTATGGTCAAAGATGGAAACTCGGTAGACGTAGGAACTGTCCGAAAACCACTATCCTACAGCATTGTAAAGGCCATTATTATGCAGAGACCCATCCACATTAATCCTTTCTGCTAAGCTTCTTCATACATCGTGTACGTTACAAAGGTTATTCGTGAATAATTATTTCGCGAGGAACAGACGTTGCCTGACGATAAACTAATTTCACGTATCTCGACGATTTCGCGGGAATTGATCGGTTAATTCGCGTGCAGTCTTACGCAACGATTGTACGAATTGGATGGCAATCGGCAGTGACGTCGGTGAAAAAATGGTAAAGGACCTCGAAAAACGTGGAGATTGGAAGGGTTGAGGGGATTTTGCGGGTGGCACGGTGGTTGGTTTTGATGGAATAAATTGTACAGCACCGACGACTTTTCCATTTCCTTCGCCGCAGGAAATCGAAGAGTTCGGTTAAATGCTATCGATGTGTATCGAATTGCTTGAATATTACGACACCAGTTTTCATGTGGTTCACGATGTCGCGCCGTCTCGACCCCGCTCCTTTTTTCCACCGTGTCCTGAACGAACTGTACGGCTGCCATCATTGTTGAATCGATCTGGAACCTCTCGGACTCGATTATGCGATAGATAAAATAAAACCACTTGATTCGTGTATCGGTATGTATGATTAAAACAAATACAGATTACGTCTGTCGTAGAAGCGACTCTACTACTGTAGCTTCGATGAAAGAAATAAGAAACTATTTTATGAACTTTAATTTGCAAACTGCAAAAATTTCTCCCGTTCTTGCTACTCTTTTCTTTCCTACGATATAAATCAAGTTCATTATAATCAAGAAATATTTCAATTTTCGCGTTAACATCAAACGAAATGTCTCGATTTTCCAACCAGTTCTGAAGTACATTTTAAAGTTGGATGATGTTTTCGTCTCAACATTTGTCTTTCCTTGAAGAAGAATCCTCGGAGAATTCACCGTCGTATAAAATATTCAATGCAACACCGAGACACTTCTTCATTACGTATTTCTTATTCCGTAAAATATCGTTACATTCATTTTACGACAATTGCACGAAGAAGAATTCTAATAACAAGTTCGTGTTTTCATCAATGCATATACGTGACTATAATTCGAAAACTAAATTATATAATAACATTCTGGTTTCATCTTCCTATTCTAGGCACAATTATTCATTTCTAATGATTATGAGCAATATGATCCCTTGAGACGTATCATCAATTCCGAATTGACCCTATCTTGCGAATGAAATGCACATAGAAAACGGGCTACATATTCTTTCGACTTCTTCGTACGCCGTTTGCCTATGTAGTAGCGTGCATAGTGGCGTTAGTTTCGCAAGCGATTCGGACAATCGTTGTTTCATGTAAATTTATTGTCTTCGCAAATGGCGAAAATGGCCGAGTTGCTAGATAAAATGGAAAAAGATCAAATTTTCTTTCGTATACAGAGTTATTCGCCAAAGATCTGTGTTTACGATTATTTCTCTTTTTATGGCGTTATTTTATGGAAAATGTTTCAAGCACCGCCAAGAAAATATCGTCGCACTGAGATATAATGGCGTTTCAAATTTCGGTTTTCTAGTAGAGACAAGAGCTATAATGTGATGGTTTCATGTACACGTTATTCCCCCATCGTAAACTACATACGACATCCTGTAATTTGATAATAACGATAAAACAGTGACCGTGCCGGCAGCGTGTGGTTGCCATTAACGAGATGATCACGGGACATGTGTATTTGCTATATTATCTTCGGACAATGATAAAATTTAGAAATCGCGTGCAATTCGTAGTTTATCGTAATCGAATGATTATAGCTTAACTTTCGTATCTTTCTTCTCCTTTTAATCTCTTGAAAGATATTCAGAATTCTCCATGTGAAATGTCTTTTTGTTTTACACTCTTTAGGAAAGTATAATAATTATAATTTCAATCTCTTTAATAGATAAACGAGACTTATTTCCATCCGATGACCTCGAATCGACGATAATATTTCCAAAACTTTACTCTCTCCTTAGAATTCCCCAAAAGATCTCCGAAACAAAGGTTATGAATATGCATAATTAATGTCCACTATGCTTCAGAAATCTACTTACGTTGATGGAAAGTTCCGCTATGTTGTAATTTTCATTCACAGAGAACGAAACACATCGTCTAGGAGGCTTTGTGCGGGCAAAGCGGTTAAGTATACAAGAAACACGGGCACGTGCGCGAATTTCATGAATCCTCTTGGCAAACAGCGCCCTTAGCTCAAATTCAAACAAACGTGGCCGCGGAAACGAGGTTCAACGCGTCATCTTCGTCTGACCGATAGATAGTTTCCAGTTGGCGTTAACGCTCGTAAAAAGTTTATTAAGGCAAAATAAACTCACGATTTTTCTCTGCTCCTTCAACGACGTAAATTATGCATAGCCAGGGCGCGAGATCTTGAATTTCCTGCTTTGTGAGATAAACTCGATGCAAATATGGAGCAAGGGTAGGTTCTTTGCTCCTTTCGGGTTCTGTAATATAGCGGGCAGCTCGTTCGATGCACGCTTCACAGCTGGGAAATGTGATTCTTCGGAGGCCGATAAAATCTCCCCGACATGACGCGGGGAGAGCATGAAAATATTTGCGGGATTTTATCGGACGTCTGGGATCGAGAATCTGTTCGGTGAATTGCGAACCTTCTGCTAGTTTCTTGTTTGTTCCGGGTGAGAATTTTCTGTTACGAAAATTGTGATTTTTAAGTTGCTTATTTGTAAATTAGTGGATAGATATTTTAATGAGTGCTTTCTGCATGTTATGTTTCTATATTTACGAAATTATAATACGAAAAAGTCGTTTAATGCATTATTTCATAGCTATTTTAATGTTTAAAATAATCAAAGAGAAACTTCATACACACGTTAAGTTGGTGAAAGTCTCCTAAAATGTATCATGGAACTAACTTTGCTTCCGAAATTCATAGCGATGATGTATTGTAAAATTTATTTACATTTGTACCAAGTGATGTAGGAAGATGAAATTTGCAAGAATTACGTTATATCTACTTTGACAATGATAGATTAGAAATTCTAACAACCAAGCCATTAATATGTGGCGAGTGATACAGCAAAAGTTAGGGGGTTAAAGTTGGGAACAGTACTTAATATCAGTCGGGATAGTTATCAGTCGGTTCTTATGCCGCTTAATTAATTGGCGGGTACCATTTCGGATACCCGAACTAATTAGTTAGAATTTGCCTCAATTAGAAATAATCAGGATAGCTCAAGAAATGATCAGATTTTACCATTGTGTTCCTGAACTTCAGTGATTGTGCAATGCTTCAAGGAGACAAAGCAATAAATCTTTGTGATATATCGCAGTTTCAACAACTTTATTGTGACATTTATCAAATATACAATGATCTATAATTAATTTAAATGTAACTGATTGCATTTTAATTTATATTTGAAGTATTAATAATATGTGACAATAATTCACAAGTTCTTTCATCGATCACATAACAATGAATCTACATTCAATCATTTCTTCTAATCACATTTCCTTTAAATCCATGTCAGAAACTAAAGGTATATATAAATCAAAGGAATAAGCGATTGAAATGGCAGGAAGTACTTTAACTTTAACTTCAATCTTCCTCGTTTCTTCTGCGAGTTACGCCAGAAATTACATACACTCACTCTAAAGCAACCGTAATACTGGAAACTTGGTCTTTGAAGAATTAGCACTTTCCAAGTACCCGTTCCGTTCGACGCAGTCCGACGATTCCAAAGCGATACAGAATTTCTCATAGTACTTCGAGGCTGTACTAAATTCACCAATCCGCAGGACTTACGATCCGCCAATTTTCTTCCCGTTCGCTACTGCCGCAAACTCCATAATTCCTCTCGATAAAGCCCTCCGAAACAGTTCAAGTAGAATTTCTCTTCAATCTTTAAGAAATTATTCAAGTGTCCCTTTCTCCGAAATTGCCAAGTGACTTCAAATACCATGGCCGTGGCATAAACCGTGTTAACAGTGATCGTCGACAGATGGCTTTCATTCAGCGATTCAGAATCGCGGTTGAAGGTTGTCCAGGCCGTGGCAATTTCCCTCGACTTGAGTCGAATTTCTGCCTTCGTAACTTCCTAGGCGAGATTAATGAAAGTTTCCCATTAAAAGAATGCCCTCTGTTCCGGGTAAAAAGCCGGTCCCGGTTATATGGCCGCATTAACGTTGGAAGAGTAATGCGGCAACTCTGAAAAGTCTGCGAGCTTACATTGAATGGCTAGACGGCCGGCACGAGGGTGCTCTTGAACTCTATTCATGCATTTCGCTCTTTTCACCGGCCTTCTCTTCCCTTCCTGACCCTTTCTCTTGCTCTCTTCCTTTCTCTCTAGCCACGTTTACGCGGTTCGTTTCTTTTTGTCTTCCTTCCACGTTTCCTCTGACCCTTATCCATTTCTGGTTATCATAACGCTGCCACCGCGGGGGCGCAAACGTGGTCCGTCTGCGGCCAAGTATCGTAGCGGAGCAGGATTAGCGTGGCTTGATTATTCATAGCCGACGAACAGTAGAACACGTCACGCTGGTCAACCTTGGACCGCGTGTATTCGACGACAGAATTATGCACGATGCGCATTTTTTGGCGCAACACGTTGCTCATCCACCGTTTTGAATCTTGTATGGGACAGAGTCCGTGACCGTGACAATCCTGTGGTTGCTCGCGGGATCCTCCAAGTTTGACCGGATGTGGGAATTTATGGCTCATACAGAGATGTACGTGGTTCCACCTCGATAAGTTAAGAGCGAAACTATGTTGCTAGTTGTATTCAAGTTTTAGAAGGTTTCATTCCAGTTGGTCCGAAATATTCTTTTCCCTATGTTATGTTCCTATGCAAATCTATGTTAGGTTTGGAAATGATGATTTATTATGAACGATAAGGATTGTGACTTTTGTTCTGCAATTTTTGGATAACTATTGTAGCTATGTGGTTACTATTATTTTTCATCTTTCACTCATTCAAACATTCAGCGATTTTTGCTTTTAATTATAATATGCTCTTTATAAAACTGCCCAAAGGTGGCAGGAAATTGGGTAATTAAAATTTTGAAGAGAACGAAGACTGCCAATATTTTCGTAACCGGTAATTTCTTCGCTTCTTTATAATTAAAAGAGAAGTAAATTTAAAGAATCCTTCTTCAACGAGATATAAATTACAAAATTTGTTTGAAGATATCGTCAGAAGCTTTCGAATAAAATTTTAACCTTTTCCTTACATCTTCATGCTGCTTTCTTACGTCTTTCTGTTACTTCGTAAACTTACGTAATTTATGAGCTACGAACCGGTTGCAAATGTTTGAAATTCGCTTAGATGCTCGTGTAGGTTTCGAAGAATATTCGACAGAAAAGTTCATGAATTGATTGAGCAATGTTTATAGCGAAAAGAAAGTCAAGGCCTTGGAAGTTACTTTATTCCCACAGAATTTCCACGTTTTCATCGAGCATCGAGTCTCTGTCCTCAATAGCAATTGATGCGAAGCAAAAGCTCCAAAGTACAACATGGGGTAGCATTCAGCATCCTAAAGGACTTTACTACAATGAGAAACATGAGTGCAATGGTGAATGCTTCGTTCATTAATTTGACTGTTTTATTTCTCTGTTTCTCGAGATGCATCTTCCATTTAGACACACAAATATAAATACTGCAATAATCTAAAATTATTTTTATGTACATCTATACAAGCATAACTCTGCTACTCTTCGAATTTTTATATTTTATATTTGTATTTTCTCGTTGTCATTTTAGCAAACAAAATGAAACCGAATATAAAATTGAAATGAGATAATTTTTTCGTGTTTTCTTTCAACTTCAAATACCTTTTAGCATTAAAAAGATACAGTCAAAGCATGAACCGCAGCAGGGTTGAACACTTAACACGCACTCTTTCTATTCAAACAAATATCCTTATCTGAAGTGATAGAGACTCTGATCTATAGACATTCTCGAATACCCGAAAACAAAGACTTCGTACTTGTAAATTCTGGCAATTCGAGCAGCAGTAATTACAACGCAATTGATCGGGAACACCTCTAGGATCTTATCGAGCAAACGGCCATCGTCTGCCGAGTGCCTGGCCAGCAAGTTCCTCCATTTCTCGATTCTCCGCCAAAGACTCCCCGTAGTGCTCTTTGGAAAGCGTTGTCCAGCTCGGAAACCGATGCATGATAACTGGAGTCTGTTTGCATTCACAGATGGTATCGATAACTTCCTTGGAGCCGGGGGTAGAATCGTTCTGGTCGGCTGGAAATTAGCGTGTACATGCCCTGGTCGATAAATTTTCGGCAATCCCTGGCTATTAGCTGGAAACGTTCATCGATATTTGCCTTTCTCGTTCCCTACATCGAGATAATTTTCCTACGTTGTTACTGGACTAAGCGGGATGTAAATAAATCGGGGAAATTCGCGGAGAAAGGGGTGAGATGGAAATTGAAAGAAGACAGAACGAACAAACGAATGCATGAGTGGAAGAAAGAAAAGGAACGGCGCAGGAAGGAAACAGGATGGAAAGAAAAGAAGAAAAGTTGGAACGAAGGGTTGCGTAGTCACTCGGTGGCACCGCCAAAAGCCAATACGATTTCCCGGGTTACAACGGAATGGAAAACGGCCAAAAAAGGGGATAAAGAGCGAGGGGTGCTAAGTAATCCAGGGTGTTGCCACGGAAAAGGGAGAGAGAGAGAGAGAGAGATAAAAAAAGACGCGAAGAAACAGTAGCCCTGGCCAAGAGTGAATGGCTGGTCGTATTTAGGATCACAATTGAGTGGAGTCGTGCTGCACCCGTTGTTCGTCAGCCTCGTCACAGTCCACGGGATGAAAACTCTCGTGGCTTAACGTTTTCTAATTCCTTCGGTGTTTTTCAACGGCGTTCTAACGGCACGTCGCGTCGGGGCCAACAATGGCGCCGCTCGCCAACGGGATCTCTAATTGCCACCGGACGAATTATTCCGCCCACGAGTAGCTTAATCGTCCACGTTATTTCACCTGTGAAGGTTAATTGGCCTGATCGCGAAGGAGGGATTTACGTGATGGTTACAAAGAATGCACTGTTGCTTTCACGTGTGCGCGACATCGAGTATGGGATGAAAGGACGTCCGGGAATCGAACTCGATGGAATTTTCCTGGGACAGTTGAGTGGTCGAATGAAGTGTTTCGCGAATATAGGTCAAAGAAGAGTTATTGAGTTCTTCTTTTAATTCGTTGCTAGCGCACACGCTGTCGGTAAAATGTATAATTTATACGAAATGCGAGTTTAATGATCGAAATTATTTTCGCGTTATGGACCGTTTCGTAATCGATCTGCAATTTTGCAATCAAGTCGTATTTAGTTAAAGACTTACCGAAAGCTACTTTTAAACGGCAGTGTACTAGCTATGTATGGGATTAAAGAATAAACAAATAGGATTATCTGTTAAAAATAGTTTACAATGGGACAATCTGGTATTACTACCGTATAAATTTTTATCTTGTAGAGAGATTTGTGAAGTGTCGATGAATTGTAAAAATTGGTGATTGAAATCAAAATTGTATATTTATAGCGAAAATTCAACAAATTCGATATTGAGTGTGAAGAGTGATTACTTTAATTTTTCAACGATTTGAAGCGTATAGTAACGAGGATGGCCTACATTTTCCGCTGCCAAATCGAACGTAACGTTGTATAGTACATAAAGAGATTTTTACTATTCACTAGATCCGTTTGGTTATTAGTTCAGTTGTGAAAGTCCAGGAGCGAACACCACAGTTTTTTACCATCCGTACATTAACTCTGATTTTTCGATCATGCCAATAATCCTTCGAGTTTTTGTTAGCATGTTCATCATAAACAACGCGGATGTGATTCGAATCGCGTGGCCACGTGACGAACGGTCGGTTGAAAAAGCGTTTTGATTGATTCGTTGGCGTTTTTACGAAGAACGTGTATCGTTGGGAACGAAATGAAGCGCTTCATGGACAATGCGCCAGCGTTCGTTTCATTAATCAATGCATTCCCCTGCAGCGCGATAGTTTTGCGGTGAGTTATCAGCCAGCGGGATCTCTGGTCGCGGCAGATTAACTTTCCCGATCCTACGGGCCCCAACTTGACGTGGACCCGTGGCCGTTTTCATCGTTCCAGTCGCGCGTGCAACATTTTGTTATTCACGTTCCGTTGCCTCGATATTGTCGACCATATTCTGTCGTTCTTCGCTGCCTCTATGTACTGTTCTGTCTATCGATGCGCGGATGACATATGCTTTGCTTCCACATTATTTTCTGGCCAATCAGAATGTTTTTTGGGATCACAGAAAAACGTATGCGGATTTTAATCTTTGCTATTCGTTTTTGGCTAAAATTTTCGACCAACAGAGAGACGAATCGTGTTTTTCTATTGTTAAAATTCTCTTTAAGATTGAAGTTCTTTTTCTAAAACGTTAAGAGTATTTTTCTTTAGCGAAACAAAAATGAGATTGAGATAGAAAAATTCAAGGACCATAGCAGCACCGAGTTTATACGAATAGAAGTTTTATATATTTAACACCTTACGTAACCGACTTATGTTGTTGAATGAGCTGTGTTGCTCGCTCATGTCACGTTTCAAAAAGATGGTAAAGCCAGAAGAATAAGAGTAGAAGCGTAGAAGAAACAAACGAAAGTCCAAGATATGCATTTACTTTGCAAGAAAGTCTTACGACACAATTCTAATTTAATATTTCCCAACAAACTAAGCACTTGGCGCATGTTAATAGATAAAGCACCTCTATACGAATTTCTCAGCGGCGCACCATAATCTGGAATGCATTTCCCTAAAGTCCGCCCGTTCTAATTGGTTTGCCGCGTTTCGTTGGTGTTTACTTATTTATCGCGTGTCAAGCCCTCGTCAAGATGGGGTTGTACAAGAGTAGACAGTTCTCCTGGCTCGTAGCCAGTCAAGAAATGACGAGGTTACACCCAAGATAAGCGTGTTCGTGAATTAATCGCGACACAGAAGATACTTTCCCTGGTCGCTGAACATTATTTTCTTGTCCTTATCTTCGATATTTAATTCTAGCTCTATTTTTAGCCGGGTGTTAACGACGTACAGTGACTGAAAAAAGTGTTCCAACACTAGGAACGTTCTATGAATACACCGTGCGAAATATTTAGTAGACATACGATACGGACATAAAAGTTTTTTCTAGTAAATGTTTAACTCGATAACTTTCGTTAACTAGTTTACAACGAGGACATTGAAAATAGAGAAGGAAATTTTCGTGCTACGAACCAGTTTGCTTTCTACGCTTTCCAGTAAGGATAATTTTCACGATGTTGCTTACTTGCGTACGCGATATGAAAAGATTTTCAAAGGCAAAGATGATACGTTTTACTATTATCGTTTCTTCACCTCGCGTTCAGTGCATAAAAGAATTTCGCTGTCGTTACTTTTAATTAGAGGATTCGGTACACCCTCTTTCCTAAACGTTGTTCCAACCGCGAAGTAGAAAATCGCCAGCCATGAATATTAACATCCGCATGAACATTAAACGTCGCACAATGAATTAACTTCGTCGCGGATTGAATTAATTGAATTACGGAGATTAAAATGCAGAAACGTTACTATGGAAATCCGACGAACAGGGATGATGGTCTTTTGGTTGATATACCTCGATGAGCGCTTGTATGTTGCACGGTTAGAACTAAATATTGTCGAGATTAAGTATACGAAGTGTTCGGTTGAAAGATCACCGTGATTCTTTTGCCACTTGTAAGACTTGAGTGGTGAAATGTTATTGAATTGAAGACCTGTGTCGATCGAGTAACATAGAATGATAATTTTTCCCAATACAATGATATTGCTTTTTACGATTAAATATGGAAACGACAGAAGCTAATAATACGGATAGCTTTTCACGCTACTTTCATCGGAAATGTAATTGTAAATCGCCGTATGCTGTCACCGGTGGTATTCTTTTCGTGCTAAACGATATCCATCAATTGACAAACGTTCTCGTGTTCGTGGAGTTGCTAATGTTGCGTCAGATTATAATCAGCTACCATTAGCGGATTATCAGGCTGAACATTAACTCAGCAACACCGATAAATCGATGGGTAATCCTGCCTACGCTTGTAACATCTAGTGTCATATCGAGCCCAATTTTCTGCTGTTTGCACGAAATCCAGTAACGGCTGATCCGCGAATTTTCGTTGCAATTCCGGTGTTTATATTAGACTAAGAAATTTCATAAAATAATTTGTTTTTTGACTAAAAAAATGTACTCGACATTTACAGATCTACAGGTCTTTTTCTCAAACTTTAAACAACTCTTCTACCTTATTCCAAAAATTGCTGAATACCTCAACCAAAAGTCTTCCCTGCGTAATAATTTATGGACTAACTAACCAGAATCTATCGTCTCATTTAAAGATCGCCCCTTAATGATTACCCCTATAAATGACTTCAATTCCAGCAAAAGTGGAGCATAAAATCCTTCATATTGTGGCTAACGCCACACGGATGGGTATCAATGTCCCAGTTCAATTTTCCTTGCACGGGTGTTAAACCACGGGTAGCTTAATTAATCTCGCCGCTGTACCAATGCCGTTACTAATTGACCGATTGTTTGTCGTCCGGTGGAGGGTTCGTATTGAATCTTAAATGCGAGTTCATGCACTTTCCAACAATAAGATCGATCCTAGCCGCCGTGGCCGTTTCACCGTGGCGGGATTTTCGAATAAAATCGTCGTCAGCCCACAATGCTAGTTAAAAGCAACAACGCATTGTTTGCATCTCCCCCTTGGTTCTTTTACCGGTCTCTCCGCGAATTACTTGCCGCGAATCGAAAATAGGCTATCCGCCGCATGCAAACAGCCGCGTTTCCGTGACATAGTACGCGGAAGGTTGTACCTGCCGGCTGAATTGCAGGGTGAAATTGAATAGCGTTCAATGGTGTAAGGATATCCATTTCTGATATTGAATTTTAAAGGATGGAAATTTTGTGGGTTTCGTGAAGTTTTATTAATTAAAAAGGCAAAACCGTAACTTTTTGTTATCACAAAGGTCGAGGGTAGATCTTTAAGTTGATTGAAGTGCTTTTGCTAATTTATATAGCGAGGAAGGATTAAACGCGTTGGGAGGCGTTTTATGGATTCGAAGTACGAGGAATTTTATAGCGATAGTTCTGTTGTGAAGTGTGACTTTTGTACTTTGGATGTACATTGACTCGAGAAAGTATTCGAATATTTGTAATAGGGAAAAATTGCTAAATGTTAATAAATACTGTGTGTCGCGTAGAACATTTTAAATTTCATTAGCGTCTGTAACGAGGCACGACTATCCTGATAAAGAAATTTTACTAAATATCATTGAAAAAAGAAACGCAAGAAGAAGGATTTTGAAGTTAAAAGTTCTTAAGAATCTTCGTCATAAGTCCCCTCAATCCCCGAGCGTCCGACATTTTATTTCTAAAGGGACGCTTTTGATACTTTCATTCAAGAAAAAGGAAGAAAAGAAGGTCTTTTTATACAAGTACCAAAGAAGAGAATGCCTCAAAGTGACTGAAAAATGTAGCGAAAGAAAATTACAAATCGAGAAAGTAGAAAGTAGAAATTTTCACGAGATAAAGTATTGTAGAATCGGAGGGACCTCGGTGAAGCTACGTTTTAATTCAACTCGGGTAGGTGAGCTAATTGTTAAACTATTTTTCTCGGACGCGATTAAAGTTGGTCGTTGCACGCTGGGAAGATGTTCTCGTAACTCGTTTTATACCAAGTTGCTGCGAGGCTTCTGTGTAATCAGGTTCATTTAAATCTAGTTTACGATAAGGCTAGTTAACACTTAATGCGCCGTATAATGAAAGGCCATTCTTTATTGTAAACGCATTAAGAGTGTTGCCGTTTAGAGAATAAAAGGCGTGGCAGCTTAAATTTTCGTTGGAAAAGTGGTTTCGGTAGCTCGAGTATCTTTGTGCTTCGAAATTGTATCAGAATTATGAAATACGCCATCTCGATTATATTTGTTCGCTGACACATTTTTTTTTTACATTAAATAGCAATGGATTATCGTGTTCAATAAGTAAAACGACTTTGATTTGTTAATATACCAAACAATTATTTAACATATCACACAGTTATCTAATTTACGAACTAATTAGCTTATTTTGAGGAGCAATGAATCGTAAATGTTATCCTAGTTGCCGCGCCTCGTTTGATTGGAAGTTCATATGCACTCAATTATTTCATTAAAGGTAATAGTCTATAACATATGTACGTTTTGTTCGATCATTTATACACAAAGGATGTCTTATATACGGGTTGATGTTAACTTTAAAACGTTCGTAAAATTGGCGAAACTTTCCATACTTTTCCTTCCTTTTTTTTTTGTAGTATGTTATTGTACATTTTACCTTTGGTTATATGTTATTTGATTAATCAATAATGAATTTGTGGCCATGAAAATTAACATTTAAATTACATGTTTGCAATTTACCGTAGTGTATTGCAGTAATGAATATTTATTTATTAATATATGAGTTAGTAAAAAGTTGTTTTCTTGCTCTTGAACTGTGAAAAAAAGCTGTGCATAGTTCGACGAGTCCGTTGATGGAAGTGACGAAAACGATCATGAAGCGTCAAACAGCAACTGGAACAAAGTTTAACCGATTGACTTGATCAGTGCAGAACGC
This sequence comes from Bombus bifarius, assembly GCF_011952205.1. Classification (NCBI taxonomy): domain Eukaryota; kingdom Metazoa; phylum Arthropoda; class Insecta; order Hymenoptera; family Apidae; genus Bombus; species Bombus bifarius. The sequence goes on along the minus strand of NW_022884914.1, from coordinate 6,223,779 downwards.
AAAAAGCCTGACTCAGTTAAATACTGTCGAGTAGCCGCGTAACTATAGATGTTCTCTGTTCGTCGGTGATTTAATATCATCTAAAAGATACCTTCTGCGCTAGTCCAGCGTACAAAGTTGCAGAGAAAAATGAAAGTAAGCGAACTCTCCGGGGAAACATCGATCGTAGTTGTCCCTCAAGAGAGCTCTAAACCCATAACGCACGCGATAAATTCTCTTAGTGATAAATTTCCACTACATCGACAGTATATAAGTGCTCTACTACAATTAAAAACTCATGCACATTCTTCGTTCTTACATACGGAAGCTATTATTTTATAATATATTAACTAGCTTTAAGAGGATGCAATTAAGTATTAATAGTTAGCATAAAATCCTAGAATTTCACGAACCATTTTCTTTCAAACCACTGTAGAAATTTCCATGAAATTTTGGCCGAGTATGTCGAGTGAAAATAAAATTTGATAAAACATTTTGTCATGTCATATAAAAGATGCGTACTATCAATCATACGAATTAGGGCACCTGCTACTATTTCGTATAAATTGAAAGCTTTTCATTATTTTTCTTCTCCGGTTATTTTACTGTATCTGTTATTTCATTTCCATCGTGTCAGAATCTAAACTGATCGACTGATCTACTTTTTGTCCATTTCTCGATTTCTTCTCGAGTCTCACAATCAGCCTTCATAAATATGACACCATCGTAAAATTTGACTCTCTGTAGACATGTTACAGTTGTCTTCCTTGATAAAATTCAAAACAACAGGTTCCGCGTGTTTTACACGATAACGCGATAACGTTTGCGAGGTCCGATTCAGGCTATCTGTCAGGCCATTTGAAAAAGTCATGCACAGCCGGCGGACTTTTAGAGGTTTGAAAAAGCGGCTTCGAGCCGTTCGCGTTTGTCGTGCTCGCGAGAGATTAGGTTGGCTCGTCTGATGAGAGCAACTCAAACACGTACTTTTTAATGAGGGCCTCGGCTACGATGCAGCGTGTTCGACGAGAGCGGAAATGGGATCATGCGGAGGATGTTTGATACTTTCGTTTTCCATCCTCCTCCTCCTCCTTCCGTCTTTTCGGTCTTTGCTTTTTGAGCGGAATTACATGGCCGCGCTTTAACAGTTGTACGGCCTCGGTTAAGTTGCGTTCTCAATATTCGACGCGCGGACAGAACAATTCCTCCAAAAGTTATTTCGCGTAATCTATCGAAATACCGAAATGCATCGAATTTCTACGATGCTCATGAACTCCGTCCAATTTCGACAGCGTCGAACATTTCGAATGACTGATCAGGCAATATTCAACGTTTAAAAATTATTTGCTCGCAGTTCGGCATACTCTTGATCACACCATTAAGCGTTAACGAATCTTATTGCTCGTTGATTTAACGCGATGCATCGCGTTTGTACCGGTACGAGTGCACATGGATGCTTGATACGAAATAAATTGCCGCTTAAAATGCGTATTCTGTGATTTGGATACATACGTTATTGCGGTGATATTTGTATCGATAATTATCGATCATTATTGTTGTCTGCGGAGTAGTTAGATTTTAGGCAATTATTGGTCAGCATATTAATTTTTAAAATTGGTCTTCTATAAAAAGTGGGGAATATGATTTGTCCTGTTTTTCACCTGCGGTCTTCATCCGTTAATAGTAACAAGGAATTTTTATTTATAGTAGCTTTTACAATAGAAATCATGTATTAAATTGGTTCTGTATATTTGAAGCTGAGCCGAATATTTTCACATTTCGATTGGCACAGAAAATAGCGAGTTTAATATTGTTCGTTAGCAGTTAAATTGACAATTTATTGATTTGCGTATTTTCCCAATCAGTGTTAGTTAGTTAAATTCCTGATTTGCGAAATAACCTGTTGTTACAGTAGGCAAATTGTTTGGGCTTCTAAATGTGTAAATGGTAATCTCTGGGATGAAGGGTCTTGGAATAAAGTGAACTAGTAGGAGCTTTGCAGCTGGAGCGCCGTTCCTGACGGTATCTTTGTCGTTAGGCAGTTGTATTATTCATTAAAAGTACTTAAACCGCGGAAAATCTTTGGTACACGATATCTTTTTTTCTATCGCAATACTATTTATCTTTCATAACATTCTAATTGTCGTTTTGCAACTGTATTTACATGACGAACTAGTCATGTTAATTTATTGTACTTTATCTCAGGAAATGCATCGTTAATAAAACAACGAATGCGTATTCACGAGCGATTTTTTTCTTTTTCATTAAACGAGCGAACTTAAACGTATCACATTTATAATTCTAACGAATCGTAATTCGCAATGATTAAATAGAGAAAATGTGTAGCTTCAATAGACTTCTGTAACTCACAGGAGAACTTTAAAATAGTAAGAAGAAAGTCGGAATCCAAGACATGAAATCTACACTTGAAAATCTGAACGTAAATTTGAATTTTAAGATTCCCCCATATACATAAGTAGATTTCCTCAAAATAGCGGAAGTAACGCGAATATCAACAAAGACAGCATGTTAAGATTGTAGAAGGTGTATGTAAAATTCAGGAAACCATAAAAATATGTTTTATATTAGCGATACCACACTTTTACTTCTGTGATTCTTCACGAATATCCTAAATTGAGTAAATCGGGATTCGAAAATACTTTTGCTAGAATACCTTGATTTCTCGAATTGACGTATATTATGAATTTCGGTGATACTGTGTAACTATTGAATTTTTACATTTTTTATTATATACAGTTTAGAATTTGAACGTCGTGTTTTAATCAGTCATAGAATTGTACACTTCCTGCATTCACTTTGTGAAGTTGTAATCAATTCAAGTGCCTCAAGTGCTGCAACAAGTATTCGCGAAGCAATAGTCGAATCTTCTGTGCGTATCTTGCGCAGCTAGCTAACTTTGCGCGTATAATTGAGAGGTAATGAATGGACTTATCGTAGCGTAAAGGAGAAAGTTACTTTCATTGTAAAGTTGAAGAAATGTAGAATCTTGGAACTATGTAGAACGAAGAAACAATGGCGTTCGCTACTTCGGTGTCAACTTCGAAACTTGTCTGTTTGCTCGAGCAATGTTATGATTTTAATACTTAAACAAGTTTATAAATAGGGTGGATGAATAATATCAGATACCAGATTTTCTTTAATACTTTAAAAGCTTCTATGAAAAGACAATCTATAATTCCTCCATGAATATTTTCCATTGATTAATAATTTTCACAATTAATTTAACAGCTGATATTCAAAAATAAATTCATTCAATATAGTCGAAGGCGAATTCAAACGTGTAAAAATCAATTTATAGATTAAAACTTTCTCCTAATTTTATTTTATTAATAAAGACTAAAGCTGTTACTATTATACAAGAAAAGTATGGTAACTTATAATATGGTAATTGTAAAATATTTGTCTTAGTAATATTCAACTATATCCAATTGGCCATGAGGGATCTTGAATTGTAATTTTGTGCAAACACAAAGGTATTCGAGAATCCCTGCCGCAAACCAACAGAAGGTTAAATATAAACGCAGACCTTGTTAGCGTAAAATATTCAGAAATTCTTTTCGTGTAGCACATTTATACAAAGACACGTATATCTACATCCTTTCCCCATAGACGATCCTATTTCGAGAACCGGAGAGTCCCTTGCCTCACGGAATCATCGCGCCTTACGAAACACTTTTGCACGCACACTCGCAGGATAATTAAACTGCTACTCGCAGCCAGCATTGTAGAGGGACAAATTAATTAAGTCGAGAAGTTTCCGTCATACCCGGACAATTTAATCCCGTCGTCGAGGGCTGTGGACGATTCACGTTTGTCGCGGTCTCCATCTGCAGGTCGACATTTCTGTGGGCTAATCCTTGGGAAATGTAAAATCGATGCCCGCGCGCCTTGAATAACAATGCGTTGAATCGCGTTTATTACACCGCTATAATTACGATTCGATTCCAATTGAAAATTCGTTCTGCGGCTACCAGTCTGCTTTTTCAATCTTTTTAGCAGGCGGTTTTACTTCTCGTTTCGTTGCATAGTTTACAAGTACATATTGGCTAATGTTGGTTTAGGATAAATTTTTCCTTCGAGAACAACGAATAAAAAACAGTTTTTTATTCGAATGTTTTATCTGTGTGTGTGTATGTTATAGCGATTTAAATTCCTGTTTGTTTATTAGTTATTTGAAAAGGGAATTTATTTATTTATTAGACTATTTACTAGACGTAATTAATATCTTTAAATATATATGTATTCATGAAAACTGTCAAAATGTAAAAGAATTAAAAAGAAAAATAATGTTCCTAACGCCATCACATTTCTTGTACTTCCCAATTTATGGAGTTGATCAGTGACTTCAGTGTATCACGTTCGATTTTTATCGCAGAGGCAAATAAACTTTTTCAGTATTTTGATTAAAATCGAATGAACAGGTATACTGCGGCGTTCACTATAGTCAAACCTTATAGCTTTGTGTGCAAGCATTATGTTAAATAGACCCTTTAACGAACTCTAAATAGTATGTATGTTCCATAAGCTCAGTTTGGGAGACGTAGGAGATTCATAAATTTCGATTTCACCGTCGGAGAACGTCCATGGGTACACGTGTCTTCAAAGTCACACGCGTAATAGACCCATGAAGTTCGTAATAGCTTCTAGATTGTTACTATCTACGAAATTTCTGCTCGTACAGCATGCACTTAACTAACAAGGTGAAGAACAACTAAAGGCCAAACTTTGCATTTTCAGATGTAGTTAAGGGAAATTTCTACTTCCCAATATCGTTACTCGAACAAAAATGTCACTAAGAGAGGAACGCTTGGTTTCTGTACCTTTCGTGTCCACAAATTTCGAGTATATCGCACACATTTAACACCAAGAGTACTAGACATTTCGAAATGTAAGAAACATAATTATACCATTTTATATCACCATAGTAATCTTTATCTCGTTTTACGTTATTACAAATGTACAAAGATATTTCCGGGTTAATATTTTTCCCGGAAAACTATCTGGGCAGTTAAGGGAATCCAGCAAAGAGCCGTATAAACGAGCGTTCTTAAGAATCATTCCATCACGTTCCAAGAAAATCTCCTAAGTGGCACCGTGCAATTCGTTATACCGTGTGACTAGCGATTGCAGCGAGGAACGATCATAGAGACTACCTTCGGCCATCGGAGCAAAAATTAGATGATAAATTTCATTGTCCGAAGTATCGCGACTTGGTGCAAATCGTTTCTATCGATTCCCCCTCCAAGTGTCCTGCTGCTTTGCTCGTCTACTATCCGCTTTTAACCATTAAAACGTTGAAATCGGGTCACCGCTCGACCGATATCTCTTTCCCCCTGTTATTTTAATCTCGTGAATTACCTATGTTTTTTTCTTTCTTTTTTCACGTGAAAATATAGATTCGATTTTTAATAATTTAAGCGTGCATGAGAACACCAGTTTGGGATTAGAAAACTTTACCTATTTTCAAGTTGTACGAACAATATCCTACGACTAGCTATACCAGAAATGAATTGTTTTACGAAAGAACGTGTAGGAGTTAACAGCCAATAGCGTAGCATTCAAGTCGTATATTACGTTGATAGAACTGCTTATACCATAGACATATGTAGTCATGATATAACCTTTATTAATTTTTTAATTATACTTTCTCCAAGTTTTGCTCACATTTCGTCTAAAAGCTTTCGATCGTTGTTGCACAAGAAGTTTTCTAATATTTTATCAAAGTATGTCGTTAGTTCAAAAACAAAAAAAAAAAAAAGAGAAAAAAAAGAAAAGGTTCAAAAAGGGAATAAGACATAAAGTATCCTCTAATATCTGGAAAAGCTTCAAAGTTGAACCAAATAAACAAAGAAAAATAAATAAGGTGAATAGTATGACAGTAAAGAGCTCGAGATGTGACATTTAATTCGGCGGGGGATGGCGTCTTAAAGAACCGGAAGTCGTTCGTAAATCACCGCCGTTTCATTACCGTCCTCGCCGGTAGCGGAGACAGCGCTTTATTTCAGAGATACCGCGCCAGGTGGAAAATAATTCTATCACTACTGAACAATATCTGGTTGCTGAACTTGTAGTCTGGTTTTGACTTTCAAGTATGTATAGTGCAAGTCGTTATGCAGAAACGTTCCCATGCATTGGCGATACCAACATCCTTCTCTTTTTCTTCCTTCTTTTTTCTTGGTCCTTGGTCTTTTCCTCAACCACTCATCCTTCTATCTTTATCGTACTACGTGACTAACCCTGGAAAATGTTCTTCAATTTTAGCCGTGGCGCGGTTAACAGCGAGAAAAGATAAATAGCCCCTTACGCGGCACGTTCTTTCCAATTCGAAAGAATGATCTATCCCTGTCGTCTTGACGAATGTTAAATATTTCTGATGAATATAATCTTGGAGAAAGGGTGGATAGAATGTTGTAGTCGCGTAGAATATAACGATTGGTATCGTAAAGAGTAATTTTATTTCTTGTGTTACAGTTTATTGCTAAGTTGCTCAAATTTTTGAGACATGTTTCATATTATAATTAGACTGCGAATATTTGTATAGATTTATATTTTTATCAACACGATTAATTTTATCTGTCAAAGTATTATAACTTGTGTTCTACTACTTCTACTTTTTAAATCATATTCGTTATTCAACCGTAACGTTTTTTGACATGTTTCAGGTAAGTCGAAACCAAAGTTTTGCAACGAGGTCATTTGCAGAAGCTCCTACTGCGGTGGTAAGTGCACTTGCATAAAGTTTCAATCGGACGAGAGTTACGAGAGGTATTGTGTCTGTATGGCTATTTAGAATGTTGACCAAGGCTGTTTATTCATGTAGACGAGGCTATTGACATATTGAGATCCTCGATACGTATCCTATTGAGATTCTCGAGCTCATATATAAATTTCATTGTATTGTGAAGCCTGTTACTTGTACTTCAATAAACTGATGACACGAACAGTTAATTAGGAAACATAATTACAAGTTTGGTCGGTTAATTAATGGACAGAGGATTCGGTATTAAAGAGCTTCAATGTTCTGCGCAAATTAAATATTCGGTAGAAATTACCGGTGCACTGGTTATATTAAACATAAATTTGCATTTGTTCCTGTCATCTTGTTCATTTTTATAAACCGTCCGTTCGTAAATGTTTCCTTCTTCTTTGAATTTTTATAACGATCGCACATTTTATGATTTTTGCACAAAGTTTTTAAGAGCGTTCAGTTTCATTTCTATTAACGCGTTTTGTATTAAATTCTTCCTCAGAGGATTTCAAACGAGTTTGTCCAAATTTTTACGATATTTTAAATTCTCTTTTTACGTTCATTTAATTTAATCAATTTTAACAATTTCCAAATTATAATGGATTTTAGCTTGTTACTGATTTTTTCACAAACCGAAAACGCGACAAACGAGAGCGCGACTTCACTGTCTTCAATACTGTCTAAATGCAGGCCATTTGATCACGTGTCGTTACTTTCATTAGTTGACTGAGTGAACGTCATTGCGGATAAACGAGATCATTCAACAGTAAAGTATTGATTATTCTCCACTTAGTTTCATCGTGTTTCAGGTGTCTTTCTCTTTCTATTCTCATTTTTCTCCTTTTTCCATCCTCGCGTTTCGCCATCAACATAAATCGTCTCGTCGCCGTGTTTCGCGTGCGTTCACATTTTCCCTCGCGGAGAAGTGCATTAATTATTAATTGTACCGCGTGAATTATAAGATTGGCATTAAATGATCGCACGCCAGACACGGGACTGGTCTCGAGCCGGAAAAATCTTTTATTTCGCGACTATTTACAGCGGCCGCAGGACAAGCGAATGAATAAGTGAATCCTGTGAATTAGAATTTTTTGGAATGGCACGATGAAGCCACGGAATTAGCTTTCTTATGATTGTAGTACATTTTAGAAGTATTTTAATTTTGTTAACTGCGAATTTGATCGCTATGCGTTGCGATAGTAGAATGTTGGATGAATTATTAAATAAAATTGAAATTTTGTTCTGATTCTATCAACCTCCAACCTTATTTTAGCTTTTCTACCTTATTTTATTTTGCAGATTTATTTTCCCTGATTATTCGATATCTGTAAATTAGATTTATATGCATATAGTATTAGGAAAATATGAACTTTTTAAAATAAAATTCAAATTTTATTTAGTTACCCACGTATTCAAAATTTTTTTTGATTTAATTATTCGAGAATTTTTTCTGTAATTTTATTGTACACTGAAAATTGTATTAGAAGTATCATACAATCATATTGTACGGCCGTGTAGGAGAAAAATCTTATATGCATTCGTTTTGTTGTCGATTTATAAGTAGCCGTTCTACCTCTTGAACGCCACAGGAAATACTTGTTATGCGTACTTGGCGAGAAATGCATTCATAGTCCATATTCGAAAAGTTCATTCGCTCCTGTACGCTTAACTTGAATACTTCTCCCTTAAATGAGAAATTTGCCCTGGATCATGCAGCGGCGGCTAACTAAAGAGGGCTTCTAGTTTTGTAGTTACTAGATTATTATAGCTGCTTGCCGTTATATGTATGTTGCCTTACAAAAAAACAAGGAGTTTTAAAGCTACACTGTTAATCCTGTTGCAGCCTTTGCCCCGTTTTTAATGCAACGCTATCTTTTCGTCGAAAATATCTTTTTATTAAAGGAACATATGCACAAATGGTTGTTAATATATACGTTTTCTCGTGTCTTAATATCTTGTTTGAATTTGTGTTTTTTTTTAAAGAAACGATTTTTTAAATAAATAAATTTTTAATACATTTTTAAATAAGAGAAGGGCGTTATTGTGACAAAAATATTATCAAAATAGTGGCTGGGTTAAATTCATCTAAATTACAGCAACATGTAATGTAAACATTGTTAATATTTAGTAATCAGTTAAAGCAAATCCCTGCTACAACTGTTTTTTAAATAAAAAGAAATCTCGTGCATACATATATTACAAAATTCCATTAAAAAGGTCATCCTCGGGGAATCTCATTTAATTCCTCTAGTACTGTACGGTAGTATCCTGCTGAAGAAATATTATACAATATTCTGGGAATATTACACCACGCAGTTACATTAAAAAGCTTCGCTACTTAGTAATTCACTGTACATTACCTGTTTCACAAACACGTGACCTTAAAACAACAGAACGAAGCTCACGTACCTTTTTAATAGTGCATTAAATATTATAAAATTCTGTCTGCAGAAAATATACTATAAAATATTATTACGCTTCTATTTCCAACATTGAATATTATAGAAATTTAAACTAAAAGCGAATAACGCTATTACAAATTGCCGAGCTCGAGGTTCGCCATCCTAGTAGATACTGGAAATTCACTAAAAAGAAATCGATCGAGATCAACCGTCGAGGACTGGCGAAAGCTCTCCTCGCGAGCAGTGTAAATATTAGAGCATCCGATGTGGAGAGTACTTCGAGCCGGCAAATCGAGTACCTGGCTCGATTGATATTCGACAATTATCGTCGAACGACTTCGATTCTAGATACGATCGTGCGCGCATTGCCTTTAATTATTGCGATTAGCAGCATATCGCTATTATTCCCTGATGATGCGAATGCTCAGTGAATCCTGTCGATCAGACCCCATGGGTAATTTGGAGGGTTGAGCCGAGACGAATGTCAGGCTGAAATGAATCAACTATGTTAAGGTTACGACGCGACGTGTCTCCGTGTCTCTTGACGCTTGAAACGTGACACGAAATGTACGTACAAGATGCTGCAAAATCCTAAAATTTATAGGCGAATATCGTAGCTTCGAATTGAAAATTACAAATTTGACACGTTCATTATCGCCGATGTAAAATTACGTCTTCCTACTACGCAAGGTGAAATTGTGTCGTTTTACGAGATGGCAAGCTGGATGAAAAAATAAATTCTCTGAAATATCGTCTCGTAAATCATGGCCATTTGGAACGTTTAACAAGCCACATCACTAAACGCTCTAATTAACTGCGCCTAATGTTCCCGTCAATGGTGCGTGATTAATCGTTCCTTCAGAATTTCCCCGTCTCTCCTCGTACAGTTATTGCGTCTGAATAACATCCGCGAGTAAGTTTCCGTTGCCGCGAATCGTCAATTGAAAACACGTCAATGCTCAGTAGGGATTCGTGAAATTGGCTCGCAAATGTGCTCGTGGTTCGCATATTACAGGGGAGCACCCGCGATTTCATTTTCGGCGTATCGGTGATGCGTAGCCATCGGGATTTCCCTCTGGACCAACTTAATACTGCCTCATCGGTATCAACCGCAAGCCATTAAATAGAAATAAAGCTCTCTTACAAGATACCAGTCACTCGACTCAATGTCGGAACACGCTGTTCGTTAATGTATTTCTATATACGCTGCTTTGAGTTGTGCAGTCGTTTGACACAGTGGAATTCTTGTATTTATCTGAATTTCATTTACTACGACGAAATTTTAGTTAGTACGTATTTGATTTAACGTTTTCGTTGCTAGATATGCTTTACCTTGCTTCAATTATTTAAATGGACACAGTGCATGAATATTAAAACAAAAGAGGTGCCTTTTGATGCAACGATACACTTTCATTCGACTATTTTATCGTTCAGGCCAGTCATATATTTATAATTCGCTATGTTATATCTGCTTGTTTTCGATTCGTCGGATGATATTGAAAATGTAGCCAACGAATTTACCGTGCCATTAAATTATTTTGACTTTGAGGTAAAAGTTGTGAATAAAATGGGACGAATTGGGCGAGCGCAGAAGGTAGAAATCGTGGAAATTACCAGAAGCATAATTGGTGTTTGCGCTTGGGCGGTGATCGTTGAAAAGTTCACCGATGTTTCCGATATTACGTTAAACCCGTTTTATTTGCATGTTGCAGTTGTATTCTGTTTCTGCCGCGTAATTAGATATTAAACCGACATTGAAATATTCGCAGAGAACATCGCCGAAAGCTCGTGAAACAAGGGAATCGCGGCAATTTTAATCGTTCCGTGGAACTCGTACATCGTGAATTAACTATTGCTGCGTTCGCGAGATTTTTCCCCATAACTGAAATATCTCCTCTCGTTTTCGTTCGAACTCATCACCTGTGTCTGGAATAATTCGTTCAATTTTGATTACCACATGCCTACGAACTATTCGTTTTTCTAAGAATATTTAATTTTCCCTTCGTTTCTTTCTTTTTTTTTACGTATTTAAACTATGTCTCTTTCAATTCGTCTTTATAGAATTCGATATACAATTTGTATAGATTCGATAATCGTGTAATTGTTTCTCTATCATCGTTTATTGTCAAAAATGAATGTAATTGAGACGATGAATTGGAAGTATCTATGGACCTATCCGTAACGGCGATTCGAAATTATTAGCTTTGTCAATACGCGATTGATAGCAGAAATCTGGGACACTATTTTTGAATGCCAAATATCGATTAATGTAAACTAGTGTTAAGTGAAGTATAGAAATACTGTAGTCTATATTTAGAACTGGAAGTGAAATAAAACAGGGTCGGTGTCCCGGATCCTCAAAATCAAGCGACTTACCAAATTTGGTTACGAGCAAGATTTAAATGATCTACATATCTTTTTTTGCTGGATCTAACGTACACAATACTTTCCTATTTTTTCGTTATTATATCGGAGATTAATGTCGTCCAGTGTCTCTTAATACGTATACAAGTTTGATTATTTCAAGTGTGCAAAATTTAAGATTGAATATTCAGCTTAACTGGCTCAAACAATTCCACCTTTCTACATTTATATGACATCAAACAAAATATACACGCACACATAAAGGACAAAAATAAAACAGGAAACTTTTATCTTTGCCTAAAGTCACAGTTCACCGGACAACTGACAGCTCAATCAGAGAATGCGACAACATCGAGTGAAAAGCACACTGTGGCGGAAAACAGGTTGAGCCATAGAGACTAACGTTTGTAGCCGTTTGATCTTCGACTCGACAGAACGAGATACACTTCCGGCTGACCTGTCGTCGTTTCATGCGCCATCCACCGTATCATTTCTACTAGCAACCCCTTGCTCTTTGCTCTTCTGAGTTTTTGCGAACGATACAAACGAGGGAATTAACATCGTCGTTGCGGCGTTTCCAATACGAATCGTTTCACGCGATATTGGTTCAGAGTTGGGAGCGCGCGAGTTAAGGGCGAGACGAGCGCGCGAACGAGAGACTCGCAAAAGCCAGGCTTGTTCGTGAGAAACGATGCGAAGTAATTAAAAGTCGATAGAACCTAGTGCCCTGCTCCGCGCACTTTCTTTCACTCCGTCTCCCATTCACTCAGGTCTGTTTCTCGTTGCCTAGTCGCGTGCACGCGCGTGCATTCACGCCCAAATCGTGTCAGATATTCGCGTCTTAAAGAGCATTCGAACTTTCGTGTCGCTTCCTCTGATGTATGGCCATGTGTGTTTTCCAGGTATTAAGTTTATAAGTACGTTTTCAATGGCTGCTTTGTGGGGAATCTGTTGGGTATGATGTTTGTTCGAGAACGATGTTCTGAGCAGAGACGCGTGTTAATACAAATACCGCTGACTAACGTAAGCTAAGCAAGTTTTTCTAGTATAGATAGTAGGATGGTTTCATATAGTTAATAGTAAAAGACAGACTGCGTTATAACGTATTAACGCACCCGTTTTCCTAACTTAAAGTGAAAGAAGAAAGCTAAAGTTTTATCACTTTCGTTCTGCCATCTTCGTTTCACTGCCTTGTTCATTGCGTGTTTTTCATTACTTTCAGCGTCTCGTTATTTTATTTTTTATAAGTCCGTTACTTCACTCACGTCATTCTGCTCTATAATATAAAATACAGAATAGAATAGCACTTATTAAAGCCAACAACCGCGTAACGAGTAGCTGTCTGAATGAACCTATGGCCCGCATTATACATTCGGAACAGCCAATATAAACGAAACTCTCGAATACACAACGATGCGTCTCTCCCTCTCTGTTACCAGTGATTCCTGCAACGCGGAAAATCCTACAAAATTAACTCGTTCCGAATTCTGAAAAATCAACGCGGCTAAAGTGCAACCCCATAAAAAGACGTCTTTTTTTTTTATTCGTCTCATATTAATAAAAGTTGGCGTGTGGAATGTAGAACAACCGCCACAGTAGCACGGGCTCTATATTTCTGCTTTATTTGTGGCATAAAACGGACAATGGTAGTTCTCTAGCGACGCTAGCGCTGGCCCCTAGCTACCTAGTGAGTTGTCGTTATAAAAAGCGTTCTTCTGCCGCCGCAAAATCGATACTGGCCTGTTTTATATACTTGAATGCTGACTTGCTGTGCCGGAAAACACGAGGGAAACCCGTTGATTCCGGTTATTTTCGTTATTAGAAGGTGGGCCACCGAGTTTTAGCGATCGTTGCAACGTTGCGGGGGGTTGTTTTGGGGCGAGGAGAAACACGGGAGTGTCACGCCCGTCACGTGCATTAATGGATAGGAAAAACGAGGGAGCTGGAGTTTTGGTTTATCAAACGACTAGAGCAATTCCATCGAAACGCAAAAGAACATGTCAGTCAGCCGAGTTTCTAGAGATTTTCCTTTTTTATAATATTTTGGTATACATTTTGTGATATTTGATATTTATTTTACTGTATTTATTAGAAGAGAGAAAAGAAGCGTAGATTTCATATTGAAAAGCGCAAAGGCTTTTTTTTTTTATTACGAATATTATTTGACTGTGAATTTATAGCACGTTTCAAAAATTGATTTGGTTTTCACTGATTTTGAATTGTTTTTTGTTGGCTTTCTCAGATTACTGCAGCTGCCAGCTTTGTCTTCCTAGAAGAAAATTGTTAAAAAGAGTAGAATTAAAAAATGAAGATACAGTTTTAGATAACTTAAAATGTTTCGATATTTTTTTCGTGTTACATACGTGTCTTTACATAGTCTTTGTTATCGTTGTTCAGGATAACGTCTCTCGGATTAAGCTCGGAAGCTTAAAGAGTTTTTCGTATTCTAGGTTAGCTATCATGGAGTACAAATTCTCACTGACGTCACGTTGCACGAGATACGTGTTAGTGAATATGAATACGGTCCCGCGAGTATGTGTTCATTTCGTTCTTTCCGACCGACAACGAGGGGACGAAATCGTACATCAAGGGGCACCAACTACGAATGATATTAGTTTTGATCGTCGTGTCGGACGAAATTTGTTATTTGTAACAACCAAATGCGATATCTGTATAAGCCTAAACTAAACGGCTTGAAATACGAATTTATAATTTGCAGAAATTCGAAGGTCTTCAATTGATATTCGGAAATTATAATTTGTGTAGAAATATAATTTTCAGAAATTGGAGTTGATCGCTTCTTCTGAGTGATACAATTATCCTCCACTGTCTCGTGATCTTTAATTTTCTTCGTATTGTGATCGGTACATTTCTTTTCCTTTTATTCTCGTTATTTCCCAAGTGGATTTTCACACTATTAGCGTATTATTTTGCACGCGTATACACGTACCTTCTCACATCTCGATCTTCGTATCATAGGTGATGTAAAAAGGAGCGAAAAAGGAGCAGCGAAGTGTCGAACGTCACGCTGGAGTTTTTCTCACGATAACCTTGAATATCGAAAACTCGTTCGAGAGCTTCTGCTTTCGTATCATAATACAGCGTGGCAAGGGCTAGCTCACAAATCCAAGAATCTGTAACTATTGAACACCTCGTGTGCCACCCCTATATGGCAATCCTACCCTCGAGAAATACGCGGAGGAAAATGTCACGGTGCCAATAACGCGAGGAAACTTGAAGAAAACAATATTTCACTAGGCGATAAAATTTAAATAATCCTTATTTTTCATTTCTCATTTCTTCCGAGTTCTGAGTTTCTATATTTTTACCTGTATATAAATGCAATATTGACGAAATGTTTAACTAAATAGAACAGTGGAACTTGAATCTACTTATCTCCGAATAATATTATTCCCGTTACGTTTTCCTTTCTCGCGGAAGCGTAATATTAAAAGAAAAAAAAGAAAGAAGACAATACATTTTCTCACGTAAACTTAAAGCTACTTCAAGGTTAGATCTAAAAAAAAAAGACTATTCTAGGCAGCGTAGATGAAATTACCTAGCACGACAATTCAGTGTTACGTAAGATTGGAAAATGAGACAAGTTTCTTTCTGGACGAAGATAACAATCCGAATCTGAGAGAAGGAAACGAAGTAACTTCTTCGTGAAATGGCAGATAGCACGTCATGTTGAACGACATAATTTCTTGAAATTATTCGACGACCGCTCATCATTCTGGTCGCGCACGGTATCGATTGCAGCGTGTAAAACGTCCAAGGTCCTGCATGTGACTATATACGTCAAAGCAAAGAGGGTCGTAGCGCATAATCGATATTTATTCCCGACGTGCTTAATAGCGTCTAATTACTTTACTGGCGCGTGTCAGCGTCATCGGTCGATACATGGCAACGATGGAGGAAAGCCTGCTGTCCGATTACATATCGCACCATATCTTCTGAATCTGTCTATTATGAAAAAGTATTCTTCGATCGCAATTAGATACTTTTTAATGTTTTCACGATTTAATACGAGAGATTCGGACAAAACGTTGAACTCGACAAGAACATATTTCTTTTTCTTTCTTTCTCGAAGAATATTAAAAACAAAGAAATGAAAATTAGTATTTTCTTTTTAAAAATTTTTCGGTTTAGAAATTTCTAATTCTGCTGTTATGATCTAGGAACTTCTTTCTTGCTATAGATATCACATTTTTGAAAGTTCTGTCAGACGTGTTTCACTTGTAAGAAAATTGGAAATATGAGCGTTGTAATATTTGTGCGAACTGCAGGATGTTTCGATCGTACGAAACGAAATTTATCCAGGAACCGAATCTCTGTCACTCGTACTCCGTTCTCATGGAATTTATTGCCACGTGAAACAGCTTGAACAGATTGAAACAATCGAGCCTGGCGAGATTACTCCACGTTAATGGACCGATCCCGTCGCGATCTTCGAAACGATTCTACCGTCGTTCTAGAAAGCTTCCATATATTCGCAAAGGAAAATTGGGTCTTTCCACTAGGAAGTTTGGAATTTTATTCTGGCGATCTTGCGCGAGTGAGCAAACTGGGTGACAGGGTCACGGGAACGTATGTTAATTTTAGGGACGAAAAAAAGTTTATAGATTCTATTTTGTAATACCATTGTTTCCTTAAAAATATAAACAAAGTTGATAGCGAGATCGAAGAAAAATGAAAACATAACTTATCTTTATAACATCGATATTTATTCCATCTGCTGGAATAACCACCTGATCCTTTTCTCGAAAAACTTTTCTTTCCCAGTAATGAATTCCTTCAAGTACTCTTTTTTCAGTACGCCTCTTGCATATTTAATTTCTTGTCATTAAAGAAAGTTTCATGAAGACCAGAATAAATAATAGTGGAGTTGCGCTATACCCGATGAATAGAACGGGCAGGGTTGAACATTGCAGCTAAGGCTCAACGTCTTTCGCCTGCGTTTCATCGATACACCAAACTGTCTTTTAACTTAACCTGTCTCATGATATTCTTTCTATTTCTATTTTTAACCATCAGTCCTTGATTTTTCTCTAATTAGTAGATAGTACCTTAATAGTATTAGTAGTAACTATTAGATAGTATCTTAATAAGGTTTCAGTATTTAACGTGAGTTATCGATCAAATGATATTGCTTCGTAGCTTCTGAATATTACTTGATCTTTTCTAGTTTCCAAGTAAATATAACAATCGTTTTACGACTTTGAAAGAGAGCGTAAGTAAAAATGTGTTAAAAATTTTGTCCATCTACTTGGTTCATGCTCTCAATTTGATCTTCGTATGATGAACATCAGCTGTATATCTATGGCGTGACAGTTTCCGTACTAAATAACGTAAAAGGATTTTAGAGACGACGTTCGTGACGCATGACCAGTTTGCACGCTTGAATAAGGTTCGCCTTGCATTTCCCTCAAGGGCGGTTTTCGCCCGAAAACACCTCGGAATTGGCTCGTTAGAGTGGTCGGTTATCACGCTAGACGCTTCTCGCGCCAACATCCACTCCACGGAGATAAAGGGCCAGTTCGATTACGTGTGCATCGTATTAGTTTTCACGGGATCAATGATTCCTCCGTGAGTTGAACGACTCTACGATGTTCGATTCGGCTATTTCGTGAAAAGGTTTCGCTTTCCACCAATTTCCATTGACCTCGGTGCCCGGAATTCGCTTTGAGATTCATTCGTACTTGGATTTCGATTCGTTTCGTTTCAAGTTGTTTGACATACTCGCTTCAAAGTACAGCTACTTCATACTTGAAATCACACTATTTTTTCTTCACCAACCAAGTGTCTTCGTTTGATACGATATTGCAATAGTTCAATGAATTACGATGCCTCTCCCTCGGGTTTTCGTTGTAACGGAATTTTATTGATTTTCGATATTTTTTTATGTCTAAAATTTATATCGTTGCCTTCTCTATTTGCAGACGAGTTTATAGCATAGATTTTGGTATCGATTTCGAGGGCCGTAAACAAAGATGGAACGAGCGTACCAATTTATTTGCAAGTAATAGTTTTTTCTCGGAAAAAAAGGCACGGTATAACTTTTACTGCATAAACACGACTGGTTGTTCCATCCGTTTTATAAAGTATCGTATCGATCGTACTAATCCCGCTTGTTTTATATTTTCACATTTACGTTTCTTTTTTTCACGCCAAAATAATACGCTTACCTCTTCAATTTCACTCATAAATATTGATCGATATACGTACCTATGTTTATTACGTTTATTATCTGAAATCATAGTCAGAATGTGTATCACAAATTTTTCTATATTTTTTATTTTTTCTTCTTTTTCTTTGTCTCTATGTTGCGAATTTATTTTCGCTATGAATCTTTTTTCAACTATCGAAGCTATAAAATTTGTCTTTAGAAAGATTTTAAGAATTTTGCTAATAAATATGGAAGGAAAAGAGAAACACTGGTAAGGAAGTTTACTTTGAAAACGCGTGTACGCGTCTATACAAATAGGGCGAAGAAGGAAAAAGAGCGAGGTCACAGGAAAATAGACCATACCGCTTCGACAAAATAGAAATTACGGCCGTGTCACTAGCGTGACACACCCTGTACAATTAAAAAAACTAGCTCAACGATATATGTATAAACGGACAAGAGAGCCCATTGAATCCCACGAGCAACCTCGTTTACGTTACCGGTTCTATCCGTTTGGCTAGTAGAAATTTTCTGCCAGACAAGCAAACAATCGGACCAGTTGAGACAGTTTAGAAACGATCGAGGAATATTGGCACGAATCGGCGGACCGGAAGTTCTGGCGATGTTAAGCGTTCACCTAATCGGGGATTGTTCCCTTCCTATGCGCAATCGACCCATGAACGACATAATTCGGCTATTAATGCGACGAGTAGCGAGGCGAAGCATCGATTTGCTTGTCCAGCTACCGGTTCGCGTAATGACGCATACGTGTGTATTGCGCCAAGCGCGAATTACATACCGAATAATCTCGTCTGTCCAGGTTCGATTTCTTGGTTTGCACACGGTGCATGGGGGCTGTGAAATCACGGTAGGCTGTTTGAATGAAACACACGCGCGTTTTCATGAAAGGGATGAAGAGGGCTGACCGATGAAACGATGAATGCCATTTCTACTTTACAAAACTCAATAGCGAGTGCTCGTCGAAGCGAGTAAAGGCGAGCAAAAATTCCACCGAACAGGTCCCTTCAGCTACGCAATATACTTCAAAATTGGCTAACTTTGAAATACCAACTCGTCATGCCCGTGATCAAAACTCACCTTTTTTTTCGTGCTTTTATTCGTTGCACGTCGCTATATCATATTTTTTCCTGCTTCACGGTACAGGCCTTCTCGACTCGTTGTTTATTCTCTACATTCGTATCGATGTATCATTTTGAGACAACTTCAATATTTGCAATAGTATAAATAAATGAAGTACGAGCATCGAATTGTTTTTTTCTCTCTTTCTTTTCTGGTGATCTACTGACATGGAAGCGTTGGGTGCCGAACGTCGAATTAGCGTTACGTCAGCTTGCCGCGACATTCGCAAGCGCACGTGGTACGTTGATCCGAATAATTCCCCAAGTTTCTGTTAGATAGTATTCTCGCGATTATCGCGTCCTCTACCTGTGGAAACCAGCTTTATCCCTAATCTAGTGGTAAAGGACCATGTTGGTACGGCAGGAAACCGTTTTCCAGAGAGTCTGAGGGAAAGGAAGTTCTTTATTCGTAGTCGATTTATCGATTTTCTTTCTTTTCTAAATTCTTATATTAGATATCCATTAATTCGTTTTATTGAATGTTGTAACTTTTATTATTATTAACCATTTATTTCATCAAGTACATATATTAATTTTGTAATAAAAAATATTACTATTGTACGGACTGTAGGTAATTCCGAAAAATATTTTACCGGTCGATGGTACAGAACGCTGCTGCTTACCGACTAGTAACTTTTCTGCTTTCTCCATTGGCAGCACTATCCGTAGTACCATCACCGACGAGGAATACTAGTTACGAACCGGTAGACCGTCGAGACCTACCTTTTCGTGTTCCACGTTTTAGGGGTTACCTGATTCTCCCATATCATTTTTGTGTCACATGCGACGTTATCGATTCAGTATATTTGTGGTTTGAATTAAAACTAACGTCTTGTTTGAAATTACAAATAAAATATAGGACAGGATATCCTAAGATGCACGTATCCCACGACGTCCTTACGATATCCCACAGCTTCCCACGATACGTTGAGAGTTCAGTCTAGATTACCAAAAAGTTCTGAAAAGAATTTTAGATAGACTAGACCGGATTGTATTAAAGTAGTCTTAACTCGATATCGTTTTTTCAAATAGTAATACTTGGAAATATTAATATTGATACCGTTTCACAAATAGTAATATATTTCTTTTTATAGTAAAAATATAGTAATAAATATAGTAATAAATATAGCAATATATATAGTAATAAATATAGTAATATATTCATGCAAGATTTTGTTTGTTCTAATTCCATAATCAGGATAATAGTTTAAATATCATAGATTAAGTGGTATAAATTAATAGCCTGAAGGTTATTAGTTCATAGCGTAAGTGTCATATATTGATATATGAAGATTTTCTACTGATAAATGTTATCAATTATTATCGTAGACGCTATAAATTAATAGTAGTTTAATTCTTACAGATTAATAGTATAAATGTTATAAATTAATAATTAAATTGTTAAGAAGTAAGTCAAGGTGTTCTTCCTATCTCTACCGTGTGGGAGTTGAAACAAAACTCTTTTTCACTCGAACTTTGCTTTCGCAAATGGAAAATCAGTTTCTGATTAAAGACATTTTTAAACAAAATCCTGTAACAATTAGCGCATTGTCGTCCATCAATGAAAGTAGACATTCGCTAATGAATCTAATGAAAACTGGTGCCTCTACCATCCGTCAAAATGAAAAAAGTCATCGCGACTTGACGTCACAACGAATTCCAGGTTATACGGTTACACGTTTGAACGTCGCGTTACCATCGTTTAATCGAAATTCGATGTCGGTTCTTTTACATCTATACTGGGCCAGGGCAATGTAAAGTGACGGTAAAAAGATTTTGCTCGATCATAAGCCCTGCTGTAGCTAGATAATATGTGATATGATTAAAATCAATCGGTTCTAATCCTTCGATAGTGTACGCAATCTAACTTTTTTCCGCTCATTTATCCGCTTTAAATATTAATATGAAAATATCCTGAACACCCGGGGAATCCCTGTAGGTTTCTAATTAACGTGGCTTCCACTGAGGGAATTCGAACAATGCTCTAGCTCGTTTGGTAGCTTTAAATACGTGATGTATTCGGTAAAACGAACCTTTCTGTCGCAATGGCGTGACAGGGATCATTTCTCTTTGCCACCGTTTCTTTCGCATTTCATTCTTTTTTTTCCTTTTTATCCCTATTTTTCTTTTAGTCCGAAGCTGTATTTTTATTTTTTCTTTCTATACGTACGTTGAAGGAATTTTCAGATTTTTTTCTCTTTTCTTGTAATTCGCTTTTACTTCTGTTCGTATTCTTTCTTTTTATTTCTTTCGTTTAGTAGTTCGATGCAGTTCGTGTTCATAGAACTTGCTCGGTACCACCGTTGGTTTCGAGATCTCTTTCCGTTACGCCATCCCTGAACCATTGTTTTGAAATTCTTCTGACGTGCCGACGGCGCGGCTGAAACGGCCGAAAGCCAATCTTACTGCAGCGTAAACGCAAGAGTTTATTTATGCGGATTCGGTGTAGCGAACAAGAACTATCGCTTTGATTCTCGTAGCAGTATCCTGGCTGTATTGTTACGTTAAGAAAAGCAAGGCAGTTGAAGAGAGATAAATATTAATGGTGGTCGAGAGTTGGTCGACGAGGGATTTCTTATCGGTGGCGCGCGCCGGTTATTTAAAAGTTCGTTCGCCAGCATTCGATGCTTGCTTGTAAAAGTGTTGCATGAAATGCGGTGGTGGTGTGTTCTGAATAATAATAATTTCTGAACTCTATCGATCTTGAGGAACTCTGGAATCTCGTTCATTTGAATAGTCCAGATTCGCGCATATTTCGAAGATTCTTGGAAGATCGGAAGGATAATGGAGATCGGTGAATATTTGCACAAGAAAAAGTAATTTCAACTTCTATTTCGCTTATATGAGAAGATTTGAACTCCTTGCTACTAGATAAACTCTATGCACAACCAAAAAAAGGCGAGCAGTTACTAATGAACGAAATTAAAGCACTTTGCATGATGGTAGACTTTTCGACCCTTTTGTAAAATGTAAATTTTTATAAAGGTACACAGACGAGAGCTTGGCACAGAAGACGCCTTTAAACGTTGAAAATTCAAAGTCATCAGATCGACACATTCACGTTTTAAATATGCTTTCGCTGAAAAACTACTGACCTGGATATCAAAAAAGGAATTTGTACAGCCGCGTATACGTGCCTATGCACCAACACTATCAAATTGGAAGTAACTTTTTTGGATAAAAATACGTTTACGCCACTTGTTACACAAACTGTTATCGAAAAAGAAAATGAAAAAAGATAAAAACGCGGATGGTGGAAAAAAACCAAAACTCTCGAAAGAAACGCATCAAATATTAAATACGAGCGTTTTAAGCAGCAGACCACTTAATCCCAGCGATGGTTGTTCCCACGTTTTTGTAATTTTCCTGGCAGACGCGGACTCGGCGAAATAACTGGCGGGGGTGCTGCCGCGTTATTCGGTGCTCCAATTCGCCTCTATGATACCACTTTGTCCTTCTCCTCTGGCCTTTTTACTCTTTCTTCTTTTTCTGTTTTTCTATTTCTCACTTTTTTCTCCATTTTTCCTTCTTTCTCCTTCTTGCTCCCTCTCTCCCTCTCCCCTCCCCTTTTTTTTACTTTCTTTCGTTCGCCTGCCTGGCTAACGATGCTAATGAGCGACAACCGCCCCGAGAAGTGGCGGCCCATATTAACACACGCCCCCTTTCCGGACGAAACCAGCGAGCTTCGTAATAATTACATGCAAATACAAACAATTATTCGGCCAACGGAGCGCGAGGATACGGGATCTGCGTACAGAGTGACAAGTGGATGCTCGCGTTACGTGCTTTGGCTTCTCCGTTCTCTCAACCGCCGCCTTCTCTTTCGTTGAGATATCTTCATCCTCTGGTTGAATTTATGCCTCCAAGATGCTATGTATCGTGTGAAACTCTTGGATTCGGCAGAGGTCTCGAAAAGGAAATAGAATATCCTGTTGATGCTATCCTGTAGATGTATTTAATTCTTTGAAGCACCGAATGTTATTACACATTCCGAGAAACAAGAATACAACCGCGTACATTTTATTTTGTCTACCTGAGATTGGACATTTTTTAATAGTCTGCACGTAAGCTCTTGGCGGGAGGAGTCTCCGATTTGTTGGAAAATTCCGCCGGGTTAATTCACGCTTAATAGAGGAATAAAACGAAAGCAAGTTGTTGAATTAAACGGGTGGATCGACGGAGTGCAGACAGAGGAAACAAGAAACGAAGGAGAGGATTTTCTAAAGGTGAATGGAAGTCTTAATTAACACGTGGGAAAAATAATTTGTTTCGCGAACGATATCCTGAATATTTGATGATCGCCGTTGGGAACCGTATTAAACACAGGTCATTAGATTTTAATCCAAGGTCATCGATATTCCTCCGCATTCAGGAAAGTGATAAAAGCGTTTAATCTCGAAATCAAACACAAACAGTTCTGACGATATAACTCTGGTTGACAGCGAATTAAATTTTAAAATTGCTCTCCTGCCAAAATAACTATGACTTATCCATACTCTTCCCCTGTGGTTTTTGAACGAAAAGTCAATTTTTATGATACGAGATTATTCGACGTTAATATTCAGTTTAATGTGTCTAAAATTTAGGATTCGAATGGAAATTAAATTCTCAAATGATAAATCTCTAGTAAATACCATTGTTCGACGTCTGTATAGCTGGATATATTTGGAATCTGCCGACAATATAACGTAACAACGTTACACGTTCGTGTCGAGATGCATTTCCGTGTGCTGCATGCATTTCGAAATATTTTACGAGACGATCGAAAGGTTTGGGTCAAGCGCACTTCCGGCATACCGTATATAACCTTTTTGCAAATAGATTCTTCGCATAGCAGCCATAGGAAGGCCAGGCAGGATTACGTGTTTGCAAGCTCCATCTGAAACGTGCAATTGCACAACTTGGAAATGAGTTCTGTCCAATACGCACGGCGGCTACACACCGTGTTTATTACCGTGTCCCTCTCTCCATCGTTGTTTCTTTGAAATGAAACCGCCCACCCCTGAGGGATTCTCTTCATTTAAATCGTAAAAAAAATAAAACGTTTGGCGCGGTGCATCGTCCACGTTCCTGTTACATCCGGGACGCGTTTTGAATATCGAACGAATTGAAGAAGAACCGTGTGAAAGGGCGAGAAAATGGCGCTTAGAAATTCGTTTCGTTGTCACAAACCTGGAAATGATTTGCAGTTTTATGCGAAATTGAGTATTTCATTCTAAGTCGATCGACTCCGCTTTCAGTAAAAATTCCATTATCTGTATCACGATTGACGTGTAATTTCTGGAACATATAGAACTTGTTTTTCGAATTTTGTTTAGTGCAAGAAGATGCATGCACAGTGTTGAAGTACATGGTAAACTTATAAAACCGATACGTGCAATGTCGTCATATTTTTTCTGCTTTTCATTTTTGCAATTGGTCAATACGATCGAGCAACTTATCTGTTCATTCGTTAGATTTCTCTGGAAACGAATGAAAGTAGTAAAAAATATAATAATTTTGTGTTGTAATTTAATATAAGTGTTCTAATTTTTTATAATAACATCGCAAAGAAATATTTGTCGTTTTGCAACATTAGAAAATTACAATAAGCAGCGCAGAAGTTATAAGGGAAGGTTAATGCAGTGAATCGGAAATTATATAATTTAATTAAAAGCAGTATAAAATCGTTGTAGTTAGATAGAAAGAGTAAAAGTTTTTTAATTAACACTGTTAAGTGAGCCTCTATTAACTATTTTAATAGCCTACATTATTTCGATTCTTTTACGAGGGAAATTTTCAACAGGACGTTACGGTATAATTTCTGATCGAGGTCCGTTCGCGAACGTAAAATTGCTTTTTAACTCATGAATACTAATATATTACTCGCACGTTATGGCGACCGTCATAAATGACTGGTCCGAATTAACCTCGTATACTATCTACGATGGTCAAATTGAGAAACTTTGTCCGGTTATTAAAACGACTATATTTCGAACGTTCAGAATATTATTTGGACACGAGCACAAAAAGCTTTAACAAAACATCAATTGTTTAAAGTTGAAATTCTATAGTTTTTATTCTGTCGATTGCCATTTACGATAAATCGAAACGATAAATCTGTCTGCGACGTTTTTTTACAGGTAAATTTTTACAGGTTTATAACACGTCTCGTTATATTTTCGTAAGCGTACAGTCCTTGCGTGCTGTCCAAAGCGACAAGTATAGCGGCACAATCGAGAATCTAGCGTAGCCGGGAAAAATTGTTTTCATTTGGAAAACGTCGGCAGGCCGTCGCGGCCTGTCGAAATAATCCGACTCTATCGATCAAAGTTTCTGTCAGCGACAATGCGGCGGATCGCCACGCGGAGTTTCAACAATACGTCGAGTCGCTTGACATTTTCGAATGCACGTTGCAAACCTAACTGTAGATTAGAGATGCACACATTGTTCCCTGATAGCCTATTGTTTAATACGTCAACTCTACTCTGACCGAGCTGTGAACGTTTATCGGCGCGAGCGTAATTAAATGGCCTGATCCGATCGCGCGTTCACACGCGATTTTATAATTTTCATCTGTTTTCATTCGCAATAAAAATCCTGTTCACTCTTCCTGTAGTCTTTGAGAAATCTTGAATTGAATGGTCTCGAGTGTAATGGCCAATCGATGACAATTTACCGATCTTCAAATGACTTTGAATCATGAACCATTTTGTCTTTTGAACGATCTTTCATTTCTATGATCTTACAACAAGGTTACGATCGAATAAGTTCATTTTCGATTCTTCTTCTTCTTACGTTATCTTTTTAGAAGGTGGAGTATCTATAAAAAAATGTATGCTGAAAATTCCTTATGGTAAATAGCTTTTTTCATATGGAAAAGAATATGTACTTTGAATCATACCGATACAGGTGCATGAATTATAACGTTGCACACGTTGAATAAAAATCTGCAATTTCAACGATAGCATTCCTCTTCCGAAGTGAGCGTTTCACTGTAGTTCTTCTACTCCATTTACGTCTTATTTCGATAAGTATATTGTATTTCGATTCCTATTCGAACAATCGCTAGGAAAAAAATTCAATAGAGGTTCGTTAACTCAACTTAGTCAATGATGGTTCTGTACCGATTTACATCTTGAAGAAAATACCCGTAGATCAATTTTGGAATACTATATGGATCCTTTTTATTCGCAAAACAAGCTTATACAACGCCGATAGAAAAGAAAACAAAAAAGTTCACATAGTATCAAGTATTAGCATATTCCTTTCAAGTTCTTCGAAAGATACGTGGCAATAGTCCAGTCGCATTTCGCTGAATCCCAGCTTGAAACCTAATCCGAACCACGGTCAGCATCGGCGTTATTTTCATAGAAATGGAAATCTCGTTCTTTTCGAGGGCGCTGTCGTCGACCAACTTCCGATAGCTATTCGCGGCGAAGGGAAACCCGTTCGTCGAGGATAGCCATCCCTCTATACGCCGCTGCGCTTTTCCTACGTACGTATACGCTTTCAAGCTCAGATAGAATTCTGCCGTTGTGGGTTCCTTCGGGATAAGGTTTCTCCCGACGACGCGTAATTGGAACAAAGGGAACGACGACGCGTGGAAAGCGAACCTAGGTGCGAAAAAACCAGAGAAGGGAAAGAGCATTTCGTATAGAAAAAAGAACGAAGAGAAGAAGAGAGAGAAAGAGTGTGGGAGCAGAAATGCGATAAGAGAAGAGAACGGAGTCGATTTGATTCGAAAGAAGCAGGTTTTTCAGCGTGAGACAAGGAGAGGAAAGTCGATTGAAAAAAGAGAGGAAAAGAATGAGAGGATAGAAACGCAGCGTTCGGTTCGGTTGTCGATACCAGATGCACGCTAACTGCAAGTATCGACCTAGTTTAAATATTCTCAACAGCCGCGGTGTCCTCTTCAATAATTCATTTGGAAAACGTCATCGTATCGGCCATTTATAATGAGGCCGGTGAAACTACGCCCGCCTCGAAACCGTGTCAACTATGCCTGGTCCCTGGAATTTCTATCGGCCGACATAGACGCGCGCGTCCCTCCCTCAGCCTGTCCTCCCAAACTTATGCTTCTTAGCATATCTTTCGAATCCCTTATTCGAGCTTCAACTTAAGATCCAGTTATAACACAGCGTTTCCCTCCTCTCTTGTGTTCTCAACAATTATATTATGGTACCATGTTAAGCTCTTTTCCTTATCGTCCAAGTCGTAATCCTTTCTAGAAGTTCTAGGAACATGGAGTTCTGGCATTCTTCAGAGCCAAGTTTTATGGTGTCTCGAGTTGTTCTATTATAATTTTGTGCTTAACTAGAGTTAAGACTGGTAAGGACTGTCAAGACATCTAAAGGGATTAAGTGGAATCCGTGAGGCGTAGAGGAAGATAATGATAGATTTTAAGGGAAACATTGAATTTGACGATTTATTGGGTTGACAACTAAGTAATTGCGGATTTCGTCAATATCGTCTAATGGCAAAATCCAAGTTCAGGGTGGCAACTAAGTAATTGCGGTTTTTGTCAATACCGACTAATCCGTATTCCTTAGTTGCGAACTCATTAAATTGCACATAAAATACATAAAGACCATCCATTTGATAGGGATCATACAAATTTGGCATCTTTGGGGATGGCAAATTAGTCGGTGCGCCGCTCAGGGTGGCAAATAGGTGAGTGCCAGACTTGAACTTGGATGTTCTAACGTTTGTAGCGCAATGCAGTTAAAAATTGTCAGATTATAGGTTGCAATTTGAGTAAAACCTGGTAAAACATCGATCATGCTATCGTGATAAGTGTTGATAAAATAATTGTTGTTGTGGTGGTCGATCTACATATCTCTGTTTCACGAAGAACTCGACGAGACCGCGAGGTTCCAGAAGATATATCCGGCTATGGCCAGGAAGTTCACCGGTGGAACGGCCGCTCCCCTTTCATTTTCTGCATGACATCGTTCGGCCGTGAACGATCTCCGTTCTTCAGCGCTCCAAGACCATTCGATTTCTCGACGTCGAGTTTATCGCCAAGTGGACGAAAACAATGACTCGTTCAACGATTTCTCTCATTCGCCCAAGAGATTCGCCCGACAGAGAAACTTCGAGTAGGTCGGGAGAATCGTCGAACGTGGAGAGAAAACGATAGCCGGAGAAACTATTTCTACACCGGTCTTCGTAGTCCGGATTTACAGTCTTAATTACTTTTAATTGTATTTTGCCCGCTAGTGAAACTCGATCGGGTTGCTCTGCTTCTTTTCTCTAGCCAAAGTTTTTTAAAACTTCCGAATGTTTGCAGAAGCATCTAGCAGAAGAGTATCACAGAATTTTAAGATATCGGTGTGATTAGCAAGCAATTCTTAAAATCCTCGTTCACCAAGTGTTCGTTACGAGTGCTAAATTTTCTGAACACTTAGATGGTTTTTCGGTCTAAATTAATTCGAAAAAATTCAAGTTAATAATTTGGAAGAATGAAGAATACAATCTTACGAAATATTCAAATTAATTGAGGTATTGACGATTTCTTCAAATTGACGACATATTACATGCAAATTTAAAACTGTTATAAAAATAATATATCAACGTGGTGTATGTTTGTACAGCACTTTAGATTGGAAATTGCCAATTAATTGGAGCTTTCGTGTTTTCGTGTGTGTATCAAGTGACTGTTGACCTTTTGTTACGACCGTTCGCGGAGAGACGCGGTCGCGAGAAAAACGCGTCAGCGAGAGGCGTAAATTCTCGCTACGATTCGGTTAATCGACGCCGCGAAATAGTCGTTCCCCTGTTTCGGTTAAGATAACAGAGGTGGTTAAATGAATATGACACAGTATAGTAAGTTATATTTCACCGTTTATTCTAACAACTTATAACGAAGGCAGTTACGCTGGTGCGTATGTACGAGATGAGTGAGTGACTGATCTACGGGTGTGTATACCCGGTCGAAGGATGTTCACCGTTCGAAGGATGTAAAGTCAGTGATGTGGCGGAGGAAAGCTAAGGATGGGTGTGTCTAGCGCTCGGGACTATCGGATTTGTTGGTGACGATTTTGGCTAAGAGAGTGAGGGAAATAGGCTTCGTTGTTAATTGGTTGAACGAAGAGTCTTAACCGCCCTCGAGGGAAAGTGGTTAGTGGGAGGAAAGTTGCATCATACGTGAGAAAAACTAACTTTCCCTTGTCAAGCTGTAGTAGACAATAGTCTTTAGAAATGCTTCGGAAACAGACGTTTGTTTGGTTTGAAGGACCTCTACTAGGAAATTCCTGAGATTTATGGAAGGTACTTGAGACTATTGAGGGTACGCAGTGAGTATCCGAAGACATCTGGTTGTCATCTTGCCCGCGGTGTGTGGCCTGGGCTAGGTAGAGTGTTACGCGACGTAACACCTTTCGTTCAGTGTTAAATGTAGAAATGTACTAATTATATAGCGGTTGGTCGAGTAAATTTCAGTGATCTTTAAATAACAAATTTGCAAAAAGAAACAGAACATACACGAGTGTTGCAAGGGTTAAAAAT
This sequence comes from Bombus bifarius, assembly GCF_011952205.1. Lineage (NCBI taxonomy): Eukaryota > Metazoa > Arthropoda > Insecta > Hymenoptera > Apidae > Bombus > Bombus bifarius. Next base: position 6,194,472 of record NW_022884914.1, on the reverse strand, counting down.
TGAGTTGATCAGATATAACTTGAAATAACGCAATAAAGGAAGGAGCATCTCACGAGAGGTATGAATGATTTGACCTGCAACAGTTCGCGCAAGATTGAATTTTACGAAATGAGTTTCGTTTGAAAAAGCAGAGATTTGTGATTGCACGGGCAGAGTTAGTTATTGTTCTTGCCGAAGGAATAGAGATACCTGTGGTGTTGATGTTTATGTGTTTGGTAGAGTATTAATTGTTTGTTGGTAGGGACATGTGTCTTAAGTTTGGACAGTTCGGAGTTTATAGCCGTGCAGAAGGCGTGGCGGTTGGGATTGTGGTCGAACGTTATCTTTGTAGGTTTTGTTGCAATACTTTATGGCTGTAATTTTACGACCAATTTTTCTTTTCAACGAATTATTGAATGCTTGATGCGAATGTTGAAGCTTTCGCAATTTTTTATTCGACTCGTAAAATCTTTAAAATTTGTTGGAAATTCCTTGAAGTCTGCTTTTAATGCTAGAACTAAAGATTAAAGGGTTGTTTCTGAAAGTTCGTTACTTTCAAGCAGTAATAAAATCTCGGTAAGAAGTTGGTAAAATCTCAGGAATCGCGGCGATACTTGCGAGTAAAAATATAGGAGCAGACACTATTACGTACTAACCGCTAAAAACACAACGTTCAGTTACAACAACTGTATAACAAGTTAGAAACCACATTCTAACAGTTTGATATATTTCGAACAACTCTCTCTCGAAATCGTTAAAAGCACCAGCAATTCCATGTTTTATATACGCTTCAAATGTATGATATTTTAACTGAAACTACATTCTGTCCATTGCATATTGTGTACTTTTTAATTAACAAAATATACGATGTGCAATCTGGTAGTAGAATCCAGTAATACGATGACTTCGTTCTATCGTTACTTTTTATTCTGTAAAACAGTTACTTCTCCTGGTTTCATTCGATTCAAGAATTGAACCGTTTCGATTAGTAGAAAACCGTAAAGAGATATTTTCTCAAAGATTTAAACGGTTTAATTTCCTGCCGAATAGATGGGCATTCGTGTTTGTCAGCTATGAATGATCTGACCGAACCATTCTTTTTCTACTTACAACGTTAAAGTGAATATCTTGTGGAATAGAATAAATTAGCTCCACTTTTTCTAAATTTCTTAACTTTTTTTGACTGTATACGAGATTAATATTCGGCTTAAGAAAAAAAGGATAATTGACTGACACTTCCATAATTTTATTTATTAAAGTATGATATAAATTATACATTCCAAGGGTTAAATATCAAAGAATATCTGTAACATCATCACTTCTCTCTAGCTTTTAATTTATGAAGTTGATTAGTAAGTATATCTTTTGACGATAAGTAGCTTACGCGTTTGACTTTCTGAGAAATCTTTTTTTTGTAGAAGTTTCCTTAGTGAAAAGATTTTGAACGTTGACTGAATCTGTATCAATGTATATCTTTTCCCATTTAAAAATAAATTCTTCCGTCAATTTTATTTATTAAAGTATGATATAAATTATACATTCCAAGGGTTAAATATCAAAGAATATCTGTAACATCATCACTTCTCTCTAGCTTTTAATTTATGAAGTTGATTAGTAAGTATATCTTTTGACGATAAGTAGCTTACGCGTTTGACTTTCTGAGAAATCTTTTTTTTGTAGAAGTTTCCTTAGTGAAAAGATTTTGAACGTTGACTGAATCTGTATCAATGTATATCTTTTCCCATTTAAAAATAAATTCTTCCGTCAACGTTGTTGTATAGCAGCGTGGTTACACGATTGCACGCTGATAAGCGCGAAAATGTATAATTGTTATGGTGAAAAGAAACAGCTCGAGGCTCGATCGCTGCCATTCGATCTTTCATCGCGGCTGTCCTCCCAGTGGAAATCAACCGGCAGTCCTCCTTCGTTCTCTGCCGCCGATGATTAGGATAAATTGAAGCTGAGATCCACGGATGCAGAGCCACCTTTATGCTTGCTCAATTTCTCGTTTCCAATATTGTCTGCGACTCCTCGTAAGCTTTTTCATCCCTCTCTTCCAATTATCCGCAAGCTGCCATGCCTGTTCCGTGCTTCTCGATCGAGAATTACGATTGTTGAACACGTGCCACTGTCGACACGAGATTCCATTGTCTCGCATAATCCTAGTAACGATCCTCTTCGCCCCTTTAGATTTCGTTATCTTTCTTTTATTCTTGACACGAAGTCTCATAATTCATGGGTGTTTTTTCCCATGGTTAGTTGTTGTTTTGTTATATGGTAATCAATTATAAAATGTATTAAGATATAGAAAATAGTTCTGTGCTTTTAGTATTACATATTTTGTTATGTGGAATTTAGGTATCTTACAACTGAAATATCTTCTAACGTGTTTATAATATTTAATTTTTGAAATAACACTATAAAGTTAACTATTGTGATTGTGATAGAGTTGAGAAATAGTCGTAAATAAATCAATATATAGTGATAATTAAAAATTTCACGATAGGAATTTGTTGGTGCGGTTTTTTTTTTATAAAACCTAAGCAAAAAAGTTCTTCTTGTAGGAAGTTAGTCAAAAGTGTATCCTTGATAATACATTTTTATTTAAATCGATATCTCAATTGGTTCTGAAGCACTATAAAGTGTAACGAATGTATCGAAGTCTACAGAACCATGAATGGCAGCCTGCAGCGGTCCGACCTACATTTTGTCCATGAAATAGTACGCTTAGTAGCATTATAGAAAGTATAGTATAGTAGCAGTATTATAGAAATAGTAAAAAGTCACGGACGCCGTCTGTCATTGATCAGAGCACTATTAAAGAAGTTGGGATTGGTCAGTGACGCGGTGCGGGTGAAAATTCTGAGCGTGCTAACGAGATAGAGATAGAGAAATATTGAAAAATTCGGCTCCTTTCAAACGATGGTATCTCAGCAACGGAAAGTCGGATCGAAATAAAACAGAAAGAAGTTTGTACGTGAAGATGTCTCCTCTCTGACGACTTCAACTATATTTGAAGATTTTCATTAGTCTTGAAACAATAATTGTTTAAATTTAGTAATTTATTATTTAGTAAATTTTAATAATTTAAATAGGCGTTACTCCTATATAATCTGGATAGACAAAAGAAGCATATAATAAAATACACGTTTAACTGTGTATTTTCTTCACATTTTAGCTTAATGAAACCACTGCTCAAGCTCCTGAAACGATCTACGTAAAACCAAGGGTACAAAATCGTTTTTCACTGACTGATTCATATCTTATGCGATAACAACTAAAAAAATCATTTTATTTTTTCATTTCATGTTTTCGATTCATGTTTAACAAGATTTTCGGTGCAATGACCAACGGCTGCTAATTCTCATTATACAAATCAAAGTTCGTATATCGACCATATTTCCACGGAAAAATATTCACCGGTGTATCCGCATGAATCTAATGAACATTACAAGCGTAATTATTACTCGCTGGATGCTCGAATAATTCTGTGAAGAAGAAATTCATATTTTTCCCTTCCACTGGTATTCAATTCGATACATACGGACATATTCTCTTTCCTTTCTCTCTCATAGAATTTTCTGGCGATGTACTCGGTTATTCCCTTGGAAACGGTTCGGTCCTACGGGCGTTAATTAAGTTTCTGTTACGCGCACATTCGACTCGCCAGCGTAGCGTATGGAAGAACGAAATTTAATACGGATTCGCGATTAACGGGGCATTATGCGGGAATTTTCATTTCGAAATGAATTCTGCGAATTTTCAACCGGACGTCGAGCCATGATTTCAATTAAAGTTCACCTTGAACCATCAGTTTTCGCGCGTCTCTCGATAGATAATTTGATATCGTTACTTTGTACTCGGACACCATTCAAATATATCTCCAGGCGGCCATGATTACTCTTGCGCTAATGCCTTTTTCGATATTAAATTAAACTGCGACTCGCAATTTTCTAGTTGTCTGCTGGCAGCCAGACGATCCTTTCAATTAAGCATATTTTCGACTTGTTAAAGGATTATATAGTGATTCAAAGCTGAGAAACGTAGTTATGTTTTTCTCGTATTTTATTTGATTCTCGAATGGCGTAGACTGCTCCAATTCCGACTCCTGCAGATATTTCATGTTCATTACTTTGATTATCGCATAGAGATAGAAAGCCTTTTTAGTCGGATCTTTGCTCTGTGGCTATGAAATAAAATATTCGATGCTTGAGACGACGATTTGCGATTAGTTGACGATGTTCTGAATTGCAAAGTTGCTTTCCTGTAAAAAAATAGGAAATTCAACTTATCGTGCTCTTCCCTCTTAATCGACATATTAAAGTCGATAGATAGATTTGTTACTCACCTAACATCGATACCCTTTAATGAAATTCAGAGAGCTTTGTAAATATTTAAATATTTGTCTCTTAGTAACGATCTCGTGACTGTGGCGAAAAGTTGCATTATTAATTTCAGCACGGTTCTGCCTGTTTAGTTCTCTCGAGCTTATGGTTAATGCATTCGTTCGAGCGTCTTGCCAAGCCGCAGAAGACGACACAACAACGAGACAGGGACTACGCCCTTTGAGACGGCACTATCTAATCCTGGGAATCGATTGTACGTTTCGAGCATCTCCAGAAGGTTTTGATGTAAAATTACCCCTAGGAGATGTAATCTGGAGCAACGTAATGGTGATAGTTCAGAAAACGCTGGAGGAGAGAGGTTGAAGAATAGAGGGGTTTCCTTTAGCGTTCAGAATTGGAGAATCTCGTGTGACGTGTACGTGTTTTATGTAATAATTTCGAGACAGAAATCGGAGATACACGTCAGAAGGAGTAAGATTATATCCACGTTTCGCTGGTGTAATTTATGTAATTATGATTGGTGTAATAAATGTGATTAAGTGATTAAAGTTAACTTTGATGACGTCTTAGATGATACTTTGGAGATTACGAATCAAGCTTGCAGTGCAGCAGTTTTGAAAAGCATAGGACACTGACAACGTTACAAATATCGGCTTTTTTAATTTACCTTAGAATTTACCGTTGTTTATCTCATTTTCTTGCAATAAATCAACTTGTGCAAGTAAATTTGTTTCCTGAGAATCGAAGGTTAATCGTGTATTTATGTAATGAAATTAAAAAAATTAACAATGGAGTTGATTCGCCTTCTAAGAAACAAAATTATGAAATTCAACATTCACAAGGTTCAGTCCTCTACTATGAAGATTCTACGCTAGATTCCACATTCGCTTCTGTAGATTTTGGTTACGTTGCGTTGTTGAAAATGTTCTGGGTTGGTAGCGATAATTAGTATTCTCCGGGGTCATTGCTATGTCGCGAGTCGAGGAATACAAGGATCATTCACTTTCTCATAGCAACCACAATCTAATTACCGTACTAACCTCGTTCTACGTTAAGTCGACTTACCGTCCCTTCCGTAACTTCGTAAGGCGACTTTCGTTCGCGACTACAGAGAATAATTGATCAGGAACGATAGATTTGAGAATCGTTCTTTGCTTTTCAGGAATGTAATCTTTGATTTCGTTTGCTTAAATTAGAGACCAAATTGGCAATCTTGAAGTTGAGACTTCTAAAAGGATTGCAAAATATTTCCCGAAGACTCGTAGTAATTATTGATTAGAATTATTTGTACAGAAAACTTCAGCGCGAAGCTTTTCAACTCTTATTTATTTCAATATGGCTATTGTAGCAGAAAATAGTTCGAGTTTTGTACGTCAATCCATATTGAAATGAAAGTTGAATATTAATAGAGGACGAAGTGATCGTTGAGTGGAAATACGCGTATTTTGAATTCAGCTAGGCGAAGTGAAACGAAGCGTTGGCTAAAAATATAATGGAAATATTGAGAATGGAAAGCTAGAACGGCGTAGTATTTAATCAAGTGTTATCAATTTAGAACTGTGAGTGCGCTGTAAAAAATGTTTTCAAAAATCCTGGAGAGTATAGAAAATACGAAAGATCCTGAACTATACGTTGATAGATCAATTATTCACAAACTAAACATTTATTTTATACATCTGCATTTCTCTTTCATCAGATCACCACTATAACAGATCCAGATATATCCGACGTTCGGAATATTACCCCTTTCTAAATCTAATAACCATAATGTGTACTGTCCACAGTACATTCTCCTATCTAAACACGAATGTTGATACAGGCAATGTAGATCTATTACTCTTGGTAAAATCAATCGAATGACGTCACGTCATATCTATCACGAACACAGAAATGTATCGAGTTTGCAAATTAGAGTAATCAAAGAGACCGTTGAAGTTTGTGATGAAACAATTTTACAATCCTATAGAAACAAAAAAAAAAAAAAAAAAAATTGGATGAATTTCTTCAAGACTCGATGAAACGATATTAATAATTAGCAGAAGTCTATGGTTTCGAATAGAACAATAAGGCAATAATTAGCGGTGTTTTCAGCGTAATCTGTTCGACGTTCAATGGAACAAGCCACTCGTTCTTCCTTGGCTTGGTAACGCCCCTGAAATTAATTAAGACGTTCGCGAGCGGTTTCGTTCGTAGCTGGTCTATCGTGGCTTGGATCGTTTAGATGAAAGCCTGAGCGCGCAATATACTCTTCGCGTAGCCGGAAGCAGCACCGCTGGAAATCTCGATCCGAATTATTTGGCGCGAGGCGAGAGAAACTAAAGGTAGGTGGATGCGGCAGTAGATCCGGGATTTCTCAAACTCGAGAGTCTTAAGCGGTTCCTCGGGATAATTATCTTGTCGACGATACGCAGCTGGAAACTACGGCCAGTCGACGTAACGTCGATACGCGTAACTCTATCGGAGGTGGCGCCCAGAAATTCATGGAGCCACGTGGAATTCGTGCCGAGCCTGATTTTCAACCACAAGTAGGTTACTTGAGCGTTACAGGTTCTAGCAATAAGAAGACCAATTTTTAAATTGCAGATTGACTTGGTTGGAAAATTTCTATGAGACTTTGTTGTATTCTGTTTATTACATATCTAATCAGGTTTCAAGAGAGTTGTTTATCATGTACCTGAACAATACTAATTCCAGTTGGATATCAAACATTTCAGTAAAAAAAAAATTTCTGGTACTGATCAGTAAAACGAATGTCATTTCTTAAGAAGAAGAGGAAACCTTATATTTCGATAGAAAATAAAAGAAGTTGGTTATTCATGAAAATTGTATACCATTGATTCCCATTCTGGTATTTTTACAAAACATTTTTTCATGATAAGGAACTATACTACTATTTACTATACTATCTATTACTTATCCCATTTATATACTATTATATATTATATATTTTTTCCGAAGATTAAAAAAATTACGTTATGTAATTATTTGGAAAGAGATCTGAAATGAGAAAATGTATTGTTAACGGAGAGGATGGAAAAGGTATTTGTAAAATAGAAAATTAAAATATGGAGGACGGAGAAGTGTAAAAGTTTATCGGTAAAGAAAAACTGAAGTACGGAGAAAATACGAAAAGGGAAATTGAAATTACAGGATCCCAAGCAATCCGACCGAAATATCAAAATTCGTACGGAACAAAGGAAATGCCACTTCGGTATTTGCGAGGGCGGAAACGCGATATCGAGAAACGTCTGTTCAGATCAAATTTATATCTCGTCAACAGCATAAAATTCCTACATGCATTCTCAACCGTAAAATCGAACACGTGCACTGATTTTTCTATCTTTGAGATCTTGCTCTGCCCTGTTCTTCTGAAATCACGATATCGCTATTTCCAACACGCCTTCTGTGCTACGCGGATCGTAACCTGCAACTATTAGATGGAATAAAGATTTTATTAAACAGAGAAAAATGATGAATCATTGAGCATACTATTTATTACTGTGTCAACTATATAGATAGACCATATAGCAAAATATAAAAAAATAAGTGCAACATGTCAGGAATTCGGTACAATCGCAGCTGTCTATTGTGATTTAAATTAAACCCATTATGACTTTAATGCAAAAATGAAACAGTATAAAAAAAAAATAGACTTTCATTTTTTCCCAGTGAAATCGACAAAACGGTATTTCTCCTTACTTTTCCCCAATTTACGTTACATTAATGCAAATTCTCAAATTTCCTTTATAATTTTACCAATGATATTAATCTTTTCACGGCAGAAGATACGTCAACGTGAATCGTGTATTTGGTATTGCGATGATCGAAGTTTATTCATGCGAACGTGAAGGAGCCATAGCTAAGGTTGCCATTATGGCCAGGCAATAACGCGGAAGAACGACATCCATTAATCAATATGACAAGACTGATCATTGACCATGCTTTGGTTCGCTTTTCGATCCACATGTCCGTTCTCATGACGTTCGATAAAACGGACGCCTCCTGTCAAGGAGAATAAACGCGATACGTATTATTTCCTTTTACCTGCATTACTGGTTTCTGTTCGTCTCAATGCGTCGTTCTTGTTTTCTTCTTTCTATCTTTTTTTTGTTGCGTGGTCGATGTTTTTTCTCTTTTTCTCTGTTTTAGTACTGGGACAGATGGTAAACGTTGTTTCCACTCGTCAACAGCCTGGTACATTATTCAAATCGCGCGCCACGTCCGCTAATGAACTTCATTAGCGGCCTTTGTAGTCTGGACTAATTACGCGACTACTGGTGAAAACTTTAATCATAGATGAGATGGTTCTTTGACGTGTCTCATTTAGAAAGAACGTTTCGTTCCTGAAAGAAACTTTCGTTCTGGTGCAATTTCGAGCGTAAATGGCATCGATGATAGTAAATTTCATTGAAGATTAAATGTTCATTTTTAAATCAAAGAGCATGAATGAGATATGTTAAGGTAAACTCGATGTTAGAGAAACGTAACCTAATTATAAGTTTTTTTATGATTCAACAGTAGGCATGTCACAGCTTTGAATTTGTCTGCAGACTTCCAATAATGATTTTGATATCGTTTATTTGGAGAACCTTGCGAATCATGGAATTGATTCTGTTACTAAATGCAGTATTTCATTCTTCAATTCTTGATAATGTATCACATAAATTTTATTCGTATAATCTTGTCTTCATTTTAGATTTAATTTCTTTGATACGCCATGCATAAAGTGTTAAGCTACAGAAAAACTGTTTCAATTATACGACAGCTGAAAGAGAATAAATACGGAGTTTATAAAACAATAATGATTTTGTAAAAAGTGGCTGCTCTGCTCCGTCTACAAGCACTGGCCAAAAGAAACAGAAGGAAAGCTCAAGTTTTATCCGGATCAACTGTACTGATGTGTGTCGGGTGCAATTAATCGTAATTAAAATTCGCGACTAATCTCTGAGTGGCGCAGTTTAATTAATTAAACGCATGACGTTCGGGCTTTGTAAAGGCCAAATGGGAACGTTTAATTAACGCGCTTGCTCACGAGAACACACCGTTTTCCTGTTTCTACTCTTTCACCAAGGTAATGTCATTAAAGTCATCGAAGAAGTATTCGTATCTCCCAATTATTAATTTTATGTTACTTTAATATAGTATTTTTCTTCAACATAAAGTTTAATTTATTATTATTATTAATAGCAAGCAATTGAATCAGAATCGTATACACATTGCAAATAAACTAGTAGTGTTTACAGACTTTGGTCGGACTATGTCATCGGCAAGAAATTCGGAACTTTATGGCTACTACCATGGCACTCTTTAATTCTTCGATATTCCTTATTTTTTTATTTCATCTATAGAGGAATTCAATCTTACAAATCAAAGTCAAAAAGTGACCAAATCGTTTCCAAGTGACCAAAGAGACCACCTTGTATTCGCGTATCTTCGCATATATCCGCATAGCCAACCACACTACACAGAGAATCCATCCAATTTAACAAATTCTCTTACTCCAAATTCCTAATCCGTCATTTGCTGCCTCTCCATGCTGATTATTCGAATTGGTCAATTAGTAGGATCGAAAGTTCCATTTGTCTCCGCGTTAAACGCGTATTGCCGCGTGACTATGTCTGGGATAAATTCGATCGCGGATCGACTGCAACGAAGATTCGCGACAGATAATCAAGGCATTGTTTTGTGGGAAACGCGGTCGCGATCGAAACCCCTTTGTCCTTTGGTGTACGAATTTAATTCCAGCCTGACCAGTATCCGATTCATCAGAATTCAAGTGTTCTGAACCGTATATACATTTCATATCTCTGTTAATAAATATGTGTTAGAATATTTCGAGCGAAACGAGATAAACGTGACATATCATTAAAAAATTATTAATGTCGTTTGGAACATTCGACTGCAAGGAACTGATACATAGTACGCTGTAATAAAGATCTTACCAATTTCTTCTATCGTAATCTATCATATTTTGCGTGTGATATATTATATCAACATATAATTGTTAACATTGTTCGTTATTTTGTTCTAAAGTTTGTGCAAATAGTTCCCACAATTGGTTGATGTATGCTTTGGATTGATGTTTTGTGTAGATACAAGATTCGAATCGATTAATTATCGATTGGGATCAATTATGACATTCTGTACAAGATCAGGAGCGTACGTACGTTTGAAACAATCGAAATCCGAGTTGCAGTTTGCATGGTACTTTATTGATGTTCGAATTGACCACTCGCCAATTCGCTAATACATATATGACAAACAATCTGTTTATTTGTAATTGGCAATTAGGAACTGTACCTTTGATCAAGAGCCGAAAACAAAGGGTCTTTGAGAACATTAATTTTAGGTGGAATGTTTCGAGAATGGAACTGTTTCTCGCGGAAAAGATTATTCAGCGTGGTTTCCACTGAAAGGGGAACGTGGGACAAAGGTCTTGATTATTGGCGGTGATTGTTGTTCGGAGCTATTCGACTACTCGAACGTTCGAGTGGGTTGAGTGGAGCTCGCGAGTAAAACTCGTTGCGTTCTACTTGAGTGTTCGAATGTTTGAGAAATAATTCCGGGTGAAGGATTCCGGAAAAAGGATTTGAGTAGCCTGGATGGGTTGCACGAGTGAAAGAATTTTCGATAATTTCTTCAAATTTCATATTTGACGAACTTTAATGAATTTTTTTAATGAAGTCTCCGTAAGGTTGTAAACAGATACAAAGCGTTATAATACGATTAAAAATTTGAGCTTTCCGAACATAATATATTTCTGAGATAAAATGGATGCAAATAAGTGTACAAAGTGAAATATGCATGATTATATAGCATCTTAAATGAATAATTATTGTACGTTCTCCATTAGCGATACGCGCGGAATAATATAGCAACGTTAATCCCGAAACACAGTATACTATAATGTACACTTTGAGAGATAGATGATATTAAACTTATCAATAGATAAACGCATTATACAACACAAAAAGTTACGTGGATGCATTCCGAGTATTTTGGAGATAATCTTATGTAAAATGTATATACGTTTACCTCGTTGCCCATATAGTAATTTGATTCCTTTAGTGAAATCTAATCCTATTTTTTTTTTTTTTTAATGAAGTCTATTCGTAGTCGGAACTTGATTGAAGAGAGGGTTTTTGATCGCACTTATTCCAAACAAATTTTAAAAGCTACAAAAAAATCCTATTCTCTACTAAGTGTCAGCACAGTATCTGACGAAATGTAAGGAAGGATAAATGATTTCTACACGATACTTACGAAAAGAATGAGGAGATTGTTTTCAGCATTGGCGCTATTTAAATATCATTGTATGTGCTTAGACAAAGATAGAAATAATGAGCCTGAGAGTAGGGGAAATATTAAGAAAAATTTTATGAACGAACTTTACACCTCTACTCGGATCTGCTGATATCAAGTTTCAGGAAAACTGTACATTATATGCACATTTTTATCTTTGTCCGAAATCCTCATTCGAATTCCGCACTGTGAAACATGAGAGCGCGCTATGCAAATGTACAAACGTTGCCTGCGAATTTTGGTTCTTCTCCCGAATCCTTACTCAAATACCGTACTGTGCATCATTTTGTAATAGAAATGTAGTATAAAACGTTATAAGTGTACTTAAGATCATTTTAGAAATTGCTGAAAATTCTGCCTCAATTCCAAGCAAGAATCCATTTAAACGATTTTTTAAAACCTTGGTGATTTATACGTACGTCGATTTGTAACTCAGTGAATTCTTTATGATATTCATTTCACTTGTGTATGGCAGTTGTACCAATTTTCACATCCCCATATGGGGTCCATAGTCTAAGAAGTCCTGGTCTAGAGGAAACGCTTTGTATTTTTTAAAATTGTTCTGAGCAGCGCCTGTGTCATAAATTCAGTCACCTTAACAGTTGTGGAATTATTGGGTACAATTCGTAGGACGTAAATTTAATCTCCATGGCGACGGTGAACGTGGCGAGCTTAATTGTTCGTTTGTTAGGAGAACGGTACGCTACCGCAAGCACGACACCGCAGCATGCGGCTCGTAGTAACGGCGCTCGTTAGGCGCGGATTTGCGTTTCACGATTGCTAATTACTTTCTGATTCTTAAGCGGGCTTCCAGCTAGCCTGTTCGGGTACAGCGCCGTTTCGCGCGGATTCGATTCGCTTGGTTTATGAAACGATGGTGCAACATGCGAACCAAATTGATCCTTTGGCTGAGAATTAACCTCGCAACTCTTACTGAATTGTATAGGTATATTTTATTGTATATTGGTATAACGAATTAGTAATCGATCTTCCGATATCAAAATTCAGGAAATTCCTGTTCATGGTGTTGTTTACACGAATAGAAAATTATGCGTACGCGAATCTATATTTTATAAATTTTATTCTATTCGCTAATGATTACCTATTTATCCGGACGATTTCATGCATTTTGAAATCTCATTGTTATTGTAGTAAAACACGATTACATCTCTGCAATTTCTTTTGAACTTAAATTTATAATTGATGGGGTGTTTAGTTAAACAATTTCATCTCCTACGATTATTTGACATATACTACAAAAAAATAATTTTAAGTTTACGAGAAATAACTACATCTACCGAATAGTACACATACACCGTGGCGTTCACACATATTGAAAAAATTGAAACACTGAATTCTTACTACATTAAACTATTTTTGCTCATTTATTCGAAATCACTTGTTTCCACAGAATCAGAACACGAATTATTTGTTGTTTCATGTTTGCATGTATTTTTTCTGACCTTTTTATTATTCCAATTTTTTATTTTAAGGATATAAAAAAAATAACTGTAAAATAAACATATTTAAATAGTATATGTCTAACGGAATATGTGATCGTTGAATTAGCATTCACTTGCACCTGGTTCAGATGAGATTTGCTGGAATTATGGTCGATAAAATTTTCCGAGCGCCTATAGACGGTTACATTATCACAAGCGGAAATTTGCTAAGCTCCTTTAGGCGCCAACAAATGATCCTACAGTCGGAAAAATTTAATTTACTATCTCATTACCGTTACATTATTTTGGGAAGCAATTGGGGTTGCATGTAACGTATTAACACCCTGTTTGCCAGTTATTTACAACGATACACGCTCAACAGAGCCTAAAAGAGGAGACGAGGTTTTCGCAGGAACATGGGAAAGCGCTACAGGCGGTTTAGTAATAAATCCTTCCATTTAAATCTACACGGCGCAGCGATAACGTCAAGTTGTTAATGGCGACATAATAAAATTTTACAGCCCATTACGGCGGGACTATCAAATCGCCACGGTTATGGGAAAATTAAGAGGCGTCGGCTAGAGTTTATTAGATTCAATACTGCATCCTCCCGATTCTACCCTCTACATACACGTGCACGACCAGCTAACACGTTTAATCCTGGCCTGCATTATTTTCAGACAAATAACGAACTAGTTCGGTTCTCGTTCAATCGAATTTCCGTGCCAATATTGAAAAAAATATCTCTTAAACTGCAAATATCGCGAGTAATATGCAACAGCCGCCGATTATAATTTCAGTTACGATATTGCCCTTCTGACTGCCACGTAGATCGATTCTGTCAAGTCGAATATCGTTCGATAAATGTTACACTTTGTTGACAGTGGATATTGAACCGCGCACGTCGAATTATGCGAGCTGCGTGATACGTGATGAACGAGGACAAAGCGCCTTTGTGATATTTTAAATATTGTATTATTTTAAAACAGATGTATGAAGACGTAAAAAGTGAAAGATCGACAGGATCAATGATTATATTAATTCCGAAAATGTGAATTATAGGATATAAAAATCAAGCTCTGTTCGATGTGAATCTAAAATGTGGAACTAATCCTTCGTTTTTAATTCGTATTTATAAATTTCAAGTTATACAGTTGCAAAATTATTCGAACCACTTGTAAATAGCTTGTACGAATATATTATATGCGTTGTCCGAAACGTTTTGAAATTCCATTCATCTCATCATCAGTTGATATCTTATTAACAACACCTGATCATTGTGTCAACTGTACGTTGCAGCATCAGACGAAGAACTAGTTACGGATTAAACCACTGATAAGTAGTACAAACAAACGAAATGTACGAAACGGCTAGATAGAAGCACTGTGGAATAATCAAAAGACTAACGATCAGCCGATAAAACTCGAAATCAGGGATTGATCACCGGCTTGTAGTTCCTCTCGGTTCATTAGCTGTTAAGTAACGTCTTTCCATTTACGTCTCGTTCATTTGTTTCTCGACTTCGTTGCCTCGTGCCCGGCGTAGTTAGTTTTGAATATCGACTAAGGCTTAACTTTCATCCGCGGCGCGACTCCAACAAAATGGTAAGGGGCGCCAGCTCGTATTCGTAGTCGTCGTCGTCTTGCTTGCTCGTTTTCGAAGCAAAAATCAGCGACTTTCGTGAATCGACGATGCGACTTTACTATTCATGGGAAAAGTTTTAATTTGCGTGTGGTTGTCGTGCCGCCTGGCATTCAGAATCGTGTTCGCGTGTGCTTCGATGAACTTTCATGGGAATCAACAACCAAGGTCTTCTTCCGCTCGAGAATTGGCTACGACTACGAGTTAAATCGCCGTGACGGCGTTAATTTGCGTGATTAATAGTCTCTTTCGTTGGACGAAAGGGGAACGGGGGAAAGGGGGTCTCAAAGCGGGGTTGGTTTAGACATAAAAGTTATAGTTGACTGGAAATTAATATTATAGTAGGAAGAGATGTCTTGAGTGGGATATTTTTTAACAATTTTTGCTATACTTTTTTTCATTAATTTGTTAATGAGAATTTAATCATTGGCGAAGGTTCAAATTTTGTAACAATTTTTGATTCATTGGCTATTAGTTTATTTGTGAAAATTTAATATGAAATCCGAAATATGAGCTCCGAAATTTATAGTACTCGAGAGATTATAAACTAACTTAGAGATCTCATAGCCGCCAGATCAGAGCGAAATGGTGAAAATAAGGGACACATATACATCAAAATTGAAAAAAAATACAGATGTTTGTGAATTCGACAAAAATATGAATTGGATACTAGTTTTACTAGCAGAAATTTTTAACAGAAAGCAGTAGAAGTTGTCGAAAAATTATGCAGTATGTAGGATAACGAAGTATCGAGTATTCATTGATCCTCGTCGTCAGCCGTGCGTACCGGCAGTACTGTTCATTCGATCAAATGAGAAACGAGTTTGGAAAGGCTGCGCGATATTAGTATGCATAGAAAAAGTTTTAATTTCTGGTCAAGGTTTCCGCGGAACGTTTGCGACCGGCATTCAAAATGGGCTGACGATCGATCCGATGAATCTCCGCGTTACAAAATCTGTCTCATTTTCCCTCGGTCTTAACAGCTTCGAAATTGAACCGCATTTCGACGTTCGCTAGAGCATTTTTTAACGAGGACGAAGAATTTCCACCGTTGATCAAACTCCACCTGGCCACGAATAGAAAATTTAATTATTTAACAATCAATCTATCTACCTAATTAAAATTTCCAAAGATTAGGGAAACGTGAAGTTTCTTTTGTTGAATTTTTTGGTACCATTTTCACGGTTTGACGCGTCTATTGTATTACCTACCTCTCTCAGTTCTATATAATGGTCAGCTATATTTTTCTTCACTTGGTGAAACAATTTCATAATAGCTACGTTTTGTTCGATGTCGCATTCAACGCATTTATCGTGGAACCTATTATAGCGCTTTCTACTTATTTTTAACTGGACGTTGATACGAGTCTTTATTCCAGAGATAAACTTGATATTTCACGGGAAAATTGAAATAATGTATAAATATTAATAACTTTTATTTCATATTTAAAGATCTATTCGTCTGATGGAATGCATTAAATTTTGTGAATAAATAGCTAATCGTTATTTAATTACTGTCATTTTATTCGCCTTTACTTAGCTTAAAATCTAAACAATTAATCAATGAACTTCACGTCATCTTTATCTTGATATATCTCTATCTTTCGCTTTACTTTCTGTTTATTTCTCCGTCTTTCCGTATCTTTCTCCGTATTTCGTGACGTTTAAAAATATTCCACGATACGAAACTTAATATCGCATGGACGAGGTCGTATACTCGCTGGGTAATTACAGACGAGATTACAGGAGACAATAATAATGCAGAGTAATGCACACCAGTCACATACCGGGTGGTCCACTTAATTTCATCGTTTGGAATATCTCGCTTGTTTTTAAAAATACCAAAAAATATTTCAGATAAAAGTTCAATAGCTTCAAGGGGATATAATTTGGCATAATTTTTTTTTTCGTAAGTGAACACACAGAGGATATATGAAGATCACCGGTGTTCTTTTTTAAATGAAGTCATATATTTTTTAATAATCTCGAAATTTAACTTGTATCTGAAACGTTTTTTAATATTACCAAAAACAGGCCAGATATTCCAAACGATAAGGTTAGGTAGGTCATTCTGCATAATGAGTACATAATAATAACCGTGGCAGACAGGGTGGCACGAGTTAAAGGGATTTTGCGAATCCTTTCGAAGTTCCGCGTGAAATTCTCACTGAAGCGAAAGTAATTAGAGGAACTGGGAGAAATCGAGACAGTATTAAACGTTTTCCAATTTCACCGACTTTAATTTTCTGTTCGTAACCATCCTTACCTATTGTTTTTATATCTTTAGTCGTATCTTTGCTATTGTTCCAAAAACTGATACGCAAAAATGGTAAAACTGTAATCTTAAAAGAGGATGATTCTGTAGCTATTATTTTCTAGAAACAGCCCATAGTTCGCAGAACATAATAGAACATCAGCCCAGTTCAAATGCTCGACACAGCGAGTCTACCACATTTAACTTCTTCAAGCTAAAAACTACTTTGAACTCGTACAGGTACTTTCTCATGGCGTTCTCGAGCAGAAAGTTTCCCCAACTACGGAATCGATATCAACATCCAATTGCTTGCAACAATTGATCCAATTACAGTCAGGCCTCTTTACCCAGCAGTGTCTTCATAACCCAGCGTGTTGACTTGGCGAATCGACGACAGACGAGAGTCGTTCACCGTTTCTCTAACATAACTTTCTCCTTACCATCGATCCACAAGTAGCTCTTAGCGATCGCTTACAAAATACAACACGGAGAAGAAAAAGCGAATCGAAAAAAGAAAGAAACCAGAAAAAAAGAGAAAAAGAAGAAGACTGATCATGTAGTGGTACTCGATAGTTGCAACTATTGAAGAGCTTCTGCAGCCGGGTTTTTTGTTCGCTGAAACGTCGAACGGAAGCGGCTTGTTAAAGGAGTTAGAAGCACGCGTGGATCACGGGGGAAAAAGTGAGCAGGGCCAGCTCGGGCTGTTGGGTAATGCGCCACTAAAAGTGTTGCACGTCGCATCCGAGGCTGCTTTGAAATTTATGGACGATACACAGGGCTGGGAACGGAAAATCCGCAGACTCTGCAGAGAACGCCAGGCTGGGGCGGGTTTCAAAGCGACTTCACGCATGCCAATGAAGATTAAGCGACGCGCGCCGCATGGAACGACGCGACTCGATTCCAAACCAAAACGCCTTTCCCTCTACTCTGTTTCGGAATTACATTTTCTAATGGGATAATCTAATAATTCGTCGTCGACGAGTTCGTTCTCTGTTTTTCTGCAGACCCATCGCTTACGAAACGTTTCTGTTGTTCGTCACACGATTTCTCAAGTACCTCTTCCCGTGATGCGGGTTGGCGAGTACGATATAGAACTTCTACTGAAGAAATCGAAGTGGGAGATGTATTAAAAAAATACATAGTGTAAGGAGAGAAACAGGCTTTTATTCTTTCTCTTTTTTTTAAATTATTAGAATTTTTATTATAATTAACTCATTGGTTTGATTGCCTATTTCTTGGACATAATAATCTCTTTTTCTTTAGAGATTCTCTATCTTGTCTGTTGTTTCTTTTCTCTTAAAAAATCAGTTACATTATATTTACATTTGCGAGGGTTAAAATCGGCTTTTTTGCTTTTATTTTTGCACTCTTAATAATCAGAAATTTGTACAGAAATCACATATGTAACACCTCGACAGCAGAATCCAAACATTCAAATGTAAGTCGTATTATATGTAAAACACTCTGATGTACAAGTTGCATCCAATCTAAACACTCAAATGTGGAATCCAAGCAAATTTCAGGGTACTCAGCTCGTCTAGATGACGAGGGATGCGGTTAACTTTCAGGTCGAGTATGATTTCTCGCATGACTCCTCGACCCCGGGTGATTCGTGTGTCCAGAAATGCGAACTCAACAGCGGCTCGTGGAACAGGATAGGAACGGAAGAGACAGCATGCACGACAATTCAGGATTGTCTGAATGCGACGCCAGAGAGTAATCGAAAGTGACGTAAAGAGCACAGCATTCGCCTACAATGACCATGTCAATTGAACTTTGCGAGCGAGCTGATCTGTCACGAATAGTTTCTCAGCTCGAAAATGTTCTATGAAAGGGGTGAGAGTGTGAAGAGCGATGAAAACATTGTTCGAGCGTGTATTGGAGCGTGGCATTTGTATTGGAGTTTCAAGTGGATGAATATGTTTAGCTCATAAATGTTGATAGACTATTGTATACGTTTAGGAAATAGGAAGAATGTTAGGATATTGATGTCGAAGTTTATATGACTTTTATTCGAATTTCTGGATATCCGATATCGAAGTTGTTTGTAGATTTAACGAGCGTGGAAAAATTTAACGAGTATAAGAAAATAGTAAATTATACAATACAGATTTTTCAGCGAGATCGATATTCGAAAAATAATTCCTGCAGCAATTTTGTTCTGGAAAATGTTATTTGTTACTCGAATCGATTTCTTTTGTAGGGGTGAATTTAAGCCCGCGATACATTCCCTCTCTTCGAATAAATCTTCGATACTGCGTCATCAGCAAATTCCATTTCCTGCGAGGCCATTCTGTTCCCGAATATTACTTACTCTGTTTTCTCTTAATTCTTGGCACGACTTTCTTGATCTTCCAGTTACAGCATCGAACAACGCTATTATTCCATTTTTTGAAACTCTTGGCAGAATCATGAAGGCCGTTGTTCTTGATCTACTTCAAGAATTTGTTCTTTAATGTCACTGAAGACTTTATACTAACAGAGAATGGTTAAGAATTTCTCTCATCGTTGAAAACCTTTTTTATGCTTGCGCGTTTCAATTAATTAGACTTGCTGTAAATTAGATTGCACGAGAATACATTTTATTATTAATCAGAAATAAAGCTATCTTGAAATTTGAAATTTCATACGAAATTATATTCATATTAGTGAAACATCACAATAAATGAATTCACTCGAATTGTGTACCTATTCGTTTATTAAAATTAACTGTGCAGTATAACTAAGCGAGTGTAAAACGAGTAATGTAATTGGTTCTTGTAGCAGACTTTAATTTTCTTTTAACATTTCGATTGCATGCACGTTCTGTAATTAGTTGAAAATAATTTTCATACAAATTGAAATACAACCAACTAATATAAGTTGCAGGTAAATTTTAATTATTGCTCTAATTAATTTAATTATGTTTGTTGATGAAATTCGTCGTTCAAATCTAATCATTAAGTAAAAGTAAAATTAGAGATAAATACGGAACGTTTGTTTTGAAAGTGATGTAGGTCCACCTGTGTCTGTTTTAAAGTTTTTGCGTTTCCAACGATTGAAGAATCCTGATAAGATCTACTTAGTTTGCCCACATCTCTGTGTGTTTAAGTAGATGCAAATTGATTATACTCATAGCTTTTTTTTAGAACTAACTAGACCAATATCTTTTTCTGAGATCATGAATGGACTTACATCACTTTCGAAATTAGTAAATTCCATAATTAATTAAATTTTAATTATATAAAATTCCTGTTTCATGCTTCAATCTACTCTTGTTTCTGAATTATCTATACGATATTTAAAAATGAACATAAATAGGGATAAATAGGGGTTATTGTAATATCATTATGTTAGAATGCTAGATCAGATTCTAATATTAATCCGAAGTTATCCATCGAGAAAAGAAAGCAAGATAAGATATCCAATTTTAGATTTGCACTTTGATATGACTCGACCTAAATGTAATTAATTTAATAATACTTTAAATATAATGATGATTACATTTAATTACAATAATAACAATTTCATTAATGTAGTAATGACTTACGAACATATCAGGTGTCGAATGATATTTAAGCAACTTGTTCACATCCGTACATGAAATATTATGTGAAATATAGAGGGTAGGATCACATTCGCTATCATTTGTTTTTGATTATTGGTGCCTCGACTGTTTGGACAGGGTACAGACTACAAGAAACGGACTTACATTTATTAACAAAATTTCGATTAATTGAAACAAACCAATATTTTGAGAATAAAATTATAAATTGTTCATACACAGGAAATTCACATTAAAGTACATGCAAATTTTTTCTGAGTTTTTCCAAATCTATATTCACAGCACTTTCAAAATAAACGGTCCATATATGTATGAAAGCATCCAAACAATCCAGTGAACCTTGTACAAATACGGCAAAAGAAAAATACAAGGCGGACGCAATTTCTCGTATTTAAATAATAAAGATACGAATCCCCGTATTTCTAAAATAAACTTCCTTAAATTCTTTCTGTCATCGTAAACTCTCGGCTGACCCGTTTTTCGAAACAGACACTTTTACTTATTGTACGTCTTACCAGTTTACCTTATACTTTGTTCATGAATTAAACATATCTATTATTAAGGAGGCTTCGCACCAACTATTCTCTCAAATTTATTTTTACAAATTCTGTAAGAAATTACAAAGCAACCAAACGTTGACCATACCGACAACAACCCTTTCATTGAATTTATCTATTGTACAAAATATTGCTGAGGGTTCTCCTAATAGGGACATCGAGTCCCACGTGTACCTCTAGTACCCACTTTCGTTTATTTGCCGACTTTTTTTCGGTCAAACAACGCCGCAGAGCATCTCCTCTCATTTGGCAACTACTATACAGTTATATAGCCTGTTTCATTTTAGAAAAGCCTGCCAATTCAATCCGGGACCGTTTTCCCTTACATTCAATTACTAATGAGGCCGAACGAAGCTGGGAAACGCGAGCAAAAAAGAAAAAAAAGAAAAAAGCGAAATCCGAGTACCGGTGAAACACGATATAATGAGCAATAAGCCAAGATAATGGCTCCTCCAAATTTCCAGCTGTGCAACGCGCGCAACTGTATGCAATGATTTTGTCGATAATTTACGAACCAACCGAGTGAATGTCGTGGCCAGACTATCAGGCCACGCCCATTTATTACCTCACCGACAAATGAAGAACTGTTTCAAACGCGTTTTATACCAGATCGTTCGATTCGGGGTCCGGAGCATTGGTTAAAGGCGAGTTTCCGATTGATCGAGGTGTTTGCACATGGAATTTCGAAACTCTGTTCGATTCGCCTTTGTAAAGTGAATCTACCGTCTGTTATACAGTTGTTACAAAATGGTATTGGTATATCATTGTATTTATTACAGCATTTACGTACTAATTAATTAGTAGTAATGTAGAAAATGGTAAAAACCGATTCATTGGAAAATAAGGGCGCGTGTCAATAGCTTTAATAGCCACTGTAATTAGCTTTCAATATAGTATTGTACAAGTATTAATAAGAAAACCATAACAATCACTCATGAAATGGAATGAAAGAAATAAAAAGATCTCAGTAGATGTAGAAATATGTATAACAAGTGTTACCTGACAGAAGAAAAAATTGTTAGAAATTAATTATGTGAGAAAGTAAAGAGAAAAGGTTGTATTTAAAAAGAAAATTACATAGTCTAAGTCGAGCTGGAAGAGAGGACAAGAATCGAATCAGATAAAGGAGAAAGAGAAGAAAGACTAACGAGAAAGGAAAATCTGAAAGAAAACAGAATCCTTTCGCATTCGTATTTCCTGGGGCGGCACGTGTGCGCTTTCAAAGCTGCACAAAGAGAGATTCTTGGAAGTAAGGAGTCAAAGGAACAGGATACTGAAAGTGTGTAGGAAAAATTAAAAAAAAAAATGGAAAAGATTTTTCCCAGAGCACACTAGAACACTGATTGCCGTAGTTATTTGAAATGTCACATGCACGTAACAGCATTACACGCGTTTTATTATTAGATTCAAGGAAAAGCGCTCGAATGATGACAATTGATTAATTATCTTGCGAAGTTTATATAATGATTTACATTGTATTGAATCATCAGTCGAAACTTCACTTTTCAGACTTTTCTATCTTGATTACACTAACTAAAGATACAAAATCATTGAACAAAAAATTGTTAGGGAGAAAGAGAATAGTCAATCTCCATTATCGTTGGAAGATCGTACGATCAATCAATTTTATTTTAATCAATGAAATTAAACTTGTAAGAAACATTATCCTGAAACCACGGTAGAAAAGGATATTCATGGACGGCCTAAACCGAAGATCTTCGCTCTACTTCAAACAACAGAAATTTCTCGATCTTAAATATTAAAGTATTTGAAGCGATGTCTCGTACCGGATGCCAGCAAAATATAACTCGATCTGTCAAGCATCGACGCTTTCGTGTCATGTCGTCGAAGAAATCACAAAGCACACTTACCTTGGCTTAATGTACTTAAAGACGTACTCACGGGGAAAACATTTTGAGTACGGTTTCGTGCAAAGAACGGGCTTCATTTGAGGATTTAATGGACGTATTAAATAAAGTATTTGCGAAATTGGCAAAACGCCGATCGAGCATTCCTCGCGGCGCGCCATCGACGTGGATCGTCAAGCCTGACAAAAGCACTCGATCGCTAATGCTTGGTAATTTTCGACGAAGGTCACGTCATTCTGTCGAAGGTGGCTGGTATCGATTCGATTTCGCGATAACCACGCGGCCGTGCGCCGGGAATTGCATCGGTCGACGATCAATCATTCGTTAACGAGTGACGCGACGCGCGCATAATAACGCGATGCACGCGAATCGGTTAACCCATTGAGGCCCGTATTCAATGCTTTGTGCATTCACGTCAACTCGGCTACATTTGTTTTCGTCAACCGAGTGGCTGGTAAAATGCTACAAAAAGGAAAAGCAAGAACTGTCCGCGCGTGAAGTGATAAATTAAAGTATCGAACGATACCCTTAACTTCATTTCATAGGGTTTAATTTAATCTTGTAGGGCTCTTGTTATATTCAAAACTATTAAAAATCTTGTTTTGTAGTTTTAGAAAGATCAGAATAAGATAGGGAATACTGAAATTCCATGTAACGCAGATTCTTATTATTTCAGCACCCGCATAGTCGAGTACACATACTACTTCCATTCCGATCAGTTTGAAACTTACATCACTTGTTTGATCGTTTCACCGTGTCTCGCATAAACTTTCCTTTTTGCAATTATTCTCACTCCAGTTTCAATTTCTATATTTCGATTTTTACTCTAAGTATAGATCTCTATGAAGAATTATTACCATTATAAATACGTGTAAATTGATCTACCGATAAATATATTAATAGAAATGTTCAACTAATATGATCGCATTTGGAAACTTTTCTCTCTCCATTCCTACTTTATATATCTGCATTAACAGATAACACTTACCTGTATTACATGTGTTCTTCTAAACGTCTCGTTAATAATTAACAAATAGTACAAGTACAACAAGTACAACCCATTGCTATTTACAAAATTCCAGGACGACCTGTTCTTTAAAACTCTTCTCTGCTATTTTCACGATCGATACAAGTGACGAGCTACCACCATCGCGGATTTGTCGTCGAACGATTGAATCGCAGGGTGAACTCGAACGCGAGTTTCCGAACTTGAAACTGTTTTCGAACACGCAAAAAACGATGAACATGAGCTGGTCCCATCGATCACGCAGCTTCTCGTCCACGAATTCTCCAGCTCTGTGGAAATCGATCACGAGCGCCAGAGAGTTTCCGATTGGGTGCGTCCGCGATCCCGTGGGGTCGATCTTCTTTGGGACTCGTCTCAAGTTGGAAACTTTCAGCTGCTTTACTGCTGAAAACGGCAATAGTCGCCCGTAGTAAAATAATTTCTGGATATTCCTGAGAAGGGCAAGGATTCTTAATAATCCGTATCTTAATGATATATTTATTTTAGAGAGCGCTGTATTTAATTCAAAATTTCATTCTGTTTAACGTTCCATATACAAATATTTATATATAATATTCCATGATTAAAGTATTTTATACAATGCAAATATATGCGTATGGAAGCTAATACTAATGAAAATAGTTTATATGTTGGCTAGCGTCAAGGTTTTGCCTGTTTATTTAAATTCGACTTAACTTTAAATTAAGCTTCGCTTTATTTAACTTTAACTGAAATGAAATTCAATTACGAGTTCGTATCTATCTTTTTCAACAATGTAATGGGAACGTACGTATTTGGTTTTTCTGTGGTTAACACGAGTCGTATGACGCGTCCAGCCGTATCCTAATGTTGCCAGGCAGACCAGGGTTTATGGTTGCTATTGCAGGGGCACGTTTATAGTTAGTTCTGCACTCGACATGAACTAGTTCAAACAATTTTAATTTATGGTAATCGTGGAAATGTCTTCAATTTAATTTTGTACAGCTTTAATCTAATTTTCTATTTACCATTAGACGTAAACCGTACTTTATTATATCGTATTCTAACAGCAGTTGATTGCTTTTTATTCAAGAAGAGAAAAGCAAATTGAAATTATTTTGTAAAGAACTCAACTGGATAACCCAGAAATTAGAATTTCAATTATTTAACTAAAACTAGAATCATTTAATATCGAAAATTATTAGTTAAAACTAGAATAATTTAATTTTTAATTTTCTGTAAAATCAAGCACGGAAATATACGTGCCCAGCAAAGCTTGAAAATGCTGGAAACGTACTGGTGCACGCAAACTGTTTATTCCCTGTAGTAAAGTTTGCAAACATTTGCATTTCGAAAACAGTAATAACAGTTTAATTGGTGCACTCGCGTGTTCGATATCCTCGATTAATTATTGAATTCGCGGAACTCTTAGAATGTTTCATTTTGTAAATTGATATGTTTAAAGGTTTCTCGTCAATTTATTCCCGGAATGATTATTAATAAATTATTAATGGCTTCGTACCATCGTAAAAAGGAGTACGCTATGTTAGCATGAGATATAGCACGATAATGACTTTTGTTGTAATAGCATTTCAGCGGTGTTTTCAGTTGGCTGAAAATTCGACGCTCCTTCGTCCGTATTTCACAATCAACGATCTAGGCGCAGTTTTATACATTGAGATTTAGTTTCCACCGTTGGATTTATATCACGTCGCGGGCCGCGTAAAATACACAAATTTATAATTCTAGCATTCCCTCCGCCTTGCTTTTCCTTCCTTTTATAACACGCGTAAATATCCGTGCGAACATTATATCACGATTAACATAAAATAATCCCTGCGACTCAAATTCGTAATAACGACCGACGCTAAAATCTCAACGATATTTTAAAAAATATGTGCCGAAATATAAAATTAGAAATTACTGTCACGTTGAAATTATTCGTGTAAATATTCGTTTAAGTATAAGAAATATAAATTTTGACATTATAAAATTATTTTTAAATAAATGACAAAGAGAAAAGCACGTGCTGTTTCCATTAGAAACAAATCAAAATGTAAGTTAAGAATAGTATGAAAAATTAAAATAAAAAAATAAAATTCATATTTTATTAACGCATAAGGATTAGTGCGAATGAAGAATTATTTGAATAAAATTTATCGTATGAGGTACAAGAAGAGATTTATATCTGAGACACTATCATACGCAACGTTTATTTTTTTATACGGTTTGGAAAACATATGTACTAGAAATCCATTCTAATACTCGCAAGTCTCTACCTCTATTCTCTTGAATAAACTCAACCAAGTTCCCTGTACACGACGGATACAAACGAAGAATATTTCTCAAGAGTAAACATCCATTGATTGTATTAGCTCGATGCTTGTGAAATGTTTCTTCTATGTTTGAATTTAACTACCCAATAACGTAGATTATTTGAAAACTTTATATTCTATTGAAAATACATTATCTTCTGCGACGATGCAACAATTTGCAGTAAATATAGAATAAAATATAGCAGAATAATAAAGTTAGTCAAGCATTGGGAAAAGTGTTTAGAATCACGTGGAAACTATTTTGATTAAATACATGATATTTTAGTGACTGAACCTGTATTTTAAGAAATTAAATTTCATATATGCAAATGTATATCAATTTGATATTTTCCACTGTTTACATTATGCACCAAATGCATTATAGTTTATCTTTATTAAACAGGATGTCTCTAAATGATTGCTTGCTGTTTTATTGCAACCAGTGAAAAAGGTTGCCCACTAAAACGGTTCATTAATAAATCACGAAAACAAAAAGTGTGCCTTTCTGGGTAACAGAATCCCGGTGATCGGAAAATGAACCGTTCGATAAATCGAGGTGGCTCCAAGTCGTTGATAACGTGCATAATTCATTATTTTAATTCTGTCGTTACTTTTTAGTGCAGCTTTATGAATGGGAAAAGTTAAAACGCGGCTGAGCTTTGATCATGACGCATTGAGCGATAACGCATCATCGAAATGTGTCCATTTTGTTCGTGTCTTCGTTTATGGTTTTCATTGGGAGTTGTTTTTGCGTGCAACAGTTGAGCTTTTACCATGGTCTGCATGTTTAATGCGAAGTTTGATTTTCGATCCTGATGATTTTGAAATGAACCAAATGTCGAATTTTTGAATAGGTTCAGAAGTACATATAAAAGCTGCAAAACTATCTGACTGTGCTTGTATTGGATATTTTAAAAAATTAAATACTTGAAACTTCTTGCACAATTTATCAACTAATAATACGAGCAACTTGCCAAAAGCGTTG
This sequence comes from Bombus bifarius, assembly GCF_011952205.1. NCBI lineage: Eukaryota > Metazoa > Arthropoda > Insecta > Hymenoptera > Apidae > Bombus > Bombus bifarius. The sequence goes on along the minus strand of NW_022884914.1, from coordinate 6,167,255 downwards.
CAAGTTATAGATTATGAACTTCTTCTCTACAATTCAGATAATCAGATACTTCATAGCTTATGGAATAACTAACTAATCTAGTTCTTACTTAGGGCTCCTGGCATTTGTTATTTCTCGTGCGACTTACTCTGAACATTACTACTACTAGTTAAAACAAAAAGTGTTTAAACCCAACTACTTGCTATGTCAAAATTCTACCATGAAAAGTAAGTTACTTAAACAAAAGTTCCAACCCCCTACGAATTCAACATTAAAAAGCCACCGCCGAATTTCTACCAATCGTGAATTACAAATCCACTCCCAATGAAAAGATTCTACACAGAGTCGTCCAAATGACTCTGCACAAAGCATATAATCCAGAAAGTACAAAGCTATCACCGAAATACCTCTGGCCGGAGCTTAACTTCGCGGCAACCTCCAATTTATGTATTCTCACTTGCTGGTAACCGGCACAACGCCGGTGGTAACAGCTCGCAGCATGGCTCCTTTATTAAATTCTACGCTGAGATTTCGGAATATACGCGAAGGTACGGTAACAGCGTGCTCGCAGGCACAGCCCGAAGGGATGCGCCGACGTAACCGGGGAAGAGGATCGTGGAAACGACCAAGAGCCACGGGGAAAAAGTGCATTCGACGTCGCGAGCATGGTCTCGCGCGATTGCAGGCCATTGTTCCCGTTTTTAGCCTCTGGTATTTACTAGGTCTTCTTTTTCTTCCTCTTTTCCCCTCTTTCCTTCCCTTTTTCATTCTCGTTCCGTCTTCAATTCCTGGCGCGCACGCTTAACGAGGCCGACAGGCTGATTTTTTCGACGCGAGTTTTTTGTGCTTGACGATCCTGACTTCGACCTTTTTCTATGCCATTCAACGTGATTCCACGTTGGATGGACTTGAATAAGGTATCACGCGGCCACGACACACGCACAAAGCGTCTCTACTACCTTCTGCCGCGTGTGTGCCCCTTATCCTGTGAAAATTCCTCGTGTTTTCTCCGAAGATTTTCTAGCTATCACTGGAACAACAAACCAACTGAATAGGACAGCGAAACGGATTGCGAGAACGTAGAGAATTCGAGAAGCCGCTTCTAGTGAGATTAAGATATTGATCGGTGGTAGTGATTGTTCGAAGAACCATAGTACTCGTAATTCATAGAAATACTCGTAAACGCTCCTATATAATACAAAAATTCGACTAACAACAAGGATGTTACACCTACGAGAGAATTCAAGAGAAGGTGTTAAATCACAAGACCTTTCGATGAAAACAAACCGATCATTCAACGCTCTCGTCGCTATCTCGGACAAAAGACGTCGTCTCTGGAGAAATACCCTATATAGTATCCACACGAGGCTTTAATATCGACATTACTCGGCCTAACAAGCAGAAACAGAGATTCAGATTTTCGTGCGGAGAAACATCGTACGATTTTCCTACGGTATATGTACCATGTGATCGTCACGTACTACTCACCGGATCTTGGCACGCGGCAAGTGCATCCGTGACGAGTAGACGGAAGCGGTATGCATCGATCTCGGTTCTCTCGTGGCGGCACTTTAACAAGGAGCATTGTCGATGCCTCCGTAACCCTCGCCCACTACCCACCATCGCAGCCATCGCCAATACCCAGGCTCTCGCCATTGGGACGTTTTCATCCGGGCTGCTTCGTTCTCGATTAATTTCCATTTATATTCGCTATGCACCTGACGACGTGTTTACAAGAGCCGGTAATTGCGCGAAGCCGCGTATAGATCGATCCGCTGATCGCATTCTACGTTCAGGCAGACGCTAAGTTTTAACCGTATCATGTTATTGTTCGTGTCGAGGAATATAACGTAGGAGAAACCTGTACCAAACTATACATCAGGCAAATATTGTGTTATTTTAGCGAATTAAAAAAAAATGACGGCCATTTGGCAATTACTTTTTACCATATCGAGGTGTCTGTAAATATAAATTTAGTAGAAATCTACGTTAGTATCTAAGTATTTAGTATGGAATGATTTGTTACAGATCCCTAACTGCTGCAAATATTGATATTAGTCCTTTGTACGTTTTATCAAACAAGATTTAAGAACTTACAACGATACTCATTGATTTTTCGTTGATCCTATTTTTCTAATTGGAAGGAAAATCGAGATATTCCTAAATCCCGCTATTAAACCAAAACCAGCCGTTAGTAAATAAACAAGGACACTTGTAAACGAAATAAGTGGCTGAAATCTCCGTTAATCTCGTGATCTCATGATCCCATATTTACGTTAACGAATTGCATGCAACTACAGAAACCTATTTTCTACACAACGAAGCGTAGTAACGAACATGAGCATTAAATTATTCGCGACGTCCGTTACCGGTGCTAAACCGCGGTCGCGATTTTTATCACTTTCGATGCTGCATCGCGCGATCATTCATTATACCAAACGAGGAAACAAAACCTAGTTGGAACCAACCGGTTCGTATTATTCCCGCGGCGTGCTCGCAAATAATATTTTAGCATGAAACCATGCGTGTACAGGCCGACAACGGTTCGTAGTAATACGATGGCCGCGCCAATTTACGCGTCTAGATAAATGTATTCGTTTGGTAACTGCAACAACTTATTGGGCAAAAGTTTAGACCTTTTACGGCCTTTCTCCAAGCTTCGCCTGATTTTTTACGAATATTATGAGATGTAAGTCAGAAAATCGTAACCTTTATCATGGTTTATTCCGTTTCATTAAACGTATTTTATGTAAATACGACCAATAATTCCGCAAAATAAATTTTGCCTACTCGCCATGCATCAATCGCTCTGATCTGGGGATTTCTGCACGACGTTACTCAACGAACGGGCGTTCCTCGTCGTTGACGTAACCATGCACGTCGTTCCTTTCGTTCGACGGCCGCTTTTCTCCCTTTTTGTTCCCGTCGTGACGCGTGCTTTCACGCAAACGATCGATTGCCGGTATGTGGTAATCCAGCAATGCTCGCGCCCGGGAAAATAGGTTGCATAAGCGTGAGATATAACGCGCAACTATATACCAGGAATGTATGGAAGAAGCGACGGAACATCGGAAAATCAGTCGACTGTTTCATACTGACAATTACGAAAATGTGATTTTTCTGCGAGAAATTGCATGACTATCATTGGAATTTATTGATTGTCAACGGATATATTCCAATCGATATCATTAAAATGTAGATGTAAATATATCTCAGAATATTTGGTTTCAGTATTCGATATAAATTTACTACCATTTCTGTATTCCTCGTTTTCCAAGAAAAAAAGAAGATATCGAGAGAGAGATACAAACGTAAAATAGAGATTCATTAGGGAGTCCACAAGTGAATGTACGAACGTCCGAAGCAAGTAGTAAAACGTAAATCTAACGCGACGTCGTTGAAATTCCGACGATTCGAAACACAACGATTTCGATCCACTTAAGAATTCGAAGTAGCTGAATCGAATTGAAATTTCGTAAGGAAATTCGCGGGCAGAGTCGAGTGGAAGTTGATCACTTCATTTCATTTAATGCCTGATTTATTTGCTTATATTGTACTTCCAGCTGACTTTTCAATCTCTTCTCCATGAAACATTGTAGAAGATTAAACTTTTCGTAGCACCAGTATAAAACGAAGTTCGCTGGAATGACCTCGTTAACGATTTCTGAATTTTCGAAATTACGAATGGCTACTTCGAGAATGACAGGTATCGAGGTCTGTGAAATATAAACTTCGGTGCATGAAGTTTTCGTTCAAAGCTCTGAGGATCGAGTTCGATAGAAACTGACTGTGATTCGCGAAGGAATTTCGATAACCTAGAAATTCTGATCCTTTTGAAATTTTGCTGGCTTAGTGGAAAAAGTTAATAGAAACGTCGAGCAGTTTAAACTTTTCAACTGCTTTTTGATATTATGAAGTAACGTAACCGAAGTATTCGAATAGAAATTGAAAACTATTAATGTTGGGAAGATCTTCTTTGGAACATACCCAGTTATTCTATTTTATAGAATTCATGTCTCAAAGATATGTATTAACTAACTATCATAAAAACAACGTGGTATAAAGATATTATTTCATACTTAAAAGTTATTAAGAAAAAAATGTTACGATCGATGCCTTCAAATACCACTCTATTTTATAATTTCCGCGAGAAGGTGTTCTTTTAAATCAGCAAACTTCCTTATTGAACAGCGTTGTAAAACAGGAACGAAACCTCCCATTTTTAATTTCATACGTAAACTATTCAACCTGAGAAGATAAGCGTCGCAAGTGAATAAAAAACGACGGAACAACAAATTCGAAGCCATTTTTCGAACATTTTCAGTCAGCCCGTATTTTCCACTCCGAGTCAATGCACTTTATTAAACCAATATTTTTCTGTTCTATAATACCGTGACTGGTTGTGATTCGTAAATAACGTACATTTTTCACGATGAGCAGGAAATTCGCCATTCGAATGATTGCGTATATAGCAAAGGGTAAAAAAGGGACCAAAGTTACTTTGAACTAGTTATTTTTTAGATGTAGTGGTTTCATTTGAACTTTGGTAACGTTTTAACGAGATAAAAGATCGATTTGTGCTTTACTTATTTTATCTTCTTCTTATAATGATTAAGTGAAAATATAATTGACAAAAAAGATAACAGTTTAGTTTGGTGTTTGTTAACTCTAACTCCAGAGCGTCCAAATAAATGAATAAAATATACTTGTGAAATTCGACATCTTACTATTATGGAAAGTTTTGGAAGTGCAAAGCCTTCGAAATGCTGAAGTTTCAGGTTCTATGGCAACGACTTCTACAATCGGTGGCGAAAAAGTTCCACGTTTTACGTCTTCGTGACCATTGGGATCGTATTTTCTGATCTCAGGATAGTTTGCATTATTTTAAATATCTACTGAAATAAATTTCCTTTACTAGTCTCTTCATCAAAATTTTTCCACTATTTATATCTATTATTACGTATATCCTTATTGGACTATATAGGTCATTAAATTATTCCTGACTTCATTATTACACCATAGTGATAAAAATAGTAGTTCTTTTTTGAAATTTAAAAAAAATAACAACTTAAGGAAGATATTCCCCCTGTTTTTTTCTTGCATTTTTTACTTTCCATATTATATTCAATGTACTGATACAGAAATCATATTGTCAGGCCTATCTTTAGGAATTGGAATATGTATGATACAGAATGCTAATTTATTAGGTCTTCTGATAGTCTAAATGATTTATAGTATGAATTAGATTCAAATTATGAATAATGTTTAATTTAAACGAATCTCTATGTTCTATTTGAAACGTTAATACATTGTATAATGTGAACAATGGCATGCATTTACTAAGCTTTCAATTTGTAGCGAATAAACATATTCCTGCACAGTTTCCTTGTCGTCTGAACATATTCATACATATATTCATAGACATTTGCAGAACAGGCAAATTCAGAAATCAATACAACGGATCAAAATTAGATTAAATATACGATCATCATTTTAGATCTTACATTCATAATTCAATATAAATATATGAACACAAATTCGTCGCTACTAAAATAACCTTCCGATTCCGTCCATTTCGCTTTCATTGCACAGAAAATTATAACCAATTTCGTATAAGCATGAACACTATTTTAATAGAACACTATTTTATGAAAGAGCGGTAAATGGAATTAAAGCAGTATGACTATCAACTAGTCAAATGGGAGTCGCTATACACGAGAAACATCACCCCGTTAGTTGCAATAAACGGCTTGGATACATGAAGGAAATAAATAATCAAAGAAGGAAAACAGCTGGTAAATAATCGAATAAAAATTGGATCCGTTGTAAATCGCATCGGAAATTCGACGCTTCTATTCTGTCATGTTTGTTCGACAACGAGGTATCTACGCGTGTATATTTGCAAAACCCAAATATCTCTCGTTCCAACCGGGAGCCGATGAATGTTTAATTTCTACCATGCTTCTCTGTTGTTATTTTTCCTTTTTTTTATAATAAATCTCTACGTACGCGCGTTTTAATATATTTTATTAAACGATTTCTCGATATGGCTGGAATCGCGTGTTTACGCGGATGCGAGCGCACGAAATGGAGAAACGGGGTTGCAAACAGCTCCCAGGGGCGGCGTTCGTGCCTTGGCTAGGCCTTTTATCAAACAGTTCGCTTTAAGTGCACCATGTGTCTCCGGTTATTTCCTCGGGCGCGTCCAGCGAATGCACCTGAGAATTGTGCAACGCGGCACTCTGCTGCATAACCTCTCCTTCACGAGGCTGAGTCGCGTAATAACGTTCGTAGGTTTGAAACGTGATAACTTCGCATAAACGATGCCGCGAGGAAGATGAAATTGAAACGGGAGAGAACAGGCGGTGAAAGAATTTTTCGTTGCCGAGTTGGAGAATCGTCGAAGCGATGAAACGTGGTGGAAAGGGGTTTTATTTTTCGGCAGTTTGCGTGCAGATGTAATCGTGTCTTTGACACCATTGGTTCTGAAATTGGAAGTTAGGTTCTTAGGTCGTTTTCGTGTTTGCTTGACTTTTAATTCTGTTAAAACTTGATTCTGAAGGAATATTACAACGTATTAACGTATTACGTATTAACGAATTTCATTACGATGCACATGAATATCATGTTTATTGTCTTATATTGTATAGGAAATTTTCTGACACTAACCATCTTAAGAATATCATATTTAATATATTATTTAATATAATACTTGCTATATCACTCATATTAATATTAATTATTGAATGAAATACAACGGATAGCCTTCAGAGAAGTAATTTTACCGAAATAAATTTAAATGTTCAAGATTATGAGATAAAAAGTATTTCACTCGTTGAAATTAGAAGCAGGAAGGAAAAAAAGATTAGTAGATGGTATGATAAAATACCATTCCTTCGTTGGAACTCTTACTATTTAAATTAACCAGCTTGTGTAACCAAGAATGAAATTTTCATAAGAGAAACGAGGAAGAATGACCCTATGTAATTAACATGTGATTAAAATAATGTACTTATGTTTTATGGTTATATACAATAGAACTAAAATAAATAAGAATCACAGATATTCTTAAGAGACATTCTTAAAATATTCTGCAGATAAAGAGAAAATCGTTTGATAGAAAAATTAACAAAATTAGATATTATGTGATATTACACATGACTCCATTCACGATTAATTATTGATGTCAGAGTAATACATAGTGAGATTGCGATTTCCGTCCATATAAATGTTTGAAACATCCTGCAAACTGATAAAATTACAATTTCTCTGTCGAGAATCTATCTTCGTACTGCTTGCTGTAATTCACTTTGTGCAAATGCAGGTACTTTTATCGCTCTACTTGTAATATTAAATTGGCATACTTAATGTCGATATTCGAACAGAATATGACTTTTTTTCAGCAAAAGAGCAGGGAATATTACGTACAAGAGAGTGAACGACCCGCTCGATTAACTCTCTGGAATAATTCTGAATCTTTGGTTGAACAATCCAGTTAATTAAAGCCAGACCTTCGTTAGTCGTTGACGTAGCTCGTTTCGCCCGTTCCAACGTGCGGATCGAAGATTGAATGATAAAACAGAATTACTTTAAAACGTTCAGTGTCGCGAGCCGGCGATACAAGTCGAGAACGAAGCTCGGACGCGTGGCTAACAATAAGGCAGATTTAATTTCGTTTGTTCTCGTTCGAATGTTTGTAACTGAACGAATGTATCTATCCAGCACGTGGAAAAGCAATGTTAATAAACAAACTGTAGGAATATTCTTCCAAATTGCCTTTCATCGATCAAGCATAGAAAAGTAATATTAATAAGCAAGTTAGTATTGGAAAGGAAGGGTGAAATATCTGCTTAGTGATTTTTGTAGATATTTAATATAAAATTATTTGACATTGCATTCAAATATGTGTGAATAATAAAGAAAATAGTTTATTGTACTGGGTGGTGTATCACAGACAAATTGTTTTAATAATATTCTGTTTATGACGTACACCTTCAACATAGGAAGATCGTTAGAGGAAAATGTCTATCTGATAACGGAATATTAGTAAATTTTATTAATTCAACATTTCATAAAAATCACGTATCAAGAAGTAGGGAAGTCTAATATGTTCAGCCATAAAAAGAAGCAGTAATTTCTACAATGTATAATCTACTACGCATTAGGTTTGGTTTTGCAAAGCAAAGTAATCACATTTTACTGCCTTTTTGCATTAAGGTGTAAAAAAAAGCTACAAAGAGACTCGTTTTACACTAGATTGCAGTTACGGGCTTTCTCCACAGAGAAGTGGCAATAATTTGCGATGAATCATTGATGTCGAAGAAAACATCGCGCCGCGTCGTAACTTCGGTGCAGGATGCGTTGATATCTCGTTAGAAATATGCATCCAGCGAACCAGCGGATGAAGAAGCGAATATTGAAATTTTTAATTTGAATTTAAAATATGAAACAATAGGAATGTATAAAGAAGAAGGTACTCGGACGATAAAACGACAGAATGTAAATTGTAGAGGGAGAAGGAGAAAAAGAGAACACGAGGATGCTCGTGGAAAAGAAAGGCAAAAGGTAGCGTCCTTGATTTGACACAGACCTCCCAATAGAGTGAAAATTTCAGAGGAAAAGCTTCGTGAAAAGCGTGGCTATCTCGAAAATTGATGAAAACTGACGGAAACTGATGAAATTGAAGAAGCCGAAGCAACCTGGCGTGTATCTTGTAATCGTATGGCTTTAATTGTTGCACTTTTTTAAAAACTATTTTTGTAAAACCATCACGACACGAGATCTTTAATTGAAACTTCGCGCGCATTACGCAAAATTGTACGCTGCATGTCACTTAGCCTTTTCCTGTTTCTTTTATCCACAATCACTGATGTTTTGGTTTTTGATACTGGCTTCTCTTTGAGATACTAGTGTAGATACTTCTGATACTAGAAATTACTAATTTGTTATTTTCTTTAAGAAGCAGAAGTTAACTTACAATACTGCATTTTTTGGGATTTGTTTATTTCTTTTTTTTTTTTAGATATATTAGATTTGATATCATCTACTAGTACTTTCATATAGCTATAACTATTTGCTGTTATAAAAATGAAACGTAGGATCAGATAAAAAGATGTTTCATTGGAGGATAAGGATATGTACCAATACCCTTTGTAACCATTGTATATCAGTCCATAATCTTTAAAAAAAATCTTAGTAATCTGGGATGGTACTGAATGGTACTTGTGAATGTTAGCATACAAGCATGTTGTTTGATTGACGTTTTATGAGAATGGACATGATGTTTTATGGAAATTCACGATCGAGTATAAATCCTGCTTAAATGGTCTTTCGTTATCGTTATACTCGAAATAGACTTAACATGATTTATTACTTGAACTCGGGACAGGATGAAGTTGGAACCTTAGTCAAAGTTTGGGACGCAAGGTGGATTACAGTTCTGGGATTGGGATGGATTCTTCTTGCGTTTGTGGACAATATATGGCACCGAGGAATTCGTGGAGAATTCGAATAATTGGTCCCGTGGTAGTATAATTATGCATCGTTAATATAGGTACAGAGTGTTTCATAATATGTAGGGACCACTTTAGTGGGGAATTGAGCGATAAAAGCAATGGAAGAAGATTGTATTAACATACGACGTAGATTTTCCCAAATGAATTTTGGCTTAACGAACAGTACGAAATTATTACACCCCTGTTTATTATGTTACGTGCTGATCTTACACAATGCGCGACAAATTTCAGTATCCGTGCAAGGCAAACCTATAGAAATGATGTAAAAGAGTCACAGTATCCACAATTCCTTGATTGTTAGATATTTAGATATTGAATCTGAATATCGAAAATTTTCCCAGTTAAAGATTGCAAACGAATTAACAGTTTTTAAAGGTTTCGATGACTTCCTAATTATTACCTGTGTCATCTAATTTTTTCATCAGTGTCTTATGAGTATAGTTAATAATAGTAATGTATAGGTACGTAATGAAGTAGACGTGTATTAATTTTTAATTATGAAATATCTTGCATGATATTTACGCTTCGAACCACATAAAATGGCTTTTCTCTACCAAAAAGTGTATCTACCGTGTATTTAATTAAAACGTTGATCATATAGAAAAGAACGTTATAACAAACTTTTGATTAACAAAGGGAATTACGATTGAAAGGTAAAACTAATTCGTTCTCTCGAACGTTCCTCCGAAAGAGATATCGGCTTGAAACTCGCAGCCACTGAGCGTATTGTAAATGTAATAAACTCAACCACGAGGCGAATGTAAATAACGTTCGTTCAGAAATTTGCTCATGTTTGATGCACACGGATCATCGACTACTTTTTTCATGCGATACGCACGTTTTAAATATTCGTCGTCTAAAATTCAAGGCAACACGTCTCTTTCTACAAAGCGAGCTTTGTTACGCTGCACGCGTGCGCCTCCTTTAAAAGAGCACTTTTTAAATTTCACCAGCTATTTAAAGGCACAAAGGGACCCGTTGAAATCAAAGAGAAAATTTATAATTTCCTACGAAAACTAAAACTGGCGAAACATGCCGGCGATGAGAATAAACGAGACAGATTTCATTCTGGAACTGGGGGAAAAATCAAGCATTTCCCTCCACGAAGAGGCAAGTCGTCTCGAAATCACGCAACGACGCTATCTTCTTTCGAACTTTAATTGAAGCCGTCGTCGCTACGATGACTTTATCGTTGAAAAAGAAACACTCGTCGACTCGATCGACGATGCTTTTGTTTAATTAATCTTATTCGACAAACTTCTGCTCTCTTCTTTTCCTTCGTTCATTGTTATCGAACGTTAACTCAAGGAAAACATCTCTCCAGCGTAGAGAAATTCAATGTATACCATTTAGAATGGTCGAGACTTGATTCTTGAACGCTCGAAATTTAAATCGTTACCTTTCGAGTTACTTCAGAAGCGACTTGAAGAAGAAAAGAAATCCTGAATAGGAATGGAGGGAAAAGAAGAATCAAAGATTCCAAGTTTTTCTCTTTATCGCAATCTTTGTATGCTTTTCTGACGTGGTTATGCAAAATCGTCGGACAACTTGGTCGATTTCCTTGAATAATTTCGTTAGTGGCTACTTTAAGCTTTTGCAGTTTTTCAAGTAGCTTGGATGAACCGTTCTTCCTTGAATGATCGGAATTTAAATAATTTTAAATAAATTAAACCGCCTATACCGAGTCTTGGATGGTTCCGATCTACCGTGAGATTCACTCGCTAGTGGAATGAAATGAAATGTGGCCAGGGATCGAACGGTGTTCATGGAAAACTCACTTGCCACGTAATTTTCAATTAGATCCCAATGTGGCGCGGAAACCCGCCAATAAAAGGCGTAAAGTTTTTTAATTAGAGACCTGTCCACCGAGTTTTAAATGAGTCGGTGTCGGTGACGGGTGGCGGACCGGAAGTCGAGGGGAGAAACAGACAAAAGAGGGAAAGAAAAAGAGGGAATACGAGCTTGAGCGAGATTGCGGTTGATAATGAAAGGATTAAAGGTAAAGTAATCTGCAACAACTGGAAAGTGGTTAACGTGACATCACGGTACACAACCGAGATTTTGTCGCTTCGTTATTGTTCTATTCTTTAATTGAAGAAAACACAGAGGAAAAAGAGAACAGCCAGAACGGATGAATCGTATATTTGCTGATAACGTTGATGGTGAATGAATATCTGGATTCTTCTTTTTTTATCTTACGGTGAGAGATTGCCAATAAAGGTTTAATCATTTTTTTCTTTTTTGCTTCTTTCCTTTAAACTTTAAAATTTGTTCAGTGGTAGCGCTATTATACAGATATAGGGATAGATTGAATTTTCGTTATGAGTGTATCGATTAATTACAAAGGTATTTTTGCGCATTTGGGGAAATATTTTGTTTCAAAGAAAAATCTACCCAATCCACCTACTGTGCTTTTTTATGTAATTAATCGTGCGTTGATATTAATTCAATGTACGCTTATATAAAAATCATAAATATGAAATTCAAAATCTCCCAAGTCAAAAATAATTTCTTCTCTAGAAAACTCAATCGATTCACAATAAACTGCAAGATATGTCATCCCTGGTGTAATTCTTCTCATGAAATTCGCAGTTCCGTCGCCGTGAACTACTAGAGTCATATCCATTTTTCGCATGGAAATCCCCGCTCCATTTACGCGGTTACGGATATGTGGGACCCGGTCGAAATGTTATTCAGTAGAATTCAGTGGAACTTGGGAATTTCGTCTCTAAAGTCGATCGTCGTTTCTGTTTCCGTACGTCGCAACTCGTCCCGTCGAAGTTGCCGTGCAATTCACGACTTCCCTATTTACATCGCAATCACCGCGTGAATTTTTTAGTTTCAAGATAGGTACTCGATGGAGTTTCCTACGGAAAGATGGAACTTTCTTGGCGATTCTGTCCTCGAGCACGAAAAGACACGTGTCTGATCGTTTCGAGGTTTTGTTCGCCGTAATGCGGGCTTGAAGGAGTCATCTACGAAGAATTGTGATGCAAACTGATAATTAACTATGAAAATGTTGATCATGAACGTTACTTGAGGTATCTCTCGATAGATATTTTTCTGGAATCTCTAACATTTTTATCTAACGATTTATTTCATACTTAAGATAACTCTTTTTTGTGTGGAATTTTCAAACACCTTACTTACATCACTACCTTTCATTTTTCCATAAATTCTATATGTTACAATTTCTGGACTTTTTGTTTTGTCTAATTAGTCTTTAATTGACGTTCAATTATCTACTAGCTCGACGACTGCATGATGAAACCGAATCGAACAATTCAATAACACTACGATACAGTTCATTACGTGGTAATTTTGTAGGAAACGAAACGACCCGTCGACATTCATATGCCATTAGTGCGCTATCGATGCACACGAAATCAAAATTCGAACAGGAATTGGAATCGGCCGGGTACTATGCGAATAAATTTCCAGGGAAATGTAACTGTAAACGAATTAAACATCGATTCTCCCTGGATTCGTTCTAAAGTGTGCTGAAATCGACATTAATCAGCTTCGCATAATCTGGACACAGATCTGGTTTCCCAGTTTCATTCGTCTTTTCCGTTTATTTTTCGATTTATCGTTGCGTTAATACGATTCGTATAACGTTTTGATGGTATAAACCGGATATTCTCGCTTTTCGTACGTCTTTCACGTTTTAATAATTTCACGTTTTAAGTAAAACTTAAAATTATAAACGCGAAAAGTATTATACTTCGCGATTTCAAGCAGATATAATTACATTATTATTCACACTTCATGGTGTGAAAATAATTTTGTAAATTATTTCAAAGATTTCTATCTCCGAGTAATACGCAATTCTAATTTCATACAATTCAACGAAATACTCGCTGCAAGTTTTCTTTTGTTCGATAATACAAGAACAAACAAACATTAAATCGTAGAAAATGAGAGACGCGGCTGTCGGACATTCGTTGGTAAACGGATTCAAACACACGAGCGATCATTGGAATCGCGGACACAATGATTCAATTTACTGTTGGCCAGCATTGATATCGCTATGCCATCGTATCGTTTGATATTTCACGTGTCCTATCTTATCAGAGTCGCTTTCAGCATAATTTCGTTTTCGATAGTTCAATACGTCCTGTAATAATTTGTATCACGTTGTTATACTAATTTGTGGATGTTTGTGCGCATTCACATCTTTGTAAATATGATTAAGGAAATGCAACCCAGGCAAAGATTCGTTTCACCTATCAAATATTATGACTACCTTATTTCGGATATTCTATGAATTTTTGTTTATTATGTCTATTTTTGAATCTTTACATTTTCCATAAATGAGTAAACATCCATAATTTACGTATCTCTAACTACTTTTTACTACATACTGAAGTAAGATCTTACCTTCCTCCATTCTCTTTCTGTTTCGTTATTGCTTTTCCCTGCAATGAACTACCCCAAACAATGCCCGAAAAGAAAGAAATATCCATTTTTCAAACGATTTTCTAAATTTGATAGATGGTTTAAGCTTACATTTACAACCATTTTGGTATAAAAATATTTCTCCAAACTCGCGTCATAAATTCCAAGTGCCACGATTTACGACATCTGTCCATTTAGCGGCAGGTTCGCGACGCTTTTTATCATGGCGAGAGAGCTTGAAAAGAAAGTAGGATGAAAGATGGTGGCGGAAGATCGTAACGTTCCTTCTGCAGCCGCGACAAGAAGAAGCGTAAAAAGGCAGCTGCATTTAACGTTTCACTTAGCGTCACATTTATCGAATGGAAATCCGGCAGGGATACGAAAGAAGCCTCGACCCGTAATTTCTATCGTCGACCAGCTTCACTTGAGTGCGTGTCTCGTTAACGTCGTAAAATACGATATTTGTGTCAGCGTTTCATTAACCGCCCGCGCTGGGTTAAACTCATGGAGCTGGCTATTCGAGAAGCTGCTACAAAAAGGTTGCATGGTGCCGTCTCTTTATGCGTCTGTAAATTGCGGCCGTTAATGCAATCTCAGCCGACCGAGACAAGGTTGCAAGGCAACAACGATGACCTCAGTCCGCGTCGCCTGGCGTAAAATAATGTTGCTAATTTAGGAAATGCTGGTACGTGGCGATAAATTACTCCTCGCTACCTCAAATGTCGTAGATCGTTTCCTGCTCGGCGAATTAGCCCGAGCGAGAAGACGCGCGGCGCTGTTCCGCGTTGATTAACTGATATTTGCCGCTGGTCAACATCTCGTTAGACTTAGACGATCATTCGATAAATCTTTCCCTCCTTCGTTAGTTTCCGTGTGTTGCGTGGTATGGGTCCTTTTATGGCGTAGATTTGTCGTTTCTTTTTATTGGGATTATTATTTTTATTAGTTTTGTTGCGTGGCAATAGCCGACGGTTATGAAACTGAAATGCTTACAGTTATTTTTAGGTTGCTCTGTTTTAGAATCGGCTATGAAATACAGCAGCAACTATTAGAGTTTATTTTCTGATAGAGGAATTTTCGAAGCAATAGTTCTCGATCATTTTTCGACCATTGTTACAGTTATATAAACATTTCACCTCTTTCGCGTCCGAGCTCCTTAACAATGAAATTTCAGTGTTCTGAAGTGAGAAAAAATTAAAGAAGGAAGTGGACTCTCTGCGAATCCTATTAACTCTCTGTTAAAGTCATTAAAAATTGTTGGAACAGAGAGCTTCATTTATTATTCAAAAATTTAAAAAACGCATAAAAATTCGTAAAAGTTGTGGAAATTACCAAACAAAGGATTGCGGTGAAATAAAATGCAGAGAATCTTTTCATGGTCTCTAACGATCGTGTGTAGATAAAACCACATATTCAGTTTGCAAAGCTTCGTGATATAGTAACGGATAACGTCAAAGCCCGACAAAAATGTCACGCGTATTGGTTCGATATGATCCATCGATTGTTAGTCTTTCTGGAAATGTCAAAGGATTCTGTTCGACGAAGTTGTTCACTCTATACATATATCTTGAATGCATATATCAGTATTTGCTCCGGACAAAGCTCGTTTTGAATGAGATTTCCTTTTCTGTGTGTAACATGTAACTCTGTATTCTCAACAGCGCTGTGAGCATAAATTTTAATCACAACTCATGAGCGTGTGACAAATGTTTAGAAACTATACTTCTATGAAACGTTTATTCTAAATTTATCTTTGTATTTGTTGTTTATTTATTCATGACGGATCAACTTGATTTGCTTGAATAAAGAAGAATTTTTAGATCTGTCATGTAAATATTTCCTTTTCCACCCTTGGGAGTGATCTTTTTTTCAATTCTCACAACGCTCTCAATACTGCATCTGTGTCGTACTCGTATACATCGCTTTAGGGATTTCGAAGGCGAGCAAAGTTTCTCATACGTGACAGAAAAAGGTAACAGAAAGTTCAAGGGAACCTGATCCCAATCCAGCAAAATATTCCCTTAGGAGGATGTTCTTACTATATAGAATATTTAGTCATTGTTGGAATGTAAATTTCAATGCTACTGTGGTAGAATTAATTTTAAAAGCAGGAAAAGTCAGACACTTATAAATCTATACAGAATTTCATGGAAAATTTGTCTTCTTTATAGGAAAATAATATTATTGCTCTCACAATTGGAACTCTCAGAACCAAAACTGTCCGGCTCTACTTTTTCTTAATTTCATTAAATTATACGGTAAATTCTAAGGTAAATTAAAAAAATAGCATTTGTAGATAAAGTGAATAAGGTTTGACGAACATGGCTCAATTAATGACATTAATAGCCAAGAGTCGATAGCCTTCTTTTACAGATGAACTTTTATATCTCCGACAATTCCTACGTACCATTATCCCAATGACACTACCATTTTTCTATCTTCACTGTCTTCAAGTATCCTACATGTACTCTTACCTCCTAATACCTTCACGTATCAGGATAAGATTCTCGAGGCTTAATCTGAACTTCTGCTCATCGAGATGAAAGAAGAAACAGACAGGCTAAAAGGAACTTGGAAAACGGGAAAGCCGAGGAAGCTTCTTCCCGTAGAACTCGGTCGAACAACCCGATTCTTGTTCGACTTAACGCGTCCCAAGGCTGACGGAGGTTGGATCGTGTCATTGCAGCCGGTGCGCGATTCACAGCTATCCCATGGCTGCCCAGGGATTCGTCGTCCGCTCCGCTGGATCCTCCAGGAAGCTCCTCGAAATGGGTTGAGCCGATGCAATCACCGGTTAGTATGGAAGTTAACCATCTTCGAGAAACTTAGTTGTCCACCGGAAGTGCCTATTGCCTTGGGCCACGTACGTTCGGATAAACTTGCCTGACCGAAAGTTGCGGATACGCCGAAGACCAGAGAGCCGTTGCCAGACTTTATGTTTCACGGATCGAGTTAATCGAGCATCGATCAAAAGATCCCTTGTAATCGAGATAAGGTAGCAGCTCGTTGGATCATCGTAATGTGGATTTCTCTTGAATTGAGATCAATGAACTGACCAGCTTCGATGCACCGACGGATTTCCTGGATTAAGCTTAATGAGCTATCGTAAAGAAAGGTGTATAGTCAGTGAAAGAGATAAAGGGAGGTTGTGAAATAGAATATCAGCTCAGGTTTATATATTTTAAGGGTTGAAATAATAAAATTATAATAAATTAAAATATTCTCGGAGGTATGAAGGATCTAAGATTTAATTAAGATTATAGAGTATGAATTTAGAATTTCATTTTTATTAACATGATTGTTATTGGAGTGGAGACTTGTAGTTTTAGTAGAATACTAGGAGCACAATACACTTATGAAGTATATGTAATAGTAGCAGCAGTAACAGTAACGGTATCATTAGTGGTAATAGTAACAGTAACAGTAATAATACTTTAGTTTACAACTTTTCTGAATCTGTTCCTCTAAAATATGCGCCAATGATGGTTTAACGATATTGATAGTGTTACTTTTAATCGAAGCTAAATTACTTGAACTTGAGGTCACTCGCGATATTTCTTCCGCTATCTGTACGTGGTGCGAAATAGAATAAATGATCAGAACCGTGAATGACCGTACTACTGGAATTCCGTCCGAGTTAATAGATTCCCGAGGGTCACGCTATCGGGCTAATCTCTCTATTAACGGGACCCCTTATTGGAATCCGAAGTGTAATTGTCGCCAGCCCGAGGCTCATACACGGAATTTATATTTAGATCGGAACTAATCCAGGAGTATTCAATTCGCCACTTACCACAAGAGACGTTGAACGATCAACGAATCTCGCATTAGATGCAAAGCGTCGACGATCGGGCAGACGACACGAGCCAAGTAATACGACCGGCTTGGGAAGGAACACGTGATATCCTGGTTTTATAGGATTTCGCGGCGTCCTAAGTCGTTGAATCGCGTGAGCTCTCTACATAACAGGTGGTAACGCGCGATTTTCCCTCGAGTTTCTTTCTTTCGTACGCCTTTGGAGACCAAGAATTCTGCGAAATCTGTCTTTGTCCCTCTATTTTTCCCTTTCTCTTTCTGCCTCTTGGGACTCTGGAACAAATCTAATAGGTGTTTTATTCGAAATGGGAGTTCGAACGTTTATGATAGAAAGCGATGGAAATACGGCAGACAAGTTGCGTAAGATATTGTATAGGTTGTTATAAAGCATGTGGTGGAATATGAACGTCTTTCATCGTTCTCATGTCTAGAATCGATCAGATACATATCTCTCACATATTTTGTAACACCCTGAATAGAACGATATGAATAAAAGGACATATGATTAATTTTTTGATGGATAAGTTATACAATATATTGAAGATGTATCGAAGTGTTAATAAAAATTTTATCTTCAACAGAATAATGAAGAAATCGTATAACTTCTTTGCAGAACAAAAAGTATATGGAACGTAAAAACCAACGTACGCATATCGACTACCGCAAAACAATTTTTCAAACTCCGGTAACGAAACTTTTCACGGTGTCGTATTCACCGCTGTCTAGTTTGCACTTTTAAAAGCGCGTGTCACTCGAGCTCTGTAACCTTAAACCTCGGTATTTTCAAACTCGTAATTATATTACAGAAGCCTTAAAATCTTGCAAATTCAATTTCAATTTTTCCCAAATCTTGTATCTTGTATATAATATCAAGAGTATATTTCGAATATAAATATCATCTTTCTCCAATATTCATCTTTCAACATTGTTTAATATCATAACAATTCGTTTCTCTTTTTCTGTTTCAGGTACGTATATGAATCCAATGAGAGCTTCCAGCAAATTTCGCTTGTGATCGTAAGTACAGGTTGTCGAAAACGTTGTCGAGAGGTTCTCTGGTCCCTTCGATATATTACTTCCGGGTGATTTAAGTGTCGTGGAATTTCTACGGATATCCAAGATCGTTCACATCACCCCTCGTTCCTTTATCACTCCTTCTTCCCTTATCAGCGTATTGTGTCTCATCTCTTTCGTACTACTCGCGATGAGATGGCAATTAAAGTGAAGTTACGTATCCGACCTCTGCAGAAGAAGGCTGCATTGTACCTACCCCTCTAACCGTGAAAGGATCCATTCACGTTTTCTTCGAAATAAAAGTAGAGCGAACTGTGAAATTCATCGCGGAGCTAATATCAGAGAGTATTATTTCGCGATAGAATCCTCCTCGCGATGGTACGAGCTTCTCTGGTAGCCATTATACGGAATTTTTATCGTAAATTCTTAAGTTACAGTGGCTTAAGGTTTATGAGAATTTTATTTTCAATTTAATTGGCGATGGGCGTAGTATTTTTAAAATTTAATAAGCGTTTTGTATCCTAAGTAATATGCTGATATTTTCACAAAACGAGAAACGTTTCACATAATAATATCGAGGCTTTAGAATATCAAATCTGGCCGTGATTCATACAATCTTTTTGTATTTTAATAGTTGCTATATCAACAACTGGAAATTTTTATTTTGTAAATAGAAATTATAGAATTTACGAGATCACATCTTCTCATACACCATAATCCTATAACAAACTTTCCTTTTCAAATTCATCCAAACGCTACTTTTGCAAACAAATTATATTTCAGAAAGCTGCGAATGTTTTGTACTCGCGAAAGAGAAACATTCTTGCAAATGTTATACGTAGCAAGAACAGAAGAAAACGCGTAATAAATTTTTCAGCGCGTGAGAAGGTCATCGAGTCTTAGAACAGTCGCGGAAAATGAGATTTCTTGTGCTTGCAAAATTCAAAAGCCGCATTCCAAGAGGAGATACGTGCGGATGAAAAGGAGAAGCAGTGAGAGAAAGGGCAGTAACCGAAGAAAATCAGTTCCCGCTTAAGAGAAAGGATCGAATAAAGGAAACGAATTTGCACTGTCGTTGTCTCCATTTCTATTCCCAAGGAACATTTCAGGGTCCTGCCCTTGCGTATCTCTTTAACGCCATCGTTTTCTTCGTCTACAGAGGTTAAAATGTTTTTTTAAGGAAGGTGCTTTTTGTCAAGGAGTGGTAATTTGATGGCGGTTTTATTCTGTCTTTCGTGACCGAGTTGGAGAATGTGTGTTTGTTCTTAGGTGGGATCACGTAGTCAGTTTGAGAATGAAACTTGGTTTCTTCAAATTTATATGAACGAGTGGAATTTGTGCAAATACACTGCAACTCGTAATTGAAAACTGGACATGAAAAATTTTCAATGAATTTGGAAGCAACATTCTTTAAAGAAATTTGTAAAGAAGAATTTTTATTCTCTTTTTCATAAATTTGGTCGATATCGAAAGAACGAATAAATCTGGTAGAGCACGTACGCACAAAGATGTACAAGACACGTACGTGCAAAAATGTAAAACGTAACAGGAATAAAATAGAAAGAGAAGTAAGCAAAAGCAATAGTGGCAACGTAGGATAAAGACAATTTTTACCTCACTCGTATTCCGGATCCCAGGCACGTTATCGAAAATGACAGAGCGTCCAATGCAACCACCTCGCTGAATCTCGTTTTGTAGTCAAAGATATGAAACTGGGTATATCGAGAACGATGTACGATTTTGGCAATTTTATATCTCTAAAAAATTAATTTTCTTCAAACCTTAAAACATTTCTTAAAACTTCTTTGAACAAACAATTCCATAAATTTTTCTAAAATTTTTCTATACTCCTCACAAAAAATTATAAACTGGTTTAAAAGGACCCCAAGTGATCGATTATTTCTCTGCTCCATCCACTTACCCTCCTCATCTTGTTTCCTCCGACACATTTCCTTCCATAATATACACCCCATCCACAACGTTAATCTGCATTCGTGTCGTAAATCATCAATTTCTTACGCACTGTGACTTTGTATACCTACTTGGAAAACGTAGTCTCAATCGGTATGAGAGAGTGTTACGCGAGAAAGTCACGTAAGAATCGATCGACAGTGTGACCAAATAAATGTATACGAACGTGACAAGTTGTCAGAAATTATTGGACAGAAGAGCGACGAGGCTGGTATAACATGTCGCGTATCACAAGAGACAGCGTCGACCTGAAAGCTAACGTATTCGTACTTTTCGAGAAGGGGATAAGAAGACTTAATGTCGACGACGATACTGTAGTCAGACAGAAAGAACGTATTTCCTTATGTTGCTCAACAGTCGCATCGATGCGATAAACAAGAAGCAAAAGCGTCAGAACTTCTACCAGATGAACGGAACAAGCCTGGTGTCGGCGCCAGTCCATCCCGTAATTCATCTTATCACTTAGCTAAAGACGTTTAAACAGAGACGCGCCTCTTTTCTACTTTTTCTACCGTTTTGTTTCATTAGCGAAGGCTTTTGGACGATTTTCTTCGATGAGCGATGAGTTTGAATTATAGGAGCTTTTTAAAAAAGTTCTATCGCAGAGAAGGTTCATAAATTGTTTTGAAAATTTGATGGATTCGCTTAGAAATTTGATTAGATCGATTGTAAGAAATTTCATTCACGCAATAAATTAGAAAATAATAGGAATAAAAATATAGTTTGTATTTGTATGCTTGATTATACTATGTATATTATGTTGGAAAGTCTGTATTGGAAAAACTTAATGAGGCAAATACTTCGTTCTTCATTAAAATTATTAACCGTTTCATTGTAGCAATTGTTACGTTAATGAACCTACTGAGAGAGAAACCGTAGAAATTAAAGCAGAAATAGTTAGTTTGATTGTAAAGCACTGAACCGAAAGTCATTATCTAGAGCGCATTCCAAGCATCCTATATTAAAATCTTCGAAGGGATTATTATTCAGAGAATTACCCTTTTAAGAAAAGAATTTTATAATTGGTCGTAAACAAAGAGAGATGTATAATCGGTCAGACGAAAATACGGCAACCTCTAAAACTGAACAACCTTTCCAACATTGGTCCAAATGTCTCTTTTCTTTAAGCTTCCGACCAATTGCAATTTTATCAAAAGTTTTCCGGTAAATTAATCTTTTTAACTTCTTAAAAAATTTCAAACTGTTTGGTTCAATCTAAAAAAAAGTTATTCTTTTTAAAGGTTGCGCAAATATTCATGTGACCAACTGTAACTACGAATATCATAGAATATTATATTCCTCTCCAACTGCATTCTTCTATTTTAAATGTTGCTTTTCACGTTCAGAAAATGGCAGATTTTTATTTAATACAGTCGCAAAGTAGGACGTTAAATTTTCTTTGGAAACACCATAATCCGTATATCAGTTTACCAACTCATCCTCCTTTCACTTTTACAAGTGGCAGGATAAAATTAAATCGACGTGTAAAATACGTATGCTACACTTTTTCCCGGTATCGTTCCAAAGATTATGCGAATTTCGCAATTTTTTTAAAGTAGTTTCGCGTCGTTCGCCGTAGCTCTGAAAGGAGCACGAATTTCAACGAGGGAACGAGGCTTTCCCCCTTTTCCTTCCTTTTTTCCACGCAAACCTTACAAAGCACCGGTGAAATTTAATTTCGGCGCCAGTAATTGAGTTTGCAGCCGGTCGCCGTGTTTCACGCATGGTAACTTTTTTTCTTTCTTTCCCTTTCTCTCTCTTTCGCTTTTTCTTTTTGTCAACTACGTTGTTTATTTATAAAAGAGGATCCGGTGTATAGATAATTTCACTGTTTTATTTCGCTTCGGTTGAAACGCGCTGTAATTAGGGACGCGTTTGTACAATGCTACGCGGATTGTTTCGAGATTCACAATTGTTTATACCACGACCGATGAATCTGAATTCCAACTAGAGGTCAAGAATGATTTTGTTACGGGAACATAGATCACGTATAAAATGCTTTTCAAGTTATGCATTGTAAATCAAAGCGCGTTTTATAATTCGTATAGTACACAATGTTATTTAAAAGTTCCCAGGCTCTCATTCACAGGTTCCCGCTTATTATTGCTGAAGTGTATATTAGATTTAAAGAATTTATTCTTCCTAACTTTCTGGCCAAATGTCAGATGTCTATATTTATGCTTTTGAAAGTTCTCATGGCAGGAGACTATCATGTTTTACATTTTTCTATCATATTTTTATAAATATATACAGAATCAAAATTCAAACTCCATTGAATATAATAACAACTACTCAATCAGACGAATAAACGTGATGGAGTGACAGCACGCAATCCAAAAATATTATAATCACAATTAAGAACAAAGGAAACCGAAGATTTGGTACTTTTCAGCATTTTTCCAGTTCCCCAATCTCCTTAGTCCCCACGTTATTGTCTTGTTCTAAAAGATTTTCCGCTAGGTTCAACGTCGAGAAGTCTTATACAATTACCATTTGGAATATTCCATAGAATTGAGTCGCAACAGTTCGTTTGAACGCTAAACTTGGTTGACAAAGTACACGGTTTGCCTTTTTCTTTCCCCCTATTCTCACCCTCTGTTAATTACTTCGAGAGGATTCCGTCATAAATTACAAACGGACCAGCTTTCTCCGCGACGCAGAATCTCTTTAAAATTATAACAATCGTTGCCTGGTACCGGTCAACTAGGGCAGAACTACTTTGTCTCTTCGTTTCTTTCCAGTTCGCTCGCCTTCGGATAATTTCTCTAATGAGTTCTATCGTAATTGGAGTCAGAAACGTCGATATTGCAACGTTCTACCTCGTGATCCAGTGAGCTTCGATCGTTTCTGTGATAGAATTTTATGGAACAATGTTAAGCAACGTTATACGATCTCCTGATAACACTGATAGACACTGAATTATTCATTGCTCACGAGTATGAAGGCATTTACAGAAAATAATAAATTATCAGAGATTATTAAAATTTTGTGAAATTGACATTTCTTTATGTTAGTGGATTCTCCATTGTATTATTTCTCGTTCGTTGGCTCTATATGTATAATATGTCTCGAATGATTCCGCCAGCCAGATTCAGATTTTTAACAGAAATCTCCGAATTTCCGGTTTAACTTGTCTAAAAATGAAAGATTGCGAACATCAATATATAATTACTTTATCTAAATCGTTATTTTGCATGAATACATAATTTTCGGTTATTTATCACGTTTTCTATAAAACCAGCCAACTATGAATAGGAGCGTACGTCGAAGAAGATCGAACGATCTTCTCCTTTCCGTCGATCCTTTCCACGATCCTCCGTATCCGTTCCCTAGGCTGGAATAGTGGTTTAGGGGTGTACGAGTAAATATAGAGAAGAGGGCAGGGATTATAGAGAATGGTTGGGTGGTCTGGAACGGGTACATATTCGGAAGTGAGGAAATTTACAATCCAAGTCTAGCCATATATTAGGGAAAGTTACTTCAAGTCGTAAACGTCGAAATATATCAATAGCAGAGCAGGACGACGTTTCTGTACGGTGATAGTGCTGGTTGTAGCGTGTGTGTGTGTGTGTATGCGCGCGTGCCCAGATGAGTTCGTACGTGTTAAATATCCCACCTCCGGCTGCCAGCCTCCGGTATAGTTATCGATGAAATCGTTTTAGTTAGCGGAACTGACCCCGTTCCCTGACTTTCAATGAATTGGCCAGCTTTAATGCGGTTGACAGTCGGGAATTAACGGGCTTTTTATTTAACCACGGACCTGTTTTTCTTGCGAGTTCACTCCACGGTTGGATTTACTTTATCGTTAGTCTGCCTTCATCCGCATTTTACTTAATCTTCTAATTCTCATACCTTATAGATTTTTGTAAATCTTTATCTCTATTGCTATAAAATATAATAGGTTTCGAAAGACTAGTTTTAAACATGCCTACAATATTCTCTTATTTTTATTTTTATTACGAAATTTGTTGGACTGTATTTCGTTATTTTAGCTGATCCACGCGGCAGAGCTTGGTGAGAAAAGCGATCGATCGAGTTACTCCGCCGGGTTTCAGTCGAGTGAACGAGTCACGCAGTTGTTCTTCGAGAATTCGCTGTTTCGCGGAATCCTTAATCGCGCTGGCACTGCGTAAACTGGACGATCCGTGAATGGACTATTTTTATTGGAGCAACTAGAGTCGATGAACAAAGTCGAGCGGATTTGGGATCGATTAAAACGTTGAATTGTTCATGAAAAATGTTGCAGCACTGGAATACTGTGTGATTATTGTAGCTAGTATTATTAAAATGTATCCACGAAATTTGATAGAATATAATCATCTTTTCTACTTGTCTACAAATATTTTGCTAACAAAAGGATAAATTTTTACATAAAATGGTGCACATTCCTGAAAGAGATTTTCATGTTTCCAGAAACTGTCTCAAGTTGTTTAGATGTTTCGATCTTTGAAACGTATAAACTTTATTATTTCCACCCAATATACTACTTGACGATAATCTATAAAGTGTACACATACGAAACAATCGTAGTGAACTTGATTTGTCGCAATCGATAATAATCTCGTGTAATTAATCTCGTAATATATCAACAAGGAGAAGTCCGAGTACAGAAGATAGTCGAGTTCTTGATCCAAATTAATCAACACCGATTGCGAAATTACTGTACACCAGGAATTGGAGAGCATGCTTGATCAGATCGGTTCTCTCTGTAGTACGCTCGAAACCACTGCAAATCTTTGCCACTTGCTCTCAGCCGTTCTACCGTGTAGTGGCTGCTGAAACTCTGTCGGTTAAACAAGAGAACGAGTTTGTTAAATTCGTTCTGCCCTATCGATTGAAATACTCGCCATCAAACTGAACGTTTCTTAGCCTTTGTGAGTATCGTGCGGAATTCCTATGATTCTCTGCTCGCTTTTCATCGAGAGAAAGCTCATACTCCAATCGTTTTAAAAAGTGGCATCGGTTTCATCGGAAAGTTGTCTCCAGTGTATCGTAAATATGTATCAATCTCGTCTTTCTTGCCTCGCTTTTAAGTTTCAAAGTATTTTGTTTTAAGGAACTTCCGATGCTTCTGATAGCTACGATGAAGTTCTTGATGCTGATTATATTCAGTTGGTTATTGGAGACTTGAAATTAGTTGGATTTTCTTGAAAGGTTGGGAAAATGATATTATGGTTAATTAGATCCGATATTGGAGAAAGTAATTAGGTGGAAGAGGAAATTCTGCACTTTTGTTTTTACAATCTACGATGTTTCAAGTAAAAATATTTCCTGGTATTTTTTAGCAATTGTAAGAATATCGTGGCACATTTAGAAACATTAGAGACGATATTCAAATGATTGTGAATATAATGGAAGCCGGCTGAATGGATATTCAACACCGTGCCTCTGTCCTTCATATTTTAATTTAATAAAAATCATGAATTAATAAATAAATTTCTGTAATTATTTCAATTTCAATTTATTGTACAAGCTTTTTCCTTCGAGGCAGATTTTCAAATTCGTTGCATTATGTATCATTCACAGTGGATTATATTTCGCGTAAAATGTGTACTTTTAGTCAAGACAAATAACCCATCACAGTATGCAAATATGTAACATGGGAAAGTAATTTTCACGAAACTGACTAACGAATTTTGTTACGTTTACATGAGTTTAAAGTTTACGTAACCTTACAATATTTCGATCTTCGTCCAAGATAATATATACGAAGTACGCTGTCATAGTAGGAAATTTGTTTCGTTTATATAAAAATTTAAATATTCAAAGATTCAGATATTGAAAGATTCGAAATTTCAAAGATTTTAAAATTAAAAAATTCAAAGATTCAAAGATTTATGATCTCAGATACTTAAAAATTCGAATCTTCAAATATTCCAAACTTCGAAAATTAAAATTCTAAACATAGAAAATTCAGAGATGTGAAAAGCTTTACCCTCAAACACATACTTCGATATCTCGGAATACCTTCGCAAAAAATATTTAAAATTAAAATTATAGCATGCGCTGCTATTTCTTCGCACTATCCAGGTCAGCTTTGGAACAAAGCGTTGTCATCGTACGCAGAAAGTACACCTATTCTACAAAGGAACTATGCCTGTCGCCGTTACTTCAGTGGAAATTTTTCGCTCGATTAATTCGCTCTCGCGACTCGGTAATCCCTGATCGTGTTATTTAACAGTAATTGTTCATCGATACTGCGTTAAATACATCTTTCAGTACGAACGTCTGGCACGTGTTATATTTCTTCCAAAAAGATGCGAATTCAATTGAAAACTCGCAGATGTTTCTTCATCGGATGTCACAGAACGATCACGAGATTGATTTATTTTTTCCTATTTCAACCATCTTATAAAATCGACAAGTGAACGACAGGAACAAGTAAAAGAGAAATATGTCAGCCGGAGAAGTGATCGAAAAAGTCACAACTTACTTACCCTTGTGCGAATTTCTGAGAAATTTCGAAATAGGAAGAAGAGAGAAGAAGAAATATTTAATGATTGTATTAATAGAAAAATACGAAGAAATTAATCCTTTGTCTTACGATATTAGGTAACACTCGCGATATAGATAGTAATTTCGATTCATCAAAAATACATTTACATTTGTATTGAACAAAGTTTCATTTGAATTCTAATTTTTATTTCAATTCGTTGGATTGAAAACTAATGAATAAAATTGTATATAATTTTACAACATTTTATATATAATACAGAATCAACCATTATAATCGTTAATTCATTTAAGTAGTTGATAAAAAGGCTGTAATGCAAGAGGTTAAGCGGAAGTTGGTAGATTGTATGAGTCTGTCGATGAGACGGTGACCTTATCTGAGTCGAACAGACACCAATTATCGGCTTACCAGGAAGCACTGCTCACACTGCCTACCTGTAATTACCTCGAGCTTACTGTGATTCGAGACCAAGACGGAATCCTTGCATGTGACTAGGCGATGTTACGCCAGCAACCTCTGCTTCAGCATTATGCACGTACTACGTTGTTTCGCGTGACGTTGTGACTGCGTGACTTCATTTATCTGCGTTCCCATGAGAAAATATACCTTGAAAAATCAAGATGAATTACAAATTATTGATAGTTACTTATTTCCAGTCATTTATTGGCAATAAATATATTGGGACTTGACAAAATTCTTACGTAATACAATACAGAAGATAAAATATGCACTAACAATAATCAGCATCGATAAATAGTTAGTCCAATAGTTTCTTCTTTTATTGTTTTATTTATTGCTATACTAGGAATATCAAATGTTTTTATGATGAAATTTATGAAGTTTCATTTTCTACTTAACTGCTTTGCTTTAGCAGAGATTGAAAAACATTTTCTCGTTTGAATGAATTTCTTATATTTCTAGTTCTCATTTTACTGCTTTACCTTAACGGCGATTTAAAGAATATGCTTGTCTTATCCTTGTCGCAATGATATTTTACGTTTAATTATCTTTATGTAATTTACAAAAGACGATATAGTAATAATATACGAAGTTTTCACATAATGCACGAAGAAGGCAGTACGCTTTACGAATATAGAAAAAGCAAATACGCCCGAGAAATGTGACAGAATATAAATGGAATTCTACTAATACGATACGTGACGATTTTTTATTATAACAAGGTGGATTCTGGCTTAAATATTATATGAGATTGTCGGAATTCTTTCCACACATTTCGCGTACTTATTTGCTGTATGCTAAGTAGAATAAGATCGAAACATATTTTACATTTTTATTCCTCCATCTTTGGCTTTGTAATCGTGCGTCTTGCGCACGTAAACAAAAAGTCAAACGTAAAAGTAAAAAACCAAAAATAATCGTGTATTAACAGAATTTAGGATGAAAAATAGGTATGTCCTTTTTATCCTACTACGAAGAATTATCCTAATATGATTTAAAAACACGAAAGGTATTGAAAACGCCCTTTTTTTGTTCGACGAATTTCTTATTTGCTTTGAAGAACGCGTCTAAAATGTCAAATATCGTTCGAATTTCGATGTCGCAGGAAATATGTGTAATACCCGTGATTTTAATGGAGTGGGAACTAACCCAACTAGGTCCGGAAAGTGCTTTTTCCCTCGTGCCCTACATTTTGTACATAGAAAAGCCTAAAGAGAGTAGGATGATCTAATGTAGGTATTTTTTCTCCTCTCTCTATTTTCTTCTTCTTTGTTTAATCAGTGATTCTATGTTTTATTCGTCAGAAACAGCATGTCATTGATGGATCGATGTGACATGAAAATATCGATATTTAAATAAATCATACTTCCCAAGCCAAGCACGAATTAAGCTTAAACAAGGTTTCCCAGGGAATTTTGTAATATTTCTATTACTCGCAATATATTCTTCAAAAGTCAAGCAGAAAAGCCAGAAACGTCTCCAACGTTTTTATCAAAGTACAAAAAATGTATCTTTAAATCTTATAGTACAGGAAAAATAGAATAAGAACATTTCAGAATACAATTAGTAGCAGCATTTTTCTATTTCTATGTTCATCGCTGTAGATTATAGGCTGCGTCTGACACGGTACGGTGCTAGTCTACTTAAAATCTCGAGATTCGTAATTGGATCGTTCCGTTTGAACATAATGTTCTTATTTACATATTCTATTAATAACATAGAAGTTTTCTGATTTCTCTTCTCATTACTAGGAAAATTAAACTATTTGATTAAAAAATACTCTCGTTACCTATTTACAATAGAACTATAGTAACCGACAAAAGTAGTCCAATACTTGTCGAAAACTTTTCTAAATATATTACGCGTGTTATGTAAAACGTTTTGATTTCGATGATAAAATTAGAAGCTCTTTCAGCGTTTCCATCAATTTCCTTCAAATCTACCAACCAATAAACACGTCTCTCCGAGTGGTACGTTACAAATTAAGTGGTGATCGTTCCCACGTCACTGGCATTGTTTCACATAGCGGGGGCAAAAATCTGTTGGCCATTAGGATAATTGAAAAGGAAAGCTCGATGAAGTACGGTCAAACGATCGCTCGCTCTCCGGCTTGTTCTCAATTATACCGAGTAGGACCACTCTCGGAATTAGATTTCCACGAGTAACGTGCAAGCGTTGGTCGTGTGACGCACTGCCCCTTCTGTCGTGCTTTACGGTGTTCCCTTGGTTTGAGGCAAAGGTCGTCTTAATCTTTGAACAGACTTGTCGAGACAGAGGAAGAGAGAGAGAGAGAGAGGGCAAAAGTTGGAGAGAGAGACTTTTCTCGGTGACTGGCTAGTTCATTAAAGTGCAATTAAACTCGCGTGAAACTTGCCGGAAACTGTTCGTGCAGCCGTCCGCGAATGCAAATCCTGTATCTTGCGAGACGTTGATTGACTGGTTATCAGAGCTTTGTAGTAATTACTAACTATATTTTTGTTTGTTGGATGCATATTGTCGGCGTTGTTTGATGTAAATTTGTAAAGTAGGGAAAGAGACAGTGATAAAGGAAAAAATATAAAACAAGTTTGTTTTGTTTTAAAAAATGTTTTTCATTTTAATTTAATGCAGAAAGGTAGTAAGCTATAGTACTGGTCTAGAAAGGTCAGTAATATATTAATTAACGTGAGACAAAATGTAGTGAATCTACTAAGCTGTTAAACTTTATGACAATTTGGTATAAACTGGTTGCTCAACAGATAGTAGCTTTGCCCGGATAAAGCTGGGCAATGATATTGATTTTCGGATTAAGCGTAATACGTATAAGGAACAACGAAGGTTTATTTAATTTCAGAAGGGATCGTAAGAATAAAGGATATCGAGTTTTCAATCCATGGCACTTTATTTATTATTTGTTCATTACTGAATGAAGGTTTTATTTATCAAATATGTTAACAATATACGCTAAGATATAGTTACTTTATGTACAAATGAATTACTAAGAAAACAAATAAATTTCGAAAAATTATTTATTACACAAGTTCACGTATATTCGGAAGAGAACAAAATTCCTTGCAATACAGATTACATCGAATAATTCCAATTTACGTTCCTTCGAATTACAGACCCAACAACAAGGGATTGAGAATAAAATCCCGGAGAGAGCGGTAGAATCAATACCGCATAAGACGACAAAAAACATAACGCCCAGGAAAAATAAATTGAACCTTCTCTTACACGATCTTTTATCCTTGAACGCTAACAAATGCTTCCACCAACGAGTCTCGATCCTCTTACCTACACCTTCCCTACGACCACGTAAACATCCCTTAAACTTCCGTATACATTGTGTCGATACAAGTCCACCGAGTCCTGTACCACTTAAACGCCACGTCGCTTTCTCCATATTCATGATCAGACTACTCTGTGTATCAAGTTTGTTGTCCATGTGAGACCACCCCTAAAATTCGTTTGAAAGGCCATCAATCAGAAAGAAAAAATCCATCTTTTTTAAATTCCATCTAATTACCAATGTGAATGTTAACTATCAGCACACGATACTTATTTGTGTATATATTTTTGTATTTATTTGTTTATTTATTACGATAGAATTCTGCTGATTGAATCGCTTATCTAAGCGAACTTATCAAAATAAGCTCCTATTTTGTTAAAAATTTGTGAAATTGTATTATATGATCCAATAATTTTCATATGGATAGAGTGAGTTTCAGTCAAGAAATACACACGGGTCATTAGAGAATATGTACAGAAACTACGATTACGGTAGTGTTCACTAAATTAATTTTGAAAATCGCGCCTGCGGAATTTTCAGCAAATGATAGGAAGCTGCGTTGCAGAGGAACGTTACGTTGAACGTCGAGTTGGTCGTCACGGAGAAAACAGTAACGAGAACACGATGCGTGAGATTCTGTAGAGATTCCAAGAACCAGAATTCATCTGTCGTGAAATTGTTATACGATGAGAAATGGGATTCTTAGATTGCAGTGCAATCACATCTGGAGAAACCACTCGGTCTTCTGAACCCTTTTCGCAGAAGTCGAGGTTTCGGATTGAGCTTTAAAAATCTTTGCGTAAATTGTCGAAGAAAGAAGGAAAGATTTTTTATTGTATATTGGATAATGTGAATTTTGCTTCTATTTTATATATATGTGTGTATATTTCATTGCAATATTTGAAATTAATTGGTTATTCTATGCGCTGAGAAACAAACTGTATTGCTTCGCTTAACTTTCAACAACGTTTAACCATCGGAGAAACCTGTACACGACGTATGTAACATAAATTGAAGTAATAAAAGGTGTAATTAGTGTATCTTCGACCTTGTTGCTTTTCTTCAACTTTCTAAATGAATAAAAAAAAACTCACAAGAAAAGTATTGAAAATTCTTTCTTCACAAATAGATCAACAATAAGTTAGAATATACTTAGAGTACATTCGTTACTAAGCGACAGTACCGCCATTGTCCGCAAGAGTATAAAGTTATACAACTTTCTAGTTGCCACACTACTTTACATCGTATTCTACTTATCGTTACACGATTTTCTACTTTGGCTGATACGTTATTAATACGCCGAGTAACAATACGTAATAGTGAAGACTAGCAACGCAAGAAATGATCGACGAACGTTTATTCGCGATGCTGCATAGCGACGCGAATGTTTGTTCAAAGAAACTGGGACATTACTCGGTATACTTTCTCCCTTAAGTGAAAAAGTAAGAAGTTGAGGCAAACGAAGATGGTAAAGTCCTATTCGTTCAAAAGAAATAGAGGACAAAAGAGAATGTAGTTTGCGAAAACGTCACTTTAAGGTAAATGTTCAATTTCCAGTATGAAAATTCATATTTATATTACATCTGAAAAATTCTGAAGTGCTTGAATTCTTTCAATTCAGTCGTACCTCCATTTTGTACCTAACATTAATCAACCTCGCTGTTTTCTTTACTTTCTGCATTAAATGTCCAATCAAGCGTAGTATCTATCCGAATTTCTCAAATGTCTTTCTATAAAAGAAATTCGTAGTGAATAATTGCCTTTCGATCTCGCCAAATACACAACGGAGTATATCGACTGTTAAAACTGCTATATATGTGAAATTTAATGCTATTGCACGTAATATTATCCAATATAGCAATTTCTCTCAACCGAACCGTAGAAACTTTACTAACTTCACAGACTGTCAAATAAAAAAAAAATTACCTGAGTTACCATCTATTTCTGTCCGAAACGAGGGGCCGCGGTTTTTCACGGGTTCCGTAACAATCGGAATTCCAGCTGGGGGAAGACGAGAAGTTGCTTTTTCGGCGTGAACACTGTGGATAATCGGGGCAGAGAACCTCGGCTTGAAGTGGAAACTTTTTCTCTCCACTGGATTCCGAAAACAATCGTAGTTGCAACTAGAAACGAGTCGCAACTAGTCGCGTTTTTTGCCTCCCGTTCCTGCGGGATCCAAAACAATCGGACACTCCCGATCGAAAATGCGAAATTTTTCCAGAGTGGTGCAGCTTGAAACGTTCACTGTCCTGTGGAACAGAATGAAACAATCGCGTCTTTCGACCGGAAATATCGATCCAACCTTTCCTGGGGCGCGATAAGCTTTGAGCAATATACTTATTTCGTTCCACAACAAAAATCAGTTTCTTTCGCTATTCTGTGTAATGGAATATCAAAAGACATTTTAAATCTATAAGAATCCTCTACTTTAAGATAAATACTTTAGTCCTTTTAACACGATTGCTACTCATTCTACCTATTAAAAAGATTCAAAGATACACGAAAGCGAATATAGAGACGCGTAAACGAGAAGGAAAGCGGCGTCGGTTTTTCATAGATTGCTTCGGTGGTCTTGTTCGCGATCCAAAGAGGACGACGACTGAGGTGGCGTATCGGGTGGATGGAAGAAAAATGGTTAAGAAGCGGAAAGAACGAAACGGGATACTACGGACAAAAGGAAAAGAGAAAAAGTATATGTTCCTCTAGTTGGCTAGCGAGGCATAAGCATGAAAAGCAGAAGGATCCCGAGGAAGCATGAAGCGTAGCCCCTAGCGGGACAAAGAGCACAAAGGGAAAAACGAGCGGTGGCGAGGACCAGCCGATCGAAGCAACGGTGAATAACGCGAGGAATTCGCGAGATGATACTCAGGACTTTCCTATTTTGTAATGGCTGAGCGTGCCGCTAACGTAATATCATGCTTTGTGCTCGCTGAAATTTATAGAAAATGCTTGCTCGTGGTCGCGAACGCTAAAATCTGCGTTGCTGGCATATAACGTGTCTGTTTCGAGTGTGATGTAATTTAAAACGAATAATTTTTTAAGGAAATGCAAAATACCAAATATATGGAAGAATCTTTGAATATAAAAATCATGCGTCGAATATCTCTTAGTTATATAAAAGTTATATAGAAGCACAGTAGCTTCTTAATACAATGGATAATCGACCGTTTAAATACTCTTGTGATCTCTGCGAAATGCAAGTATTTGAATATTTCCCTGACTTATTGTATATTAAGGAAAGAAAAATATGACGTTCTAGAGAATACCAGACTTAACGTTATTAATTTGGCTGTTTCATACGTTTAATTAAATAACTAGTTGGCTAACTTTAATACTCTTACTACTACACTTTCATACGTTACGTCAAACATTAATTTTCCCTTTCCTCGCTTTTAAACTTAGCAAAAAACGTTTCTCGTTCCGCAAGTATCGTTTTATCTTCGCATTTCACTTTAAGCTTTATTTTCTTCACGGTTGGTATGCCTTTAATTTGTAATTCGTGAATATGCAATTCCGCATTTACAGTCCTTTATCCTCAAACAGTCTTATTACCTCGACCTTAATGAAGACAGAGAATCCAACGAACAGGTTTTCACCTCCACATCATTTTTTAAAATCCATTTGCCTCCACTGAAAGAAGATAATTTTTTATTCTATTTATTTTACAAGCTTTAACAAATCCTTTGTTAAAAGCTTTTTAAAAATAAATAATTATTACTTTTATTAGAGTGACGGCTAGACATTTTCAGGATTGTCTCTTTTTTACTCTGAAAGATATATAATATAATTGGAAAACGTCACGTGAATACAAAATTATGAACAATACTAATTACATATATAGGATTCTTTTTTAATTTATATAAATTTTTCTTCTTTTCACATTTCAACCTCACAAAGTTGAGAGATTCCTTTTGCTTTTTATAATATATTATATTATAATCAAATTCCAACGAAGCATTTCAACTCGTAAATGTTGAGTTTTAAATAGAAGACTAAATACGAACTTTTTTGTTAGCTTGATATATTTCTAATAAAATATCATTATATTAGATCTTCAATGTCGATTAACATCAACAACATAAATGTCTTTAAGTTACTTTCTCTTCAGTATTCTCGTATGAATAATCAGTCGCAATAGAAGCGACCCCTATAAAGACACCATTATACACAAACAATACGAATAATTACCTAAGTGGAAGACAAATGGTCGAAGATGGCCTGATATATGTTCGATCGTGAAGAATAAAGGTTTCATCAAACGAAAGAGGGGATGGACAAAGACTGAGCAAAAAGAAGAAATTTCCGACTGAAATGCGTAGCGTATGTTTATTCTCGAAATACGAAAGGAAAACGCGGGGAAAATAAGAAATTTCGCTACGTCGAGTGCACGGAGTCACGAAAGTTTTAGCGCCTGAAGTAGATATACAGGGTGTTTCAAAAATACAGTTCAATTGAACAGTGAGTGGTGAAAAATATAGTTATGAATAGTGTAATTGCTGAGAATTATATAAAAAATTAAATGAGAAAGAAACTTTCTACATTCAATATAGAATTTGTTTTAGACCGAGCAATAAGGATTAATGCTTCATATAAAAATCATTTTAAAAAATAAGCAAATCAAAGGGAAACTTTTGAATAAAGATTCTATGGAATATCATAAAATTCCGTATTCAATGAGTAAAGTTAGTAAAATTATATCACTGGTAAACTGGTTTCCAAGATTTCAAGAAAATTTCTAAAAAGAGAAATTGAAATCGTCGTCGCCGTTTTCTGGGCGATTGTAGGAAGAAACGAGGTGAAATTACGAGGAGGAAACGTCAAAGCAATCCTTATATCTTATGATTAACGTGATACCCGAAAATTATTGGAGCACATAATCGAATATCATATGAAACGACGATATACCTAAATGGCGATAACAAAATTTTGAGGGAAGCGAAATTAAACCCGTACAATCAAAGCTCACCATGACTTTGACAAGAATAGCAGTTTGTTAGCGAGCATAGTTGAACGGTGGGAAGAATGTAGTTAGATTCCAGCCAGCGTATACAGTTATTAATCAAGAATGTATTCACTCAACAAGAATGCAGTTAGTCGTTGATAAATAGAGTTAGTCGCCGTAGAAAGTAGTCTTGAATACTGTATACCGATGAAATTCCAATCGAATGTATTCCAGTTGTGAAAAACAACGAAGACAGGGACATTCGCGTTGGTCGATATTGCGACGTGAATATAATGTATAGGAGCGTAATGGTATCGTTCATCGGTGAAAATAAATTCAGGTGTCGGAATACAAATACGTACGAGAACAGAGGCAGTCACGAACAGGGATTCTGTCAAATAGCGTAGTCAATACCAACGTCAGCAAGATCGCATTCAGTCGTCAGGGAACGTAGCAAATATAAAAAGGTACAGTCTGCGTCAGCAAGAACAGTTGGATGCCATCGAAATTGCGATCAATCATGCATATGTACACGCGCGTATTCAAAACACGCTTGTATGTACAAAGTCGCACTATGGTATCCCGTATTTTGTATGAAAACAGGATACCACTGATTTCCGCAAAGGACAGAAAAGGCTTCTATTCATTAATATCGAATGGAATTCAGAGAAAAATGTCGATCGTACGCTTCATAATCATTTCATTTACTATTTTGGGTGTTTTTGCGAATATTAAAAAGTATCGTTTCAATGTTCGCAAGTGGGCAAATCTTAAGGAACTGTTTCAGTTCAGTCGCCTACGAAACTACGAATCTTTACATTAGAACACAAATATAAACAACACGAATCCAAATTCTTCTGAAATTCATCTTCCATCTGGTTATTCGATTTGGTATAATTCCATCATCCGCACGACTATTATTTCCTAGAACTGAAAGATTGCTCCACGAGGCATAAAGACGTCCGTTACACAACTTTCCAGCCAAACATCGTTTCACCGCACCGCAGCCTACACGTCGAACCAGTCCGACGATATTAATTCCTCTCGATGCGAGAGCATCGAACGTCTCGCCGTAGTAGATCGAGCGTAGCACCCGATTCGCGTGCGTGTACCCCTTGCAGAATCGTGAAACAGAGAGAGTGGAGCAAGTCTGTGAGAAGAGAAGTAAGGAAAGGAGCCACGAAGGCGGAGAAGAATAAGGCCGACACGCTATCGTCGCTGCTTCCAGTCACGAGCGAACGAGAAACAGAGACAAAGAGAAAGGACGGCAGCGGCAAGAAAGACGGACGTACGGAGAGTTGGTGGAAAATGGAGCGGGACAGTGGAAAGTCCTGAAGAGAAAGAGAGACGGCAACAAAGGTGGAAAAGGGAAGGATAGCTAGAACGCGAGAGGCAGAGAGATCGGGAGGGAGTTGGTGGATTTTGCGAGCACAGAGGGGTCGGGGGTGGCGCCGCGGGCCGCGCCGTCGCCCAGCATCCCTCGTTTCCACCCGCCCACCCTCGCGAAGGCGCACCCTCACGCCGAGAGTATCTGCTAGTCATACGCTGGCCCGTTGCGAGCCCGCCGATATACCGTGCCTCTGTCGCTAGCTTTGCTCGCCTACGTGCACGCTTTTCTCGTTATATCGTGATTACTGCGTGTCGCGTTGACCTAGTTAAAGCGCGCGTATGGTTGGTATCGCGGTTGCCTCTCAACGCGTGTGCGTTTCCGCGAAGAATTTCTAGGAAATTATTATCCGAAAAAACAATATCATCATTTAACTCATTTTCCTGATGCAGCGGAAAGAACAGTGGTCGAAGAGTGACTTTGCGTAAGGCGTTTAGCCGAGACTGACGCGGACAGTTGTCGCGCAAGTTTGTCGTGCTCGATCGGCGACCGGTGGAGAACGAGAAACACGAGTGGCTCGTGCACCAGAGGGAAGCGAACGCGAGGGCCATCGGCGCAGCGACACACCAAAGAATTCTCCTCGAGCCACTCTTACCCACATGGTCTGTGTTTTGCTTCACCACCCTCCTCGTCACTCCTACGTGGCTCCCTCTCTACTATTCACACGAGCGAGACTAGCTCGCGTGTGACAAGGACACGCGAACATCACCTGGTCTCCTTCGTTGAGAGAGAGATTGTTGATTGGTCCCGCAGTGTGTATATTTTTCGAGTGCACGAGCCTCATTAAAGGCTGCAGGTGCCTCGAAGTGTGCTGCTGGCACTTCGTTCTACCCACGGGCTAGTGTTATGCGTATCGATGACTGTGCGAAGTTGCCTTCGTTATATATGAGACGCGTATGTCGATGTAGTCACGCTGGAATTATCGAAAACATTACGCTCCCGGTATCGCCGCGGTAATCGGTTGCTACTATCATCGATAGGACCCTTCAAACGTCGACGTTTGGATCGTAAACACTCATCGTGTTTGTAACGCTCGATTATTACGCGAAGGTACCAAGATCGCACGTTTCCAACATCGAAGGTACATCATAGACGAAGCTGGACTAAGAAAGTGGTACATTGTCAACGAGGCTACTAGTTTCTGATCGTGGCGGATAGTTCACGGGAAACTTACTGGTATGTTGGTGTCACAGTTGTAGGTGATTGATAATAGAGGAGAGTTTAGAACAGGACAACGAAGGGTAGAATAGAACAGCAGGATACAGGGGACGTTGATGCGGATACAACAGCATTTCCATTCCCCGGTGGACTAATCTGTTCCGCGTCTCAGAGGAAACGGTAATCGATACGATGGATACGTTCATGATAATAGGTATCTGCTTCCTGTGCTACGAGATGTGTCACTTGATCAGACGTCACGCCATACCGCAAACGCCGGAGCCTCGCCGCTTGAACCAAGCCTCTACAACACGATCCCCGATATTCTCGATTTCCCGCAGGTTGCAGAATCGTCCAGGTGAGCACCAGCATTAAGTCTCAGGATGATCCTTGTCTGTATCTCCTTTCCTTTTACCAAACTCATTATTCGCGTGCGTCACTTGGAAGGAACAGCAATGCGTGAGATAAAAGCAGTGGAAAATCTTGAAGAAAGCGCTTGAAATTCAAGAAACAGCGACAACGATCGTAACCTACCTCTTGTTAGAGGTTCGAAGTTATTTAAATAAATTCTTGACATTCGGATGGTGGGATATCCTAAACGAACCATTTACAGGAGAAGATTCTGAATCAAAGCAAGAAACATCCCTAACGATTTCAAGTTACGGCCAGTTGTCAGAGAAAATTTAAACAAATTCTCGTGGTTCATATACACGGACATTTACACGGTTCAAGATGGTCGCGTGATCTTAATAAAGCGCAGAGCATTTGTCACGCCCGAACTGTGACGGGTCGTCGTGATCTTGGAGAACGGGGCTAATCCGAACCGAAGGACGGAGCGGAATTCGCGCTCCCCTGACAAATGTACTTGGACATGATGGAGCGCATTCCGCGTTCAATCGATAGAGAGACGACATAAACGTGCGACGATCATTCTCTGGCTCCGTTTATCGCGATCAATGAGATTCCGATCAATCGAACCGAAGAAACCTTAGTGTCAGCTATCTGTTTGAAGGATCGAAACTCTGTGTGCGGGGTGTCGAATTGCTTGTTAAAATGCGTGCTTGCGCGGAGTCGAATGAAACCTTTGAACCGCGTGGACAACGAGAATTCTCTTATTGCGAGTATTTCTCGAACTGACAGAATCCGGATATACCTTCCACGAGAAACAAATTTCATTGGTTTACCGTCGAACGGATATTGTGGAAGGTGGAAGAATTTCGGTTGAGTCACTGAGAACTCGCGATTTCACTGCCTGTCTTCGAGGAGTAAACTCGGAGAAACAACTTCCTTTACGCTAGAATGGGTACTGCTTGGTTCAAGCCGATTATATGAAGATGCAGTACACGTCAACGATCCGTGAAAACATAAGGAATCAGAACCAGAGTTTGGGAAATACGGAATCGAAAATGTTCTACGTTTAGTCGGTCCCGTACTGCGCTGACTTCAAATAGTCGTTTGTTATCGAACGTTTCGATATTGATTGGAAGTTATCAACGATAATGTTAATGTGATCGATTAATCTGCTGAGGATTTCAGAAAATAACAGATTAGTTCGGTTGTATGAAGTTGTATCGATGGTATATACGTATGTCTATAGTTCTGAGTGTATCAGTTACATATTAAGAGAAGAATAATTGTTGAAAGATATTCTGCTGATTGGAGTTTGAAGAGGAGTAAGAGGTTGGAACGTGCTCGTTGACGAGCGGCTGTTGATCAAGTTCAGGTTGAACGAAGAAGACACGTCAGACAGAATCACGAAAATTGAAGAGAGATGGACTCGTTAGAGCGACTGATAAGCTCCGGATCGCACCAGCCAGCCCTGACGGCCGCCACGAGGTCGCAAAACGCCTTCGTGCAGGCCA
This sequence comes from Bombus bifarius, assembly GCF_011952205.1. Taxonomy (NCBI): domain Eukaryota; kingdom Metazoa; phylum Arthropoda; class Insecta; order Hymenoptera; family Apidae; genus Bombus; species Bombus bifarius. Next base: position 6,127,029 of record NW_022884914.1, on the reverse strand, counting down.
ACCTTTGTTCCGTGATCGGCCGGAAGGGTCGTCACTTGACTGGCACGTTTTGCTTAACGGGAGACACGATGGAGGGCATAATACAGTGTCTGGTGTTCCTGAAAGCATTCTCGGTAAGAGGATCTATTGTTTCTCTAGTTTCTCCGTTGTTTAGCGTTGTTTGAATCTTCGTGTAGGAGTAAGATAGTTTTCTACTAGATAGCTTTAAAAATTCAGATGTTAAGTCATTGTTTATGTAATTAAAAATTCGAATTTTGTTTATTGGAATTTTGATAATAAGTGTTTTAGATTCGATAGACTATAGTTTGCAATTATTGTGTGTTGAAAATATAATAGATATTAATTATTATTATCGGGAACTACACTAAATATTTTGTGGACTTTTAATCATTAAAGCCCTATAAACAGTATAGGGTTATAAACAATATTCTACATTCTGTCTGTCAAGAAACTAAAGACAATATTTCAGTCAATTTACATCTTGACAAAAGTCTTCTGTTCGTATAAAATGCGGCAGAGAATGTCAAAAAGTCGAGAAGTCCTTGGAAAGTTTCTGTGATGCGAATAGCTCGGCTTGTTCGAAAGAAAAGGAAGTCGATGTGCAGGCAACGTTTGCGGAATACCGAATACTGATACTCCAGAAAGCTAGCTGTCTATTTAACGAGCGTACATGCAGACAAGGAACAATGTCGAAATTGTTTAACCGGATATTCGAGAGACGTCTGCTTGGAGAGAGAGAGAGAGAGAGAGAGAGAGAAAGAGAGAGAGAGGGAGAGGGAGAGAGAGCATGTACGAGTGAAAGCAATAATGACAGCAATACATGCCGCAAACGCGCAGCTGATACACGTATACTACTGCTCAGAAGTATATGGATGTATAGTTGTTTATTTTTAACGCAATTTGAATTAATTAAAAGTTATTCAAAGTCAAAAACTTCCAACATTTATGCAAACAGTGATATTTGAATAACAATATACACAATGGCTACGATAAGTATTGGTACACCATTGAATTTATCATATCGTTTGCATACTAATTATAGGTTCAAATAAAGTGGCTCCAGAAAATGTTTATCATCGAAAACGTTTATATATGTATTGTATGTGTTGTATAAAACAGTTTGAAATTTCATTACCACTATAACGAAAGATGACTGACGTGACTGTATTAGTGAAACTTGAATCTAATCTAAAAGTGTATATAGGAGTTTATACATATGGAAATATTGGCCAAAATTTTTATACTCTCACTGGTACTTGGTACTTAGTTATTAGTAACGGTATATGATTTATGTTATATATGTATATGTATATGTATATGTACTTTAATTCGAAGAGAGTTTCCAATACTTTGCTACTGGAAAGTAGGATTAAATTTTGGTTCGTTCAAAGAGGCTTTAGTTTGTATCTCTGTTTTAACAGGATTTGTATCTGTTTCATACAGTAGGATATTATTGCTTTCCTGAATTGGTTGACACTCCTCTTTCATTTTATAAAATTTACTCACTTTGATTACATCCTTGTGATTTTCAAAATTTTATTAGATTTGATATTATTTCCTAGTATCCCGTTGGTCGAGTGTTTTTTTATATCTTATACGATTTAGCATTTATTACCTAATCTTTAATAATTTTGGGAATCTACAGAAAGGTATCTAAGCTTATCATAATATTGTACATGGTCCTGAAAAAGGACACAGCAAATACTACGTAAAACACTATACATTCCAAACTCTACTTTGAATGCGTTCCAAATTGAACTTCAAAAATCTGCAAGGCACCGTACCAAAACCTCTTCTCTCTGCAGAAGCAGACTTTCAAAATTGCTGCTCGAAGTCTCATAACAGCGTTCAATGACTTCCAATATGTAATCGTGCTCCTTATTTTCAAACACTACTACCAAACTCAAGCGTATCGCACTAGGATGCACATAACATCACGCTCGGCCGGTTAAATTCAATCGAAACAGCACCCGGTCTGAACGAACCCCAAAAACGTCCTCGATCTAATACACCCTCAAAGGATGCCTCGATGCACTGTTTCGCACGGAACGTGTGCACACATTCGCCGACAAAGGCGAATCCTCTTCTTCGTACTCTACAAAGATCGACCGGACTTTTCGTTTGCGAGACACTTCAATCTCCTGCCCTTTGAAGGTCTTCCCTCCCAGCGTTTGATATCTCGAAACGACTTACCTCTACTTGCTTCTTACGCGAGGGTAATGTACGGGCGAGCTTCTTTTCGTTGACAAAACCAATTGTCCCCGAAATGGAGACAAATCGAACCTCGAGAACTCGCGATTGATATCCACGAAAAACGCATCGTTTTCCTATCGTCAACGTGCAAACCACTGGAACAAATCGCCGACGTCAAATCGTCGATAATGAGAATTCGGTGGCGCACAGAATTATTCGGGAAAGTCGTGGGAACGACGTTCGATAGGGATAAAGGTGATCCAGGGTGAAAAGAGAAGAACCTGGGCACTAGCGATGGAATTAAACCATTCGCACGCATTTACTTCGTATCTCCTGCAGATAGTCATGTAGATGATAGTCGTGTCTCATTATTAGACTGGGAATTTTTATGCATTTGAAATGTATGAAATATTCACATGGAACAAATTCCTATCTCGATTCCAGTTTTTTAGTTATATTCATAAAAACATGAAATAGCATGAAGATTCGCGGTCTACTCGTGACACCGCTAATGAAATTTCAAAGTGATTTATATAATACGTATAATATATGCGTAAACATTATGCTACGTGTTCCAATATTTTCATAAGCCACTGTATAATTTTCATTTTTCCAACAGCTCCTCGATTGAAGAGGTGAAACATAAATTCTTACGAGTAGTAATCAAATCTTCCAAAGTGGAACTTTCGTACTAGACTTGAATTTGTGAGTACATATTGAACTTGATCCCATTCCAGTGTTTCCGTTTCTCTACGAAAGAAATTTTCTATTTGCGCTTCCTGTCTCCGATCCCAGAACCAACTGGGTCAAAGAATTTTAATCGCTTCGCCCCGATGCAAATTGCGCGCGATCTTTTGCGCGGAATAATTCTCGACCGAAAGCTAGCCGAACTAATTTCATCGGATAACGGGCCAGAACCAGGCTTCTCCTGGGAATCCCTGGTACCGGAAACCGCGCACCGATTCTCGCGTTCTTTCGTTTGCGCTCGCGGCAATTATTTTCGCTCGCGATAAACGGTTGAAGCACTCGCGGGTGAATAGATTTGCAGTTAATTGCTCGATAGTATTTTTGTTAAATTTGAATGTTGTTTGTCGAATTCGTTGGCTTGTATAATGAACAACGAATGAAGAACCAATCCGAATGACGAAGAGAATTAACTGTTGGTTAAGTTAAGTGATTTTGTCGAATTTATAATGTTATTTCTTAGTACTTTCTAGAAAGATAGATTTTATGGTTGATAATTAACATATCGTTGACCGACTAAAAGCATACCCATTTTTGTACACAGATCAATGTAATTATTGAAGTATAGAATTGTGGAAATTGTCATTATAACGGTAATGGATAATGTGTGTTAAATGATCTAGAAATTTAATTTTATTATAACGTGATGGCACACGTTAATTTTTGCATAGCATAGATAGTCAGTCATGTATTAGAAATCTAAATGTTGTTAAAGATTCATTGCCACTTAGTTGATTTTTGGAAAGTATCACTGTCTAATATTACCGTTTAGTTAAATTACTGATTAATTATCTACTCATTATAAATTATGTATTATTATATAGTCATTATAAATTTAAGTGCATTAGTTTATAGATATTTTATAGTCCTTGGAAATGCATTTAATATTCTATATTTTTACTATTAACCAGTTGTAATTTTACCTATAATCAACGGCCGTATCTATATCACGAATGGTTTAATTGGAGTCGATAGTGATTATTACTTGGATGTATTACGAATGAAAATTAGATATCGATCATCAGTCAACGTCACAATAATATCCACATAAATTTCGAGGATTGTAATGTTGCCAATATTATTCTCCGTTAATTTTCTAAATTGTTTGATTTCGATCGAACAGTGATGATTATATATACGCGCGAATCTATAATTCTATATTTTGTGTAGTCAACGATAATATAAATTTAAATAATTTTATTAAATTTCGAAACAAAATAAAAAATGTTATATGTTAAAATATTCTTCATCATAATCAAAAATTCATCTGATCTATACTTGGGATATTAAGGTGGAGACTAAGTCTTTGTGGAAGCAGGAATGTTCAATGGAAGCTTGAAATATGGATATTACAGCTGAGAAGTTTTTAGCGTTAAGTCAAACATATCATAGCAAATTTCTCTTAAAAGGCTGACACGGACGAAAGAGACGTAGAGAGGGACACGATTTTTAAACACTTTCTTCGACCCTATGGTTCTAACTCGTTAACTTTTCGATTCTCACTTTGCAACGCTTTAAAGTCTGATTGCACACTTCTTGGCTTTTTCACTGCTTTTCATTACTTTACTGTGCAACTATGATAAATATATATGTTGGCCCTTCAAAATTACACGTTACTTCTTGGTTGACGTTATTCACTATATCTTTCCTAGATGGTCGTTGCAATAAATATGAAAGACTATACACATGAACATTGAACTGTTTCGTATAATTAATTATAGTGTAACACACGTAAGTTACTGATTACCCGTTATACATATAAGGGTGTGTAATCGGATGCAAGTGAACAGGAAATAATTCTTTATGCAAAAATAAATTTTTGTGAAATAAATTGTGTGAAATAAATTTTTTCGCTTGATTCTGCGCAATTTCTATCGAAGGAACTCGATGTACTTGATGAGCAAGAATACACTACGTATCAAAACATCTCAAAATGACGATAGTCGTGAAACGCATTTGATTTGTATCAAATACTGATAGATATTTTAATTCACATAACCGATACTATATGTAGAAAATTAACTCAATTAATCTGATATCAAATTAACAATCCTATATCTATAATTCCGGAAACACTCGACTAGGATCGCTAAATAATAAAAATAAAGAACCCTGTAAGAATCTATTCGATCTTCGCTCTTCAGTTTCTGAAAAACCTAATCTCAAAGTTCCATTTATCACGAGACCTGACTTACGACGGTGAAGCTTCCTCGGAAGAATCTCCGGTGTTTTCATCGAGGGCCTTTAAACATATAGCCGCGGTACATGTATTTTGTAGTCTATCCATGAGCGACGTCGTTGACGATGGTCGCGTTCCTCCTCGGTCGAGTGGCTGGCATTCTTCGTTTCCTCCGCGCGGCCGTGACGAAGGGTGCGACGAAGGTGACGATAACATCTCGACGAGAGGAGGCTGCCTATGAATTTTTATCCGTTCTGGCCGTAGGCTACGGCCGGCTGAAACGAACGAATCGCGATGGCCCCCTATCAAGAAAAAACCACTTACCCCGGCGAGCTCGTTTGACGATCAAAGTTATTGGCGTGGTGACGTAACGAGGGTCGGATGCGAGTCTCAATGGAGGTTTGAGATGATGCAGCGAAAGTCGAACCTGCATTTTGATGGCAAAACATTTTGTGTTGGGGAAAAATTAACGCGTATATAATCGATGACATTATTAAGTTTTTATGTTAAAATGAAAGCTGAGGGAAAAATTAACACACAAAGAGGACAATAAGATTCGTACACAATAATTTACTAACTAATAATGTTACTAAATCGATAAGTTACAAACTAATAATTTGTAAAATTCGATTTATTTTGTTACTAAACTTGCTACTGTTACGTCAAAGAATGATTGCTTGTAATTTGCAATTTGTAATAACATTAGTCAACTGTACAAGAACGTCCTAATCTTTAGCGTTAAATTTCATGTACATTCATACACAGTATCATCTCCTCGTGGATATTTATTACTACGTAGTTTTATGAAAAAATTTTGAAAAACTTTATGAACGTAACTTTGCTTATTTATGGAGAGTTTGTCGATAATTATGGATCGCCGATAATCCAGAACGCACTAAATGCATTAAATTACATCCGATCGTAGACTTTCCAAACGAGTATCTCTCGTCAATCAAGGGAGTCCGCCCGCAATATTGAGTTATGAAGTTTCCACCGAACCGAAGTTCTAATATCGTAAAGTAAATTTTTCTTGAAATCCTTCCGTCGCTGCTCTTGTCCTCTCTCTCTCTCTCTCTCTCTCTCTCTCTCTCTCTCTCTCTCATCACTCTGTTACGTGCAAGTTCGTATTAATAAAGTTCCCGTTAAAGGGTCGACTGCAGGTGGTTTCGTGGTTTAACGTCGAAGAGGTATTAACATTCATCTGGATGCAAGATGGATGAATTGTGAGATGGTTTTTGAAATACCAACGTCTGCAAATTTTTTTCGAAATTTGCCGTTATGCTTACGCAATTATTTTCCAGAGACGACATTATCTTCTACACGATTATAGGAAACGTAATAACATGACGGTCATCCTATTCCCTCAATTTTCTCCTTAATAAAGTTTGAATTGGAAACCGGATTAGGCGAAACGGAATTAAGGGAAACAATCGTGGAACTTCCACGTAAACCTCCGCGGAGATAAAGCGTATCCCTCCGTGCGGGTATCAAGAAATAATTCACACGGCTATTATCGAACGACAGCGTAGCCCGCTTTTCCGCAGGAAAATCGAATCACTCACGGGAAAATCCCCCGTTTCGCATGCTCGCTCGTTGTTTATTTAAAATTTCGAGCCGCTCGAAAATATACGGCCCATCCTATCGAGCGTCCCTTCAAAATCGCGGTCGACTACCCTCGTCCCACCCCTTCCACCTATTTACATTTGGAAAATCAAATTCGCGTTTCATGGAAATTTAATCATCCGATATCGCGGATTACTACGCGTGACAACGCAAGCATATCCGTGCTAAAGGGATAGCGACGATGATGTTACCGTTCGGGTTGATCGCACGTGGATTGATTCTCGTTTTGGGGATGTTATAAAGGACTCTGCATTTTAATGGCAATTTTTTTGTTTACTCGAAATTTGCCATATATTTTGAGGATTTTTAGGATGGATCCATTTTTCCCTCATTTGTAATTAATTTTAATCTCAAATGTGGAATGTGCCTTTTCGTTATTTGCGCTAAATTTCTGTTTTGTATTTCTCGATTTTTGTTAAAACGGTAGCTTGAGGATTTTATAACAGACGTTTATCAAAGGAGATAAAAGTCAAATGTTTCAGTGCATTTCATATATGAACTTAAGTGGTCTTAATAGTGGTCTTAATAGTGGAACTTAAATAGTCGGAAGTTTAAGAAATAATGGGCAGGAAGAGTGATAAGTTGGATCTCTAATGGGGCGGAGAGAAACCATAGAAAATTCTCTTTAGCAAATGAGGATTATCTCCTTTCTCTATTCTGTGTAAAAAATAGAGATTCGTCATAGGTCATATTTTATGACGAATTGTTGAACTACAACAGCGACTAAAAGTTTGGAAACGTCCCAATTCCACCTGGACATCATATTTCAGGATCTCACAGTATCACTCAAAAATTAATCAAAATCACACCCAATCTCCAATTTCCAGCTCGCAAATTGCTTCAACTTTACCCTTGTACGTACCCTCATAAATTCACGAACTCATAAATCGAACGAAAGAAAGAGGACCACAACGAAGCTCCTACAAGATGAAAATCTCTCTGGTCCGACGATCGAAGAACGTTAATTACCTGATCGCGAGGGTAACTCTGTGAGGTGTCCGTTCAAGATAATTAAAGGAGTCTGCCTTTGTAGCACTCTAGCGGTCTCGCGGTCGGCTCTTTCTTTGAGGAGGGGATAGAACCACTGCCGGTGACGAAACTTCACCGATATTTTAGCCTCTTCGAGAGCAAGGGAGACAGGGGAGATAGTCTACTACTATCCCGCGGCCCCCTACTATACGGCCAAAGAGACGTTATTTCCCGATTCCGGTCGGATGTGCGCATCTGCGACAGCCGTTCGTGTCTCCGAGAGAATACGCTCTCGTGTCTTCGAGGCTTGACCTCGTTCCAGGTGTTCCGCTAGTCTATCTTGCTCCCTGTTACTTCCTCTGTCTCTCTGTCTTGCATGCTCGTATCCTCTGCGGGGCGTTCTCGTAATAATAGATTTATATGCATAGCTTTCCGCGAACGGTACAGGTGGTTCCGTACCTACAGCACCTCGTGCGTGCAAACCGTTTCACGAGTTCGGTAATGCAGCAGTGTAATAATTGTAATTTAAATGGCGACTCGCTTGCGTGTCACGAGGAAATTCTATCGTATTTTTATGTATTCATCGGCTCGGCGCTCTCAAACGAAATTTGATTATCGTAGAAATCACGTAATTCGTAGCTCGGTGTGTCGGCTGTCATAAATGTTGCGATTTAGAGGAGTCTTAGTTGGGAGTTTTGTTGGAACGTTAAAAGGAAACGCGTGTGCAATAGCTATGAAAAGTATTGGCACATTATTGTACGTATTATAGCATTCGCACTATATTTATTGTAGGAAAAATTTATGAACGGAGGAGAATGAAAATTGAATCAAGGTTTCCAATACCGGAGACTAACGAAACCACTTGAAATCATCCGCCACTGTATTTTGACGTAACACGCCAGGAATGAAACTGAGATTCGAGTCCTTGGCGCCCAAGAGTGACGAAAAGCAAATTTTCTAGCTCAGTGACCTATATGATTTTCTCATCATAGGTATGACGGAGGGTTTATGCATTGTTAGAAAACTCCAGTCTTCTAGATGAATAGGTTTATGAGTTTATACGGACTATAATCGGCTTTTTGAAAATCCCCTTGCTACTCCGGAAAGAATTCCTAATTAAACACAATAATTACAAGTTGTCTTTTCTGAAAACAGAGTATCCCAAACCAGTGAGTTTAGTAGCTCTAGTGTTAAAATGAATAGAAGTAAAGAGTGAAGACGAATAGGGACAATAAGAAATAAATAATATTTTTCACAAATTTCTAGAAAGAATTACTTTCCAACTACAGTGCCATTGGTAATACGCTGGAGCACTGTCGTCTCGTTGAAAAGAGGAAAGCTTATCGCGCGAAGCTTCTCCTTGTCGCGAAGCAAGAAGCTTAAACCGTCTCAAGTCCGGGAAAGCTTCGGCTAAAGAGGAAGAAAATATCTGGCTGGTTGGTAACTTTGATATTTTGTAAATATCGTGATTACTGAAACGTTTTTCGCGTGACTAGTCCCAACCTCTACTTACACGTAATTGATCGAGACCTTTCGCTGTTGAAGTCTTTTTATGGATTACGTGTCGAGCGTACCGATGACTCGATTCGAACTGGTATCCTCGGCCAGCAGTGGATAGAGCCAACTCACGAAGAAATATACGCGGGTTCGATAGCCTGTTCGATATTCAATATATAATTTAATAACGTAGCTGTATATAGGTCAAACGTTCTTTCTCTAACTTCTTTCCTTCTCTGCCCTTGCATTCCCTGACTTTCGTGTATCACGTATCTTGTCCGAATGTCGGAAACCGTGTGTGCTCGATAAACCGAATATTCCACGGTGTATTTGTTGAGGATGGTAAGAGGAGAATTTGATCGAACGATTTGAATCCCAGCCGTGTTAACTTCTTCGTGTGTGCCCGGGATTAATAAAACGATGGCTGTTCGGATCACGATCTGTGTCACTGTGTCCACTATGATGGATTTGTGGTCTATTTATGCTGCGTTTCGAGATTTTTTTCTCGCTTCTTCTGTATTCTGGAATCTTGCTCTTGACTGCAATTCTTGTAAATTCTTCAAGTTTTTAAACATTCAATTTATTTAATTTTCAAATTTTGTAATTTTGAAACGTTACATTTTTATTGACCTTCCTCCAAATCTTCAATCGTGTTCTATTAGCAAAGCGTCCCTGTTATTTCCGGTCATACATCGTCGTACGTTGTTCGTTATCGCTTAGTTCGTATATCGTTTGTTTGCTATAACTCTTTAACAATGCTTCCAGTGACATATATTTGTATGACATTTTTTTTATTTTGACCTATGGGATATACCGTTAACGTTTGGCGGAAAGAAACTAAGACAGCCTGTATAAACGCATACGTAGGTACTACAACAGTCTCTTTCTTTTTCTCTGGTTTTCTTCCATTGTTTACCATACTCCCTTGAACTCTACTTTAAACTCCTCTGTCAGAGCATGCTGACCGCCCCCAGGATACTCGAATCTTTACACGTACTAGCACAAATACGAACATCTGCACAAAAATCCTTCGCTGCCCTTTAGCCATGTTTGACTCACATACGCAACTCACGGATCTTTGCTTTTCAAACATCACAGTCATTTTAAATAGTATAAAGTCTTTGACTTCTATGATACAATGTTTGAGTACATACCTTGAAATCTTTGTTGTCTGCACCACAGAGAAGAAAGAAAAATGATGAAATATAACGCAATAGCTTTGAAAGACACGCTTTTGCTTTGGATAGAAATACTATAATACATGTAATAATTTATTATAAAATTTAGCTAAAAATATCAATTGATAAGAATAATATACGATTAATTATAACGATTCAATCGCAGAAAATGAAAACATTTCTCATAACACCGAATTCTCTTCATGGAATGATCTTAACTTCACATTTGTCTGATATATCATAAACTTATATTACTGTCACGATTAAACTACGGAGTTTTATGAGTTTCTGAAAAATTTAAATACATTAAATGCATATAATATGTAAAAATATGTAAAGTATCCTAAGTACAGTACTCGTTATAATATTTACTGCGTAAAACACATTTCTGGTTAGATTCCATTTGAATTTGCATAAGTATCCGTAGTATAATCACAACATATGCACTCCTTTACTTTCTTGAGAAATATGCTCAATCATATTTATACGTCTCATTTATGCGATGCCTTCCATTTTATTGTCATTAATCTTCCTCCAGTTTTATCTATGTAGAAAACTAATGTATGGTATTCACGTACTAATTCCTTGTCATTGCAGTACTAATTAAAATCTCTTCAATCATCTCCACTCGTATAAAATTTGTCTGGCCAAACACGTTTGCATGTCACTATGTGGTTTATTCGTTCCATTTTGAATTCAAAATTTCCAAGTCGCAGCGAGACTGTTTAAAAATCGATCGACCGGCATGAATGAAAACGCGGTTGAATCGTGAGGTCGTCGGTGCAAGGCAAATAGAAATGAACGTCGAAATTTCAGGCACCGTGAATGCAGTTCAGGAGCGTGGCGTTGTTTTTACTGGGTAAACGACGACGAACGACATTCACGGTTTCATTTAGCGGATGCGCAAACACCGATCCGCTGCCAATAAACACGGCCGGCTCTTGGTGGCTGGCCACTTATGTATTCAAAGCCTGTTCGAATTCCGCGATGCTTTCAATCCGGCTTGTTCGCAGCTTTGGAATGCTATCTGCTCGCGTTCCGTCGAGAATCCGTCTATCACCAAGTGTGCCATGGATAGATTATGTTAAGCACTTTGTTACGTTCTCGACTAAAAAGTCTTGAAACACCTCTTGCTTCCAAATCTAACCAATTGAAACCATCATTTCAATGTGATTGCAGTTAAATTACGAGCGTTGCATATAATTAAATAGATGATAAATGTAATGTCGTTTGAATCTTCATGTACACGGCAATAAATTTGTTTCATTACAAAACGACACAGAAATTAAACCAACTAACGAACTTGCTCAGTATTTTCACTCAGCTCGCTCCGTCGTGTCGCGTCGTCAGTTCTCACACCTACAATAATAAACGCGCCGCTAAAAAAGAAACAAAGAAACAGCACAGTGCCGATCGTACAGTCGATCAGCGTTCCACAAGCTTGCTCGACGAATCGTGTCACCATACATATCTCAACAACAGCTTAGAACGTTAAAATTCGCCCGCGTAAATTTCAAATGCTAGATCGTCTAAGAAGTCTGATTTTTAATTGGAGGCAAGTTCGATCGCGCACTTAAAGTAGATGCGCGAGCAGTAATTAAAGTTCGACTCGCGATGTAGAACCATGGTCGCGCAGCTGACAGAAACGTAGAGCGACGGAAAGAGATTAAGAGGGATGAAAGGTGCGCGTCTTAATTTCAGCACGCGCAAGTGCGAATCGAGTGCTCATTGCTTTTAGTGAATTCACCGATCGTGGAAAACGCAAACGCCTCGACAGATCTGAATCTAGGTCCCTAAGCTTTTGACGCTCGACGAACCGTATCGGCTTCTTCAGTGCCGAACGTGTTTCACGCTTTTTCGCCCCGGCCCATTTAAGCAAAAGCGAGACCTGTCGAGGAGATACGCGATGGAAATTGCCTCGCGAGATTTAACTTTTAATAATTTTTAATCTGCAACCCGGAAACGCCTTCAATCTGAATCTCTTCTTGGGGGATTTATGAAGCGGTTATTAAATTTGTAGGGTGGTTGTGTCCGCTGTTTTTAGAGTGAATCGGTGTTTAGAATGAAAAAGGCGGATATCCTTTTTAACGGGACAGTTTGGGTATAAGGAGGATTAAGTAGGAAGAATTACTGTTTAAATTCGGGTAAATTGACTGAACTGAATGAGGATTTAGGTATAAACGCTTTGTCATCTTTTTTTGTAACTTTGCTATGTCTCATTGTCTCCTTTTTCATTGTGAATAATTTTCTAATATCTCGTAATAACTACCTCAATCTATATACATTATTTCGAAATGTCAGATTTGTATAATTCCTGATTTCGATAAATATTTTATCAATCGATAGTTCGTTTTCTTCTTATAAGCATCAGTGGTTTTCTAGAAAAATTGCTTCTTCATATCTTTTTTTTTTTTCTAAATGAAGAATGAAGACTCATAAAGTAAAAAATTCTACGCGAATAATAGTAATTTATCTTTCTTGGTATAATTCCCTCCTTTAAATCTGACCTCTTGAAATTTTCATTCACGCTTATTCATATAACCCGCGTCATGTTGCTGTAAAATTTCCACGGGTTGACGCGAGCCGTCACAACGTAATAACATTTAACGAAGTTATAAGTTTGAAAATCTCGAACTTCTAGATTACGTAGTTTTAATAATTTCAGAGTTTGACGCAATTGGTCGGTAAGCTCGATTACTGAAAAAAATGCCCGTGGAAGCTGAGAAAAAATTACAAAAACTTCTTTTCACACGTAATCGTTCTTATTCCATTTGTACCAATGATTTAATAATACGTGATATTACAGAATTATGAAAAAATTCTTAATTAAAAATTAAAGAAAAAATTCCATGTTGTGACCTAATTTTATTATTAATATTGAACAATGGAGAACCTCGGTATACGAATTTAATAAATCCTCGTAACACATTCAAATTCACCACTGAAACAATCGATTGGCTGATAAACCTTTGCACAAACCTGATTAAGCCTTTGCGATTGAGTAATAGCGTCACGCAACAACAATTTTGTTGGAAATTGGTCGACTATATTCGTTACCAGCAATTTATGATACATTTCCACTTTCCTATCCATTGTTTCTGAATAGCTCTGGTATTTGGTAAATTAATTCGTATAATACTATTGCAGTAGCTTCCGTATAAATCCTAATATACATATGTAGATGGTGTCCTCATACATAGATTCATAAAGACTTTATGCACAGCAGTTTGAAAGAACCTTGATCAAAATTGCAAAAAAGAATTCTAATGAAAATAATAGAAATAATGAACAATGAAGAAAATAGGAATAACGGTTCCATTGAAAGGAAAGAAAGAAAAGATTTCTATAAATGAAAATATAAAACATAATTCCAATATTTCATTAAATTTCCGCCATTAAGCCCACCAACTGTTATATAAAAATTTCTTTTGCATTTTTACTAACTACAGAGATGTACGAACGTAACGTAGATATTTCTAATATTCGTGTATCGAATACTTTGATATGACGGACTACAAATCGAGCAAGAAGAAAGTCGATAGAGAGAAAAAGAGTGAGTTCACGGCAGCAAACTAATCGAATGAAGCTCGCATATTTCGCTTCTATGGGAAATTCCTTTTACCATTCTCGTGGAGATACACCGCAGATTTATTCGTTTCAACGGAGAAAAAAGTTCGGTGCGCCCGTGAAGCTGGACCGATGATTTTTCATCTCGAAAGCGGTTTCGTGTAACGTTCTCTCGGTTCTCGGGAGAACAGCTCGTTTCCGAGCGAGTCGTTGCCCTCTCGCGGTCGGCTGCCACTCGCAGCGAGTGCTTTTCATCTTCGCGGACGCAAACAAACCGCGGGAACCACCGCGTTATTAATCTCCGGATTATCAAGTAGGCCGCTCGAACGTCCGACTCTGAGAATATTTTGACCAAATTTTGCGAGATTCTGCGGCAGTTCTATGCTCGGTGCGGAGAAATCCGCTACGATTTGATGAAAAATACTACCATCACCTACTAATTACTTTTTCAAAGCGAAACTTGTTGATCCTACATGACGATGGAGAAGTTTCCGCGCAATAACTGGTAGAGGCGATGAATGAAATCTTTAGATTCAAACTTTTTCCATCTTTAGACGAAAAATTCTCTGATAATTAGCTTAACCTATATTGATTAGCTGAATTTATTAAATCCAAAGGATAATATTAATAATAGCCTATATGCAAATATATGTAGTTGGTACACAAACCTTGGATCAGAGTACTTGGTACACGAGTCTCGTTATAGATTAGTGGATTTATTAAGCGCATTTCACTCATGTTGATTCAAACGAAAATCACGTGTGCTAGAACGGTAGTATTTATACGATATGAAGATATAGTATTAATGAAGATTAACGAGATAATGGTGCCATTTGAATGCCAATTAATTGATTAATTAAATCTGCCTGTTAGAAACTTCATTCATTAGAGAGAGGTGTACATACCTATATATGCATATGCACATGTAATCATACTCTTGTGGACATAACAATAGCCATGACTATCCCCTTATAGAAAAGTGTATTACGTACATTTCATACATTTTTACCCTTTGATTTATTCCTCATAAATGTCGTACATACAAAAACTTAGAATACAAAACCGCGGATATTTATATAAATTCATATTTTTCATGTATCTTTTATGTAATTGAAAAACTGAAACTTAGAAAATTATTTTATCTGTCAAACATTATAACTTCATATACCTTCATTTGCATTTTTGAACTTTCAAATTTCGAATCTCTCGAAATGCGATGTCACTAAAAAATCTAAAGTTTCCTTTCCCTTTGCACGTCCACCATCAAACAAAGGCGCCTTTGTCGCACCCTAAATCGTAGCTGGTTAAATCTCAGTGGCCGTAACGACCCAATTTCGCGATTCGGCCCTGTCGATCCATTGTTCTCGCTCGTTTCGTGGCTTCTTCGCGCGGTGAGTTTAACCGTCTCTCGTTCATCTCGTGGAAAATTGTGGCTGCTCTGCTCGGAGTCGCAGTGATTATTGTAAACGCGGCTTCAACGAGAGAAACTAGGTCGAACGAAAGAGTGGCATCATCGATGGGATTGGCGGACGACATGGTCGTGGCGCCGCAATGGGAGCTCTGCGTAGATTTCTGTGTCTGGGGGCCAGACTTAATTACGGGAGGCGGCGCGTACAATAACCAGACGAGCTCTCCGATCGCAAATATCGCATGGCCACCCGCAATTATTAATGCACAATGAAATATGCGTTCATTAGTGAACGTTTTGGAATTGAGTCGCGCGTTCTTCCGGTTAATATCATTTTCGAGCGTGGCGCGCGGTAGGGTTGAACCTCTGCATGTTTCGGACGCTTCTGGTATCGGGTAAATGGGAGATTATGGTAACTGGAATAGTCGAATACTAGGAATTTCGCTACGATAATTTGGTTCCAGGTGGCTGAAAGAAAATGCAGTGGTGAACAGAAACATTGGCAAGTGTTACATTTTCTTATAATATCTCATGTAAATCTGTAAAATTTATGGTTCCTCGGTCAATCTTTTGATGATGATAAATGGTAGTTTTATTGAATGCATAAACAGAATTGAACATTTTAGGTAAAATCCAATATTTGACCTATCAACATTAGATAAACTGTAAACATTCTTCCCTTTCGTGATGTGCAAAAAGTTAGATCTGACTTGGTGTGAGAAAAAACCAAGATTGTTACTTTGTTTGGAATGGAAAGAGCTATAAGAAGGTACGATATTTTCATGGAGTTTTTTTCCGAGGAAATAAACACTGATAAGTAACCCTGAGGTATAACGATGTCGTTGTAACCCTCGCAGCGCGCCATTTCTCTCGTTCCTTAGGTCATCTATAGGAAACTCGGTCTGAGGATTTAACTTTTGGGGTGGACTTAATTCATATACATTACGATTTTTTCGAGCAATGGTTGCTTTCTTCCCTCGA
Organism: Bombus bifarius; assembly: GCF_011952205.1. Lineage (NCBI taxonomy): Eukaryota > Metazoa > Arthropoda > Insecta > Hymenoptera > Apidae > Bombus > Bombus bifarius. The sequence continues at coordinate 6,110,690 of NW_022884914.1, read as the reverse complement.
CTGTCTTTAGTAATAATCGTAAGCTTAAATATGAAATAACTTTTCATCGTCTCCTAGTTCGTACTTTTGTCACGCGTTGGTTAACTTTTGTTAGACACTTTTATTTACACTTTATTCTTCGAGACGTAGAATTTTTTGCTTTAACAGCTTCATTTTTTATTCATGATGTAAGTAACGAAATGTTTCGTTATTTTCGTGAAAGCTCTTTGGCCTCGTTTATAATGTAGTAGTTTTAATAACAGCTTCTATATAGCTACATTTACGATACAAAATTAAATAGATATTATCTTTGAAATACATGCATACAAAATGGAATTTTTATACAGTTACAAAATATAAACCCTTCCGCCATTATGCACATGAAACGTTATTACTTTTTAAAAAGAGCTATATTCACATGGAATTGATGGAAAATATAGTATTAAAATACGAATGGATTTGGGGATGCATTTGAATGGATATGGAGATATCTTTTCTTCGACAAATTGTTCCAAGCTTAATGTCAACATATATTAATAAAATGAATAAAATATGAACCAACTCCAAATATCTAATCCACGCATTATATATTAATTTCATCCACATACATTATCAATACAATATCATCTAAACCTCTACGATCTCTTTATAAATGCGTTCTAATCAGGGATGATCGTCAATTGTTATCGTTTTAGCATCGATGGCTAGATTCTTTTTCAACGCGACAAAGGACCTTTTCAATTTTAATATTACTACAAGTATCCGACGGGTAATTGCGTTCATGCTGGCCGCATATTATAACGACGTGCATTATTAACCTGCGTGCAGCCGGTTGATAAACGCGTAATGGCAGTTATTTGTTATGCGGAGAATATGTCCGCGGCAGGATGCAGCCCGCAAACATATCCGCACTGCCGGAACCCGGCGCGGTCGCCCGTTAATAAGTGTGCATTTCGACTTTTGGCGCCACGTGATCCGCTTCGTGAAAACGCGCCCAAATGGCTGATAACAAGCCCCTGCTTCGATTTAATGCCTGACCAGTTCGTGGATTAATTCAATTAGCTTTCAATTTTATGGCGGGACACGCGAATTATAGAACGAAAAATAGAAGTTTCATGTGATTATAAAATTATGATATGATAACATGGTACATTAGATATGAAAATATATTTAACAATAATATTATTATAGAACAGTAATAAAATGGATAGAAAATAAAAGTAATGAAAAGTATTTAATTTGACGAGTTAAGTCTAATAGTTATAGCTAGTAGCGTATAGATATATTTTGTATATCGATAAGGAGTACTAATTTTTTTAATTTTCTCTTACGATATACGTTAGCTCTGACGTTTCGCTCTGTGGCTGTCAAAATCTTGTAACACTATATTTGTTGTCAATTCTCTCAAAATCCGATTCTCCAATAACTCTTTTAACTTTTCAACGATTCCTGTAAAAGGAAAGAAAATTTCAGTATTTCACCATAATCTATATTATTTTCAAGTATTATAAGTAAAAATAGATCTTTATTTCTTTTAGTATCATCATTATTTTATATAGCACTATTTTAGTATCAAGTACTAACGTAGTTGTGTTGTGCTGAAACCATTGATTCTTAAAAGATTATTGATTCTTCCTTCAAATTCACAGGATAACGTTCTTTTTCGTTTACTATGGCATCTAGAGAATTTTTGGAGCGTGTGATTGAATCCTACCGTGGTTAAACGAAAAACATTCACAGCGGTACGAACATGCAAAATTATTCGGCCATGTTGGTCCCTATGAGAACGTTTGTTTGTGTTTTCTTGAGCGTATTTACCCACCTGTACGCGATCTCTGTTAATGATGATACTTTGTGAGTGCACGTAAACATCCCGCGCAATGAACGTTTATTTTCTTAGCGTGCTGGAACCTGGAACTGTGTCTTTCATCACTTGAAACACTACCATCGTTTTTCTAAGTGCATAAAAATGGCACTTCTCTCTGGATAACGATTCATTTCGAGAATTTAACTGGTTGAATTAATTATTCAAGAAAGATTAGATTAGATTTTCACGGTTTCATAGTTTTATATTAAATTACAGAGTTTCGGTCTCTAATTTATGAAATGTAGCGCTCAGGCGTAGCAGGACTAATGCTTCCAAGGTATACTACGAATATTCGAAAGATGTGCATTGTTTTAACGAACGTGCGAATCTGGACAGCGAACTTGTGAACGTTGCCTGCGAACGTGGTCTGCGAACCTGGCTTTAAAATGTATTTTCACGTTAGTTCGAGATTTCATATTTGTTTGGAAGTAGTCAGATTTGTAGAGATAATGAAATTATTAATGTGATGGGATTATAAGATATTAATTAATACGAACATTTGCATATAACATTTGTTCATTGCGAAAATATGGTATAAATTATTAAAGCTCGAGTTTGTTTTAGCTGCGCTGTCGTATTGTCAAAACCATCAGTCATCTTCATGCAAATTTAATTACTTTTAAATAATCCGTAGTTAAATATGCAAATAATTTGATAAGTGACAGGAGAATATAATCATTTGCCATATAATATATATATATATAGAATTATAGATAAAATTATATAACTCAAAGAATAAAATAACAGTAACAAAATATGCAATGAAATAGCTTACAGCTAGAGTTAAAATTATATAATTTAAAAGATGAAGCGAAATAGAGCTATTTTTAAAAACTAATCCTATATAAGGATATAGCTGATCTCTATTCTTTTAGTTGTTCAGATTCTATCGAGTATGACGATATGCGAGATAAATTCCACGGCACACAGAAAAATGTGGTCGAAGATTTTCTATCTATCTACAATAACTATTTTAGTATTGGGATCAGGGTGAGAGAACATACAGTCCGGGTGTCTCAATTTATAAAACACACGACTAAAAAACGAAAGGTTCCGGATTCATAGATCGAGTAATCCGAATAAGCTACGAATATTGCGAGGGAAGGTTAAATTTAACCTCAATTTTGTTTGAAAGGCTTAAGGTCGGAGTCTTCGAAGCAAAATATGTCAAACAAGAAAGAGAGAAAGCCTGTGTATATAGGCTGTTACTTAAAGTAATTGTTTTAGTATGCAGGAAGAAGGGTTTTATATGTACAAAAATTTGATGAAATTCCTTTCTGTTAAAAGGCTTTCCGAGGTAATTGAAATTTTTGCATCCTTTTACTTAGGTATATCAGGTCTCTTCTTTTATAACTCTCTTTACTTTCTTCAATTTTATGTAGATAGAGGTGTATAAGTGCACGAGTAAATATGTTAACAGAGTAGCTGAAGTGAAGGAAGTGAAACAAGGGATGAGAATTTGAATTGTCGATTAAATTATTCCTTCGTTAGAAACTTGCTTAAATACGAAATTAAAAGGATACGGGAAAAAATTAATCTTAAACAAATAGATAGATTTCATTTTTAGAAAATTATTAACGATATTTGAAAAAAAGAAACGATTTCCAGAAAGATAAAATATTAGTTTAAAATAAAATATTAGTTAGATAAAATATTATATGATACTATTTCATTAACATACAATGTTGTCTAATTTATATAGGTATAGATTGCGTATACATTATATACATTATTTGCAATTTTTTTAACTTGCTTACTGATATTATTACGACGAACAAGAGAATATTCATTTGATAAAGAGAGGTCATGCAACGAAAATATCTTCGCAATTGTTTCCGACATGCATGATGAGTAACAATCAGGTTAGCAACTTCTGCTAACCTTCGCTACAAGAACGTCCCTTATTTCCAAAATACAAATTTCTCTGAATAGCATCCGAAATGGTTCAGGCTGGGATTGTTCATCGGAAATAAACATGTCAGGTCCCCGGATACGAACTACTGAAAATTCCTCACGCTTGGATTTCTTGCGAAACAAAGAAGGGCACGAAAAAAGAAGAAGAAGAACGCGAACGAACCGGTACAAAACATTGTCAAATAAAGGCGAGACGCCTCCAAGCACCTCGCGAGCCATTTTATTAATGAAAACGGAATGCTCCATTTTATTTCGACGTGTTCGCAACATCGTTCGACGTGGATGACGATGGCCCCTACTCGTTCGGGCTATTATTCGTTATATGCCTCACGAAACTGGTACAATGAACACACAAGCGCTGAATCCATCCGGTCCTGATGAAGATGTGCGGCCAATCTCAACCAAATTGCATTGATAAAGCTTACACGACAGATATCAGCTGAAATTGCGTGAGGAATGCGGCTATTCGACCGACGACCGAGATACACCTCCACCGATTCCTCTAGCCTCGCTTATGCCGTGTCTGAGATCAGTATCGCGCGCGGGCCTATTGAGACCCGAAGACATAGCTCGACTTGACAAAGTTATTCTAGGATAAGGTTCCTTTCTTGTGAAACGGGGATAATCGATTGATCAATTCTTGCCTTTTAACTGCCCCTTAGGTTATCTCATAAGCAATTTGATTTTTGTGAGAGCTGGGTTTAAAACAATGGAAGTTGTTACTATGGGAATTTTATAAAATTGAAATGGAAAAAAGTAAAGAATTACACAAAAAAAAAAAAAGGGGAAATTGATTACTGATCAATAAACTAGAAACAACCTATTAAATACTATTATACGTAGAAAGATAGCTTCAGTGTTGTACAATGTAAAATTGAGCGTATAAAGTGCTAATTTTAGGAACAGGCAAGATAAGCATTCTGAAGTAAATCTTTATGATCGTTGTTACAGTTTCAATGTAAATTTTACTCCTTAATTAATATGTATACTATCCACTCTGCATATTCGTAGTAGTCCATAGCTTCAGTTATCCAATGAACTACCCAGCTTTATCTTTAATGGTGAATTACAATTTTTTTTCTATCATTACCTTCTCTTAATAGTTACTTATGATACAAACCTACACAGGCTTACGAAAGTATTTGAACATTTACCATAAAAGACTTTTGTAGATGTATCATCATATAATGAAATTTAACTTATCTGATAAAATTTTTTAATATTTTGTATAATACACATAATGTATTCATAAAAGATTTCTGCAAATGTTTAAATATTTTCGTGAACCTGAGTATACGCAGTAGGGTAATTTGCAACTGTTCCACGAATTTTCATGGTAGAAATTCAGCTGGCATTGTTTTAAGACAATTATACAAGATCGATGCGTCTGGTTCCGGCCGAGCGGTCGATCCAGGGACTCATCAGCCCCTTAATAACTTCCTTTAAACGCGCCACTTTTAAGAGAGGCTGACCTTATCGTCGAACGAACGAAATTCGAGGGATCTCACCTACAAAGGATCTTGTTTCCCCAACCCCATAGTGGTCTAAATTTAAATGGGTTCACGGGAACGTTGTCATTCGAGAGTGTATTTCGATGGAAACTGTTACACGCAATCGATCGGATAGAAGACGAGCTTTTCAACGAGAGAAAAGATTAACGCGTGCATCGAACGATCCGAGCAGGAAATTTCATTGAGCAGTTCGTTTCAAAGAGACGACTGTTTCGCGGAAAAGACCGTGTTTCATGGAAATTATTTCCCTCTGTTTGTCGAAACCTTTGTGAAACACGGGCGACAAATTATATAGGTATTGTACGATGAAATGAAACGATTCTTTTGGGCATTAAGCGAAATTCATTTCCGAGAACTGAAAGCTGCGAGTCTTTTACCAAACCTTCGATAATTTTGGCTTTCTACTGCTCGGAATACATAACTCGTCGTACAAATTATTCATGAAAAAATTATACTATAAAGAAGGAACGACAGTATGGTTGAAAGAAGTTCCTTTGCTTTTGTTTCATTTTAATATCTGTTGTAACTAACATTTTTCTTCTGGAATAATTTGAGGGATTGGGAATGTCTGCGAACATTTGAACGTATTTGATCAGTAGTCGATCGAAACTCGAATTCTTACCACAATGCCAAGTCGAGATATTGGTTGCTTTGCAAGTAGAGTAATTGGAAATTTACAATTAGAAACTTGAGCTTTTAGGTTCCTAACTGTAGTTTGATTGTTATATGCGATTGACCAAAGAGTTTTATTGGATTTGCGATACTTTGCATTGTATATTTAAATCTGGAAAGACTAAATTACTAAACTCTATTATTACTGGACGTAATAAATTTTAGATATGCCAGAATTTGCTCATCTACTTAAATTAATCTGTTATACAAAAGTACACAAACACTCAATCACATTATAGTTTAATTCCAATTCCTATGCAATCGATAATCAATTCTAAATTACATTCTAATTAAATTTACAAATTTACGTATCAGGTGTATATACTTAGCTATACATACTAAAACTATACTATAGAAGCAATAGAAAATTTATTATTAAAACTTCTAGTTACATTTTTATTTCTTCAACGTTTTACGCTTTAGTATTTTTATTTTCTTGTAATTCTATCACCAGTACCTTCTTTGTTCCTCTCTTTTTGTTGAAAAGATGATCGAAATTCGCACAAAAATCGCTGGAGAGTGGTGTAGTTCTTGTAAGACACGATGTTCAGTCTTTCGAGGAAACACAATAGCCAACATTCGATGCGTGTCATCCGTACAACGAGGGGGATAATGTAAAGGGCATATTTAACACAAAAGCTGCACGCTACGTAGCTACCTTGGATGTTACGAGAATCAGCGTGTAGACGTGTGTAGAACCGTGAACAATGTGCGAGGTAAACAATGAGTTGGACCGTAAAAAAGCGCGGATATTTAACAGCGACATGGATATACGTGTCACTGGTTACTTGAAAATCGATACCTGTCCAACTATTTTCCTATGTTTTTCCTTTTCACCTCTTAACCTAAATACCGCCGAGAAGCTGTCATAGAAAATGTAAACATTCCACGCTGCTCAAAGTACAAGCTAGATAATTAGTTAACCAAGGGCTTTTTATTTTATAATAAATAGATACGTTGTTTATTGGTATTAAGAATTGTAAATATTATAACAAAATACACAAACTGCTTTGTTGGGTATCGACCATTATAGGAAAAGCAAATTGTATAGTGTGATAAAATTCTTTGATATTATATTGAAATTTTATTTAAGCCTTAAAAGTTATCATGAACGAAAATCACGTTCCCGCTATTAGGACTGAAATTTTACTATGATAGATTTTTTATAAAGTCAAATGAATAGAATGAAATGTTTTATCATTATTCTGTTAACACTCAACGAAGAAATCCATATAAATGATTTTTTATTTCTTGTACAAACAAAACTTTTAATTGATTAAAGTTTTTCATTCTAATTTAAAGATCACAGAAAACCCGAGGCTCGTACCTGGATCAGTATTTTTCTACAATATCGAATTCAATTTTATATTACACAAACCCGATACGTTTAAGCCAATTGTTACGCTTCTTTCCTCGATCGTCAAACGAACGACAAAATCCGCCTGTTATCTCCTCATTTCTTTCCTTTCCCCGATTTAAATGGAGGTTTTAATTGGTCCACTGTTAACGCTACACTCGTTATACCGGGAATCGATCTGGCGTCGAATATTTCGGCCGGGCACAATGGTGTTCGCGAATTACACAAGCTCGCACGTCGCTCGCGAATTCAGAAGAGAGCGGTGGATCAAGCTTTCATCGAGATTATTTGTAACGCTCCAGTCGACCAGCATTGTATGGAAAAATAATCCCTACTGCTCGAACAATAGAAATGTGCTGCCCTTCACAGAGGAATCTTCAAAACAGGATATTCCTTTTTGTTTTTCAGATCAAAACGTTATTCTTTTGTTCTCAGTTTAAAACAATTCGAAACGCGTTCTTTTTCGTTTCTTTTCTGTTTCCTTTTTGAAATATTTTTAGAATATTTTCGTGTATAAGAAATTATTGGCACATTTAATGATATCGAGGGGCTGAAGTAAATTTATCAGGTCGCAAACTCGAATATGTCACATCAAGCAACAGTGGACGTTGACAATCAATAAAACATAGCCGTCTAACTAATGGCTTCGATATTTATTCAAATATATATAATTTTCAGGAGAACTCGTTCATGTAGTGCACCATTCCCCTTTCCTCCGAATATCATTGTTCAAATATATTTTTAGCCTTCGGTTAAATGTTCTCTGCTCGATTTCTGTTCTATTTCATGACGTTTAATTCGTGTAAAACTTGCATTCATGTACTCGTTTTAAATGCACGTGAGGCATGAAAGCATCCTTTGTAGAAGATTTAATTCGTTTCGTAGATCACTTATTTAATCACGCGTTCCTCTATTACATGATTTTTGATCATAGTAAAATAAGCTTTCGTAATTAATATTATTCGTTTCGCTATAAATACCAATTGTTTTGAGTTTTACTTGTTTTGGATGGCTTAGTTTAAATTAACTTTACGTGAATTCTATTTAGTACACAATATCGAAATATTATCTTTTTTCGCGCATCGCACGTGAACGAACATCAAAGCTATTGAAAAGTCGAAATATGAGGGAAATTTTAAGACTGATCAGCAACGATGCAATGTAGCGAGCACAGCCATCATGTTGATTTATTGACGGAAATACAACAGTGACAAGAAAACAACAGAAAACAGAAATCCAAGAGACACGCGAGGAAAGAAGAGGAAAATGGAGTATTTTTTCAAAGATTTAACCAGAGTCGAGTATTTGCTATTGCTGTGGAGAATTTTCAACATTCGGCGTGCGTGCAGTTGGCAAATGGAAGATTCTAGATGGAATCTTACTTATGAAGTTGGATGCTGACAGAAGTGACGCTACTTGGTAGAAGTCGTTCTACTTTCTTTCATTAGTTCGTCTCGATTTTTTCAAATAACGTGTTCGAACGTTGGTTTCTTTTAAGTTCACAAAGAAAACGTTGTCCGAGGAAAGCCATTTGCATTTCTGAAATTTTTAATCTAAAACTATTTTCGTTTATGTTCCTTATATATTTTGGATAAACAATTGAGGAACATTCTAAAAAGAATCCGTAATATAAACTAGTAAATTGAGCAAAACCAATTCTACTTTTTTTTATACTAGCTACATTTGAATTTAGAATCATAATAGTTCCTAAAGAATGTTGTTTTTTCATACTTAGAAAATAAATAAAAATTTCATGATACTTCAACTATTCGACTAATAAAAGAGGCTTACAGATACTTTCTTCAGACCCTGTATAATAACGTATAATAATTCATATCATTTAAGACTTCTCTAAAGAACTTGCAAAGCCTTTGAAACCCATACAAAGTATTTTCAATTGAAATGTGTTTAATTCCTTCAGAAACACCTTGGAAATAGATTTATTTTAATGAGTCGATTGATTATCCCTGCGCGAAAGGCTATAGCCAAACCAAAATATAGTTCGTTCTCGGGTGGCATTAGGACAAATTAGAAGCGTGCCTGGCTCGTGGAATCAATTGTTGGCCGCAATTCCCAGCAGCCAGGCCTGGCCTCTGGTCTGTGTTAGATGTAACGATCGGAACCCGGTGGCTTCGAATCCCTTCGGTCGATCGTACGGACTGCTTAATTGCTCCTCGTCCTACTCGTTGTAATTGGAATCGAAACGCGGACACAGTTAGGTGCGAAAGAAACCGCTGACGAACTGTCGCTGGACGCCCCTTTGTTTCCATTTTCGTTGTCCGATGAAAACAATCTATTCGTGTACGTGAGACGAAAACCAACACCACGGGGTTTGAATTCTTCGAGGTTATTTCGATTCGAAAGTATTGGCGGATGTGAAGGCGGTCACGAAACGCTTAATTGCGTTTCTTATGGTGTTTTTATCGAACGAAGGGGTTAGAGTTGAAGGATATGGGAAAATAAGTGGATCTTGGTTTCAGGAAAAATCCTGGTAAATGACGGAGGAAGAGTGAGTTAGATTAGTAACTATAATACTTTCATTCTGAGAATCTTTTTTTTTTTTTTGTTAAGGTTAGATTTGGATTGACGAAACTGAGCAAGATGATAAATTATAATACGGAAGAATCTAAGTATAAATTATTTGTAATCTTGGCGAAATATACATATACTTGCACTAAGTATCTTGTAGCTTCTATGTATATTTTCGGACTTGTTTCAAACTTTATCAATATAATTATGGTAGTCAAGACTAGCAACGCCAACGAAACTTCAAAATGTTACGTATTACATGCGCGATGTGTACATAAAAGGTGTCTACTTTCCTGAATTTCTGTACATATACTTCATTGTACCAGTTAAGGGTCGGAGATCCTCTCTCTAAATTCTTTCAATCACCTTCACCCATAATCACCACTAGCCTGGTAGACAGCGTCGATCGCGAATTTTCATATCTTACCAATTCGTCTCTGGCTACCTCGATCGAACATTCCTTTGATCATCTGCGAAAGGGAGAGGCGGATTGTTCTGGGAGCGTAGCCAGTGGCAGGAAATCGGATTCCGTTGCATCATCGATATCGGCTGGCCGCGTTGCGCACGAAGGCCCGTTTCTCTCGAATTTGGTGGCGCAGGGCATGTGGAGAATTCGGCTCGGCTGGTGGCCTCGTTAGGAAGCGGGCAGAGCCCGCGCGCGTCATCGGGCGGGCGCGAGCGTGTTTCAACCCCTGCACGCGACTCCGGCCGCAAATTTTCACGGGCTATGAGCTTGGAAATCGACTCGCGGCCGCAATTACCGGACAAACCTGATATAAACGCCGTTTCCGCCACGATGGAATCGGGACCGACGTGAGTCTCGCGGCCTGGTTTAATCGCTTTATCCTTCACCCGTTACGATTGACACGCTGTTCTAGTTTAGGCTTTAAACTTTTCACATGCGTTAATTCTAGTAGAAGATTCCAAGATCTGCTTGTCACGTTGACTTCGGTGTGTAGATTGTAGAATTTGAGTGTCAGATTTCGTAACTTAACTTGTCTAAACTTATTTCGTGAAGTTGGGAGCCGGGAATGTATCCTTCTTTTACTACATAAGACTATATTTTTACCAGGAATAATTGCATCGTGGAATTGTCAAACGAGACAGTTCTATATACACTGTTTTTCATCCACAATCTCGACTTCTATTTTCTCACCCTCTTTCGATAGATTCATCGTTGCAATGAATGCTTCGTAACCTCTACAAACGTCATTCGCTTTAATTCGAGTTTCATGTATACAATTCGGACAGTCGTATCTTACGGTAGTTAAAACTTTACTCTGAAAACTCGACCCTGATGTATTATTGTTACTTGAACTTTCAATAACATGTATTACTAGAATAGTTGAATTGAGTGTACTAGGATAGAATGAACATTTCTCAGAAAATGAAGTCGATCAATTTGATTTTAAATAACTCATTTAAATATACTACTTTTTTGTGTACATAGAGTTACACGTATAAAATATTTCGCCTTTAATACTAAAGGCGGAATCCAATCGCCTTGAAAGGGGAAAATCAGAACGAACTGTGACTAATTAGAAGATAAATCGAACGGATTTTTTTCGCGTACAATTTTCCACGTTTTACTGGAACGTACGATACTTCTGCCAATCCAGAGTCGTTGGAGGATAAATTGAACAGGCACCGCGAGAAGCCACGAAATCAATTGTCAGCCACAATTTCCTGCTGGAAACTCCGTTAAACGATTAAGACCCGAGAAGATACGATTCAGGGAACATCGCGGTTACATCGTATCCCTTCGATCGCTTGTAAGGACACCTTAATTACTCGCTAGTGTCCTCCCGCGCGATTGCAACCCAACTTTACTGCTCTACGTAACGCCACATGATCGTAAATGTTAAACCGTATGTTCCATTCTATCTTTCCTTCGTTCAAAAAATTATCTTTCTGGCAATCCAAGCTATTTCTCAATTTTGGTTCAACTAATTATTAAACATTAAGTAATTACCAGGCATGATATACATACATGATAGACATACCGAACTTAAGAACTGATTATGATGGATTTTTACGTCATTTTTCTGGTTGATGTCGAATTTTCCACGAATGTAACATTTATTTCATCGTTTACATCGAATTCTATAATTTTAGTCGTTCCATATTTATCCAAAACTAATTTAACGTTTAATATCCTTTGTATGCTTTCTACATGGTACTGTACAGAAGATTATTGCAATGTGCTGGCTTTCTATTCGAACAGCTGCAAGTACGATCACATCGTTACTATGGTAACTATAAATCCGTGACGATCACATCACGGTTCACATCACAGAGGAGACAATCTGAGGATCGACTGATAAACTGATCGTTGATTCAACATCTGTCCGGAACATCTATATTGTAATCTCTCAACTGTTGGTGAAAGGCATCAGAGCTCGAAGGATGTTTCTGAGAGAAAGTGAAATGAACGAGAGCATCAGAGACTAGAGAAGGGCAAGAGGGAGTTATGTTTGATGTTTTGCAATAGGAGCCGCTCTATGATGAAAGGAGTATCGATGTGAATTAATATTGATCGATAGACGTGCTTCAAATTTCGAAATTTATGAAGATTTGGAATGCTCTGAAGATACTATATTAACTTAAAAAAAGACCTATTGAGAAATGGAAAATGGAAAATAAAATAAATGTAAACGATAGGAACTTACAAGGAATAGGATCATAAATCTCACGTTTATCATTAATGAACCGTGGTTACTATTATTAACTGTAACAAAAATAAACATTATTTTTATATGATTACATACTGTACAATTCATAACATTCTATGGAATGTTAACTTTCATGTGACAACAAGTCTCTCAATGAACTACGCAACAAGGAAGCAGTGAAGTACTGAAGTGCTGAATACTAAAGTACGAAAGTACTAACGCACTAAAGTGCTACCAAAGTATCAAAGTACCAAAGTACTAGCAAAGTACTACCGAAGTACTAGATACTACCAAGGTACTAAAGTACTACTAAAGTACTACTGAAGTACTAAGGTACTTGAAGTTGAAGTTGAAGTTGAAGTTGAAGTTGAAGATGAAGATGAAGTTGAAGTTGAAGTTGAAGTTGAAGTTGTAGTTGAAGTACTGAAGTACTGAAGTGCTAAGATAGTGAAGTGCTGAATACTAAAGTACTAAAGTACTAACGCACTAAAGTACCAAAGTACTAAAGTACTACCAAAGTTCTAAGTACTAACAACGATATGCCAGACAAGTAGTATGTACCGCAGAAATGTCTGCCAAGTAATATAACACGAAACTCTATCAGACAAGTAGTAGGTATAAGTTTTTCATGTCTAACCTGAATTGGTTTCCCTAAGCCATTCAGCCGACTGTATGTGACGTCATACGTGACCTCTTCCACAATTTCGATATACTCACTTTTAATTACAAAATTGACACTATAAATTACTATCAATCGATAAACTTAGTTTCCAAATATTCCACGAAATATAACTTGGATAAAATTGAAATGACAATCTTTGTCAAACTTTAAACGGTAAAAAAGTTAAAGCAATAAAAAGAAAAACGTCAGAAAGTCGCAAAAAAGAAATTAACGATAATAAATTAGCAAACTATGCAATCTATCAAGCAATCTATCTTCGTCCAATTTTAGTGGAGGGAAGCAACAGTTTGTTCTCGAACGATGATAGCCTAATTACGAGGCGGTCAAGTTCGTGGTCGTCGCTCGATGTCTGATCATAATTCATGAACATATTAGGGCGGTTCTTTTCAATGGGAGTATCGTGACGACCGAGAAACGGTCATAAACGAATAAACGGTGCCTCGACTTGGCTTTGTCTGACAATCTGTCATCGACGACAAGACGCGAGCGTCGAACGTTCGAGGAGGAAGTTGCTGGAAAAGACACTTCAATAAACAGCCTTTTAATTCGTTCTTGTCAATCATATGGGACAAAACTTCATTATAGAATAATATATATAGAATGATGAAGGAATAGGTAGTTTTTTGTTATCCATAATGCTTCTTCTAGCGGAACTTATGAAGATTGAGGGTGCGCGAATATTGACGACGATTTGTGAAAATGGTTTTAAGCTGAATTTATGAGCCTGAGTGATAGTAATGGTGTCAGGTCATTCAACAAGTTTGCCTATGTTTTCTTATGGTTTCGTGACGAAAAATGTTTTATGAAGAATGTGATGAAAGGAATAGAGAATTGGAAATCGAGATGAAATGGGTCTTATATGTAATATATAATATATCTTATCTATAATATCTAATATATATAATATCATACAATATGATAGTGTAATAAAGTAAAGAATTTTGTAGAGAATAATATAATCAATGATAAAACAAATAATCCCAATAATGCCCTACATTTAATCAACATGCAAGTTATACGTAGAACTATCCGTAGTTTATCTAGCAAAACCATTTTTCATTATTTTAAAACAGTAGATTGTTAATTTGGATAGTACTTTCGCTAATGAACTTTCTGCGTATATCTTCTTGTATATCGCATTTTGTGCAATTTTGCATCAGCAACGTAGTCAATACGAAATTATTTATTTTCGTTATTACATTGGCACGATTAAATCCACCCGGGAAAAGTATGGTTATGATGATAACGAAAATTTGGAGGCATTATTTTTTCCATGTAAATGATGCGATTAATGGATTAATTTAAACGTTCACCAGTGTAATGGACTACAATTTTCATCTCAAGCGAAGTTTTTAATTTTCCTTGAATCCATTATCCTGATACGATCAAAGAGAGACTTTCTCTGAAAAGCACCCACTTGCATGTAACCCCACGTGCGTCATCAGCTGATAAAAATATAAACAGTTAATATGCGTTGTGTTTCAAATGAATATTTTTTGAAATTTTCTTTTCTTGTCTACAATTATTTTTAAAACTGCTCAGTCATAATCTCAAAACGACAACAGAAATTATCAAGTAAGCTTTATTCTACCGTGCACTACGCTAAAAACTTTGAATCATTCGTAGTTCTTGCCACAAAATTATTTTAGAAACTACGCATCATAATCTTAAAACGACAACAAAAATCCTCCCGTCCCATTTCACATCTAACATTCAGAAATCCGTAATAAATTCTGGATTCGTTTCGTCGCCCCATCTATTCGTCCATTCAGTTGAAACGAAGTAGGTCGTAGTGTGACATGGTGCGAGGCTTGTAAAAACTTATAAGCACGTGCTTGAAAAATAGTTACGTGGTAAATCCGCCGACGGGAATTTATACGACTTATTCACGGAACTTATGCATCAAGGAACGTTGTTCTGGGCGTCGTTGCGAGAGCAGAACCTGGTTCCGCTGTACTGCATAATTTCCTCGTAAAGATAGCGACGAAACGATGCTTTCGGCCGCTTTATGACCACGCTAGTGATAATTCCGTAGCTCCGTCTCATGATCCTGTTGCAACGAGAAATGAAATCTACCTCAGTCCTTTTCTCGCTGCTACCCTGTCCGCAATTAACGTTGTGTTACAACTGATGTCTGTTGTTTGTCAGTCATATTACTGGCAAGATATCGCCAAAACTTTTGTTTCAAACGGATGTCGAATTGTTGTAGTGGAACTATAATGGTGAACATGATTAAAAAGCTTTTTTTAGGTACGTGATCGCCTGAAGGATAATAAAGATAGCGTTCTGAAGTGTTTGTTTCATTGTTTGATTGAGGGTGGCGATGTTTGTTATCACTTTGAGCAAACTGATGGATACCACTGAAAAATAGTAGTTGTTTTATTTTTAACCGATATGTTCGTCATATCTTTATAATCTTTTATCGCATCTTTGTAAAGTCCGATAATTAATAATCGACATCAATGTATCTCATGAAAGTTCAAAAGTAACGTTTACATAAGTATTATAGAAGTAATTTGAGGACTACAGATATCAAAATTTGATTGGTTGCTCTGCGATCCACTTTTTTGGAGATATCAGCCTGCGTTTCTTAAGGTTCAAGCAGAAGGTGCAATTTATTCCACACGAACTTTCCGTAAAAATGATTCTATAAAATCAAGGAAATTAAGCTTTGATAGCTTATCTATTGTCTCTCCTGAAAAAAACTTAACTCGATTTTATGGAAGGGTAACTGAAAAAAGCACACGTTACTTCACATTTATTACACTACACAAGTCTGAAAATCAATCCTAATTAAACTCATTTGCCTGTTTCAGGTATGTATACAATAGAAGAACAAGCACGAAGGGCTTGGTAGAAGTGATCCGCGCGAATGTGGTGAGATGTCGCCGAAGCACGTAACAAAGGCTCGGCTAACGCTCTGTAAACGACCGTAGAAATGCAAATAAATCGTTTACCATATCATTCTCTTTCACTCTGTTACACACTATGCTTTCACGAATTTTCGCGTGGCCAACGGTACACTGTAATCGATGATCGACACGATTCGTTTTTCCACTCGTGCAAATTGCTAATTCGGTTAATGGACGTGGAATCGGATCGGTCGTTAGCGCGTTTATTTCAATTAGCCAAACAAAATCCTACGAATTACGTAAACTTGCCTGAAATTTAATGTCTCCTACTTGTTCGAGCTGAGATCTTGTACAGAATGGTACGACGAATCTCGTCCCGTTATTCGGTCGTTATCCTCGTTATCCTCGTTAACAAGTGAGTTGTTAGGTAACTTAATTAACGCATCGGATTCGTAATGGTACATCGATTGCAGCGGACGCTGGTGGCGTTTGCATGGAAAGAATTGTGAACTGATTATGTGTTGACGAAGCAGGTTTCTTTTGCTCTTCTTATGTGTTAATACACGTGTAGGCGGCGGAGGAGCCGTATGGTGAGTTGTAAATTTGTTTTAAAAGTCGGAGGAAATATTGATTTTGACTTAAGAAGGAGTACCTGAAGTATTTAAGTGTTTTAAGCTAGAGATTTTGTTTCTCGCGTTTGATGTATAGTATGAAGAAGAAGATAAATGGAACAAGCTCGAAAGGAAGATAAATGGAACAATGAAGCAGTTAATCTCTTAAATGATAATCGCACAGCCCCTTGGATTTTTCAAGATTTATTTCCACCACTTCTTAAGAACCCTTATGAATCGAATGAGAAATAAAAATTCTAAAAAAAGTAATATTTCATCCTTTAGCGATAACGTTACTTTTGACCATTCCAATCTCTGGTAGTTCTCAGTCTCCAGAGTCTCGTCAATTTAACAGTGCAAAGTCCAACTGGTGTTCGAGATATATAATCCTCCATAACACCATGGGACTTGGGAATTATATATACGTATACACCTATATTCGTACCTCTAACATTTTTATTTACTTATTTCTTCGTTGATCCGACTTATGAATAATATTTTATTGATACGTTATTATACTGGGACCATAGAATCGTTTTATAGCAGCTGTTAGTTCAAATTAATGTAAAAATCTAACGTAGTGTGTTATAAGCTCAAAATTCTTCGATAATTATAGAAAGTTAAAATTATCGTTAATTAGCTATCGAATTTACACCTCACTGTACGCCTCCTCTATCAACAAAACACATTATATAATATGATGATTAAATTGATCACTCATAATGATGCAGATGCTATACAAGATATATACGTGTACTTGCTATTAGAATTATGTGTGAGGATTATAAAATTATTGTTCCTCGAGTATTTATTAGATTGTTATAAAAGTCGCGTATGTAGACGCGTTTAACGTACGTTGATTATGTTTATGGATCAAATAAAACAAAGTTCGATGTACGTACACTTGGCGTTCTGACTCATTCCATCGAAGCCTCTGTTTTCGATACATGTCTGAGCGTTCTAATGACTTTTGGCATTATTATTTCTACGTACATTCGAAATCACGATGAAAAAAAGGTAAGAGCTTCTTTCTTTTGAAGATTTGCTCGACACTTGAAAGTATGGGATGATCGTGGATAAAAATTTGGCGATTATTCAAGTTTGAAACTTCAAAAGTTTGGAAAACTAAATTTTAAAAATGAGATATTTAACTTCGTAATTCATAATTTTAATATTCCGATAGCTCAGCTTTCGTTATTCTCATATAAAAATTCAATATTAAAGCGGTCGGTAATCGTAAAATTGTAGGAAAATATTTGATTTTGAAAATTTTTTGCGAGCACTCTGAATAATAATTCAGATCGTTGACACGAAAGTTCAAGTACGTTGGAAATTAAAATCGTTTTATTTTTCCGCGTCATTAATCATTCATTTCTTGCGCACGTAACATTCCCTGCAATGGACGACACGATATTTAAAGTCGATTAACGTTTCACAAGCTAGGTAAGTTCAATTATTCTCATTATTTACAACGATCCTATTCACAGTGAGGCTTTATGTTTTCCACCGCTTCTGTGTCATTCGTTAACGCGACACTGTGTGATTCCGGAATCTTAATGCAAATATTTGCTGGACACTTTGAACATGTACTCGCGCTGGTTGTTTATTCTCGTCAGAATACCGCGTTTCTTCACGAAAAAAGAACACCCGATATAAAACATACATTTCTGTTTCTTTTGACCCATTGAATACGCATTTTCAAACAATTTTCTCTTTCTATCTCGTTGTTTTTGTTTCGAATCAATTAAATAATTTTATGTAAAATTTGAGCTCATTTTTGTAATTTTTGAATCACACGTCGAAGATATTAAAAATCTTTGTATCGGTATCAAAAACGATCAGAAAAGTATATACTTGGATTTCGATATTTCTAATTTCAATCAACTAGGTTAAGATAAAAATGGCGCGGAATTTCGTCGTTTCCGTTAAACAACGTAGGTGCTCCGTGGTGCTACGTACATTTCTTTTGTATAAACTACTGATTTTTACTCCGCGTTTCGTACAACGCGGCGTGAATTTTTGAGAGCCTCGCCTGACTTCCTTTTATGTTTCAACCGGAATACGAGGGATGCGGGGTGGTTTATGTTGACTGTGCCTGCTATGAATAATCGAACGAGCACGACTCTGCGTACAAATTTATTTTCACTACAGCTTGCTATGACGTCAGAATAATAGGATTTTCCTATAAAAAAGGGCAAAGTTTTATGTTTACGATAGAATTTTCTCTATCTGTATCCAAATATTTTTTTAATATTTCCAAAATGAAGAATATGCTTGTCTGACTTGGATATTTTCCGATAGTTTGTTCCGTTTATTTTAAATGATTTATTTAAATGGTTTTGTTGCAGTTGCATCGAGTAATTGGTTTTATAATTCATAATCCGAAGTAATTATAATATCGAAGGACAGAAATGCGAATACTCGTTGGTACCTCAATTTATGACGATTATTCACATTACAAGATTCTTTTATTCCTAACCAATAATTGCTGGTAAATGCTGTGATTTGCAATTATATGAAATCACGTTCTTTGTCTGTCGAGAAAATTATTTTAAATGCGTTCTACTTTCTTAATTATTTATGATCGATTAATTATAGATCTCACATAATTGATAACAATTTCAATCTTGACTGAGATTTCTGACATATTTTTACAATCTGCAATCAATAGAAATTCTATATTTTATACACAAGGACGTGTACGTAAATTTATTTAAAACACTTGTATTCATCAACCATTCGCAATTCATCGGACGTTGTCACAGATTTAACGTATATGATACTTCAAAAAATATCTGGAAATGATGAAAACTCCTGGTTATTTATGATCTATGTATTTTACAAATTCCGAGTATGTACGAACGATAAAAACTGCTTAAATGTTACAGGTTTGTGAACAACTTTTGCGATCGCTTTAAACTGACGTACCTATTTTTAATGATTTTATTTTTACTAAAACGTATTAATTGACTAGCTACGATCTTCGAAATTACGGCACTTATAATGGAAAAGATAGTTTCAATCTATTGATGATAAAGGTAATTGAAGTGATCTTATTACGCTTACGCCAAATCTCGTTACTAGATTAGAATCAAACAATATCATTGTAATCGCTATCAAAAAATCCAACATCATCATTAATCTACCATGAATTAATTGAACGACATCTATAATAAATTTTTTATAATACTTGGAGAGTTAAACAAATTTCGATTTAGAGAAGAATGTGAATTTGCATTAACATCCACAATCTATTAATCGCCGATAGTTACTAAAATCACAAGCTCCTTTTTCAATCTTCAAAATATGGTTGCCTAGTTTAAAGCGAAGTTCGATGAAAAACGTCCCTTTGTCAGGTGCCTCTGCAACAAGGCTAGAATTTGCTGTGGTTAGGTGCAACAATTTCACGAACGTCTGCCACAGGGATGGAAGTTCGCCATATTTTCACACATACACAGACACAAGACACTGACATAGCGAGAGGGGCGATGTTGGATGAGTTTATCCGATCTACGGTCGTCGTACAAAAGGCGTGCAGCCTTTAGACGAAGCGGAAGACCGGCGTAGGGTGCAGAAAATAGCAAAATGTTCGGACCTTTCGCTGAACCGTGCACGCTCTTTGGATAAATAGAGCGAAGGGCGGTGGAGAATCAAGTGGAAAACAGAGTCTTGGCGATCGAGGGAACGGGGATGAAAAAACGGCGGTTGCTTCGACAGATTTGATTGCCTGGAAAGAACCGTTGTTTCGATACTGTTCCCGAGAAGCTGATCCGGTGGTTGTGTCGATATTGATTATATCTGTTACTTCTGGTTGCTAGTGTTCGTTCCGGCCATTTTATCTGTCGTAATACGAAAGGAACGTAAATCAGCGAGACAATCGGCTGCTACAGTCTTTTTTACCGGCTTGGCAAGTGTAGGAGGTGTATCGAGAATTGATATATTTTGGTATTTATAAAGTGGTTGTTTCATAGATGTACGTGTGCGATGTATATTATTTAAAAGGTGTACAGTAACCTGTTTCAAATGAAAATGACATATTTTTCTACATCACTCCAAATGTCACTCAATTCCGATTAATAGAATCATATAAATTGCATCGAGTGATTTGGTGGATTATACAAAATTGACAATAAATGACCTGTAAATATTTTCGAATCACGGTAACAAATTTTCAAAGGTACGACGAAATTTTCACACTTTCGGCTATCAAAATATCTAAATAAAAATTAATTAACAGTAACATACGTATTAGATCAAGACCGAAAATACTTGAAATAAGATATGAGTAACAGGTTCCTATTGAAATCTTCCTTAAGATACAGAAATTGAAAATTCCCAAAATGTCTAAACAATAGCTTCATACATCATACCTGAACCAATAACGATTAAGAAACTCTGCATAATTCATATTTTATCTCTTTCACATTCTCCTGCTTTATGTTCCGAATTTCACTGATACTGACATACGATTAAGCATTAAATTTCGTTCTATCTGTAAGAGATTTTTAAGAACCAAGGAACATTGTTTACATCTGTGAAGACAAATGTCAGGTGAACTACGAGAGAGGAAAATTCTTAGCACATCGATAGCTACAGAGATCACGTAATCCGCGCCGGGTGCGCTTAATAGCATTCGCTTCGAAAGTTCCCGATCGTTTGATCTCTTTTCTGTCGTCCCATCGTTCCGAGCCAAAGGAGACGATAGCTATAACGTCTTACTCGACGGTTCGATGAATGGTCCCAGCATAAATTCTTCTTTCGAGTTACCAGCGACGCTTGGTTGCTCGTGGAAGGCTTCGTTGTGGTTGAAATGTCTGATTCTTCGCGAATTTTTATGGTTAGGGGTCTCAGAGGTTATTTTGTATGGAACTTTGAATATAACACTTTTTTTTTATGGAAGAAACGATCTTTCTCTCGTAATAACTTTTTTATTGTATATTATATTTATTGGAACTTTATCGCCGTCTTTAATTTAAATATTCTATTTGCCATTTCGTAACGTCTAATTCAATTCTGTAGTCGAAAAAGTGTTGAGAAACGATCGATAGTCAAAGGACCGATTCACGCGAAGCGACTTGACTAAGTAGTTTCAAAGCAAATTTCTCGACCTTCCTGGCGTAGATGCTCGCTACTTTGATAAGTAGGAAAGATTAGGATTTAGCGTCTAGTTATAGTTCTTGCAAGTCGCTCTTCGCTTACTACACCAATGAAGTCGAAGATTATAAGTCCATAATGGAAAAACTTTCCTCCTAAAGTATGAAACTGTCGATTCTTTCGTGAAAACTGCTTACGTTCCTTTGCTTATCTTTACAGCCAGTTGAACCTAACAACGAGCATTATTTAGAGAAGAAACGCCTACTGAACTGAATTAAACTGTATTTCTCATATTGTAAACGTTGAAAACCTTACTGGAACACGTTATTGCAACCTAAAGTAGTTACAATATAAAATTACAAAAGTATATCAATCAATTCAAAACTATTAAAATAATTTTTGGAAGAACGGATTATGATACTCATGTTATTTTAAAAAAACTGAATTTTGAAAACAGTGGAGAATTTGTTTTTTGTTTTTGACTCGAGGTTTTAACTCGTGAATTCTCAAATCTCAAATATTATCATAGTGGATTTTAATTTTCCCACCGTGTGGAAAAAACTTACCAGTGACAAGTGCTAACAATCTCGATCGCAGCAAATATACGTCGACCATATACTATTAACTAATAGTCACGGCGCTTGCTGAAAGAAGAATAACTCGCGTAGAAAGGGAAAGTACAAACTCCAACCATCGCGATCGACGCGAATGTTATCGAACGACTGATGTTAGTCGATTAAATATCGTTTTCCTCCTTAAACTCGGATTACTATTACGTTAGCCCGGGTTTTATTTTTTTCTTTTTTTTTTTTCACTTTTTCGCATAGAAACTTCAGCCACAATACGATCAACACTATCTCATTAGCGAGTATAATTCCGAGAAATCGACACTTTCGTATTCATGAATAGATCTCATATTATATTTGACAGAGATATTTTGCCTGTGTTTTTATCAATCAATTTGTGTAATAGAGAAAATATACTCTCATCACCAAATATTTTGTTTATTACATTGAAAATGTAAAAAAAGAATGCATAAAATTTTACGTTCGACGTGAATACACGCTCAAATTTTGCCGTGGTTCTTTGTATCATTAAAAATAAATACGGAGGTACTCCGTTATCAATGTAAAGCAATTAATATTTTTGATAATTTCACGATAAATTTCTATTGATAGGCGATAAAGACGCGCCGCTTGAGCCATGGTCATGATTCTTCAACTCTGATTAATATTCGTTAATCGAGGCGAGCCATGAGAATGCTTTGCTTCCAAACATAACGATTTTTCCAACTGGAAAACTAACTAGACACGGATCTTAAACTCCCTTACGAGTTTCTATCCTATTTTTGTTAACATATTTTTGATTCGTTTACAATTCGTAAAATGTACTTTTATATATGTAATATAAATGATTAAAAGTTTACGAGATCTGGAAAAGTTTGTCCAGTACGTTCCTTCGCAATTAAGAAGGATTGCTTACTTCGGTTGAGTGTATTATTTTTCTGTTCCTGGAACGATCGGACAAAGTTTCAAACGAAGAAGACGACCCTTGAATGAAAGGACGATCCTCTCGTTAGGCGAAGAAGCAGGCAAGTTAATGTCGTGTTCACAATTTTATTTTCTTCATCGTTTCTCGAGTTGATACTCTTTTAATGGCGAGCTCGACATAGATTGCTATTGTTCGAGATCGAACATTCGTTTGCAATATCTCTTACATCATTAAAATCGTCCCCGTTGGAAGGGCGTAATTTTACAAGTTCTTTTTTGTGTATAATTATATTCAAATAATGGTTGCATGATAATAAGTTTGACAATTTTTTATTGCAATGAATTTACCATTAAAGTGATTATCGAATTAAAATATTTTTATTGAAATATTTGTTATTGTTATTAATAATATCATTAAAATCTTATCATTATTATATTTGTTATTATGTTATTAATAATATTGCTAATAGAATGGAAATGATACAAGAAAAAGAAACCGATTGTAGGAGTTGCATCTTCGTGAAGGATATCGATATAATCCTCGATTTATTAGCAATTTTATCAGCAGTTTGTCAATAGTATCTTCAGTGAAGCAATTTTCCAATATCAGATCCAAGTTTGAACGTAGGTATTAGAACTCATTACTTGTATATCGGAATCAATAGCCATAGAGATAGGAATCTATCGAGAAGCTTTTCAACGGCAATTGCAAAAAATATCGCGACAGTACTTATTACGTTTCAACTGATTATTCGCTCAAGCTTTTTTATTCTACGATATAAAACCATACAGTATTTTATTAAACCGTCCTATAATTTTATTGCTTTCTCACAAAGTGAAACGAATTCTTCTGAAACATCGTCGCGAGATAAATTACACTGAAGAATTTCTGTATCTACTGCGAAGTGGATAACTTCTGATCGCAATTTCTGTTGAAGTAACTCTACTGCCTCAACGCGAATTTCCAGCGCGTAGAATATTTTCCGTGTAAACGAACGCGCATATTTACGCACGCAAATTCTTGGTGCTAGATGTGAGAGCAAAGATCAGGACGATTCTCGCGGAATGAAATCCGGTGTGCTCTTGATTGAAGCGGAATGAAGATGAATTCGCGGCTTTGGCGGATAAACGTTGGAAGCGTTAGAAGAACGATTAATAAGGAGTGATGATGTGCATGTTCATCGATCTTCTTTTATGACCTATTTTTGTTGATACGGAATGAACAAAAACGCGGAATCCTTTATTCGTGAAATTTTTATATAAAAAATGCTGAAAATTTTTTACTAATTTTGTGAAAAAATTACTGTTATTTAGGTGATGCAAGTTTGAAAGAATTTCAATTATTGTACAATATACAGATGGACTAAAAATTATCAAAAGGTTATAATTGTGAATGAATGTGTTTTTAATAACTGCAATATCATACATTTTTACATTTGTTTTCACAGATGTAAATTGTTATCAACGAAGAAAATAAATTTTAATACCGTAAGTCAAATATTTACGAGCAGACCATCGATAGAAAGTGACAATTTTTCCGTAACAGCACGAGGGACATAAACGACATTGTGTCTCAATAACGAAATACAGTTAGGACATTAATTATCTGGACTGAATGGAAGCCAAGTTAGCTCAATAAATCAGTGTTACTGTAGTTATTCGATTATTCGAGCCGCAGTTTCAGTATCTCCGTTATGAAAATTTATGATTTGGTACATATTTCCATATTCGACTGCTGAAGGATTAACATCCGACTGACTAATACGGAGATGGACAGTGTCTTTTCAATTATTTTATCCACGAACGATAGATACTGTCAAAAAGTTTCAAAGATTAAAAATTAGAAGTTGTCCAAAGATGAAACGCTTCATCAGTAATTCTTTAACAGCTCGTTCATAACAAGTAGCTGAAATTCAGTTAAAAATTATTTATATAAATTCCAGATTAAGTCCGTGGATTTTCTATTTACAAAACGTGAAGTCTCAGATTGAAGCAGCGCTATATGCATATCTAGACACAGAATTGTTAATTATGCGAAGTTTATAACTTTTAAACGAAAGATTCCGGTCTCCAGTCCAGTCTGCGGAACAAAGAATAATCGGTGCATTTCCTTCGAGACCGATCGTAAATCCCGAATTCGTTCCGATCACCCAGCGAGTTCGTCCCGAACTATAAATTTCAGTATCGAGGATCGCATCGCTCGTAAAACGAAATCGCCACTAAAACCGTATCAGTCAACGAGACCAGCTAACACGGCAATTTTTCTTCGCACGAATTTGGACAAACGGGATTTTGCAACATCTCAAATTAACACTCGCAGAAGATTAAAAAAGAAATTCAACCAATGTTCACATCCTTTTCAATTAAATTTCTCACATCTAATGAATAAAAGAAAAAAAGACGAAAGAACGAAAAATGTGGTACTGTGATTCTAACAATAAATGAGGCAGAAATTACAATAAGAGAGAGAGAGAGAGAGAGAGAAGAAAGAAAAAGTACGAGTCACTGATAAAAAAATTCCAGCTCCATTGGAAAATTCATCTGTTGATCATATTCGAGCTTAGACAAAGGATGGGGCATGTAATCTGTTTGAAAAATAGCCTCATAGGAGTACGAAAAACAAAGGAAGGCTTTTTCATACATATAGAGGGTGTGTTGCGAATTGTCGTTGATATTGAGAATCGTTGATCCATTTGAACGCCAAAAAGGCGTCTATCGACTTTTTTTATCGTATCAAATGGAAGATTGATTTTTAGCTTATTTTATTCAACATCACTTGTCAAAGCTCGCAATAAATTATTATGTGTTATCCATAATATTCGAAATAGAGAGGTAAAATAGAAATATATACACTGGAAGTTCTCCGAGGAATAGTCCGCGGTGTATGTAACACGCGAGTTCCGTTTTCAAGGCGAGCGTCTTTTAGTTCGCTCAACTGTGCTCCACTGCAATTCGACGGGAACCGGATGTGACATAGCACGTGACGCCGCCTCGCGTCCCTTGAAAGAGTTGCAAGGGGGGAAAAAAGCGTTTCACGACCTCGTTTTGCCGCGACCCTTTCTCTATGCCTGTACAGCAATACGTGCCTCGAATTACACCAGCCTGTTTTCGTTTTGAAGTTTTTGTCGCTATACCGCCCTTTATTCATCCCAGCAACCGATTTTAGAACTTCGGGATAGTGCGAATTGCGAACTGGCGAGGTCCGCAAGACCACCGTATTGTCATTGCTTCAGCGGCGCAACTGACAGCGCGCTCTTTTTCATAGCTCGTTTCACTGAATTTTAAGGGGAATATCAAAAATCCCAGTTGGCAGAATACCAGAACCACATGGTACGGAAAAGTCGTAATTTTCGCAGTGATAGTATCGCGTGGAATCAGATTGAATTTATCCGACTTCGATGGCGTTGCGTTAGGTAGCTGTTATTAGCTCCATGCAATATTTGGATCGAGTAAGCGAATTTTTGTGTACGTTTGTTGTCACGATATAGTCAAGAGAGTAATTTGCCTACAATAGATTTTGTACTGGAATAAGTTGGTGAATTCACTCGATTTTTGAAAACTTCGGATATTATTCTTTTGATTTTTAGCTTATATTTCGGTTTAATAACAAATTAAAATAATTTTACAATACCTCATTTTCTATACAAAAAAAAAGGAAGATTAGGATACCTTGTGATGATCATTTTCTAAAAATTTCCTTTATACCAAAATAATTAACATAAGAAGATAATAAAAAGTAATTTAACAAATAAATTTTCACGCGAAAGAGTTAGGTACTGTATAATTAAAAACAACGTAACAGAAATGGTAAATAGCGTTGTACCAGTCAAATGGCTGGGCGGAATCTAATTAAAGGTCGGCTACTGAGTCTGACTAAAGTCGTTCCGTAACTACTGGTTCTGCTTGTGATACTCTTTCACCAAGCAGTTGACTGCAAAGGCACGTGATCACCGGACTGCCTACTGAACTTATACTACTTCGAAGTACATTTTCATTACTTAATGCATTCAGTAACGTGGTTTCAGTAGTGACGTAATCGGGAGTCCTTCATTGAGACCAAATACGTCATCAGTGGTGTATTTGAGTACGTGGATTTTAAGAACGTTTCGTCATGCTCCAGTAGTTTTCATTTGAAATTCTGAACTACGAAATTTCATCGGTATTATTAATTATCACTAATGCTCGACATGATTGTGGGATTATATTTTGTTTTATAGATTTCTATATTTCTCCTCATCTTTGTAGCATACGTAATTTTTTTCGAACGAATGAGGTTGGAGCACGTTTTTCTTCACAATATTCTCATTTAGATTCATATACAGGTAGATAATATATAACTTGATATTTTCAGTTTGTATAAACAGATGTTTTATATATAATGTTATATTTCAAAGATATTTAATAAATTCCCTTTGACGCGCTAAACATATTTCCGATCGAATCTGAGTATTATTAAATGCATTCTATATCGAATATTTTATCAAAATATACTTAACAATACAACTAGTTTCAACGAGTTTTCGAAACACCATCAACCTAATTCATCCAAGGTAAAATACGATCATCATGACTCGACAGAGGATCTTAAAGATTTAACACCGCAAACAAAATATCCTCTCACGATAAAACGGAATGGAAGCGACTGTAATTTCGCTGGATGCTTGGCGACTACGCGAAAGAAAAGTCATAATGTTGAGTTATAAGTGGAAAAGCAAATGTAGGGGCTAGCCTTTTCCTCGAGAGTCGCGAGGCGCGATATTAAAACTCCGTCTTGTAAAGTTCCGGCACAAAAGCACGAGCGAGATAGCGGCCAACGTAAGATTTTCGTTTCGTAGATTTCTTCACGCCTTCTTTCGGCGTCGTTGCTCGAAGCGTACCACGAAGACGTACGCCAGTTTCCTTCATCTGCACGCCTTTGTCGATGAAAAGCCACAGTTCCTTCATGAGTCGCGTCTAAAATCTTAACCTTTGTTCTTGTCGTGATTTATCTTCTGATATGGACCAGCTTTATGATGAATGAGGGTAAACCGAGCTCGAAACTTCCATGTTGTTTCGCTGCGCGTAAACCTGTCCCATGTAGCAACAGAATGTAGCAGAGAACGTAATTCGCGCCGTGGCACTGTCCTCCATTTTTGGTTGATACATTTAGTAAGTTTGAATTCTGGACGTACGTACACAGACTTACGAAAGAGTTCGGACAGTTGTAAACATTCACGTATATATTATTTGCGTCGAGAGGTCGTAAAATTTCATTAGTGAAGTTATTCGAAGGAGTTAAAAACATTTTGAATAAAATTATATAATTTTTAATATTTGTAAATACCGTTCAGATTGAAATCTACTGTCTTATCAATGAAGAATACTAGTTTGTAAGCAATCTTTTCCAAGAGACAAAAACGATTTATTTCATTTTATAAGAGAACAATCGGTATGATATTACAATATAAATTTCACGCAAATTTCAGATCGAATTATCTCGTACCGATTAACCTGAATATATAAAAAGCGATTATAAGACCCGCTTGCCAACCAGAATTTAATTAAAAATATAAAGGTTGGAGTCTCGTTAAATCGATGCAACTCGTTCAATCATTCCCCTGCGAACGCTTCCAATTCTTTTCTTTTCTAATTAAATGTACACGATAATATCAGCGTTTTCCGAAAAGTTTCTATCGATTGATAATTAATCTTATTACTTGACGTTAGATGGAATGCAGACATATGTCGATTTTTATAAAAACAGCATCAAATTATCAATTGCAGTCTCGTTATTTCTTCTTCGATGAATATGAACATTTAACGTGAATAAAGGTTACATCGTTGGAAACATGCTCACATTTCCTGCCTTCCCTTGTGCTGTATTTCTTCTGAAATATTTAACTGTATGTGGCATTAACGTAAAAATAATTTTCGCTTGATAAACACTACTTGATCTGTGTAATTATGCTCGAAGTTTAAAAATTGAAACACAAGGTGAATTTCAAATATGTCGAATATAAATTGCAAAGATAAACACTTGGATGGATAATGTATTTGTTTTTCAAACATGTAATTACTTTTCTACCGTATTATATAACGACGCACAGGAAATTATGAACAAAATGTAATTTATTCTTCGTTTGTTTATTCCGGTTCAATATTGATAAAAGTTTATACTGCATTCGTATCGTCTTGTTTACAAAATTAAGGTGAATGTATAAATAATACTTCGACTGAAACGATACATTATTGTTTTGCACTAGTGCTTTATCGCACTATTAACATAACATAACATTAAGTGTATTGTACATTATATTTCGATAATTTAAGGCGATAGAAAAAAAATTACATTCTTCTCAAAACTTCCAAATCGGACCGTTTAAGTCTACATCTAGTTATTGTTCTAAAATAAAAATTCTGAGATACTTACTGAAGCCTTATCCATATTTTCCATAAACCAGCTACAACACAACTCTCACAAATACTCAAATCCTCCATTTCCTTCGTTCCAGAACTTTC
Source organism: Bombus bifarius (assembly GCF_011952205.1). Taxonomy (NCBI): domain Eukaryota; kingdom Metazoa; phylum Arthropoda; class Insecta; order Hymenoptera; family Apidae; genus Bombus; species Bombus bifarius. Next base: position 6,080,962 of record NW_022884914.1, on the reverse strand, counting down.
GAGTAAAATAAACCAATTCAAATCCACGAACAAAGGTATGTGAAAAACAAGCATCTTTTTTCCAGGAAGAAACCAGAACCAATTCTAAAGACTCGGAAGAAACTCTGTTCGTAAATATTGCGTTAATGTGCCGAGCTGTATCGTGGGTTCTGTGTGGAATTTTACGATCTCATAGAAGAAAATCTTGGAAGTTACAACTAGCTAGATAGGCGTAGGATGGCGCAAGTTTATTTGTCGCATCGGGTCCCATTTGAAATTCTGTACAATATAACTGGTAACTTGTGCATCGTCGTGACACAAAGGTGGAGGTTATAGAGAATAGAAGGGGTCGGATCCTCGTGGCAGTGGTGGTTTGCATATATTTCGGTAGCCGCTTGAAAATCTCCGTCGCGAACTACTCCGCACGCCGTTCAGAGTTTACAATTTGCGCGAGCTATGCAATTACTGTCGTTAAGCGCGCCTTGGTTAGTCCATCCGCGTCCAAAGTTCACCGATTATTGTGTCTGGTTGCCTTATCGGCCGTTCACGGCGTTCCTAGGTAATAACGTTGAGAGATAGTTTCGAATAGAACACGCCCGATTAAAGCGATTGCTATGGACAATGCAAGTTGATGTCGCTAGAGTAATGTTTAGATTAATAGGTTTATATGAAATTGGTTATGCGTCATGTGCGTCATACGAAAAGAAAGGTTATTTTTTAGGATAGTTGATCATCTTAACATTCGCGATACGGGGAGTAATATTTGCCACTTTTGAGACTTGGAGCATTTACATTCTTCCTGAAAAGTCTTCGAACATTTCCTATATTTCATAAAACTTCGATATTGAAAAACATCGCTTCTTCTAAACTTGAAAGAAAAAGAAGAAGAACACAGATAGTAAATAAAATATTTCCTACATTCATGTCAATATTTCTCAAAATATAGTAAGTATTATTCTGGGATGGAACGACTTGCTAGCACCCTTACTCATCCATTGGCAGCAGCTTGCGGCCGCGTCGGAAACTTCTCGACGGGGAAAGGTTTCAAGGGTTGGATAAAAAAGCAGGCTGTGTATCTCTATGTACATACATTTACCGGTAGATGTTGAAAGCGCAGCTGGCAGGCTCTGTTAAAAGAAGGGCTAAGACGGATCGTTCAGTCTTCTATTGGCAGATCGGAGATGGTTAACTTATTTCTCCATTCCCCATAATGGGGAGTTCGTTTCCCAGCTCGAATTTCGCTCTTTTCTACTTTAATAGTTTGCTTCAAATTAAAAGCCTCTGTTTTAATCTAATTTCTTGAACACATGACGATTCTTTTCGGGTAATTATTTCTTCTTGAGAAATATTTATCATGTTGTCATAATTTATCGTCGGTATAGTAGTGTACGGAGATTTACCATTTTATAGTAGCACACTCATTATTATGAGTGTAGTTGTAGTGTGTGAATGATCGAAACATAAAAAAAGATAAATCAAAGAAATTTTTCTTCGCAAAATTTATTCAACGTAAGTATAGACGGAAAATACAGTAGTAGTAAGCTATTCTTGATAAAGATACAGAGTTGGTTTTTACTTTTAGATATCCAGGAAAATATCTCATAAATTTAAAATCTCGAATGTTTTCACGAGCCTGTGTAGAAATACATATAGAATTACAAATTGATTAAATTCTAGATCCTGTTAAGAAACCCCTTGAGCTCGTAAAATCTTCCTTCTCTGAGCAATATTCTCTTGTTTACGAGAAACTAAGTCCTATACACGCAGAATTTACGTAGCTTGCAATCGAACGGAAGGAAACGGTGTACGGTCCTGGTGAATGTGCGCCAAGGGAAAAGTTCGTTCCCTATTAAAATGTGTTTTACAAAGCATCCAGGGGAGAGACGTATAAAGTGTTCGTGAACAAGATAATGAGCATAGCACGGTGATATCTGGCTGCTTCCACGAGGGTATTTTCTGTTCGTTGATTTATCAGTTGCGAATCGATTGTAAAGAACAACAGAACTGTTTATATACTGACATTGAATCATACACTTTCAAGCAGTAAAGATGCATTAGTCGTCGATTAAACTTTCAGATCGTCGTCCCTTTACTTCCCTCTAATCGTTGATTAAAAAATTTTCCATTTTCCAGGTTGCTACTATTTAATGGATCGTTCTGAATAAACACTTCATATAATGTCGAAATTTCTACATAGAAGATGGATCAAAAACCGGAATTTCTGCAGTTTGAAATTTTTTTGCACATTCATTCCGTTTTAAAATTATCCATTCTCACTTTCAATTTGTTATAATGCGTCTTGCAATTATTTCAACGTTCAAAATATCGAAAACACATTCGACATGAAGGCTCGAACTGCTCGTGCTATTATCAAGCCATTAAATATAATTCCATCTTGCCAGAAACGAGTGACACGAATCAACGCTTAAAACAATACAATTCGCTAATCCAGTGCCTATGCTAGATTTTTAAGTGGCACGGAAACAGGAAGAGAAGGAGCGAAACAACGGCGGCGCATACACGATAACGGAGAGAGCCAGTTAACCTCCTTTCTGCCGCACAATTATGTCCTTTCGCGCCACTTCCGCGCAGCGATACATGAAAAGTTGCAAAAAAATAAGCAGCACGATCCGACAAAGTGGAATTTTCACGGCATTGAAACGAATTGCTGCTTATCGCACCGTGAACGTACATTCCATATTTTTAAGTTTCTGGTATAGCGCCGACAACGTAATCGAAAGAACGCTGAATGGAAGCTCCAACAATTGTTCGATACAAGGAATTGTACTCTGTCGTTTGAATTAAGCTCCACGCGATGTAGAGTAATTTCGTGAGTTGAACACTTCCTCGCTCCAGATAGACATGTATAGATTGTACTTTTATCGGTTCTTTCTTCGTTTGGTATCACGGTAGCTTTTTGCAACGATGATACATAGAAACGATAGATCATAGATAGAAACGAGCAATGTAAATGAAATAGTAGGAAAGGTATTTGTGAGTTTAGAGGAAGCGTTTTTTCTTTGGAATAATATTGGCAGTTTGGTATGTAGGTAGCTACGTTTATTTGCTTTAAAAATATATATTCTTTAAAAAAATATATTCCTTATGTTTACTCTTTCTTCATCGCATGAGAAATTGGGACCATGTATACCCTTCGTTGATTGAAAATCGATCTCGCAATAACATTTTCAATATTCTTGAAGCATTTTTGAATTAAATTAATTACATGTATATGTGCTCGAATATTTCTTAATGAATATCTTTTATTCTTATTAAATTTTAAAAAACTGATCTACGTAAATTACGTCTCCCACATTCATACGTGAAGACAATTTTTACCATTTTAGCATAAATGTAAAAAGAAGGAGGTTGAAAGCATCGAAGCCACAAATTTGTTTCATCAAAAACTCGATATTTCAAACCAATTCTTTCCATCCATAATTTTCCACAGTAACGCGATTAAATTATTTACCCGATGTATTTTGGCCAATTTCAAAGCGAAATTTTCGAGCGAATCGTGCGTTTCCGTTGGAACGGGATGGTTTAGCCAGCATTGTAAGTGCATTAATCCTCACCAGAGCGAGGAAATAGATACGCTTAATGAAATGCGCTTTCGTAGGGTGCGCGCGCGCGCGCACTTGCTGCCTAACTCGATTTATACCACTGCGGTAACCGGGCTCTGCAGTGCGTACACCGAGCCGCGATAAACGCGTTACCATATTTCCCACATGATAAACCACGAAAAGCCAACAGTACACCGGCTGCGGCCCGTGGAACTTGCCACGATTCTCGACTGACGACTCTAGATCTTGATTTTTGCTCGGTGACTCGTGTACGCTGCTGTTGCTGCCTACGTCTGTGGCTCTCATAATTCAGTGCATCGTGTATATCGTGTGGATATATTGCATCTGCTCGGATGGTTGTGAAAGATAGGACGTGCGAATGGTAAAAATAAGGGCGGCGTCGTAAAATCTAAGTAGCAAAGATAACGACGTAAGAAATATTACGCCAATCCTTGGAATTCTCTTCTATACTCACTACGTTAGGGTTATAAAATTATAAATAGCAAAATTTCGTAATATAAACTGATCGAAAAAAATTGCAGATGAAATGTTGCATTGGCCGTTACTGAGTTAATTCGAAGAAACAAAAAGTTGAGCTGAAATTGAATTGAACGAAGAAAATAACAATTCGTCACTTTTATCGCAAAAATTCTAACAAAGAAAAATCCGTCTTCTCGTAAAACGATTTTCCTTAAGAAGAACTAACTACGTAACTAGAATTTGATTTGCTATTAGTATCCAAGACACAGAGCTGTTTCTGGCCGGGGGAGGGAGGGGGGGGGGGGGGGAGATGGAAATTTCTTGCTCCCGCATATCGGTGATAAAGATGAGGTAGAATCCCCGCGAACCGATAAAACCGTTCGTGTAAATTTTTGCTCGCAAAGAATCGACAGAAAGTCGATGAAAAGCACAAAATCACGAGGCAAAGGTGAAATTTCTCTTTTAGCTATTGGACCAAGAGGAATCGTTGTCTTTTGCATTGGCTGAATCGAACCGAAGAGCGATGAACCTGAGTAAGATGAGAAACTTACAGAGTTAAGAGAAGTGAAAATAAGCGGATAATGGTAATAGTTTCCTTCTCCGCGTAGATTTTCACCGCACTAGATTAGGGGTTGCGGAAAGGATGACGGAGAGGGAATTGTTCCAACTTCTTGAGGGAACTTTGAATACCAGGTAACGACATTCGATCGACTTCTAGCACAATTTCGATCTAAAGTAATTTCAATGTTTATCCGCGGTCTCATTAACACTTGTTAGCAACTCTATGCTGCGTTGCATCGAGCTTTAACTATCTTAATGTGGTTAATGCGGCATCACGTCGACGTTGAATGTGACAATAATTTTGCGAGAGATTCGAAGTTTATCGGTACTGATTCTTACGACAACAGAAATTTGGGTTAGCTGATTAAAACCACAGGATAATCGGCGTTGTCTTCATCGTTTAGGGGAGAATCTTCGATCAGTTGATGATAATTTTAAGAAGTAGAAAAATATCTATTCTTGGAACTATTGATAATGTCAATAAAATTACTCGTTTTCTTAAACTTTTGAGTTTAGTATCTAAAATGAACCATTTTATTAAGCTTATCTTGAAGCTCCGATTAATTATAATAATATGTATATGAAGAGAGCTTTGCCAGTAAGAACAGAGAGGACCAAAGTAACCAGTATTTGAACAAAATTCAAGACAAGATCCAATTCGTTTTTCCAAAGGAATAACGGAAATACCCAAGAGATCAAATTTACATAGTAAAAATCTATTTACCGTATTATACGGATATTCCGCTCTCCGCACTATATCCAAGACATTCAAATAACCTTGAATCTTCCTCCTTACTGCACTTACACTCTAATCACATTTAATACTTGGAAAGAAAGCGATTTCGAAGCAAGCTTTTCTTTCTCCCATAACATCGTCCAATTCCTAATCTCGAGGATGGAAAAGTTATTACCGACAAGCTTCCAATTGAATTCAACCTCCGTGGACAAAGTATTTCTCTCTTTGCCTTCCTCCTTCTTCGACGAATGTTCGTGTTTCCCATTATGATTCGTCGAGACACGGTCTTCAGACCTCCAAGCTACGTTCCACATAAGAAGAAAGGATAAGTAGCCAGAATGGTGTCGACGCTACTCAAGAGTTTCCTGTGGTATTGTGTCGCTCACATACGCGGACAGAGGCAACACAGCTGTCGTGATAGCATCGCCTTCGGGTCGCCATGCCGATTCAGGGTATCTCTTGAAAATGGAGAAAGAGAGGTACACTTAGACTTTAACGGCACAGCGTGCGGCAGCTCGTAATACGTCGAGTATACTCGTCGAGCATTTGCTAGACGAGAGAAATATCTGTTTAGGAACCAATTTATCATCCATTTGACAAAGTTCATAAAAATTTGGAATTTTTTGAGCTGGCAAATAAGTCGAGACACTATAATAAGACATTGAGAATTTTGGAAGATTGAATACTTCAAATTATAGAATGAATTACGAGTTAGTGGTAAAATAACACTTTTAAGAGACGTAGTCAATAAACGTCTGAATAATTGAGGGGGTAGTTGCAATAAGGAAGCAGTTGAATTCTTCAGTAATTTGAGTAAACCAACAGCAATTAAAAATCAAGTATCTTTTTAAACGTGTTATAAATTTACAGTCAACTAACGCCCATAGAAATGAGCTTCTGTCCATTTGAATGCGAAACCTATACCTTTCTTTCTCTTTCAATCGATAGCTACGACGCCTTTTCCTCATTTATAAATTATTCCACTTAAAAACCTAACATATTGTATATACGAATAAAAAATTAAACGAAAAACCAAAGCTTCAGAAATTCAATACTTAGAACGTAAACTCGCATTACATGTCGCAGGATAGCGAAATGGGCGCATTGCGGCATGAAAAAGGATCGGAAGCAGAGGATCGAACACGCCTCTAAAAATCGGATAATGTCCGAGTTCGATCGCATCTAAGGTCGTCGTTGATATCAACGTCACAGACAGCATTCTTTTAGTAAAAGAGAAAAAAAGAAGCGTAAAAGCGAAGGGTCAAAGAAAACGTGGAACAATAGGTAGCCCGACTATAACGTGCATTCGTATCACGCGCCATCTACTCTCGCTTCTATAGAAAATCCTATGCTCCTGAGTTAACCTGTTTGTTCGTCTTCCTCGACTTTCTACACCTGCAACAAGAGCCTCGAGTAAATCAAGAATACCCTGCCACGTTCCATCGTCTTTCTATCGTTTCTTTATCTGTTTTCTTCGCGTTTTTCCTGGTATTTCCTGGTCCATAAGACATATAGCTTAATTGAAGTAAAGTGAAGTTTTTAAAGTGAAATTACCTATTATTTATTTTTTAAAAGCGTCATTGGTTTTTTCCTTTCTGTCAATAGATTTTTTCCTTCAATTTTAAAATTCCGAATAGAACGTTCTAACTAAGGAGGGCAATGTACTACGTAGAGATTACGATAGTTAATCTATCAGATACATGGGAAATCTTACTACCAAAATCCAAATACGTCAAATATTTAACTTTTACTATCTGAAAATCTCAGTGACTTAATTTCAAAAAACGATGAACCCCTACGATGATTGTACATCGATATCCATTAATATTTCCTGAACGGTGTTACGATATTGGCATTCAGCATTCGCCTGCGACGACAGATTTTGTCGCGTCGAAAAAAGGGAATCACGAAAATATATGCAATCCGTTTACGTACACGTAAACGCGGCCACGAAGATGAAATATCCGCTGTTCCTGACACAAGCTTTCTTCGGGCTTTTCATGGGCGAGATATGAAAGGGATAGAGATTGAAAAGTGTGTTCCATTTATATGACACACGGTCCCGACATGCAAATGTACGCGTGCACGTTTTCCAAATCTTTCGGATTGGTCCCAGGCTTAAATAGATTCAGCGACTTTTCATCCTTAAGAATTTCTGCTTTTCGCGCCGTTGGAAAGCTTGATCGTGTGGTTTCCGAAGAATTAAACACTGATCGTGTGTTTTAAGACTAAAATTAAGAAATTCTCCAAAAATGCAGCTGATCAGTTTGTTTTTTATGTAACTCGTATAACAATGAAATCGCAAGAATGGCATTTTGTTAAAAAAGAAGAAAAATATTAAAATAACCTTGAGAAGTTGACTCACACTTGAAGAAAGATTGAAGGTACTCTCCAGCAACGGTTTACCAAACTCTCCCTGTAATATTATCTGTAAGCGGACAATTTCGAAGAACCGTCATAAAGGATCTCATCCAAAGGATTCCGGACTTCTCTGATCACCGAACATCTCGTGGATGGAAAAAGTTGGTACGACGTTGTTCGTCCGATATATACCAGGCAACTGGAAAAGTCAAAAGACATAAGCGTTCCTTAAGAATTTTACAGACGATCAGCCTGTGCTAAATAGAACATAAAATTCGGCGAGCATTTACATTCTTCCGCGTAGCGGGGGAAAAAATTCAAAAATAGAACGCGTTCCAGAGCAACTTTTTATTACGCTTCGGAAAGTTTTACATTCTCCTCAAAGGAAGAACTGCTGCGGACTGGTGATCTATAATTTCAAACGAGAGGAAGTTTCGAGCGAGACTAAGAGAAGACGCGTTTCCTAGAAACTGAAAGCCTTCTATATTTCTCCTGCAAGTAACAAAGATTGAGTTTTTCAAAAAAGATAACGTGAGTAGGGTATAGAGTGGGCGGTTTGACGTTTTGAACTTCGATTGAATTATCGGTAATTAAACGAGTATTAGTAATTAAACGAGCTTCGAACCGTGCGCGTTGGAAAGTTTTTCTTTGAAGCGGCTGTTCTGTTTATTTGCCGATACTGAACGTGAAAGGTATGTGGGAGACTGTGAACCCTCAACGAATGTTTTTACTACGGATTTCTTATGGGAAAAATCTGGGAAATTTCTTTGATGCAGGTGCAATTGAAATATGTTTTAATTTATACTCTCTATTATTCTTCACGGACGCAATTATTTTTCAATCAATTCGATAAAATAAACGTTTTCAAAATTTAAAAGAGTTTCGATAGAACATCGAGTGGATTAAATTCACGATGTGTAGGTTGTATTTTCGAGTTCATTTATGGATTATTTAATTCAAGGCAAGAAACGATTTTATTCTAAATATTAATCTGCAGTTTAATAATACAGACGAGAAGAAGAATATTTTTTTTAATCGTGTTACAATAGCTGTGTACTGCATAAATTGGTGTTTTTACGTATGGTTACGCTCTAGATCATCCAATAACGTATTAACGATTCATTACTCGAACAGTTTTATGAATTCATGGATATAATTCGCGTACATCACTGGATACACGAATAATCCGTTAAATTTATATCTTCAGATATCTTTGAAACGCAATCAACAAATTGATACCATTTTCAAATTCGAAGCACAATGTCCAAGAATACCTAGATACACGAGATGGGAATTGTCAACAAGTCAAATTTAATCAGAGATATCTCGTCGTCGAGAGAAACGTCATTATGAAATTCTACACGTCCTTGTTGTCTTTCCGACGCTATAATTCACGCTCATACTTCTCTCCCCTCCCCCTAATTCTGTTTCTGACCCTTCGTTGAACGAGTAGCTTCTTCGCCAGCTGTCTCGCGAGTTCCACGAGTACACAACTAATTACTATTCGTCTCGCGAATACACCCTTCCCTTGGTCGACTTGGTGTAAACAAGTTATTGCAAGGGATACGTGAAAATTCTCAGTTTTATGGTATCGTCGAGGTATTCGCCATTTTACTCGTGTTTCTTAGACAAATACGAAGTTTTGTCTTGTTTCGTACTTAGTTCCGTGTCTTCGAGAAAAATGGTCTTTTTAAATGGAGGTAGTGACAGAAGTACGGTTAAACAAAAACGAGTTAAGGACTTTCAGACACTTTTCGATGTAATTGTACTTTTTCATTGCACTCTTTTTAATATTGCAACTCTTACAAATTATTTCGCTGCTTAGTTCTTAATGGCTTAATATCTGAGATTCAGTTTGTCTGAAAGTATCAGGAATATTTTTGTTCAGTTAAAATAGATACTTGTTCCACTAGTACAGCTGACTTATATTAATAAAATACGTGAAACAGACAACGATACATGAGGTGTTAATGCATGAAAATGGTTGCAAATGGAAGTAAGTTCCAGTATTAGCTGTGAATTATTACTCTAAAATTCTATTTCGGGTTATAAAACGACGAATGTGAAAAAGGAGAGTCTTTTGTTTCGAGTAAATCCATTGAGGCTACTATATTAAATCAAAAAGTATATTAAATCCAAAAATGGTGGTAAGCTAAAAAAAAGAGCGTATTATAGAAGTTTTAATATATGCATTTAATAAGAAAGATTTAGGCATTTGAAACATTATATTTATATACCTGAATTAGTACAATAATGACTAAGTATCCCGAAAGCAAAGAAAGTATTACGTTATATTCCTTCATACTTTTAGCTCTGCGCACTCGGTATGTAAGCCCAGTACAAAGCTCTACGTTCCAGAGAAGCTTGTAGTAAAATCCATCAAGACAAGGCATAGTCAAGCACGTGCACATGCTACGTGTTGTCTGGCGAGAGTTTCTCAAAGAAAAGAAAATGGACAGAAAGAATTTAAGACTCCAAATCGTGCCAAACATACACAGAATTTCACTTGTCCAGTGTGAAACTTTTTTGGTTTCTTTTTAAATGTCGAGAAAAAGTGAATTACGTAGTATTATATACACTTTATATAGTCTTTTAATATAATTTTGTAAAAAGAGATTTTTAGCATAAAACTTGGAAAGAAATTGTTGAAAATTTTACATTTGAGGTAACATACGAACAATTTTGAAATCGTACGCTTTCCCTTTATGGAACTGTTTTTCTGTACAATTTGCTCAACGTACACAATGTCCACTCTATTGTTGAGCAAATATATCTGGTAAAGAAAAGAGGGCTATCAGGATTTCTCAGTACCATTGTAGTCAGATGTATTCGAGCCGACTCCTTAAGTCTTTACATCGAAGGATCTCTCGTTCTCTTAAATCTCTCGACAATGGTCCAAAATGAATCGTAATCGGATATTCTTCCTTTCCGTGGAGTTTTCTTCCATCATTAATAGACGAAAATATTTCAAAGGAAACGAAGAAAAGAGGACATAAATCACAGAATAGGTGACTTTTCACTCGAACTATCGATCGAATTTCAAACTCTGTTATGTAAGTTACGATCGTTTATAATAATTCATTGCAATATCAATCATACGACAATTTAGTAGAGCCATAAAACTTGAATCAAATCATCAGAGTCTGCGATCATATACAATCGAAACATTTCTTCCAATAAAAAATTTATTACGAATCGGAGGACAATTACTATAAAATGAAAAAGAAAGAATCGCTGCAATATGAAAAATATTCTTTTTAGCTCGTTACTTTAATATTCGTTATATATGACATATAAGTAAATGACGTGATCAAATAGTAAGATGAAAATTTAATTACATAAATACTCAATAGGATTGCAATACAAATTCGATATTTAAACAAATCTGTTTACCTAACGCGAAACTCGTCAAAATTATACACGTATAAATGAGTTTCGCTTCTGGTTCGTTCAGAATTGGTGTCGCGTCGATACTGCAACGATTAAGAATCCGGATGAAAGCAAGTGGAACAATTGTCCGAAATATTCGAAACGATTCCATCAAGAATTGTCCGATAAATACCGCATTGCTGTATCACGAGTCGCGCGTTACAATTAAACCTTTTCCCGATAATTTGCGACCAGGCAAAGACGGAAAAGAAATAAATACAACTGGGCAAGAAATTTCGCTCGGATAAAATAGTTGCAGCGCGGCACCGTTCGATGCTCTCATTTATATTGGACTGTCGATAAAACGTAAATAAATTTCCGCTGTTTACCGAAGTTAATGCATCTCATTTCCGCCTCTTTGCATTCTCCCGCGTGTTTAAATGCCATCCGCCTTCCTCTAAACTGTTTCCGCTTTTTCTTGGCCGTAATCACGGACATCTACGAAATGAGATGGATAATTAGTTCTCCACGAAGCTTTGCTTCTTAATAGATGCTAGAGAAAACAGGGTGCGAAACGATGATTTAATCGCACTAAAAGATTACATACGATGTTATGAAGACTATGACCGGAATGATAAATGGAAAGACTTAGAGTCTTTCGGATAAAAGGAGCAGCAATGGTTAAAGAGAAAAATGTGATTTATATCCTCGGAATTGTACAAACAAGACACATAAATATCAGCAGCTTCAATGCCAGATTTTTGGTAATGTCATTGAGTTTTCTTAGCTTCCTTCAATGACATCGTGAGAAACCCATTCGTTTCCCCACATGCCATATCTATGTCACCATCTTTTTCAATCTGTTCCGATTTTTCAACTGATTTGTCGTGCTCGACATTCTTCAAATTCCGTTACACCAGTGATGACCAACTATGCAATTTTTTACTGCAATTTTTTACTCGAAATCTTTTACACAATTGAAACCGAACAAGTTTGAATTATCGCACGTATAAACTCTAATACGCAATCATAAATATATGAATCGTTCGATCGTACGATGCTGAATATCAAAACTTTAATTTGGGAGGAAAATGGATTAATTAATCGCTGATACTAGGAGAGTATATATCAAAAACATTTGAATTGTTTAACGCGACACATTTTTTAAAATCTTCGAATGTACCTTCATAAAAATTTCACAGTCCTGCACTAAAACAAGTTTCATATAGAATTTGTTACGCAGCAATGGCAAATTTCACGATGCGAAGCACGTCAGATAAATTTATCGTTCCGCTTTCGGTGATTCGATTTCGACTAACGCTATTGATCAACGCAATTCCTCTATACGAAATTCACAATCTTGGCACTATGATAAAACGGAACTGCACAAAGCATCGCGCATTAGAAACTTCTCTACGTGATTTGTTAACAAGAGCACTCTATCTGGCACGACTTAACGACGTTGCAGCTTCGTATCTCGTGTCACGATAAAATCAATTTGAATCGAAAGGAGGAACAGCTGCTTGGAACGAATTCCACGATGCTCAAAATTCCACTTCCCCCGTCCTGTACGGTTCTTGTTGTTCTCCGACAGGCATGCTAATTCAATTCGTTCCTTCTTCCGCGACGAACGCCTCTCCTCGTTTGCAAGTCTGTGCTTTTCGCAGCGAAGTTGCAAATTAGCGGGAGTGTCGACAAGCAATTAATTTTCAGAGTGAGACGGTCGAACACGAACGATTCATTTGATTTCACGAGATACCAAATGCTGGTAATACCAACTGTTTTTTAATTATACGATAAGAGGATTCGATCAACGTAACGTAAGATTGCTCGGAAAGAAATTATGACGAACCTTACCAATGAGTAATGTATATAATTGATGATGATGAAGATAAAGTAGGCTGCAAGAAGATTGAATGAGTTAAAGATTCAAACTTAAGTTTGTTGAACTGAACTGAATGTTAATTTCTTGATGACTGAACTATTGCGAAAAGGTAATTTTGAAGGTAGATGCTTTATGTGGAAATAATACACCAAAAGTATCGAATAATTTTTTTTAAGATTGATGAGTTAAATAAAATATAAGTTTCTGTTTTATTGCACTTTATTAGAATCAATTTCTCGACGATAAAATGATTCTCCCTTTTGAAAATGAAAATGAAATCAAGTTTTACATGCACATGCAAATTTCATCAGCTAAATATAAATATACTGTGGTATAAAAAGATGTAGTTTACATTTTCAAAGTTTATGTTTTATACATAACTCACCGTGTTTTAAATTTTTTGATATAAAAATTCATACATTCATTTCACTTCTCCAACGTACCAAGTAACCAACCACGGCGAGTAATATCAGAAAGCAAACGATAAAATTCTATCTCGCAGAGCAAAGCATGCACGACCTAAAATCTCGTTAAAATTTCGCGTTGCACAAAATCATATGTTTTCGAGAAACACCAGGGTGCATCTGCCAAGAAATTAACTCGCTAATCGTACAATCTTCGCAACGATGGGTACGAAGGGACGAAGATCGCGCATAATAGAATTTACCATGGTTGTCGCGAAGTGGCTGCAACAGAAGATTTTCTTATTAACGCTAATGCGAGGAAGTCGTATTTTCGAAGATTAAGCGGCACGTTACACGGGACACCGGGCGCACAGGTAGTCGCAAAGTTTTGGGTAAACTCGGAGTTTCGGTATGCGGTCGAGCAACATACGCGTCGAGTCTCGGAATCGAGACTAACGACTTGGAAAATTTCGCCGCAGGAAATTCGGCCCAGAGAACGAAGGAAATATTTTAAGGAACATTCTTATGTTCCTTAAAATCTGCGAACATCCATGCGTACGAATTGATGTTTTATCTTGGAAAGTTTTCATGTCACACGCACAATCTCATATAGTTGATAAAATTCCGCACTTTACTAATTTCTTAATTTCATTACATAAACATACGATAAATATTTGACTCTCAAGAAACGAATGACTTACTTTTATAAATTCATTCTCATTGTACAAGTGATATTATGCAAATCAATCTTTGTATGTTTTTGGCCCGCTGAATGATGAGTTAATGAAGTAGAAATATCCCTCACATATCAGCCATCGCAAAGGCTCTCGATCATCCGCAACGCTGCCTAATTTTTCCAACTCGGAGTGATCCATAATGCTTCAGGACAAAAATATTCCGTTATTGTTGCGTGCATATTGGTACAACTCATCTTGATTCTCTGGGTGGTAATAGCACACATGATATGAGTTTCATGAAGTGGACACGAATTACGGCTTCAATGAAGATAAAGTTTCTCGATGATTTCAGTGCATTTCATCAAGAAGGAAAAATGAAAATAAGAACAGAGAAAGGAAGAAAGCCAAATGAAAACAACTGGAAAAAACGAAAAAATAAAAGAAATAATACAGGTCGAAGGGAAAAATTGCACCAACTTCGAACTTATCGATCGACGCGCCTTACCCCTTCTTTCAAGCACGCCGTAACTCTGATAAACGCAACCGCGGAATTTACTGGCTGATTCAAAGCTCTCGAAGGGTTTATCGAGTTAAGCTTAGGTCAAATCACGATTCACCCCACTGCCTTTTGGCGCACTGTGCTCGGCAACACAGGAAAATGGTAGAGAGGATATATTCTGGTAGAAATATTCGCCAATTCAGGATAGAAAGAGAATTCGGTCCTCTTAGCGAGCCAGCTAAGTTGATAGGTAATGAAGATAAAAGCGCGAGAGAGGACGAAGAGAAAGGACGCGACGAGGAGCGAAACGAAAAGGGGGACAGTACTGCTGGGAATTCCGCAATTAAATCTTGTGCCCCGCCTATTCTTCTCCTTTTCTCGCGATTCATCGTTTCTCTATCCTTTCGTTTGCCTCAAATCCACCGTTCCGTTTTCCCTTCACCCCCACCCTCTTCACCATCTATCCACGTGCTTCCCCTTGTTGCCCACCGCGTTACCGCCTACAACAGAAACTAAATCCTCCTGCTGGAATAGATACCCGCTGGAAGTAATTCCGGATTTGTAAACCGTTTTACGTGAAATCTCCTTTTTTTTTTATCCAACCCCCTCTTTTTCGTATTTTCAAACTTCTTTCGCTCTTCCACTTTCTAGCCGCGCTGCTGGCTCCAATCTGTCCCTTTTTGCTTTCCCTTTGCCTGTGGCAAAGAGTAAATTACATCGGGCGTATCTCGCTGGTCGAATAAAATAGCCACGCAAGCGTTTCGAAACTCGAGTTAACCGGTCCAAAAAGAATTCTGACGTTCCATTGGAATTCATGGACTCGTCGTGTTGGTTGCGCCTCCGCCAAGCATTTTATGGCAACCTAGACTGCGTTACATTTCCAGATAGTGGGTTTGTGAAGTGTGTTCATGACCCTGTTGCCCAATTTACGCACGTGCCACGAGAGTTCTCGCTGGATGCGTCGTTTAACCTCGCTTGTCAAAGAGATAATGAGGCTGCCGTGTGCCCGGCTGCGTTAACGTTGCGGAATAGACAAGAAATGAGAGTAAGAGGGTTTTGTGCAGAATGTTGGTTTTGCGTAGGTTTGTTGTATATTGTTTCTTGTCTGGTCGAGAAATATGGGAAGAACAGATTGAACATTTCAAATAGAATTTGCGTCGAGAATTTCAGAGAAAATTTTGACGAATAATTTGGAATGAGATTGATGAGGAAATTAGAGGAATGGATAGAATAGGGTCCAAACTTGTTAATATTTCGTGGTTGACAAGTTTCATGCATTTCACTTTATTGATTTATATTGCCTTTATAATATCGTGCTAATGTACCCAACAGAAAGTGGTTAAATATATAAGTAATACAGGAAATGGGATGAAATAAATACTAGCGATAAATTAAAATTTTGCTTACAATTTTCAGCTGGTATCGTTTGATCATAAATGATCGTAATATTTCAAATTAAATTTAAGTCAGATTTACGAACAACAAAATTTATTTAGCATTCTTTATCGTATCATAGATACTATGCAATCTCATCTATGTTGAAAATGCGATGTAATTCGTTGTTCTTCGTAAAAAAGACAACGATTTCATTTGAAGAAGTCTGTGAATTCCTGAGGGTAAAACGCTCGGCGAACAAAAGTTTACAAAATGTAACTGTACAGCGCTTAAACCTATATGGTCCTCGACACCGTATGTCCCACGAAGAATTCCGTGTTTTGTTGCACATTCTCGGAATCCACCAGCTCTGACATGCAATAAACCTGGGCTGGCTCGAGTCAAGCTTTCGTTGCCTCTGTACGCAACTTGAAACACGTTTTTGACGTGGTTGACTACAATTTTAGAAAACTACCTTCCATATCAGCCGCGTCGTTTTACTGAAGACATCGTATAAAATTCCCATTGTAAACGTTGCTATAAAGACAACCTGGAACCTTTCATATTCCTTTTTTTCCCTTAATAGCATGTCGTATCCGCCTTATCTGATGGTCGGCATGGAAAATAATGGGTTATGTTCTGCTTTAAGGTCCCCATTTCAGTTTTCGTAAAAATATATATTTTTAGAATGCTTCAGTTGTACATCTACTATTTACATTTAATACTGCCACAAGAATCAATTCTAGTCATAGCATCGTCCATAACAACTTGTACTAAAAACGTGAAAAGAGGAACGATCTTTTTCTCAACCTCGACGAGAACAACACACAAAGAACACGTTTCTAACGCAGTGGATTTTTCTACACTGCGCTAAATGTAGAACATTCCCAGTGATAAAATTCCCATGCATACAGTCAGTATAAACGTTCATACTTCTGTCACATCAAAGAGTAAAGCAAAGCATACTACATACAATGAAATAGCAGAATAGTAGAAAACGGAAAAAACAGACAAGAAGTACGTACGACACATGTACGCAACATTTTCAAAGAGATTTGTCACGCGACACGTCTAGCAGCACTTTGCATGTCAGTTAACAATTTATAGGAAAAGAGGAAACGTCGTTTTATCCGTTTTAGTGTCTGTAACGTTAGAAAGGACACCGGGTTCTATTTCAAAGTCTATTACTTGCAACCCGACGCTTTCCTGGAGCTACTATCCGAAATGAAAAACTGCAAGGGTTAACGCCAAGTGCTGTGACACACGGTGTCACAGAAGTTATTTAGAAAATGCGATTATTAACATGGGTCAAAGGACATCCGTGCGACTACCACCGCTAAAAACCTAGCCAGAGGCCGCGCGTTTACCTCTCGAATATTTCTGCAAGAATCCCGGAGAGATTCGCGCGAAAGAATTCGTACGGGAGAGCCCTCACAATTAACGAATTCTCCTGGAAACTTTGTAGTCTCGTTCTTTCTAGCGGTAGGAATTTTTGTTCGATCAAACGGCGTCGAATGAGGAAGTGTTGCGGTAAGTTGAGATAGGTTTGTGATAGGGGTGGCTGGAAGTGGTCACTTTGAAAATTAATGAAAGTTTTAATATGGACGAGCTGATAAGTGAAAATAAATTTTGATATCTAAGGTTATTGATCTTCGTTTGTGTAAAAATTGTGGTCAATTTTTTTACACGTGCATCGACCTATAGTCGAATGGTATCTACTATCGCAAAAAAGAGAGTCAAAGGAAAATTCAGAATTAGGAAAGCAACACTGAATAATTCAATTCGGACATACAAGAGTGATGTCCTATTTTTAATAGTAAAGAGGGGTTTGTGAGTGATAAGTGGCGCCGTGGAACTTAGGTTCCTGACCTTCTCCAAGTTGAATGCGAGGAATAATTTATCTATTGGATAGAATAATTTATCTCTATAATACTAAGATTTTGAGAATAGATCCATGCTCTAAGAGATCCGTAATAATCTTGTTTACGCAGTCGTAAATATACATATCTTTTATGCTTTAGAATGATGGCATTCTAACTATAAGATAGTAGCTGTTATATATTCATATCTTCTATCCTTTAAAGAAGATAAATTTACTAGAATCCATGCTTCTTTGAAAACCAATTTTCACACATCGATAAAAATATTCTCATATATTAATATAAAAATGCGTCTCACGTTATTTTCGATAATTTTTCATAAAAACAGACAGTCTACTATTCCTTATCAGATCCATGACCCATGCAAAGTCAGAATCCAATTTTTTCAAACCATCTTCGTTTAATTCATCGACATTAATTTTCGTCATTCTACGTTTTCCCTGGACGAATCCATCTCTGGAATGGTGGAAATGCGACATTGCCAAAAGAAACCCTGAAACCATCAGTGAGGAAGGGTTTGACTGCAGGAGAAGACGAAAAATGTTGGCGGGGGTAGAAAAGTGGAAAGTGCGGGCAAAGGAGCGGGGTTGCAGCAGCGTGAGGTGCGGAGTAGTGGGTGAGGTAGGGATAGAACGTGATTAATCGATGCTAGCGGGCAGACGAAGCGAAAGAGGGCGCCGTGACAAAGGGCGACTTCGCGATGGCGCCTGTACGCATAGCGCCATTGGATTACCGAGAGGTAACGAGTTAACGACGGAGGCCAACTCCCGTCGACACAACGCAGCCCATTACCCATGACAAATACCGTGACGTTGACTTTTCCTCACTGGTTCGCGCTTACCCCCGCCCCTTATTCTCTACGATCCTTTTATGCCTCGTGATATGCTTCGGTGGTCTAAACGATTCTTCCCAGCGAGCGAAATGAATCTCACCCCTAGCTTGAAATTTTTTTCCCCTGATCCTGACGTGACCAATAACAATTTCAACGATACGACGATCTTTTATACGAGACAGTCTGAATAGGAAGAACACAGCTCTGTTTCCTCTATTATGTATGAGCCTTTTAGAAGTCAAACTGATCAATTCTCTACCTTTTTCAGTGTCATTTTTCAGTTTCATTATTATATCTACGGGATTAATACTCAATTGTGAAGAAACGAACGTGTAACGAGTAGCAGCAAATTTGTGGGACCATATTTAACTCTTACTACATGTTTAAGATAGCTATTCATGACGTGTATTCATTTATTAAATGTAACACCTGTCCAGTAATTAGCTTGACATCGTAAAATTCTACTAATCCCCAATTCTTCACATCTTTCCACCCTTTCCTACAACATTTATAAATTCCTAAAACAGTTTACACAATCCAAAACTGGGCCTAGATAAAAACATTTTCAGTTAAAGTAACAAACATTGAAAATTCGCCGTAGCATCCACGACAGTTGGTTGTCATTGGACGAATCATCGTTAACCGAGCAAGGGAGCGAGCAGACGTGCATAATTAACGCGAGACTCGTCGCCATGGTCGTTAATCCGCGTCGAGCTAACCCGAGGAGGCCGCGTGCTGAACACGCAATCTCTTTTCATCGGACACAATGGACACTGGATAATAGCGTCGGCTGGCGTGGAGGTCGCACGGAACCTCTCACTGGACGAAAGGAATAGGAGATCCAGCTGAAGGAAAAAAAGTCGAGAAGTAGGCAACGATGTAAACTGAATGGCGTCGTAACGCTGGGCTCTGATTTTACATTATCATCCTGCGAGCACGCAGAACCGAGCGTAATTGAAAATACCGAAGCACGCTTGAAAATGTCGATAAATTTACGACAGGGACACCTTTCCCTTCTTCCTTTTTTACCTCGCGTACCAACGAGTCTTTTTGTGCCGCGAATTTCATTTACTGAATGACGAGAAGCTGAAGGAAGACGAGTGAAGATCGTATTACTTTAAGAATGGTGGAAGTGAAGAGAGGAATGTATGGTCGAAGTCGTGTGGTATATTCGTGAAACTACGGACTACGGTGTTTGGACATTGAGTCATTTAGAATCAAATTGAGAAGCTACGCTGAATTTAAAAATTGCGTGTGTATGAAACTTGAAAAGTGTGATTTTATCGTGTTTTAACAAGTAATTAACAAAACATTATTTGCAAAACCATCTTTCGCACGAAGAGCAAAATATCCTATGCACAAACGCATAAAGGGAAATTACACGAAATTTTATTCCGAAAGAGCGTATTTCACAAAGTGAAACCGCAATTCCTGTCACTACGCAGCAATATCGAATCGTAATTACCACGATACAGCAAAAGGTTAAAACATGCGTCAATTGTACTCGCAATATTCCTGAAAATCGCGTAATAAATTATCAGGGCCATCGTGCACGCAAGCGCGCAATTATGTATCCGAATCGACCGGATGTCGAGCATTTCTCGGGTTAATAACGAGACGAGCGATCGTGATTAGTGATCGCGTTGAAAAGAGACCCGGTCGTTTCCGTTTATAGAGTCGCGTTCTTGAGCGAACGAACCGCAAACTAACGAAACCGCGAACTATCGAAACGCACAGAGGCTTCCCAAAGAGAGGATGAATAGGAGAAAGTCGGCTTTTGGCTCCTGTGCGCTGACCAGCTTGCATTTCTCATCGCTTGTTCGCCTTGTATCTTGCCAGCAGTAATATAAATTGAGGTGCGGTTAATCGAAATTGCAACACATTAACGGGGCCATTAATCGTATCGGCAACTCTCATTTCGTTCTCTCTCTACTTGATTCCGCAATTCCTCTGCTTTTGGAGGAAAAGCGAGCGAGCAAGGGACAGAGTAGAGGAACCGGAGGACAGAGAAAAATCTGCCTGGCTGAGAGACAGAATTGCTATGTTGATCTGAGGAAGCCCTTTGTTCGTTCTATCTTTTTTGCCAGGAATGAACGATCTTTGATTTCTCTTGCTATTGGGGTGTTCTCTTTTGAATCGCTCATCGATGCGCTCCTGGCAAGCTGTTATTTGTAGGTAGGACAAGTGTGAAAGTTGTTTGATGAGTTGAGGTACTCTTTTTAGAACGTAAAACGTAGTTATGGAGTGTTTAGGTTCGTTTAGAATTTCAGAACTTCTTGTGGTAAATCACTCGAAGTAAAGATAGAAATGTAAATGATTGTTGTATAAATTCGGTTTGATTTTATTCTATAGTTTTAGTGTTCTATAGCAAGTGTATGAGATTTAAATATATTAGGTTAAGTAAAAAGTTCTGAGCGTTTTTCGCTAGATGTCTTTAGTGAGCCATATCTCACGATGTGCACATCGCATCGAGTCATAGTATACACCGATTTCAAGGTGATATTACGCATCAAAAAGGTTCTTTGTCAGTTTTGTGTTCGGTGAAGCCAGTTGTGTGTTACAGCGTTCGAAAATGGAGATAAAAAAAGAGAAAATTCGATACATTCTTCAGTACCACTACGACCAAGGTGAAAAGGCGGAGCAGGCGGCCAAAAAAATTTGTGCTGTTTATGGACCCAGTACAGTATCGAATGCAACAGCAAAGCGGTGGTTCCAACGATTCCGTTCTGGTAATATGGACGTCGAAGATGAGGCACGCTCTGGTAGGCCAATCGTCGAAAATGTGGATAAAATCATGGAAATCGTCGAGTCGGACCGGCATGTGAGCACTTATTCCATTGCCCAGGAACTGAAGATTAGCCAGAAAACCGTTTGGAACCATTTGCATAAGGCTGGTCTCAAGAAGAAGCTCGACGTATGGGTGCCACATGAATTGACGCAAAAGAACCTTTTGGACCGAATTGATGCCTGCGATTCTTTGTTGAGACGTAACGAAATCGACCCATTTTTGAAGCGGATGGTGACTGGCGATGAAAAATGGGTCACATACGAGAACAACAGCCGAAAAAGATCGTGGTCCAATCGCGGTGGGCCGGCCCAAACGATCGCCAAGCGTGGATTAACGGCCAAGAAGGTTTTATTGTGTGTTTGGTGGGATTGGAAGGGAATCATCCATTATGAGCTGCTCCCATCGGGGCAAACACTTAATTCGGACCTCTATTGTCAACAACTGACCAGACTGAAGCAGGCGATCGACCAGAAGCGGCCAGAATTGGCCAATAGGAAAGGTGTTGTGTTCCATCAAGACAACGCCAGGCCGCACACATCTTTAACGACGCGTCAGAAGCTCCGAGAGCTTGGCTGGGAGGTTCTATCGCATCCGCCGTACAGTCCAGACCTGGCACCAAGCGATTATCACCTTTTTAAGTTTTTGCAAAATTTTCTTGATGGTACAAAACTGGCCTCAAGAGAGGCTTGTGAAAATGAGCTGGTCAAGTTTTTTACCAATAGGGACGAGGACTTCTTCAACCGCGGAATTATGAAATTGCCTTCAAAATGGACAAAAGTAATCGAACAAAACGGCGCATATTTAATCTAAATCGAATAATCTTGACTATGTTAATTTCATCGTCGAAATAAAGCGAAAAAGCGCTCAGAACTTTTTACTTCACCTAATATATATCTGGAATACGTAATATCTTCCTTAGTTCCTTTTGCTCTTTCTTGGATAATCTTTCGCGTGAAAAGATTGATGATGATTTTCCTAGGTGCTTGAATAAAGGTGCATAACAACGTTGTATATTGAATTCCCTTGAAATATCCATCATCCTCTGATGTCATGTTGCTGTAATTATTTTTAATTTCCACTACATCACTGCTGTTTTTAATACTTCCCTCTTTTCATATCTTTATTATATATCATTTATTATATGCCAATGCCCGAACAATGAATTTTCGAAAAATATGTTTTTGTTAACGAAGTTATGGACAATTGTTTTGTCTATTTATGCAACCTTAAAAGCATGGCGTTGCAATATTACAAATTCGATAAAATTGTTATCTCGTTATTATAACTTAAAATGAATATATATAAACCATAAAACCTGCCAAAAACGTGCCGTCGACATTTAAATCAACGATGTTAAGCAGTACAGAAAAGTAGAAATATTCTTCTTCGCCATAAAGTACGGAAGCATTTACTGCATATACAGGAATGAATAAATTGTGCGATTTGAAATTTATCGAGTAATCGTAAGTAGTAGCGTTTGTGTGTCGCCGCCGGCAGAGTCATTGATCTCTTTCCCTGGGGATTTTCCTATTGCTGCACAGCGAACGCCGACATGCCCGAAATATTTCAAGGTAATAACACAAAGGTGCACGTAAACCACCCTATGCAAGGACGCTGCTATTATATCCGAAGACGAAGTTACCCAGCAGAATTTACGACATTTATGTAAGAAATATTTAAATCCTCACGTAAACTAAGTACATTTTCGAGCCATTTAAAATTCGGTAATGTAGTGTCTGTGAAATAACTATCTCGAATATTCAAGTTTAAACTCGATTATTAACTTTATTTAAGACTAAATTGATTTGAAAGGAAGATATTTTCCGAGAATAAAAATATTTGTTATGAATCAATTCAAAAAGGTGTAATGTTCCTAGTTGTTTCCGGTCATAGCACGCACCTTCCTCTTTTGACACGGTTCTCCACTTTTCTGGTTGATGTTGACGCAAGCGACACACTCGTGACATCGTCGTAGTCGACTCTTTTCCTTTCTCTTTTTCCATGTCGAATGGAACAAAACGGAGAGCGTGTACGACACACATGCAGCGTGGTATGTAGTTTATTGGAACGCTGGGATTTTGTCTTTCAACATGTACACGACCGAGTTCACCGTACTTTTCGTCGAAATCATGTCCAAATGCGTGTTTCTACGAGGAAACACGCATTTTCCCCCATACTTTGAAAATTGAATTCTTTTGTGCAAAACTCTTTCTTCTCAAAATGTGAAGCAGAAATTTTATATAGAAAGAAAGGAACGTCGTTTTATATACTATTGCAATTCAATTCTTCAATATAGTTTCCCTTCAATACATAGCACCCTAGTTTCCCTTCAGCACTAATGAACTATAAATCACTAGTAGAAGAAAATTAATTTGGTATACATAAAAAGTGATGCGAAATATTCAACCTGGCTTTCGAATTTTACATTGACACGCAGTACATAATTAACGTCTTAATTAACAGTAATTAACATCGCATCGATTAGATTCTCACCAGGCAATGTGCCTAAAAGTGCGTTTACCTACTCATTGTCAGTTTACTCCACTCTACTTCCCCCTCAGCCAGCTACGAATTATTACTTTATACAATTCTAAACCATCGATCTTCCACTCGGTATAACAAATATTTACCAAAAGTTTCCCCTCTCTCTTCAAGAAACAAGTCGCTAAATTCACGAAAACAACCTTACCTCTGCCATTCTCTACAGCCAGCGAGAGAATTAATAAGAAGAGTTTCGCTTTACGCCCTGAAAGACGAAGAGAAATAAAATCCCGTCGGTATTAAAACTTGGAGGATCACATCGGCATCTTTTTTCCTACGCGCGATAAAATGCGAAAAAATGAATGGTAGCAGAGCGACTAGGTGGGACGAGCGGTAGTGCATGGCGACGATAGGAAGGAAGGAAGGAAGGAGCAATTTCTGAGCTGAATGTAACGTTTCAACCCTCGCGTTTCGTTTGATCCTATCTACGGTAGCAAACGTTCGTCCTGAAGCGTTTCTCCGTTTCGCCATCAGCCAAGCTCTGTTCCTATTCTAGCAACTTATCGTCGTGCATTCGTGCTGACGTCTTTTTCTTTCTCTCTCCCCTCCCCCCTCTCTCGTCTCGTCAGTTCCATCCTCTGGCATCTTCATCCTCTTAGATGTGTTTTTTCCACTATGTTTCTCCCGGTCTTTCTTTTTATCACGCGCTAGCAGCAGACGAATCACTTCCGGTGATGCTGACTCGCTAGAGGGTACTCGCCGAGGTCGTCATATTGTAATCGCACATGCAATACCGAACTGCATTTCTACACAGATCAAGATTAAAGCACAGTAAACGTATTTGTAAAGTACTTCTAACACGAATATCGTCCATCTTGCCGATTCTTCTTTCTTTTCTCCATAGCCTCTTTTCGTTCCGTGTTTTATCCTTTTTGTAGATACACAACGGGGAAAGAGAATCGGGAAAAATGGAAACAGAGTTTCCGCCGCTGATTCGCCGAAGCCGGGTTATATCGACCGCGGAACGAATATCTTTAATAGTCGTCGCGCCTGGCCACTTTCCTGTCGCCTCCGGTGTCGTTCGTCCAGATTATTGGTTGCCGATAATATGGAAATCATGTTTGCAGACTTTTAGTACTTTTATATTTGAGAGCTTCCCAGATGGATTTTCGTACGGAGAATTATTGGAATTAGATTAAAATTTGATGTTGGTGATTAGGGTAGGTGTACGTTTATTTCATAAATGGATTGCGGATGTTTATACATTAATGGAAAATTTAAAGATGTAAGAATACATGAAACGCATATCGTTCGCGGAATATGAAAATATATGCAACGAAGATATATTCAAAATTATAATATTTAGTGAGTGAAGCAAATCAAAAACCATTTTTTTAATTGTATCCATCCGCATTCTATTTATAGTATATACTATCGGTAATGGTGATTTTAAATGAATCATAACGCGAAAGAAATGTATACCGGAAAAAGCAGAAGCTTTGTCTGAGAATGCTTCAGGCTTTGAAACATCACCGATAAAATGATAAATTCTGTGGAAATCTACGAAATTTTCAAAGAATGGAATTATGAGAGAGTCTGTGCATTTCGATATCGGAGGGAAGACGAATTGAGGGATAAAAATATTTGTGTTTCGTCTGAGATTTGTTGTTGTTTGATGTCTCTTACGGAATCCTTTAGAAAATTCGTGACGAAGATTTAGTAAATCGAATATCTGTTTTACGTGCTCAGACGTTTTCATTTCCAGATTATATTTCATACAGTGTGGCGCCTTTCATCATCTAGATTTATGAAGAGAAGATCGTAAAAGTGCTTAGAGTGGCTGTTTACTACCCTGTTACCCCTTTCCATAGATGGACAAGTCAACGTCCTTGAAAAAAGTTAAACCAAAAGTCACTCGTTAAAGTGTAAGGTAGAAACTCCATAAATTTCACGTCACTCGCATAAAATATACAACAGAAAGATCTGTATAAAAATGTTACAATTTCTGATTGAATTTTTTCGCAGTTATGATTAAAAGCATTGCAATATTTTAACCAATATTAGTTACATACGAAACACGCTCATATCCATCTGTAAACAAGATCAAGTCACGTTAAACACTTTCTATATTCAGCTTCCATTTTCATTCTCTTTGTACATCAAATGCCTCTCTATAGAGCCTATAGGAAACAAATCCCAGAAACCTGTTCGAACTAGTGAACATCACTCCAGTGTACCTTTATACGCGCATTTGTGTATTTATCACGCATTACTCTCATATACACGTTATTTTGTAACGGCGTAAAGGTATCGATCGGGCCGAGCTGCGATCGAGAGATTTTCATCGGTAATAAGCTTGTACTGATCTGACCTGAATTCAAAAGCAAACTGCGAGTGGCCAGAAACTGGCGAGCGATGGAAACGTACCTCGTGATAAGAAGCTTCCATGTAGATTTTCTGTTTGCCAAATCAATCTTTGTGCATGCTATGCATACTATTTCAAAATATCTGCGTATAAAGTTGATAACGTATACTGGCTGACGAAAGTATTTGAACACTTACCATAAAAAATTTTTATATCTACAACGTAAAATACAGCAAAATTCGTGTTACAAGCGAAAAATCTGCTGGTAATTTCTCATGTAGAAGCAAGGTGAAATTTTGAAATAAATTTTTTTCTACTATATGTAGGATATTTTCTCTGACTATGAGCAAATTGTTCTTCTTGTGTTTACAGACATGATTGCGTTTCATATATTCTATCCTTATCATCGTCGTAATTATCAACGAGACACTTTAGAAATTTTTTTGCCAATGATGCTACATGTATCATGGAATATCTGATGTACACATGGTGAACTATTACTCATTCGTTATAACATAGATATACTATCGGACAGAGAATTAATCTCGCCTCGTAACCATGCAAATTAACCCGCTTGATATCGATCATTTTTTCGAGAAACTCCTGTATTACCTTGCGCTGTCTATGTGTTAGTCCCGACTGTCGAAGCCGACTTATTTCTCATACAGCTCGCGTTTATGCTTCGTAGAAACTTCTCTTACGATTTGTAGCTTTTTAGCGAAATGAAATTCTGAATGTAGAGAGCTTTCAATTATCATATTAGAATAAACTAGGAGAATATTTATAAATGAATAAAAGTTTCTGTCACGAGATGTAATTTTATGTAAAATTAAACTTGAAGAACGTTTCGTCAAGAGTTTGTATGAGTGCCTCGATAAATTGCTTTTCCTCGCATCTTCCTGTATAGAAGTGTTTATTCGACCATTCGCGGAGATAATCGACGCCACGAACTGATCGATCCCCTGATTTCTGTTACGATAGTAGGGGTGGTTCAATTGAGTTTACACTGAATTAACAGGTATAAATTAATGTTTATTCCAACAACTTTGTAAAGAAGATAATTACACTGATGCGTATGTATAAGTTAAGTAAGTGATTGATTTAAGGATAGAAACCCGGTAATGACATGTTGACTATTCTAACGATGAAGAATAAGTAAAGTAAAGTGACGATTCTGTGTCGGAGGAAAGCTAGCGATGGGTGTGTCTAACACAAGGAACCATCGGATTTGTTGATGACAATTTTGGTTAGGAAAGTGAGGGCAGTAGACATTGCTTCTGATTGGATAAAAGAAGGTTGGTGGACTAGGAAGGGTCTTAGCCGCCTTCGATAGAAAGTTGCTAGTGTGAAGTATCATACGTGAGAAAAATTAACTTTCCTGTGTCTTCCCGTAGTAAACAATAAGCTTTAGAAACGATTCAGTAAGAAGATGTTTGTTCGGTCTGAAGGACCTTAGCTAAAAAATTCCTGAGATTTATGATAGGTCCTTAAGACTATTGAGGGTACGCAGTAAGGATGTGCGGACATCCGGTTGCCATCTTGCCCGCGGTGTGTGGCCTGATCTATGTAGAGTTGTCGCCCGATGTAACAAGAAGATTGAATGTGAGCGAGTATTGCGTACGAACGTGTAATTAAAAATATACGCAATCATACGTGAAACAAGCCATTATCCAGCTTTTCATTACGACTTCCTGAATCTCTATGTAAATCATTTGTCCTGGTAATATTCAATGAAACGAATGAGGTCTCAATGCTACTGGTCCGCGTTTTACTATAAAGTAGAAAAGGTTAATAATAACGGGTTTTGAATTTCCTCTGAATTTCATATCTGTAAAATTTCTTTCCAAGAAATACAGAGGATTTATTAAAGGAACGATAGGAGCACATAGAAATACATTTTTACCAATAATTCGTAATGCAATTTTTTCCCTGAATTATATTTGCTTCTCGCGTGTACAGAAGCAGAGAGAGGAATATAATCAGAAAGCTTTGAGAAATTCCAAAGAGCGCGTAATGGCTGTAGCTTAGCTCTGCACATGGTCTTAAAACGAGATTGCGCGGACACAAAAGGAAGAAAGAACCGTATCCCGCCACTTTAATACAGATTCGTATCTGCTTTTACACGTCACGAAGTTTTATACATAATCGAATGATAGCATCGTCCGCCCCTTTAAATTGATACAAAGACTTTAATTTAAGTTTCTTTAAATTCCGTTCACGTTCTTAAATTGTGATCGTGTCCCTTGAAGAATTTCTATTTTTTGACATTTTTAATATTCTTTGATAGTTCTAACGATCATTTTCAATAAAAGATAGTAATTAAAGTTTCCTCCAACATCTCTGTTATAAACTCAGTTGTGTCAACACATAAATCAGATTGGCGACAATTTTATTCCGATTTTCTGTTTTCTTAATAACTAACAATCCCATCGTCCGATTTACCAAAATCAACTGGAACCAATTTCTCATTCAAACCTTCCCCTTACATAAATCAGCAAGTAAACATTCATCGTTCTATAGAACACATCTACGCTATTGAACGGAAGTTCTCCCCTCTCGAAAAACTAGGAAGACCGAAATAAATCGAACGAACTAACCATCGTTCACTCTGCACGTTATCAATTTTATTTCAATTCCGTCATAGAAAATCGCTCCCGATGCGATTCTCAATTTCTCTCCCCAAGGTAAACAAACTGCAAATGGACGATTTTGAATTCGCATCACAAACACCGCGACTAGATGTATCGACGACGTAATCATTTCATCGACACCATTTTACTTCTGTTACGCTATACGTTCATCTATAAATGATCGTCAATGCTTTATCATTCTCTCTGAATGAAAATGAACGTGTCGATGAAAATATTACCCGTAAAACGACTGTCAGTAATCTCAAGGCATATAACTCGAATCGTATCGCATCGATTCTTCGTCGTATTCGGTTATGCCACGCCACGCGCGATCCCACCCCTTTAATACCTTGATCTCAGTTTGTCAGGGGCGTAGTCGATGTCTAAGCATACGGATTACAAATTACTGGCGCCTGGCCACCAGTGCCCTCGCGTCGCGACGTGAAATTACGAGCCTCCTCTCGTCTCCAATTAAGCCAAGCTTCGCCTCGGTGTCTCCCTCCTAGTTCTGTCTGTCTTTCTCCATCGTACACACTCGACCTCCCCCGTGGTAAAGCACGACGGGTGTCTCGGTAACACGAAGCTCCTGCCATTCCTCCTCTCGTTCGCCCTTCACATCTCTTTTCGTTCGTGTTGCTACCGGTATATCTCGACAGGGTCAAGTGGCATGCTCCCTGTTGCCACCTTATGTCACGCAGAGATACTCACCGCAGGATACGAATCTGGTTAATTGACCCATTTAATTCTAATGGGCTTCTTTGTGGCTGGACCCGCGACCTTCTTTCACAATTTCACAATTTCCTCTTTCGTTTGAGTTAGGTGAACGCATGGTCATTTGCGAAGGAAGAAACGTCGTTATTCAAGGAAGGACGATTAATCACGTGGTCGTCGTGTGATGTGCAACGCGGTTTTTATTCGTTCGTGCTTTTTCTTCGAGGCTCGGAATAAGTGAAGTTCGCCTGGTTGCCGCCCCGAAGAAATGATTAAAGGGAAAAAGTGTGATTAAGAAGGGTAGTGAGGTTTTATCTTTCGTGCGATTTGGATGGTAGACGGTGAATGCTTGGGTTTCTTGTTTGTTTTTCTTACGTTGGTATTTAAAGTTGGTTTAAAATAGTGGAAAAATTAGGAAATGTTTGTAACGTTTTTTGGATCCGGGTATTAGATTGGATATAGCTTTTACGTTAGAA
Organism: Bombus bifarius; assembly: GCF_011952205.1. Lineage (NCBI taxonomy): Eukaryota > Metazoa > Arthropoda > Insecta > Hymenoptera > Apidae > Bombus > Bombus bifarius. The sequence continues at coordinate 6,050,911 of NW_022884914.1, read as the reverse complement.
TAGACAGCAACAAGGTTGAAAATTCGTGTTGTATACATGCACTAGACAAACTCACAGGTTACTATACAGAATGGCACTACCGAACAAGGTGTTACTTTACACTCGAAAGTAAATCGAAAATGTAGGAGAGAATTTTTTCGCTTGGGATCTCGTTTTTGGAAAACATTTGAAATGGAAGTTTGAAACGTCAAGTCTGAAATGGGAGCCGTCGAAACTCCATGCCACATGCCACACTTTGTTTTAGCAGTTAACAATGTACATGTACATTCGACGTATTTTTAAACTCGATTTTATCGTAAAGGAAACGTCAAACGGAAAATTTTCCCGTTTCTCGATACATCTTTGCTTTTAGGATCTCTTCCTGTTCACAACTGTTCTCACTTATTACAAACTGTTTCGGTGTTAACAAATTCTCAAACAAATATGCGTGAATAATATTTCACAGTGTCTTGCTGGTCAGTAAAAATACTTTTGACTAGAAGGAACCGCATCTAACTGGACAGTTAATAGGACGAGACCAGGTGAATTCCCATTCGACCAGAAAGCATTCTGCGTTGCACGAGAGCGCTTCTCTCTGCGATGAATGGTGCTCGTGTACCGGTCCGAGCTAACACGATTGAACACAAACAACCCTGTGGCTGGCCAGTACCTCCAGATTGAACCACTAGATTTCATTGCGTGGAGATGAACCACTCAAAGCACGCTCGCCACGACCAGGCCACTCGTCCCGATTAGAAGTCAGTGGCTCGCGCGACCCGTGTGTTATTATATCCGGCCGCTAACAAGACCCTCTTGCGAGTGAAAAACCCAAGTAACCAGCACAAAGGGATAGAGAGGTTCGATCATCGCGTTTGTTGTTGTCGGACGTGATATCTGGCTCTCGTTTGTATGGGTCAGTGGTATGCTCGTCGATTGAATCGTTTTTTGGTCCAAGAAGACAGTACTGGATGATAATAAAGAAAAATTAAGTTTTCAGAAATGTAAAACCTCTAAATAAGATTTATGCGTTTATGCAAATGAAACGAAATGTATATGAACCATTAGAAATTTGAGAGAAAATGAACAAATGAATGAAAGGTTTTATTTGGCCACGTATATGTGATTTCATTTCTTTATGTATTTAATGTTGTATTTTATTTTAATACATATAATCTTTCACCAAATTTAATTGCTTGAACTAAAAAGAGGAACCTGCGCGTTAATTAAAATGTGAAATTTTTTCTATATATTTGTATAAAAACCAATAGTCATAGAGTTATAAAAAATTGTACATAGAACAGTCGGAATCAAATAATTTTCCATTTTTCTCCTCGATGAGAATCGAACTTTCTAATTCGAAATTAACGCGAAAACGGTTTCCCAAAGCTCGTGGGCCATCTGTTGCCACGCTAATTGCGAATGGTTGTCAGCGCGAAATGTCCACGTGGAATGAAATACGAGCCACGGTTTCAGCGCGGAAAGGCGCGTGTTAATTGTTTTTCGTCAATTATTCATCGACTCAATTATGTACTAGGTCTTTGGTAAATTGAGAGAAACACTCTGTTATTTGTTCTCAATTACAATGATCGACTTGCTCCGACTATTCTGTTACAACGAATAAAACTTCCAACATATTTCCCCGGGATTTTCAGGTTTATTAAAATGTAGAAATTTCAATTGTAGAATTTACAAAATGTGTAATACTCTCTCGATATTTTATTTTACATTCTTCATTGCACCGTTGGTGCTTACAGAATCCCCGAAACAATAATTTTTTATGAAATCCAATAATGAATTCAACATTTTAATCAACGATTAAAAATGTCCAACGACTACGAACAGGCGACGATCGATTCTCGTCAATTGTATTTTCATAAGCGACATGCTCCCATGTATCAGTGACAGTAACAATCTTTCGCGCATTTGTTATTCCGAAGAGGGATGAATTGGCAAACACCGGCTCTGCCATGAAATCCGTGCTTGAATTAATATCAGGAATATCGAATGGCGTTAATGCATTCACTTGCTCACCAACATCTCTATATCGATTGCGTACTGTTATTATTTTTAGAAACGATAAAAGATTTCATTGGTATCGAGCAGTCCTGATTATTCCACTCGATTCCACTTTTACATTCATATTTTCTTTGTCGTGTATTAGCGATTCCTCTGCGAACGAGAAGAATAAGTTGTCTAATATTATTATGCATAGTATGACTGTTAATAAGCTTGGTAATCGCAATTGCAATGGTTTTTACTTTACACCTTCATCATCTGGAATATTTTTTTAAAGAAACACTGGTTTTCTTCGTTTTCGCTCTTTATCGAATAGATAAACAACGAGTTGTATATCAATTTTTTAAATGAGTAAAAATATGACATCCTGTGCTTTTTATAAACATCATACGATGATTGCGCGAGTATGATACCCAGTAATTAGGAAACAGTCAGGAGTTAGGGGCCGATCGTCACGAAGCCTACTAATTGCGGCCCATTAGAGGCCGACAGCTCAGTTTCGAGTTTACCGATGCTTACAGCTCATCACGCACCACGAAACGGGGTAACTGCGGTGTCAGCTCTCTCTCTCTCTCTCTCTCTCTCTCTCTCTATTTTTTCAGCAAACGAATGCCAACGAAGCTTGTTAATCTTAAAACATGTAATTAACACGCGGTGAGTCGATGTAGAAGAATTTTTACTCGAATTCCAATGTTGAAAAAGTTGTAACTTGGTTAATTACACGTTGTAAGAAACACGACAGGATGATATTTTTATCGTCAATTAATTTTAATTTCTAAACTTTGACCGATGGTCAATTACTGAAGAATCAAATTTTTAAGCTAATCTTCGTGCTATATAGACCAAGCTGCAATAATAAAGACGTGTCGTAATAAAAATATCGTTTCATTAGAAAATATGAGTATGTGCAAATGCTTTCTGTATCTAACAGCGCGTTAATAGAGCACAGAACCATTATACTGACTACGAAAAATAACAAAATTTATTAAACATACCCATCTTAAACCGCGTTATCTATCCACATGGACACATACTAATATAGCATTCACAAATACATAGTCTCAAGATAAAAGCGCGTGTTTCACAACAATAATCAGGAAATAATTGCTCCACCAGAGAAATATATTCGGCCTCCGGAAAGACGCAGGACGATAACCCAGAGCAATTTTCGGTCCACGTCCGTGGATTGTTCGATAACAGAGAGAGAGAGAGGGAGAGAGAGAGAACGGAGTGAGGAGGATAAGTTAGACCGTTTCGTAAATACGGCGGGTTGGAGGTGGGACGTTTCTCGACACGTGGAAACACAGGCCAGTTGGATTGACCCGGGCTCGAACATTGTTCCGAATGCAAATCGTAGTTTACACCGAGTCTCGGTCGGGACCACCCTATCATACTCCCTGATGCAGCCTCGAGAACGTCAGCCGGCATCTCGATGCCAGAGAGCGAGTATTACTTCCAGTTGGAAACCGGCGGAACGCTTGCGTGGCAGACCCTCGCGGTCCAATTCCGCTCTCAGGGATCCCTTTCCTCGATATCTCGACTCGTCGCGACGCATACGAATCCTGTTTGCGAGCTGGTAATTTCTACGATCGTCTCACTACTCGAGACGAAGTTGGGGAAATGGTGGGTGTCGAGGGTTTCTTTTGGTTGAGGTTGCCGTCCTCTTTACAAAGGACGCGGAATTGAAGTTTCAGGTTGGTTATGTACATCGGATAATGTCAATGTTGGATATGGTTATTTTGAGGGTTCTTACCTTTTTTACCTCTTTTAGAACCCATTGTTGGAGGAATTTGAATTCTTATTGAAATATTATGAGAATGCAAATCATTTCGTAGTTGTATCTGTAGGTATTTCTTAACGAATATTTCAGAAATTTTCATGGAACCATTTAAAATCATTGTAATGAATCTAAGAATTAATAAGTTTGGTTTAATATTCGATTAAAGTTATTCGTATCACACGAGTTCAAAAAATTAATATGATACAGAAAATTTTGAGGAACAACAAGCTGCCGAGAGAAGTCTACTAACGAAGAGACTTACTCGTCGAAAGTGGTTAATGCTCGTTTTTGTATTTTCGATGAAGTTGTTCATCATCGATGCAAGAACTCCGCGTTATACTTCTCTGAAATATTTCAGGCGGGAATTCACTTTACCTCGAACATGAACGTCGATAGGATGATTTTCATTTTCTTCTCCGACGTAGCCGCGCTTAACGACGAAAACCATTAAAAAGCATTCACGCTGAAGCATCGTTGCGCAACGTCGTTAACTCTTGGTGGATACACACCGGGAAAGACGGTTAAAGTGTCCATGCTTTCGAGATCTCATTACCCACTCTGCTTAACAATCACTCAACAAGTTCATGAACGTCTCGGAGGATTATGGTAACACGAATAGTTTGACGTAGTACTCTTAAAGCACTGCCCGCATAATTAATTTAGAATAAAGAATAATTGAAAATGATTTCTACTCAAAGGAATTCGCATCTAAGAAGCATGAAGAAACTTATCTTCGCCAAATGCAAACTTTCGAAAAATATTGAAATTCCAATAATCCGACATCTCGCTCCAATGCGGCCAAACCAAAAATACTTGGCGGTGTGTCGATTAATTGAGAAAGACGTAACGCCTAAAGGGAACAATACGTATTTTTATAATCGATAAGGGAAAAGACGGAAAGTCTGGAATATTCGCTGGCCATTCCCAAAAGAGAAGGACCGAAAGCATGACTTGGCCCGACCAGAACAATGCTTGTGAATTTAGAGCTTGTCAAGATGGCGGCCTAATTAGGAGGAACGCAGCTTAAATATGAATGTCGGTCAGAGAGAGAGGGGGAGAGAGAGAGAGAGAGAGAGAAAGGACACGAGGTTTATGAAGAGAAAAAGACGAGCAATGAGAGGCCAAGGGTTGCGTACCATAGCCAATGAGCTCGCTTCGCGTTCCTCTTCTTCATCTTGCTTCTACAAGGGTTAAAAGCCGGGGTTATTCACCTGGTTATGCATAATGCACCGTGTGTGATGGATGATTTATGTTGTGCGTGTGCTTTTGTAATGACGTGCTTTTATATAAAAAATATCGAGCAAAGGGATTTGTCATTCTAGAAACATACCGTGATGCACTTAAAGTAGAGATAAAAGAAAGTATTACTTACTATGGAATTATAAAATTTATATCGTAAAGGAAAATACCTTTACTGTTGATTTTATCATTTGCTACATTATGTAATTTTTTAAAATTACCGATTGTTTATTTGGAATATTTATACGTACATAGGTATGTGCATTTGAAACTTAATAACATTTCATCATCTCATTAGTCTGAATTAGCAGTGATTCCATTTTTCTCTTTTCCTCTCGCATTTTATCTTCCATTATCACAAATTTTAGAAGTGGGTATACATTCAAGCTTTTAAATTTTCCAATAACTTGTTATCGACTGTTCAACGTGTGCTCCAGTGTCTCTTAATTAAATATAAGCTATCAAGACACGTCCAATGAAATGGAGTCAGAGGTGCATGGTCGGGGTTAGCACCGATTTCGCGACGAACACTAATTGCTCTCGAGAATGAAGATTGATCCCGGCCTGACATCTCACGGGTTTCATCAAATTGGTCACCCATCAACCGGCTGGCTAGTGGCTGTCTGCCAATTCGAGGAACGATTAGGGATTAATGCAAGTAAATAGATGCCAATGCTAAGCCATCCTTGCGCCAATCTGAATTATTCATCAAGTACTTTATGTACTCACTACGAATCTATTATTTCTCCTTATCGTTTAATCTTTTAGAGGATTCCTATTATTTCTACGTGTTTGTCGCTTTCTCTTTACATTTGAGAAATTCTTAATGTTTCCTTAGCATTACAATGTTTATGCTTACCAATTTAATATTTCCCTAAGCTCTTCATATATAATGTAACATATATAATTCATTGAAACTGTTTACTATCAATATAAACAGAGTGAAACGAAAAAATGTGGTTTTATTTTACGAGTAAAAAGGAGTCGCTGAAACAAATAGCGAGCCAATTGATGTGGCTTACTGGATAGGCGAAAGGAGAACGAAAAATGCGAATACAGAGAGGGAAAAGGAACGAAAAGAAAGAGAAACGATGACAACAGGCTGCCCCCGCTGAAATTCTGTTTGCAAATGTTCCGTCGAAATAACCTCTGGCGTATAGTCCCGCGGAGAATTTACTTTGGCGGGACGAGGGGTTTCCAGCTATAGAAAAAATTGCTGCTGAAGGTCGATCGAATCGAGCCGGATCGAGGAATTATACGGGTAAACCATTTTACTCGACGTGTAACTGGTGGTCTTCTTTTATAGTACGTTATCAGAAAGGATTTAAAGGAAGAATTGAAAATAGGGAAAGTAGGAAATAAAAAATAGAATTTATAATATCAATCACGTACGAGTTAAAAGAAATTTAAAAACAAATGTAGGTGTCCTTACCTTTCTATTTCATTACTAATTATTTAAAATTTTTAATGTGTTTATAATTTATTTTTATTAATAACCGTTTTAATATATTTGTTTAATTTTTAAAAAACGCCAAATCTGTTCGTTTTGTAAATAATTTTTACACTTATCCACGCTTTTGATTTTCTAGTTGACCGTCGATTATTATCTTAACTTGGACCAATTACAATTATATGCATAACAAATATTATAACAAGCGATAGTGAACACCCTTCGATAAATTCAACGAGCTCAATCACACACGCTTATTCCTATAAAATCCAGAATTGCTTACCACAATAACCAGAACGTCACGCACCACAAATTCAAACTACCGTCCGAACTATGCTTCCCGACATTAATTCTCTATAGAATTGACATCCTCAAATACGCTTTCAGATCTTTGCGTCAACGTTAACACTCTATCCGCTCAAAATATCATTCGGCTATCTGATCGCCAAGCGTGATAGTTTACAATGTCATTAAATCGTCATTGTATAAAAAGGATTCCTCGCAACAAGGACGAACTACTTAAAGAAATATCCATATAAATGAAATAGAAATTGTTTTTCAAAATCATCTGTACCAGACAGAAGCCAAGAGATTAGAAAGATTTCCCATTTAAACAATCCAATATGCATATTCCAAAGAGTATCAGCAATTCTCAGAAACCGATCCAAGTTTTAACCACTTCGAAGAGAAAAGAAACAACGAAATTCGATTGTAAGGTTCTTTCGATAGTTTTTTTTAACAACATACTCAAAAGCGTTGACAGACTCGTCGCGATTTCGTGAGAGTAAACGAAAGCTGTTGTTTTTGTATCACGATTACAACGCTGCAAAAGAAGAAAAAGAAGAAGAAGAAGAAGAAAGAGAGAGAGAGAAGTCCCCCTCGACATAATACATTCTTAAGAGGCAATTGAAAACCTTTCAAACCGTGCAAACAAGCCTCTGCGAGGGCCTGCGCGTTAACTCGATCAAGATCTTTCACGTGTGAACAGCGTGAACTGGACGAGTCCTTTGGGAACCCAACCGAATATCGTCGAATATATTATCCTGTAACCAGACAAGTCCGCGAACAGCCATCGATTCTCCGACAGAAAATTTACCCGCTCTGGCGAAACGCGGCCGCTAGCTCAGTTTGTAATAAATTATGCCTCGGTAACGTAGCGGAGAACATTCGAAATTAGCTATCGGCTTTCAATAACGACGCGTTATTAACTAAAGTTGGAATAGTTTCACCTAACAATTACATGGTAGGCACTCGCAGTTTGCAGCTGGTTAAGGAAGAGAGTTATAGTATGTACATAGCAGCTGAGAGATTTAACGTTTGAAGTTTAGATACCTTTGCTGAGAAATAGGTTGGCTACTTTCCAAAAGTATTGATCTAGAAGTTGTTTCTAACTAAAAAACAATAATAACTTTTAAGAATACATATTTACGTATCACAGATCGCGTATTTGCACACGTTAGTTACAATATTAATAATATTGTAATTACAAACTCCAGTAGTAATCCATAGTCCAATTATTTATAATATTTACTTGTATATATATACTAAATTATTATATATATAATAGATTCTTAACTATACTACAAAATAAATTACTAAAATCCACGTGTAACATTTCGGAATCTTCAACGTTCATCCCGCGATTTAACCATTCGCTTATCTAAGCGTTCATCCTCATATCCAAATCCAAGAGGACCATTCACTGTGTCACTAGTTGATAATTCGTGCCGTATATCGATTCTCCAGTGAAACACAATCGGCACAGTCATCCCGTTGTTCTTATTAGAATTATATCTCGTGGCTCGCGAAATGAGCAAGCCTACTGTTTTCGTTGCCGAATAAGCAAATTTGGCACGTACCGGGAGGCTCGTTGACCGTTTTCCACTGACAGAAACATAGAAGGTGTAAAAGCCAGTGGTGTCCAATTAGCGGTCGGCAATGCTGACCGGCCCTAATTCACCGAATCCCATTCTACCTTCCGTTGAACGCCCATTTTCCCACGAGTTAGTGTGCGGATGCGGTCAAATACGCTTCCAGTCCGCGTACTATCGCGCGGAATCGGGCAATAGCCGAAAATCATAAGTCACGCGAGTCTATATATTTCTTTTCTCTTCTTTCGATTTTGTTGCATGGTTCAACAGAGAAAGGGAGAAAGAGAGAGAAAGAGTAGTTTATTACAGCAAGCGATCCTTTGGTGTGGTGTGTAGACGCGTTGTTTATGGAAATTTCGCTGGCGAGTATTTGCGTAGAAAAACAATTCAATCGATCGAGACTCTGTTTGTTCTGACGCAATCAATTTGATGGGATGCGTTACCATCGAGTGTTGGACCCGGTACGTAGCAGTTGGAACTTTATTTTAAAGAGAGAAATATCTCGTTTGAAGCGACACGGTGTTAAGGATAGAAACGATATTTTTTCTTTATTTGAAATTGTTATCGGCTTGAGAAGGGTTGAAGATAATTTGTCGGGAGTTTCTTTTTCACGGAGACTATGTCTACCCTTTATTGGCGTAACAAAGTTTATTGCTTTAAAACTCCTATCAATCTCTTTTAGATACTAACTCCGACTACTTGTACCGACATATTTGTCACAGCTGATCGAAAATTGTTTTTGTTGTTCAAACTTGAGATGGAAAAATGGATAGACATGTTTAAACGCCTTTTTAGCAAATAGTGGTCCTAATTTTGTTTATTAGTACATTCGATTCGAAAAATCTTCTATTGAGGGGTACTATTGACTAAATGATGAATTTCTCGCTGTGTTACTTCTTTGTATTATATTATATTATCTTCAAATGTAGTAGAAAGGAACAAAAAATATTTCTAATTTATCTTTATATAGAAAATATTCTACTGTTCAAACAGAAACAGCCTTTATAATTCCATCCACCACAAAAGAAGGCTCAAACTATGCCCTGAAATCGTACTTCGCCTCGTCAAATACTTGGCAAAATCTCGTTTCATCTCGCACATATCAGCAGCATTTTGGCAAACGGTAGAGATCGATATTTCTGGTAACCCTCCTATTTTTCAACGACCTACTAGCATCCCCTTTGATACCAACACTCAGAATTTCAACGAAAGACGCGGATTGTCTGGAAAGATAGCCACGGCGTCGAACGTGAAATCGTCGTAGCGTGGCACTCGTGACAACAACCTCTGGCTTCTTGCCGCGAAATTTATTTTTCTCGGAGGTCGCTCGTGAACGACGACTACGTGACAGTCAAGACAGCAGAGGGAAAACCGTGTGGCAATAACCCCTTCGCGTTTCAAACGAATCGCCCGCAGAACGAGGGTCAATGCCTAACCCTTATTGCGCTCGTCTCTCGTGCGCGATCTTGAGAATTTCATAAAAAGAAATGTTTTTCGCCCGAATGTTTATGTAGCTCAAGGAATTCGCTCGAATAGGATCGAACGTGGTAATGGAAAATGGGTTGACAAATGGAAATCGACGATAACGATATTGCGTTTTTCAACAGTCGAAAACAGAAGGTGAATCAGAGATACAGGGCAGTTATGATAATATCATTAGAAGTTATTTATCGAAGAAGCAATGCAGTTTGTTTTTATCAAAGTTTGAAGGTGCGATCATAAAAGTACCAAAAATTTGGCCATTCGCTATTAATTCGTTGTAACATTTTCCGTCATTACTAGATTATGTACGTTTGTAGCGCAAAACTGTGTAGGATATCCATTATATGTAAAAATATATAAAATATCCAAAAAAATTCCCCTTACAATATTTAGTAAGTAAAACAGATCTCTGAGTAGATTCTATTTCTTTAATAATGGTTATAAAATATTTTAAACGCTCTCTGCTGGTTTTCAAATTTTAAGCTACTTTTTTCCAATTTCATACAGATCAGCGTGTTATTCGTGAATTTTTAGAAACTTCGGATCGTAAAAAGTGCTCGTGACCGCGTCTCGTCCACGTAGATATAAGCAATTCATGACCGATTCATCAGGGCTAGTGTTTGGTGGAAGGCACGACAGGGAATAGCGAAGGAAGAGATACTCCACCGGAAATTACGCTCTCCCCATGGAGACAGAGCTTCCGGTTCGGCTGTACATAAGCCATCTCTCTGTAAGAAGACACCAGGAACACAAGTGCACACATATAGATAGCTTCATAAACTCATAGCCTCGAATTTCCAACGATTCATTATCGCTCCTCTGTGCGATATATAAGAGAAGGTTAGGTAGCATCGAATGCATTTTTGTGGTCTACGATTTAATTTTCTATAGAATTTAAACAGTAGTAGTAGCATCAATGAAAAATAAATGTCTTTCTAAGTTTAATGTAGATAATTCAATCGTTATGACAATATTCAGTGTCCACGAACAATTATTAAATCATTAAAATCTTGTAACATTGCAAAAATGTTCAGTTCATGTAATATTCAGTTTAATTAATAATATTAATATTGATACTACCGTATTATGGGAATGAAGAAGTAAAAATTCGATAATAGTTTGTCTCAGATTCTATAGGATGGTAGAATAAAAATAGGGTGGACAAGGGCTATCAACTAAGCCGACTGATCTCTCGTCTGTCCTATTGGCATCTCAGAATCGGCATGATTAATCTCTCGATCTGTCTAATACGAGGGCGTTAAATGAGCTTCCACATTGCTTCCGTAACCCTTGTATCTATAGGCAACGATACGTACATAATTCACGCGAAAGCCCGAAATCGTTGCTCATACTACATATAATAAGTTGTCTACCATACCAGCTTATAATTTATTATTTCATATTTTTATTTTAATCTTATGCTTTCAACAGTTTGTTCGAAGTTGTTTTGCTTTCTTTTGAAGCTCATATTTAAATCCACGCTGCATGTTGTTTCTGTCGAAAATATTTTCTCCGAAGTCCATCGTATTTTATGTCTTTCGGTATCGATAAGTCATCGTTCCTCCCGACCAATGAGAAAACTCATAAATTTTTTGCACACGAACGACGTGAATGTTTCACGACTGGAAATTCATTGCCAGTGCACGCTCGTTTACTAAATGTGTTGGACCTTCCCGTCGGAAATGTGTATACGGATGTTATATGGCCAAACGCAGTTCGATTCGACAGGCATTACCTCTTTTGCTGCGAGTTTAAATGGATGGGAGGAGGCAAAGTAGCATAAATTCAAACGAAATCGATTTAAATGGAAACATCCCTTGAAATTATGGATGGATAGCGAAATAGACTTCAGGGTAATGGGATCGTCAAATTTGTTGCGATTGATTTTCATTAAATATTGGTTTCAATCTGAGCAAAAATATATTTGAATTAAAAAAGCTAAAATTAGAGTTACGATATTAAGAGGTTCGATAGATATTATTTTAGAAAGAAACATGATTTTCCTGTGCGAAATCTATACTCTACTCGATGAAGGTCTGAAATATGATAGAACATATTGAAACACGCTTCTAATAACGATTTGTTTGTTCTGATTACAGCTGGTGGGAGGCGAATTCGACATGGAACTCAACTTCGTAATTCAGGACGCACAGAATATCAGGCACATGCTGGAACTGCTCGATCATTGCCCGCCCAATCTCCAGGTAAGCATTGGGCGTAACGTTCGCCTCGATCAAACTAATTATCCAAGGGGCTGGGGTGTTATACCACGCCACAAATTTGATTCTACGAAGGAACACACGATCACTGCGATCAATACGTCAAACTTGCTCCTAATTAATTTCTTGCTCGCCCGCTAATATGTAGACCATTTCTTTGTCCCCTAAGAATCATAATTTTCTCGTGGTTTAAATATTGAAAATGGATAAAAGACACAAAAATAAATCGAAGACGTAGAATAAAATTTTTCTATTTAATCCCGTTAAATCTACCAAAAAATGTAAAATTTACGTAAAGATCCTAATCACGTTCAGGAAAGTTACAGACCGATAAGCTGCGTGCTATATCATGATATACCTTTTTCTCAAACTCGCGGTTGGAAAAAAGGGGAAGTTCAAAACTCTGAACGCGCTCGACGGGAAAAAAGAATTGAAATCCATTACGTCGCAAATTTCGTTCGAGGGAGGAAACGAATGCGCAGAACGCAAATTTTTTTTTTCACCCACCGTGAAGCCACGGGAATTTATCAACCTCGTCGACGTCGCTTGCATTGCTGTCTCGATTCAGACACGTTACCAGTTTCAAATCGTTACCAGTTTTCTTCCGTGATGGAGAAAAATGGAACTCGCGAAATAGCGATATGATTTGCTGCACGAAAATTGGTATGATTCTATTCGTTACAAACGGTTGCAAATTAATCAAGATCAGACACCAATCGTTTCGAACTGTTTTATTATTCTTTTACTTGTTATAAAAAATATACGACAGTTCGTGCAATTATTCGAAAACTTGTAGAACCTTCTTATAAATATATTATGTGTTATGTATAGAAAATGTTGAAATTTAATAAAAATTTTTGTCGTGTCTGTATACGCTGCTAATGAAATTTCAAAATATTTTATGTAATACATACGATATACAAAATCTTTTCTGTGTTAAGCGTTCAAATACTTTCGTGAGCCCCGTATATACAGAAGGCATAGAATTAACTGTGTAAAATATATACGTACAAAAAGTGAAACCATCAGTTAGTCCACGCAAAACAATGCTCGTCCATAACACACGATGCAAGAAATATCGTTCTCGTTCGAGTTGGGCGTGCAAGAAACGTCGAACTGCTACGTCGCGCCGTTTTCTTCGCAACGTCGATGCATCACGTGTCGAAAACGGTAGTCGTGAAAAACGCAGCACTATTACGGGGCTTCGAAGTCGTTGCATTCCGTCTCGTTAAGGGAGCCATCAGAACGACGAGATACAGGCATAAGGATAAGAAAGTTTCGTAAGTAATAGCCGGTGCTCGGCCGCCGCGTCAAGCGAAGAAAAAGCCATTTACTCTTTCCACCGACGCGACGAGTTGTTAAACTTGCGCGAGCTGCTTGCGTCGTGGCGAGAAACTTTCGATGTAAAAGTAAATAGAAATTTAAACTGTGTACACGGAATAAGTTATAAGAGCCTTGTTCTACCGTTTCTCGCGTCCTTTGATCATAACAGAGGAAAACGTTGTTGTACGGTTCTGAACTTAACAATAGAATCTAATTTGTCGCTTCATTGATGCAAGTTTCACAAACGAACAATTTGCCTCCCATTGTTTTCATCAGTTTTATATACACGTATTGTTATATCATAATCTAATATTTAACCAGTCTGACAAGATGGAATGTATTAAACTCTAGGAACTTTTATTGTTATGTCCGGTGACTCTCTATACAAACTAAGCTCCACGCCGCAGATAAGATGGTTGCTAGATATCCACACACCCTCATTGCGATAATAATCTTAAGGACCCACCATAAATCTTGACATTTTCATAATTAAGGTCGTTCAGATCAAACAAGTATCTTCTTACTTCAAGTGTTCTTTAAATTTATTGTCTACTCCGGAAAGGTACGATGTCTCCCGCTACCAACTTTTTCTCGGGGGCGGCTAGAACCCTTCCTTGTCCACCAACTTTTTCTTATCCGAACAGAAGCAATAATTATTGCCTTCACTTTCTTAGCCAAAATTACCATCAACAAATCCAATGGTCCCGTACGCCAGACACACCCATCAATAGCTTTCCTCCGCCACAGCATCGTCACCGAACTTCATTGGTTTTCCATCTTTAGATCAGTCAACATCTATCTTCGGTTTTTCATGCGTTGGCCAGTCAATGTCTTGACTGGTTTATCAGCCTTAGTTCAGTCATCTGTTTAGCTTATATCTATACACACCGAGCGTAACTGTCTATGTCTACAAAGTTGTTGGAATAAAGTGTATATTATAACCTGTCACTTCAGTGTTATAATCAGTTCAACCATCTCTATTATCCTAATCGAAATAGGGGATCGATCATTTCGTGGCATCGATTATCTAATCGTAAAGAGAATTTACGACTCCTGTTGTTCGCGATCGCGTCTCTCTGCGAACGGTCGAACATTTATTTTTGTGGAAATTCCGTAAAATTTTTGAATCTAAGTGGAAGAAATAGTATCGAAAAAGATATTAAACAAATTCTTGAAATTCTCTTCTATAACCATAATGTTGAAAAACAGAAACCGATAACTTAAATTGATTGGAAAGAATCGTAAATGAGATGTTGCGTTCGCGCGACGAATGAAGATACAAATGTAATGGGAAGTTGATTAATTGGATAATGTAAGTCGAGTGATTAATTTGTTAACCAGAAAACACGTTTTTAAATATTGTAACTTGGATAAAAACAAGGATGGTTTAATTTCAATGCAAGTTAAATCGGAAAGTGAGAACAGCTCCTACTTTTATATTCCATTTCCAAACATATCCCAAGTTCTTTCATTAACGTATGCAATTGAATAATGCTCCCTTTTGCATCATTTGACACGCTTTGGCATTTCAATTTACATAATCGAATAATCGATAACCAGAATATCAGTTTCCATATAATTTGTACATGGTCGCTTAGGTAATTGACGTCCTACAGTACATTAACTGTAGAGTATGTGTATCTTTTAATATCTACGAGGTTACGTTCGTTTTGCTCATCTTCGCGAAATCTTTAATTATTTTGAACATGAAAAAGGTTATAAAACAGACATGTTTCTCGTTTTATCCATCTACATGTTAACATCAGGGTACTCCAGAATGTTTTATACATCTCAATATTTTTATTAACTGACAATGAGATACGAAACGAACAGGGCATGTAGAAATAAAACAATATACCATCGTGATCAATATATTATGTAATTTCAATGTTGTTAAAAGAGAATATAGAATTATTGAAAACAAAGAGGTACCACAGGATACGAATGAAAATAAGTTGTTTGAAACATCGAAAATAGAATGGCAGAAAATATTAAAAGTTATTCAGTGAAATAATAATTCCCAGGAAACAATTCTCAAATTAAAATGTTACCTGTAGCAAATTCGATCATGTCTTTGATATCATTTCAGTTGCGCCCAAAATAATTTTTATATCGTCGCAACTATAGAGAACTGTCAAGTGATCCGCTTTAAGTAGTACATCTTATAACATGAAATAGTAATAACTAGAAATAATGATCAAAGCTGCGATATATTTATTCTAAGGCAATTTAGTAAAATTCAATATTTTACTCGTTGTTCGCGATTGATAATAAGCGAATCATCGAGAAATGTGTATTAACGGAGGATAATAGCTCAGTAATACGAATCTACGGTGTGAATTCGCCGTATCATCTTGACAGAATTGCCTGTGGCTGATATAATCTGTTGGGGATCGGTTTCTGGTGTCCTCAGAATCCGGTTCGAGCACGTTCCTGAAATGTTAATACTGTTAAGGGAGTTTCCTCGTTGATGTCTCCAGCTGTACAATGCCAGTTCTCTACATATGAGTGTCTTATATGTACGTATATGTATAGGAAATGTCCTGAGAAATACATATGCATGTACATAAATACACGTACATAGAAGGCTCCAGTCATTGAAATCTAAGCCAGGCACGATAGAGTATGCAACGTGTTACTTCAACGAACGTTTCGTGTATTCTTGTTGTCGGAATAATTGAAGGAGCACTTGATTTGTAAATCTAGCTTTTTGTAAATGACTTTTTGTAGAGAATATGTAGCATAGTATGGGAATAATTGAAGATTTCCGATATTTATGACTTGTGTGAAAAGAATGTTCTTCCTCTTTAGATTTCTGTAAGAAAATACAGAAAAGAAGATTTAAAAGGTTAGGAAAATATTTGGAGAAACGTAGAAAAGTGTTCAAGTATCAAAAGAGTTTCGTACTGTATCAAACCAAAGTAAATTAGTGTTCATATCTGTACTATTAATTTCGAAGCGATGAAATTTAATAGGAGGTTTAATATTGGTATGATTAAGCAAGTAAATTTCAATGTTGATCTGGTGTACATAGAAACTTTCAAAGTTCCTCTGTTTATCCACTTCAGTCCCTTTTCCAACGTTGAATTTGGAAATAGAAGCAAACGGCTATATGCGAATATTTATTCTTTGAGTCCTACAAACAAACTGACAATAACCAGCGGCGAAACCTTTAAACGAGATCAATAGAAACCAAATTGAACTTCCCGGTACAAAGACCAACCAACAATAAACCGTTTCCGTCCTTGCGCGACTAGCTTGTACTTGAATATCAAGACGAAGAGAAATAACGTTTCAATAATTTCCATCGAAGGTTTTCTCGGCTGGGGTCTTTGTACCAATTTACAGTCAACTGTTATTCACCTCGGAGGCAGAGGTTGACGTTCCTCGAAAGATACCAACTAGATTGAGAAATGCACAATTAAATGCCGACTATGTTTCTTCGTTATTTACCGTGGTAACCTCGTTGCAACGCGGTAAGATCTACAAAGAGGCAATTAAAATGAATGAAACATCGGGTTACGGACTTGAAAGGTACCAGTCAGAGACAAGAAAATGTCGCTGCTCTGTAAAGCCGGTAAAATCAACGAAAACAACAGAAATATTGAATCTTTTCATTAAGCAACGTGCTAGTAATTCGGTAGAATTCCAATCGAATTTGCTGTGTCCATTATCGCATGGTTGAAGGTTCAAAGGCGCGAATCCCTGTAACCGTACGCGACTCGTTATAGAACCTATTCACAGCAGAGTTTTAACATGCATTGCCATTACGCTTTATACCACGTTACGATATAACGAACACGATTCGAAATTTTCTTGTATTAGATTTTCTTCTTTTTCGTTCATCGTTGTTGAACAGCATGGTTGAGATACGTTTTGGAATTGAAGTTTTTAAAGTTCGTTTTAAATTACATTACTTATGTATGCATGTGTTTTGATGTTTACCAACCTGGATGTATTTGCAAGAGAAATTTAGTTAATATGCATATGACAATACATAGCAAATGATAATTAAATTGTGAATCTTGTGGTATATTGAGATATTAACGTATTTAGTTACCAGCGTAATTCGAATATTCTTTAGAAATTTTCAAACACATATTTATATTCATACGGTCAAGTTCAAATCTAAATATTTAAATAAAAATTCAAATTTTCAAATTTAAATTACAGCGAATTACCATTTCTCTAACGTGATTTATGACAACTGAATACTGAACAGAGTTAATTATACGATAGCCAACCTGTTAATTTCATACTTCGGTAAAGTAACGTTTCGTATGCAGGAACCTATCACTGCACTTGAAATCCGAATAAAATCATATCGGCGGACGATTGTTACTGTAGGTGCTAGCTCGGTGATCTCAATTAATTACCAGGTCTGGCAACGTTGATACAGCTGGTGGTTAACCGTATTCCGGAGGAAGTACTTCAGATACAACCATTTACCGGTGTCGTATCGATGAAATGTAAATTTGGATAACTGCTTGCAAACGTCATTCATGTCGGTGCAATCTGCACACCGAGCCGTCTATCTCATGCATATGCCTCTGGCAGACTGCGCTATCGCTTTCTCCTGCTATATTCGCTTTTAAGGAATAAATGCGACCCGTGTTTACAAGTCAAGGGACACCGAGGTCGTATTCGTATAGCGAATTTGCAAGTAAATATCGGACACGCAAATTTCGCAAGTTATGACATGGGTTATGATACCCCAAGAGTCGCGTAAACTGTTTATGAGTGGATCGTAGTTTTATAAGTGGTATCATAGTCGCAATATAGCCGTAAATTATATTCCTAATATACATTTAAAGTATTTAAAATAGCAGTGATGTATTTTCTAATCTAAAAATAAAATTGGATAATGAATTATTCATTAGATATGTAGATAGTAATAACGTGACTATTTTTAAATATTTAATGTCTGTCAGTGTATACATTTTTAATATTAATCTAGCCATGGTAAAACCTGATTTTAATATTAATTTAATCTTCATGTTGCAAAACCGTGAATACCTTCTTTATAGAAATTTCACCAGCTACGATTTACTTTTCCGATAATTCGGTAAACTATGAACTATACCTACTTCAGTGCAAGCTCGAAACCATTTGTCAAGGTGCAAATTACCAGTTAAGTCAGACAAATCGCGACAATGGGAAAACGCAGTCGCGCGGAATAACCGGAAGGCAAGGTATATGCAATCAGTCCGGACTGACGCCGACGCAATCTCGAAGAACAGCAAAAATCTCTTCCTCTCCTTCTCTCAATCTCTCTCTCTCTCTCTCTCTCTCTCTCTCTCTCTCTGTGTGTGTTTTCTAAAAGTGATTGCGAGCAAATTTATACGACAATTATACAATTGGACATCGGTAAACTGTTAAATCCGTTCTAGACAAAGAAACGTTTGAGTTTGAGTCATACTATGCGCTCTTTGTCCCAACAGTTTGACGTAGATGGTTGCACCGAGACAGATTTAACAAGTTCTTCACGGGATTGCGAAGTCAATGAATAACACTCGCGTTTCGCGAACTATAATGATATAGCGATATAACTCGGATATCGCGGGATTACCGGATGACGCTAGCTTTCATAAATTTCAGCCTGAGTTATGGACATAACAATTCCATTCTGCCATGACAGTTGAGCATCGAAAACACGTATACAGCTAGTCGGACATAAATTTGGATTAATTTCGTGATAGATCAACGAGATGGGGAGATGAGATAGTTCGGGATAATATGTTTGGTGTTTTAAATAAACAAGTAAATGTTAAAATTCACGGGAAAATCGTGTAACACTGATCAAAGTATGGCCCGAATTTGATCGTGCATTAATATGGAATATCGCGTGCATTTTAGCATTATGACAGCAAATACAATTATGCAAACCGAATTCTATTCCGTAAATAATGAATAATGTATACAGTATAATAAGTATAACAGTTATAACAAAGTAAATTGAATGCGTAAAAATATTAGAAAGTACAATAAAATGAGGTATAGACAACAGTATAAGAATCGCCTAAATTCTAAAATTAAAGGATATTTACTACAGGTGAAATTTAATTAGTCAAAATCCTTCATACAGATACAATTTTATATAACAATAATAATAATATTTTTTCCAAACACTCATGATATTTGTAAAGAATCATACATTTTATGTTATGCGTTTGATAGAGGATTTGTAATTTTTATGTCTTTAATATTTATTCGCATATTCAAAAATGTAAAAAACTATTGAATAAATAATATATCTTTCACGTGCATATACTAACTTTTAATTTCTGTTGCATACCGACAGCATGTTGCTTTGAAAGAGGAAAGCATATTGCAATGAAAAAGGGAAGAAAAAAATGGAGATGAGAAGCAGAGGGGAGGATTTACGTTTCATCGAATAACCATTTATCAGAATTTCGAGCTAGACTAACAAAATACAGACGCGGCCTGTAACGCGTTACACAAATCTGCAATGTTGCGGCGCTGTTGAAATTGGACGATCTCCAAACGCTTCCAAACAGCGAAATAAATATGGACGACGTATGAAGTTGCCAGATAAAATTTCCCGATGAATTATTACGCGATCGTGTAAATAATCGGTGGAAATCAAATTGGACAAATAAAATTCGTATGAAATCTATAAAAAATTCGACCGTACATGGTTTATCGTTTATAGAGAAAATATTTCTTAAAAAAAGATACCTGAGTGACGTTTGATTTTTTTAGAAACATAAAATGATCTACTACCATAATATCTTTTGCGGTCAACACTCTTTTAGAATCGGCAAACTACGAAAATTCATTCACTAACAATTTATTCAACGTCAATAAACTTTAGCGCATGAAATTAATAACGCACAAATAATTCAGCATTCATGGTAAACAACGAAACAACCATCGAACACAATCGTTCGTATGACAGGATCGAATCGATCGAATTACTCCTGCAAATTTCTGCAATGAAGAAACTAACGTATTCGCAGCCACGTCCGATCGTGGGATACGCAGGTGTACGCGCATGCAAATGAAGATCTGTTCCGAAATGAAACGTCGAAGATAAAATCTGTTAGCGTGAAAACGGAGTAACAACACGATTCAACAAAGATTGAAAACCTTATCTTCCACGCGATGCATTAATTTCGGTTTGTAAATTATGTTCTATCGAATGCAACGTGCATTTCATTTACTCCAGCGATAAATTAATAGTACGAGAGTTTAGTTGGACGCCACTTCGATCGCTGGACAGACACGTCGAACATTGTCAATTCAGTGGTGAGAATGCTATGTATCCTACGGTCTGTCAGTATTGCAGTGAGCCATGCTGTCGTTAATCTCTGCCCTCTATTTTCCATTTCGAATCCTACGTCGATCGATATCCTAAATTTACCGTAAACAGCTTTGGCGTCAAAATGTCCAACGAATTTAATTTTAAATTTTATTTTTAATTCGAACGATATTCCAACTCTGCGAATTTAATATAAAAATTCAAAGCATTCTGAATAAAAAATTTGAATATTGAACAGATCACATGAAATTCTATAACTGTGATATAAAATACCAGATTTAAATGATTTTTGCCCTAAGAAATTCAATATAGACGGACGTCGATTCAAGAGAATCGATATATCATTCTTGATTTAGGAGACTCGATAGTGACACCTTTCTGGACTCGAAGTAATAGATACAAACGATCTTGGATTCGACACATCAATCTAAACCCAAGGGATCTGATACAGACTACCACAGAGCCAAGAAACTTAATTTAGATCAGTGCTGGTCCCCGGGATTTGGTGTGGATGACCTGGATTCTTGGACATACGTAGTATATACGCCACCTCAAGGTCCAAGGATCGAGATCGATTCGTTTAGATGTTCAGTAGACTGTCCAGTTTCCTCCAACGTTATTTGTACGGAGTTCCTTCGGTGAAAGTAAGGCTGCCAGCATCGTGTCCCTTTGAGTTAGGGTCACTTGTATCGCTTGTGTCACGTATTATTTGTCCCAACCCCTTTGAGTCAGAATTGACTGTTCTCCATGCCACTCTTTGAGTCAGGATTATCTATCTTTGATCCGAACTTGACTACGTTGGTCTCCTTTGATCTGGAGCCGCCTTTAGTAATTCGTTTTGACGCAGAGTTGCAGATCTAGCGCTGCCTTTGAACCAAGCTACCGTTATCCTTCTCTTGTTTCATCTATGACTGCTTTTGTTAACTTCTTTCAATCTAGAATTATCTATGTTAGACTCTTCCGATTCGAGATCACCTTCCCTCAGTCATTCTAATCCAAACTCGGGTGTGAGAGGTTTCTGTAATACAAAAGTATCCTTTTACGCTATCTTTTTGATTTAAAATTATTTATACCAGATCTTTTCCACTGAAGTTTTTTAAATCGAACGGGAAGATTGGCAGTAACAAACCTTTTATTATCGTAACACTTTCATAGTGTGATCGTTTGATACAATTTCTTGATTTTTAAATATCCAATATGTACAACGAATATCTAATGTCAGAGTTTTATCGAATATAGCTTTTTAAATAAATTTGTATGCTTAAAAGGTAAATCAATTGGTATTAGAAAGTTTCAAAGTTGCATATTCATATTAATTTAATCTTTCCCATTCGGCAAATCTCAAATGCATTCTACCGCAGAATGCTACAACGCAATCTACTTTCCAAGCCACAAGTGGTCAAATCCCTTCACTCTGCCACTTCGCCATAACTCTGCCAAGACATTACAACAAATAATCCATGACCTAGTACCAAAGATAACGAACATTCGAGACCGCGAAACTTCACCCAAGTTCGTTACAAAGTCATTAATCATACAATTTAACAGATGTTGGAGGCGCTTTCAACCCTATATCCTGCATGTACGCCAACGGTACAAAATATTTTACGTGGGCCTGTTAATACCACGCGTCGTCAGCATTATTCGGCCGTATAATGCGAAGCGAGTATAAACAAGCATACATATACTACAAGTTAATACCGCGCTACAGAAGTGAAGCTGAAAGCGCAAACGCGTTTACGAAACGTCGGGTCAAGTTTAATGACTCAACTTCGCTGCGTTTCTCTCAGAAACACGATGAAACATGGATGTTTCCAGTCAACAGGATTCGCCGCGCATCACCGGAAGCAGCGAAACTCCAAGGCTCGTTGCCAGCTTGTGAGCTTTCTAAGCATAGCTATACATTACCATTGTTTTCTTTTCACATTTACTTAATGAATATGTTTGTGTAATTTTTGCGATGATTATGACGCAATCGTTTTTATTCGTCGGATTTCAGAGAGCCTCTTATAGAAATCTTATGGAATGAATGCATATTTGAATGTGTCTATCGGTATTTGTATACATGACAAAATGAGTCGTGAAATATGAAAAGATTCGTATAATTATTGTGAAGCTTCGATGAATGACAAACGAATGAAACGACTAACATAAAAGTCGGTGAACCTGTTAGCGAAGCAACCAGAGCTCGAGAATCGTACTGTCCACATATACAACGCGTAACGTTTGAAATCAAAATTTTCGAATGTTTGTTCTTTTCATAAGTTTTTTAAAATTTCAATAAAATCGCACATCTGTCAAGTATTTATTCATCATCAGGTATTTACTCTTGACTCCAGCACCAAAGAACGGTAAATGCCTCGCAGTTATAGGCTTAATTCGTTGCAAACGCGCATTGATATTTTCCAGCTGTTTCACGATTGTATTCGCACGACGAGTATACATTCGCATAACAGGAATGTCTTTAGTTATTAGCCAGGTCGGGATATTAATCCCGGTTAGTGGCAAGTGGCGCGATAATAACGACACTTGCGTTGCGGTCAGCTCGAATTTATGTCGACCGAGCTCTTGTTGTCGTAGGTTCTGTCGGTCGGAAGCGAGTCATTGTCGAAACATCAGAGCATCGACGATAACCACTCTTCGTCGGCGATGCTCCATGTACCGCAGACAGAGCCGACTAGACACACCAAAAGCTTCGTGTTGCAGTTAATTACTCGCGGATCGAATCGCCGAAACGATGGGGATTATCGGAGAAATTAAAACATCAGATGGTAGCACGATAACATATTTTCTGTTGTTAGCGTAGCCGATCGTTAAAATTTCATACGGCAGCCGGAAAATGTAATCACCAACGGTAAAACGTTCCATCCTCTCACCCGATATTCGAAGCGAAAATTGTGGAAACGCAAGGCGGTAATATTCGCGATATCATCTTGTGGTATTGTGTATATGTATATTACTTTTGAAATTACCATTGGAAACTTCGGGCTTGTTAGTGAAACATTAACGTGATTGCGGGTAATTAGTATATATATTTATATATGTATGGTTAAAATTTAAGATAATATTACAGTTGGTAGGTTGGAAATATTAACTTCCCTGTTTGTTATGTATCTTTAATATTTGAATTTCTGAAAATACCACTCTTCAGTGTGATATCGTGGGAACCAACTTTCAAATTGCTTTCAGTAATCGTATTTTGTTTTTTTTTTTTTTTTTATTTACGAGCTACAGATATCCTAAAATCACATAGATTGACCATATCTTTATAAGTAACGTTAGACATTTCAAAAGAATGAGATTGAAAAGATCGTTTTTCGAACTTCGAACTGCAAACTGCATAGAAAGTTATAGAAATTTATTTATATACTTATTCGTTCGTAGGAATCCGCCCATATTGTTACACGTATTCCGAGAGGGAAGGAAATAATTTGCATTGTGAACGCTACGATATCGAGAATACAACATAAAATAACAAGCCTAAACTTTTGAACGACGGTGTACACATAAATGCGTTTAACAGACCGCATCATGTGTTTTCGAGCTTGAAGAAAAATCACGTTAACAAATGTGTAATCCGATGGTGGCGGCTACGAAATCAAAGTTTCCAGCTCGATGCCACTATTTGTGCATAAAATAAACAGCGCGGTTAACGATGGAAGATTTATTGGCGCGCCAGTATCAAATATTTCATTTAACTGTTTGTTTTTTTAATCCGAAACACCCGTTTATATATTTATACGTTCTTTCGCGTCTACACGATATTTATGCGCATGTTCGGGAGTCGCGAGCACGCGAACCAGAGTGAAGAAATTATTACACTCTCCTAACAGCGCTGAAACTTTATTATGAATGTGTGGCAATATACTTTTTTCCACTGAGTAATTTTTTATTCATTTCGAACACACGTAAACCGCAGGAGCATTTTCTCTCTTATATTATTTTTTCGTTTAGTTTGAACGAGAATTTCTTCTCCCTCTTTCTTTCTCTGTGCAAGTCAACTTTGTCGGTTGGTCGAATATTCTTTATTAACGCTTGACTAAAATCAGCCGCAGCAAGTTTTTAAACGGGTCAGAAACTACCGTTGAAATTTTTGGAAACTTACCGATGCTGCATTTATTAACGTACACCATTGTTCATCGAGTGAAGTTTCGTTGAAAATTCGCCGTAAATCAGGCAACCCGAAGGTGTATGTCTTCTCTGAGCACGTAAGGAAATTCTGTTAACCGACTTGGATAAATATTAGGTTAAGTAAAAAGTTCTGAGCGTTTTTCGCTAGATGTCTTTAGTGAGCCATATCTCACGATGTGCACATCGCATCGAGTCATAGTATACACCGATTTCAAGGTGATATTACGCATCAAAAAGGTTCTTTGTCAGTTTTGTGTTCGGTGAAGCCAGTTGTGTGTTACAGCGTTCGAAAATGGAGATAAAAAAAGAGAAAATTCGATACATTCTTCAGTACCACTACGACCAAGGTGAAAAGGCGGAGCAGGCGGCCAAAAAAATTTGTGCTGTTTATGGACCCAGTACAGTATCGAATGCAACAGCAAAGCGGTGGTTCCAACGATTCCGTTCTGGTAATATGGACGTCGAAGATGAGGCACGCTCTGGTAGGCCAATCGTCGAAAATGTGGATAAAATCATGGAAATCGTCGAGTCGGACCGGCATGTGAGCACTTATTCCATTGCCCAGGAACTGAAGATTAGCCAGAAAACCGTTTGGAACCATTTGCATAAGGCTGGTCTCAAGAAGAAGCTCGACGTATGGGTGCCACATGAATTGACGCAAAAGAACCTTTTGGACCGAATTGATGCCTGCGATTCTTTGTTGAGACGTAACGAAATCGACCCATTTTTGAAGCGGATGGTGACTGGCGATGAAAAATGGGTCACATACGAGAACAACAGCCGAAAAAGATCGTGGTCCAATCGCGGTGGGCCGGCCCAAACGATCGCCAAGCGTGGATTAACGGCCAAGAAGGTTTTATTGTGTGTTTGGTGGGATTGGAAGGGAATCATCCATTATGAGCTGCTCCCATCGGGGCAAACACTTAATTCGGACCTCTATTGTCAACAACTGACCAGACTGAAGCAGGCGATCGACCAGAAGCGGCCAGAATTGGCCAATAGGAAAGGTGTTGTGTTCCATCAAGACAACGCCAGGCCGCACACATCTTTAACGACGCGTCAGAAGCTCCGAGAGCTTGGCTGGGAGGTTCTATCGCATCCGCCGTACAGTCCAGACCTGGCACCAAGCGATTATCACCTTTTTAAGTTTTTGCAAAATTTTCTTGATGGTACAAAACTGGCCTCAAGAGAGGCTTGTGAAAATGAGCTGGTCAAGTTTTTTACCAATAGGGACGAGGACTTCTTCAACCGCGGAATTATGAAATTGCCTTCAAAATGGACAAAAGTAATCGAACAAAACGGCGCATATTTAATCTAAATCGAATAATCTTGACTATGTTAATTTCATCGTCGAAATAAAGCGAAAAAGCGCTCAGAACTTTTTACTTCACCTAATATGTACTGCATCCGTCATCGTTGAGGTTGATCTACGAAAGCGAGGAGAGAGTAATATTTTAAGAAGCTGCAACGTCAAGAATGACACGTACGTGTGATCGAGTTATAAATATTGTTAACCATGCGTGAAAACGATAAAGTACCTATACCATCTGAAAGTTCGTGTAGTTTATACACTGATTTACATATAGAGTTTACTACGAAATTTTCTATACTGCATTATGATATTGCTACAATTTTCATTAAATTAACCACAACTACTCACGTATAGTAATTGTTTAAACCGTAATTAAAATTTATATATTCGTTCGCTATTATACAATATTAAAATATCCCAAGAAACATAGCGCAATTTTATAAGTTGTTTATCGAGAAAACTGTGACAAAAGCTTCCTCGAATTAGGATAGTAGATAAACGTTTCACTTGTTTAAAGTAGAAATGTCATGTTTTGCCGTAATCTCGCGATGTTTTCTTCTGCTTCAACTACCTCTTTCTTTCTTTCTATAAATGATTCGTCTTACACATATAAAAGACCAGTCATGTTTGTACTGTGTATGTGTGTGATCATTACTATTGTTAATGCCATTAATAAATTGAACAGAAAAGAGCTGTTCTGTCTCGTTATTGTTAATGCCACTGAGAAATTAAATAACAGAAGAATAGCATCGCAATTACACGATTCCTTTTCTTTTTCTTTACCCTACTTTAACAATTTATCTTTAAAATACGGATTATTTCCTGAAACGTTTAACGTTTTGATATCAAATAAAAGACATTAATACAAAAGACATTTCGTAACGCTTATTACAACACATTAAACTTACATACGTCGCCTTATGATCATTCTCGAGCGCTTATTCCAATCTCGAGACATTAAGGAATATCTTCGAAGAAAGAATAAAAGGCTGTTATCCTCCGGGAATAAATATACACAAGAATTTCCAGAAAACGGCTGCGTCATGAGCAAAGAAAAGTAATTACGGATGTTCTTAGTCTACGCTATCTTCTCAAACGTTACCAACTAACGAGGCAACCTCATTATTGCGCGGCAGTAATGTTAATCTCTCGAGGCGTCTCAGAATTACGTTTTTAATTAGCTTGGTCCTGTGCACCATTGATTAAGAACAGAATACGCGTGATATACAATGCCTTTCTGTGTCCCACGGAAGTACATATCTTTAATCTGACTCTTTTTTATCATTTTTGTGTCACGTGTGACGTTATCGATTCAATATAATAACGATTTGAATTAAAACGACAGTCTTCTTTGAAGTTACAAATAAAATATAGAATAGAATATTCTGCAATCGCAAACGAAAAATTTAATTCAATATTTCCACATACTTCTGATTCGGAAAATCGCGGAAAAGAGCGAAAAACTAACGAAAAGAGCAAAAAAAAAAAAATACCAATGAAAGGAACAAAAAGACCAACGAAAAGAGCAAGAAGATCACCAAGAATCTGTTTCTGTGGATAACGCATCGATTTTCACATAGATAGTAAAACTAAGACTGTATAAAATATTAAATCCAGCGACGCAGCTTTCAATTAAGACTTTAAAAGTATGACTTAAAATTAACGACGCAATTTAAAACGAAGATTTAAAAGTAAGGCTTAAAAATTAAGATTTGAGAGACTGAAGTTTAAAACTACGATTCAAAACAAAGAATAAGTCCCTTGTTGTCTCATACAAGTGAAATTATTTTTTCTTTAATAAATGAGTCCATCTTTAAACAAAGATTGTAAACAACAAAAAGTTAAACATAGAAAAACATAAATCGATAAGATGATTTAATAATACATAGAAATTGAATTTTTCATTTAATTTCTGATGCTCCAATATTGTATACTATAACAATATGAAATTATTAAATCCACTAGATGACGTAGAGAAAATACTTGTCAACAAGTCTCAAAATAAACGTTACTTGACTTAATTTACTTTCATGATTATCAATACAACTAAAAACATTTCACCTACAGGAGATATTTCAAAACACATTTTCACGAAAATAACATTATTTCCATTCCATTTCCATTCCACTAAATCGAGTTGAGAAGCGAATTAATCTACTTATTACTGTGCAAAGCTGATTCATGTATCTCCGTTATAGCGAACCGAAACACGAGGAACCAAACGATCCTGCGTTCATCGTACAATCTGCTTTTCCCTTTCGCCGAATCTATGTCGCTAACAATTTCGCAGAACCGCGCGTTGCAACGGGAGTTATCGTGAAGAGGTCTATTCAAACAGCACAAGTCCTCGAGCTGCGGTTGCTTGAACGTTCCTGGGACGTAATCTAGTCGACGGTGCACGATTGTGCGACCATAGAACGGTGCCACGGAAATCGTTCGCGGGACAACGCCCTGGCGCGTCGCGACGCATTCTGTTTGTGTCCCTGCTGAATAATCAGTGGGGATGAAAGGATGGCTGGGAAAAAAGTGTTTCCGGTATCCTGTTTCGCTGAGAAAACAACGTTTCAAGCTACACGAACGTGCTGCATCATTTCGCTTCTTTTACGATTTTTGTGTGTAGAATGTATTGTAAATTGCGCGGGTTGATGAACTTACATTCGCTGGAAATTAAATTTCCATTTAGAAAATCGTTAATATCTTTGTAGAGGTGAAAGCGTTTACAAACGATTAGAGGATCAATGTCTAACACGTAACTAATACTATCTGCTTGAATGAATAAATAAATACAATACTTTAATTTCTATTTTTTACCTGATTTTCTCGATTATTTTTTCTTCAAGACGAAACAAAAGTCAACTATTATCATCTGTATCTTTTGTTTTAAGTTGAATTACTAGTATTATTTGTACATTTTCATCGAAAAATACTTTCAATAGAATGATTATCGGTGATAAACGAATTTATCGACGAGATTAATTATCGGGAGTAAAGTTAATCGAAAAGTAGAACTGTCATTTGATAGATGCTATCGGTATTCCTGCTTTGTGATTTACGCAAACTCTGATTCTATGCCATGTCAGCATACAAAAGGGTTCATTTATTCGTGACGTTTTCATCACCGATACAGTGATCATTGCAAGTCCGATATTGCCTTTCGGATTAACGAAAAAATGCGCTACCTTTCTTTCGTCCATCCGTCGGGACATCCATTGCTTTCATACGGGAAACATTAGTATGCAAGCCGTATAAACTGACTAATAGCTTTCGCTGGACGTTTCGGTCCCTCGAAATATCCAGCTCGTTCTTCCAAATGTCGAATAAACGAATCGAAGTGTCTCATATATCGATCTCATGATCAAAATTTTCCTCGTGAAGAATCGAATTAAATTGAAGTGTTTTGTCAGAAGTGAAAATATTAATTTGAAACGCAATAGAGTAATAGAATTAAATTAAAATAAAAATATCGAAATCTTAACTTTTCCACTTATCTTGTATTCCGTTATAATTAAAATTAGTCTCGTTCTCATTCAACCAACATTTTTCGATTCATCAAATTTTAAATTCACCGTCTCATTGGAGAACTCATGTAAAAGAACCAAATCATGAAGGACGAGCTTCCACGGAAGCGTATTAAGAAAGGAAGAACCGGGTTTTATTAGATACTCCCGACCTATTACAAGAGAAGTAAGACAAATCGTTCTTAATGAGCGACGATTTGTTACGGGATATAGGGAGAAAAGGAAACGTTCTACCAGGCACCGTATCACGGAAAAGCTTTTTGATATCGGTCTACATGGACGATCCAACGGGTTAGTTTTGCCAGGCAAAGGGAAAAACGATAAGAATTGCAGCGTCTCATAAACAACGTTGGTAGACAAACACTGCAGGATTCTGGAGCGGTTTCCGAGCAACATTTCCGATTTAGACAGCCATGCGTTTCTCGAGCAAATAAGAGCAGGAAGCGTGCTGGAAACGAGATCGTAAAGCGTACTCTTGCGGCAGAGGCGATGTTTTATTTGTTTTCCTTTTATTGTACATTAGGACGAGTACTTAGCACGGTCTTTTCGGCTATCTAATGCCGCTTCATTTAATGTAGCCTAATAACGAGAAGGAGTTCATAGAAAAAAAAATGGATAAAAGATTTTTCTTTCAAAAATAAATTTTTCCATATATACCGCAAATGGTTTGGAAGTCCTATTAAAATATTATAAATCGAACAGATTTTTTTATTATAACTTTATTACAACGATATTATAATTTCAGTTTAATAGATTTCTTAATAGCGAATACAATTCACCGGAAAAAGTTTTCGATATTGAAACAACTACATTAAAAATCCGCTAAAAATTGAAATAAACCCAATATTGTAGAATAAAACGTTCAAATCTACAATTTACAAGACCACAGACAATATTCCCATCGTCCTGTCAAGTGCAAACACTCAGCGGCCCAAAAACAGACGTGTTAATTGTCTTTCAGTTCTTAATCGTTTCTTGTGCTCAAACTATCAAGCCCACGTTTAGTTTCTCCAGCCAACAGCATTGGTTTTGTGCATCGATATCATTTGAGACAGCAGAGAGGCGGACGCCTGGTTAATTCTAACTCGCCATTAAACGCGCAGAGCTCTACGCTCTTCCAGTCCGTTGGCTACGGTTCCACGGCCCGACAGAAATTTCTCAGTTATCGAGAATGTGACGTCACGACGGCGTTATCGCTCAGCCGATTTCGGGGGCTCGAAATCGGTGGCTGGTTCCGTAGCAGTTTGTGCCAAAGCCCGACTCCCTTTCAGAGGAATAATTTTCCAGGAGGATGGATTCGCGCGGCCGAGTACACTGGCTCGTGCTGAACGGATCGTCGTTGAGCATAAGACAAAGGAGGAGCAGACAGGGTGGGAAAATCGAAGTATAAGTGCATCAAATGGAAGTGTTGAGATCGAAGGAAAGACAGTCAAGGTTAGGTTTATCTCTTCGCTGAATCTTTATAAACCGTTCATATAGTTCTTTCAAATAAATACATCAATAGATGTGATCTTATAGAAACATCTTCACGTGAAATTTATTTAAATGATGATCGAAATATTGAACGAAAGAAATAAATCAGTAGGTGTGATTTTATACAATTGTCATCATATGAAACTAATAATAAACAGTTGAGCTAACAGGAAACTATTGGAATATTTGATGTTTGTCAATAGACAAAGTAAACGTGAAACTGAATTCTCAATAGTGTATTAACACGACCTCTGGTTCAGCATGGAACGCGATTACCTCTTGAAGGACCTTGATGATCACTTTCGTGACGCGATTTCGACGTACATCATTGTCGTCGTGGGGTTCGTTCGTTTCGAGGAAGCGAACAAATAAGATGAAGTGGAAAAATTTCAAGTAAGATGTCATAGATAACGAAGAAAAGTATCTCAATTGATCAACGAGAGATTTTTCTTGATTCGCGGACTGTGATTGTGTTGTGAGAATGAAGATAGATTTGAAGATAGTGTTCATTGCATTCTAAGAATTTGATGTTTAGTGTAGGAGATGGATACAAGAGATGGAATACTCTGAAATGTTTGTACTATTTTGAAAATTACAGTAAAATGAATAGACTTTGTGATACAATTCCAAGTTACAATTCTATTCTTACATTTCTCATTTTACACCAACTAACTTTAACCGCAAACTAAACTCGTTCTTCGATTTCATTCTATTCGCAAAGCCATCACCATCAAGCCAAACGACTCGTTATATCGGAAACTCCATGTGTTCTCTATCCGTACAATCCATTTAAAGTCGTATCTTGCCTGAAACACTGCCTTCTACGCCAAACAGCAACTTGATCCCATCTATGCTTTCCTAAACACTTGTCATTTACAGGCAGTAGTGCAACGAGACCTTCATTCACATCCAACGTCCGAGAAGTTCATTCCCACCTGCTACAATTGCGAGCATAGGTATACTATACAAGACCAATCCTCCTTTGTGAACTTTTAGTTGCGTTGTTTCGCAATCTGGATTCTATGCCCATTGCAGTTCCTCTCTTTGTAAATTTGAACAACGATTTCAATGGAGATATCTTTACTGAATTGTTACGTTCTGCTCGATAAAAATTTGCGAAAAAAGGGAGCATTTCATGCGTAAAATATACTATAGCAAGTCACTTTTGTAAGAGAATACCTATGCAAAGAAAGATTTGAAATATTCTGGAAATATATTATACAAGTTAAACTAAAAAATAACATTTTTTGAATGTAATTATTGCCAGCTATTGATGTTTATATTGATGTTATATATATAGTGTTGTAGCGGCACATGAATCAACGGAAGATCCGAATCGGAGAGACTCATATTGTTGTGCCTTGGAGTGCCAATGTTGTTTTGGTTTGCTAGGTTCAAAGGTAAACGAACTCTGGACAAAACATTATCGCTGTTATTTGTAATCGTCAACCGGAGTTACATTCGACCTTTTTGTAACATCACCGATCAATGTAAATAGACGAACGTGCTCTCTAGGGCAATCAGTATATTTATTATAGCGAGTCCTACAGTCGAATAGCGAGCGTGGAGTTGAACAGTAGCATTGTGATTTTAATATAACTGACAACTACGAATTCCTCGCTTGTCTCTACAATAAACCAGCCAACACGTATAATAGACCAGTGTAATAGAATCGTAAATGAAGCTCTCTTCGAAAACTCGTTATATTGATTATACTATAACGCACTAATTAATAACAGTTAACAAAAAGACACTGTCAGACCGCAAAAATAAAAAGCCGCCATTAATGTTTATGTGAATGAAATTTGTTATCGATAAGCTTTCAGGCAAAGTTTATTATTAATCGTGCATAGCCTCACAGGTTTTCTCACAAATTGATACTAACAGTTGTAACGAAAGGATTCCATATCACCACAGGACAACTCAAATAGACAGAATAACAACGAAATATGAGTATAGTATAAAGGCTGAAATTGTTAACAATATTATCCGCTAACAAATCGTTATTTATACCAGCGCAAATACAATGAAACGCAGAAGACGACGATTTAACGTCAGCCTCAGAGACGAAGCAATTAACGTTCAAGAGGCGACGTTTAAGAATCGACGGCTTTGGTTCAGTGACGACAGCGAAATACGCCTCTCATTTACTCGTTGCTCTCGAACGATGTCTTGACTCGGGCCAATCGTGTTTTATTGCCAATCAGGGGCCACGACGAGGAACGGTGCTCGTGAATTCGTAGACCAAACGAGCTAAACGAAAATTTCGCCGAAAACGACTACCCTCTTTTACCTCGAACATTTCACGAAGAGGGAAACCCACCTCGGGCTATATTCTTTGCATGAATCTTGTTGATTAACAGTCATCGCGACCGACTTTCTCAAAACCTCGTACTATGCAAATCTTTATATTTGAGCAGCTAATAGTACGGACGATTTATCTTCGAATATAAAACGGAATTTCACGGTTTCGTACGTATGTAAAAGAATTTTCTATACTATTTTCGTTGATATATTCTCATAAATCATATCTGCGCGTTGAGTCGAGCCTTTGAAGGAAATTGCTACCTTCGTTGTCTATAAAGGCCGAGTTGCACGATGAAATACGGTAGCCGAGACACGGCCGAGTTCAAGTTAAAAGGATTTTCAAGAGTAAGTTTCTTGTAAGAACGTTGCACAAGTTGATAGCTTTTATGGAGGAGGATAGATGGAAAGTATTGCGAAAATATCGTCAAGTTATTTTTACATTATTTGATGATTCGTGATATTTTTGCTGTTAAACAGCTAAATTACATTGGATATGTAATAATAATTTGAAGACCATAGAAAACATGATGAGTCAATTTCACATTAAAACTATCTTTTCGTTTGATTTTCAGATTAAGTATGCGTGTTTGTCACTTTGTGGATCTATCACCTATTTTCATTAAGTCTTATCTTCCAACCTATCAGTTTATTCTCATCTTCGAAATTTTATTAAAATATTCGGCCTCAGCTACACAGTGGCATAGAAATCAGAAAATCAAAAGAGAAGAAAGATGTATTCAATGATTCATTCTACCTTAACCGAAGTTCTACTAAACTGTAAATTCTGTAATAGCCCCGAGTTTACATATAAGTTATTGTAGCAGACTCAAATTCGTAGTGAACTGGTTCCAAAACTGCTTGTTTCGTGATTTACTTACAGTCTGGAGAACACAGTCAGCGCGTTTAATAACCGTCAGTGTGATCCTATTATTGCATCCTCTCGTCTATTCCCGATGTCGGGCTTAATTAATGTTATTTCGACTTCGCTATAGCCGTCGTATACTGGAAAGTGGTTCGCGCGGCAAACTCGCTAGCTTCTTTAATTTAATGCATTGTCACGACGGGCCGCGGCCCCGGAATAATAATTCATTATCGAATGACCCGAGAACACTATCCTCGTTATGTGTGATGCCTCCTCGGGGATGCCTCGCTAGGAAGAAACTTTTCATTCCTATTTCTCTAGAGATTGCCGTCACTCTCTTTGTTCGCGCGTGGTCTATTCGTTTACGACTGTTTGCCTTCACCAACACAAAACCAGACAATCCGACGAGTTTACGATAACACGACTGGCTTCGGGGAATCTAGACAATTTTGCCTGATATTTTGGAAATCGATGTTTCCCATTTTCATGTTACCAAGCAATGCGTGTGCGTGGTTTATCATGATGTTGCAAAGATGTACATCCAGTTCTTTAAATTTCATATGATTGTAAAATCTAGAAAGAAGCTATAGCGAGGGAAAAGGTATCAGGTGACGTAAATTAATTGCGAAAATTGCAAACGAAATGTTGTGTTAACGCAACGTCGCCATTTAATGGATTAACAAGAAACAAGGGATGCCCGTAAGCAAAGTGAAGAATGGCTGGAAAAAACGCAGATGGTCGAAAGATCCTGCGTTTATTTAGCATTCACCCTCGCGCTCGTTTATAAAGTTGCATTTCAATTCGCAAAGTGGGAAAGGGAGAACGAGAGAAGGGGGGGCGGAGGAGTAACGTGTGCAAGGAAACCGGTATAAAATATCCGTCAACGTGGCTGGAATAGTGAACAGCGTTCAATCTTATTTCAGTTTATCTCCATAAATCCCCGTTAAAATTGAACGCGGCTGAGATCTGTGCTCGACCGATCGCCGCGAAAATTTCCATCTTGTCGAAATTGACTCCGGAGTATAGGGACGCGAAACGTCGGGAAAGAACCAGAGAAAATCTCAGAGAAGGAGCGGAGTCACGTGGAAAGGGGAAATCGCGAGGAAATATTTCGATGTGAAGGAGAGAAGCCGCGAGGGTCGTTACTCTGGCCGCGTTTATGGACAGCTTCTTGATTATAATTTCAAATCAGCTGCTCCTTCAAAACTTCTCTAGAACAAGATTACTACGTTATCGTGTCTCAGCTTTCGTGAGCCACTATCTCACGAAATTGTGGATGAACATTACGACACTACGCGTTACCCAAGGGACTCGGGGTACCGTTACGGACTCGGTATTTAGGTAAATGAGATTTGTACCGGGATTCGGCGTTAGCTATGCTAGTTGACGGATACAACGCGAATATCTAATACTTGTGAGTAAAATTGTCGAAATGCTTTTAAGTGTTCATTCATAAGCATAGATTGTCAGAAGAGACATGTATTACATGTAGAAATTAATTGGATAACTGATAGTTTCAAGTACACGAGTTAAACAAATTAGTATAGCACTTGATAGTGTTCAGTGTTCTCGCGTCGTTCG
Organism: Bombus bifarius; assembly: GCF_011952205.1. Classification (NCBI taxonomy): domain Eukaryota; kingdom Metazoa; phylum Arthropoda; class Insecta; order Hymenoptera; family Apidae; genus Bombus; species Bombus bifarius. The sequence goes on along the minus strand of NW_022884914.1, from coordinate 6,015,086 downwards.
AGATTCATTCGAAAATCATTATCTCTGTTCACTTAGTTTAATTGTAACTTCTTTGGAACATAATAAACGCATATTATTTTGAAAATATTTATATAATGAAAATTTTGAAATAATATTCTTTTTTAATATACAGACGCTAAGAAACGAACAGGTTCAGCCGTACTTCTTTCTGTATTAGCATTCGTTCCTCTTGACCTGTTTGATTAAGCAGCGAGACAGAAAGGATCTCTTCCTCCTTCTTTATGAACTTATCCTTACTGCAGAAAATAGACAGTATGTTTATGCAATTTCCTTTCCTCGGTGTCTACTTCTTTTGCGAGCACTATGATTCGATTTTTAATATTACTCTTTTACATTATATTTATTATTAAAGCAGGATAACTTTTCTCCTATTTATTTCTTCGTTAAGATATATACGGATAATGCGCTATACACAATCAATTCGGAGTATAGGCTGGCAAATTTTTTAATATTTAAAAATTATGTACTTGTTCGATAATTAGCAAATTATAGTTCATAAAATATTACTACATGAAACCCCCTAAAACTCAGATTTGCAATCTTCATAACGGGTTTTCCCGGTGTTAAGTAGGTGAATAAAGTATATGTCGCCTTCGACAATGTTTTACCGATAATTTTTATTTTTACGAGATAATCGTAGAATTCAGTGTTAAGGAAATAAAAGAAAATATTTCGAAAGAAGTATACGATCTCTTGCTTCTACTCCCAAATGTCCACGAAGACATCTTGCACTTGACCTCCGCTTTCTCAGCCTCGGCCAGGAGAAAAATTGCCCGTTTCAGTTGTTGGAATTTTCCTTTCCACACAGGAAAGTGGAAATTCTTTGCGGCAATCTTACTCGCTATATATCTTCCCTCGAGACAATTAATCTTTCTTTACTGGTAGCGTAGAAAAACGCATTATCTATCCGTAGAAATAGTGCTTCTGCTGTAATTGATATATTTAATCGAATCGGACGGTATTTTATCCCTCGAATTTCGAGTAAAATCGCTAAGCACTTCAGCACATGTACAGCTTTGACATAACATAGAAGTCGTTTATAGGATAATATCGAAAGATTATTGAGCCGCGAATATTTCGTTGATACGACACAATAAAATTGTTCGTATAAATACTAAACTAATAGTAGCGCGAAACGTGTTGCAGAACGATAGGTGCGCTAGACCTGGAAAATTATTTTATCTGCGAGTGCGACGTTCATGACTGATCGAAGGTGTTTAATTTGTGGTGTTCCATCGATTCCACGAACGAATGCACACGTTCCGATTCAATAGCCTTTTAAAATCGGCTCTTTGTCTGGCCTGGCGAATATTTAGGATTGATCGAACCTAAATTATTTTGCGATATTGTATTACGCCGCTTTGTAATATTCTATTATCCTCGCATTCGTATTATTTTTGACATTTCTCTCTTCCATTTATTCCGCGGTTCTCGATGAAAAAGAATCAACAAATTTTCAGCGAATAATAACTACATTTCTAAAAGTTAGACGCATCTCACTATTTCCATATAAGTAATATCTACTAGACGAAAAGATTCGAATGGTAAAATGCACGAATTTGCATTTCGAATAAATCTCAAGATTATTCTATTCATATCTATGAAGTTGAGAATGATTGGAGTTTCGGAAACTCTGAGGTCTGGATTCTCTTCGAGACTTTAAGCTCGAACCACCTAAGCATCTTCCGATTCGAAAATCTCGTTTAACCTTACGACTGGTAAATCGAATCGAAGTTCAATCTTTTAACATTATTACCATTATTTTTCAGATAATCGGTCGCAGACCTTCTCAAGTACGGTAACGACGAACAAAAATGCACTCCTGATAGCTTTATTATTAGAAACAATTCCCTCGGTTGCTCTCGATACTCGCAAACCGGAATCCCGATCTACAAAACTGCTAGGATTTCGTTTCTTTCGATCAGGATCAAAAATAAAGAAGGGTCGGGTGCACAAGATTGCCGTGATTCCATGAATCTAAACGTGGATCACCGCATACGTGGCGATACTTTCGACGAGATAGCCACGAACGAAGGTCAAGATACGTAGGAATAAATCCGCCTGATGTATGGAGTCGATAAGGACGTGATGAGGCGATGAAGTTGGAGCTGGCCAACGCTGCGTGTGATAGCCTCTCGCTCCATTGCATTCTGATCGAGCCAATTCCACCTCAGCAAAAAGTCCTCGGAATATTCCGTTCTCTCTTACCTCTTCGCTATCTTATTAAAAAGCGATCACGGTACTTTTACTATGAACTGCTCGTTACACGGTAAATTAATCTCGCGAGAATTGCTGTTTCGATAGAATCGAGAAGCTTGTTTTAAAAGTGCTTAAATATTTGGTATTTTAATGGAAGTTTATAACCTGTAATTTGTAACTTGTCTAAGTAATATTACGTAGTTGGTAAATTATGGTGCAAGGTTAAAACGCGTTCAATTAGTAACAAAACTAACAAGAAATTACAAAGTTGTTTATTGCATAACGATTATCCAATTGTGATACCTACGATAATTAAAGGAATTCGTTGTAACTCATAGACATCGAGGAACACGAATCATTTCTCGTATCCGTTTAATTTAACTTCCTTATGCCGAGGCCGGTGACAATCTTCAAGCGAGATGGAGAAAGGGGGTAGTTGCATCGAAATTCAACTCTCGAACGTAATCATGGAAGCGTGTAACGTCACGAAGCTTGAATCCCGAAATTACATCGAAGTCGTTGAAAATCTCGAGCTTGGTTGCTCAATTTCATTTATCTTGTATACTCGCACGAATATTAATTTTCCGGGACGAACGTGTCAAATGCTCCGCGAACTGAGCAAAACAGTTAATCTTCCGAGTCACATTTAACACATACCCACATAGGTGTTATTATCGCGTCGAGTCTATTGTCATTTCACGTGTACGAGAACGCATCGAACGCGTTCGAGGATCTCGTAGTTTCTAATTTCCGTTTCGTATTCCGAATATTCGTGTCGATCCGAATTGCAAAGAGTTCGAGGGGTTTGACGTCGATGAATCAGAAGTTGCGAAGAATACCACACGGCCATCGATAATCCTCGAAATCGTTGATCCCTCGGTGCTTTCGATAAATGCCGGCACAAAAATAGGATTGAATCGGGCGATTGCGTAAAAGCGATCGTTAAATCATCTACGTAAGCGAAAACTTGTTCAGATGTAGGAACCTGAGAAGCGTCACGTTGCGTAATCTTGTTCAGACTGGAGATCGATAGACGGTAGTTTAGAGCAAGAAGTTGTATTAGCACAGATAAGATATGGGATAAGATGCGAGATTTATCAACGAAACCTATCAACTGAGTTTCCAACACTTGGATTATGATATCAAGTTCTGTGTCTTGTTTGTGGCTACGTCTCCTAAGAGAGTTGCAAAATGTCCTTTGATGTGTCGTATTACTTTCAGTTCCAATTATTTTTATAGAAAATTTCATCGCGAAGATTACATTAAAATATTAAGGTGGAATGATATTCTAAAAAAATCTATCTTTGCTATCTTCTCGATATTTTATTTAAAAAATAGAGCTAACGATAATGTGTGATAGAACAGGAAATGGTGAAATTGGATTAAAATTATTAACAAAACGTTATTCACATTCTCTTTCGAGTAAATCTTGTGAATCTATCTCACCATTTCTACCTTAAAGTTAAAGCAAATTACATGTACATGATGACAGTAGCTAAGGAAAGTTGTGCCAACATTCTTGCACCACCTCGAGGAATTGGCAAATACCAATGACAAGGAATTGCTGGAAGCTAACAGTTGCCTTTTCATTGACCTGTTTAGAAAATTCGACGACGTGGAAGGTAGGATGTCAGCTTCTGGTTTACTGCTCCGATGCTTCTGTCGTTTCAGCTTCTTGCTCGCAGCTCACTACTTTATTTTTCGAGTTCTTTTTCGATATATTTTCACGACACATTCACGGACGTCACGATTCTAAGCGCTTTATAAGAATTTTTGTGGTCAGCAGTTTCACTTCGACTTGTTTTATCCACAGTTCGAAAAATTTCTAGAGCATTATACAAGATTGAACAAATTTTACCAAGTTGATAATAATTTTACCATAAGAATAGTAATAATAAAATAAATGAAAAATATGGTAGTGAATAAATTAATTGAACTACATAGATATACAAAGATAATAAAAATACTAAAGTAAACTTGCTCTCTACTGATATTAAAAATCTATCGTTATTACAAATCAAACAGATACGAATAATATTATCTTTTAATATACGAAGATCTCTGAAATTTTCAAAAATTTTTATTTCGTTCCAATAAAAGTTCATATTCATTCAGCTTATAATTCTTTAGAGAAATCTGATCGTTTGCACATCCTCTGAAATCCACCGATGACCTACTGAACGACTGTCGATGACGGCGGGATAGATTTGCGATTGCGTGTAAAACACGATATCGCAATTTTAGGAGACATGTACTTGGAATTACAACGAGGATTCGATCGATTTAGGAAGCAGCCGGCACGGCACAGATCCAATATCTTCCGATCCGAACCGCATCATTAGGTTACGTTCGCACGGTAATTAACAATTCCACGTGCAATTTCCCGTTCGCGTCAATCCACTCCACCTGCGTTATTATCGAACCGTGTGTATCGTATCCTGTTTCGTGGCACTTTTCGCAAATCGTCCTAAATTATTGCAACTGTTCGAAAATAATCTTTTGAATTTTTCTATTGAACCTATTTGAACCTTTCCTATTACAATCTTGTATATATAAATGTGCATTTCTTAACAGATGTAATATCGTGTTATATGCAAAATATTGAAAAACTATATTTTATATTCGATAAGATTTACTGAAGAATTGAAGTTAAAATTAAAAAATTGATATTTTTTCCTACAGATAAAATCTGTCGAACCATAATTCACAAATATTGAAATTAGTTTTTATACGACGCAGGTGACGAATTATTTTAATCGGACACAAAATAACGTAATTGAATTCTGAAATCTGTTTTACCGGGCATTCCTCCGACGCGTATTTCGTATCATCGACAAAAACAAAATTATTGCGTTTTCACCGTGGAAACGTGGCACATTGCTTGACTAATTGGTTTGCTTTTCCACTCGTTGTGCATGTTTAAGCGCATGAACGAAAGGCAAACAGGCAAACTGCGGAAACGTTATTTCAACAGCAATAACTCGAACGAGTTTGCCGATCGTTTTTAAACGCCCCGCCATAACCTGGCGCGCGTGGAAGCTCTTCCGATAACCAGAATCGTGGATTATAATTCGAACAAATCGCTTTCGATCTGTTTTTCTTGGAACTCGAAGTTAACTCGCTCGTAAGCGGATTATAAACGCTCTAACGAGCTGCAACTTCCCGGTTCAATTCGAACTTTTCCGACGATAGCGTTGTTCTTTCACTCAGCCAGTTAAACGCATCTGAAAAGGAAACTTCCACGTCCTTTTGCTTCCACGCAATTAAAAAGTTAAATAAAAATCGCGCAGTACAATGAAAGTCTCGTTTCATTCAGATTCTAATCTTTTTCAAACTGATACAAGTAGTACAAACTAGCAAACACTTACACTGATTCACGAAAGTATTTGAACACTTACCATGGAAAGCTTTCATATCTCCATTTACCATTTTATCCGATGGTTAAATGACGAAGGAAAATTCAAGTCACACGTTTCGTTCAAAAATCTTGTTTGTTTCCGATTTAGCGTCCGGGGACGTTTTATTTCGCGTTATTTCAAAAGAAAAAGGGATGTACGAAGTGAAGAATAACAAGATACCTTTGTGGAAATCCAAGCCCGAACGAACGCGAGTCAAACAACAAGAGATCCTCAAAAATGACGAGTACAATCTGATATCGGACGTCTAGGGAGGATAACCGTAGGTATTGATTGACACGTTCGAATCACTGGGAAAGTAGCGTCATTAATCCGCAGCACGATTCCATTTCCTCTCTCCTTCAGGAGCTTTTCCTCGTTTCATCGTCCTGTCCTTTTTCTCCCTCAATCATCCCTTCAACTATCTTCTGTCTCGCCTTCGTTTTACATGAACGTTGCTGACAGAAGCACAGAGCGTTCTTTTTTCTTTCAAGTTATCTCGTTACCGTCTGACACGGCGGTAATCGTACTCCTGCACGTTTGTACGTGTCTATGGGAAGCACTCTTTCGATTTGCGTAGTCTGCGGAGATCGCGATCGACATTTCTATCAACTTTCGCGAAACACCGACGGAATGCGTCTAAAACGAAGAGAAAGCTTCTTTATAGATTTAAACTGATTTAAAGTCGGATAAAGTTTGGTATAGCCCGATGAAAAATTTAAATTAACTGGCGTTTGATAATTTGTGAATATCGTAGTATATTTACATTTCAAGGAATCTTTGTTACTTTTAATTTATTGAATAAGACTCTTATAGTCATATTTTTCCTACTCTTATAGTCATAACTTCGTTCTGTTGACGATCGATTCAACTTTATGAGTTCAATTTTATTACGTCAAAATATAGAAGTGATAAAAGTGTTAAATTAGAAAATATGAAGGGTTTATTTAAGTGTATATACCACGTTAAGCTGTTGGCTTCAGGTACTTACTTCAGACCTCCTCGACTTTTTAATATTTTCTTGTAAACTCTTTTACTGCAGACTCTCGTATTGCTCCCTCTTACGAAAATTCGCCCTCATATTTAACCAGCCCGGGAGAGCTTATTTGAAATCTCGCAAGTGAACATGTTACGTCTAAAATTCCTGTCCTTCGACCATCGTACTCGGACTTCGTTTAAAAATTCTTGTTCTTGCACGAATTAATATCAAAGGAAGACAGTATTTTCCTTCATGCATTCTGTGCATAGAAATTTAATTCACAGGAACTAAGATTTAATCCTAAAGGAACAAAAAAGTTCTGCAAATAAATAATGAAATTGTTAATTAAGCTATAGACGAAGCATTAATTGAATGAAACATCCAATACACTTTGACGTTATACTGCTTCGTCAAAAACAAAATTAAATTTTGCACGATTCGTCGAACGAATTATCGATCGTAGAAGCTATTTGAACGCTGAACGATTAATCACTGAATGCTACGTTAAGCTTAAGATTGAATTAAAGATCTTGAGATCAAACTGAACGTGATTCAAGATCCAAGTACGGCATAGCAATACGCGTTAACGAGAAATCAAAGTTCACGTACTTTACAGTTCGATAGTTAGCAATTGTGATTCTTCGAAACTAATTTAAAGCTATTGCTCAGTTCCCATTTCCCCTAAAGTCTAAGGTATTCTTAGAAGATTGTGAATAGCAGTGAGATCGTGAGAGTGCCAATGAAGATCCTCCGAACGGTTCCCTCGATTTTACTTAAGTGCAACTATGCAATGCTACCTTTCGGAAATTAGAATCCCTGTAATCTCTGTTTGAAATCTTGCACTCCGTGAAAATGTGGTAACGTGAATACTATCGAAGAGAGAAAAGAAATTGTAAGTCTGAAACCTTTTCTTCCTAATTGATTCGAAGCTTTTTCGATCATAAGAATTAAGCTAAAAGGAACTTCGAAACAAAGGTATGCAAATACATGATTCATCTTCTTTCAACTATTCTTATTAATAATTGTTGAAGTGATCACCACTTCTAAGAAAACTCTACATCTGGTCTTTTTAGTTTTCTCAAGCACTGAAGCCATCGACAGCGTATAGACAAAAGACTGGGACGAAGGCAGATCATAAACAGTAGACAGGCGACGTTGGCTTTGGGGTTTTCAGTTATAGGGTAACGCTGCTAGCGTGCGGATCTGGACCAGCTCAAATCATATTCCTACTTGTACTTACACTTCTGTATTAAAATATATTTTCTACCTTACAATTTATCCACGCGTTTGTCTGTTTATACATCTAATAACCTCAACAATAATCGATCATTTCTAATTAATAATTTCTCACCAGAATTAATTACGATATTTTTCTTCTCGAGCAAACAATGGTATCTGATCAAAGGAAATAAAGTCACGCATCTTTCACCCCTTAAATACATAATTCTCTCGAAAGTCGCTATAAAAATTTCATTGTTTACTAAACTTCTCTTACAGTTTCTTACTTAAATACATACACAAATATATCTTCCAAGAAAATAAAAAAAAAATTATGCCGTCGATACACCTATTCTCATAATACTTTAATCTGCACGAAATAGGTTTATCGATGACTTTCACAAAATTGAACGTGCTGGATACAAAGAGGATAAACGGTAACGATCAGGCAATCATAATTACGAAGCAATCGAACCTCGAATATAACAGGCGTAACCGCGATGAGCGTTTTTCTTTTTTTTTTTTTATCTAACTAAATCAGTGTACGGGCGTGCTTCCAGCCGAGGCTTCAATTTACGAAGATTGGAAATACAGCCGGGAGAAACGAAAATCGTGTATCCAAGGGGGTGTGGAAGTAAGAGGAGGTGTAGGGGAGAAAAACGCAATCCGGACGAAAGGCTCGAGCGCTCGCGTCTCGTCCCGATGAGATAGAATCTAAATTGCGTTCCGGTAAAAGGGAAACGGTCCATGTCCTGCATCCAGCGTCGTCGTCATATTTATCTAGCTCCCGCGACGCTGCTCCATACCCGTGGGCTTAGGCAAATTCCGTATATCGGTTTAGGTAGTTGCGGGACGGCGGAGAGACCAACCACCGAGGTAATTGAAACGTAGCCATTCCATATAGCTCTATTTTCCTCGAGCTGCTAACTGTGAACGAGTGGCTTTCACTATATATCGACGCACACGTCAAGTATCGATCGACAAGCAGATTATGGCTTCGCAATTTAGTCAGAATGTAAAATGTTATGTATAATTAATTATTTTATATCAAGGATCAAGGGTTAACGATTAAAATTTTAAGAGCTGCGGTCTTCCTAGAATATGGCTAGGAGGAATTTTAATTGAATTTCGTGGTATCGTGTATTTGTTTCGATTAAGAATTAAAGCTTGATGACAAAAGAAGCGAGAAAAGAAAGAGAAAATACAAAAGTATCGGAGGATAAAAAACGGAAGAATGTAGTTATATTTTTTGATTTACATATATTATAATTAATAATAAATGGTAGGATTTATTTCCGAATTAAAAATTATTAAAGTTCGTGAGACACGAGAAAGCTACGCATTGCAGCTCAATTCTGTACCTTGTTTGTCTATCTTCGAATCAGTGTGTAGTAATCAGACGCAGTAGTATAACTAAATGATTGAATCGACCAATTCCGTCTTACGACTATATCAAAGAAATTTCGTTACCTTTTAACAGAAAGAAATGTTTCTTTCTTTGCTTAGTTGTTATTCAACACAAAACCTAATTATTTATGAATCAAGCAGAATTACTTTCAATTTTTAGAGACCAAAATTCATCAACTTTCGCAATGTATCAATTAGACTACCGTGTTAGTATTCCAGTGCTCTGTTTGTAATACGGTGGCGATTATTGGCCATGACAGGAAGAATTTTCGCGCGAAGAAAGATCAATGGTTACGAGTCGAATTCGGAGCAAAGTTCTAGCGAGAACGGTGTCGACAGGACGTTCATCAGAACAGACGAACACAGGAATTCACGGCATCCTCAGACCAATTCCCAGTTGTTCCGGAGAATGCCGCAAGCCTTCGTGCTATCGCTAAGTTATGACATCTATAATACCAGTTGGTATTTCATTGTAATCATTTATGAAACGGCCATTCCATTCCTTCTTTCGCAATTAGCGCACGAACAGCTTTTTTTCGCGCAAGCTTCCAAGCAGTTGTGAAATCCATTCTCGTGTCTCTATCTCGTGTCTCGTAATAATATCCTCCGTAATTATTATTTTATAAATATTTCATAAGATGTCCGATTATAATTTTTCTGTTATATTTCAAACATTAGTGTAATGAGAATATTAGCTTAATAAACATTTGAAGTTCCATAGTTAGTTACTTTAAAATAGACTCATTCTAATACAATTAAATGTACATAAATCGATGTCCCTGGTATATCGTTAGAAACGAGCGTAATCATAAGTTTACGACTCTGCGAAATTCGAAAACAGCGAATCGCGTTGAGTAGCAAAGATATCTTTTAACATAAATAATCTCCTCATATTTTTTATTTTCCACGATATTAATATACAGTACAAGAATCTCTTTATGAAAAAAAACTCTTTCTTTATGAAGTACAAGAAATTATACGGATCGACTTCATAAATTTATTATCCTGAGTCTATTTCAATAAGGAATATCAGCAATTTTCCAGGTCATTACACCGACTACCTCATCCTGTGCAAAGCTTTTCGCTGTAGCGCATTCCTTTTCCATTGCTTGTAGTTCCATTCAATAGTAGACGTTTTACGATGTCGACGATGCGATGGTACCTAAAAGGAAATATCGATTTCGGGCAGAGCGAACACGAGATCACGGGAGAAGCAAAGCGAGCCGTTACCGTTACGACCGAAAGTAAGGTCATACAGGAAATGCAAATGAAGGCCATGTGCAGCGTGAATGTTTGCCATCTGCGAGGACTAGGAAACTTATTCTATCCATCGTTCTCTGACCATCACTGGTAATAGTGGCCATCTTGCTTCGATTTAACTTGCAATCTACATAAACACAAACACATCCACGACACCGTGTCACAGTCATTTAGAGCACACAAATTGAATCCCTTTCATTTCACGCTTCAACGAAGTGATTTTGCTCACCTACATACGTTTTCTCTTTATCCTTCCATCGTCGATATTTTCATGTTACACTGTGTCACTATAAAACAGTAAAATTTGAAGAGTATTTACATTAAGAATATATCATGCGATTTGAAAGACAGATAAAAAAATGATGATGCGAGTTATATATATAATTTGCTGTTTTGTTTATTGAATTTCTTATAGATTTTAAGCAGAATTAATGATACTTAAAAGAGGTTAAGAATATTAAGAATATTATCTGGAGAATCCGGATGCTGTATGTTGATTAAGATTTTACAGACTCATAAGTTAATTACGTAGTAAATATAAATGTATTCATGAAATTATTTAACCTGACAACTGTATTTTATTATTAAATTGTTATGTACAATCAGAAATATTATTTATCGGAATATGTTGCTTATGTATAAATATGTTTCAATTTGATGGCAATTTAAAGTTCCAAATGAGATCTGGACATTTTATATTAGAAAATGTATTGTATAATATACCTTTATTTTTCTTTTATAATTATGCGACCGTGTCAGGAATGAAATTCTAATTATTAAAAGAATTTTTAATATCTAATGATGATATAAGCGGATATTTCTTTTAAAATATTTTTAAAATATTTATTTATAATATTTATGTATAATATAATACTTTATTTAAAATTAAACAAGAGAAATCTGTGATAAAAATACTGTTTGCTAATTTTATAATAATAAAACAATATGGTTTTCGTGTTTTGGCAACTTATAATTTTGTATATTTTATATCTATCTTCCATCGTCTCTAATTAATTGGCCAATTAAGGCAATTTAGCAAAAGGTTTCGTAAGGTAGTTTTAATGACTGCATTTTCTTTCGTTGACATGAAGATAATTGCCGTGTTCATTATTAGAAAAGACAGAGTAAAGCGGACCGATGAAAAATAAATGAGTGCCATTGTTGCTTTGACGTCCTGTTCGCGAAATGAAAGAGAATAGAGGAGAATTATGCCGTCATTATGCTGCTCTTTAAGTCGTTCCTTCTAACGTTCCATTATCTGATAATGTTGCTGTTGGAAAAAACGTGTAAATCGGGTAGCGGATCTTTTTACAAAGAATAGTTCAATAAAGAATATTTAAATTACAAGATTTATTTTAATAAAATGCTCTAATATGAATATTTTAATACGCAAATGGGAGAGTATGATAAACATTCTTCTTTAAATAAAATTATCTCAAAGATCTTCCACTATCAAGAAGAAATATTTCGTAAGGGACCAGATAATACCAGATTATACGGAATATTTGGTTGTTTTGTTTTGTTTTGAAAGCACGAACGTTTTGTACAAGGAAATATTGATGACCTTGCGTATATACCTTCATCAAAGCTCTATAAATCTCTCGATTATATCTCCTTCGTTTTGCTATTATTGACGCAAACAATTATGAACCTTTGCAATTACGAGCTTATCACTGAAGTACCATTGTGTGAGATTCTCATTTACAAGCATCGTTAGGATGTCAGCAACTTCAAACTCACCACCGACGATTAGTAAAATTCGATCTATCGCCGTAAAATTACATTTTGTAACAAATTACAATATAGTTTCAAAGTAAAGTAATTACAAAATAATGACAAAACGATAAAAAGTAAGATAACGAAGTAACTACAGTAGCTCACAAAAGTATTTGAACAGTCATTGAAAAGTATTCATGAAAGGTCTCTGTCCGAATACTTTCACGATACACTGTACGTGACGCAGCGAAATTCATATCGCGCCAACTTGGAGCAGCCAATTGATTTTGGCCATTAAACCGATCCTCCATCTGGAGTGAAACTTTTTACTCGGAAATCTGCCAGGAAAGAAAATTATAAACGCGACGGACGGTATCTTAGCCAAGTCAATTAAAGTCAAAAAGTTGATTAAAAGAAGCATTGTTTGTTTGTTTCTCTAAATGAACTAGCCGTCTCTTCGTTTACCACGCCGCTTGTCATCACACTGCTCGTCGAAAAATTTAACCAGCTCCTGGCAGATCTTTATTTTCTCTTCCCCTTGATGAAAACACGAAGATTCATACATCTATGAAATCTCGCGTGATCTCGCGTAATCGTTTGTTTGCTAGCGCGATATTGCGAACCGAGTGGGTTGAAATCACGCGGACACGCTCGACGGTTCGCTGAAAAACAAAGATCCAAACGACAACACGGTTGCACCGGTGTAGTGTGAGGCAATGCGCAAGAAGATTTAATACAAATGGCACGATTCAGAAATAGATTAAGAAACGAAAGAAAAGCACTCTGAGTTTTTCATTTTATTTATCTGGAATGTTAAGCCACGATTGAATTTTTTTTATATATTCCACATTGGATTTTTTAATAACAGGCAAAGATGTGAATGAAAAATATCATCATATTAGCAACAAGTAATTTTTAAGATATAATGTACCCAATGAAAGAATTCAATTTTTATTTACTTGAGATTCTACTTGAGAATATAAACCAAACATATTTAACAATGTATGATCAATGTTAGACACTAATTAGTCTGTGTGCAGGCTCCCATGAAGATCTAACACAATGTTAACGAAACTCTATAGAGATACATATTTTAGCTTCATCATCGAGTTTCATATTTCACATCCAACATTCTCTATCTCGAGTTTCAAACGTTTTCATAACTAGCCTCAAGCAACGACCATCACATTCGTATTCCAATACTTTTGATTCAAAAGAAAAAGAAAAAGAAAAGAAGTACAAAGCGTTCTCTGTGCAAACTGAAAATATTTTCGTAACTTGTGCAAAGTGATTACTCCGCGGTTCACTTCTCTATTCCGCCGCAAACCACTTCAAACAGTGTGTTCTCGAAAATTGACTGAGTCGAAAACAAATTTGCAAGAAGATTAGTCCGAGGTCAGCCGCAAGGAAGCTTTGTGACTGATAGAATTCGCGAGAGCGATTTTTACTGAGTCTCTCTATGAACCTGTCTACGGAGCGATAAAAGCTTACTTTCTTCTCTTGCATACGTTTGTACCTGTGTGCAGGCTCGCATTTCCTTTGATGCGAACCCTCATGGCCCTAATCTAAAATATGATGCGGAGGCCAGCTGTGGAGAGTACATTGAACTTGCCAGAAAGGAAGGATATCGTAAAGGCTTCACGGTGTTCACGGTTCGCCAGTACCGAATTTGAATGTTCCTAGCGGAAGTTAATCGTTTATCACGCGAACTGTGAACGATCCGCGGCGCCCTTTGTACCCGGCAAACATTCCAAACATATTTGATTTTGCATCGGGCCACATACCTGCGCTTATCCAATCGATTGTGTTCCCAGGTAGAACGAAGACGATAAAGGGAATAAGTAACTGGGTCAACGTCTCTTTACCGTGAAAAGCTCCTTTGATTAGCGAAGTTGAGCCGCACGCTGGTCATTCGTGGCGCTTGGTTAGCTGATTATGTTGCCAGCATAAACGATGGAAGAAAAACAGATCGTTGAGAAAATGTTGATATTGCGGTGATACTTACCAAGGGTAACTTTGAATGAAAAATACATATGACCAATTATTTTTCTGTATTATGTTAAAGTATTCGAATACTTGTAGATATTTTTTATGAATATATTACGTATATTATACGAAACATTTTGAAATTTCAATAGCGCTGTAATAAGACTGGATTATATTCCGCAGAGATTACGAAAGTATTTAAAGTGTCATTTATCCATGATATTAATAAACCTCAATATTCAGTGAGTTTTAGCAATCGAAACTGATAAATATCAAGAAAGGAACAAAGAGTGTAACGAAATAAAGTCTCGTACGCTTCGTGGCTGGAAAGCCCGCAAAATTGGCAGTGACGAATGGAAAGCATTTCGTGGGAGCGATGTCTCGATTATCGGTAAAGAGAAACCAAATATCGAGCTTCCGGGCTATAAGGTATGAAGGAAGAGTGGCGAAGAATGAGATTCAAATAAGATGTCAACGGTATCGTCGGTTACGGTATCGGTTGATTCAATTTATTCACGAAGGGGTAGCAGAGGACAATATCGACGAAGGGATCGAGAAAGAAACGCGAGAGAGGAGAATTTGATTAAACGGGAACCCATGATGGGACTTTGATAAAGGTTGTTAATTGCATAAGGGTTACTGATTTCATAACGATGTAATTAACAAGGGGTCGAGAGGGGAGATCGTCTGTGGTTTCGTTTCGCAGCCACGTCGAGAACGCTCCACGGTTCTTCGTCCTCTTTCAGCCGATACTTTCGCGATTTTCATTATCCGATGCAACTACAGCGCCGAGTTATCAACTCGAGCGGCAATACTTAATCAAGAGGCTCTCGGCGTGTTTAAATATGCAAACGACCGAGGTGCACGTCGTACCTAGAATAATTGAAAGTATCCGCAACGATCTAACGATACGAGCGGATTTTTCAACGAGCAGATCTCGAAATAAAGTTTTAAAACGCGAGGTCATTAGTTTCAACGAAACTTCTTGGATCTCCTTCTATTAGAACGTCATTAACGGTTTCTTTGGATCGCAAAGAAAATGCAATCAAGACTGTTTTTCAATTATCACATTCTTCTGGTGAATTTGAAATTCTTTCTAGATCTTCTTAACGAAGAAATATTTCTTACTCTTTTTTCAAACTTTTCACTGGGTCGAGTATCGTATTTTTTTTTCTGTCTTCAAAGGAACGCTGTAAATGGAGTTCGGATTTTTTGCTCCATCGTTCCGCGATATTGCCGGAAGATTACATCGCCAACGTCACTCCCGTTATCGTAATTCATCCGAAGACGTATTGAGATTAAAATCGTTCAGGAAAAACAGACCACGTTGATATCTTCCTTTGGATTCATGCTATGGAAAAATGTAAGGTCATGAAAGATGGATGGTTGCGAAAGATAAACACGGCGTAACGAAATATTTTGTTCCCGATATTATCTTTTTCCATTAGGACGTCTCAAAGATAATAGACAATGAAAATATGATCCCACGAGGATTAAAATAGTGTGGATATAAAATTGGAAAATTGAGATTCCTTTTTATTCGTTCGGGTATCACAACTGAATCTAAGATACCAGATTCATTGCAAAGTATAAAAATATAGGAGATATAAAAGACGTTGAACTCGCAACGACGTTCAGTGGGTTATCAAGTAAATATTGAAATAAATTAATTCCATGAAATATTACTAACTCCTTATATTAAAATGGACGGAGCAAGTACCAAATTTTGCAAATAGTTTCTAGGACATCGTGTTTAAAATTAAATTGTAATATCACGCTTTTCTCTCAAAATCGTCCATGTTTTACTGATCCATTTTCTTCAAGTTGACCTAATTCCAGTAAACCATTTCAATGCACACGAAGGATCGTGATATAAAACCATATTACATTTACAATATACCATTCACAAAATGGATAGATACTACACGAATTTAATATGAAAGGCCAATAAATCGATCTTACGATCAGAAGAATATACGAATGTAAAAAGAGGCGCTGAAGTGACGTCCATCAAACATGGTAATGTTCGAAAGAATAGCGCTCTTTGGTGTCGCAATCAGCTTTAAAAGCCGTACACGGCTGGTAGCTTTTAGCGTGACACGGTTGTTGAAAAGTGGGTGCCAGTCCCGCAAGTACAGTTTAATGCACCAAGCGAAATGGACGGAGTCCCAGAGACGAAATTGAACGATCCCATGAAAAACATGATTGCGCGAGATCAGCTGGCATCCTCGCGACATATTTTCGCAATATTCATTAGAGCTTGAGACGACAATTCTAGGAGAAGAGGGGAAGAATTTTTTTGTCATGACTGATGAATTGCAGAAGAAAATGCGCGATGAAGAAATATTGTTCTTCTATATATTTTATTTCTATTAGAAATTCATTAAAATGTTGATTATTAATTTTCTATTATTGTATATATTCCATATATGTAAAAAGAAATATATATAATACTTAAAGACCTTATATTCATTAACAGTACATATTTCAATATATATGGAATATGGAATATATGTAATATATATATTGAAATATGTATTGTTAATGAATATATATTTAAATTTTCTATAAATGCATAAATATCCACAGTCGACTAATGAGCAACAGACTTATTTAACCCCTTAACATAGCCCGTTGTAAGATGATCGGGCCAAATATAATATATAATATAATATATAATACCTTGTTTACGTTTTTGGGTCCAAAATTCTCGAACGTAAATCGTAGGTTAAGGGGTTAACAGTGGTTAAATTTTCGTCGACATCAATAATACCTACGTGGTTGAATCAATACATCAACACAAATTGGAGAACGACAACACCATCGGTCGATCAAAGGAGAGAAACGTTCTTGTAATAATAACAAGCGTAGCGAGACGAGAGCCGTAGTCTAAATTCTGTCGTGCGATAAGAAAGGTGTGTTAACACAAAGCCGCTGCTACAGGAGAAGCCTGGTTCAATCTTTCCAACAAGTAAGCGTTAAATTTATAGTAATATTACATATATTTGACGGTTCTGGGGTTTCTCCCTTGTTGTTTTCTGAAAAAATTAATGAAAATTTCACGCGCAGAAATTTACGCGAATTCACGGAGGGAGGGCATCGAAACCGTCAAAGAATTTAATTTCATCGAAGCACGTGTAATCGTCTTCGATCGGGCGATATTACCGATTCACGCTGAATTCGGTGTTACACGAACGACGCATAGTTTCGGTTATATTTCATCGTTTACGTGCCCTGATGCGCAATACACTGTCTTCGAAACGCGGTATTGTAACGACATCGTTGTGGAAACAATGCCATTGTATTATTACGGAAAGACATTCATTGAATAAATTCGATATCCAAGGTAATAACTTTTACTCGTTACGAATTCTACGCGATGTGTTTCTTAGTAGTTTTCAACATTCCCTCCTATTTTCTATCGAAGACTGTTAGAAACGTATTTTTCACGATTTTAAGCGACGTCAAAAAGTTCATGTTCGAAAATAGAATATTATGTTAAATAATTGATCGTTTTACGTTCATGGAAATGTAAGGATATCGAAATTATTTCAACGTCGGTGATATATTATTGAATAACGTTTATTATATTTATTAAAGATAGAAATAGTTTCGTCATACAACCTATAAATGAACGGTAAAGACAGGAACGGTAGTTTAACTGAACTAAAATTTCTTTCTTTTTAAAAATTGAAGGGGAAAACGAAATGCCAATTTAAAAACTCGATTACACGACTATATCTATATATACCATCCATATTCCTTGTAGAGTACGGAGATGAATGCTGCGAAGTATTGAACGTAATTTATGATGTAAATTTCTGTGTGTAATTTATACCGGGCCGCAGTACTTTCATTACTTTTAAATTCTTAATTGATAAACTGTTTTAAACGTATGGGATGAAATCGGAGTGGGAGAATTATCACGCGTCTTTGATTGAAAATTAAAGAGAAGAGAAGCTGTACGTTCTCTCACCTTCTTTTTTTTTAAATAGCTATTAAAACATATTTATACATCTATATTTTATACATCTATATATATAAAACATATTAAAACATCTATATTTTAATTAGTCTGTGTACAGCAAATTTATTAGCGAAGAACAGAAGTATTCCAATAACCTTTGGGAGATATTACTACTCAATGTCTTGGGGTTCTATCTATGAAACTAATTAACTGAAACGTTGAACACTGTAAAGTAGAGACATAAAGTTTTGCTGTAAGACGTTAAAATTGCTATTTAAAAGTCAATCAAGCAAACCTGCACCAAACAACGTGTCAAGACTACGTCATTTGTTTTTAATTAACCGACATCATACACGCTACAAAGATTGTCACGTTACTAAAGCTAGAAAATTTTCCCAAAGTTCATTTTGTTTAAATTTCGCTCTTTATTCGCCATAGTTTCTCAACTTAGATTTAATTCATCGTAATTATTCAGGAAAAGGATCGATTTACTTACGGCACGAGCTCGTTTATCCTCGCATCGGTATCGATAGAATTGTCACGAATCCCCAAAGAGACCAAACCTCGAATGTTCTACACAAAACGTCTTTCCCTCGGGGATTAACTCGAGTTGCGGCGCCCCTTTAATTCCATGCACGTACGAAAAACCACCCTATCGCGTTATCCGATATACATAGGATACCCTTAAACTCTCGTTCGGCGAAACTTCGGAAATTCCAAGCCGGTGAAATTTCCACCGCATTTTCGGGATTTCAACGGTGTCGGCGGTCGCTGGATGCTTTTCAGTTTGGCCTCCTCTTGCTTTCCACGATTATGTCGCTCCGTGACGTCGCTCACGTATTAGTAACGGATTAAAAGCGAGTTCGTTCGTTGGTTGTTGCTTCACTTCTGATCTCTTATCCAATGACTAAGCTTGGATAACTTTAACCAATAGCGCTGTATAATAATTTGGATATTAACTACCACCACTAAAGTAGGCCTTATGGTTACCGATGCAGCTCGCGTTAATGTATCGTTTAATACTTACGTAACTCGTGATTGGGTATGGGTTTTGGAATTTGTTATAGTTCAGTGGAAGAGGTTGTAAGAACGGGCTCATTTAGATTAACTTGCAGTATGGAAGACCATTTTTTAAGAAACAGCGTGCAGCATTTGTTGTTGTAAAAATTTCATTATATTTTTTCAAGTCACGTACACGTATCGCAGCAGAGAATAAAGTTATAATTATTCTGCTTAATTAATTAGGCTAAAGGGATTATACCTTTAAGAATTTAAAATACCTGAATAAATTTCAAATTCTCCAGATCTTGACTTACACTCGTACGATTTTCAGTCCGTCGTGTGAAATTGCAATCTTTTAAAAATATTTTTACACTTGGAGAATACATTCATGGCAATGAAATGATACTTTTATTTTTCTCATGTTTTGTATCTTTTGTTTGTTACAGGCTGAAATATGGAGCGTGTTCATCGCTATTTTAAGGAAGAGCGTGCGCAACTTACAAGCGTGTACAGACGTAAGCCTCATCGAACACGTGCTGCTTCGTCTGTCCCGCGCTGAAACTGTCGTCGCAGGTAAATCCTTATCAAACGATTCTAATCCTGGTCGCGTCTATAATAGTCCATACGTGCAATTTACACAACAAGCAACGTTCCTCTGTTCGATAGATCTACTGATCGACATGCTTGGAGTGCTGGCCAGTTACAGTATAACGGTGAAGGAGTTAAAACTTTTATTCGGTGCTATGAAAGCTGTAAAAGGGAAATGGGTAAGAAGGTCCAAAAGATATAGAAATACAAATTTTCTTTCGAAAGAGAACTATTCACGTTCAAAGAAACTGACGAAACTTTCCTAAGACTTTTGAGTAGAAGTTTATATCTCGTATGATGTATTGTGTAGAATTTTTATTGTATTCTTGTATGTCACAGCCACGACACTCGGCAAAACTGTTAAACGTTCTTCGTCAGATGCCGCAACGGAACGGACCCGACGTGTTTTTCAGTTTTCCCGGCAGAAAGGGATCGGTAAGTCGATTTTCATCCTTCTCTCAGCCGTTCCTCTCCGGCACCGGATATTCCTGTTACGACCTCGCGGAAGATGCCATTCGATTCTGAACTCTATTAAACTTTCGATAAGAAAATTCGCCTTGTTTCATGGAACTTCCACTCGCGCTTAATCCGTCGAATCAAATGACCTATTGATTCTTCGTCCAGTCGAACTCCATAGACGAACAGCTGGAAAATCATTCGAAATTATGGATGAACCTAAAACTCGATCAAGATTAAACGTATATCTTTTTAAACGTAAAGGATAGAATCCAAGACGTAGTTCGCAATAATTTGAAACAGTTTCCGTACGAGTAAATTTTTCTAAGACTCCTTGAATATTAAGTAGATATATCAGATTTTTTTGGATCTTGACACTTGATTCATCTTGCATTTCAAAAATTTCTTATTTCAATTCCCTTTTCTCTTAAAAAGAAATAAAAGCGTTTGATTTATGTAACACAGAATCACCAATGTACGAGGTGCCAAGTTTTGGAATTATGTTCCACTTCTTAAAGCTATAAGAATTATTCCTTTCAAAATTAAACAAAGCTTTTTTCAAGCTTGCACATTGAAGAGAATACTTGAACAAATTTCTCTAGTATTAGAATAAATGTTATTTTAGCATCGACATAGCAATCCATTTCATGATCGAACAAAAAGACGAATGTAGAGCAAGAACATAAAACTCTCTGTGAAAATCCATCGGAACAGATGTCGTCCGGTGCAGACGTTGGTAGCTATTCAATGAGTTTTAGAGACAGAAACTTTCGATATGACAGAAAATGTTAAGGAAAAGAAGTTTCTTAT
This sequence comes from Bombus bifarius, assembly GCF_011952205.1. NCBI lineage: Eukaryota > Metazoa > Arthropoda > Insecta > Hymenoptera > Apidae > Bombus > Bombus bifarius. The sequence goes on along the minus strand of NW_022884914.1, from coordinate 5,994,082 downwards.
TCGGGGGAACTGTTTCGAGCGTTTCCTTTAATATATAACTTTGAAAGAGTACAAGTCAAAGGGGAAGCGTCTACTACGAAGTTTGAATAAAGTTTTTATGCAGTGAGTACATACTTAAGACAGAAATTTTAATTCATCGAGTAAAAATTCAAAATTTAGCTCATTTTAAACGAGCATTTCGTATATCTTCATGAAGATCGTAAGCTGTAAGTCATTTATTAAAAATTATATAAATATGAGGAAGAAAATGAATATTCGTTAAAAATACACACAACATATTGCCAAAGTTTGGCAGCTTATTTTCCAAATACACCTATACCTAAACCTGATTATCGTGAATATATTATATATATATTATAATATAATATATATTATAATAATTATTATATTGAAGAATTGCACCATATTGGAAAACTGCACGATCCATCCATGAAATACCTAATTTCATTAACATAACATCCTCTTCAGACAAGATCACATCAATTATTAAGTAGTTTTTGACGTCTTTCTATGTCAGAAAACCAGGAGGTATAAATAAATAGCTAGAACCAGTATAAATGGTAAATGAAGTACCTATCTATAATATAATACAATAAAATTCTAATTCTACTCGAGCTTATTTAATTATTTCTGCAACATTGTCAGGCGATCGTCCTTCCGCCGCTCGCGAAATGGCCACACGAGAATGGATTCACGTTTACCACGTGGTTCCGTCTGGATCCTATCAACTCCGTTAATATCGAACGAGAAAAGCCGTACCTCTATTGGTAAGTGCTCTTACATCAAGCCCTCTTGCGGGAACACTCTCTCGAATCGAAGTGGCCTGGCTAGTACTGGCTACCTTAAAGAATCGTTTACGTTGCCGTCTTTCACGAACGAGAGAAAGAGAAATACACGGAACTTGGAATAAAACAGAGGAAATTGGGGCCAGGGGAAAAACGTGCCGATCAAATTCCTTCATGTTCGACCGTTCGAATTTGATTAAACGCAGCTCCGTTTGAGTTAGCGCGAAAAAAGGATTCCTATTCGAACGTTGCATCGTGCAACAATTTGATCGCATTCCGTCACGCGGAAACAATTCGATTTCCATACAATCGACAACTGTTGTTTCCGTTTACAAAGTACATCGTTATTCGGAAGAATAGGAATAAAATACAGAGGATCGAAACCGTGTAGAGCAGAAAGATCGTTGATGAATTTTTATTGACATTCCAGATATTTCTAGTCGGCACCATTTACGTTCACAAAGCTTGTACGTTCCTTTGTTCGCAGTTTTAAAACTAGCAAGGGAGTAGGGTACTCCGCGCATTTCGTAGGGAACTGCTTGGTCCTCACATCTATGAAAGTGAAGGGCAAGGGCTTCCAACATTGTGTCAAATATGAATTCCAACCACGTAAGGTAGGCCACATTTCTATGTTAATTCTGTGGAAATTTATTTAACATATTCGGTGTTAAGATCAAAGTACGATGTAACTCGAAATTTACATTAGAACATTTAATTCTTTCATTCCCAAATTATTTAGATATTACAAACATTTGTGTGTAACTTTCTTACTCGTCGTATGTTTCTATTGATCATATGATCGGTAAAATTTATATGAACATTGTGATAAAAACATTATGGAAACATGGGCAAGGAATATTTTAAGTAGAATAAGATATGTCTGAAGATAGAAGCATAGTATTTCATAATTCTAAATGTGTATCGTGCACTTATCATGGGAATGAAAGTGTTAATCGTATAAAACTTCACCACTTTTTGTAACATTTCTTCCGTATGTGTTGTCAGAATATTTAATAAAAATTGCTCCTGTTAAATCTCTTTACAAAACGTTCAACTCAAGGACAGTTTATTCGAAACATTTTCAAGAGAACCAATAACGTTTACTTTCACAGTGGTACATGATCGCCGTAGTGTACATATATAATAGGTGGACGAAGAGTGAAATTAAATGTTTGGTCAATGGTCAATTGGCTTCGAGTACCGAAATGGCGTGGTTCGTTTCGACAAACGACGTAAGTAAATTTACGTATTGAATATAATTTCGCCTATTAATTTTACGTGTTTGCCGACCGCAATTAAAACTGGTCGTTGCTCGAAACGCATTGAAATTGTGGTCTCTGGCTATGAAATGTTGATCGAAAATGAAAGGAGCTATATAGCACGTTCTTCTTTGCAGCCGTTTGACAAATGTTACATCGGAGCTACACCGGAACTGGATGAAGAGCGCGTGTTTTGCGGACAAATGAGCGCGATTTATCTGTTCAGCGAAGCTCTGACGACGCATCAGATATGCGCTATGCATAGACTGGGGCCTGGATATAAGGTACATTGAGTTTAGAAACATAAAACTTTGCATAGATAACAGGCTTGAAAAAAATTCTTCCATTAAACTTTCCTTCTTCGTTCGTAATTATGGATACATGTTCTAGCTAAATATGAATTTCTTTTAAATAGAATTTGCGCTCTAGTAATTCAAAATATAGAGAATTAACATAAAAGCAGATTATAATTGTGAAAGAAATTCCTTTCACGTATTTTTTCATGAAGATCTTTAATTTTCTCTGATACTTTCTCCGTGTTCTTCACAAAGGCATCTGGAACTCGGATTTATGTAGATTCATTAGATATTCAACATTCCGTGTTCCCATTCCCGTTCTGTTCACAGAGTCAGTTTCGTTTTGACAACGAGTGTTACCTGAATCTGCCTGACAATCACAAAAGGGTGAGTGATGAGCCGGAGCTCACGAGCATGGTGGACCAAAGTATGCAAACTGTAAGCATTTTTATTTTCTTTTTCTCCCGTTTACATTTGATTTGCACATTGTTTAATCACTCTGTTACTGCGTTCGAGTTTCGTCAGAGGTAATTACCCCGATTATCGACCATCACTACGAATATCTTTTCCCCAGAACGTCACGTTCCGTTGGACGTTACTGCGATTCATAACGTTTGTATCTATCCATTGCATAATTTGCTTCTATTTGTGGATTTTTCTCTTTTTCGTTTATTACACACACGACTCGTTACTCATACGAGCCACAATTTTCTGTTTTGCCTGATGCTTTCTTACGATGTAGGCCTATAGCAAGACCCTGATTAATTTATAGCCTATTAAACAGTTAAGTTTTTTCATAAATCTGTCTGTTTAATCATTTTGCTGTGATGTGTGTATTTTCGTAGTAAAAGATTTTTCATAGGTTGTACGGACGAACATATACTAAGTTATACCTGTCATACTTTAGTTAGTGTTTCTTTAGTAGGCTGCGGATGTTTATTCATTTATGAGAATTCTAAATATGCAAATATATGTAAAATATCCGAAAGTAAAAGTTAAGGAACAAATCACTGTTTAGGATCAGAATATGAATTTGTATAAAAATCTGCAGTCTAGTTATTAGCAATGGACACTGCGACTAATGGATATCCTGAGTTTGGAAATTGTTTTAAGTCCGTAAGCGTCCCTCTGAAGATTTAACACAGCCTGTCTGACCTAAAATCACGTACAGTTCGGTTTATGATGTGTGGCACGTTTGTCCATTTAACATGTAGATATTAATTTAAATAGTTATGAAAATTTACTTTGAAAGTCTACTTTTCTACTTTTTAATTTCCAATATTAATCTATAATTGAAAATGACAAATTTCCACAGGTAATTATATTCATTTCTGTTTGGTAGGCTTTCAAAGATAAATTGTGACTTGTTGTAGTGGAATGATTTTACGACATGCAATTAGAAAGACACATCGACGGTATTAACAACGCTATTTTATAGGTGCTTTACGATGGTAAGCTGTCGAATGCGATTGTGTTCATGTACAACCCGGTAGCAACGGATTCTCAACTATGCTTGCAAAGCGCACCGAAAGGCAACGTCTCCTATTTTGTACATACACCACACGCCCTTATGCTGCAGGTATGATATCGAACACGCTATACTTGTAATTAAATAAAAAAAAAAGAAAAAGATAGGACGCTCGGAAAATGTCATTCATCTAGCAGTCTTTTTTTTTACAAATTTTCATGTAAAAGCATTTTTCGCTGTAAGGCACGACGTTTTTCATATCGTAAACGAATGACACAAAAATTGAATTTTTCCCTATTAAAATGTTTTTAATCTTTTATGTTATTTTATAGTTTAATAGTTTGAAATATTGAAAAGAAAATAACTTCTAGTTAGTAGTTTCTAGTAGAAAGAAAATAGTTTGAAATATTGAAAAAGGAAATAACCCTAGTTTCAAACATTCAACCTGGATACCAATACAAAAAAAATACTTTATAATTCATAAAAAATAAAAATTCCAGTGATTTACACTCGAATGCAGGCTGTCTCTTTGATACAAAAATTTAAAAGTGTTGCTTTTCTGAGCGTCCCAATTTTTTTGGTCCTTTTTTATTTTGCAACCGAATGTAGAACATCGAACTTGGAAAACATGCGAACATTTTACTGTCTATTTGTAGGATGTTAAAGCTGTCATCACGCATTCCATTCATAGCACGTTAAACTCGATTGGCGGCATTCAAGTGTTGTTCCCTTTGTTCTCGCAACTAGATATGCCTTACGATTGCATAGCGCCCAACGATGTTAAACGAGACCCAACGTTATGGTAAATATCTACCAAAACTCTTCACATCGAAATTTTCGATGGAACAAGTATTCGGCTTGTATCATAGCCGAATCATGTTTCTCGATCATATAACACGACAACTTGAATTTTAGTTCGAAACTGTTGGGGTTTATTTGCGATTTGGTGGAGAGTTCACAAACCGTTCAACAACACATGGTACAAAACCGTGGCTTTCTAGTGATCAGCTATATGCTGCAGAGAGCGAGCAGAGACCATCTAACTACGGAAGTTCTCGCGTCCTTTTTGGAGCTCACGAAACATCTGGTTACCTGTCTCAGCGCTAACAGCGACTTGTTATTGAAACAGGTATCGATTTAGTCATTAGTTTAGTACTCGTACGAATTAGAATTAAATTAACGTTAAGAGTAATTAGCGATAAGTTGGATGAGAGGTAGAGATCATTGAAGGTAGAATGGAACTTTCGATGGAAATCGGAGTTCAGTTGGGTCCAAGTAGATTTACGGAAGTAAGAATGGGCAAGCTTAGTTTGCACGAAAGTAATAAAATACATATAACGTATATCGTAAATGTATTTGTACTAGGCGAATACACATCGTTTATCAAAATTAGCTAAAATAATTCATCTTTGCATACATTTATAATTTATTCGATAATTTTAGAATAATATTTTCTAATTTGATCTATTGAAGATACAATTTTGTGTAATGAATCATTCATGAAATCTATTTTTTTCATCCTTTTTCACATAATTATTCAGTTTTACCCATATTTTATAGGACGAATTATTTTAGCTAACATATCTTAAGAATTCAACATAAATTTTAACTCAATTAAATTGAATTAAAGCATACTACCAACTCTACTACGAGACATATGGTTACTCTCATAATTAGAAAATCACATTGTGTTATTAGGGTTTGTATCTAAATGTAATAGCGTAGGTACATTTAAGCTCCCTAGTAAGTTCATCATTGAAACAGTCTAGCGATTTCTCCCATAAAAATTTCGTATGTTATGATACATTTACGTAACTATTCCTCGTTCTCCATTCTCCTCTTTTTGTTTTACCCACGATACAGTATACAATAGCATGAACGAAAGAACTATCAAACGCAGTTCTAGCGTATTATAATTTACTCTCTCTCTCTCTGCCTACTCCATATATAATATCTGTTGCAATAGCTTGTACGATAAAAACTGCTCGTAGATGCTCTGTATGTTATATGCTATTTATAACGTATGTGTACATATTTTCGTTCATTCGGGTTTGATCCGTTCACACACAATGCATTACGATTTCAAGCATGTACTATTTATACTTTTTCTCATGGAAACGACATTATGCTACCCGAATCTTTGGATCGCATGCAATCTACCGACTTTTAGGCTTCCTGATTTCATAATATGGCTACGCAAGACTATATATTTTTGTTCACACTAAATATTTGCTTCCATACGAGAATCTATCTACTTCTATTGTTTTTTGCAACGCTGAAGAATATTATTATTCTCTATTTGCTGTCTGACCGATCTGTCTAAGTTTCTATTTCGAAACGGTGCTACATGAGAGCGTACTTACTGACAATTTTGACTTTTCGTTCGAATCTACAATACTTCGCTTCATATTCTTCTATCGAGGATGCCTATCGCCTTCAGGAAAGCTGTTTCATTATTTTCTTTCTATACGCAAAGTTCAAATATTGGGACATCCTTTTCTCGCGGTGAACAGCTAAATCATGAAAGAAAGGAAGACTTCTATCTCAATATTTGCTTATAAAAGTATATTTATATGGTCTGAAATATCAAAAATTAATATTAAAATTTATAATTCATATACGTCCTGTGGAATATTGATTGGTTCTGTGATTTTTATGTAATTTTTCAATTTGTCTCAATATTGCCTTCAGAGCTACCAAATTCTCAATATTGATTTTTCGATGCATGAATGTTTGACATGAATTGTCATCTCTATTCTCCTCAATCTACTTTTCTTTTTAATAATGTGTCGCAAACTCTGTACGATGAATTTATCGGCACTCTCAGTTTCTTTCTTATTTTCAAATTTCCCTCCTATGTATTTTCCATTCTACGGTATACATATATACCCTGCTGCACAGTTCTAAATGTTAAGTTCCTATTTTAAATTCACCATAACGAGACTGTATGCTCGATATAACGAGCAAAATATTATTATCCGCTGGTACGATTATTTAATTTCCATCCGTATCCATGAAACTGGAGAAATGTATCTAAGAAGCAAGAACAAAAAGACCACGTAAACAAATAAGGAATACATAAAAGTCGGCTAGATTGGTGTGTCCGAAGAACAGGCAGATCCATGGTGATGTAGTTGTTTTACTTTTCATTCCTAACATGGCAGCTATTGGACCACGTACTTTTTAATGCCGCTCTGTGGATTTATACACCGGCGCCGGTGCAAACGCGGCTCTATTCGTACTTGGCCACAGAGTTCCTCAGTGACACCCAAATATATTCAAATGTAAGGAGAGTCTCCACAGTATTACAAACAGTGCACACGCTTAAGTACTATTACTGGGTTGCCAATCCGCGAGCGAAGAGTGGAATCACACCCAAAGGACTTGGTGAGTAATTTTGAATACATGGAAATATGTATTTCCATAGGGTTCGATAGGTTATGGCGGATTTATGACGTTTTCGATTCATTGCAGATGGGCCGCGACCTCAACAGAAGGATATTTTGACAATACGTTCTTATATTTTGTTATTTCTGAAACAACTTATTATGATCGGGAATGGAGTAAAGGATGACGAGTTGCAGAGTATTCTGAATTATCTGACGACAATACACGAGGTATAATGCTCGTAATTGATTGTGTAAAAATGCTTTTGATGACATAAAGTTTAACCTTAACCTTTGATGAAGGATAAGAATAGAAAAATAAAAAGAATTAATTTTGACTTGTCTTTGTTTCTGTATGTCTTACTTACGTTTGTTTCTCGTATTGTTTCGAATGTTGAAATAAAGAGTATTAAAGTTTGAAAAAATAAGCTTTTTGTTTCAAATATTATAATAATAAGAGTAAGTTTGTTGATCCCGCCAATAATATAAAAATTTATATCTTTTCACAGGACGAAAATCTACACGATGTTTTGCAAATGCTTATATCATTAATGTCGGAGCACCCATCGTCGATGGTTCCAGCTTTCGATGCGAAGCAAGGCGTCAGAACGATTTTTAAGTTATTAGCGGCGGAAAGCCAATTAATACGTTTACAAGCTTTGAAGTTATTGGGATTCTTCTTAAGCCGCAGTACACACAAGTAAACAAATTCAATAAATTAATTAAAAAAAAGCAAAGTATTTATTTGATAGCTATTAAGATTCATTTTTTGAATTCCAGACGAAAATATGATGTTATGAGCCCTCATAACTTGTACACATTATTGGCCGAAAGATTACTATTGAACGAGGAGACATTGTCACTACCCACCTATAATGTTTTATACGAGGTACTATTTTCAGTAAAAATTTAACTAATCAATTACTATTCTAATTTATACAATATCCTTTCAGATTATGACAGAGCACATTAGCCAACAGATCCTTTATGCCAGACACCCTGAACCAGAGTCCCATTATCGTTTAGAAAATCCAAGTAAATCATCAAATCAGTTAATTTAAAATGATAGGATTATAAATCTATATAAAAGCATATCTCATGATATTAACAATTACATACATAATTGCAGTGATTCTAAAGGTAGTAGCGACGTTAATTCGACAATCAAAGCAAACGGAGCAACTGTTGGAAGTGAAGAAGCTGTTCCTCTCGGATATGACATTGCTGTGCAACAACAATCGAGAAAATCGTCGAACTGTTCTACAGATGTCTGTATGGCAGGAGTGGCTAATAGCCATGGCCTACATTCATCCGAAGAACACGGAAGAGCAAAAGATCTCGGATATGGTGTACTCGTTGTTTCGTATGCTTCTGCATCATGCTATAAAACACGAGTACGGTGGATGGCGAGTGTGGGTAGACACTCTGGCCATCGTGCACTCCAAGGTAAATATTCTAACATTGTGGACAAAATTAAAGACAATTCCTACGGTAAGATTAACGTTGCACTGTTCCAGGTATCCTATGAGGAATTCAAGCTTCAGTTCGCTCAGATGTACGAACATTACGAGAGGCAACGATCAGATAACATTACGGATCCCGAGTTAAGACAGCAAAGGCCAATCAGCACTATCTCCGGTTGGGATCAACAACATTCAGGGAATAATGGATATAGCAAACCATCACCCTGGGGCAATCAACAGAACCACGAAGTGCAACATGTAGAAAGGAATTACAAGGTTGGATATCAAGTTTTTTTAGGATTAAGCTATTTATGGGGCTTACTATGTTAGTTAAACTCGTGTTTGAAGATTCTGCGGTTTAAGAAATGGAAAAAGGGAATAGATATTTACATGGCCGAGAAAGTAGGAATATTTCATCCTACTATTTTCTGTAGATGAGGAACAAATATAAAATACCTTCTTGAAATAAATGATATATAAGCACTAGAACATCAATTGTACTATGTCATGATAACTAACTCCATCTCCAGGAGTTCGATGCAACCGAGAGCAACGACCGTTTGGAAGAGTCCTGCAGCTGCGACTTGAACTCGATAGACAATACTGAAAGCGATGGCAGTCCAGCGATCATCAAATCGCACAGCGAAACCCTGGACACTGCTCAGTCGAGCGAAGCGATATCCCTGGACTCCAGACTGAGTGACAAACCAGAAACACCGACAACAGCGCGTGAACTTCATACGGACACGCCGACAATTCTCGAAGAAGGAAACAGCGATGCTGTCTCTATTCCAACGACTCAGGAGACCAGCGAAGCGATATCAATAGAGAGCTCCAGTGATTTCTATAGCGAGGTTCATAAGATCGAAGGTTCCAGCCCGGATTCCTTGGCGGTGCAGGAAGTCCTGAAGAAGGACGACGATCCTTCAGAACAGAAATCACAGGAGGAAATCGTCTCTCAATTATCTCCCGTTGAAAAGATGGAGGAAAGTGTACAAACTAAACAGGAAGACATTGAACAGATGGAAGAAACAGCATCGGTATCTCAAGACAATACAGATGCGTCCGGTACTGGTGTTTCTAGCGTACAGAAGTCGCAAGATGATGAAACTGAACCTGAAGGTGAGGTTGAAGCTGAAGCTGAAGCAGAAGCCGAGGCGGAGACCGAAGTTGAAGCTGAGGTTAAAGCTGAAACCGAAGTCGAAGCTAAGGTAGAAGCTGAGGTTGATGCTGAAACCGACGTTGAAGCTCCTACAAAACAAGTTGATGAAACGTGTAAAGAAAAATCAAACGTGGAAGATAAAGTCACTCCCAGTGATGAGATTTCTTCTGACGCGGCAGAGGCTTCCGAAAAAATGGAACAGACTAGCAAACAGATAGTAGAGGAAGATTCCACAGACGTTGTTGTTTCAACGGAACAGATTGATTCGGAATCAGTGCTACCTATTTCCTCCAGCGAGACATCAGAGCCATTGACCATCAAAGACATCGAGAAGCTGCAATTGGAGAATGATCGAGAAGTGATCGACAGCGATACCTCAGAAGCGTATTTAACACCGACGGAGAACCAAGACAATTTGGGTGATATAAAGTCGAAGGAGACGGATAAAATTGACGATAATGTTAACGAGGACATTGAACTCACGGAAAAGACAAGCGTCGACATTGAGAATAGCGTTGAAAACGATACCGAGGAAACCGTGAAAGATTCCAATTGCTCAACTAGCGTAATAGAAAATATCGAGACCGGTAAGACGAAGGTAGATGTAGAAGACAAGAAAGTGGAAACAGTAGTGACTAGTGAGTTAAGTAGTGAGAAATGCGCCGTGAACTCTGTAACAGAGGACAAAAGTGCTGTTATTAATGATAACGAGGAGAAGGTAACTGAAAAACATTCAAGGGTGCCGTCCACTATTTCTACTAACGTAAGTGATAATCAGTCAGACATTCCGGTGAGAACTGAAACCGAGGTAGAAGTAACAGATAGTGTTTGTAGTAATAGCGATATTCAAAGTTCTGTAGATAATGTGACGCAAGTGCCAAATCCTAAACAGCAAATTCCAACAATATCTACGGTCTGTGATGCAAATAAAAATATGCCCGACGGTGTGCCTCAAATCGTTAGTTCTACAGTGGTTGCGAGGGATAATTCGTTATTGAATGATTTAACTCCGGATCACGTAGATGCTCATCGCAGATCCAGCTTACCAGCTGTATCCACCGAGACAACCACCGATGATAATCTAAACAGTAACGAACCTCCTTCTTTACCCGTACCCTTGCGTAAAACATCGTCGCCACAGAAACGACCAAGGAGTGCCTCAACGTCCACGCAAGTGGATCCCAATCATTTCGGTGAGAATTTCCATAACATGTTTATTCTTTGCCTTCTGTTACCTAATTATTAGATCGTGGATGTTTATGAAAATTTATATTTTTGTGAATACAATTAATTATTTTCGATATTGTAGACCTTTGAGTTTCCATAAATACATAAACATTCGCAGTTTACTAATTATTTAATCTATTATATATCGTGTATTCAGCACATTATACAAAACTGTTGATATTTATTATAGAATCAAAACGATCGAAGCAAGGTAATCCTTCTACAAGACCAATGTTTAGTCCAGGCCCGACTCGTCCTCCTTTCAGAATACCAGAATTCAAATGGTCTTATATACATCAGAGATTACTCTCGGATGTCCTCTTCTCGTTAGAGACAGACATTCAAGTCTGGAGAAGGTACATAAATATCTAATTCTACCATGTACTATTAGTTGCAGCAATATTTCATTCACGTTTTTTTTAAAAAAACACGTCACACGTTCATTAGTATGAAATCTTTCGAATCAAGGATTAATTAATTTATTTTATTTCTCTATAGATTTACATCTTTTATCAAAAAATGCAAATAACTGCATGTTTACAATTTTAAAAAAATTTTAAAGACGAACGAATTTATTACTCGACTCAATATAATAATAAACTTGCGATACAATTTATTGCTAAATTCAATATTCCACTGTGTTCCAGTCATTCGACGAAGTCAGTGTTGGACTTTGTAAACAGCAGCGAGAACGCAATATTTGTTGTTAATACTGTTCACCTAATTTCGCAACTAGCTGACAATCTTATAATTGCCTGCGGAGGATTGTTACCGCTTCTAGCATCGGCGACCTCACCAAATGTATGTATAAACATTTTTCCATATTTTTCCCTGATTTCACATAGAAGAGCATATCCCAGGTGGAAAGTTCATTTTTCACGGATTCCTTTTTTTAATTGGTGCTTGGATATATTCATAGAGCGAATTGGATGTAATTGAACCAACTCAGGGGATGCCAATTGAGGTAGCGGTTTCTTTTCTACAAAGACTAGTCAACATGGCTGATGTACTTATCTTCGCCAGCTCTTTAAATTTCGGTGAACTGGAGGCTGAGAAGAATATGTCTAGTGGCGGTATTCTAAGGCAGTGTTTAAGACTGGTTTGTATTTATCGTCCACGTAGTATTTTTCGTTTCTCAAACAGATACATCACTATTATACCACACCGTGTAATTCGAATTTCATGAAAAGCTCGTTTTCTGTGACATTTATATATAGTTGAAGAAATTAATTCTTTCTGTGAATATCGTAGAATGTCGATAGAACAAACAAATGGAGTGAGATTATTGAAAAAGACCATATTAAGTGTTTTCGATCCATATTTCTTAGATTCGCTGTTATCAGTGCGCATCCTGATAAACGAAATTCCTTACATACATTATTATATACACAAACACTAATCGATGAACTTCGTCTTTTGGCATTTTAATATATTTCCCCTGAGAGTAAAAATTAAGGTTTCTACACGACTTTTATTATTGATTTTCAATGTATCTCCTCTCATATGAAAGACGAAGTTAATTAAAATTCTATTATAATAGAATTATCATATAGATTGTGCTTCGCATTAATTTTTTTTATCTGTATATACATATTGGTGTTTCATAGTGTCATAACATATAAACTACCTATATAAAAATTTACGTATAAAATTATCACATGTTTCGATCCAAAATCAAAAATATAATTATCTGTTGTAATATACATATTATAATTCTCTTGAATGTTGATATCTGAAAATAATAAGGAATCATATACTTCGCGTAAAGAAAATTGAAAGCCACACTCACTTTAACACTATCGTAGTCTATATTTTTTATCAATAGAAATAGTTCTTATATCAGCAGTGTTTTAAATAGCCATAATATTTTTAGTTCTCCGTAAATGTATAACATAGAACTTCAACATGTATGTGTACACTATATGTTTTTGTTATATTCATCTGATGAAATGCTTCTATAGGTCTGTACATGTGCCGTTAGAAACTGCTTAGAGTGTAAAGAACGTGGCAGATCGTACAGCATGTTAGGTCGACAGATTGGTTCTAGTAATAAATCACAGCACATACAGTCTCTTATACGTGGAGCTCAAACATCACCCAAGGTATGTTTCATCTGATCGAACTTAATTTATCTAGAGAAATGTGTTATTGTCATCGATATTGACAAGTTACATATCATGTACTTATTCGAAGCCGTATCGTATAGAGAATAGCATTCACAGTGATCCGTTAACATCGGTTACCAACGGTCAAGTAAAGTATCGTCTCTATTTTTGTAGAACATAGTGGATAATCTGGCACATCAATTAAGTCCTGTAAAAGATCCAGAGAAATTACTGCAAGATATGGACGTGAATCGCTTAAGAGCTGTGATATACAGAGATGTTGTAAGTATTTAGAATATTTCGCGTGTCATTCATTCTGCTACACTCTTTGTATTATTTCCCATCGAATTATATTTTTTGTCGTTAAAAAATTGTTTAGATTTAAGAACATAGTTGTTCCTCATTTCAATTATATGTCGAAAATTTTCTTAAAACATTAAATTTTTTCTGGCTGTATTCAGACATAAAAAATTCGATGACTTCAACAGGGTTAATAATAAGAATAGTAATATGTAGATATTACTAATAAGAAGCACGTTTTCCTTTCTTTATTTCAGGAGGAAACCAAGCAGGCCCAGTTTCTGTCCCTCGCTATAGTTTACTTCATCTCTGTACTAATGGTATCAAAGTACCGTGATATATTGGAACCACCAATATCACAGCGGCCACCAAGTCCAGTTCAAACAATACAGACTAATGGTGCTAGTTTAAGACCAGGTAGCCCTTCAGGTAAAGTATACACTATTATCTTATTAAACAATCTGTTTACACTAAAATTATACAAGATTTGGAGAAACTTAATTGATAAACGTAAACACATGATGCCTAGTAAAAGAGAAATAAACAATTCTTTAATATTACTTTATCCAGGAGCATTGTTTTCATTGTAGGATTTATTCTATTTAAGCGTTGAAATGCTTAATGCTACATGTAACTAAATTACGCAAAAAATGATCTAATTACAATTTATGGAGGTGACTATAGATCTTGCTATTTGTAGGAACTTTGTACGGATTTTAGAAAAAACGTTAGTAAAGAACATGAAAATCTTTGAAATTAATGTTGACATTAATATATGCGTGTTCTATTTCGAATACGTATGTGTTGCCTCTAACAAATTTTACATAAGAAATACTAATTGTTTGTTTAAAAAAGATTAATAGTAATAGTATCAAATTATTACTTCAAAACTCTTACATGTCAGATATATATTATCATATTTTCTGATTATTATATTAAATAAGAAAACTTATTTTTTCTACATTTTAAATGTGACATAACATTATGGCATGATTGTTATTGTTAACAACTAAATGAGCATATTTCCCATGATATTCATATTTCGAAAAGAACTATATTTTTTCGAATTTAAATGTAATTTTAATTCAACAAATATAGGATACAAAGAGATACATAAGAAATTATCACTACGATAAAAATAAAATTAAAAAAAATCAAAGTAATTGGACAATTGAAAAGTGAAATAATAGATCATTTTGTGAATAACACGAATATATATGCAAATACGTAGATGCTGTGGAACACTATGCACTTTAATTGTGTAGCAGCAAATCGAACAGCACATTACACTGAATAGAGCGCATGTCGAATTGCACTGTATGAATTATTTTTCTATGTATCTGACAGTGAGAGTTTTGATGTTTGTCGAATGCATTAGCACTCTTTCTGTTCGGTTTAGATATATATATTATTTAAATGTCGCTATTATTTTATATTATAAAACAAACAATTTATTTGTGTAAAACAAACTCAAAAGATGTTGACCATAAATGATAATGAAACAAGGTAACATACATCAACTACGTCTGTTGAATGTTTCTTTAGAAATAATTGGATGTTTGACGACATATATCATTTAAATGTTCTATTTCGATAATATATGTTATATTTGAACTATGCGATGCTCCTAAAGTTAGTATCTTACACTTTCTTATATAATTCAGTAATTTAATTGTTCTTTAAAAAAACTGCAGAGTTTCACATTGTATTCTTTGCTGAGTTTCACTCTGTATTATTATCTCGTATATATATTTGAATTAAAAATCTTAAACGAGATTTTAAATCTGTATTTGAAAATGATCGATGAAAATTACAACAGCGAGAATCTTGTTTTTATAATAATTGAAAAGTCTCTGTGACAATAAAAATTAGCCTTAATACGATATATTCAATTGAATAAAAAAAATAATGGTAATTGTGAGCAATACGAATGAACTACATATCTGTCTTAATGTTACACCTGTGGTATTTATCTTAGATATATATTATAGTTAATATCCGTTTTAGAAAGGATTGATATAGATAACGTTTCGAGTACTAAAGTAAAAAGACAAACACTCTAAACAAATTATTAAAAAAAATTAAAGGAAATCCCAATTAATTATGACCCTATTTAGATGTGAAATATTACTATCTCCCAACGCTAGGGCAATTTGGAAAAATTACACGCTTTTTTAAGAAACAGAGAGAAACCCAGTAGAAGGACTAAGGGATAGTGACACGTTCAGATAATTAAAAAGATCAAACGCATGACAGAAACACGGAGGGCATATGGTCTCGAATCGTGGTAATGTGGTAAATGTGGTTCCTCAGCAGATGGGAATGGTGGTGGAGGAGGGCGGCCCCTGTTTCCACAGTGGTCTCACCACGTGTACCCACAGTTCCTCCCGGGATCTCACCCTAACGCCAATGCGAATGTCAATGCCAATGCCAACCACCATATGAACCAGCACCACCACCAGCACCCGCTACCGGCTGCCAGGCACTCTAATCGCCAGCCCCCCTCCAACTATTATCTCCCGAATCACCACAGTAATCATTACAACCATCATCCGAATAACCATAACTATCATCGGCATCATCATTACCATCATCATAATAACAACAATCACCATCATACGCTTCAAAAGCATATCGATCAGCCCCGAAATCTCTGTCATAGAAACTCCGGTGTTGGTCTGCAAGGTAACTCGATTGCCCGAACGTTGTGTTCCACGGAATGCTCGAGTTTGTTTCTTTATCGCCTGCTCGATATTTTTCTTACCGTCTACTACTGGCCAACGAACGAATTATCGACACTAATTTTCTTTTATCATGCCTCCCTTCAATTACTTATTCTTTTATATTTTCGTATATTCTTCGATTATTCTTCCTAGTTTGTTTTATCGATATCATCGGTGTATCGATATTTTTGTCTGCATGTTTGCCGTTCACTAACCAGTTTGAGCCAACCTGAGGTTTGACTTTTACACATGGACATACACATGCACGTACTTACACACGCATAAGCATCGTTCTGATTATTATTATTTGACGAGTCTTTTGTTTGGCAACGAAAAAATATTTGATTGGATATATTTGATTCTAGAGAATTATTTTATAAATTAATTTCAGCTGCCATATTTGTTTTTCCTATTGTTTTGCGACAGGAAAGTAAAATTGAATTGAAATTCTGGATAATTTCGTTCGCAGACGTTGCAATTATATGATGCGTTATACGTTGATTCTCTAATGTGGTTTGAAAGCTTAGAGCACAAGCTGCGAATGAAAACTGCACCACTTGCGATTTGCGAGCAATCGAAAAGTTTGCATGTTGCGGATTGCAACTCACAATGCAAGTTTGCGTGATGTTGATTCCATTAAACGCATCCACTATTCTGATCTAACGCAAGACTATTCTTCTTGCTAACATATAAAAGTTAACTTACGAATAAATGATAGTTACCGTTAAGTTTCTTCACCAATGACAGTTGCACGTTTCAGATTATTTTGCCGGCTGAAAATTTGACAAACGTGCATAAACCAAAACGATATTTTACGAGAATACTAATATAATTTCTACTGCGATAAAAAGAATCTCTAGAAAGCGTCGACGCGTGCACTATTCTTACGTATTTAAAACATTGGCAATAATTTTCTTGCGTTTATTACAATTATCAAACGTTATTTCATTTGAAAATACGCTTTGAAGAAAAAGGAAATGCAAAATATTAAGAAAGTAATCGAATAAAATTTCATTATTCTAGGAACTACTTCCTTCTTCTTCAAATTGTTGAACAGGTTTGAATGCTTTGTTTACGTTCCTAATTACGCTTCGTATTTTCCTTTCCGTTTTGAGTTCATGCACTATAATGCATCTCCTCTCCCTACAATGCGATCGACGTCAATAATCCAAAGACATGAAATATGATTAAATGAAATATCAAAGATTTATTAACTAATACAAAGACAATATTTATCATTAATAAAATCGTCGATCGCATGATCGTTCATGTCGGCCTGCTTTGCAAGATGAAATATCC
Source organism: Bombus bifarius (assembly GCF_011952205.1). Classification (NCBI taxonomy): domain Eukaryota; kingdom Metazoa; phylum Arthropoda; class Insecta; order Hymenoptera; family Apidae; genus Bombus; species Bombus bifarius. The sequence goes on along the minus strand of NW_022884914.1, from coordinate 5,976,609 downwards.
CGATACTTTTAAGTACAGATCATCACAATGGTGAAATATGTTTCCAGGAAGCGGAGGTATAATGAGCCAAGCTGGTTCTCAAGATGACGGTGAATACGAAGTGATAATCGTCGACGAGAACAATTCGTCGATCTTGGCAGATCACGACGTTACGTCGTCAGGCCCTCCATCAACGAAGGTAAGTGACCAACAAATGTCCTCCTTACCCCTTACCTATTCGATAAGATATTGCTGTACAACTATTGCTGTACTTCGTTTAAAAAACGTGCTACGTAAAAGATCTACCCATACGAAAGATGCATACGTCGGAATTAATTGATCCGTTGTTCCCAGGTAAAAAGCGAAAAATATCTTGTGAATCTCTCCTCAGTGCTGTTTCTACGTGAAAGTATACGAAAATAGCGAAACTTTTTGTTTTGTTTTTTGATTTTTTGATTCTCTCTCGGTACACATGTATAAAACCATCGATGCTCGAGATGATTTGTGACAACCTTACTTGAGATTGCATGTCTTTGATGAGATACAGTCATGTTTCGTTGTGTATTTCGCCGAATTAAAATCTTAAAAAGATGTAATGGTCGTTTCGGAATCCTGATCTTGATATATATATTTGATACGATTTTTACGACATTTGATATTTCGATGGCGACACGATTCTCTTGCACCTTTCTTGTCACGCACGATCTACTGTTACGATGGAATTGGCACTCTCCAGCCCACGCGATGCGCTTTGCATTTCGTTTACTCGACTTGTCATTTTCCGATTCTTCTACTGTAGATACTTGACTTAACTTAAATCTCTACGTGTCTCTGTTGAAATTTCTGATCCAACGAACAATCTGCATGCATCCCGAGTATTGATAGCCTGATAACAAACAGTAGATCTTTAACAAAACTGTAAAATTAAGAAACAGATCTCAAGGTATGAAATTAATCGATATATCACAGTTTCAATTCTGAAAGTTCTCCTTAGAAGTAGTTCAATTATACCCTGAGTAGCTAACAGTCGTTAATCGATCCCGAAGTAATTCTCTGATCTAAAAACGTAACAGTTCGAGCTACATCCAGCACGTAGTGTTTACTTTAGTGAAATATTTAACGATGTTCTTTCGCACTTACGTAGTCAAAAGTAATTGTACCAGATAATTCCACACATAGTTTCGTTCTCGCACGTGAAGTTCAAAAGTACATTTAAAATTTCCAACGATTGCGATAAAACTATGAAACATGCCCTTCTTTGAAGCTCGATTCGAATGTGTACGTATAAATGTAATCCTCGATTATCCCTGAGGATATTGTATCTCTATTTTGTATCTGTGCAACCTCTGTAATTATTTCGAGCATGCGACACTTTTCTCTTTAATTTTTCTCAACGTTAACTTCCTCTGCTTGCATTGCTATGCGTACTAACTACTGGTTCTGAAGGGAGGTCACAGTGGTGTACCTCGGCCACGGACAATTCTCGAGGATTACACCTCGTCAGAACCAACGCTTGGCTCTTCGACAAGACCTACTGAACCACTGCCACGAAATGTCCAGGTAAAAGTTTGACTTTGAGTACGGACACGGAACAGAAAATCTCATAAACGAGACAGGGAACTTTAACGATGTACTCTGTCAAAGAAACAAGCTAAACAAGCTAAACAATCGTCTCGACATGATCTTTTTTTTTTTTTTTTTTTTTTAGAAGGGGATTCGAAAAACTATTTCGATTTTTTTACATAATCGATGTATTTATATTTCTTTTTCTTCTTTTTTCACCTATCGAAAGTAAGAACGAATGCCCGTTTGACGGCTACGCAATTAACGATAGAAAATAGTACGAGACTAAAATCGATTCGTCTTACTGTACGGTGGCTTATCCACGTATATAATCTTCCCATACGTAACTGTATTTTTGTTACGTACGATTTTATGGACGTAATCAAGCGTAGCCATTACGATATTACGTTCGCCGTATCGTGGCTTGAGAATCTAGGAAGCTTTTATATTCCTTGTTTACACGTATATTAGATGACTGCGTATTAGTGTTGTTACGATTAACTGCATGTCGTCGAGTAAATGCATAGCACGCGAGACTTAATCAGTAAGCAGAACATGTCGTTTGATTCTCTTCTGAAGTAAACGTTCCTAAGACTTGTTATTATATCATAGGTATTTATGATTAAATAGTGTGTTCAGCGGAAGCTACGCTTTCGTTAGAAATAATACAGTATTCAGTATTAAGTAGCCAAGTAGCCGTAGTGTTGTTTGAAATTGTCTCGATTAAAAGTAATGTTGTTAAATACACTTCTTTCACGATGTATCTATCTTAAGAAATATTCATTCAAAGAATTATATAACATGTCAACAATATGAAACAATATTTTATAGATAAAATAGAATTTTCTTGAAATTCAATATACACACAACCGTGTTAAAACCGATCGATCCTATTTTTTTCGATTTTCTTTAATCTACGTACTTAATAAATATATGTATAACGAGTATATTTTGTAAACACACCGAGATGTTAATGTCGTCCCTTTTAGAGCAACGACTCCAGCGAAGAAACGGTGCATCGTAGCAATATTACCGCGGATGCCAGTCCTTCCGAGGTTGCCACGGATAATGAGAACAAACACAACTCGTCCGAGGAAGCTTGGACCGACGTAAATCTTAACGAAGACGGAGACACGATCCCAATGACGAATCAAAGGGAAGATCCGCGAAATATTCACAACATGGCGCACACTCGCGGTAAGAAATCCATTTGATGTTACGAGAAAAGGAAGGTAGATTGGCAGGGTATTTATCCTTTTATATCCTTTTGTTTCGTTTCTCTATTATCCCTAAACTAAATTTCTACTCTGAGACAACTTTCAACTGTTAAGACCAAAGATAAGAATCTATAAACTACCTGTCTGGCGGCAGTTTTCTCAGAAGATTTGGTTCCAAATTCCAAACTGACGATACCATCGCCAACTCTTTCCCTTTCTACGGCTTAAACAAATTCTGCTCTCGTACTTTTACCTTCTCTCTTTCTTTCTGTTTGTTAATCTTTTTCAATTTGAAATTCTCAATATTGTCTAAATTCCTCTAAACCAAATACGTTGAAATTAGACATTGAAATTAAGAAAAATGCGTTTTTATACAAAAACGTTACTATATCGAATGTGCATTATTTTTCGCCTGCAGTTTGCATGTGAGATGCTTGCTGATACTGAACGTGTTAGTTTAGAAAACTTCGAAATGGAAATGTGGAATGAAAAATGAGAACTGTGATCTTCCCTCCTGATACAGGTGAGATTCAAGATAGCGAAGGAAACGTTCTGGAGCAAGGGATGCTAAGTAACGCGGAACGCGGCGAGAAACCTTCCGGGGAAATCTCAGTGGTTCGCGTATCGGATAGATTGGTGATGACTTCCGCGTCGCCACGTCCGGACGAGTTACCGATCAAGGGACTGGTCGACCATCTTCCAGTTCCAACACCATCGCGCGAGGCGTCGCTCACGCAAAAATTAGAAATGGCATTGGGTTCTGTTTGCCCGCTTTTGCGGGAAATCATGGTGGACTTTGCCCCTTTCCTCTCGAAAACTCTTGTCGGCTCCCACGGACAAGAATTGCTGATGGAAGGCAAAGGTAGGACTCGTAAGTGCAATCTCATCGACTAATCTACTAATATGTGTGTATTGCTTGGTATTAATACGTTTTTATTTTAATACTGCTAAATTTTGTTGTAGAATTTGGTTATGTAAAATAGTTTGAGCTTTTGGTTTTAAATGTGGTAGCGGTTATCTAATGTAGATTATCTTATACGAATTATCATTTAATTTCAAGGTATTTTGTGAGTAAAGATTGTACGTTTATTTATATGTACATGTATCGTTTAACACATTGTGAACGGATTGCGTGTCTTCTCTTTTGAAAAGTACCAATGGACAGTGGTAAAAATTGGTCAGTTTAATCTTTACTTTTTGAAAATGAAATTCAAAAAGAAATATCTGAGAAATGTCTGTTCTTAATGTGTTCGTAGAAAAATGTGACGATATATAGTATTATATATTATATAATATATGTTTTGGAGAAAAATGCATTAGACAAAAGTAGATCATAGCTTCGAGTAACGCAAGTTATCCTTATTTCACAAAAACACTTATTTACTATTCATAAGAAGAATTGAAGCGATAATCCCGTGTAACGATCTTCTCTTCTTAGGCCATAAACTGTGACACATATGTCTCCTTATTTGAACGGAAACTTTTACAGTCATTAAATGAACTTTATCGTGCAACATAGTCGGGAAATTCTAGAGGAAAGTCCAACGTAGTGGATCCTTAAGTCGCTTTGCATCAACACCAGGCTCGTATATTCCTTTCGTTTTATCTGTGTCGATTCATCGCAGCGAATGTATTCAAATTAGTCAGTTTATGGTTCCGCTTAGAAAGATGGAACGCGTATTCCGGGATAATCGTTGAACATTTGTATTCACGTGACGCGGTCGCAGTCCATGGCACTTCGCGGGGATTTTATATTCGTGGAACGTCGCGGATGACGGCCGTGCCACGTATCGATGCACTTTTATTTTTAAACAACAGCTCGAGAAGCGATACGTTCACCGGTCGTTTATAAATCACCCGGCCGTCTATGCCTTTCCTATTTCTTTCTTCCATCCGTGTCCCGCTGCTTCTTCTCTGTATTTTACAACTGAATTTCAAACCCCGCGACTTCTTTTTCCCCATCCATAATCCCATCGTTTTCTCGACCATTCGACTGAACGACCAAACGAGACATTTTTAATGATTCGATCCTCCTGTTCCACGTTAGGACTGACCACCTTCAAAAACAGCAATTCCGTGGTGGAATTGGTGATGCTACTTTGTTCCCAAGAATGGCAGAACTCCTTGCAGAAGCACGCAGGCCTGGCTTTCATCGAGCTCATTAACGAGGGAAGGTAAGAAGGGCTCGTTATACGATGATCGTTAGAACGACAGAGTTATAGTGCGTGCAGTAAACCGCGGCTCGAACTACGCTGGTTCTCGTAACGCAAATCGTAAAAGTTCGCGTTTATACTATGCAGGTTACTGTCTCACGCGATGAAGGATCATATAGTGCGAGTGGCCAACGAGGCTGAGTTTATCCTGAACCGTATGAGAGCGGACGACGTGCTCAAGCATGCCGACTTCGAGGTATCTGTTTTTTACGTATCCTTAATTATATTTCTTGACGTAATTTGCGATTACTGTTTTTTGCATTGGTATATGAAACTTTGTGATAATGATTTTGAAATTTTTGGCTCAGTCGCAATGCGCGCAAACATTGCTCGACCGACGAGAAGAGGAACGAATGTGCGATCACTTAATCACGGCTGCACGGAGACGAGACAATGTTATTGCCAGTAGATTGTTGGAAAAGGTCCGTAATATCCTGTCGAACAAACATGGTGCTTGGGGATATATGGATCCAATGGCTGCAAAGTGAGTCGTCGTATTTCTTTGGAATGTTGTTAGGATGTCGAGAATTGTATTAAATAGTACAGAATTATTTTAAATAAAACAAATATTAAAGATAAATATATGGAGGATTGACTTGCTCAATGTTTTGTTTTATATTATACGGTTCATTGAATTTCTTTAACTTCCATCTATTACTTAAAGATTAAATTTAAAATATACATATAAAAAAAAAATCTTGTTGAAATTCAGATTGGCCGAATACTGGAAGCTAGATGCTTGGGAGGATGATGCACGTAGACGTAAGCGTTTCGTGCACAATCCACTAGGCTCGAGCCATCCCGAAGCTACACTGAAGGCGGCCCTCGAACACGGTGCACCCGAGGATGCGATTCTGCAAGCGCGTGAAGAGTTTCACGCGCATCTCGCAGCCTCGCGTGCACATCAACAGCAATTGCAGTCGGCGGATCTGATGGACGACAGTGAGCTGTTGTCGGACGACAGAGACCTCGATAACGATCTGACAGGTTAGATCTTCCTTCATTTCATTTCATTTTATTTTCTCTTATTTCCTTTGCTTGCATATGTAAGCGAAACGTGACACGTTCTATCGTTTAAATTATGTTACACGTGTATACGTTTATGTATACACATATACATGCGCGGATGTATGTGAGTAAGAACGAGATTGTGTTCTGTCAGGCCCGGTGAACATCAGCACGAAAGGAAAATTGATCGCGCCCGGTATCGTGGCTCCTGGTATTATCTCCGTGACGTCCGCGGAACTGTACTTCGAGGTGGATGAGGACGACCCAGAGTTCAAGAAGATTGACAGTGAGGTAAGTACATACATGAATCTTTTTCTATTGACATTGAAATTATTGGATGTGCTGATACAAAGGGAAAGTTAATGTTCGTACATAAATAATGGAACTTGAATCATATGCAACGATACAATTCCTTTAATCAAGTTGGAATGAATTGCTAAAAAATTGTTTTTCCTGGATCTGACGCACTCTGTGCTTAAGAAAAGTTAAGTTAAATTATGTAAACCACTATATACCGTTATCTAAATTAAAGTAAAATAAAAAATCTTTATTTATTTAATGAAAATTTTATTTATACTAATTAAGATGACCATTTTGTATGACACGAAACATATTGTAGGAATATCAATTACAGAAACGTTCAGTAATTTCGTCATGATACCTCTTAAAGATAAGTGTTTATGTAATTTGCTACTCTTGCTGGTTCTTTGATGTATAAATGGACAAAAGGAAATATTTGAGATCAAAAAGAATTCTAATTGATTCGCTGACTAATCACTCAGTTGTTTTTCGGATTACGACAGAAAATCTGAGATTCGAACAGTCATTATGTTTGTCACTTTTCGCGTTATATATTGCGACTGTATTCCCTTGCTTACATTTATCACTTGTCACACACAATCTTAATGATTAATCATTGTGTCAGTTTGTCCGCGTTAAGATACCGTCTATTACATGCATTTGGAGCAACTTGTTGCGTTTGCGAAGCTATCTCTTTGAAATATGGTTACTGGTCTCCATGCAGATAACGTTCCCTCGCGCTCTGAAATGTAGGGCCACGCAGAGACTCACTTTACTCGCCAGAGAAAATTTTTCTACAACAAATTTATGCGCAAATTTTGCAAATATACAAATTGAGACATAGGTTGTTAATTAGTAATTGGGCAAACAACTCGCTTCATTACGATTCTTCTGATAAACTTCCTCACTTTCTCAAGAGACTTATAGGTGAAATTTTTATTGAAAATTCTAGGAAATATAACTGGAGCTACATAATATTTCAATAAGATTTATTATAACACGCATAAATCGGTCTTAATCGATAACAATTTAAAAGGAAATACAAATATATTAGTCGCATGATTTGCGTATTTTTTAAATTAAAAATTCTCAGAATGATGTACGAAAAAATTTAAATTCGAGATTGAAGTTCATATCAAAATTAATTATGCAGAATAAGAAAGTTAATCGAAAAACAATGAATAATATTTTGATTAAACGGTATCCCATTTACCAAAGATTCAAACTACTCAAATTTTCTACGCAGTTACCAAAAACGCTATCGACCGTGTTTACGACTCCAGAAATTCTCAGAAGAATTTTACTATAAATAAACTTCGACTCCGAGAAGAATGACGAGGCAGACCACTGGCAGCGTTGGTTCGCGACAAACAGTATTAATCACAGGTCGGAGCAAGGAATTTGAATAAATGCGAATCATAAATGATGAGACGTGGCGAAAGCTTCCACAATAACGTAGTTGGAATTGGTTCGGACGTGTCCCTGTCTATCAGCGTGCATAATGTAGTCACGTCTCGCGACGGTGGTCATCCGACCGAGTGAAAATCAAAAGAGAACGAAAAACGGAATAAAAAAAGACGGGAAGAAAGGAAGTAAATAAAATGGAGATTAAAAGGAGAGAGAAAAGGAGTTAGAGCGATAAGAGGAACGAGAAGAGAAGCGAGAGACTGTGGACCCTGGAGAGAACTAGAGGCCGATTATCATATATCGGTCGTAGATCTCGCGTTTGTATAACTAGGGAATAAAACAAACAGAGGAGGGCCCCATGGGGTCGGCCGATCTTCAGGGTCGGCAATTATGAGCCCCCCGCGGGGCCCGGTATCTACCTTACTCCTCTCGTTTTCTCTCTCTCTTTCTATTTGCTTTCTGCATCGCTCCACCACGTACTAAGCACACATCTGTGGCATAGGTGGGCATACAGATTCTCAGGAATGCACTGGAACTACCACGCTTCCCCTCCTATCTAGTAACTATTGCACGTTTACCGCAGACATCCTGTTTGCGCGATCCTCTTCGCGATCCAATGGGAACCGATGGATCGAGAAGTATCTCTCGTCGATCGAATTCCACCTTGGGTATTTATAGAAGCGACTTGAAAGCTTCGAGTTTTGTAAATGAGAGGCTAGAAATATTGTGCTCTGCTTTGTGTAAGATGTTCGTTTGTATGGTTAATGGACGGTTGGGAAATAGATGAGAGGAACAAACTGGGTTAGGATTGTCCGTGTTACAATACAGAGATGTACCTAATTGAATTCTTATACACTCATTTTAGTATCGGTGAATAACTAGTAGATAAAGAGGAATGATATAAATTGTCGAAACGTTTTGTAATTTTTAGTTGTGTAATACTAACTTTGAAATTTATCTGTATGCAATAATTCGAATGAACATGAATAACGTGATTTTGATGAATCGCGCAATGTTTATTTTGAGAGAGCGAAAAGAGGAGAAGAGACTCCTCGAGCATATCTTGCTCATCTTCATCGTATTCTATGTTTTGGAATACGTACACGAATGAGTTGGAAACAGATCAGTAAATTAAACCTTATAGAAAGGTATACCTTTTAAAGAAAAGGATGAATAAGATTTCGAAGAAAAGATATATTCGCTGTGAAAAGGTTATCCACTTATTATTATGTCACGCGTTTGAATCAATAATAATCTTCGTTTTATAAGGAATGAATAAAATAATAAATAAAAAAGAAGCAGAATTGCAACGCAATATTTCTATCTATTCGTGGAAGAAAAAATGTCACTTTAATCGCTGAATTTCAATCGTTCGAAAACTGGACACAAAAAAGTTAAACACGAAAGTGTCGCGTCTTGGGTCCGATTCCAGGGTCACCAAGAATTCCTACTCTTCCCGACGATTTTGTCATGTCCACCTGTCATCTCCTATATATCTCGACCAGACGAGTCTGTGAATAGGAGCACGGGCTCGTCCCGCCTCTTAATTGGAATCCTGTTTAAACAGAAACACGCTGAACGCACCTGGAAGCGTGGATGACTGGAACGAGTAAAGAACTGAGCGAAAGACGAAGAAAACAAGCCAACCAAACAGACCAAAAGGAAAAAGAAAAAGAATGAACAAGGAAAGAGGAAGAGCTAAAAGAAAGAAGAGCGAAGGAAGAGTGAAAAGGCCGAGATAGGAGCGGAGAAAGAGAGGCTAGTGGTTCACGATCGAGACACGCTCATTAGTCGAGGATGTCCCGAGGGTAGGCGGGAGGCTTCGTCGAATTCGTAGGCGATGGATCACTCGATAGTCGAGTCGAGACTTAAGCGATCGTAATGCGCGGACGTAGAAGAGAGGAGGCTGCATCGGGAGTGGCCCCAGGGAGGGACTGCATATCGGTGAACTCTCGGTTCACCAGCTTCGGCTGACTGGCCTCACCTTGTTCGCCGATCGCGCCGATTCTCCTCCTCTCCCGGCTCGAGCTTTTATAATGGTCCTGGGCAAACGTATTTATCGTGATTTATTGTTTACACGGGTCTCCTTTCTCTTCGGTTACCTCTATCTTCCTTTATCCTATGTCCATGGACTCTCTTTCAACGGGTTCTGCGCTAGAGATAGAGGATGCACACCGTGCGATTACGTCCGATGTAAATTATTGATCGTCCACGAGGAACATTAATATCTAAAACAAATAATGGACCGTTACATCCTGAACCCTTTTGAGTTCTGCGCGCCCTCTCTCTTTCTTTTCGTTCACTCCAACTCCCCATTGATCCGAGTAGATTCTACCGTTTGTTTTATCTTTTGCGATTTTCTAATTGCTTCTCTTTCTTTCTCCATTTGCATCTCTTTTCGTTTCGATCGGTTCGAATCGTTGTTTAGTATGGTAATTAATATACATTTTGGTTACGTTGGTGAGGAGTCTGATTCAGGGCAAACGAAGTAGGAGGCAATAGTATCGTGCGCAAAAGTGAACGTGGGTTTCATGAATTCCGAGGAATCGCAATTTAAAGAATCGTTGAAGGATACGAATAGTAGCTCGTGGTGTTTAAAATTCTGCCTTTACACAGTTATTACATCTCTTTACTGTATTTGCACGACGTTGCACGGCTTACGTGCTCTGTGGAAAGTGGCAGCTCGATAATTGCCGTACTTTCAAGCACGCACGGTACTCTCGTTACGCCAGCCTGCCCTCGAGATCCGCTCGTCTTATACAGAATCTTCGTCCTTGCTACATACTCTGCGGTCATTTATATGCGGCGAGAATCTAGAAGACACAAGAATCGTAGAGCGTAAATAAAATTATGGAGACGATCGAAAAGCTTGGGAATAAAAGGAAATTATTTATATAAATATTTATTCTGAATTTCTTTTCGAATTGATAATTTTTATTTTGATTTTTGCTGTGAACCAAGTTTCATCCTCTTCGAAGAATTACCCGAGAATGGAATTGCTTAATGCAAATTAACTAATAAATTAAAGATTTCAAGTACTGTGAATGTGTAATATATTACTCACTAATCTAATCGAAGAGTTGTTACGAGGAAAAGTATGACAAACATAGAACATCACACACATGACTGCTTAGAAATATACCGTTCGATTGTCATCACCATTCAGTCTGCATAACGGATGGATACATTAACCGCTAATCTAGTAAATAAATGTTTCTACAATCCACCATTTAACTTTTTCCTTTATACACAACTCCGTTACATAACATTCAAGAAAATGACCAACAAATTTCCATCTGTCCAATCTTACACGCGATTCAACGTTTCGACTCCAGCACATGTTCGCCATTAAAACCGTTGAAAGGTACCGAGAACGGGTTACAAGAGCAAGCAATCACGGAAAGGAACGCGATGCGAGCTAAATGCCTTTAAACAGGATTCCATTTTCCACGATTCACACTTACTTCGCCATACAAAAGATACAAAAAGCATCTTATTGAGGACAAACAGCCAGGAATGTTCCGAATGTTGAAATTCACAATTGCTAAAAAATATAAAAGAACACTTGTTTGAATATAAATTGCCATATTTTCGTAACAAGGCATGTTTAAACCCTTCATTAGAAAGTACAACGAGGTATCGAATTGCGACGGTACCCTCGTGTCTTAACATATTCAGTGCATAAGTTCCGGATTCGAGCTGATTTCGACGATATGCATATGAACAGTTCAGGAGGGAAAGGATCGTAATTTACTGTTAGACGAAATTGAAATCTTGGCATCACTTTTCAAAGAGGTGTCAAATTAAGAGAACGGAACGGGCACGACTGAAAAGAAAAATTTAAGGGTCAAATTTAATCCTAGGTAAGGACGATCAATGTTAAATTTCTCTAATGGAAAAATGATCACCGTTGCATAAGTAACAAATAATTTTTAAGAATACAATCTAACGGCGATAAAAATGAGAAAAAAGAAGCTTCCATAATAATCCATGGTAATATTAATAAGTATATATCCATAATACATCTATAATGATATCCATAGTAATCCAAATTTCGCGCTGTACAAATAGCTTTCGTCTGTAAGCCATTTTGTATTAGCACATAGAATATGCAACAAAGATCTAGTCGGCAGTAAATGTTAAAGCTCGCGGTATCGTGACTCGTCGGAGCTCGCATTTTTATGGAAACGGAGTGGTTGTGGCGCCTAAAGCTCGCAAAGGCTGCGGTATAGCTATTGCAAACGCATGCTGCGAATATCCCAACGGGATACTCGCATGGTACGCGAAGAATGGAACAGGAGGGGAAAGAAGGGAAACAGACCCACCGGACAGGTGGTCCGTTGGTGTATGTTGGCGCGCACTCATTGCCAAGTGAGATGCCATTAACGGGAGTACAATATCGGGAAAAATCGAAGAAACCATCGGATCGTTTATCAGCGAATGCAAGACGAGCTACGCTGGTCATATATCATGTTGCGGTAAAGATTTTCGATTTATGGATAGGGAATATTGCGGTGTACGGTTGCCAGTCCGTGGAAAAATCGACGGATGGTTCGTGGTAGCGAGCAACAGCGAGGTTTGACGAGGATTGAGGAATCCTGCAAGTTAATGGTTTTATAGGTGTCCATGCTGTGGCTAGGGGATATTAATTATTCGTTTAATTTATGGTCGGAGAATGTTGCGAGTTCGAATTACCACGAAACAGGCAGTCGACGTTTATTGTCGGGAAGTATGTGAGACTCGAGAGGTTTTGTGGATATCTAATCTTTTGTGAAGTGAAATTAATCGTTGGTTGGATCATGAGATTTATGCAATATATGAAATATCGTTGTTTGGAACTGTTGATAACAGGAAGAAATCTATGGTGAAAATTTGTATGAAATATTGGGAGGTTCTTTAAATATATATGAATGCGAAGATTTTTATCGAACGTTATTGTAAAGTGATACTTCATTTCATCTAAGTAACTCTTTCTTCTCCGTAGTAAAAACTTAATAAAGTAAATAATGGGCAAACCGATTCTTCTAAGATTCAAACCGGCTAACTTCCTGATAATAAAGTACAGTAATGAATAAAACATTGAAAATATTTGTCACATGCCTGTAAATTACTTGAAACATGTATAATATTCTTGTGAAAAGCACTAGTCAACCGGTCCCTAATTGTCAATCACGATATCCTTCATATGTTATCAATGAATATGATATCGGAGTACCTTGTTTATTTGGGAAAAGTCGTACGAGTATAATATAGGTTTTGCATCAATGAATAATCGTAGGAACTGGTTAGAATACGCTCGTTAAACATTGGCTATCTAAAAAGATAAATGTCGCAACGCGTATTTTCAATTAACAATTAACCTTGTTCTACGAAAAAACAGTTTTTACGCATGCACAAACAACCGAGCATACTTGCGGTCGATTTGCCATTAACAACAGCCGTAAGCTATCTTATTTTTCAATCCGTAAACACAGCAATCTGCACATCTAATAAACAATTAATTTTGTTTTATGCAAAAGAGTTACTGTAGTTTACCATAGTTGTTCGAATTATTTCTTCATTTTTTATATTTTTTCTTACTGAACCTAACGAACGCGATATTTTCTTTCTCCCCTTCCATTATTATATTAGAAACTAATGGTGTCTCACAGTATATAACGATTGTTTCGTACAAATGTCAACACTGGATGTGTAAGACGGTAAAGCTTACCTGACTCAAATACTATTATACTATATCCCGAAACGCAAAAATTAACGATACTATTACGCGAAACGATCTCATAATCGCATCCCGATGTGAGTTCATCGTACGTCGGACACGCGCACGGTTTGCGGGCAAACGAAATACAGACGTAGGAAAGAATGATCGCGGAGGGCGTGCACCACGCGAGGAAAGGTCGAAGAGAAATGGCAGGAAGGCGGGAAAGTAACTGTGAACGAGCGCCGATTTAATGTTATGCGATTATGCCCCTCCGCGGCGATGCATATGCATGAAATCCTGGTGATATATCGTGAATGACGTTGGCAATAATGCAACTATAATTATCCTGTGCTCGATACAGACTGATTTAAAAAGTCGCGTACGCGTTCGAAAGTAAATATACGGCCATCATGAGCGCGACCGTAAGTTTCGTTGCGCTAGTTCGATTATATATTATCTGTCGATCGATGCAGATCAGTTACGTTCGTTTAATAAATAATAGTTAAGTCACATTCACTCGACGCTTGCATTGTGTCGATCGGTATCGGAGTACTTACCGTGAATAGAGGATTATTCGTTGAATTCGATGTTGAATAGCAATGAACATATGGCATCGTGCCACGATTACCGCGGATCACGAAGTATAGTTACAGTTAATTATTCTGCCTTTGCTTTAAACGATTGTCGCTCAGAACGATTGAGTAATGTGTCCCTTCTTCTTCAGTGGTTATGACCTTTTCCACTTGACCTTTTCTTTCTCTTTTTTATATCTTCACCTTTTTCAATTTATTGTACCTTTCATACTTTTAACTTTATCAAACGATCGATTTCTACGATTTTTATCTGAACGATTATCCACTTATCGTATTATACACTAAGAATGAAAATTTATCCAGTACCTCAAATACATAACAAATCAGAGTTGTACATATGCGTACATGCGTATACATGCACGACATGTGAACGTCGTGTTTTAATCCGCGAGGCCAAAGATTTTGATGGAATTCGACGTTATAGTAGCTCACGGCTAGCAGCCAGGCTGCACGACGACCAGGCAGTTAGTTTGGTAAACATCCATCAATTCGTGGGTAGGGCACCGTAAGGCAAAACAGGGTTGAGCCTGAACAACAGGCAGTCTAGAAGGAGAGCGGGCGGATTCATTCTCAACAAGGCAGGGTAATCACTGCTATTAGCGCGGACATTACTCCGGTGGTCCGCCAATCTCCTTAGCACTCCATCATATCGCTACCTTGAGGGCCTTCTCTACTTCAGCGCGTAGAGAATAGATTGTATACTCTTTGCCAAGCAACAAGTCTCCGCTTGTTTATATTTCAGTCGACTAATCATTATGCTTGTCCACTATACTTTTCAACGATATATGAACCAGGTGTGGAATTATTAAACAAAAAAGAAGAAAAATATATAGAAAATGACAGGACCGGTTAGAAAGATACGTAAGTTAGGAGAATGGAAAGTGAGTTGTCTCGTTGACAGCATTGACAACCGAGAGATCATTCGATGGAACTGGCTATGGCACAGGATTTTTTCGTTCGTACGATATCCTTCGTTGGCTATTAGAGGCGTGACTAACGATTATCCTCGAAAGGAGCGATGATGGATATCATAGGCAACTGTCTCGTGCCACATCAGCGCTGTCAGCAGCTGCAGGTAGGCGGAAAGATTGTGGGTGTAGCCGTGTACCGTGGATCCACGGTGTACCGCGTAAAGTCGATGCTCCGAGGCGCAGATGTGTGCGAATCCAGTGACGCATTTTGCTCCGATTCACCCCACTTTGAAATGTTCAAGTTAATTTTAGAAATCTATCGACGAAGTTAAACTCTAATAGAGAGATCTGTATTCTTTTAAACTCTTAGCAAAATTATCCAGATATATACGAATAGCATACATCGTTTTCCGTATTTAATTCATTTTTGACGAAAGAAAAAGAAAAAGAAAAAAATATATTTATACCACTTTTCTAATGACTTCCTCATAAATCACAAGTATTGATATTTATTCGTCTCACTCGATTCACTGCTTAAAATTATAATACAACAAAACTTCTTGTCACCACGACCACGATCTCGCGCGAGCAGGTAGGCGTTTATGAGAATAAGATACGACGGAGACTACTCGCGTCGATTGAATCGAATCCACGAGCTGACAATTTGTGTATCACGGGGCGCCTGGTTACCCTTTCGAGACGAGCCTGGTGTGGAAGAATGCTAGTCGGTAAATAGGCGGAGCCGGCCAAGCTGGATCCGATTCAGAGTGTGACGGATGGCGCCCACCTGTGGATTCATTCACTAATCTGCTCGCTAAGCAAACAGCCCGAACACACCCCATCATTATCGCTGACGGCGTAAGTAGCGCCCGATCTCGTCCTTACCCGATATTTATTATGCCCCCCGGTCCTCTCGCTGCCCCCTTTCCTATACCCCTACTTTTATATGCTTTTTAAGGGGCCACGGATCGAACGTCCAGTCTATTTTCGCGTCACCCTGCTCTTGCATTGGGTATCGATGCTGTTCAGCCCCGTGATTATCCGTGGCAAGCTGGTACCAGCGCGTATCGCTGGTTGCGTGTGCCATATGGATCTGCGATCGAACCCGATCCGGTTGTTTGACTAATTGTAACGCAGACTCTTGGCAAAAGATGTTTGTGATTTGTATAGGATGGACGAAATTGCGCAGAATATTTATTTTTGTTGTCTGTTATTTTTGGAAATGATTCATGAGATCGATATTTTACTGAGATTTAAGTATAGTGCACGAATATCCACTCATTTTTGCACAATGGTATATTCTAATACTAATAGTATAGTATATTCTATTATTAGTATATTCTATTGTTCTAGTATATTTAAAATATTCTAATATTGCTACCACTTCGTCGTTCATTCTAAGCGCCATAATCGCAGTATGAATTGCATACAAGGCTTGAAAATTGACATATGAACAGACCGCAAGTGTTAGGAATACGAAAGCCTAGGAATAATAAGAAGGTGCACATAGTGGTTAAGATATTACAGGAAACACACCTGAGTTTACCTATAAGTGCTACAATGTATAGCTCACGCATGACTGGATTACATATGCCTAAGAATATTAGCTGTAGAATATTTACTTGCTCTGTTCACAGTATAAAATACACGTACTTATAAACATTCTAATACAACTTGATACATTTAACATAAACTATCACGAGATGATACTATATCTAAACCTGTCCTGTGAAGACAACATAAACAAGATAATAGATCCAGAAATATAAATACGTTGAAGAAATTGCTACCAACCAGTCGCTAGTGAAAGCAACAGAAGATGGAGCAATCAGAAAATCACAGGACAGAAATTCGCTTTTCCGTATTTATAACGAAGGTAATATTGTAAGCAATAAATGTCTCAGCGAACAAGACGATCCTGAACGGTAGGGCATGCACAGTATAATTATTTTTATCCGCGTGATTATACGGTGGAGGGTTAGAGGCGAGCCGTGTTCGACATTAAGGAGCGCATTCCCGCTGGTTGGTGCTCGTAACGATGGAAAAACGAACGGACGCAGCTGCGACGCTCTAAAACAGCGAATAAACCAGCCGCCAGTAGATAAGGGAAAATCTACCTGCGCCTACCTTTCCCGCCTTTTCTGTCATTAATCATCGGTAGGTTGCGTGCAGACACGCGGCGGTCGAGGCACGTTTTCAAGCATTGCGAAACGGCCACGTGACAACGAGGTCGATTAATATTAATGAACGGACGAGCGCGCGAATCGTCACGCGTATAGGAACGCGTATTTTCGTTGGCTCGTCGCTAAGTGGACATAATGTTAACTGCGTAATTTTCTTTTCGCGTGCGTCATCCATCGGGAAGAGATTCGCAGATATTCATAAAAAAAAGATGGTCAAAAGAAAATTTTTCATGGGACTAATTCCTTTATTTGAGGACTTCCACTTCACAAGAACTAACACAGCATTAAGACGGAAATTAATTTGTCTGTATCAATTTTCAATTCCATGATCAGAATGATTAGGAATTTCTGCTCAAAGGATAACACTAGGTTAACAGATTAAAAGGGAATTCGTAAAAAAGTTTGCAAAATGATTTTTGAGATTCTACTTATTAATACAGCAAAATTTGCGAAGAAACTTGTAAAAAAGAAAATCGCTAAGGAAATCGTAAAAGAACTCGTAAAATAACGATAAAGAAAATTGGAAAGTCTCAAGCTATCATAGAATATCGTAAACATTTTTCAGTATAATATATATGTAGTAATCGAGTTAGATGGCTCATCACATATACAATATTTTAGCTCTATAGCTCTCTTTTCAACAATTTTAAGTAAGCAATTAGTAATTTTTTATTGCTTGGCAATCCATTTCCTGCCAATCTAATGTTTCTACGAAATCGCGAATGTCGATGTTCCATCGAGCGTGACGAGCATCTAGCCGTTTGGATCGGATCGATAAATCCGTGAAACGAGACGCGTCTACGCCTGCTACCGGTGCAAACACCATAAAACCTCGAGAACGTTTACAATTCTAAGTGTGAATCACGGTTCAGCGAATACAACCCATTCGAGCGCTGTTTTTCAAGGCGTGTGGCCAAACAGGAATGTCCAGTCACCGGGAGGAAATTAAAAGTAACAAAGTACACCGAAAAATGAGCATCTCTCGGAGGTTTTACGAGTCGCTGGTCTCGCGGTGTCCTGTAATTTAGCAACCGCGCGAGATTGATTTTATTTTGCCCGCTAGACGTTATCTGTCCTCAACAAAATATAAAATCATACGGCGACGTAATTGCCTGATCAAAAGTACCGCACAATCACGTCAATACCAAGACGGAACGTTTCTTTTACGACTCGTGCTCTTTCTCTTTCTCTTTGTTCGGGGATTATCAGCTCTTGAACGCATAATGTTGTCGTTTAAAAATATACTCGTGTTTTCTCACACTACCTGTCAACGTGTTAGTTATTTTTCTATAGTTGTACGACACACAAATTCACATTTTCAAAATTGTTTTACTATCTCCAATAAATGCATCTAAGAATTAATTTATTCAATCGCGAATTGTCATATATAGTCGGATATTTTTCCTTTTCCCAATCTATTCATCTATCACGGATGCTTTCAAGAAATTCGGCAGTGACTCTCGGTGCGCCAGGAACGTCGCGTCGTCCCGGTTGATGAAAATTAATGGCTTACGTGTCGTCCTCTCCGGGATCTTAGAAACACGAATAAAATAACAATTATATACGTTTGGTCGTTGGTCGATGTTTTCAGGTGAATTTTATTGTCCCATTAATCATCGCGAGCCCCGATAACGTTAGCTAACCAATGTCCCATACAATTTTTGTCCGCGAGTCGAATAATTAATTCTGTATCGATTTTCATCATACCAGTAACCCAAACGCTGTTTTACCAAAAAGAAAGAAGAAAGAAATGGGGAGAAAGACACAGAACCGAAGCAAGCTGGCAGGTATCGAGAGAAACAAGATGGGCCAAATGGATAGGCAGAAAACGGGAATGTCGGCGAAAGAGCCGGGGGAAGCGGGCTGGTAGTTAAAACTGTACGCATCCCATAATTTAGCGATTATTTTGACAAGGGTATGATCTCTTGACAGGTTGTTGGCCTTACGGCTACGTTCTGAAATATAGCTATTTAAATGGGCACTTAGGCGTTCCGTAATGAATACATACTTTCGAATGCACTGTTGCATAGGAAATTTTGCGGAGAACGTGTGATTTCGCCTCGTTCACTTTCAGTCGTTTGTTTCTCGAAGCTTTCCTCTTCCACGCTACGTAAATTCGAACAAGAGCTGCGATGACTCGGAATCGCGTGTGGACTCTGTTGTGCCACGAAGAGAACATGTGTTGGACGTGGAGTATGATACTCGATGACAAGCAGTCGTTGATTTGAGACATATGAATATGCGACGCACGACATGATGTTTTTTAATTCTGTCCAAAGTCTATAAAATAAAACAGAGTAAAGAATATTACGTAGCGCTAAGCGGTATAGTGAAGAACCACTCTAAACTAGAATAATACGTAAGAAAATGGAATGGAAAACAATTCTAAACCGTGAAGATGAAAATAGACTAAATAATAGATTAAAATCGACGAATGATTTTAAAGAATAAAGTCGTCGAGGCTATCAACGATGCGAGCAATTATCAAGTAGTCTAATAAACCTCTGAATAGCGTTTATACCAAGTGTGCTCTTAAAAAACCTACGAATAATAAAACGCGTTTCGTAATCACACAACCACGCTAGATGCTCGTGACAGGTGTTGCTCGGAGCTTGGTCGTATGACGTTAATTATGGTAAATCAGTCGCGACTCGATTATCCGCAATTTTCACGGATCCTCGAGAACGCGCTCGTTTCGTCTAATTACGTTCGTTATGCTAGCCTATTTACCTTGTACTTTATTGCGACAGTACGTAGTCAGGCTACACGATTATCCGTGAGATCAGGTAAAAGGGACGGGGATATGTGGTCGCGTAAGTTACTTTTAAACGAGCCTCAATTTATCGCGAATAACGGTCACGAGACTATATCCTTTCAATTAATTCTCGTTAAAGCTGATAATTTGCAATCGAAATCGATTGTTTATTATATACAAGCACGAGTATTTATCTGGCCATATCTTGTATACGTACGGTTCTTCTTAGACCCTTCTTAGACGGGAAGTAAGTTTTTAAAAGATCGCTCGATGGAGAGGAGGGCAAAGTAACAAGGTTGAAACGCGGTGGATTTGTAGCGGCGTCGTTTAGTGCAGAACTGTGTAAACCGGTGGTCAAAGTTGTTTTGTTGGGCTTTTCGAAGACGCTCAGTTACACGAGGTAGCTTCCAGGTCTCGTCGGTACTATTATCCGGTTGTTAGTTAGGCTCTGAAGTCGATGGTAGGTGGAGCTCCTTCCAATTTCGCTCGCTACATGATAGCGCCCGCGTGATCCGTTTACATTTTCATCCTGTAGGTAGGATAACCACGTTATTTCATGTAAATATCAGGTGATGCTGCCTGGAGGATCTTGGACGGAAGACATATAGCCCTGTCGAGAGATCGAATTTTTGTCTGCGCTCTTCGATTGCTGTTTGCGTTGTATGTCTTATGTCCTCTGTAGTTGGAGCCTGAAATCTAACAGCTGGAGGCTGTTGAAAGTAGCCTTCGCTATATACGGCTTAGTTCCTTTATTCGTTTTGGGGCTTGCTTTTCTACCTTTTATATTTTTTCACTCAAATGATTCTTGGCTTAAAATTGAAATTCCAACCAAGAGAATTTTGAAACGTAAAATTCTATTATACATCTATTGTTACCTCGCGTTTCCATTACCGGAAATTCTAAATATTCTCCTATCACAAATTTGTTAAATAAAGCATAGATGCAATACTTCGGAGAAGAGAAGCGTATGAGAAAAATTCGCATCCACAACCATACGAAACATAATCTTCATATACAATGTCTACAAGTCCGGAACACATCTTATCGATTCATCTCACAAATGGTAATATACATTACCTTCGATCGAAATAAGAGGCTATAAGAAACAATTAACTCGAAGAAAAGCTTTAATAAACAATCACTTTGTTCGACATAAATATTCATGGTGGACGGTTTCCCAAGCAATTATCCGATCTTTATTCGGCCGTGTCCATACAATTTTTCCCTTTAACGACACGCCGCGAAGTAACCTCTCGTAATAGCGCGTCGCGGATAAGCGAATCCGTGAATACACAAATATCTCGTTTGAAAGGAGGTGCGTGTGCATTGAAGAGGAAGGGGAAGGTCTGCCCGCGGCTGGAGGCGCGACGTACCTTGAGTTATGGCGCAGGTTAATTATACAAAACATTCAATTATACCTCCCCGAGAACGCACACAGGACCGTGGTTGTTTGCACGGACACGGCTACGTAGACGTTCACATACGGTAGAGACAAGCGAACGGTCGACCTGGGAGGATGTTGCAGAGTCGCAAACATGAAATCGGTCGCGAGGATCGAAGAGAACGATCCCGTTTGTTCGAAAAAAACCCGTGCGATATAAGTACTCCAGTAGATTTTTTCAATGGTCCAATGAAACAGATGTTACCAGCTGCAGAATTCGATCGGGCTATGAAGAATCGATCATGGTATACTGACAGGAAACCAGCAGAAGCGTAATTACAACGAAGAACAAATTGAAGAGCGTAAAATATGGAGAAAAAGAATAAGCTGGTGTTTGAATCACGGAAAAAAAGTTGCGAAATTGAAATCGTCTTTTAGATTGAGAATTATTATGAGAACATTTACCCCCCTATATCTATAAAGGTAATGAACGCTGAGAGTTCATGTTATTTGTATAATTAACTATACGAGTGCTAAAATCTATAGCTAATTTGTTATAAGCAAAAAGACAGGATATATAAAAACAGAATGATTATACACACTGATTATAACTAAATACACGAAATTTAACACACAAACTTCATTAAATCTACTAAATGCAACAGTTGCTCGAAACATAATCCAAAAGCGTGTCAACAATTCAAGTCCCATTAAAAAAACGATCATAACTTCGTAAAAATACAGAGAAAGACCTCTATCACGGTTCACGGGTCGCATCTCGTGCAAGAGAACCGTGAACTTCATAGTCCTTTTGTCATCTCAAAGATCGATCTCTGTCCGGCCAGTTCAAGTTGTCCGGTTCTCTGGAGGCAAATAATCGCGGCGGCTGGTGTGTCACCGCATAGTCGCACGTGAAGTTACCGATCAGGCCCCGTTGGGAAGGGTACCATTTATCACGTCCGAGGGATCCTTGGGATGCCTTCTTAAAACAAAAGCCCGTGGTAAAGGCCGCGCAGAGACGGGGTATTTCGAAGCGGAACAGGGCGAACGATACTGCAAAGGCTGAAGGAAGAAGAGAGAAAGATGAAGGGATAGGGAAGCAGAAGAAGAGGTGGCGGAGATTCCTTGGCGAACGGCGTGGGGCCTGGTATATAGTGGTTGGGGACAGGTGGTGGTGGGAGGCGAGAGGGGTCTCATAAGGCAGAGATTTTACGCGCCGGCGCCGGCGCCCCCCGCGGTCTCAGACGCCGCAACCATAATGCTGAACGAAGCTGAACGCGTACCGGACTATCTCTGGGACTATCACCGCTCGGACCATAGGCCCTTCCTCCGGACGTCTCGAAACGTTTTTATCGATATTCTCGTTACATAACGATCGAATTACGGAAACTTGATTTTCTTCTTTGCGCGAATGTCCAAGACCAACGTGGCTGGATTCTCCTCTCTTCCACACATCCCTTTGCCAGATTGTAAGTTCCCTGGCAGTTACATGTTACCTTCCCTTTTGTATACATATGCACAGTGTCGCAATGTGTAGAAAAGGAACACCGTATACGATCCGGGAAATATCCTCGTGATTAATGGCGATATTTAAGATTATTTTACAACGCGAACCGGTGCCGCGCCGCGGTCGTATAATCGGCGATTCTTCCTTCGTTCGATGTTTGTAACAGCGGCACGTTGTCTTTCGAGGATGAATGATCGGTCGGCGTTCGTTTAAAAGCGGATTCTTCTATATCGATCATGTCGCGGGGACGATCGATCGTCGTGCATCTATCCGACCGCGCAACCACTGCCGCGGTCACGTGATACTTCGTTTTAGAGCGGTCCCGCGATCGGTCATTAATTATCAGAGGGGTTATTAATCGCGGTGGGGGGAGGTAGGTATCATTGCGCGTGGAACGCGATTTAACCGGTTCCCTTCGCTAACCGATTGATTTATTCCCTGACCTTGAACTTTCGTTACACGCTACGAGCAAAAGAAGCGCGGGACAAGCGGATACCGGTGAGTTTGGTCGTTGTTGCCGTGGCTACCGATTGGGATACCCTACCGGAGGATATAACCGCCGGCACGTTGGAAAAGAATAATCGCGTTTTCTTTAGGAGCTATCTCGATAGTTTAGGACAGCAATTTCACGATTTCTAGGTCATTGGCAATAATTTAACGTAGATATTCAAGTTATGTTAGTGGTAACATGCGTACTTAGAAGGGTGAAAAATACCACTTTTGTCATCAACATAATCTTTCACGCTGAGAAGGTGTCTTCTAAAATATTATTTCAGTACGTTCGGTTTTCACTTAAACATCTATTTTCATATATAGGGTTTCTTGGAAACAGTGCAAAAATACTAGTAACCTACATCTATTGCAATATGAGTCGACGATCATCTTTCTTCCCTTGTGATAGAAATCTGGGAAAACGCAATCTGTGTATCATTGAACCTGGACATCTCATAAAACGCCTTCCGGAGGACCGATATGGCGACACGCATATTCGATCCGCAGTCTCTGTTTTTGCCTCGATTTGCACGCACGTTCTCTCGATTTCGCGGCGAGGCCCATTACCGCTGAAACATCGTCCGCTGTTGGAAACAGGTACAACACGCAAACGTCGTGAAACGAGAGAGAAACAAGAGGAAGAAAAGGCCCTTCCTGCTTGCTGGTTCGTGGCATCTCGGATTTCTGGAGTCCTTGAATGCCTTCGAAAGGCATCCAGGGGCCGTATTATACGCGTTGTCCGAGATCGGGCCGATTTCTTAAGGATCTTCTCACGAATCAACGAGGACTTAACCCCGGAGACACCGTAAACATGATATACCGGTATTCAAGGCAGCGACACAGCCATTGGTTCTATCCGCGGGACGCGTCCCTCCACAGCATTCGAAACCTAACCTATTCATTGTTTTATAGGAGTCGTAAAGATGTCAGGCAATTAAAAGATTCGCTTGATTTGTTGCGTGGGTGTTTAGCAAGCGGTAAGAGAGAGAGAGAGAGAGAGAGGATCGGGTGGGTAATGGGTTGACAAGTCGGTGGAAGACGCTGTGAAACGGCAACGGCAGCATGTGCCCACGTGAAACACCGCGTCGGGGACACCTGACATTGTACCGTCGCTGTCCTACAAAAGGCGCCTTCAGCTATGCTCGTAAACGTCCAAGCACCGCGACCAGAATCGTGATATATAATAAGCTATATATTACACTTGTAACGCGCAATGGTCCCGCCAGGCTTTCACCCGAAACTGCCGTTCGTTTTGTATTTGATATCACCCATCGCCGGATACCTTCTTTTGAGATACATGTTTTCGATTGCCTTCACTTAGTGAGTTCTTTTCTGGTAATGGAACAAGTGTTTAAAGCATTTGATTGATCCTTACACTACTGAAACCGTAATAATACGATCTCCTGAAATATGTATCTATCATACGCTGAACCCCTACAAATTTATCAATGAAAGGGTGAAGGGCTCGAGAAAGTTTGGATGTATTGAATGAAAATTGGAAAGGTTTGGATTGTTGCCAGTCCATAGAGAAATAATAAATTAAGCTCGTAAATACTCCACGAAAGGAAATATACAGTTACATTTTACACGAAAAACATCACTCTTATGTTCTATGTTGATCAGGCATCTTTCATTCCCCTTAATGTTTTTCTCTCAACACCCCGTATAATTTCGCCCCGTGGTCCATAATCCACGGGTGAAATATTTACAATACATTTGCGTTACAAAACGAAAGGGATATCATAAATCGTGGAACTATCCACCGTAGAGGATATTCTCTTTCTATATAATCTCCCATCATTTGTAACGCGGCTAACAATCGCGTACGAGTGATGAATCGGACCGGATGGTTATTTCGTTTACATTAAAGACCATAAAAATGGTAACACGGCGCAAGAAGCCAAGTTCGTTCGCGTGAACAGCTCGGCCCGTAAACCCGTATTTAACTGAAAACACGACTCGAGACCTAAATGTGCCTTAGATCCTCACCCGAGGTTTCGCTCGAATTGCCGGTTCGCGGGGCAAAACGAGAAGAAGGAAGCCTTACCGTGTCTGTCTGTACCAACCCGACGACGACAGACGAAGCAACCGCATCGCGTGGCTTCCTTGCCTCTCGAACGACAGCGTGATCAATCTCCGTGGCAAACGGCGGCTCGTATCTTTGCTCGGCACCTATGTTTCTGGCCAAGAAACCGGCGCAACGAGATCGTATCTACCAAGAGAAGAGCTCGCGTTTGCGCCATACAACCGATGAGAGGAACTGTTGCTTGGTCGTAGGTTAGTCACGTCGAAACGGACCATCGGGAACCAGTAATACGACAACGAAAGAGATAGGAAAGAAGGAACGAAAACTTTGCGTGTTCGTTTATGGAAGAAGGAAGGATAAAAGAGGAGAAAAAGGAAAGAGGAGAGAGACTGTTTCGGTGGGAGATTAAAACAATGCGTCCGGCCAGATAACGCGGGTGTGACAGCTCTCCGTATCCAGAGACCGGAGACTCGGCTACGCGGATGGACCTTAACGAGGTCCTCTAATAAATAACCGCCAAGTTTGAGTTCCCCATCCTTCTTTCTCTGTCTGATCGTTAGTTAGACTTTCTTCATCTTTTGGCCTCCTCGTGTTTCAAAAGCCGCACGAGGATGGAAGACCATAGGGATGGACCTAAACAGGCCCGAGCACGAAGATGGATGCGTTGCGAGGCGCCGCCGTCACCTGGCAGCCCTTCCACCAGACTCTACCGATACTTTCCGAGGGAATCGATGTGTAGTGCAGGATCAACCGTGACACTTTGCTCTTTAGAAAATACTGATGATTTTATTGCTATCTGTACTTATTAATTATAAAAGACTAAATATGGAATTGAAATCACAGTCTTTCAAGGGCATTTCTTCGATGACAAGTCAGTGATATCAATGAATGAAAGGTTACGTAATTTTCTTTCTCTTAGTATAAGAAGAATTCATAAGATTCGTAGCGGAGTTATAAAAAAATGGAAAGTAATGTACTTTTCTTGGATTACTTTTTTTATCATGTATTAGTTTCACGAATCCCTTACGGAAAAAATTCATTCCTTCGGTAAGAAGATTACTCTTTGTACAAACTTACATGATCCCTACCACAATCGTAACTTACCTCGAACCGTTCGTTGCAATGACACAAATCTACAACGTCGTTCCCAATCGTTAATGTCTCCTGTCCCGCGCGATGTTGCCTCTTGACAGACAAACTCATTTCGATCGTGGATCGTCAACGAAACATGACTCGTCGGAAAAAAAGGCCAAGCGACTGAACGTGGGGTCACGATGAATAAGACGTTCCACGAGGCAACAAACAACGCGTCACGTACCGATCGAATGATCTGCAATTCAAGCCGCGCTTCGTTCTCCGCGCCGTTCCATGTCGTTTATACGATTCCTCAAGGGCCATATTGATAAGGAGCAAACCTACACCCATGAAGAATTTATCTGGCACATATTTTACGTTCATCCAGGAACCCTGTTTCGCGTCGTCGCGATAAAACAGAAATAAATTCGATCGATTCGACTGAAGACGTTCGAGCGGTCATTAACGATAAAGAGCCGATAAGAGACGTGGATGTCGCATGGTTGAATCGCCAAGAAAATGCAAATGTACAGCTTGCACAACAGGTGCCACGCTATGGCCAACGTTACTGGTGGGTTTGAAGTTTGAAATAGCTTCGTCTCGCTTCTGGAAGCTAGTACGAAAGATTTATTGCGATGGACTTAGAGATGTTTGACGTTTCGATCGTCACTCGGCAATGACGTTCAATATTCTGTGAGTTACTGTTTGCTATTTTGGAACAGGTGTATGGTATGGAAGCTGGCCGATGGATTATGTTGTCATGATAACTATTTGCACGCGTAACGGGCAGGTATAGAAATTTATATTAAAAAAAGATTCTATGTTTTCACAGTTAATATTATTCAGATATCCCAGCACTCTTTATTATAATTTATGTGTCGACGACTAATCTTTAAAAGATCGTGTTCTTAAAATAGATTTTGATTAAAAACGATCAGCCAAGTTGGTCAAGACTATACTGTGGAAGCTTGGAATTAAAGATGAAAAGACGTCATTAACATCGACGATTGAAATTATTTCAATTTTTTGAGAATGAAGATATATCTTGTTTACAATAACACAGAATTCTTTTCAACATACACACATATCTAATGCTTCGAGGATTAAATTAAACATCCAGTTAAACGAGGAATTTAACATGCTAACTAGGTTGTTTTTTAATCACAAAGTTCTTTTAGATTCCGAAACTAGACTTTACTCCCAGTTTTTAATATACGACTAATTATGTATTAAGGAAACCGAGAATCTCTATGTAAATAAATTTAAATGTTGGTAATCGAAGTGACGAGTTAACTCTCCTTTCCCATTTAATAGTTTAACATGTTATTGGAGAATTTGTGATTGGGAGCGTGTCCGAGATATACGTTTCTAATCTTTACATAAATTTATGTGACTTATTAGACAGAAAACATTATTTTACTTTAATAGCGATCAAATATTTTTCGATTTCTCATTGCTTTATAATGTTTCATTAGAACCGGTTAGAGCTTATGCAATTTACCATTTCAGTTCAATTTCTTGTCGTTGCGTTATATGAAAATAAAAAACGCGTATTAGTTCATTAATAATTAACCGCGAAATCATAAGTTTCCTAAGAATTTTATAATATACCGTTAAGTTAAACATGTAAGTTTATCATTTGATTTCGATTATAATTTTCTTGCCACATTACGTACCCTGTTTTATAAATATTCAAAAGATACAAAATTCCTGTTATTTGGCACTATTTTTACCAAATCGACAAAAATAAATGTCTAAGAATTTTCGAAACGTCCAACGAGAGACATATTAATGTGACTTCGTAAAATCTCAATTCTTAAACTTAAAAATTCCAAAAAATCCCCATATAAAACAGGGAACCTCCGAAAAAATGGAAAACTTTTGAAACAGTAAAAAAATGAAACCTTATTCACAAAGCCATCGTTATCGCACCAAAATTCGTGCTTCTTTCCCATTTCCTCATTATTCAAAAATTCAAATCCCCAAATTCGTAGATCGTTATTTATATTTGTGGGTTGGCGAGCATGCGTGCGGTGTAGCATCACGATTCCCGGTTCCTGGCTACCGATAATATACGCACTTCAGATTCTATTAGGTCGTCGGTAGATCCTCGATACCTGCTTGACTCGGTAACCCAAGGGTTTCACTTATCGTGCAGCCGATCTTCTTCACGCATATTATACTCTCAGGAAAACAGTGAGGGTAAAAAAAGGGGCGGATAGCAGGAGCAGCAGTCTCGAGCTGGTGAGCTCTGCCGCGCGAATAACAGGATCAGGTTACTCTTTTGGAAAAAGGAAAAGGGACCAACGCTGGTATTTCTCGGAGGATCACCCCCGACCCAGTGGCGGCCTGTTTGAAAAACACGTAACTGGAGGAAGAGAGTGACCGATCTTTTTCCGGCGCATTGCACGCGAGATACGCTTCGTTATTTACTTTTTATCCTTCTCTTTTTTTTCCGTCGGCTTGAACCTTGTGAATTTCGCGATGCCGCTTCCCGAACGCGGCCATGCGAAACGTTTACCATGATGAAATTTGCTGAAAGATAACTTCACGGTATTTTATTGATCGCGATCAACAAGGAAAATTTAGAGAGATAGCTAGTGATAAAAGGTTTGGAAGACTTCGATTTGCTGGGATATGTTACATGTGATGAGAAACTAGAATCGTTTCGAATATGATTCGGCGGATTACAAATCTTAGTGATATTATGAATGCACGTCCCAACCAATATTCGTTTCAACTAATAATCTTCGTCTGTCTTAAATAATAAGATACGATAGAAACGAATCGTTGCTTCCTCACTATCGCACCCCATGTGACACCTTTGTCTCGCTCAAATTCAAGCATACTATTACACAAAAGTATCGACAGATCTACGGTATAAAACACGTATGCTATATAACAATAATTATATTACTACTACTCACTCACTCGACATTATTTGCTAACGAATATTCACGCAATAAATATAATTATCAAACTCGAAGATTCCTCTACCGCTCGTATAAAAAGACTAGTTGCAATCAGATCATCGGGATGCACGGGTTCGCGAGGTTATTAAAAATTGTGTCCCTCTGGATGGGCCACCCCGATGTTCGGTGGGAAGCATAAATCTTCGCTGGATCGTATGATTGACGTCTATTTAATAGAAACGCAACTATACATGGATGGCGCGGAATAACATTAACTCGTCCAGGAGTCGAGGGGGCTGGTTTCGCCGCGGCGGGTGGCCATTGTAGCCGGTGGACCCCTGCAAGCCACGGCCTTTCTCCCATTCTCGTGGCTGCCAGCTCCCTCGTAAAGTCAAACGTTGACACTAGCCGCGGGACACCGGCTCCGTGGCCCAGGGACCTTTCTTTCCCTTTCTATCCGCCTCTTTTTCACCTGAAACGGACTTTCTCGTGCGTCGTTATGTTATTATTACCGGCCTCGAATAATAACCGACCGGTCAAGTGGGCGTGGTGTCATCGACCTACCGACTAGAATCAAGGGTTACGGCCTGGCAAAAATCTGGCGAACGCTTGATTGCGTGTTTGATGCGTTTCACGTATGCTTTACGTTGTTTTCTATTTGTTCTTCTTATTTTTCGGTTAATTTTTTCAATCCTTAGCAATTAGAGTAATTTAATTTCTCCTAGTGATGAAGAGAGTATGTACATAGTGTGTGAGAAGCGTGGTAAATTTATAAGTATGGACACACGTAAATGAGACCAGAACAACCGTGTTCGTTAAATTAGAAACTTTATGGCCGCATTAGCGAGCCTAACGACCTAATCAGAACGGCACGGCATCAGAGAAGCCGCGATGGATTGACGTAATCGTGCTGACGCGAGCTCGACGCCTCAGGCTCCGACCATTCAACAAACTGTATACAGTAGAACTCCATTTATCGCAACGAAATTTTGGTTAGTATCTGACTAACTGTACACCAGCCGATTAAATTCACTTATCCGAATGGGAAATCATTGTTTGAATGAAAAATCATGAACAACAAATGATATATGCAATTCATAAACTTCTATTAATTAAATTAACCCCAGTTATATGAACTGTTAGGCTCGCAACAGATTTCTACCATATTTCTAACTTCAGCAATAATTCTTTCGTTCTTCCGTACAACTAACAGTCAAAAAATCGGGATATAAAAACGCAATAAGCAACAAGAAAATGATTGAAATTCGACACGAAATTTTCGAATTTCATTCAACTTCCCACGCTATTCGAACCTTATTGAATTCGAGGAAAAGATCCGAGCGAAAGGCCGGTTCGTGGAACGTGGTAACGCGATAGCAAAGCTGAATCTTCCGAGATCGAGGCTGCGGAGGTTCGCCGGTGACCGGCTGGTGAACTGGTCGTGGGTAGGATCGCGAAGAGGGGGATGGCGAACGGGTCGCGCGCAACAAGATGAACACGAGGCCGTGGAGAAAAGGAAAAAAGGTGGAAGAGGCAGAAGAATGGGCAGCAAAGAAGGTTTGCTTTGCGCTTCGTCGGCGAGATCAAGGTGGCGCCACGCCTCCGGACCGCCTCCTCTAATCATCGGCTCATTACTCATTAGCACTAATGAGCCACGCGCGCCATCTATACCTGTGCTATACAACGATACACAACACCTAGAAAACTGACTGAATACCTGGCCACAATGGCCCCCATCGGACTACCGGTTCTATGTGCTCGTGGTAAAAGTGTGCGCCTCTATGATACTGTGCACGCAACCAGTTGCCAGTCACGTAGATCCTGGTGGAGAGAGGAAGAGAAGGAAAGGGTGGTCGATAAGATTGTTTTAAAGTATATCGTGAAATGGAACCATTTAACGGAAGGTCGGTTGATGATGATTAACGATGCACCAAATGGAGAACGTCTCCAACCGTTCGCGTTTATTAAGGAAGGCCCGTAAGTCTAGACCCCGTGTTTCTTGTAGTTCCTTTGAGTATTGGACTCAGGCATTCGAGCGTAGGCTAGTAGGATACATATATTTTACATATTTTTTCCATTCCATTTGGCTGTAATTAGGTTACGTCGAGATGGGCTTAGAATTAATAAGTTTGCTGGAGAGCTTCCTCCATTTGGCTAATGCACGACGATGAGAATTAGATTGAGTTGTTTTAGATCATAGCGTCATGCTTGGTTTTATCGGCGGATGTAGATCTGATAATAAATTTGGTGCGTGAGAATACTTCTTATACTTTAAAGACCTTTATATTACAAGCGATATTTAAGTGAGAGATTTAATTGGATGTGAGCTGAGAATTTTTTATTGATTTTATCGTGCGAAGTTGGGATTTATCAACCCAAGCATCTGAACTTGAAAACATTGAAAAAATTCAGAAAGAACATCAGATGAAACGGATATCTATCTCGAATTTTTGTAACGCCTAGTAAAATCATACATATTACATAAAATACAAATTATAATCATATATATTACAAGCTTCGTTGCTACGATGGTAATGAAACACGGCTGGGAGATCAACATCTGATGTTCCGTTTCTGATTTTCACAGCGGGGTGTTGGTTATCGTATTACTGTTTATACAAATTCCTGTTATCGATCGACTATCAGACAGAATTGCGCCCAACCTTCGGAACCACATACTTATGCAATTGAAAATTGTTAGTATCTTTATCCAAACGAACGACGAGAATGAAATTACCTTCAACCGACTAATAATTATTCTATGTCTGAAGAGTATCATTAAATAATAAACAATTATATTTCGAATATTCACCATACTGGGATATTTTCTTCTCAATCTCATTAAACGTGCACTAGTTCCTCGGTTCAGTGCCAAAGGGGATGATTTTTGATCTCGCGAACGAAGCATCCACCCCCGTTTCCCATAAAATCAGCCATGACATCGTGCCCAGCGAAGCGACCACGTGTGACGAACGCTCGCACAGAACTGCGTCTCGTTACATCCGTCACAGCCGTCGGTCCGTAAAATTGGCGCCACCTGCCACCCTCCCGAAATCCAGCTTCCCGTTGCTGCGGATTCTGACTCATCCCATCGCCTTCCAGTATTTAATGCATTTATAATACTAGGCTTAATGACCCCTGGCCCATCTTCTCTCGCCTGGAATTTATTACGAATTGAACATTCACCGATACCATTGAGTTTATATAACACAATTGGACGATACGTCAATTTAAGGCAACTCTTAAAATTTCCAGCTGCGGTGGACTGTTTCATTTCATGCTGCATTAATTTGAATATTTTTTACAAAATCCTAGTATCTCAGATATATGTAATTGCGGTTTTAAGATGATGAGCAAGTACGGTAGATGAATGTTATTGTCGCTGAATATGTGTTTAATTACACTGAAATTGAATACAACGCGATTAAAGGTCACCCTGTATAATATCCTTGAGTTGAAAATGACTTAATTAATGCATCAAGGGTCCAGCAGTCATTAGTCCTTCCAGCTTAAAGGAATAAAGAATCATTACATTACGTTGGCCCACCCCAAAACAAGGGTGGTATCGTGGAAGGGATAGACAGAGAGCTCGATGTACAAAGTATAATGTGATTGTTTCCGAACCAACGGCCCTGCTGGGGCTGCTGTTTCGCTCCACCGGTGATGACTTCATCCCCATCTGATCCCGATTTCCTCTTCGTTTTAGAGACTCCTACAAAACCATCAACATTCGTTCTCAAATAAAACGTCACTTGCCTTCTCCCCTATGGTGTAACTCGAGTGTTCCCAAAAACAAGCTTCAATTGACACGCAGAAAATATGTAGCCATCTCTATTGTACTGAACAAATCGTCGTCCATTATCAGAGTACATCTGACATAAAGTTCGAAATATTTTACTAACTTATTTTACCACTTAATTTTTACCACAGAGTGTCATCTATGTGAGTGTCATAAAAATCTGTCGTGTCACCTATCCGTTATAAATAACAAATCTTTCGCAAAGCAACAAAAACGACGTTCCTCTCCTTCTGAAGCGAATAAAAAAATCTATCTCATATTCGCAATGACATCGTAAAAAAGATAATTATGCAGAATCTGTTGTATTACCTTATTACATCATCGTGAATAGACTTACAACCCACAAAGGATATCAGTGAACTTCCTGTTTGCATGAAAAACATGTGGCAGTGCGAAGGTCGTCCGCTTCCTGGTGGATGGGAAGTGGAAGCAACATTGGGTGGCTGGCAGTAGCTGATCGGAAAGAACAAAGAGCACAGATAGAACCCGGTTGTATTGTCCTGCGGGCTGTTTGCGTCCGTTTCTGCTCTGGTGTACAGGAACGACCGACTCTTTGTGCTTCTGGGTGTTTTCGCCATCGTGCACCATCGGGTGCTCCCGCCAACTGCGGCCAAGGGATTACCAGTGAAATCCTTTAATGGCATTGTTGGCATTTGAATAACACGAAATACGATACGAGATCAGAACCTAGTCGTCCTCTCTCCACCACCCTTTCTTGTTGGCTTCATCTTTAAGCTCGAACTTAGGGGGGTCCTCTACGATATAGAGTTACGGTCCCGTTCCACGCCGTTGTCCGTCCGGATTAATTGTTGGCAGTTCGTCGATGTACGTTCGAGATACCACCGAAAAATATTCCCTTTTTCTTCCTTTTCCTGTGTCTTCGCAAACTTTCTCGCTGACAAACTGGTCATAGTATTGGCGACAATTGAATTTCAAAATTCGCATTTATTAATGTTGCTACATTTTCATTGCTCGGGATTATTAGAGGCGTTTACATGAATATTAAGATATCGAAACACGGTTATTGGCATTTTTAGATTGTCGCTGTAAAAATTTGTTGTGTCGTTATTTACATAATTATCTTGGACATTAACTTCTGTTTCCAAGAATTCTTTAAATTAATTTATGACTTGAAATCTTATATCTATTTTATTATAGCTCGTAAATCGTTATTGTCGTTCGACCATAGCTCAAAAAGTATTTACCCAGGATTGATATCCGCGACAGCGACATTGTAGTCTTTTCTATTTCCACAGAGGATATTCTCCCTCGTGAATTCGTGACAACGGGATATTATTCGTAAATCGTTTGGCTGTTCCGCAATTGATCCGACACAGAGGTAAACGGGCGCCGCGAGCAACGCCGAGAAGCAAGGAAGGTTTCGTGCGAGGTAGCATTTGAGACGCTAAGAAAAACGCGAATCACGCGGAGTTAGGTTCTCGTTGAAGAGGAGGAGAGGCAAATGAAAAGGGACGCGGGGCTATAAAGCACCCGGTGGCTTGGCGAAGTGAAAGGACTAGCACGAAACCGGCGAGAGACAATCTACACGAGGGCGAGAACGTTTGAAAAATCGAATGCCTAAAACGTAGTAAGTTATTACACCGGAGAATCAACTTGTTAACGTCATTTCGCGCGTGAGCGACTACCGGTCACCTCGCTGCGTTGCGCTGTGACTGCTATTTTTTCCGAGAAACGTCCATAAACCGGGCACTTTAGACGTACAACGACTGCACTACGATCTATTTAGCATTCACGTCGCCACGTCGTGTCTCGACGACCAACGAATACCTTGCTTCGGCTTCTCTCGCCCTCTTTCTCTCTCTTTCTGCTCGCTTGTCACCCGTTGTCGCGACCATAAAGTTTATTTTTACCAGTTTAACCAGCGGAATCGATGAGATAACGCTACGACGCGCGAGCGGTTCCTATGAAAAAGAAACGGACGAAAGTTGTTAACGCCGGTCTGATACGCGACTCGAATTTGCTAATGCGACACGGAAATGCATTCACCTATATTAACGTAATCGCAGGTATATTACCGATACGCGTCATTAATAATCCTCCACGTATATGTTTATCTATATGCACGATAACTACTCGTATTTATGCAATCTGTTATTTTTGAGACTGCTTTTGAGATCGTTGTGGTGGTTTTTATTCTGTTAGGTTTGGGATTCGGGGAAATAAGTTGGAATTGAAATATTTTTTTTAATGAGATTTAATTAATGAGATTATTATTTTATATTAAATCTACGTCGTGTAACAATAACGACACGAACCAATTTTTTTAGGACACCTAAAACGCCCAAAGTACTGATTCGATTTGTATCATTTTCATAAGTTCATGCATTATAGTTTGATAAGTTCATGTAGTGGAAAACTACTTCAGCGATAGCATTAACGCTGCCTCTTTATCACTAACGATACACAAATAAACCCAGCATAGTCGCATTCTTTTCAATTCTTCATACATTTCCCTGTCGCGAAATCCTCTTCACCCAGTTTAACCCTCTTTGTTCTTATTTTGATTTCAGGTGAGTAATCGACGAACTTTCAGTTTCTTGCAACAATTTGCCACGATCACGAGCAAGGTCGGTAGTTCAGTCGATGTCGGTGAGTAAATCACATTGTTTATCCTAAAACGGTGGATGACGTGCCAAATTAGACTACGAGAAAGCTATCGTGCGTTTGCTTAAATCCACTCGCAGAAATGAGCTCCGGATAAAGTAGCTTTATGGTCGTGGCCACGAAGTTACGACTGTAAATAACCAATATAGACGACGATTCGTGAGAATTAAGGAAGATCGAGTACGACTGCAAAGTTTCGTTGTGGATGTTTCTCGAGTTGAAGGGCTGTTTGTGAAAACAGCCTAAAAGAGCAATAGGAAAACCGATGAAGTTAAGATGTGGAGAGTGGGAAAAAAAGGAGGGAAGGAATGGCAGGACTCGGTAATAATTCAAGCAAAAGGACGCATCAATCCTGATGGCCCTCTGCCCCTCTTGTTCTTCGAGGATGGCTCGGCCAGAAATAGAGCGATGCCCGTAACGTTGTTTTACGCTGTCCTCCTTCCGTCACTGTTCCCACAAGCTCATCCGTGCACTCCCCAGGGAAAAGCTAGATGACTACCGATTTTCCCTTATTGCCGCTTGCCACGCGACACCCCCGCCCATAGCCTCGCACTTTTGACACATAAATCTCCGCTCGTTCGGACGTAGCTAGCGCCGCCTCCGGAACTAATCGAATTTTCGGCCGAACTCGGACCGGTTTACAATCGAAAAACGTGTCATGTGAAACGAATCGATGTTGGTTTCGCTAAATGAATCTGTTCTTGGTTTTTGATACAAAACAATCGGCCGTAGACAGATCTTTTACGAACAATAGGAAAATATTTTGTGAGAATCGTTTATGAAGCTTTTGGGATAATTATACATATACAATTGGGTTGATTATTAGACTATGGATTTTTATATACTTGTGGTAAATGATTGTGAGTAAATGATTGTGGTAAATGATTTCTCAGGAGAA
The DNA here is from genome assembly GCF_011952205.1 of Bombus bifarius. Classification (NCBI taxonomy): domain Eukaryota; kingdom Metazoa; phylum Arthropoda; class Insecta; order Hymenoptera; family Apidae; genus Bombus; species Bombus bifarius. The sequence continues at coordinate 5,940,065 of NW_022884914.1, read as the reverse complement.
TAATTAGAGTGAGAATTGCAAGAGTGATAAGTTTTGAAAACAAAAGTTGTGCTTAGCAAGCGAGGAATTATCGCTTCTGTTTGTTTGTCTCATCGGTGACAAATTATATTTGGACAGCACTTAGCTCGTCCGCTACCCCTTTCTCTGGTAACGATGTTACAGAGGTTGTCGCTGGGAGGATGATTCAATTTACTTACCCCTTTCAACGTAAAGAATTGAAATTGTGTGTACGAAAGTAATTCACCGATGTCATATGGATTTTCTTGTCTTTTCCTATTTATTCTTCGATAGAAGAAGTTATTGATTTTTCTTATCCATCATAAAATTACAGCGAGTCTTGTAGACCATCGTAATTCATCGATCGAACAGCTAACGGGAGCAACAACCATTTATATCAATTCACACAATCCGTCGCCGTGAAATATAACTCCCACGAGCCAACTTTCTCTCAAGATGGCGTTCAAAAAGTAATGCGGACACGTGGCCCGCTGCGAAACTTTAATAACCAAAAGTGTTTCTCGTCATAAAAGAAACTCCTATACTCTCGTCTTTATTTTCTCTGCCGCTGAATTATTCAATCAACCCCCCCTCCCCAAACGTTCTTCGGCGATCACACGACCAATTTTTAATTAAAAAATTTCACTTCATCTACATTCTGTCGTCTCTTTGTCTGCAATACTTTACTTTCTAGATTTTAGGAGCTTTTAAAATAAACTCACATTCTGCCCCTACAAAAGTTTAGAAAAAAGTAGGATTGAAACCTATACTTGCAAAGGTAATGTTTATCAGCTACATTATCCCAGATTTTTAGTAAAAGATGTTAAAAGTTACGTAAGAAACTCCATCGATAAACGTTTCTTTCCACAATACGAGTATCAAAATTCTCGTTGCCCAGAAGACTGAGATAGAACATTTTCACCCAGCATATGTTCGAGTTTTAATTAAAGACTCTTTCACAAGTATCTACTTACAGCTTCTTCCCTCCTATTTTATTCTTTTTTATAACACATGAATGTGTGAATACGAGGCTTCCGTCACTTAAAAGCTCTCAGTCGCGCTACGTCGACGATTTAAGAGGGTAGTTACACTCTCGACGCGAAGCGAGCGTCGCTGGCCGGAAGATCGGTGCTGTGATTTATCGGGGCGCGTTTTCAACGCATTCAGCCTAATACGTCTCACAGTGGACGCGTAGGAGGAGCAGCGCATCAGCAAGGAGCGGTGTTTAGACGCGGCGAGAACAAAGGGAGCCGTCTGCTCAGCGGCGGAGCCGAACATTAGCCAGATCACCGGATGCCCGTGACACTTTTCTCACCCACTCGGCCCGTCGTTATCTGTGCCGTAAAACCAGCCTCCCTTTCTCGTGCCTCTCGTTTCTTATTAAAAAGTCGCCCGTTAATTTCGCATCTGCCGGTGCGTGGCAAAAAACTAAAAGACCCAAGAATCTTCCGATTATCTCGGACGAGATTGTCGAAAAGCATTCGGGAGTTGCTTTTGGTGGAACTTGCAAATAAGTCGAAATGATGCGGACTATCCGGTGCTGGTATCGTAAGGACAACATTAATTGTAGATACTTTGTGCTCCAGTATATTTAACCGGTCGAATGGACCTGTTGGACTTGTTGAACGATACCCAAATCGCGACTCGATCGTTCGCTAAGGTGATAACAACTCGTTCACGGACTTCATAAACGAAAGATTACCTAACTGGTTACCTTATTAAGTATTGATACACGTTTAGTCAGTCCATTTACGGTCGTATTCATATCGACCGCTTAAACATCTCAGATAAATCCTTCGACTCTGAGCAGCGTGGCAACTGAGACTGTGGCGACTATTAAAGTAGGACTTTTTTTAAACATCAGGCATGTACTTACATATGGCGGCGGGTATGCGATACTTGAAATATGCTTATTAATAGATTACGGATTGTTATGAATTTATAAGAACTTTGAACGTGCAAAAATATAGAAGATGCGCGTGGTTTATAAAAATCAGAAAGAATCTTCAAAATTGAAGTACTTGTTGTAATATGTAACGGATGAAATAAGTCTTTGTATAGGTTTCATGTCTTTAGTTATATTAATAAAAATATGAAATTCTATATAGATCCACAATTCGCTTATTAGGAAATCCCATTTTTACAAAGTACAAAGAAGATAAATTGAACGTAGATATCGTGGCAATAAGAACGTAGATTCGCAATGGCATTATAGAAATTCTCTTCGAGATCTTTTTGTCGGAGTGTCTGCTAGAACTGGTAGAGGAATAAACGTAAAAACGTTAGATAGGAGATGAGCATCTCGTTGATCTCGTAGAGTAGACATTGCGTGACAATGATCCCTCAACGAAGGTCGCTATTAATATTGCTGCAGCAGCTTTTTGTTCGACCAGAGACCACAGTTCGTGGTCGATCCGGTTCGAAGGATTTCGCGTGACACAATATTTTCATGAGTCCAAGACGCAGCGTATCACCCCGACCTCGACTTCATCAATGTTTCATACGCATGCGATGACCCCAACCTCTTGCGCCAGCGATACACTAAGTGGTTTTGCTCATAAAGCTGTGACGGTTCGTAGGATAATGTCGCTGGTAAGTGGTCTCGAGTAGTGGGTCGGCTAACATGTTGGCGAAAGCGCACATGTGACCAAGGAAGTGTCGCTTGAGAGAAATGTTTTCCTATTTTGAGGGAGTTTTAATGATCTCCTTCCGTTATTGATCAGAATGTTCTATAGCTTTTATTCTTTTAAGGTGAGAAAAAAGAAATTAATTTATAAAGCGAAGTTTTTATTATTTACTACTACTACTCGTGCTTATCCTCCCATCTGGCAATTAACGACATTCAGCAACATAAATTGTTAGTTTTTGCATAAAATAGTCGGCCAACAGTGTATTAAAAGCTAGATTTGTTTTTTTTTTTTTTTTGTTTTTTTGTGACAGTGTAAGTTTCAAACTATTACGATGAAAACCAATTTATAGTTTTCGCTTTAAATTATTATATAACGTTCAAAGTTTTTAGTGCCCATTATGTAGCTTAGTGTTAAAACAAGTAACAGAAATTCTTGTTTAGATGGTAATTCGTTGATGATATCTATATCTCTATATTACCATTGAAGAAAAGTGGTTTCTACGAGAGCCACGATGACAGTATTTATTTCGACATTCCAGTTTTATCAGAACCAGCTACGCTACCGTGACGTCGATTCTTTCAAACATCTAGTACCAAAGAAGGTAGCTAATATTAATATCGATTGCTATTAAAATCTCGCTATCTTAGAAGTACATGTAAGTACGTAAATATCAAGTAGGGTCCAGTATTTGTATAATGCATATTCGAAAACATTCTCAGAATAAAACTATTTCAATAACTTACGTTGAGAAGATACATTTACTACGCCGCTTAACTAACGTAATAAATGAATAAGAATCAAAACCAGCCTGCATTTGCATTGAAAAGAAATAAATTACGCTACAACGTATACGAATAGGTACATTTATTCTATTGAATATACAGTTGACATGGTTGCATGTTGCAATGGCTTTCATAGTAAAATGGCCAGACACTTCTTACGAAACACGGATATGCACGTTTTTCAATTGCGTTCCCGGAATTTGTTCAGCTTCATGAATTTCAATAACAAATCAGCTTTTTGCGTGATTATCCTTCTGTATGTAAAAATTCTATCTATCTATTGGCTCGTAATTTTTTCTTTCACTCGCAGCTTTATGTCACACTACGCTGTGATTAATCTTTTCACTCCAAGTATCCTCCATCTTACTAATTAGCCTACATAAAAGTACTATCCCTCTATTTCCAACAGCCAATCGGCTTAGACGGCCGCCTTTTATACTCAGTTGGAACGAAACCACCAGACTGCACAAGATTAAGAACTGCATAAATTCTGTCTCCTTGACTTTGGGTTCAACCATTTTCGTTTAAAATCACACGGAGTCGCTATACGCTATGCATATAATTCCATGGAATAGCTAATGAAACGATCTAGGAAATACAAAATACGATTTCATGCGCACGATCAGGCAAGTTAATTCATCGAGCATCTTTGAATTTTCAAGTAGAACTATCGTGTTCCTTATTAAAACGCCAGCATTCTAATACGAATCACTAGAACGTGTAAAAATATGAATAGTATAGCACATGTTACGTCTGCCTTCACGCCATTTCTTTAATTAACTTTATAAACACCGAATTTTATGGCATAAATACCCGCAGTCTAACAACAATCAATATATAGACATCGATTCGTATGGTAAACGTATTTGCAAACAAAAATTCCCAAAAATTAGCGAATATTTATCAACGCGCAATATAGAACCTGCAAAACCTGATTCATCTGCAATCCTGCATCCGCCCCATCGTACTTATATTCCCCCTCTGAAACAGTGCACTCTAAAAAAGTTTCGAATTTCAAAGCCTATATTTTCCCCCTGTTTTCGACATGATTTGAAGCCGCGACATGGGAACGGGGGTGCGAGCGGGGACACCCGCGTTATTTTTACAATCTCGTTTTGCCGGCTCGAAGGCTCGAGCGGTCTCAGCGTGTCGCTGCTCGGTCTTACGCGCGTGCATCACAGGAGAAAAAGGAATCGTTCGTGGGGTATCGCGTTACCGATCGGTAGGTAAGGCCCTTGTCTCTTCTCTTTTTCTCCTCTTTGGCCGGCAGGGCCGAAAAGGGGTGAAACGTGTGTGCGAGCGCGCGAGGGAGCACGACCGCGTTCCCGGGACCGCCAATAAAACTCGGGGATGTCGAGGATGCGACATGTTGGACAATGAAATGAATGGACGGGTCTCGTTGAAATAATTATGCCACCGATCTGAAAAATATTTTCTGGATCCCTTTTCACGGAATCTGCCGTTTCGTCGATCGAATGCCATTTGTTGCTGCGGTTACTATGGTCGAAAATGTTGAAATTTAAAAGTTCATGATAATTTATAAGTCTACGATCATTTTGATCTCGGAACGTTGGACCGCTTTTCGGAAAGTGCCTTTCGCTTTTTCTATAATCATCGATATAGTATGTTGGCGAAGTAGATTTTTGTTCTGATGGTTTATTCGCAGAGGTAAAAAGTTTTAAGTATAGGATACCTAATTTTAATCTGTGTCCTACATTTTACAATAGTTAGCGATAAATATTATGGTGACTTTTATCGCGTAAAACAACTAAGTATATAATTTAACCTAAATTCTTATCGGCGCCTTGCGATCCAATTGAGGGTTAACAAAATTTTAAGTACGATAACGAAACTGACGCATGTCCTTTGAATGATCAGCCTGTCGATCTTCTTTTTACGCCCACACACACTCGTCAACGAACGTCAGCACATATGCACGAAGATTGACGTACATGGCAGGTTGGCTGCGATCCGTACGATCGATCGAAGCTGTCGATGAAGCGGAGAGAGGCAGTTTAATGAGAGCCAGAGCCTCTAAGATAAGCATAGCTCTACCTACAGCCTCTGCAATGTGGCGTATTCATCCGTGCATTCCTGTCTGGTTATCTTCTTTTCTGTTCGCGCACCCGTCGCACCCTTTCGATCAGTTTGCTGTCTCCGATACTCCCCTATGTTGGACGCGTGTTTTGACTTTCTCAAAATTTCTCAATGTTAGCTCTATCCTCGTTTGTTTTTATAATTTCCTACTTCGTAAAGTAAAACACTGATTAGTACGTCAGAGAAAAGCATTTTTTAGCGTTAGCGACGAATCCAAACATTCTCTCCGAAATGAATCGAAAAATAATTACATTGAATGAAAAAAACAACCATCAAATAAATAAGAAATTGGATGAACAAATAATGGATATCTTATTTTATAAAATTCTGTTCTTCGTTCAAACGAAAATTTATTCGAATAATATCGAACACCGCTTTCTTCTCTTGGCTTCCTTCCCTCCTTGTTCGTTCCTCCGTCCTTGTCGATCGGTCCCTGGATTCGCGAGTCCTGGCCCTTTACTTGTTCCTCCGCGTCGTCCACCCCCGGCTTTTGTCTTATTATTTGGTCGGCGGCCGCACGCGGGCAGGTATATCTTTCCTTCTACACGGCACTCCTCTCGCTGCGATCCACGCATATAAACATCGCGGCTTTATCTGAGCGTTTTATAGCGGTGGAGGTCTCGGCAGCCGTGTGGACCAGCCGCGAAGAACCGGAGGACGAGCCGCGACCGCGGCCTCTCTGCCTACGCTCTTCTTCTTGTGTTTTCTGTTCCTCTGTGCTCTGCTTCTTCTTTGTGTCCCGTATATATTCTCTTCTGTCTCTTTTCTCTTTTACATTAAAAAGATATTTCCTGGATAGAGTTTCCTCGCGTTCGCGAGTTGTTTCGTTCATTTTTTTCTGTTCCGTTGACTTTGAAAACCTGTATTATAATCTTGCTCTTAGTTAAGATGTCCTATCTACCATCTCAGAAGTGAAAAAAAAAGAAACTAACGATTTCCCACTTTCTCGTTTTCCTTCGATTAGTTTAGAATATTCAGTAATTATCTCGTAACAGCTTGTATAATTGTGGCTTTTCTTATAAACTAAAAGGAAGAGTAACTTGAAATATTTCAACATTACTTGAAAAGTAAAAGAATATTAAGCAGAACGTTTTAAGTAAGAAAATATCGAGTTGCATGTTTTTCCTTGAATGCGCAGGTATTATCGACTAGTTCCTTCCAATGTAGATAAATAAAAGTTTAGTGGAGTGCGATTTGGTGGAAACGATCATGATAGCGCTAATGCGTATCCTCGATTTGTGCAGAGAAAATGGATGGATAAATTATTGCCAACATATACTGCCCGTGTTCCTGCAATTGGCATTCTAGTTATATATGGCGAGCTTATTTGCAATTTACCTAAGATTACAAAATGGCCAAGTATGTAATTAGCCGATGATCAGCAAAAAAATCTCTTATTAACTTCTTTTTATCCCTACTTTCCCTTAACCCTCTGTAACTGGATGTTTCCTTGTTTGTAAAACAAGTAAATTATAGTATATTATAATTTTCAATTTTGATGGGAAAGATAAGAATTAATAACTAGCTGAAACGGATGGCTCGTTAAAACTGTAATAATAAAAGGTTAAAATAAATGCATACAATAATAACAAGAAAACTAAGAACATAGATACACATGCATATAACGTTTAAATCGCACGTTGTTAAAAATGGACGACTCCTATTTTTAGTGTCATGATTGCTTGGACTTTATCAACATTGATAAAAAAAAGAAAACAGGTAGACAAATAGATTGTCAGTAAATAATCGCCACTGTAGAATTTGTTAACGATTTCCTGAGTATCGAAGTGTTTCGCCTAGATAAAAATTAGGTAGGATATTAGAACACGGTATTCTATACCTAGATAAGGAAAAGGAGAACATTACTGCGCGTACAACTACAAACAGCTTTTGAAAGTAGTTTACTATACACGAACCAGTTCGCACCACTTAAACTAAGATATAACATGTAGAATGCAACTCAAATTCCAAAGAATTAAGATGAATTAATACCGTAAAACATCGTTCGATTCTAATATTGTGACATTCGTGTAAGCTTTCGTAATTCAAATTTGCTTTTAATTGTAGTCTCTTTTCGTTTCGAAAATTCTTCGAGCGAACGAGAGAGAAATAAAGAGGATGACTCGTGAACGTCCATCCCAAGAAAAGAAGCAGACGTTCATCCACCACATGTTGTCTTGTCTCAGTTTCTCTTCGATTATCTTTAAGGATCGATACCGCCAATCAAGAAACCCGTTTCCGCGGATCTTGAGACAGTGTTTTCACGGGGGTCCACGGCTAAGATCGATCTCGAGATCGCCCATCGTGGACCGTGAGAGGCGGCTCGACGCGTCGAATCTGTTGCGGGCTTCGCAAAGAACATCGCGGCAAAAACAAGGAAAACGGCTGGCTTCATTAGCATACCGTGTCTGGATCTTTCCTCTTCCCTTCCTTTTACTTTTTCTTTCATTTTTTCTGTTTTTTTTTTCTTTTCCTTTTTACGTGGGGACCTCATCGTTCCTCCGCGATTCTCGCCACTTTGATAATTTCGACGGCTTCGCGGCCATAATTTTTTCCCCGCTTCCTCCTTGGCGAGTACGCCGAATTTCGTAATGTGCTTTACTCACCGCGAGAAACTGGCTTCGAAAAGGAGGACGCGTGTTCTGGAGTCTTGTGGGGGAGGTACGTAGGAGGTACTTGAAGGCACTCGATCGTAGAGAAGGGATAAAAGATTATATTATATTATATTAAAAGAAAGAAAGTATTAATACGATTGGGATGCGGTAGAAAACGTTGTTTGGCCTGGGTCACTTTATTTTTAAATCATTTGTTGGGACGTAAAAATAGTCAAATACATCTTAACATTCTTCGCGAGATACGATGGAGAAGAATATATACATATAACTTCTTACGAAAGAAATATCTACGATCTTGAGAGGATTCGAAAAATACGATAATATCTTCTGATGAATTAGATTTGAGTTAATTTGGAATAATTTGAACAATTTGAATTTCAATAGGTATACGATTTAAATCATCTTGTCAATACTATTTCCCGCTCGATAAACTGAATCTTGCATACATTGAATTACAAAAACCAAAATAATTTTGTATTCTGCATCTGCATTCAATAATTCTGCACAATCCAGACATAACATGAGTTCAGAAAATACATTTCTTTTTTCTTTCGGGGGAAAATCGAAAAATTCCTTAACGGTGATCTAACGTATTTTTTTTTTTAGATCGGAAAAGATTTATTAATAAAATTGCACTGGAATTGTGGTATGCTTATAGAGTTTCTTCGTTGTTCACTGAAGGCTTTTTCGACGAACTTACCAGTCAACTTTTGTTTTCCTTCTACTGAAAGTCGTGGTATTAACTAGATAAATATGTAAATTTATTCACCGTGGTAATTTGTCGCACGCATGACTGCTTAATATTTAATCCACGAACGCAACCACGGACCGGCGATAATGTTCACGCTACGAAATTGTAAATTTGGCAAAGGAGCTTGTTAATATTGTCGCGTGCGTCGCTTGTTTTCGTCCTTAATTTAAATTATGTATTTTCCATTTCTATTTCATCATTTTCTTCTCGTTTCATGCTTAGAGATTGACGAAATCGTCGCATGGTTGCTTATTCTTCGAATAATCGCGTTCTATTCGTTCGTTAGTTGACTAGAATGCCGCCGATCGCGAGATTAGCGTTAAACTAAAGACCAACGACACGCGAATTTTTCATGAAAATCTAACACGCGATAAATATTTTCTATTTCTATATTTGTACAAGAAAAAAATTTCTTTCGGAAAATAGAAAGTTAAAGAGAAACTGTCTAGTTCGCATTCTAAAACGCATAAAAGTCTACTAGTAGCATATAATATACCTAAAAAATGTTTATGATATTATAAATTGGTAATTAAGAAAGTGCGACGTAATATTCAAACCATGCACTTCCAACGTGAAAAATGGTTTTCAACGAAAAAATCACTTAATTCTCTTCTAATTACCCTAAGCATCCACTATGAAACTAATTTAATATAAGACTAGAACAAATTAAAGCAATTTCCCATTCTTAACAGCTAGTGGTCACGTTTAGATTTTTATAAACAACTCGAAAATAATATGGAAACGAATCAACGAGTAACTTGACTAAATACAACGATAATTTCAAAACATGGACGCGGTTTTGCTCTAATTTTACTTATTTTATTCGGAACTCGGCGAACACTTATGTAACAGTCGCGAGTCATGATTAATCAGGTCTGTTTGCATATTAGACAGAAATATTAATTAATATACTATGACTGTGACTATTTCTTGATCGATAACCGATATGATTCCATTGGACGTTTACACTTACGGACGCTTACAGCTTATGGTGGATTTTGCGAACGTATAAATTAAACGCGTAACAAACGACTATTTGAAATTTTCTTGATGCACGCACTGTAAACACGGATATTAGCGATTTTTGTTTGAATTGTTGCCAGTTTTCCGCTGCTTCACATCACTCACGCGGACGTTCGCATCCGCAAATCGATTACACGCGTACATCCGCTTCGTACATTCTACGATCCTAATTTTTGCTAATCCGACGATTACTAAGCTAACGAACAGGTTGTATTTAAAGTGTCGTTGCATACTCATCCCTATATCTTCTTGTAATTGACACGAACGAAAATTAGGAAAAACATAATGTAAAATAACAGAACGGTAATTGGCTAATAGATAACATTTTTTTCGTTCGTTTTCATCATTTTTGCTTATTATGCATATATATATATATGTATGTACATTGCATATGTGTCATATGCAAGACTATTCGAATAGTTAGTTTTATTTCTAGTTTTATCATGAGTGATAATGTAAAAATTTCATAGTGAAAATTTTTACATAGTTTAACATATTCTCTACTCGTACAGAAGAATGTATTTTGTGAGAATTTCAGATTTCACGATACAAAAGAATACTTTCAAGATATTAAATCGGTGAAACATATCACTTAATTGAATCTCTCAGTTCGAATATTAGGCACTCTGTAACAATTAAAATATGGTACTTTTCTATGGAGTTTCAAATTTTAGTATTAGCTTAAGTTCCATTTTTCCTCTTCATCTTAATGTAGCTTTTAAAATTTATCAAGAACCATAGCTGGGACGTTACATAATCCCCAAAGAATTTCAATGCAACATTTCTTTCACAGAACAAAATTCGTTATTCACAGAACTAATAAAAATTACATGTAACAAGTGTAGTTTTCGTGCCTGATGACAAACATGGTTAACTGTGTATAAGTTCAGAAACTAGTATAACCCGGTTATATAAATAACGAATGAGTCCCCCGTCCTGTTAAGGTGCAATTTGCCTATCAGCAAACAAAACCGGGCAGGAAAAAACAAGAACAATAATACGACACTGGCAATAACGTGAGAAGTAGTAACTCACGTTTATAATCCATATCATCACGACTAGAAGCTTCTTTTCTCTCACTGCAAACTTTATTTCTATTCAATTTTATATAGTAAAGACAAATGGAAGATTGCTGTGGCGACAGCAATCTGTTTAAAGCGAAGACTAAACACAAAAAAAAAATACACTTGCCTGAATACTTTATCGAAATATCCACTGAAAAGCAGCTGAATCGAACGACGAGAGATTCTATTTAATTTTAAGTTCCGTTTCTCCGGCGGTGAAAAAGCGCGAAAACAAAATTTACGAGAGCTAACCAACGACATTAACGTACGCGAACCATTTAATGATACGTCCAAAGAATATTTACGCGAGTTCGATTCCCGTGTAAATTTCGAGTAGGTAAGGAGTGGGTGTTCTGCTCTTGACAGACGAAAATGACGACTTTGGATACGGTTCCATATAAATAGCATTGTATTTCACATACCTCGTGTACACTTTCAATAAATATCTTTCAAATAGTATGTACATAATGACAGGAGAAAAGGGACAGTTCGATCAGAGAAGGAAATTAAGCATAACCCGTAACCGATGACTCTGCCGTAATTTTTCATTCCTAACTTCATTTATAATCATAAATAATTTTAGATTTACGTCGAATCACTTGTTTCTTCCTCGAATGTTCGACGGTGCCTTTAACATATTTTAATTAAAACGAAACGATATAACAACGGAATGGAGCAACAAATCGAGTAACACCGGTTAAGAGTTAGGTATCGTTCGAGTATCGTAATTCAACATAGCTGCCGTCGGCGCGGCGACTCGAAACTAAAACGGAGACTCTCGACGTCGGCGTATTTATGGCACTGGTTCGATCGTCCTCGGGCTTCGTGAATCACAAAATCACACACGCGTATTTTCTCTTTCGAGCACACACAGCGCAACTTGCAAACGAGAATGGCCGAGCAGCTTCTTGAAAATTCTTCCGGCGGTGTCCAGAAGTTTAGGTTTCCATTTCAACTCGCGTTTCCAATATATAAGATCGCTGAATGGAAAACGATCTTCTTTGATCTCAGCGTTTCATTCGATCGCTCCTTTGATTAATTCATAGAGCTCGAAATAGCAAATACTCCCTCGCTCTTGGTGATCCATACACATCAGAATTTTTCTTCGCTACAGCTTTTCCAGAGCTCGACTATTCGTTAATAGTTCCCTGGTGAGTCTCCACACTTGTTTCGCCGCGTTCTCTAAACCACTAGGCGACTTGCCCTTAAATAGATCCAAGTTTGGCAAAAAATAATGTGGGCATCTGCGACACTGCAGACAGGAGATCAGTTGCAAAAGAATGCCATTAATTCGATCTGCTATGCACGTTTCGTCCCATTCTGCTTCGTGCGGGTGTTTCTCGCACTCGTACAATAATAAGGTTTTCATATGATAGCTGGTAACCGGGTTCCCAGGTAGATCGAGATGTCTGTCCCTGAGAGTTTTCAAAATGCTTAAACAACGCTTTCTACTGCCACCCTGAAGCAAACGATTCTCCGCGTCTATGAACGATAACGCCCAGGCGTCGCCCTCCATAGCGGACTGTTTCCCTTGCAAACCAATGCACTCCTTCGACAACATGTCGAAGCCTTCTGTCTTCACTTCAGCCACGATATTAGGATGTGGCCAAGGTATATGTGCGATGGGCCAGTGAGAAGCTGACCTGGGCCACAGACCAGCGCATTTGAACGCTGGCGTAATTTGTACCACGTACCGCTCTCTGATTCGAAGTTTCACTTCTGTTGTATCTGCTATCATTTTTACCGAGTCCCTGTAGGCACACTTATCACAAGCCTGTGCTACCAGAGTTTGAAATCTCGAACGGATTTTCCGGGCGGACAGGTAGCCGGACGCGGTGATGAACTCCACCCAGAGGGACATGGATCGCTTTCGACCGTCGCTGAGCTTCAACACCGCGCATCCCGGCAATGTTCCATCGTCTACGAAATTCAGTACCCCCATTTGATTTAGGTAGATCACGATCTCGAATTCCGTCGGAGATATCACGTCCAGACCGTCGAAGCGACCATTGTAGTCGGTCAAAGAGGAGATGAACCTCGGCTCCTGTACCTCGACTTCCTTCAGAACGTCTTGAACCACGCGACACACTTCTTGAATCGTCTTCATCACCTGACTCTTTCTAGTCATCACGCGTTCTCCGAAGTACTTGTTGATTTGGTACACCATCTTGGATTGGGCCGACAGCATATCAGCCGGCAACAGCATCGCTGCGGCGGCCTGAAGCCTTCGAAGGCTTCTCTGTCGCGGTTGCTATTTTCTTTTACCGCATTCTGCCTCAAAACTTTCCAAACGATGAATTTTCTTGCGATTTTAATCGAAAGTTCTTCTTCGCTCCCTTTCCATTTGCTCCTCCGTCTTCCTCCTATCTCACTAGCTTTGCGTTTCAAGTCCAACTACTCGATACCTGAGAAACGAATCGAGAATTGACCCCGTTGGTTCTTGAAAAAAAAATGACGATGTTCCTCGCGCGTCGCGTCGCTTAAGGACGCCGGTCCTTGCGGCGGAGACACGAACGAGTAGCGAGAGGAAAAGGTGTACGAGCGACTCCGTGCCGGAGCAGATAGTCGACTGCGCTGTCGTTCACCTCCTCCGCGCCACCCGCTCTTCGAGTCGTACGAAGACGTGCGGTGGCCTAGGTGGTCCCTCCGACAGGCTACGCCTTATACCGCGCGGTTCGACCAATCCCGTGACGCACTAACCGCGCAGGCGTGGCCTGTCGTGGTGCGCCGACCGGATCGATCCGCACGAACCGTTCTATCTATATGTTACAAACGCCTCGCCGAAGGACGAACGGAGCGGCGGCGGCGGCGGCTAACCCCAAACGCAAACCCCTTTTCCCCCATGAATTATGCAGATCCGACTCGTTTTATTTCGTGCTCATAGATACCATGGGGCTCGGCCATTCCTCCGCAACCCCTTCGAACCCCCAAATTTTCGTCATGGTGGAAGATTCGCCGATCACGCTTCGTTACTTAAGCGAAGAAACCTAGTCGTAGTCGTGGCGGATTTTTAGTTGTTTCTGGTTTGTCGATTCCCGATCTTCGTTCGGTCGGATATGGTTTTCGTGGTTTCCTCGAACGATACTACTCTGTCGCTATCTATATGGTCCCGGTAACATTTCGCGAAAAGGTGCTTCGACTTGAAATAAGAAATTCGCGCGCGACGCTGACGCGGTCGGTTGAGTTATCGAAGATGGGGCACAGTTTCGTTTACGAGCGTTTTTATTGAGGACCGGACGCACGCGGCGAAAAAAGCTCCGTATAAAATGTACATTTAACGACGACAACGATAACTCTCCCATTAAGGCTTGTAAATCGCGAGGCAACTGCCCGATACGGCGCGCGTAAAGTGTTGCCGCTCGCGAGCGCGAGCTCTCCGGTTCCAACGTTTTCCTCTCACTTTGTTTTTACGGGCCAATAATAATAACGTAAATTCCCAAACGATCGGCGTGCAGAGAGTGAGTGGCAGCGGTTAACGAATGTCATTGCGCTGGGAAGATAAGGATGGAAGTTTCTGGGAAGAATTAAGATAAGGGACACGGCTCGCGCCTCGTAGGCGTATAATGACCATGAAACTCGGTAGCGATGCCTTTGACGAGGTCGTTTCGGCATCCTGCGCACGAGTGTTAATATCGTAGATAATAATTACGCCGTGATGGTTTTTATGTTCTCGTTTAGAACTGGCTACGATTGAAATCGGACGACTGTACGAAATTTCGGATCTCGTTATTTGGAATGCAAATTTTATGTTTGATAGAAAGATTGTTATGGGAGGATAGTTGTGAAAGAGATTTGAATTAAGCGACAGTCTTTTATCAACTTCAGTCTAGCTGTAGAGGATCGTCGTCAGAATTGTTAATATTCACTGATTCTTCTAATGCATCGTTAGATTTGTATTGAAAGTTACATAAAATACACGCCACTATTGGACTAAAGTTACTTTGGTGGGAGAAACAATTGTTGAGAAACAATTCAGTTACCGGTTTATTGAAATTCTCCGTTTTCCGATTGATTTATACGATGAAAGAAAATTATTTGGATAGTTCTTAAGAATGAAGGAAAAGTTTAGGGATGTTTTTGAAGACATATGATTTATTAATTCAAACAATTAATTTCCATCTTTTTCGATTTAAAATATTTATGATGTTAAAAATTCAAGTTTTAATAATCTCATATTAATCACAGTAACTCGAAGCAAAGGTTTCAAATCAATTACATGCATTCTTATTATGAGACGAAATGCATTTATTAGTTTATATTTACATTATGTGTTCGAACAGCGATTCTCTTGAGAAATAAATATCGTTTAAATAATATAAAGAATTATGTACATACAACAATATGGTGGCCAAGCTACCGTCGGCAGCTCGATTGCTAACCGATCATAAACATTAGATTAATTTAACGATAACGGATCACACGACAATTCACATTAGCCATTAGACGAATAAGAGTAGCTAACCGAGTATCTATTTAATCTCTCGCATACTGCAACGCTACGTAGAAAAATCGTTCGAGCTGCGTTAATAAGCAGGAGATTCCGCTCCAAGCGAAAGCTTCAGTCGTATAAAAAACGCAGTAATACTAATATCTTCCAAACTAGTACGTATTTCTAATGATCGGTGGACACCTCGATTAACATTCGATTCAGTCTACAAAATTTAACGTGCCCATTTCGAAATGAAATATTCGATTTATACAAAATCAACGTAGAACCTAGCAACAATTGCTTTCGTACGAAACAGGACACTGGCTGTACGATATTGCACTGGAACGAAACGTTGCACTGAACAACGTTTGACTCGCATTATTCGTACCATGGTTTAAAAACTATTAAATAATAGAAAAAGAGAAGAAAGGAAGAGGAAAGGGATAACCGTAATGAAACTTGTTACACCGTCCCTATACCCTGGTACGCTGCAGCGTGTGCAAGAAGATAGCGAGTGAAAGTAGGTTTCCCACGTTTACGAGGGTAAAAAGCAGGCAAAGAACTGTCGCGAAAGCAGCATCCTGAAAATCGTGATTCACGCGAGTCACCGAATCCTTCAACGTTCCTCCAACGTTCCTCCAACTTTCGCTTGTCTCTGTCTTTCTCTTTATTATATTCCTCAATTTGGAACTTCAAAAGCGAAATTCCCAGTTCAGCTAAAGTTTCTCCAGTGCACGACTGTTGGTTAGTAATTCTCTCGTCAGTCTCCACACTTGTTTAGCCGCGTTTTCCAAGCCGCTTGGCGACTTTCCTTTGAACAGATCCAGATTAGGCAGGAAATAATGAGGACATCTTCGACACTGAAGGCAGGATATCAGCTGCAGGAAGATTCCGTTAATGCGATCTGCCAAACATCCTTCGTCCCACTCGGTTTCCAAGGGATGTTTCTCGCATTCGTAGAGCAACAACGTCTTCATATGATAACTGGTCACTGGATTTCCCGGAAGATCCAGGTGTCTGTCCCTCAAAGTCTTCAAGATGCTTAAGCATCGTCTACGACAGCCACCTTGCAACAATCTCGTTTCTGCCTCCGTGAATGAGAGAACCCAGGCGTCACCCTCCATGGCCGACTGTTTTCCTTGAAGCGCCACGCTCTCTTTTGACAGCAGGTCGAATCCTTCCGTCTTAACCTCCGCCACAAGGTTCGGATGCGGCCACGGTATATGAGGAATCGGCCAGTGCGCCGCCGATCTTGGCCACACGCCGGAACATTTAAACGCCGGCGTGATCTGCACCACGTATCTCTCTCTGATACGAAGCTTTACCTCCGTGGTGTCCGCTATCATCTTCACGGAGTCCCTGTAGGCACACTTATCGCAAGCTTGTGCCACCAGTGTTTGAAATCTCGAACGAATCTTCCTTGCGGACAGGTAGCCGGAGGCGGTGATGAACTCCACCCAGAGCGACATGGACCTCTTCCGACCGTCGCTGAGTTTCAACACCGCGCAACCCGGCAGGGTGCCGTCGTCGACGAAGTTGAATACTCCCATCTGGTTCAGGTAGAGGACCACCTCGAATTCGCCGGGTGAGATAACCTCGAGGCCCTCGTAGCGGCCGTTGCACTCGGTCAAGGAGGAGATAAACCGTGGTTCTTGAACCTCGACCTCCTTCAAAACCTCCTGCACCACCTTGCACACTTCCCGGATGGTCTTTTGTACTTGGCCCATTCGAGCCTGCACCCGCTCGCCATAATACTTGTTCATCTGATACAGCATCTTCGACTGGGCTGCCATCATATCTTGAGGTAGCAACATCTTGCCTTAATATCCTTTAATCGATATCAACGAAGATTCTTTGCAGTCGCTTCTCTGGAACCGGCGAGTCTCATTCTTTCGCGTGGACGCGCGTTTCTTCGATTAATTTGCTTTTACGATCCATGATACCGAGCTTTTTTCGGTCCAGGTATCTTTCTCCCTAAAATGGTCTGATCGATCGATTACGACGATGACAAATAGGGTTAGCACTTTCGAGAAGGAGTCACAGGCAAGAGGACGAACAAAGCGTGCACGAATGTACGGCGATCGGCGGCGGCAGGTGTTGTTCGTGGAACGAGCGCGACTCGAGGTGCTCCGCGCGCGCGACGACAGAGAGAGCACCGGCGACCACCAGCCCGTTCTACTGCCCTTGTAATTGTGTGCCGGCTCCCGAAGTCCCGCCTTCCGGAACGACAGGGTCACGTGGAGTGTGCGCGGTTTTGCCACGCCTCCTGTCGTTTCTTCTCTCTCTCTCTCTCTCTCTATCGCTCTCTCTGTCTCGACCCGGTGCCGACCGACCGCGCACACCAAACCGTCACGGCCTCTCGCCCTTTCGATCCGTCGAATTCTTCATCCCGCTTTAGTTATTTACGCGGTTTCTTTCGTCGTTAACGAGGGACATGACACAGGATCTCTAGGGTGGTCTAAGGGGATAGGTAATGCGGTACATAGTCCGGATAGAATTTTGTGGACAGTGAACGAAATGTATCGATTACACGGGAGTTATTGTATAGTTTCAAAATATCGAGTGGAATTTGGGGAGGATTTGGCTGGGCTACGATACGTTTAAAGATCCGATTGGTTAAAGTTGACCGGTTTTGAGTAGCTAGTAGAGAGATCTTCTTCTCTTCTTTAAGATGGTCTACTATTTCGAAAGAATTGAACATCCTTTTAGTCAGAAATATTCTGTTAATTCTTTCATTAAATATAACTTTATTCGGTTTAAAGTGCATTTGCACGTTATATATTCCATTTAAGATATTTGTAGAACCCATAAAGCGTATTTAACTCAGCTTTCACCTGAAACTCCGTCGCTATTTGGCCATGAACTATCACAATGTAAAAAGTGTACGTAAGAAACGCATAAAGCGCACATCGAGAACGTTGGTATACATACAATTGTCCCGTCAAACAGCAGGACGCATAAACATAGTAGAAAAAAAGACAATAATGCCTTGGCACTTGTTCTTCCATTCCTAATGTCAAGGAGACATCGACGCTTTTCTGCGATGTATCAATCCATCGACTGTCCCTGGAAATAAATTCCTAGGGTAAAAACAAGTTGCGAAAGAACGCATTGTTCGGGCTATGAGATCGCGAGAGGATTCCACGCACGATCATTCGAGCCGATAATTCCATCGTGAGGGTCATTTGAATGTTCGACGTCCGAATAAGAAGCAGATCTGTGTTCGTTTTCTTGTTTGCTCGCGAATAACAAAAACAGCCCCCGCGGTCCGCAATATGGCAGCGGTGCGCTGGCAGATGTTTTTGAATAAGAGTAGCGATCCGCCAACGTGAAATGCACCGCTTTCCTTTTATGCGTTGATCGTAAAAACTCGTGACGCGAATACCTGCGTCCAAAAATACCGATAACCCGCCGAGATATCCCATACGTCGAACGTCCCATAAGATTCCGGAGATTACAGCTTTCGTATGACGAGGTAAGATTCGGAGATTCTCTTCTTTGACCTCCTTAACCCTTTTGTTATCGGAAAATCTAGAGACACGTTGTTGGAGACGGTGTTTTATTTGATGAATGGTGGGGTTGTTGAATGTTTGGTGCTGTTGAAAAGGGTGCTCTTAGTTGGAGGGTGGTGTTAAAAAGGTTTAGCGCCTGTGGATGTACCTACGCTCTGGTTTAGAAGTTCTAGAATAGGACACCGTTTTTAATAAAACTTCTGTATTCGGGGTAGGTCACAAACTATATATTTTAGTAAAATTGTTAATTATAAGCGTACTAGCACTTATCTTTTTTATGGTATAAACTATCGAAAGAAATAATATTTTTTTGTGTATTTTAAGGATTCATATTACTAATAATTATCTAAATGTACCCGTTTTAAGATTTTTGTGTATTTCACATGAATTCTTTTAATTCGAGTGCTGTAATTTTATAGGACGTTAACTTCTAAAATTCTTACGTGGAAGTTTGCTTCCCTCGATCTTGATATTATCAACCAGAAAGTCTCCAATCTCGAAAATATTCAACATCATATTAACAATCGAATCAACGACCAAGAATCTTTTCGCGAATCTTACTCTATTACTAGTGATTACTTTCCACGCACGAAGACGCACAGGACTAGTATTCTAACAATAGTCGGAGGAAACCTTCAACGACGCGTTTCTATCCGCTTCGCCTCCAGATAATCGAATAAAGTTCAGAAATCCAATCTACTCGAAGTTGGAGTGGTAGATTGGTACCTACCAGGCCTGCTATGCCTTCGCTAATACGACTTGATTCATGAGTCAAGCACGTGTATCTCTTTCTCCCTTTCGATCTCACCCTGTCTTTTACCCTGGCGCTGTTTTCGCGCAAGACGAGGGGTCAAACGTTCTGCTACATCAGCCCTCGCATTAATGCAGAACCCGGCGTCTCGTTGTGCCCTAAACGTGCCTTTCATCATCTCGTTTCGACGTAATTCGTTTATAATCTGAATTATTTGTACACCAACAAGATAACTCGGGTTCAGTTTCGAAATGATGCCTTCGTGTCTTTCATTCGATGATGTTTTGGTAGTGGAGAAAGCTTTTCGAGTGGTTGAAAGAAAATTGTAGAAAAATATGCTGTGAGAGTAACATGTTGTATTCTTCATATTGGAGTTCTCGATTTTTATTTGACATAAAATTTCCAAAGGTTTTTATTATATTGAACCGCTATTAGGCTAAAGGATAAATTTCAATGTGTAATGAACTTTTTTTAAGAGAATTCTTGTCTTTTTCTGAAACTTGTCAGTATTTAAATGTTTTGATTGTAATATGATTTGTCACTAGTTGGGGATTCATAAATCATAGAGTGCCTTATGTCAGCAATGAACAATATTACATTTTGTGTGGATTTTCTAGAAACTTCTATCATCATATGTTAATTTTGTTTTTTAAATCCGAAGTAGAGAGCATATTAGTAGAGAGAAAATAGATATATTACCTAATCACAATCAATCTGAAAATCTAAATTTCATATTCTGATTAATATTCGTCCAAAAGACATACATATATATTTGCAATTGTATTGCTATTACGCATTACATAAATAATTCCTATTAGATATCAATTACTGCACAACGTAACCAGAACAAAATAACATATTAAATATGTATAATCATGTTATTACTCTTTTTGCCATAGCGTATTGAAATAGACATACATAATCGATGTTTCTACAATTTCAATGTCATTTTCATACTAATAACTCGTATTTGACGTAATAAAGATCATTGTTATTAACCGATCTTCATGTTTAAACACGTACTTTATTCGCGAACTTATATGAATCTTTAAAGATCAAATTATAAGTAACAAGGTGAATGATATATATAAAAATACCTATATGCTTGTACAAACAGTTACTATTTTAATATCTTCATTAAATCCCTATGTTTTAGAGTTCTAGAATATTTCCAACACTACAAAATGCCTTCGGTATTCGCGAAACTTCCAAGTAAAATTTTCGAGGATCGTTTCCAGCGACTGCACTATTCACTGGACTATATCTAATGTCCCGATCGCGCCCAAAAAGATCGAAGTTCCAAAAGAGCAATCCTAGTTGAATGCAGTTTGCCAAAACATACTACTACGAAGGCTCGTTTTACACGACAGGTATAAAAGTCTCGAACAGTCTCTTATTACGTGGCGTCTCATTGTATAAGATTTTAGTGTAGAAACGACGACAAGTCCCTTTTCGCAAGAGGCAGCCAGCCGAATTGAAGTATACGCAGACGGCAGCCTTGTAAATCAGCTCGGATGAACATCCTCGCGTAATCCTCGAATAATCCTGAGCTCAGTCGTCGAGCTCCAACAGCCGGCAATATTGGAGAGCTCCATCGTGTATTTTACGGTCTCCTTGGTTAATGACACGTGAACCAACACCGATCTCTCGATTCGATCTGCACGAACGGAACAGCGACCGCGAATTGCGAAATTCCTTGCGCAGATAACACATTGAATACAAGTGTACAGTTAAGTGCGTGAAATCACCGCGACGAGGAAGTGAAACTCTGTATGATTTTGACAGAGGCTTGTGGTGGAAATTATGATTATTATTACCTATAATTTTCATTTGGGATTTCGACAAATTCTAATTGGTTTAGTTAATGCTTGGAATAGATTTTCTTGGATTTCTATAAAATTGAATTAAATTGATAGTATTCCGCGCTGACACTTTTGAAATTGCATATTTTGGAGATTTTGATTATAATTATAGATTCATTTCTTGTAAGTAGATGAGTAGTAGTAATATATCGCGTTAGCGCTTGAATATATTTTTCTATGAAATCTTAGCATTATTTCGCCATCAAACGAAATCCATCATCAAAGTTGAAACACAGCTGCAAACTTACTTAAACTATCGACCTTCCACAAGAAAAATTACCATTTTCCCACCAAGCCGATTAAAATACTACTCTTAAAAAATCTTAAAGTACTACTTAAAATAAATTAGTTGCAACCAATACAATTTTACGCGGTGTCGAATCTTTACGACAAAATTTAAGTTAATAAACGTGTAATGATCGAATAAAGATCGTGTAGACCAGATTATCGATACGTGAATGGTTCATGGTTCAGTAACGGAAGTACTGGTCCAAATCGAGTGACGGTCTACTCGCATCTGTCGGTCGAAGTGAATAGCGTTATGCGTTGTTTTGTAATATCCCCACACTCCGATATGGGTTCATCAAAGGAAGAAATGTCGTCGTTCGGCATGTACCGAGCGCCATTAGCTCGGCTCGTTCTGTCCAATTACTTTCATCGAGGCTGACGACAAGACAGGAATCCGCATTCCAAGTCGGGTACTTGAAAGTATTCCGTTCACGAATCAACCTTCTTCGACGATAAATTGTCGACAGATATTGGAAAATGAGTATATTTTCTCGGAAAATAATTAACTACTGTATTACTTTGTGCGTGATGCTGGTACATCGTTTGAAACCAGTTTTTTTTTTTATTGTGAATAACAGTAGTGATGTTCTTTATTCCTATAATTTAAAATTTTCAAGGTAAAATATATTTTTAATTCTTCTTAAGCCAGTGTAAAATATAATAACTTCGCGATTCGAAAATAAGCGACAGATCACAGAAAGCGATAAATGAAGTACATAGCAGAGAAATTATAAGATATATGTATAACACTTTCAAGAAGTCTTCGTATAAACTATGCTTTTTAATGCATCTATGCAAAAATTCAAAAGGAACGAGTTGGATTCACGGTGGATGTCGGTTGAGACACTGCTTTGTCTCTCTGGTAGCAATTCTACGTTTATTAGGGGCAACAGGACTAGCTGCATCACCGGGACCTTTGTGCGCCGGATGCCGCGATGCGTTATCTCGTGCGAGATACGGTAATAAAGGTATGAGAACACGCAGGTGGCACGTATAACTCATTGCCGCAGTGGATGGTCTTGATGGTTCTCGAACGTTTTCGACGCATCAGCCGACGCGTTCACGAAACGAGGGTCGTTAGAATGGAGTAGACACAACCTTTCTTGGAAATTTGACGACTGACGTTGCGTTTGTCACGTTACTATGGCTACCGTGTTCGTCATACAAGAGAAAGAAATAAAAGATCTTAATCTTACGCTTATATAGTGTCCAAAATAACGCTACTTCGATAAAACAAACGAAGTTAAAGTTGATTTTACTTTCTCGCATCCACCTTTCCCACGCAAAACTCATTAGGAAAACAAATATAATCTCAACGAATTCCTCTATATTCTCAAAAAAAATTTTCTTCTCTCTCGAAAAAAAAAAATGCCTATGCACATCTCTCAAGTGCTAACTTTCCAGAAGAACCGAAAACACAAAACTCTGGAGCCTCATCCCCGTTGCTGCTGCGTATAATTAATGATCAGGCCACTTCAGGCATATACACCGAATCGAATAAACCACCATTCTCTCCGCCTCCCATGTTTTGTTCGAGCTATCGTGATTTCGAGTGGTTCGCGCGCCACGAGAACGATCAAGAGGGTGTTCGAGAACCTATGCAGCCGAAGAGAGACGGGGGGTCTATTATTGTCCGGTGCTTAATCTGTTTGTTGTATACCGGGCTGCTAAGTGGTACCCGTGGTTCTATGGTGCCCTATGGTGTACATAGAGGCGAGCAGCGAGGGGCCCTTGTGAACGCGACACATGTTGTTACATCACGACGCCCATTGTCGAAGCACGCTGCTGCGCAGCCACGATTTCGCTTCGTTGAGAGATGAACGCCGCACGGGGAACACTAATCGCGCACCACTTGACACTCTGCCAGAGACGCAGCTCTTTTTGACCACCGTCCTTTTTCGTTTTTCATCTTCTCTCTTCCCTTTCTCTCTCTCTCTCTCTCTCTCTCTCTCCGTGGACGCTTCATCGAACGTGTAAACATATTAGTCGCGCGAGACTGCTGGCACCCCGTGATACGCCGGAACAGGGGTGTCCCTGTTATTTTAACGACTCACTTTTCGGTCGCGTTGCTGCCGTGGAAGAGTGTGTTTTGGGTGAATGATGGTGGCTAAGTGTTTTCTGGATAATCTTTGTTTTCTTGTTTTATGGGGTAAGTTTGTTTAGTGGCGCGCGTTATGGGAACTATACATATACCTGTGTATGTTTGTTTTACGCGTAATTCTTCGTGACATTGATGAGTTTTGTGAAACGGTTTTAGCTGACGAGATTTCGAGATTAAATCAGTACAGATTTTATTACCGATTATTTGTGCGTTTTGTAGTAGCCAAGAGATGCAATCTTTAGTGATATCGCCATGAGACGAAAGGTTCTGTACGTTTTGAAAACATTGCATTTCTAAAGAACATAAATATTAGTTAAATGTTAATAAAGAACATAAAAGTTAATAAAGAACATAAATATTAGGAAAATGATCTCAGGAGATAACATAGAATGCACGCGTGTCATATCTACAGCCAGATTGCAACCATCCAAATAATGAATTCCGTATCACGGCGCGTTCTTATCAGTTACTGGCAATGTTTGCGAAGAGCTTGCGCATTCGTTCTTAGGGGTTGGCTCTGTGCAGCCACCCCCGACTTCTCTTACAATCTCGCGCATGGAATCCACTGGATTCCGCTATGAAATATTTTTACACATTTATAACGCTCTACATATTTAACTTAATATTTGTTCGAATTATCATTTATAACTGCATATAATAATCTTCTGTTATTTTCTAAAAATTCTCACGATAGATGACAATAATTAACCCTTCCTGACAATATTATAAAGTTCTTTAATGAGTTATTAATACAAGCAGCACGCGTTCTACTTAATCTTCCCGAGTTGACGCGACATTTATGGTCCCTGGAGATTTCGAACCGCTTATGTGCTAATAATTAGATTTCCATGTGCGTGCGTTGCACCCTAAAGTCGTCTCCCGTGTTTATTTGATCTCCTGCGTCTCGTAGGGAGCACTCTTCTCTGCTCTTCATGGAAACTTACCTATTTGTGTGTCGGATATCCTTTGTTGTTTCGCGTTACGCTCATTAGACGTCTATCTTTGTTACTACCGAATATAAGGGTAGCTTAACTTTTTAACTTTGTTTTTGGATACGAAGTCTGAATAGAATTCAGTAAAGTCTATGAAACTTTTGAATAACTTCTATTTGTATATATTCATTGGCAGACCCTTTTTCATGAACGCATTAGCAATTTGCGAAATACGTAGCACAATCGTACCGCGAGAAAACGTAGAATTCTACAACTTGGAACTTCAAAGCTAAGCAAATACTTAGCGATAAAAAAAAAAAAAAAAAAGAAAAAGAAAAACTCCTGACGCTACCAACGTCTTAATTCTTCTAT
Organism: Bombus bifarius; assembly: GCF_011952205.1. Classification (NCBI taxonomy): domain Eukaryota; kingdom Metazoa; phylum Arthropoda; class Insecta; order Hymenoptera; family Apidae; genus Bombus; species Bombus bifarius. Next base: position 5,914,859 of record NW_022884914.1, on the reverse strand, counting down.
GATTAATATTTTTGTACAAGTACTTTAACTCCTCCCTAATTTCACGCTTCTGTACCAACGATTCTCTCTTAGTTACTTAACAAATATCTGCTGCATTCCACCTAATGGAACGTTGCTTTTAATACCTATACTCTTCTGGCATCGCCGACGAAGCACCCCAGGGAGTACAAAACACATCAAAATCCTCGGCCATCAAATAACTTTTCCCGCTCTCGTCCAACTACCAAGCTATCCAGTCGTGGCATTAATTTCAATGACTGCTTGGTAACACCCATCGCTCGGTCAAGTTCTCGTTATACCACCGAAGAACAAGAAATTCGACGAGCGTCGAATCATCAAACAGATACGATCTCGATGTTGGGGACACGGGTTGACCGCGCTCATTCCGCGTTATATCGAGGATAATTTCATTTGGCGCGCACGAGGACATCGCGACGGCGGCGCTCGTTAAGCGGGAAAAATTGAAAGGCCTGTTAGCCGCGTCCCGGTAAATTGCTTCCTCTCCGTCCTCGTACGGACCCGCCGCCGTCAGCCTCGTCCTTTTTCTACCCTCCCCCTTTTTCGCCCACGAGTTGTTCACGACTCGTTCGAGAGCGCAAGCCCGCGAAGTCCTGGGATCGATTCCCGGCTCAGCAGGAGGCTCCTCCTACCATGACGGCCATCTTGCGACCGGCACCGGTCTCACTATATCACATCACACTTCACTGAATACAGCTTGCATACTTACGGTCAGCCATGCGATCGCCACCCCGACTTTTGTCCCTCTTTCGATATGAATCCGATCATTCCATCCGGGTGGTGGTTATGGATCGAGGCTTAGATAGCTTTCGGCTTCGTTTGAAAAATTTCTGTCTGTGAGTACGTTAACACAGAGACGAAAGGAAGCAGCTTTGCACAGGAGCAAGGGAAATCGTGTTCTCTGTCGCTCAGCGTCACGCAACGTTACGTTGTTTTGCTCGTACATGTCACACGTTCGACCAATACGCGCGTTTATCTTTACGATCGCGCTAAGTCTCAAAAACAAGGAATCGGCACCGCATTCCTTCCAGAGAACCGCTTTCCATCTCAGCACAGTGGAATAGGTACATTTAGGTACATTAGGCTTACACTTTTTGGGGGTGGACGTCGGTGGTTTTGAACGAGGCCAAGGTTTTAATTAATGTTTCGTGGTGTTTGGAGAAGGATTTTGTAAGGAGTTCGGGGTAAGTTTTGCACAGGGATGAAATGTTTGCATAGAAACGAACTGGGATTTTGTTAATCTTTGATTGGCGAAGGAGGTGGTGAATTCACCCTTTGAACGAATATTACTATTTATGAAGGAAATCTGTGAAGATCAACAGTAACATTCTTGTAATTTTTTACTCGTATATACCGTACACGAAAGAATTTTGAGAGTTTGAACATTCTTTTCTTAAGAGTATGAAAGGAAAATTGCAGAAGAACATGATTTATTTGAATCGCTATTCCGGATTCGCGGTTGAGGTGATCCCATGAAGGATGGTTTCCTAAAGCAAGAATTTTTTGTGCAAGATAGGCACTGAAATGTGAACCTGAATGTTATTATTCCCATAAATCGTAACATGGATTTATTACTTCTTCACTTTCAGCTTCTTAACAAGGTTTACGGATTTAATGAAGACATTCGAAGACGTATAAAAATATTTTTATCGTGATAAATAATCATGAATTATGCGATGTTTTATCTGAATCATTTGAGAGGAAAAGTAATTTAGATGAATTTTGCACGTTTGCTTAATAATTTTTCAGTCGAAATTATGTTTGGTTATAGTTTTAATAAGCGAGCTTCTAGTGTTTTATATTCTCCTATACTATTGTATATAATTATTGTATTAATTAATGTATTGTGTATAATTAATATAATAAATAATGAACTATATGTATAATTAACACAATATTTCATCGACATTAAAGGAAAGAAAAATATTTTTTAATTTTGTTTCTCGTTTCAGGTGCTCAAGTACTGCGACCATTTGCACGGGAAATGGTACTTCTCGGAGGTGCGCGCGATATTCTCGCGCCGTTATCTGCTCCAGAACGTCGCCATCGAGATCTTCTTGGCCAGCCGAAGTAAGTCGTGCTTGATTCGTCTCGTTCGTTTTCAAAGGGGGCGGCGGGCCCTTTTCGAAAGGACGCGCATTCCGTTTCTTGCTCGATCGCCTGCGTTATTTCACACGGTGTGATCTAATCTGGCAAAATGGAAACGGAATTTCGAGCTCGCCGCGAGGTGTGCACCCCCGTTTACTTTTTACGCAATAAATATCTTCGCCCGCATTACGGTATCCGTTTTTTCGATGCCGATTTATCAACCAATTCCAGTTACACCTGCTGCGCTTCTTGCTTTTAAATATGCATAACATTTGAATGCATTTAGTTTAGTGCATTTGGTTTAGTTTCGTGGCCATGGAAATACGAACTTTCGAGGAAGCTGTGTAAATTAAAGATGTTCAAAATTAGTTGGAAAATTCGCGATAATTTTCGGCATTTTAGGTTCGAAATAACAGTCGAAAACTTTGAAAATAACCAGACTTTTTTAAATACGCACATTGCGGTCGAATGTCCTAATCAATATACATAAATTGAATATGAGATATTAAAATCATACAAACTTTGATACTCTTAATAACTGAAACGGTATGGACGTATTAATTAGTGTTAGGAATATCACAAACAATTTACATATTTTATGAATATTACGCAAAAGCAGCATTAACACGTATCAAATGCAGTAATTGCACTCGCAGTAATTAATATTATAGTTGTTCATTATGTTTATTACTTACTCTTCATTTATATCGTTAATCGCAAATGGATCTCGATCAGATTCTGAAATTCCAACTATCTTTCTTACTTAATCTCGAATTAATTTCTTAAATTATAGGACTGCGGCGTACACCATGAATATCACAGTTTTACATCAAATGTACTCGAACGGTTTAATTCTGTCCTTGCTCATAAGTATTTTAATAATTACCCCTGATTATTGCTATTGCATAGGAAACGTCATAAAATCCATCATCTTCAAGTTCGTTTATCACACTTTCTGCAAATGTAGATAAATATTACGTATCGATATTTTCACAATGACAATCTTCGATACACTCGTTATTTCACATTCCACGCATTTAATAATACTTCTCGAATTTCAATTCACAATATCTCTACATTCTCACTGGTAATAATTTTCTCTTATTCGATCATTAACATCTTCTAGCCATCCCTTTCTCGCGACACACGTACAAAGAGAAAACCTTTCATCCTCGAATAGACTAACAGAAAGTAAAGAAAAATTACGACAGTACCAAATAGGAGAAATAAGCGGAGCCGTCGTTATCTCGGTTTCGTAAGGAGGTGTTAAAACATTCCTAGAGGACGGCGAAGCATCGGGATACGTAGCGTTTCACTTGAAATATAGTTGTCGTTCTTTCGAACGTCGGTTCGTCGGTGGTGCGCGCATTTCGAACAAACGCGCCGTAGGAATTACCGGTATACCTGCGAGCTCCGTTGGACCCGCAATCCCGCTGATTATTTCTCTCTTGGCCGCAGATAAATTTCACGTTTGGACGTTCCTCGATTCTAATCTGATATCCCCCAGACTTTCGATGAACCGGGGGAATGTCATCCGCGCGTGTTCGTCGTTCGTTATAAAAATTAGTAGAAACGGACACGCATACATTGGCGTTCTCGTTAACCGATGCGCGGTTGGATCATATTTATCGTTTTGTGATAAATCTTTGGACGATTAGAAAGGAAATACGAGCGAGTTACGTTATGGTAAAATAGTTTCGTGGAACTTTCACGGATATTTAAAAGATGTAATCTGGACAAAATGATTGGGGAAATATCATCTTGCGGTTTCCTTAGGTAGAAAGTGTCTGTGGTCTTTGATATTGAATACAGGTTTAAAGTCAATTTTTCCGATTTAGGGCAGGCGAGATTATCTTGATGTAATATGCTTGTTTTATCATGACGTGTTCAGTGGATTTGATAATTAGATAAGTGTTCTCAGAATTGTGAATCTATTTATATCTATTAATAGCAGTAAATACATAGAATATGGATATTATTTTGTATGTTTTAAGATTTAATTATAGAAAAATATGAAATCGACAGAAGAAAACATTCATCTCTTCCAGGATTTAATTTAAATACAAAATGAATTACTCAATTCACAGATTGTTTTCTTCTCTAACACCATTATTATGAATGAGTCATATATAACCAAATGAAAGTTATCTTATCTAAAACCATGACCGACTATTAATCAACCTTCAACACGTTCAACTTCTCAAGGCATAAATCTTTCATACAACGTGTATTCTGGATAACAATTATCAAATAAGTTTTGCCTTATTCAATGTTTTCATGTTTTTCACAGAAGAGGTGTATGCTATAAGATGTATTCAGTATGGTTCGCTATTCACACGGCGAAGAAATGAGGTCAAGAAATTTTTTGATTCCCGCGCCTTTCTGTGATCGCGCCTTTTACTATCCTTCTTCGTTGATTAAGACCGACTCGTATATTCCAACCCTGTATTCGAAGTTACATAAATTACCGGCAAGTATTTATGGTAACTGTCTCTTTGCACGCTACTCTTTGAACTCACGAGACTGCTTCAGCGATGCTATTAAAGCCGTGAAATTAAGTCCATCGTATACTCCCTTTTCATATTTCCACGTTTAACCAACTACTAAATTCGTTCTAAATGCCTTTACCATGCGTGTCCAAGCACGAGGTACATTTCGATGAATCATTTCCTTTGGTTTAGCAGAAATATGTATCTAAACTTCTCGTAGTAATTTATAGTATAATGGAACAATGATATTATTGCATGAAATAGGAAACAATTTACGCTGTTAGTGGTTTAAATATTTCTATTACTTTCAAAGAATTTTTGTTTGCTCGGAAGGAAATTTGAATGCGATACTCAATTACGAGGAACTTCAAAATTTACACAGCTTTCTGTATATGTTATAACGAAAATAAGAATCAATTAACGGAACATATGAACAATACGTATGCATAATAGACACGAGTTTTACACTTCACCCGTTTGATCTTCATATTTGGTATGTAGAACAGAAATATTTAAGATTAAAATTCAATTAATCGGCAGATGAGTACAAGTTCTTTCTAAATTCATCTTACAGTATCTAAATCCTTAAATTTAAAATACAAAGTTTCACGATTCCCTCTTTTTCAAATACTTCTTTTCAATTTCAATCTGTTTGCCATCCTTGCGTTCCTCGTTCAACATTCACCCTTACCTCCACGCACCTTCCAAAAATTATCACTTTATTTCTCTCCCGAACCAGACCATGCATCATCCTAGCCTAATTCCTAGAGGCCAGTAACACTCGAGACAATTCCGTATGAGGTACCTTCCTGACAGAAGAACCGACCGCCAAGGCAATGCGAGTAAGAAACGCATCCTCGCCTGCCATCCTTCCTCGAATGATTGACACACGGCCTGTCTGCTGGATTGGCTTCGCTTATAATCCGCACTTTAACGCCTTTTTGTCCACAGCCTCGATCCTGTTCGCGTTCCCGGACCAGATGACGGTGAAAAAGGTGATCAAGGCGCTACCGCGAGTCGGCGTGGGCATCAAATACGGGATTCCGCAGACTAGGTAAGGAACCACCGAATCCCTTTCGCCGCCATCTGAATCCGAGGGATCTAGAGGTCTCGAGAAACACGCTCGTCGCATTCCTCCTCTCTTTTCTTTGTCCCCTTCTGTGGGATTCCGCTCGCGATCGGCTCCGGATCTTCGGCCCTTTCTTGTTCGAACCCGAACGTTAAGATGAATCGAACGATAGAGTTCGATGTTGGAATTGTATTGAGAAATACATACTTCGAAGACTAGATGTCGATCGTACCGATGTCCTGATCGCCGTGTCGATAGTTTTGTTGGTTTATTTCGAACTTTATACGATTAAACGATTGGGAGAGTCGTCTTTGTTTTGTCGTGGAAGTTATCTTATTGTTAGGATTCGCGGTTGTTACAGCTGATGTAGGAATTAAATGTGAGCGTTTTTGAGATAAAAGAAGGACAATTACGGGATGTGGAAACCAATTTATCTGAACTCGTTGGGAAACAAGCAGTTGTTTCAGGTATTTCTAGCAAATTATCCTACGTGTAAAATTCAGTCGGAAGAAAAGAATAAAACAAGGGATGTGTGTCCTCTTCTACGATACTTTGTGTAACTGCCATTCATACAATACAACCTGATTGACTCCTCGTACTGTCCATGATTTCTCCTTCGAATAATACGAATTTACGTTTGGATAAGTAGATCCAGTTCAACTAATCAGACATTAACTAAGATTTTACTGCAATAAATGCAGTTGTACTGTATTATAATGGTCACTTCAGACAACGAATTAATATGGAGAAACGAGAGGCAGGTCGATTCGTCGAAACGGTTGCGAAGATCCCTGCGCTTTCATCGCGGTCGAGCTTCGGGACAAGGATCCTATCTCGATACCAATACTCCTGTAGCTTGGACGAGGACAGGCGGCGAGAACAGAGGTTCGCGTATCCGCGTTTCGATCCATCCATTAAAGCTCTCTTATACATGGGACCGAGAGAAGGAGAAAGAAAGAGAACCGACGAGAAGGATACGCCGGCCATAAATATACGGAGGCCGAGTCGGACGTCTGATCCAAGGGAGATTCCTGGCCAACAAAAATAATCCGCCGGTATATAAGACGTGCATCCGCGTCGTGACGCTCTGTAACACGCTCGCGTCGCGGGAAAAATAAATCCGCCTTCGTATCGAAGCGCTGTATTGCCTTTAATATGAGTTGATAAGATAATTGGCAATGATTCGCGATTTTTCTTGGAAATCAGGAATTTTGTTTTTGTAAAAAATGACTTTTCCATCCAGGATTAGTCATTCGTGCATTTGGAATAGATATCTGCGTTTCTCAATTCTGGATTCAAAAACATCTATAACACGTTGACCCGTTAATTGATACATTTCTTAACCAAAAGATTCTAAAACTATAGGATTGAAAGCTAATAGAGACAAGTCAGTTCCAGCCGAGACGATTCTACTCTCTGCAAAATTAAATATATTTAAATTTAGTTTAAGAATTTCGAACTTCCCAAATTGCAATTTTTCAGAATTGAATCTATGTGACTCGTCAGACTTCAGTTTGAAAATAGGATCGTTTTATTTTTCTTTGTGAAATAATCATCTTACATCTCTGATGTTTCCTGAAGCGACTCGTCTTTATTACTTCACATTGGATGGAAAATTTTCATAGTTCCGCAAGATTTGTTATTAATGTACGCAACGCCAGAATTTATACATCCGGCTGCAGTCGGATGCTTCTCTCCTTTAATGTCGTCCACCGCGTACCGTCTATTAAAGTCTCTCGTATAAATCCTAAATCAGTGATACTCGCGTTCGTAAAACGCACTTGCTGAATTTTATAGCATTAATATACAACACCAAACTGTATCTTCAGGAAACGAGACCGACTGTTCTTGCGGATAATTACCTTGTGAAACTTTTTCCTCGAGTAATTATGTTCAATGATTCTCAATTTACCTCTATGTCTATTTTGCTATTCTTCGCTACTTTATACTATTTTTCGTATTAGATGCTTTCTCGTTCACGACGATTTATAGCCATCTATAAGCAATGAATAATAAATAATGATATGGATAAAAATAAAAATCAGATTAGAGTAGGTACATACGTATAAGGTTTCCTTTATACAGACATATCGATCTATGTTCTTGGATAGAGCCTCTTCAGAATTAATCGACAGCTCAGTTTTAGTTAGAAGGTTTCATTATTCAATTGCTTCGTTCTTTTGCTGTTTGAATTGCTGGAGATTGTAAGAGGTAGGAAAATAAAGTAAAAGACAAAAAAGTAAGAGAATTAAAAGATAAATTCGTGCAAACTGAGAAAATACGAATGCTGTCATGATTGGGGTTAGAAGCAAAATTGTTAGAAATATTGATATCTAAAAAATCAATCTTAGATGAAACTAATTCTTGTCCAGATGCGTATATACACGGTGGACCATTAATTTATTACGTAAACAATATGAAAAAATTATATCATGGCAGTAACCTATTCAGAAGAATTCATTATCAATTTCGCAATACTGATTTCAAATAAATTTATCATTAAGTCAGTCTCGCATAACAACATACCTATGTATAAGTCCACGTAGATAACTTTTCATAAAGTCGTATTAACCGATAGCAATCGTACAGTTGCAGTTTCGATGGATCAATGATAGTGTAAATTTAGTTAGACAGGTATTAATTCATCTATCGTATGTAACATAGTGTGTATCAAACGCTACAATCGTGAATAAGTTGTTACACCGGTTTTGACATCATTTGCAACGATGGATAAAGGATAATCAATTCTAGGATAATAATAATCTATGTCATCGGTAATACCTCCTCTCAATACGAACTTATTATTAATGATATTAATCTTACAAACGTATCGTGTTCGACATTTTGATCGATGAGTTCTCTAACAGGAATATTTAGAATTCGTCCTATTTTTGCAGGAGAGCGTCGATGATGTCACCTCGACAACTAATGAGAAGCTCTAATATGACGCAAAAGTGGCAGCGCAGAGAAATATCCAACTTCGAATATCTCATGTTTTTGAATACCATTGCTGGTAAGTAGAAATTTATACGAAACTTCATTTTTCAGCTTCTGTTCGCTCATATATTATAAAGTTACACTGATTAGTTTCGCAAGTTATAATCGTAAAAATCTTCATAAAAATATGATATGGAATCCAATTATAGGAAAAAAGAAAATAAAGCAAAACCTAAAAGTAGCCGTCCACACACGTGATATCTCATTTGATATTAAATGTACATCAAAAAACGGTATCAACGAAACCCTCTAAGCACTTCACCACGTAAAAACCAATACAATAACCGTGATAAAAGGGGAGTTGTTCAACGGCTAAAAAATCATATCGGCTTACGGGTTGCGGAAAGAAAATGCGACGTCTGCGGATGGTCGATAGTTGTTCGATCACGTCGCCACGGTTCAGATAAGATGGAACGAGAGAAATCATAGTAGAGTATGAGTTGGAAAAAGATGGAGAGTCTATGGCTGCACACGGCCGGATGGAATCTGTCGCGGTGTATTAGGGATGTTCTCAATCAGCTCCGTGTTCCGTTAACCACCCCATACGAGTAATCCCCGGCTCGTGGGCCCTGGTAATCCTCTCCCGAGGGACCGGTGTTCTCCGCTTCCCTACGCAGAGTGGAAGCCGCGCCTTTGTTTCTCCGTCGGTTTAATATCGGCTGCCCCTTTTGTGCGTTCGCGTCGTAATCTAAATCACGAAACTCGAGACGTTGGTCCCTTTACCTTTTTTACTGAATCACATTGATCAGCCGTCTCGACAAGTAGCAAACATCCGCAGCGTACTTGTGGCGCGAGAAACGTAGCGTGGTGTCTGATGAAGTGATAGGAAAGCTTAATAACGTGACGTTCGATAGTGGAATCATCCGAGGATAATGTATTCACAGGAGGAAAGATGTTTATAATTAGAAATTAGAATGTTTTTCTATTTTTAGCGAGCATAAAGCGGAAGATAGGGTTCAAAGGATTCGAGCGTTTGGAAAGTGTCGATGGCAGAACATTTCTTCCAAACTCATAATAATTACAACAATCTATTACCAGCAAATTTCCAAATTCTTTTATTTCCAAATTTCCATAAGCATATCCGCTATAAAAGAAGTACTGGTATATCAAATACTATCGATGGATTTTCAAATCCCTATATTTCTAAATTTGCAAAAACTTCGATTCATAAAATTTTAATTATACAAAACTCGAGTCCCAATCTCATCTACTTGTGGGAAAACTGATCGTAAAGAAAACACATGCAATCGCGAATTATGTAAACGTAAATTTTACGGTTGCTCACGCGCACGCGCACTGGAATCACCCGTCTAATGACGAGGATCATCGTGGACGCGTAATTATTTGTACATCGAAGAGAAACGCCGCTAGACGCCGGAGGGTGACCGTGTATTTACGAGCGTTATATATTAATTGTGCGAATAAATAGTCCAACAGGGTAAAGAGGGGTGAAGAAGAAGAGGAGGAGGAGGAGGCGGCGGAGGGCGCGCGCGATCGCGAGCGCAATGCAATTGGGCAAAGCCCGGCGGGAGAACACGTTGCGAAAACGAACCGGTCCTGCGGCCAGGCTCCCGCATACGATCCATTCCTGTTTTTTATTTGCTTTTGTTCGCATCGGTTTATTAAAAATTAATGATAGTAGGGCCGATGTAAATATGATAGGCTGCATGTCCCGATGCAAGCTGGTTCGCGTGGGTGTACACACCGCCGGCTACGCCGCCACCGGTCCATCGGCGTTCTTCCTGTTGATGTTCGCCGGGGAGAATTTCTTTAATTAATTGTTTGCTTGAAAATGTTTTGAACTTCTTTTTAATCGTACGAGTATATGTGTGTCTGGAAAGGGAGAGTTAATAAGAGCGTTGAATAACGTGAATGTGGTTTCTGCTGGAACTATCGTGAAGATTTTTAAATACGGGTGTACAGCAAGGAGAAATATATATGGTTACATGTGCTAAGATATATACAAACATTTAGATAAATAATACAGTCCGAACAAAATAAAACGGAATTTCTAGTATAGACTATATCACACACGTCGCGTTGCTTGGTTCTGTACTTGTAGTATTTGCGGTCGAACAATAGGTACTTATGGATTGTATCGTTCAAATTTTGCATTGGAAGTACTTAAGAAAGGAGTGTTCACGGTGGAATGCTTATACTGGGTTTCAGGTTTCCTGTGAATTGTACTTTCCGCTTATACCACTCTAGATCGCGATGCCTATCTCGTTTTAATCGACGAGCCGTTCTTAAGTGAAAAACTTTTCTTTGAATGATCTCAATATATCTAGTCTTATAGTCATTGTAATCGGACTATAGGTAATTATGTGTTCTTAATAACAGTACGTTATCGGACTTAGAAAAGCAGATACACGAGGATATTTGATCGATAATTTATTTCATTTAATTTGATCGAAACCAAAACGCTATCACCGATAGTCACAATGTTAAAGACCAACATCAACTTTCTTGCTTGCAGAAAAGAAAACATCAATATTTAATTAACAATCACTTTAAATAGTTTCTCAAAATATATTCTTCAAGCAAATGGGAGACAAGCAGCGTAACGAGGCGAATAGTCGTCTGGTTGAAACCATTTCGCAGGACTTCCTGCCAATTTTTCTACGTAGACCTGTGTCCCTTTAAATCTCGGCAAGTGGTGAGTTAAAAACGAGCCTCTCGTCGCGGCTAGCACTTATTATAACGTTGTTCTGTGAGGGACGAGGGTGGCGGAGCTGGAGTTAGGTAAAAAGTAAAGGGCAAAGGGAGGCGAAGGCGAGAGGGGACGCGCGTGTCGCGGGCATTCCAGTGTCGGGAAGCGTTCTGAGAGTACTCACTCACCGCGACGCTACCATTAATAATCACTTTGATGCATAACGCGGCCTTACTATTATTTACGTCCGACCGGCGGTCGTGCAGCGTCACGATTTACGATGCATTGTGGCCGAGTCTTGTGCACACACTTGCCGACTCTTGCCGCCGAGTCTTTCCTTTCCTCTCTTTTCGCTTCTCTCCTGTTGCTTTTGTTACAAGCCGAATTGAGTACTTCATGCAGTTCTTAGAGACGAATCAGCGGATTCTTCAGAGACTTCGTGATTATTCTTGTGTCTCTATGTGTGATGGGAGATTGTAACTTTTCCTTTAATATATTGGAATTAGGTTTCCTTTGGTCGATGTTCAAAAAATATAGTATTCTTTGATTAGAAAAATGGGAAAAAGAATAATTGAGAAAGCAAAATTAGATCTATCTCGAACCCGAATCGGCATTTTGAAGATTCACGAAAGTTTGTAATCTTCGTCTTCGCATCCCCTATAAATTATCCTCTGTATTTTCATTCCGCCATTAACACCATATTGTTATCTATCTGACTATGATTTCACTTGGACGTAAACACACATACATTAAGTGAAAAAAGTCGAGAAACAAAGGAAAATAATAAAAAGAATGTCTCGCTATTCGTTGAAGAAGATATACACTGCTCAAGAGCTGTTGACGGATCGGTAGATCAAGCAGAACGAAATAAGAAGTACGAATTAAACGCTCGCGTAAACGATCCGACGCGAAGGTCTAAGAGGGTGGGAGGATAGGCTTCGCCTGACAAACTTGCTGACGGGTTTTAATTAGCAACAGGGGAGGAGATTAGACGAAGTCAGGTTCTCTTGCAGCCGCGCTGCCGTCACTAATGCATCTTGGAATGGGATTTCGGGGGTGGAAGAGTGAGACCTCCAGAAGTGACAATTTCAGGAACGATTAGCCGTCACGCTCTGAGTTATGCGCTTACTAAACGGAGCACCTCGCACCCTACGGAACTGTGGCATGCATTTCGTAAAAATAGAATTAGAGGGTCTACGAGTATGCATCCATTCTCTCTCTCTTCCTCTTTTTGTCATTCGTTCTAGTGCGAGGGTGGCGCAAGAAAGAAGAGTGACCGCGGCTGAGCACAACAAAAAATTAGGCCGGTGATTATGCGCATTAAAAGGAATACACCAATGATAGCTTATTTATTTTTGGCCTCGTTTAAACGAGAATTTTTGGTATATGGGACGAATCCCATACATAGATACATCGTAAATGATATTTAAGTCATTTCTTCGACCTTCGAGTTTTGTATAGCTTTCCATTAGATATTGTGATAGGCGAAAGGAAGAAAAATGACGGTTTAATATTTTAAATGTTAAGCCATCTAATCAAACGAGTGAATAGAAATATATATCTAATAATTTTTATAGAAATAAACGAATCGCGTGTGAAATTTTATGGCGATAGATTAAGTGTAAGTTATATTTTAGGTCGAACTTACAATGATCTGAACCAGTATCCTGTATTCCCTTGGGTGTTGACTAATTACGAGACGAAAGAACTCGATCTCAGTCTGCCTAGCAACTATCGTGATTTATCAAAGGTATAAAACACGTATATATTACGAATGTAAATGATACTTCGTGCGGTGCTTAAATTTTGCTATATCTGTTCAGCCAATCGGAGCGTTAAACCCAAGTAGAAGAGCTTACTTCGAGGAACGCTTTCAAAGTTGGGAGCATGACAGTATACCGCCGTTCCACTATGGCACACATTACTCCACAGCTGCTTTTGTTTTGAACTGGATGATACGTGTGGTAAGTGTTTAATACCTATTTTTAATACGACTAAGAAAATTCTATTTATCATAAGTTTACCACTCGTCTAAATAAAATGCTTCCTTAATTCGATATTTTGTAAATAGAGTTCAATCTTACGCGATGTATTCCCAATTTATCAACGAACGCTTCTAAAACAACGCGGAATATCTGGACGAAATCGTCGATTTTCCAGCTGACTATTTTAGAAACCTGTCCACCTTGAGCCATAAATTTTGTCGCATTCGGTAGTACATATCTACACACTAATTTGGAGGCGTCGAAACGCCCTAGAGGCAACGAAGCTCGCCTTCCCGTTAAATGTGTACATTTCTTTTCTGCTGCATTTCCTCAGATTCTCCCTCTTCTTCCATTCCAAGGATACGCGTAAAAGTACACCTCTCACCGCTTATCGCTATAATTTTTATTACTTCATCGATTAGATACATTAATTTTATTATTATTAGCGTGCCGAGTAAGTGGTGAGAAAATGAAGACAAGAAAAAAATAGCATTTACGTTCATGACTCGGTTTATCGCTGCTTCTAGTATAATCCATTGCACGTTCAATGATAGTTATTGCGCATACACGCGCGCGACACGTTCGATAGCGATTGAATCTCATGTAAATGGTGAAGCTTGAACGAGCAAGCATAATTTCCACGCATTTACATACAAATCGTCAATAAGCGGTTTTACTGTTGTTTCACTGGCGAGACGCCCTGGTGTTCCTTGTAAGGATATACTGCATCGTAAACAATTTATTGCTTTATAACTGCACCGCTTCTTGTCTCTTTGGGCCCGTTTCCATGAGCACCCTCGACGCCCTGGTCGCGATCGACCTGTGGTGCGGCGAGATAGTTCCAGTCTCAAACTGCTCGTTTCTTGGATCATTGTAAACGTTCCAGGCACATCTTGTCGAAAATCTCGTTCGCCGACAGGGCTGTAAATCATGGCTGTATCTTCGACGCCTACGCGTGAAACTCTCGCCGATCACAGGGGGTCCTCTGTTAACATTCATCAGCCTGTCAGTGAAATGAACGACGGATAGGACTTTAAGCGCGAAACCATATAACAAAGTAGCGTTTCAGTGGTCTTTCCGCATGATGGTTTAAGGACTTTTTGCTAGTGGTCGTGGGAGAATGCGTGACTCTAAAACTTTTAGAGAATTCGATGCTGATTCATTATACGATGGAGGATTTTAAAGAGTGACGTTGTTCCGATAAAATGATTAAAATTAACGCACAGTATCAGAAGGAAGAAAAAATCATGCGACTTTAATCAATTATTGAATGCCAAAAGAATTTCAAATTTGGACGTACGAAGAATTTGGATGTCAAATTATTTATCACGATAAAATTTGGTATTTCAGGAGCCCATGACAACGATGTTCTTGGCTCTACAAGGTGGCAAATTCGATCATCCGAATCGGCTGTTCTCCTCGATCGCTCTATCTTGGAAGAATTGCCAACGCGACACTTCGGATGTCAAGGTTTGTTCCATGCTTCATTTTTTAAAGTCGCTCACTAATTTTTATCATCTATTGTCTATTATAATAAATTATTCGTTAACAGGAATTAATTCCGGAGTTCTTCTTCCTACCGGAAATGTTGGTGAACAGTAATCGCTATCGCTTAGGTAGGCAAGAAGATGGTAGTGTAGTTGGTGACGTTGAATTACCTCCGTGGGCATCGTCCCCGGAAGAATTTATACGAATCAATCGAATGGTATGTTCAAGAAATTTTATTCAATTAAAATGCATATATTTTAACACGTATCGGGCAAACTATATTTTATTACTTTAATTGCTACAGGCTCTAGAGTCAGAATTCGTGTCCTGTCAATTACACCAGTGGATTGATTTAATATTTGGCTACAAGCAGAAAGGTGAGACCAATCTATATTACAATGTTAATCTGATTACCCTTCTTTAAAAGAATTATGTAAAAGGAAATATAGCCAACAAAACATAAAATTTTACAAAAAATATTCCTCAATATCTACTTTGTTGTAAATACAAATACTTCAAATCAGAAAAGAGCTACAAAAATAAAGTTATTAAAAAAGAAGAAAGACAATTCGAATCCATAGAAAGTATTACAAAATCTCATTAATTTTTCCGCGTAAATTTTTCGAAGGAATCAACGCGATATCCGTGCAATGGTGCGAGTAGTAGGCTAGACCGGGTGTTGGGACACGCGTGGTCGAGTCAAATTAGATTTCCACCGGTGGTAATTGCCGGTGGCGCCTCTATATCCGGCGCTTCCCCGAAGATGTTGACGCCAAGGAGGCAGCGGGTGCCGGCGCTCACCGCGCGTATGGAAGGAATTAGTTTTTAGTTAGCTTCCTCCCGGTCTTGTCCCAACCAATTAGGCACGTGTGCCGGCCGCGACAATGCGCGCCACCCCTAATACGCAACACGTTTACAGTTGGTTGCACGAGAGTACAGGCAACCGGATATACCGGCCACGAGCAATCGGTAGCGGCTTGAAAGATATGCAACGCGAAAATATATAGATTTTTTGGTGTTAAAATTAAATTTAATGGTTCGAGAACACGAAAGATGTATTTTCAAGCGGTCATCAGATTTATTTAGTGCTGAATCACAAGGAGATAATATGGTCGCAACTCTTTGTAGAATAAACAAATATTTGCTCTGTAAAAACTGTGACGACAACAATTATAGGTGGCTGATTAACTTGTATTTAAATGAAAATTTGTTTAAGTTAATTCGTGTTAGAAATATAAATGTTTTATTGGAAACTAAAATTTGCCTTCCTTAAAAATGTTTTCCGCGAATTTTCTTTTAGGTCCGGAAGCTGTTCGAGCAACGAACGTTTTCTACTATTTAACGTACGAAGGTAGCGTGGATCTAGATACGATAACCGATCCAGTTATGAGGGAAGCCATAGAAAATCAAATTCGAAACTTCGGTCAAACACCCTCGCAACTTTTAATGGAACCGCATCCTCCGAGAAGCTCGGCGATGCATTTGGTAAACAATGTTCATTTCATAATACGTCATGCTTCTCAATAGTCAAATCATTGTTTAGCATCGTAGAACTATGTAATAAGAAGAGTGTGCAATGTATCGTAAGTAATATGTCTAGAAAAAGGAGCAAAAGATCTCTGTGAACTAGACTAACAAATCAATAGGTTCCAATAAGGATGTGAAGTCTTAAAAGTATTCTGTTAGTTTTAGAATAGTAGTACTAATCTCTAGAAGAATTCATAAATTTATTGAGTTAGTTTAGAGTTTGATAATTTAGATCTATCATTTAAATTTTATCATGCGGTACCTTTGTGGTTTTTGTTAGATAGTGTCCTTAGCGTCAAAGCATACTCTTTCCCTTCGAAGTACCTATGTTCTAAAACAAAATTATTACGCAAGGAAGTGTCTAAAATTTTAATGCAATTTTCATTTGTGCTTCAATGTGATTTAAATATGCTATTTTTCATTATGTCATAACAAACTTCATGTGTCCTACTAAAACAAATGATCAATTAACGAATTTTAAACGAAAAGGAACAATTTTTATGATGTGAATATTTCCAAAGATACGATCTTTTCAATATTAGAAATTAACTTGTTATTTTAAAGAAGCCTTATAATTTATTTCGTACGATCAATATTAAAGAAATTTCGTAGCTAAAAATTACACTAGATTTATATCATTTTAAAGCTGCACCGAACGTATGATAAAACTTAGAAAAATGCAACATCTAGCATACTTAACAGAATACTAAATTGCATCTTCTACATCTCTAACCAAGCCACCCTCGAATCATGCAACAACGAGTCACTATATATATATCTACCTACAGAAGCGTACAATGCACGCTTTTCTTTCTGTTCAATCGTCCCGAACGAGAAGAGTACCGCGATGTTTGACAAGACGTTGCCAACCGTGTTGCAGTCGCCGATGATGTTTTCGAGTATCCCAGACGATGTGTGTATGACCATCAAATTCCCATCGAACTCGCCGATCTGTCATATTTCGGCTAACACGTATCCTCAATTACCTTTACCATCCGTCGTAACAGTCACTACTGGTCAGCAATTTGCTGTCAACAGATGGAACACCAACTACGCAGGTATTTATTTTAATTTTATTTGTCATTTTATCATCCTTAAAAATCCTTAAAAATTTATTAACATGTGAAATAATTTATAGCATCTGTGCAATCGCCAAGTTACGCAGATACTCCACAAGCACAAGCTGCTAATCAACCATTGTCTATGGATCCTGTTCTGTGTAAGTATAACGAAGAATAGTAAGAAATATTCCGTGGAAAGAGTAATATAAAAATTCCTACAATATATTTCATAGCTCAAGCAGCGAATAGTCCGAATCCCACGTTACGTCGTCACTTGGGTGACAATTTCAGTCAGAAGTTGAAGATAAGGAGTAACTGCTTCGTCACTACAGTGGATAGTAGATTCTTGGTTGCGTGTGGTTTCTGGGATAATAGCTTCCGCGTATTTTCTACTGAAACTGGTAATAAGGCTTATGGATATGTATTTGCGTTGAAATACGAACAAAGCGGAACCTCAGTTTGGAGAAAAGGAAACAGGAGATCTTCTCTAACATAATTATTCCTATTTTCAGCAAAAATCGTACAAATAGTGTTCGGTCACTATGGAGTTGTTACATGTTTGTCACGTAGTGAGTGCAATATCACTTCTGATTGCTACATAGCATCTGGAAGTGCCGATTGCACGGTCTTGTTGTGGCATTGGAATGCCAGAACACAGACGATTGTAGGTGAGGGTGAAGCACCAGCACCTAGAGCAACCCTTACGGGACACGAGCAACCAGTGACTGCTGTTGTCATTTCGGCTGAACTGGGCTTGGTCGTTTCTGGATCTTATTGTACGTAATTAACAAATGTTTGAAGTTTTCATTGTTGGTTGAATTTTGGTGTATTAATCAAGACATAAGCTTATAAAACAGTTTCAATAATGAGAACGGAATTTAATGAACTGTGTACTATTTGCAGACGGACCAGTTCTTGTACACACAACTTTCGGTGATCTTTTAAGATCATTGGAAGCACCAAATGGATTTTCTTCGCCTGAAAATATTTCAATGTCGCGAGAGGGTGTCATCGTTGTAAATTACGAACGTGGACATATAGCAGCTTTCACTATAAATGGAAAACGACTTCGTCACGAGTCTCATAATGATAATCTTCAGGTAATTCATATTAGTCTCAACAACGTGATAGTATTTCATTCCTTCTTTTATCGTCATAGAATTATGCTGCTGCTGAGACAAGTACCGGTATTTTTTAGGCTCGATAAGAAATCAATTATTGTGTTACAAACAATTTTTGTTCTTCCAGTGTCTACTCCTCAGTAGAGATGGCGAGTACTTAATGACAGGTGGTGATAAACGAATTGTAGAGGTGTGGAGGACGTTCAATCTAGCTCTTCTCTATGCATTCCCAGCTTGTGAAAGTAGCGTACGTTCTCTGGCACTTTCGCATGACCAAAAGTAAGTGTAGCTAAATTTCATATCATTCATATAATTCAACATTTTTTCATCTCTTTTCCGATTATCATAGGTTGAGAGAAAGAAATTTATTACAACTGCAAATCCACAATTGCAATTTATTTAACGTTTTAGGTTTCTTCTAGCTGGTCTGGCCAACGGGTCGATCGTGATCTTCCATATCGACTTTAATAGATGGCATCACGAGTTCCAGCAACGCTACTGAGACTGTTTCGCGTACGTCTAGCAAAGTCGAACGAGACACGAACGTAGTTCATCTGTCGTTCGTCTTCCTTGTACAACATCGACAGATTTCTCTCAGTCATATATGAGTAGGAACGGTAACATCCACTCAAAAGTCAGTTTCGCAACATCCGATCGTGTGTGCAATTTCATTCGAACAGATCTACGATTCGATCGCAACGTATCGAATTTGAAGAAAAGGAAACCGCATCGTGCAATAACGCGAGGATTGGACAAAGCGTTCATCGACTATCTCAATCGTTCAAAATAAAAAAAGAAAAAGGAAAAAAAAAGGAAAAAACGATTTCGAGCATGGTGAACGAACTCTGATCCTCTAGTGTTTACAGATAGGAGCAACGAGCAACGACGCTTTCGTAATCGTTTATTACAATCAAGTAGTGGGCGCAGAGAACAGTAGTCGCCGAGCAGCAGGTATACTTATGATATTCAGCGTTTTAGCAATAAACAAAAGAAAAAAAATAATATTCGCTTTCTCGCGATTCTATGGGAGAATATTCGAGTGCTTCCGTGAGATGACGCGTGCGAATCGATTGACCATGCGTAAGTGCACTAAGGTTGAAGCGAAGTTTCGAGCACGGGGGAACTGGCCAGGCTCGAGCACGCGTTATTCTACGATTTCGATTGGTATCGATACTTGCCTCGAGATTTCTAGCCATGCAAAAACCGAGAGAGAGAAAGAAAGAAAGTATCCACGAGGACTCAACAAAGAAAAGAGAAATAGATACGAACCGCATCATTCCCTCTCTCTCGAACCGCTAGTCAATTACGAATACATTCAAATTTATCTGTACGCTTGCGAATACTCGAAGGCCGATTCTCTCGACTCACACCGTTCGAGGGTGCGTGGCGCAATGATGTAATCGTGATCAGATCCTCGGACAGTAAACTCGCAACGACGTAATCGCGAGTATCTCTGTGTGGCATGCCGTAACCACGTTATGTTTCTATTTCTCGTACGAAAGGAACATGAGCGTGGTTATGGTCCTCCGGTGACACATGTCTAGTGCTAGAGTAACGTCCCGTGTAAATACGATTATCTCTACGGCGTATAAATATACATAAAATATATTATATATTATATATTATATACGTACACGGATAATTTCGTGTTAAGGTGTCGAGCGAATGAGCGACAGATGAGGGAGAGAATTGTATTTCTGCGCTGATGTCGTAATTGCTGCTCGTGATAATGAGACACTTTTTGGCTAAGCACTTAGTGAGTTCAGTTTTACGAGACATAGGACCGTAAACGACACACGTACACGTGTACTTAAAACACAATTCCCCCTATAGATCCCTTCACAAAAGACACATCTTCAAATCTTTACACGTTTGCACAAAAAGGCACTTTCGCAGGGACGATCCACGCTTTTTTCGCAGAGCCGTGCACTGGGTTGCCTCAATCTCGAGGAATACCCACTCATACACACAAGCACATACACACATACAATATAATACTATTCACCGTAATCGTTACTATCATCCCGCAAACACTTCCTATTCCCCAATATTCACGTCCTTTGAAAGAGATCCTAATTTTTTATCAAAGCCGTCCAGCTTAACTTTTTGCGAGGATATTTCTTGGTATTTTCGCACGCGATGTATAATTAATCAGCAGAGACGAAGAATTATTAATAGGCTTTAAAACGAGCGAGTCTGAATCACGTGGATTTACCCGAATTCGTTGACGTCGATCCTATAGTGATTGCTAGAGATCGACGTCGTTCGTGTGTGAGCGTGTCGCCCGTATGACGATTCGAATGGGACAGAAAAAGGCTAGGATTGCACCTCGTGAACAATTGCAAGATCAAAGAACGAAAGAAACAAAGATAAATGTGTAAATACAAAGATCGGTCAAATTGGATGGATCATCGAAGAAGTAGGAGGAAAATGTAGGACGAATTTTTCGAGAAATAACAATATCGCGAATGATCCATGCGACTCTCGTCTACTCGTCGTTTCGCTGTATCACGAATGCTAGTCACTCTTTCTTGGATAAAAATCGGTGTTCATCACTGAACTAAAGAAAACGCGTGTGTGCACAGCTTTTATTGTTTACGATTGATATTGGATCGGCATAAAATGTCGTTCACTTTCTATGGTATAGTATGCTAGCGAATCGCTTTTATCCAATGGATCAATGATTGTTCTTTTTACACGCACGCTTGTTAGTCATCTCGGTAGATCGGAATGTGTTTCTCTTCGGTAACGATCAGTGACGTGATATTAAAGTCAGACGGTATTCGTAAACGAAGGAATGAAAAGTCAGGGGAAAGAGTGGCGAAGAAACGGTGGACAAAGTGTGTGAGGGCGCGAAAAGAGGTTGGCGTGAAAGGAAAGGTGGCGTAAGTGAGAATAATCCGGAACGTGAGTTTTGTGGCCACGTCGGTAATCGTCGCGACGTGATATCTCGCGAGTCTACACAGTGGCGTTCGATAGGATAGAGACTTAATTTCGATACGATTCTGTGCGATTACCACGCGGAAAGTACTTAATATTAAAGGAAGACAAATTAATCACGATGGATTACGAGAATGTATTCTTAAAATAGAAAAATTGTCCTGAATTACGATATAAGATGTAAACGTCTCAGGATGCATCTAGTCAAGATTCGCGACGAGAAACGTGGCGGATTACCGATGGATCCCGAATTTCTTAGATGTCGATACACTTAAAAAAAAAATAATCATATTACAGTACCGTCTACATGGTAGATCTAAAGTAAGTGCATGGTGCCGTCGTTTTAGCGATCAATCACTCTTGAGCTTGCGAAACAAACAAACAAAGAAGAAAAAAAAAAGATGTCACGATGTAAAGTTGTAATAACGATTTATCATAAAAGTTTTAGTGTTGGTTCTTGTATCATGCACCCGGTTCGCTGCCGGTCTCGTTAATCGTACAATTTATACACGCATAGGACAATGTTACGTGTGCAACAACGTGTTAAACAATGGTATTATCGCTACTATTCGTTATGGGCGTGCTTATTGCATGATTGTTCGTGTTGTTTTGTTCGCGTGGGGAAAGAGAAAGAGAGAATGTGTATGAGAAAGCTTGCTGGCTAAACAGAGGGAGAAAAAGGAGAAATGAAAGAAATAGGAGGAATAAATGCGCACGTTTGCTGTATGCGTGTGTGTGCATGTGTGCGAGAAAGGGAATCGTGTCTGGTGCTTTGGATAATGTTAATTTCTCGCGTACACGTGGTGATAGCTTGTCACGCGTGCAACTGTTCACACATTGTACTTAATGTACAGTCCGCGTATTATCGACACCTTATTTTCGCTACAATGGAATTAGGAATGGGCAAAGGGAAATATGAAAATGGGTAAAAAAAGAGAGAAAAAGAAGACAGAAAAGAAGAAACATACGTGTCATTCTGGCTGTATTCTCTGCTTCTCACATAGTGTTTTTCAATCGAATTTAAATCTCTTCGAAGGTCGAGAAAAAGGAGATTTGAACAAGTTCTTTCGAACTTCCCAAATTTGAAAGATTTGTGAGAAATTAACACGTCTGCACAAAAATAAACATTTAACAAGTGCGAAGCAGCGTAATCAGTGAGAATGTACCGTGATAAACGAAACCAAGAACTTAAAAAAGGAGGATAAGGAAAACAAAATGATATGAGAGAACGAGTGAAAAAACAAAACAAAAAAAGAACAAAAAGATTTTAAAAAGAGGACTTTTTATATTTGTTTATAGGTGTGTGAGAATGCTACACTTTTCGAGCAAGTTGTTAGTAAATTCCCTCCATATTGCTATATATATATATAACATTATATATATATATATATTAAAAAATATATATAAAGGAAGTTAACAAAAAAAAATCAATTTTCTGTCCGTACTCGAACTTCGGTACACGTAAGAGTAACGCTACTATTTTAAATAACGCTAAGTACAACGCTACAACAAAGGTTTGCCTATATAATTATTATTACAACTACACTTTATTCTCATTATTAATTCATATGGTTATTATTAATTACCATTACTATGATTACGAGGTATAATTGATTAGTGTTCTTGACATCACACGCGTTTGTGAATGCATTTTGACATGTGTACTTATTAAGAAATATTATAATAATTGAATCGGTAGACGCGAACGATACAAAAGAAAAAGCGAACACGAAGAAGGTAAAATAAAAAAAAAAAAGAAACAAAGATTTGTACAATTCGAGAACGAGTTAGGGTTCGTCCGATGGTTTCCAAATCGAGCCAAGAAAAGACGATGTTTGCGTTATTTACCGTGAATCATCAAGAAAGTGCGAGGTAATTACGAACCATATGCAAGATGTTAGGAGAAAAATTACGCAAAAAGGTAAGAATACAAAAAAGGAAGAGGAAAATGTAAAGGAAGAAATAGATGGAAGAAAATAAATACACAAGAAGATTAAACGGTTCGTTTACATACGGAACTGCCCGTAGAAGTACTTACGTACGGATTTAATCAAACGTTCTAAGCGTAATCACGGGCGGATGAGAGGGACAAGCGCATAAATGTCACGGGATAACACTTACTCGGACGCTTAGTCGTTAGAATCGTAACCTCTTCAGTATTTAACTGCGCCGCGGTTGAAGAAAATCGTGACGACGACGTGGAATCGATTCGATAGCGAGGAAGATCGAAACGTGTATCCGTGCAATTTGGATTCGAAATCCTTGGCGATTGTTTCGTGAAAGGGGAAACTGTACCGTCGTTGCGAGCTTCTTCTCGAACGCGAAATAATTTTCCAATCAATCGATAAAAGTCAATATATGCGAGATTGTAGAGAGAAAACTAAAACTAATAATAATGCAAACAGAGAAAAATACGATGATGAAGAAGAAACACATACACACAGAGAATAATAAGGACATGTAGCGAAATCATGTAGAACTGCGATTGTTTAAACGTGATCATCGAGTTCATCTGCGTCAAGTAGTGTTTTATAATCGTGAGTCCGTTTCTTATGGTAAGCGATACGATTTAAATAATTGTACAGCATTTGTAATGCTACACGAGCCATCCGCTCTGGATTAAGCTTAAGCCCATCCGGTTCACAACACAAATAAACCAATTTAATCACTGCAGTTACATTTCTTCAAAGACTGAACATCGTTCCGCGGCATATTGTTTTCTATGTATGCATAATGTATATTTCACCACCACGTTACGCCATGTCCATTGTTAATCGTAATTTCAAGCCAGCATTTAGAATCCTAATATTCGCTCTGAGAATGTTCGATTAGCAAATTGGGGGTGAAGTGTGGCAAAAAGGATAAAAGGAAAAATTATGGCGTGGAGGGGGGGGGGAAGTAGAGAAAAGAAATGCAAAAAAGAAAAATAATCGAGATACGAAGAAAGATAATAATATGGCCTAACTTTTTCACAACTTACGACGCGATGTAGATGATACGTAGAACGCCATAAAATGAAACAAAAAGAAAAAAATATTAAAATAATAATAATAATAATAATAAAAGAAACAAAGATGGATCGATGTTCGATCGACGAATAAATGACTGCAAAATTAATTACAGTTTTAAATGAAACCTCGATGCTTGTCTAAATATGATTTCCGATCGAAAGCCAAAATTGTAACTGCGACATCATACGTCGGTCAGTCTCGTCGAAGACACGGGCGACGCAGGTTAATTCCCGGCACTTTTAACAGAGTACTATTAAGTAGAGGTACTTAAGTCATTGCTACATACCAATATAAGCTCTATTGCTTATTTTATACTTAGTATTATCGTAACGTTTCGATTAGAGGTAACATAATGGGAAAGTTGTATCTTAGCATAAGGTAGACTAATCTGTAAAGATAAGTAGTCAAATAAATGAAAAGTACATTTGATGTTGCAGATGGTTTTTCATTTACTTTCACTTTCACTGTTGTATTAGATACTCTAATGATTAAAATCTACATTGATTGATGGGCACTCACTAACCTTGAAGCGGCCTTCAGTGCCATTTACATGACCTCGATGACCATGAACAAGATTTCAAGGTATTCATTTTAATTTTGTTTAAAAATAATCGACAAAAAATCATTGGAATAGGTTTTCAAGAAACATAGTTCTATATGGTACCGATTTATTTATTTTCATTCACAATCACAAGAGGACACTGGCGTGCCCGGATATACAATATAGATTATACACACTCGTTAGAAAATAGGTACATGTTACCAGCGGTACCGGGTTACTCTCTCCATTCGAAAATCACTTGCCCAGTGAAATATGTAAATACTCGTCAGCCCGTTCGTTCGTCTCGTGATATGATATGCATGCGCATCCCACACATATCGATCATCCACGATCGATATTTCATCGGTTTGACAAATCCAATGGAACGATGCGAAGTGAAACGACATCGTATCGTTCGACGTTACTCGAAAAATCCGATTACGGTACAAAAAAAGTAACCCGCTAACTCGAACATTGACGCACAATAATAGTATACAGGAACGAATAGAAAAATGCCAGATTGAAAAGAATTTATACACTGACGATGAGTATCACGCAGGTCGACGGCTTCACTTACATCGGGCGTCGCTAACTTTTAACTAATTCTCGTATTCAATGTTATAATAATAGCTACCAGCATCGGTTGCTGAAAGGATATTACTCGACTTAAAATTAATACTGTCTCAATCCTTTACCTGGACTTGTTTGAGAAACCAGGACGCTAATTTTACTCACTAATAGGAGAACATGAAATATAGTTGGCTATTGTTAAAGAAATTATAAGTAGAAAATGAACAAGAAAGTATTGAAGAGGAAAATACGGAAGGGAGCACGGGATTGGAAAATATCGGCGAGGTTGAAATTCTACTGCAAAGCAATTAGGGATATACTGCAGTATAGCAAAGCCATATGAAAGATGTTACATGTAATCAGACAGCACTGATCGTAAATTTTAATGGTATCTGTTGCTGTAGCTCGGTTCCTCTTTTTTCGCAATATTATATTCCTCTTCATAGTTCCTCATGTCTATAAGAACACGTTTTCTGTGACTACTTTTCTGCTAGTAGCACTTATATCTAGTAACACTTATCCCTCAGTAACCTTCACTAGTGAATACTGCTGACCTTAGCTACAGTATTATGGTATTACAGATCTATTCTACCATGTATCTATTCCTTGCATATACATAGAAAAGAACGTTCTTCAGTCTCAGTACGTTTGAACGGCTACTCCAATTGCAAAACGATGCAGGCATCGCGATAATTACGTTCACCGTATGAAATTGTTCGGATAAGTTCAGTCTGTAGTACAATGCTTGTAATTCGTACGAAAGAATATAATAGTTATGTTAATTTTGTCTGCCGTGTAACCAACGATGGGCGTCGCTGGAATCTCAAAGGACGATCTCGAAAAACTCACCGGCAGCTAAACTATCAAATTGACTGGATACGCGTATTAGTACAACGATTATACAAATATACGTATATATGCGTGTATATGCTCCGAGGATTAACCACTAAAAGCTTATGACGTTCTGCGCTACTTTCTACGATACTACACTATTTTGCGGCTTGGCACATTTTTATCGTGTCTCTACTGTACTTATGTTATCACCATTTTCTTTTGCAATTAGTTCAAAAAATTATCATTCTATAGTACCTCTTGCACAGTAATCTATGTTTCGATACAGGTTAGATATACTTTCAACTACATGGAACACAGAGTGTCTTTACAAACGAAATCTCATACCTTAATAATTAAGCAGGCAATTATTTTGTCTTACGTATACATTGATTGCTC
Source organism: Bombus bifarius (assembly GCF_011952205.1). Lineage (NCBI taxonomy): Eukaryota > Metazoa > Arthropoda > Insecta > Hymenoptera > Apidae > Bombus > Bombus bifarius. The sequence continues at coordinate 5,888,074 of NW_022884914.1, read as the reverse complement.
GCTTCTCGACGATCCTCCTCATCCGTCTGTCTTCCAAAGACGCCCATGTACATGCAAGAATGCAGTTTCTGTATTTTTCATGGCTGATCGATCGTTAACCGACATAAAGTACGAGCCATCGCGGTCGATCGATGTATCAATAGACGCGTGACAATTGGTATCATTTTACGCGCGCTCCTCTTTCACTTTCCTCTCCCCGTATTCTTCAATTTTATACTTGGTTATTATACCTGTTATACATGTTTCTTACGATACATCATAATGTCGCTTGTATACGTGTGATATACACGCTCCGCATCGTTCGCGTTGATTCATTTCTTTACGACGCAGCCCTTCGCACGTGCATGCAACGTTACCGAGTAGATACACATGTATTACAATAAAGTTCGATAAATGTTCCTAAATAAATTATCCATGCCCCTACGAGACGCTCCTTTAACTTTTCTTTATTAACTTAGAACGTCTCTATTTCTCTCTCTCTCTCTCTCTTTTTCTCATGCTAGTCGATTTCACGACTTTTCCACAATTTTGTATTTTTTGAATTACCATTAAGAACGCTTACCTTCTAAATCTCCTAAATCTATAAGATTCCCAAGAAATCCTCTCCTTCCTTCCTTTTCCGAGAAAAGGATAGCTGAGGTAGACAGGCGCCATAATAGAAATTACCTACAACGGCCTTCACCGATACAAACTCGTAAACGTAATGATATCATTGTCATTACATTACACACTTTCCTTGAAAGGACTGTACTCGCTCGTTTCTGTATGTGTGTTTATTTGTTCGTTTCATATGAATGCACGTACCTCCGGGCGCGTTATCACAAACAGTGCCCTTCGACGAGCCTCATACCGAAACACGTATCGCGTTAAATAAGAACATTTGCGCGAAATTGGCGTAGGAGCGTGAATTAGTAAACGTCGCTTTCGCTACATCTATTTTTATCTTGTTTTTTCGTCTATATTATCCTGCTCTTCGTTTGGTTGCTTCCCGTTGTGTTCGTGTCACACGATTCACATAGAACAACGATTAGTAACGTTCACGGATACGTTTACGTTTAGGAAATATTGCTCTATTCGAAGTCTACAGGATTTATTTGGTTAAATCGGTTATTGTCCTTAGAATATTTCCTCGTGGCATCATGCATAGATTAATCGACAGAAAGAGTTAACTTCGGAAGCACGAAAGAGGTGCTTTGATTACACGATAGGATCCATCCGGTGGATTTCACGAAGATCACTATCTGAAGCGATTATTGTATGTATCGTGTTGTTTATTTCGTATATTGTATAGCAAGCCAACGAGTGCAGCATAATTGCTGTGCAATAGTGTTACGTACATAAGTAATATGCAACCATATATGTTTCACATTGTATAACTAACAAACTTCATGCGTTGTTGACATCGTATTTGTAGATCTCAGCGAGTTTAAATATTTACGATGCTCGTTACATAGGCATGCAGAGATAAATGATCCGACTGAATCGGAGCTTATAGCAGAATATTTCTGTTTCGTAAAATACAAATTATTTGTAACAATATTTTTGAACAGCAAAGGATACTAATATCCAAATTAAAGAAGATTTACAATTCAGGTACAGTTAAGGAAGCAAAGATAATGCTATACAAATAAATTTTAAATCGCCAACGAGTATTACCTTTCGTTCCTTTTGTTCTTACCGATTATTTCGAAGTGCTGTGTATATAGCAAAGCTTATTTTCTCTATTCACAATTCTACTATTCTTTATATTCCGCCAGACAATTATTTTCCAATATTGTCTGTAGAAATTTCACGTGTCTATAGGGATCCCAATCGTTATCCTGGTATCTTGGTCGTATTGTTCGATTGAAAAAAAGGTGTTTGTGAAAGTATCGAGCAGCGAACAATTCGCGTGTTCCGTTATTTTGGATCATCATAAAATTTTGCTCCATTCTCAACCATCTACTGGGTCAGTGAATCTCTTTTCTCTTGATGATAAAATATATATGCTCGTGGTATAGTTGTTAAACTATATTTCGTATTCGTGTGTACGCTTGAATACAGGACCAGCCTGGATTCGTTCTCAAAAAATAAACTATTCTATCTTTTATTTCTATCTTGCTCTCTTTCTCTCTTTCTTAATATTGTTTTTTTATACCTATATATATATGTATATTTTTTCGTTACTTTTTTTGCAAAGATAGTTTGAGCAACCTGGCCATCCATCAACTCCGCTATCATATTACGCTTTTACAAACATTCTACTACGATCTACTGTTTGTTTACTATTTCACGCTCGCCACGCTTGATTATATTCCAAAAAGCACAGAGTGTGTTATGTCTTTTTTCTGATTTTTTTTACATTTTTGCTTTTTTTTATTTTTGGTTTGGTTTGTTTTGTTTCTTTCGTGTTTCTTTCTCGAGCCCTTCTTTTTTAAGATAGGAATTGTACTTAAGTCAGTCAAGCGGTGTGCATTAAATGACGACAGAAGGAAACAACGCCCAAGCCGACGTCCGACAAGAACTGCGACTTCCCGCGATACTTATTCCAGCCGTGCTGTTTTCATCTGCAAAAGATTCGCGCTATTCCATATCGATATTTCACTTCTACGTACGTCCGCTCTTAATCGCCCAATATTTCAATCAAAGTAAGTTGAGATTGCTTAATTCTTCTCTTTAATCTTGTAATCTAAGGTTTGTCCCAAAATGATAGAATCATCCTAGTAAATGATACTTCTCATTGTACGATACCCTATATGTTAAACAAAATTATAATAATATGTAACGTGGTACACTACTTGCTTCATTAGGCATGTTGTTAACAACGGAGAGTATTCAATTAACAAAATTGCAAGAGGACACGCATTAACAGAAGTTGCGAAAGGTCAGATTATCGAAATGTTTAGAAATAATCGTTCTATTAAGGGAAATTGCAAGAAGGATGAAACGTTCGCGGCATATAATTTCGGATTTTTGTTAATTTGACGATGCATATGGTGATTAACCCAGGTGATGCATATGTACATTAACAACTTATCAAAAAAGGAGAATTCTAAGAGAAATAAGCAATTCCACAATAAGTGTTCAGCAAGTGACCAGGAATTGAAGCCGTAAAATCAACAGTACGAAGATGTTACCACATCGGGTCAAGGACAAGTTGAATGTGAGCGTATGAAAACGCAACCATCTCTAATGCAAACAAATAAAACAAACCGGTTGAACTGGACCACATTATACATATGGCTTGGAAAAGCAAATGAGAAAATGTCATCTGGAGTGAGAAAAAGAAATTCAATTTAGACGGTCCAGATGTCTGAAGAAACTATTGTCATAATATTCACAAAGGAGAAAGAACATTTTCAAAACGCTAATAAGGTAGTGGAAGTGCGACAACGTGGAATGCATTTTACGGTGTTATTAGAGCAGATCTTATTAGATCTTACTTCAAGTAATATCAAAGCTAAAGGTTGTCGAAACATATTTCAGAATAATCTATCAACATTGACGCAATTAACAAACTATTAGAAATATTATAAAGTGACTGTATCATTTTGAGACACATTGTTTTTTCTTTTTCTGTTTTGTATTAAAAAACGTTTTATTTTTATTTTATTTATGTATATATTATATAAGTAAAGAAAAAACATTCCTGTAACGTGATATTTCAATTTTTCTTCCAACATGCAGCGGTCTTTCAGAACAGATACTTTCAATGATGATCCTGTCATGTTAGGACTTAATTCTCCCTCACCTTCGCGTAATATTCTTTTCATTACATGACTCAAATTTGTTCTCCAAATCTTGAAAATCGTCTTTAAAGACTTTCTTAGTCAAAATATCTTTCCAACTTTACTATTTAAAGAAAAAAAAATTGAAAGAAGAATCAAAATGCCAAAATCTCATTACTAGTATGGAACTTCTTTTTTAGTTAAATATCTTAATTTGATCCTATTTTAAAATATCAAATATACAAAGAGTCTTTATTTCTACTCAAAGCTAAACATGTTAACCAACTCCCAATTAAAATTACTTTGACAAGTTCAAAAAGCTATTCATTCACTTACCTGCTGTTCAAGCAGCTCAGACTCACTGGAAGAGGTTCCGAACTCACAGCTGGAATATGGCCAGGAACCGTTTCCATCAGTGGATACCATTGCGTCACCGGTTTCCTTGGATTCTCCAGCATTTTTAGCCATTGTTCGCGTCCAATACCAATGAAATCAGCGCCAATCGCTGTGCAGCCCATTAATTCGTTCGAACCGATTCTACGAAGGAAATCAGGTCGTAGCCGATCGTTGATTGATCTGCGATCGAAACTGCGTTTCACGAAAAACGCATTTCTGTACCGCTTACCTGTCGTAATCGATTACTTTTACTATGAGACTGACGTCCTCGATGTTTTCCGCCGGTACGTCGAACACCAAGATCTCGTTGTACACGGGAAACAACGTGTTCTTTTTCACAGAGGTCTTCTTCTTTTTGATTCGTCTGTCCTGGCACAGCAGGTACACCTTCACGTATGGGTCTAAAAATGTCGCACGTTAGGTATTTTCTGCATGTTATTGCAGGAATAGAGAGAGAATGGTTGTTGGAATATTGATTCTCTGTGCGTTTTTTTTTTTTTTTTTTTTATAATGGCATGGGACGTGAGAATGGTGCTGGTTAAGACGTGAAGTGTAGTTTTTAGGAGAATATGTTAAGTGATGTATTATAGCGAACTTTATGATAGAGGAACATCGTGTTGAGAGAGTGTGTGGTTCTCTTTTTTACGTGAGTCACTGCTGGTTCACGATAAAAGTTCAACTTATGAAACAAACGACAATATTCTTTGTAATTCTTTCGTTCGAGTTGCTAGCAAAATAGTAGAAGTGTTACTTTTCTCTAATGAGAGAGTATAATGTAAATTTCTCATTCGGATTAGCGAACGTTCTTCTGAAACATTTGTCGGAGCACGTATTAATAATTCAAAATAAGTGAAATGTTTAATTTTATGACATTTTCCATCGCGACGAGAATGCATACATTTTTGAACATTTTATAAATCTTGTATTCTCATGTTGTTCATCACTTCCTCTTATATTGAATGCAATTTTGTACTATATGTATATATAATATGCTATAATTCTATTTATATAACCCGAGGGTATCAAATTATTTTTAAACAGGCAAATCACATTACATACTCAGTCATATAAGGATAAAAATTGTGGCTTGTTGCCTAAAATAAACAATTTAATATATAACGTAGTCGCACTTATCGACGCAAAAAATTTCACGTCACGCATTTTACCGCTTATCGATGATCGCGAGGGAACAGTTCCAAGCAAATTACCTGACGATCCTGTTATATCCATAGCTTTCAAGTTTCTCGCTTTAATTACAGTCACTGTTAGCCGGCCAGCAGTCGGTAGGTAGCAGAGCGACAGCATCAATTTTCCCAAGTCCACTTTGTCCTAAAGGAACGTGCAAAAACCGGTTCAGTTTCTAAAGTACAGGAGGCTAAGATGATGTCCAAAGTCGAGGTCAAAGTATAGACCTCGTGAATTTTTTGCCGCAACTAGGACAGATATTACTCTGCTATCTTCTACTTTTCGTGTATCTTTCTTTTTCTTTAAATACATTTTTAGATACTAAAGCAAAGAGCGTGAGTTCTATTTTCATTTAATTTAGATCCATATCCATTCTTTCTTCTCTTTATAGAAATATTATCGTACTCTAAGTGAAACTATGAAATTTTAAAACGCGCTGAAATACTGAAACACGCGGTCAAAGTATTTCAATAAAATCAAATGATAAAAAACACGTTTCAGTGACATATTCGCTACCTGCATGGCGCACAGAATGTCCATCGTATACTCAATCTCTTGTTCGAGGTCGGTGCAGTCCAGCAGTTCCTTCCATACCACTTGCCCGATTAAATCGTTCCGGGAAAATCGATCGAAGTCGTAAACGGAAAACTGAAGATACTGCTCCCTCAGTTCTTCATACGATACACTGATGGCAGATAATTGTATTGGTATCATGAAAAGTCCACATGTAAGATGATAATTTATAAAACTACAGATGGTCCAGGAATTTTTCTTTTAATACAATTATTTTAAAATTTGTTCGATCGCGTGTGCTAACCTGAATATAAACGTTTCGTTGAATACGGGATTTAGATTCTTTCGATGCACTTTCGTCTGATACTTCTTCTTTCGGTCTGGTAAAAGATACACTTTAACATAAGGATCGCTGCTACCAGTCACATCCTTCACTGGTAATTCTCGAGCTTCTAGAATCTGTAAGGGATATTATATTTTTGGATTACAGTGATTGCTTAAAATATTTCCAAACGTTCTTTCCTTTGATACGTATATCTTAATTAACTCGGTTGAAACGTATCGAAAGAACTGTCAATAAAGGGAACTGGTATCAAATGATCGAGCATGTCGATCTGATTTAAAAGATCCCATTAAAAAACGTACATGTATGCAAATGATTTTTTGTTCTTCATAGGTATAATATGATGGTGATTTGAACTGTCTGTTGGATAACGAATAAGAATCTAATTTGAAACGACTTGCAAAAGTAGGTATGGAAACTTATATAAATATATTTCGATGTAATATTGGGAGACTGGTCATCTGTTCCATCTGTCTGGAATTGTGAAGCTACTTGGTATGCAGAAAACTGTGAAACCGATCCGTTTGAAGGGAAGTGTATTGTATGTATGGAAATGTGCAAGATTGATGTCAGCTGTGTCTCGAATAAAAATTTAAGTAGATTGAGTTGATATCTCTGTATATCTCTTATTAAGCTACTGAGAAGACATTAACTTAAGGCAATGGTTATTAAATGTTATACATTCAAAGGGATTCGCTTAAATTTGTATCTAGGACCTGAAAAATACAAGTTCCCGTTCCGAAAATTAAACAAAAGAAATAAAAGATTCGCAGCACATAAAAAGTATTAAAGATAGTAAAACTTTTAACTTTTAAAGATAGTAAAAAAACTGAATTTTGAACAAAAAGCCGATAGAATAAATTCTTTACAATACTTGACAATACCTCGAATAATAAATGGATGCATAATGCGACAGTGTTCCTAATTCCCATCTTATTCAACCTAATGCCATTTAATCTGGAATATTATTACAATCGCGCAGCGATGGAAGGGTTGACGAAAAGGAGGGAAATAAAAAAATTCAGGTCCCGGTGGGTTTTGCCAGCGTTCCTTTATACTTTCGTCCTCGACTAAATTTATGAATGAGACCGATTACGTGGCATGCATACATCCAGTCGCGTTTACATTTCTGTGCCACGAAACGTGGGTTCCGCCCTGTTTAGAACGAATTCAATCACCTTCAATTCCATTTTGTGAACTCTAACACGTCGACACGTTATTTATTAGTCAAACAGCGACGACAGAGTTACGATAGCATCGGGTGCTAATTTAACCAAGAACACTATCCATCATAGTACCATCACGTAGATACTTTATTATCATTATCGAATAGTTCACACTAAATATGGCGACCAGGTAATTAGCTCGCTCGAGTGCAATTGCGAGTTGAATTTACCTACACACGTATAGCATCACGAAAACGTTCTCATTCTGACAGTCTCTGTAATAGAATCGGTGTCCTCACATTGACGATCTATTTTCAGCGTTCGCCACAATGGTGGTTGTTTGAACGAGTGGGTCAATTATGCACCGTGGAATAGTGTAATTGTCGTTTCCATTACTTGGAATATTACTTTTATTTCTTGGAAGCTTCAAAGTTTTTCGCAATAATTGTATCATGTGTATATGTATATGTGCGTTTCTGATTTTTACACGAGAGTAATTTTTGGTTTCAAACAGTACGTGTTGAAGGTATCGGGATAGAGTTTAATACTTCTACTTCTTCCTACTTCTTCCCCTTTTAAAGGGTTGATGATTTAAAGATAACCTGAATGTCCTTATCAATGTTCATATTTCCTCAAGGTTTTTAAAATTGATCATATTTATTAAGATAAAAGTATTCTTTAGAGTTGCACCGACTAGGGTTTTGGCCGACTAGTCGTCTCTGTCGATCATTTTTAAACATCGCTCCAAAACGTGTCAAGTTTATAATATAAGGAACCTAAGAAAAAGATTTTTTAACATTATTCGTTAGATTTATTTTATTACGTCTTGTTTCGTCTTTTAGAAGGGTTTTTTTAATTAAGAAATTAAAATTAAGAAATAATGGGCAATGCTTCTAGTTAATTGGAACTTATTTAGTTTCTCTCAATGAATACTAATTATTATTTTTAATCTTTTATGTTACGTACAAATATGTATCCATAAGGAAGTATACTACATATTAAAAACAATTAAAATTATGTTAATAACATAAAGAAACATTGTATTTTGATTTCTATGCTTCATCAAATTATTAGTAAAATCAAAAATTTAAGACCGATCAATCAGCCTTTTTCGCCGACGATTAGTCACCGATTAATTGCAGACTACAAAAATAACCGACTATCCGGTCACTAGTCGGTATATCCCTAGTATTCTGTTACATTTAGTTTGCATTGTTAATTCATGTATTCACTACTCATTTACTCTACACTCGATATTCCAGAAGCTATTTTACTAATAATATGTTAACAACATCTACTACCGATAACCTACAAATATCCGCTTAAGTTCCATAATTGATTTCAGTACAGATTCTCTATTGGAAAACCAGTTCTTAGGTAATACCACTCTCGGCTATGAATATTCAGTGCAGGATTAGTACCTAGATTCGAGAAGGAATTATGTATTGAGAAGAGCGGTGATCGTTCTTTGACGTAAATCATCGACGAAGGACACGAATCGTTCGCGTAAGGATGAATACCAAATGAATTTTGATTCGATCGGATTATGCATCATCGATTCGTTTATGCATCCCCGTCTTTATCTATCTTGAAAATTTTTTCTCGGATGCGTCACGACCTTGGATGAATGTGCAGTTTAATTGAAGCGGCTGCACGTGATCGAACGTATCCTAAATCGAGAACAATATGATTTTGAAACAAACGATGAAACTAGAGCGCGCATGTCGGTCATCGTGCCAATAAAAAGAATTTTCTGTGTTCCACGTTGATTTCGCGAGGTACGTGCGTCGCTTTGGAAAGAAGCTCGGCACCAGCTTCCGTCGATAGAGACACTCGATATAAAGGAATAAGAGCGTGACTACCAGGCACGTACAGCGGTTTTCGATACGCCGATAACTGTGTTCGTGGTCGGATCACTGCTGCGTCGCGTCGCGGCACGATAGTTTAATTTCGTGCCTCGCGCCTTGCCTTCAAGAATTAATGGCTTAAAAGGTGTTTTAATTTTGAGTTCGGGTGCTTATACTTTTGTTAGTAGTGAATTAGCAGATCTGAGGTTGAAACGATGAAGAAGGGAAGCAAAGATGGGGAGAAATTCCTTGAGATCAATAACTCTACAAATATTAATCAGTCATTCAGAGGGGCGTGATTTATCTGTCAGTAATTATAATTACTCCAATATTTCTCTCTGTGAAGTTAATACAGCCAACGACCGTAAATCGAAATACTCTTCGCTTGTCTCAAGAGGTAGACCGCGGTAAGTTAGATCTTAATCCTCGGGGCATAACTTAAGCAACACTAACAATGACAACTCCAGTTGTACCTGGAATGCTTTCATGATATATACGAATGACTGCAAACAAAATATAGGTCCAGTTGGAATATCGTGAAACTCACTTTGACCACAAGACCCTCCATCTCCTTGTCATAGCGTAAAGCAAAATGTAGCTTGCCAGCGTATTCCATCTCCGTGGTACTGCAACTATCCGCGTCCTCTTGTCCCAGCTCCTTTTTGTAAAGTTCCGGCTGAAAATGCGGAGACGCACGTTTAAAACTTCCATGAAACTGAATTTGCTAGTTTGTTTCATTTGTCTGCACGTCGTTTCGTTGGTACATTGTCTAGTCTGTGTCAAATTCTTTCGGAAGATCGTTCGAAGAAAAAACTTCTATCAAATCGTTAAAATTTTTTGACGCTACTATTGTTTATATTGTTGTTACTATTGTTGTATTGCTTTTAGTTTCTTCGTTTAAAATCAAATTTTTCCTTTAGAATTCTGTGATAGATTTTCTGATTAACTGTATTTCACTTCTATAAAAGTAAGAAACAAAAGGGATTTACTAATGCTAAGCGTACCTTGATTAAGCCAAGGCTGGAATCGCTACGATTCTCCAGACTGCAAATGCTAAACTTAATCGGTAGATCGAGACGATGGGAGAGTTGTCTTTGAAAACTCTGGTGTCTCATCGGTACAATGGGTAGGGTCGTCTGGCGCAATACCTATAAACAAGCCACAGCGTAACACGTTCATTGCGTCTTAATATCTCAGGAGTTTATCCTGAAAGTCGACCGCCTCTTCGTTAGCTGCTCAATTAACAACTTTCTTCGGTAATGTTTCGCTATTTGAAATTTCCATTTACGCGTTTCGGTATTGTTACAAGCAAACTTTGCGCGGTAAACAAACTAGACAGTGGAATAATCTTTTTAATATAATTTTCGTATATAATACCTACAAGGAAGAAAGATGGTTACTTGAATTTCTAAATTTTACTTTCTTAAGAAAATAATTTTGCTGAAATTGAATTGAAGCTTGAGTGCTAAGAAAAGTAATACTCAAGCGATATTCGAAAGTATCTTCGAGTTTCGTAAAAACCTGTCTATTAATTTTCTTTTAAGTTCAGTACTTTTTATTCTTATTAACGGCTTCATAACTTCGCCGTAGTTCCTAGTGTTTTTGCTGTAGGATATTAATGATGGATAGTAGATGAGATCAACTGACGTTATCAAGTGAAAAATAAGATTGCTATCCCTGTAGAGTGTTCGATTTGCGTATTACGTCGTAATCTTCGTTATCTTTAAATAAAGCGAATATCTACATACAAAGATGCGGAAGTTTTCTATATTCTTTGATTTTGAATGTATATTTAAAATTCTTCGAATATTCTTAAACATTATTCGTATCTACAGCATACGCAAAGTAAAACTTCGCACTACTCTCTTCTAGACTAATAAATTCATATTCATAATCGGTACACATGAAGCATATTCATAGTACACAAAGAAAAGAAGAAAGCAGCTCATTTCTACTGTACACATATTATCGCTCATACCTTTTTGCTATCTTTTTGCTCTTGGACGTACTCGTGAGTGATTGGCTCTGATTGGAGATCCGGCAGAGAATGACTGATACGTATAGCGTTTTGTTGCGATAGGTCGCTCTCAGCGTCTTGCTCCTTCATGTGCCGTCTCACCCTCATTAACCATCGCCAGGTAGAAGAACATTGGAAGCTCACGGCGGCTAACAGTAATAGAGCCATCAACGCTACTCCCGTTCCAACCAGCAGCTGATACGGAAACGTTTCCGTCCATTCTTCTGCGAGAAAATTCACAGGACATTAACACGGAACAATTTCTTCTAAAGAAAACGCAACAATCCCTCTCATATGTTCTTTTTTTCTTTTTTATTCGTTAGATTTCGCTTTCAATTAAACCACCATGATTCACTGACGGACGGTTAATAGAAAAGACTTTGAGGTAATATAACGAAATTCAACGTTAATTACCAGACATAGACACGTTCAAAGGCCTAAGCTCGTAGTTAATTAAATTAGACAAGAGACAGCGAGATAAGGCGCCTAACGGAGCTAAAAATTTTAATCAAGGGAAGGAATGTCTTTTCGTCTAGAGATTAGCAAAGCACGCGAGGAACTCACGAAATTAGTATACCAGTTAAATCGAATAAGCTGTTACATGGTACCGATCGATAGTGGAAGATAGACACCATCCAGATCCTTAATTGCGCAACTTTGGATAATTTCGAGTTGTGTGAAACAGTGTTTAGAACGGTTTCTCGATAAGATAATTACATTTTTTGAAGAATTGAGAAAATTCTAATGAAATGAGTAGCACGGCAAATAAAGAATATTTTCCAGTATCGATTTAAATCTGGAAGATAAATACAGTGAAGACGATCAAACATTTTAATTCGTATGGATCAACAATAGATACACTTCAATACGGTTGAATCTACCTAATGACGAAAGAATAAAATTACATTGTTCTATCTTCCAATTTTAAGATAGTTGATCATTTCGATATAAATGAACGTCACAAATTTCATGTTTCTCTGCTATGTAATTAATTAAAAATACAAATCCACTAAGAAAAAGAAGTAGGAACATTCTTTGATAAATCGCGACATAATAAAACATTCCCAAAGTTGCTCGTTTTGCCTAACAAGCGCCTTCACTCACGGCAAAGAAAGGAACGAAAAAAGAAACAGAAAAGAGCGTAGGTAAAATGTTTATTGTCCATGCCTTTTAAGCCTACAATATGTCACACGGTGAGTCATTTAAAGTCCGACGGCAAAAAGTCATAGATGATTTTCGCAACGTCGGCAGAAGTTGATGCAGATGAAGAATAACGCTTCGTTTAAAGCACATGCACAGTGATTAATGTAACATATAGCGTTGCGAGTCGCCCACGAGAAAATGAGAGCCAGATGGATTTTCGCACGCGCTAAAACATGGACTACGTTTCTATTTTGGGGAATTTGATATTGATACATAAAATGTAACAAAAATCTACTCAAAAATTAAAGCTGGTTCTGTAGGATGTATTTAGGTAAAATTGATGAAAATTGGAAGGGAATGTGCGCTTTAAAAGTAGATATATTTTACTATAGCTGGGATGAATAATTATATTATATTTATTATAATTACAATCAATAATTAGATCCAAGACAGCTGTGAATTTGTCAGATTTAATATACAGAGTTCCACACACATACATACACACACGCTAGTAGTTTTTCCATCACAATATACGGTCATGAGCTGCTCATGCCTGCGTTAGACACATCTTCACATAAACGAGTCTCGAGTTGAAGAGCGTTTTGTTCTGCCGTCTTTATTAATCGTGTCTTCAACGCCCATAATGACAGGAACTCGTCGCAACCACCTGGATCGTATAATAATACAACGAGCGCCTCGAATAATGCAAATAGAATGAGTTTCCAACGGGTAGGATGCTTCATTAGGCGTTCGCGTGTCCGCATCGTTTTGACGAACAATGATTTTCCCACTACATCAGCGGATGTCGACGCCTTCAGGTTTTAAACTTGGTTCCCTACTTCTGAGAATTTGAATCCTCTACTTTAGGTTTTTGCATTGTGATTACTGGGATCCTGTGAGTGACTCATCAGCGTAGTAGGTATTTAATCGTAGGCTTATTTGACACTTCGAAAGAGATTATATAATTATAATTTTTAAAAAATTAAATATTTAAATATTTTACATTTATTTACTTACGTGGTTAGGGTATTTAGTTTCAATCTAGTTAGCGTCGGTGAGACTATGTGTAAGTACGGTATTGCCGAGTTGGGTAACAAAAAAAGAAGTATTGGTAATAGTTAAGTGATTTGCTATATTTATTTCTTGTTGTTCCAAGACAAGACAATGTTTCAAGGATAGGGTTGCTTCAAGCTTGTTACCGAAGGTAAAATACGATACAGATTCATTAAGTGAACATCGGGATTCAGTGATGTTTTAAAAGTAATTATTATTTAATTTTTAAATAAGATGTTAATTTGTATTAATTTTGCTCTTATTAATGTTTTGCTAACGTGCTATGTAATTTATTGATCCAAACCATTTTCTACAGTAATCAATTAGAGATAACTGTCATGACCTTGTCTAATATAAGCCTCTAATCCTGATTGAGGGACATCTTTTGGATGCATTATGTTTAATACCAAGCTATTCGGGGCACCTAATTTACTAATTTAGAATGGCCTCGAACAATCTTAATTAAGCTATTTTATGATATGTAGGAAGAGATATTTGAAAAATTTTACTTCCTAAAAGATTAAACGTAATCAGAATAAAATGGAAACCTATCTAACTTGATAACTAAGAAACTCATTAACGGAAGAGACCGTAACGCGCTTCACACGGAATGGCAACTCTCATCTTTTGTGAACCGTAGGAGGATTAACAAGCGATCGAGTATATTAAAAATGACTATAACTTGATACTTAAATCTGATTCCTTCTATATATTCTTTTTTAACTAGTAAAGCTAAATACAATTGTTACGGGCAATGGTTAACGGGAAAATCTGCAGAGAGGTTGAAGTACGACTAATCGGATTAATACAATCAAATCGATTTTCCAACTCGTCGATTTTCTTTATTATCCAGATTTGTTTTAATTAGCCGTCTTCATTATTCGAAGGACTTGTATCAATCAGCGATATTGATCAATATAAAGTCTGTTAGTTAATTATAAAAAGTAGAGATTTGAGAAATGGAGAAAAGGAGAAATAGAAATGGAGAGAAATATTAGAGAATATTTCGAGGTTTAAATAAATTTGAATGCTTAGGAGTTTAGAGAAATTCTATAATTAGAGCATTCAGCTTCTTTGAAGTTAATCTACCCTGTGTAACAAACTTTTTCCTTAATATTAATTTAGGAAACGTATATATAGTCATGAAATTTCAGTAGCATTTTAAAAATAAATCTTAATTGTTTCAAATAAAGAATTCATTACATTTTAGTATGGATGATTTGTGCGAATCAGAATTTATTCTATTCTATACAATTTTTTGCGTCGAACTCTCTATGACACGATATCTGCATTTTTATAAATTTCATTGCGCTTTTACATAAATCCTCAGGTTATACGCATGTCAATACAAAAATGTATTCGATGCTCGTATATCATATATGCAGCCATTTTAAAATAAAATATCGATTCCGCGGCAAGACAAAAGCAACGCGTACAACCATCACACAAATATTGTTTTTGGAATCGGTGAGGATGCTACCGTATGATTGATTGGATTAGAACGATTGAGCCGATATATGAGCCTGGATTTTTCGTTTGTTGGATGTACCTTTTATCGGACTAAACAATCCGGATTATCAACTCTACAATTTTTATATAAATACGGCTGTTTCAGCGATTTATTTAATATACGAGAATCGTTTCGGACGCGTATGTAAACTTAAAATTTAAAAACTTAAAATCATCCCTAAAAATTGCGGCTAGAAAAGGAGTGGCCGACCAACCGAGTAGATAGTACTTCGAGCCCTAAATTTGAAGGACAATTTAAAACAACGTATGAACAGTTCATATTTTTTGATTGATAAATATATATTTATCGTTTGTTAATAAATTCATCTTTAGTGGATTTGGAGTTCAAATTAGAATTACTATGTAACTATAATAGGTACAGTTATCTCGATTAAAACCATATGAGTACCTTGCATATTACGATATAATTTTCATACAATATACTACATCCTAATTAAAATGAAAATTTAATTTATTGTCCTGTTTAAATTTAATAATTTACTCAAATATTTGGATCTCGCACAAGAAACAAACTGTATCGGATACACAGATTTCAAATGCAAGGTTAAGTAGCATGTAACACTTGCGAAACATAAATTGCCCTATTTAAATAAACAATCCTTTAATTACATAGCCCGACACGACTAAAAATAATTACAACCTATTCGATCCGATATTGTTACGAATTACGTGCGACCATGTTGTTCTCTGTATTCATAATGATTGTAAATTTGTGTGTCACTGAATGTATAAATACACGAAGATTTGCAATCACCGCATTTACACAGGCCCGTTATAGGCGGTCATAGGTAGTCCATGTAGCAAGGACTTTTTCCAAGAATGTACTACGATAAACCAGAATATCATCCATCAAACGGCACTTTCGTTTTTCTTTCCAATTCCTACGACTTTTTACGATAAATCTACGCTTTTAGACTGCACTTGGAAATTTAAAAAAAGAACGTACATACAATTGTTTATTTATCCAAAGGAAATTTTAGGTTGATGGATTCGATGAAACACTCCCAGTTTGGGAATCATAATGCATAAAATTTACGGTGTATATATATATAACTTTTTATGATTTCTAGATAGGAATCATAACAGTAAATGGGTTAAGTTATCGTTCGTAATAAAATAGAATATCGATAAAGCCGTATCGGTATTCCGGGAATCAGTGTTCTACTCTCTCTCGCGTCTTCAATAAGTTTCCTACGCCCTTCTGACTTCCACTGGTTTGTTTTTCACCCTATCGTAACGAATCGGTAATCGCGAAGCCACGCACCAGAAGGTCGTAAAAAGCTTGAACAGCTGAGTTCTACCAAGGTCTCTTCATTCTTCTTATCTAGTGGAGCAAGGTAGCGATGATCGCATGACGAAGGTGATAATGTGCGCAAGTTTGGGCGTAAACTCGATTTACGGCCCATTCGTTCGAGAATCGCGGTCTCGAATGCCATAGCATCTCTGCGTGCACGCCTAAGTGATTGATGCTAGCGAATTACGTCTTTACCCGCCTCTTAATATTCGTTTGCAACAGGGTGAACACGGTCCAGCCTGCATTTTTTAGTAGTAGCAAAGCTCTCCGAGGCCATTTTCTGACCCATCCCCGCCCACCATCTTGATGTATATCGCTCGGTGTGCGGTGCAACAGTTACGAGAGTTACGAGTCGTTTCGCAAGAGGATATTTTATTTTCGTCGACTAAGAGGGAATAGTTGAGAGGAAAAAGCTCGAGTTACTTTTACAGTCGATGTAGGCGCCAGCTATTTCAACGTGGAAATCGTTGAGACGCAGTCGAGGGATACGTAACTGGTGCAAAGGTAAAGCTAAATAGTTCAATAGTTCTAAATTATTTTCTGCTCTCTTTGTATCATTACGTAACGTATCAACTTGAGTTGCTTGTAATTGCATCTCTTCTTATAACTGAGTTTGACTGAGTTCGAAACTTAATTATTATATTATGGGAAGATTTCAACTACAATATATGCAATTAACACATTCTATACTGAAATTACAAAGCTTGGACATTCCTAGGTGTTCTTACCAAAAATGCTGTAAAGGATAAGGCTCTTACACGAGACCACTAAGTCAGTTTATAAAATTAGTTTATGTCCATTTAATTTTAATTTCTTTTATGAAATCCATCCGTCCTATTAAAATACTTTGTACACGATAACAATCTTGACACCTTACAATACACGATACCTCTGTCTCACATACAGACTGGCTCTTTAAAATGGTATCCGTCAGCGATAAATTTCCGTGCAATACCCTTTACAGTTGTTCTTTCCACAGGACGTTACAGTATATCTCCACTTTAGATTTATTGGGTGCTGAAATTCTTCACTTAACTCGCGAAATTAAAAAAGAAAAGGAGAGTTGGAAAGAGTATAAAATTCGTAACGCATGATTTTTCTTAAACTAGGTCGCTATTTTAATAAAGTTTCATATTCAGTCATATCCGGTATCAATGGAGTCCCTATTGAGTTGGAATATTATGACAAAGCATTGGAAACATCGAGTCCCGGAAGTCATTACATGCTCGGAAAACGTGCTGCATGGCTTTCCAGTGATATTTCAAATTGCCTAGTCATATGGTCCACCTTCCATTTGCGCAAATTCCCCGCCATACAGCCGTTCAATTATCGATTATCCTAGCTTTTTTCATCTTCCGCGTGGATTACATGCCAGCCTTGACCCTCGCATCCCGGTTGCGTAGGTGGCAAGGTTATATGGGCTGGTTTGTGCGTTGCACAGACACCTTACCATGGTAACGCGCAAATTTTTACCCTCTGCACCTAGTTCCAATTAAGCGGAACTTCACGAAGTATTTATGATAAACGTCCAGATTAAAGAGATATATTATATGTAAAGAGAGTTCAAGTAGATACAATAAGATGATCGAGTTTCACGGTACTGATGCAGGTTGGAATTCCGTCAATTTCTCTGTTATAGTTTAAAGTAATTTATTTTCTATTAATTTTTCTATTACAGTTCTCGAAACAATTGCTTGATCATCTATCACCCTTGTTTAATTTTTATAAAAATATTTTAGTCAATGAAATTATTGATAAATTTCTTCATCTTGTCGAATGAAAAATATTCTGTCGATATAAAATTTAAGTCAATATTTGCAAATTTCACAAATATAGGATTTCATCTCTTTCGTGACTGAACTGTTTTTTAATCAAATTACGACTCTAAAATTCAGCTACAGTGGTTATGAAGAAACGAAATTGGAACGATCCCTTTTTGATAGAAAACTCGTGATAAGACGATATTGGCCAATCGATCGAGAAATACAAAATACGAGCTATGTTTGAATTGGATATTTCAGATAGATTTTCATGACCATGACACGTGACGCACTGATCACTGTGTGACGAAATGTTCACGACCCTGACCTTACCTTTCTAACGTGCGCTGTAATCTACAAGAGGTTAGCTGGACTGTCACGTTTCACTTGCATCATCTGGGACATCGAACAATTTGATCGGCGACCTTTCGACCTACTATATTTCGTTTGTTCTTCGTCACGATTTTTCTGAGACCTTTAGGGACGATAATAAAAGTAGATTCGATGTAATTCGATTGATTCGATTTAATCTGATATCTTGGATTTTATGTAGATAACTTGAAGAAGAATATTTTACAATATGTCAAATATTATTCATATTATATGTACGTATATATATATATATATTGTTATACCGACAAAGTTTGGAAAGCGTAATTCTTCAACTTAATTAATTGGTAGCTTAATTGGAAGAAGCAATTTATGGAATAGCGAATTTGGATATTAATTATTGTGCGCGAGAATTTATGAAGTGAATATAATTTAATTCCGTTGTCTTTGTAACACGACATGAATATGTAATGAGTTGTTAAACGAATAATAAGTCTTTGCCTTTGTAAATAGTAGTGGATGATATATTGTAAAAAAAGAAAAGACGAATTCGTATAAAATTAATCAGCGATGTATAGTGAGAAAAACAATCATATTTTATTGTTAAAAAATATTTGTTTTTCGTTATACTTTGTATCATAATCAAAATATTGATTTTTATTACTTAAATTGTTTGCAATATCGAGAAGTATATTAAACAATAGATAAATGATTTAAAAGAAAAACTACGAAGTGCTATTTATCTTCCATTGAAAGACAATTTTAGAAAGTTACATAAAATATTAGATATGATAATGCAGTCATTAAAACTTGAGAAAGAAATTACTTGAAATTTCTCATGAAGCATTATCGTTAATCGAAAACCAATAACGAACAGTAAAATACCATTTATTATTTTCAGGTTATATATTTCACATTGAGAGACAATTTCAAAAAGATAGAAGTACTAAATATTGCAATACAATCAATAAAATTTGATAAAAGATAACTTGGAATTTCTCATAAAATATTCCTGTTAACTGACAATCAACAATAAACTCCAAAATGTTATTTATCATTCCCTCGTATATATTTTTCATCAGAAAGCAATTTAACAAAAATTATATAAGACATTAAAAAGTATTAATTAATATTATTAAAGTATAGTATTTCTAAATGCTCTCAAACTGAAATCTATCATTCGCTCTATTACAATTTATATTCGTTTGAAATTTCACTTGCATGCGATATTGGACACGATTCGAAAGCATCAACGGCGCGAAGTCGTGCGTGTAATCGAGCCAATTAAAATTCAAACGCGGGTCACGCGACAGATTTGTACCTTTTCGTCCGCACGAGAAACGATAATCACAGAGATGAAGAAGATTTCAATGTCGTATGCGGATGATGTTAACACTGTCAACTTATCGTCGAAGAATAATCCAGGAACGCCCCGAATATCCAAGAACGACTCTGCGGAGGAGGAACCTGTCGAGTCGAGTTTCAAACCGTGGCGCGTGTTTATCAATCATGTTGACAGCTATCACGGCAGAAAACTGGTCGATGTAAGCGTGAAAAGTTCACATTTGAACTTTATCAAAAGTTTTCATTCAAAAAAATTTATGGGGTCACTGTAATTTTACCAAAGATTTAATGTTAGTACAGCATTTAGATAGAATAATTTTGATACAGGTTATTACGAATGAGGTTATTATGATTTTGCCAACGATGAGATAAAAGTAATTTTTGTACGAGATATACACGTGAAACAAAATTTTTTCAAACCACGTGCAGTTTTTTTTTCAGAAAAACTCTTTATATTTTGATAAAATGCAAATCGAATTTTCATTTGAAAATAATTTTGTATTTGAACTCCACTCGCGATCCTTTAAAATTTAATTCAGTTCCAAGAAATATTAATCCGGCGATAAAAGTGTTAAATTTCTGATAAAAAGCTTTTATTTCATCATAAAAAGGTGTGACTATAATGATGTGGAAAGCGTGCTATAAACTAGCACATAAATAAAAAATATGCCATAAAAATATACATGTTATAAAATATACATACTTCTTCCTACATAAAAACTCATATATATCGTTTTGCATACATTCTGGTTGATGGTTGCATGCATTTATATAATATACCGGGTGTTCCGCTTAATCTCGATAGTCATGAAATATTTCAATTTAATAGTACAGTAAGGAATAAGCTCAAAGAAGTTTTAGAATGATAAATAATATCTTAAGATTCGTTTCAGAATTTTAATGTCAATTTTTTAAATATACAATACAAAACCTATATCGTTTTCCATTCCATAAAAACATGGAACAGATCATAATAAAATAAACTCAACGACATTCCATAATGTATCGTTTTATTCTAAACTTTTAAAGCGAAACATTTAGTTCCTCTTCAAATCGTAGAGACCATAAGAATTAAACTAAAAACACACATTTTAACATGTACTGGTATTGATTAATCATTCGAAATAAAAACACAAAGAAAAATATTATGAATTGAGGATTCGAAAGATATGCAACTATCGAAGGTCGAAAGAAGACAAGGTGGAGAACTAAGGTGAAAGAGTAAGGTCTCAGACTTTCTTTCATAACACCCCATATGCATGTCTCATGGTATCGATTTCGAATTAGTTCTAGCATATCCTCTTTAAACATCCTCCAGGTAGAATCTTTTTTTAACAACCGAGTGCAACGTTGGTTCCCCTTTGCCGGATAAGTGCTTGCAAATTACAGGCAAATTGTGTGTCAGTGAATTTGCGGTCGCGAATTGATCGATAGTCGTCGGTAACATCTAAGCGACTGGAGCTTACTTTCTCCGCGGCGCGTTCAAGCAATTAAGTAGAAAATGCAAATAATTCTCGTGACTGTGTACCTGGGACAAGGTGCGATATGACTTGGACAGATACGGTATAATTTAACGTAACCTCGAATAAGGATTTCACATGCATTTTAGATCAAATGGTGTTTTCCACAAGATATGGGTTTGCGGTCCTTTATTGGGCATCCTGGTACAAGCTGTGCGTAAATATTCCATCAGGAGACCGTAAATTATTGAGCAAATTTGAGCATCGTGTGTTCAAAATTTAAGGAAGAAGGAATTGAAATACCGAGCGATTTTAGAGAAACGAACTAAGTTGAAATTAGATATGTCATACAGTGGAAAATTATTATAAAATATTCTGAAAACATTGTTTTCTATATAGTGGTATGGTATCATGGTATTCTATATAGAATTTAGTCCAATTTTATTCGAATATTGTTCGGGTATTACGCTAGGTTAATTATCAATTACCAACGTAATGCGGGATTTCATTCTAGATTTTCATTAAATCTATGAAATTGTTTATGAAATTAAAATATCAACAGTAGGAGTTTGAGGAATTTGTTAATATTTTAATACCTGCGTGAAATAATTATGTAGTTGGGATCGTGGTAGTTCGCGAAAGATGGATTATTCATGTACCGTGCATACGTGACTGTTGTGCAGAATCTCGTGAATGGTGAATGAATTTTCAATCGACAATACTGTTCGTTTAACAGGAAACGGAGTTGAGATAAAGGAAGGACACCATTTTGCTTCCTATGCTCTAATTTTTCTCTATTCTTTAGGAAGACAAATTAATTGGTGTGTCCGTATGTGATTCACCGATCTTTAAATTCACTCAAATGACAAAAGATTTATATTTTGATACCAAAACTTTCAGACCTATTATAATATATATGTAAATGAACAAAACATAAAGAGTTTTGAGCAAATTTTCTAGAGAAAAGTTTATCGCTCTTATTATAATCCAGCAATGGATATATTTTATCCCCATACTTTGTTTCGTACTCATAAAAAACGACGGAAACATAAAAATCGTCGATACAGACGCAATATCTATAATGAAGCTATTATCCGCATTAAAGAGGCTACGATTCCACATTCTAAACAAGATCGTTCTACGTTGCCTGCTAAAAATAAATCAATCAATTATCTCATACATATAGATCGCATCAAAACGTACTATAATTATTTTTAATGTAGGAAGCAACAAAAAGAATGTTCCCATTCAATTAATTTAGTACAAGCAGGAAGTATACTGAGTTTCACAGCGAACCGCTTAATTGTAGCGCGCGCGTGAGCATACCTATACAATCAAATTTCCATGCGAACTACTCTTCCTAGAATAAATTACGCATCTCTTTTAAAGGTAACAATCGATAGGTCATTATTCTTGTACCCATTCGTGCCCCCTGGCCATGATATAATTCGATTCTCGATTGGTGACCCGTCAAAAAGTCGAACGAGAGAAACTACAAATCGAATTTCTTGCGCCATAAACTTGGGGAACACGATCGAAAAAGGTCAGTTTCAGAGCCAAATACCGTTAATTAAATGGCCTTTTGACCGATTAGATTTAATCGGGAATCCCGTCGGAAACTGCTAACTACGCTCATTTTAAACGGAAATCGCTCTTTTTGCTGCGTCATTGATACACCGGATGCAATAATCGTCTTTCTATCAGCGTAGCGCAATAAAGTTCTTTGATGAAAGGTCCTTTCCCGAAACTGAAGTGAAAGATCGATACATAAGATAACGCCGAACTGGTGATACGAAACGGAGAGATTTATGAAGTAGAATGAAGTTTTTTTATCAAGATTTATCGTTTTTACTGTTGAGATTGGAAATTTATGCATCCTATGCTTTAAACATATTATTATGCATATTGTGCGCCAATTATATACAAAATTTGAAAGCTGAGTGGTTAAACCAATTATTTTCACCTCCTCTTAGCTTAGCGGGTATTATCATACATAATCGAAACCCCGTGGGAAGAGAAGATGCATGACGAATTACTCGTCGCCGGATGCTCTGAATTTACATCCTCCAGGCAATACTATTAAAACACTAAGATGTGGATGATATATATGTTTGTTGGATAAAAAATATTTCTTCCGTCATTCCATATTATTTCATACTTCACTCCTTAAACAGATGGAAAAGAATACAAACGGAAGAAAGAGAACAAAATTTAATATGGAAAAAATATCACTCTATATCTTCTAGTTATTTTTTCATACAGAATCACTTGCTATCGTATCATGCTTTCAGTTTAGTAACATTATGCGGATCGACGCCCGTACACACGTAGCATCTTTCTTTTCAACATCGCTAGCAATTAAATTCTTCTTTCTCAGCTCTTATCGGATCGTGTATACGTTAATCCACAAGGGGAAGATTTGGGAGAGGAGGAGGAAGAAGAACTGGGAGTAGAGGAGGAGGAGCAAGAGCGAAAAGAAAGGTTTGAACAAACTATGAATCTTGTTGCAGGGGATGTAAAGCTTCAAGATTTAGCGGACTCGCCGAGAAAGTATGAAGTGATTGGAACAATTTCGTCTCCAGAGGTAAACGACACTCGCAACCCCCTTTTAGCGCGATTAACGCTTGACTGCTTTCCCCCCATGCTGCGCCACCATCTACAGTTCCCAAAGACTGGGATTTTTCGGTAAATTTATTTTTCTACACCGTCGCGACAGTCGGGGAAAGTGTTTCTATCGACCCCTTATTCCGTGCAATCATTTCTCGCGGTAGGTACGAAACGATGTTAAACGACCAATTTCGCGATATTCTTTTCGTTCGCTTTCTGCTCATACAAATTCAATGTTCCACTCCCTCGCCAAGTCTCTGGAAGACGCTTTTCTTGTGACCCCCCTCGGTTGGTTATTTGTCAAGTTTTCTTTCGAGTTTCCTTTTAACTCCATTCTAACACTTAAAAATGGTAGGAGAAACCCTCCTGTATATTTCAATTCGTTTTTATTGCGTGGAATTTCTTCCTTTCTGCCCTTTCAGCATTCTGCACCAGAGGACGTGGTTATGATTATAAAAGACGCGAGGAATAGGGATGCGCTTCTGCAGGAGCTGATGAAGTGCGGCATCGTGATATACGATATCACTCAGGATCAGGGACAGGTCGAAGAGACTCGATGGGCACTGAAATGTTAGTAGTCGCGAGAAGTGTCGGTTGAATTTCACGCATTAATCGTATCGAGCTCGCAAACGGCCAGCAATGGCGCGAAAGCTCCGCCCAGATTGTAACGAGTCGTTATTCTGCGAGGAAATTTCAATTCGAATCTGATTTTAAATTCTGCAACGATCCTCTATTTGCCTGGATAATTATTCGTGTAACTACTGAAGAGAGAATCTTGGGTCTGCAGAGAATATATTACCTCACCCTGGAGATAAGCGAACGCTTGATATAAGTAAGAGAACAATGAAGGGAGATGAATACCTGAATTATAATTTCTTCTAAAAACAAAGAGGAGATAAAAAGAGAACGTACGGGCCTTAAAAGACCCCGTGTTAAAAGCCGCAGATGTTCCACCGCGATGCGATTGCTTCGCGTTGACGGTCGTTTTATCCTTGAACCCGTTCCTGTTTCTCGTCACTATATCGGGGATGATATTCGTTTTATTGAGTCTGTGTGCGTGGACATGTATAGGTGCTATCATAATGCGTGGACATGATGATAATGGTAGATCCAGGACGCATAAAGTGTCATATCTATGTTATGGCGTTGAAAGGTCCATTCTCGAAGGTCGAGCCTTCTCTGATATTACCAAGGTAAAAGATCTAATGTTTAACAATGTTTAAGCTACAAGGGTTTCGAGTTACATAGTCTGAATTGTATGGAACTGATAAAAGTTTTTATGAAACTTAAGGCGAGTGTTCTTAATAGATTTCCTATACATACTTTTTTTCAATTCTTCCGACTGGTTTCAAAATAATAATTGAGGTATTAATGATTAGTATATATTAATACATATTAAAAATTATAATTGATCAGAATTCTGTATAATTAACAATTGAAACAATTTAATATTAAAATATGTAAAAATTTGCTTACCATGTAATAAGATATAATTTTCTACTATAAAATTTCTTTAACAGACCTATTTTGTTATTATTTAAAATCGATATAAATAATACATCTCAAGTACTCGCCCTTTTTACTATAACTTCGCCTCTAATATCCTGCTTACACACTTTAATAAACTTCCAAGACAAACAAAAAGTCATCAAAGTTCTCAATTTCTCATTTTATCCGCTTCTTTTAGACATCGTTCAGCAACTAGAAAAGATGGAGCAAATATCGCCAAAGGCTTTCAAACGTAACAACGAAGTACGAAACTTCATCCTGATATCTACTTTGATGACTTGGGCCAATACAAAACCATTGAATCCGGATGAGCCGGACTTACCATTCACGGAAGAAGACTATAGGAAGAGGAAGCCTCATCCAAACTTTAAGGAGCACATTCAGTGTGAAAAGGAAGTTGTGATAGTAAAAAAGAAAATCAAACTTAAAGACAAGTTGAAAACATTAGTGATTTGTTGCGGAGTGACTTATGGCGACGAGCAGGGTCCTTTGCATCATTTATTCAAGATGGCATGGCAGAACGCACCGTTTCTGCCGATCATTGGAAAAGGAAATAATAATATTCCATTACTGCATATTCGTGACCTATCCAAGTGAGCATGACGATTCATACACATATAATTTCGTGGAATGGTGTACATTAATAGCTCGATAATTCTAATTCCAGTTAAGCATTGAATGAAGTTCATGTTTGCTAGGATTTAACAAATCGCAGGATTAACACGACACCGATATTATACATCGTTTCCGTATATGTACCTCCAATCTAATTATAATATTTCAGTCATTTTGCGTGTTTTCTGCTATATTTCTTCATAAAGTATTAAAAAAAGAAGAGTGATATATTAAATGATACATTTTGTGTTGGTATACAGTGTAGTGCTGGATGTTTTACAAAATTGGCCTCCATTACGGTATATCGTAGCTGCGGAACAAGAGCCGACTTCACAGAGCGCTATTGTCAAGGTATTGTGGCGAAATCTCTTTTGTCGCGTATACTCGATTTATATATTTCTCGCGCTCTGTCATCTGAACTTGCTTTCTACAAATCTTCGAAGTCCCTTGACAGTTCTCTTTTCGCCTACTTTTACATTATTTTACGTGATACTTCATTTTCCTTCTATCTCCTTTCTTGTAGGTTTGAAGTTTTTCACGAGGGTTTCTCGTTTTAATACACTTTTATTATATGAACGATTACATCTTTGTTTCCTGCATAAATTCTAACTGGTTCAATGGTAGAAAATTAGAAGAGGAATTAATTAGTATTTTCAACAAATGTTCTCCTTTTGATTCGCACCTATTAACATTGAAAATTATCTCGAATATCTCTTCCATTATCTTTTGATTATCGAAATTTATACTTTCACGTTGTCCGGGAAAATTTCGATTCTTTTATCAAAATTTAAAAATAAGAAAAACATAAGAAACAAAAAGAGGTTTGATAAATGTATGTTCAATAACCGACAGTCTGAGAAGTGTTCAAGTTTTTAGTTCGCAAGTTAATAGTCCATCACGTGATCGTATACGGTATAAGATGACGGATAGCTTGAGAGTTCAACGCGTCAACAGGTAACAGATGATCTCGGAATGGATATGTCTTGTTACAAATTAGTTCTACTCACAGTTTGAGTAGCGGCATCGTTTCGAGCAATTGCAACAGAAAAGGTGTTGCGTGTTTTATGACATGTTTGTAATGTTAGGAATAACTTGTAAATTAAAAAACTGAATAACTTTGTATTTCAAAAATATGTTTATTAACACCTCTTTAACTCTTCTTCCGACTTTCGTTTATTTCTTGAATCTATCCTCAATAAAAGAGGAATTATATCTTACAATCAGATATTGTATAAAAGTCATTTTCAATTTTGTAGAAATACACGTCTTTCGATCACCTTCCCGATAAAAATAATAATGCGATGTTCAAAATTGTAAACCGTTCTTTCATCGTGATATTCGGTATTTGTCTTATATTTCACCTAATAAAAAAGTAGAAAAAGTTCGAAGTATATTTTTGCTGCAATGTATCATCGAGGCATATATAAAACTGTTTCGTAGAAAATAAGCAGCGCACTAACTACCGGCAAGGTGAAAAAGATCGCGCAGGAGGAAGCTTTCTTACTGCCGGAAATCACGCAACGAACTTACGATCTGATGACGATGAATCTAATAGTCGACCCCGTATATATCACAGACAGAATATCTTGGCATCTTGATACACCGTTTTCCGATAGTATCAATGCCATTGTCAGAGAATATAAAGCAGCGCGAAATCTGAATCCCATAAAAATAATAGTCCTCGGTCCACCAGCTTCTGGAAAATCGAAGGTCGCGCGTTATCTCGCCGATCATTACGAGATTCATTACATCCATGTGAAATCATTGATCGCGGATACGATTGAAAATTTGGTTAGTACAGATGATTTATAAAAAAATATTACACTAATGTTGAAATAACTTTGGATTACATTCAAATTTTTCTTAGACTACTTTCAGTTCTTGTTTAATTTTAACTTAAAAATATCAAAAATTAAGTATTCGACTTTATCGATTATAAGAAAATGATCTAACGTTCCAAACAGTCAAACGAGGTCGAGGAGGCCACGACTGCAGTAGAACAGGACGAAGCGGAGCAGACGCTCGAAGACGCGGACGAGGAAGACGAGGACGTAGAAGAGGATAGAGCCACTAAAGTCGAAGAAATGCAGGAACTGTTGGACGAAATAGAGCGAAACATGCAAAGAACCAATGGTCGTCTCGACGAGCCCCTTTTGAACAAGTTAGTGAAACACCTAAAAAAATATTCGTTGCGAATTGTTTTGAGGGTTCTCAAATTTTCATAGACGTTTGTCATTATTTTGTGCAACAAACGTATACGGATACAGGCTTGCTCGAACTTTGATCGTGTGATGTGGCCGCGAATGCAACTGATGTATGTACATCATGTTATACGTATCGATCGTGCGCATTTGCCACCGCCTAGTGGCAAATAATACGCTAAACGAATTGGACGTTAAACCAAATACATATTCAGAAGGCCGCGTTCATTTAGTTAACTGCTTCGCCCGTCTCTTGTCGTGGCCTATGTGGCAGCAATCGTTCGTCCACACGCAATTTGATTTATGGAGTTGAGATAATCGCGTCATAGATCGAACCACGAGCTTGCTTTAAAGGTTGCTTTTAATGATCGGTATTTCTGTGCAAGAAATTCAATTTCAAGAGAATCTTGTTTCTCGTAGACGAGTATACAGCGTTCACCATATCATAAGACAATGTTTTTCTATGTACGTGATGAATTTATGGGAAGAATACATTTAATATTTTTAAAATTGGCAATAATTTTTGTAATAAGAGGATGCGATCATGAGTTTTTTACGTTATACATTGTTCAAGATCACATAAAACAATTTCAACACTCTGCAACACTTTGTCTCATTTCGATGAGGCTAAGTATCAGTTCATATACACGGACAATAAAAAAATAAGGAATACTCGCTTATTATATTACTATTTCATATTTTAAAACAAAATAAAATTCTTAAAGGGGATACAACTAATCGAAATGTGTTCTAACTGTGTAATGTCATAAAAAGACAATGAAACATTTTCTTCTTTCACTTTCGTCATATTTTCACCATTTACGAGAAGAAACGTTGGATAATAACAACGCAAACACCCTGTACGTGATATCTGTGTTAACAAGATCACGCTATTGACCTATTCACCGTCCTCTTAAAGGCGTATTTTCACCTGTATAACGCGCTCCATGGAGCAAACGACGAAGGTACGCGACTTGTTTCGGGCCAATTTCGCGTTCCTAGCGCAAAATGTGTGTTACATGTTTCTTCGAAGAAATGCGTGCTTGCATTGTGTAACACGTTATGTACAATAGTCTTTCAACTCATATAGCTTGAATTTTAGGTCAAAATTGTTAATAAACATTGCCACGTCTGCATCAAATTGGATTAAGCCGTATTAGCATAATACATGATAGCAAGCACATTGTATATTATTGTGTTTCTATCGCAATATAATATAATGGAGTGATATCCAGACGAATTACGTATATTATGTACAGATTGCATCTTCCTGTTATACAATTTATAACAAGGACTATGAGATGACATTCTGTCCCTAAAATTCATGACTTCTCTTAATCTTCACTTTTGCTTGCATATAATAAAATATATTATAATTCATTACATCTGTTTGATTAGAATAACAGAAGCTTCTCATTGTAAATTGACATTTGGACGTTACTTTGATAATGTACTATTCGTTTAATAATTAATCTTTAATAGAAGCATAAATAGAACGTTACGCTTCCTGGAATTAGAGAATTCCTGAAATCAACGACGCATAGAATATCGCTCAAGGACAACGTTTGATGATGTTCCTTTCAAATGTAGGACATGATCGTAGACGTTTGCGTTATAATCGCATTTCTATGTGCAATGCACACCACGTTGTTTCTCTGAATGCATTCAAGCAAATGCGATGGCATTTGTATGTGCTTTGTGGTGGTCCTTCAGCATTTGAATGTAACCTACTTCATTGAAAATGCCTCTTCTTTTACCACTTTACGATATCATGTTTTATGTAACATGATTTATGAGTCCATAGAACTTACTACGTTAGAAAAAATATACGACCGTCTCGGATGCTAAACTGACAACTGCACTTCCTGTCAATCTCTCTACTTCACTTTCCTGTCTTTGCAATTAATATTCAATTTCTCAAGGAATAAATGACTCACTGCCGTAGCCTTGTTTATTGCAAGCGGATGCCATAAATAACTGAATATTTAAAAACAAATTTTAAAAGATATTTCTCTTTTAACAAATATTTATCTCTCTAAATTTATGAAATTGATCGGAGTAGTTTTTGGACAATCGTTATTGGAATTTTACTCCAAATACGGTAAAGATTGATCGATCCCTGGAGCACGCAGTATTTTATCGGAAATAATGTTCTAAAATGATTTGGGGCCGCTGTGTTATATCATTAAGTCTCGTAGAAATGCAATTTCCTAGCAAATTCAATGTCATCCTGCTCACTCAACTTGCACTAGAACTGCTCCGTAGTCATCCCTAAGCAAACTGAACTTCTGAGATTAGGAAACCCCCTACCCATTATCCTAGTACAGAAATATTGGTTATCGAACTGCGCTGTCAGCGAATGTAATTGCTTCCCACGAGAAGTGTCGATAAGTGTTTTCCCATAGCCAATAATAACATACAGTAAAAGAACATCCAGTACAACATCCTGCAACAATCTTCCGCTATACCTGCGTTCTATATTACGCGGATAAAAACGGGTCTCAATAAACGGCTAGGCTCTACTGGGTGAGATGCAATAAGCTTCCGAAGGAGACCGTAATAATCGAAAGTAGAAAATATATTGTATGAAATAAAAAGGTAAAGTTAATAAAGAAAGGAACAGGACCGTATGGATTAAAGAGAAGACGATGTTTATTAATTTCACGGAATCTTTGAGAATTCACGAATCATTTCGAGCTGTTTATTATATATGCGCATGTAACCGTAGGATAACCGAAAATGTTTCGCGAGCTGACGGTGCCACGCTGAAAGCGTTACGATACGATCGGCGGCGGCGTAACGGGAATGGCAGGCTGTCATGACTTTGTCAGCATTTTCAACAAGACTGTCTTCCTCTTCTTCTATCGACAGATTTAACTGATCTACAAATCGACGAACGTAGAAACGGTTATCCAATCCTGGACTCGATAAGGTTCGAGCAACGCGCAAACAGTTGCAGGAACGATGAAAAAAAGACAGACGTTTTTCATTGAGAAATCCTTTTCTTTTTTGTTGCTTTGTCTTACGGGTTTAACTAGTCTGGGAATCGAACAGCGATAGTCGCGTGTTTTTATGCTCGGCGTAGCTCGCTCGATGCACAGACAGTCGCAAGAGCGACGTCAACAAAAAAGAGCGTAGTTGCTTTGAAACCGACTAAAGAACTTGAGCAGTTTAAGCGCGAACGACTGGGGGGAAAAAGATGGCTATTCGTGATAAACGTTTGACCAGCAAATTAGATACTGACGCGAGAGCTTCGAGGAAGAGCTATTTGGGACAAAAAGGGGAGCTGTGCATGCTGGAAAACAGATTAAAAATTAAAAATAAAACGGGGATGGGTTCCGTACGCGAGAAGATTAGTCGTGCTTTATTTCTATTAAGTTCTAGGGGTAAAGTTCAAACGTTTGACTGTTCAATGTCGTATCTTCAAACGTCGAAAAGATAAAAATACTTTTTCATCTTTTAATCCTATTATTCTTGTAGCTTGAACTTTTATGCTGTACTTATTTTGTTCCTTTCTTCTTTTTATATCGTAGAGATTTACTGCACATCGTCTGTAAGGATCAATGTTATCGACTGTGTTGTATTTCTGATTTCATTATTGTTTCATGTTTATTTTGGTTTCTTTCGATGTTACGTAAAATCCCAGTCTTGGCGAGAGGAAAACAAAAATATCAAAGATACTACATAATATATGTTTTTCAGAGAAAATACGTGGTAAACTGCTTGTCATATCTGACGCAAAACAATCAAACAACAAAATAAATTAAAGTATATCTTTCTCGATGAAATTTTCTCTAAAAATAATCTCAACTAACAGGAATCACGTTTATCTCCTACAAACCATTGCACAATTTCTTTTAAGGGATCGTGATCCATGATTCCAAGTTAGATTCGTGTGTACTATGAATCATCTATTTGTTTCTCGATTTACATCCACGATAATCGAGCCATGAACGATCTAAAGTTGCATTTCATTTACTGAACGACGTCTTTTTTTTGAAGCTAAACGTACCTACTGATAGCAGTTATTAAGCAAAGCTGAAGCTAAGAAGGTTATATTATAATTGCAATTGGTTCCTTTTACGAATGTCACATTCATCGATCGGCTTACACGAAATTAACTATTCCGTATTATTATCATGGAACTGCTGAATGAACAATTAAATCACGTTTAATCCTTTCGTAGATTATTCCTGAGGAAGTTACGCTCGAAGGAATGCTTGAACCAAGGCTACGTTATGGACGGCCATCCGAAGACGCTGGAACAAGCGAAAACATTGTTCGGCGGAGAAAGTTTAACTGAATTCGACGAAGAATTGGGAGAAGATGCCGAGACAGATACGATGCAGTCGATTATGCCTGAGTTGGTGGTTTCGTTGGAAGCCAGCGACGAGTTTCTGAAAGAAAGAATTATTCAACGACCCGAGAAAGAGATCCAGGGCACCCATTACACGGAGGAACATATGATGCGCCGTTTGAAGGAATACAGGTAATCGTATGCGAGTACATCGCCGAATCCGGTTCGAATTGCGTCGATAATGTATGGCCACAGAGCTAACAGGAGGTTAATTAAACACGAGTCCCGCGGCAAAATTACCATGGTGGTTTCATAAAATTCTAAGAATTATATAGATGGAATCCAGTTAATAAAATCTTGACGGCGCAACGGCCAGATGCTTTGTAAGAATCTCGATGCTTCGTGAAATTATGTCGCGGTATTTCACCACAGTAAAGTTTTCTTGCTTATATTTGTGCTGTTTTATTTATGTCAGATTAATTATAAGATATTCAATATATTGCCTGTTGTGATTATTTAAAAGAAATTTGTTAGTATTACCTGAGAAAGGAGAAATCTTTTTAAAAAATGGATTTCAATGGGAAAGTAGCATATGTAGATTTTTGTCCAAAAACGAAGTATAGGAAACGATATATTGAATCTGTATTTGTTCAAGTGAAAAATGGCATAAATGGTTTTTCATGAAAGAATAAAACATATTTTTGTTCCCTACTTTTTAATAGATCTGTTATTTTAAAAAGAACGATGGTTGTGAAATTTTTTCAAAATAGGTGCAATAACAATTGGCAACGTTATTCGGCGCAGCGGAGGCAATAAAAAATATTATCAAATCACGCGGTAACTGATGACTCGGATTGTTATTAAATCAGAAAACTCGTTGCTATCCGGCCAATGTTTATTACGCGAAATATCAAAATTATTGCGTTGCAGTCCGTAATTTTCCATTTTTCCAGAGCTACCAAGACCAGATAAAGCTAAAAAATACTTCGCTTTCATCGCTTTTTTTCAGAAAGAGAAACACCGACGATAATACACCGTTGAATTTTTTCGATGAAATTGAAATTCATCCGCTCATCATCGACGTAGAGGACGATGTATGCCCCGATATGTTCCCCACGATTTATCAATGTCTCCAGAGAGTCGGCCCGCCGAGAAACTACGGTAAGATATGCCTTTGACATCGCCAAATTTGTCGTTTATCATCTGGTTGAGTAGACGGTTTTTCTTCGTTGTCAAGAAAAAGTATGTATATTAGGGTAACTTTTCTTACAGAATCTCTACCAAGTTTTCGTAAAATTCTGACATTGGATATATTAATCTCATCGGCGTTTATATGCACGAGCCGTTTATTAATTCCATTTACACAGATCACAGCAAACTGTAATTTGTGGAACTTGGAAAACAAGATCTGCATATTTTACATTTACAAACTTATGTACGTTAATTCGTTTTTTACTTCGGTCGTTAAATTCCTTTCTTAAACATTCAATTTCGTTTTCGTCGTGTTCGACGTAAATTTTTTACTTATTTTTCAGTAACACATTAGCATAATTTTCTATTGCATCTTTTACTTCATTAGGATTAACCGCTGAGGAAACGAGGGATGCGCGAGAGCGCGCTGAGGCGGAAGCGCGTGCAACGGAAGCTGCCGTGAAACTACAACAAGAAAGAGAATTCTTAGAACGCAAACGTCTACGCGAGGACAAGATGGAGGAATGGGTTAGAGTTTATTGTTTCGAATTGATGATGAAAATCGATTACTTAGATAGCAAGAAATTAAATCCCTTATTAATCATTCATTTTATGCTCTATAATATTATTTGTGCTGAAACCTCGAATAATTAAAGTGCACTGACATTAAAGATTTCATTACGTTACGGTCTCGTCGTAACATGCTCTGTGTATTAAAAAAATAGGAAGAAAGACAAATCGTAACAAATAACAAAATGTTTTTAAAAACGATTATTTTGAAGATCAGCTCTAATAATATTAGCTTGTATTAAGCGCACGCAAAATGTTTAAGGCGTTTAAATTAAAAAAAATGACACAGGGACATTTTTGTATTTCTGCAACTTTTCGAAAGCTATCCAACGAAAGAGTAAGGAACGTTTGACCTGGGGAAGTGATAATATGTCGCTATCAAATCTGGAGAGTACGCTGCTTGCGGAAGAACTTCCTAAGTTAACCCTAAATTAAGGATAGTGATTGGACTCACACGCGATCGAACGACTTGTCGTCGTTCACCGTGCTCACTGTTGTTCTGTGAGGTTATCGTCACCAATCGATCATAAAGTTGGCATTTCACTTAGATCAATGCCAAGCCGATAATTGCACGAAAAGTCGGGAAATTATATCGGCTCAAAGTAATTATACATGAACGCTTGAGAAAGAAACTAAAGCTTTTGCATACACCTAATATATTTACGTCTTAAACGATAATTAACCTCGATTTATCGGTAGCGAAGAAATAAAGATCAATTTGGAAGTATCAGTAAACCAAGTCTTTAGTGGATAGTTAGTAACTCAGAATCCAGTTGGCCAAGTTTCATCTAGCAACACATAACACACCTATTGAAATTTGTGGTCGATTAAAGTATCATACTTCATTTCGTTGGACGGCTTCTAGGAGGAAACAAACTCTGTTGATGGATATGCGAAGTGGTACTTTGACTTTCTTCGACGATTCCTATCTTACTCCTGCCATATTGAACGATTGTTCGAGTAACTTTCATCGAATATTCATTATGCAATATATCAATTTTATAAACTTCCAACCATAATCAATTTTTATTTATTCTACCTAATCCTCCAATTAAACGTGTAACTTTTACCATTAATTAAATGGATATTTTATTTTATTTATTTTATTTATTCAAAGAGAATAGATCAGTCGTTACAATCGTCACATATTTACACAAACAAAATAATCCTTCATCTGCGATATTAGCACAAGCTTTGTTGGACTATTCTGATGCAAGTGAATTAATGAATGATTTGTCGTCAAAAGAAAAGCCATTCAAAACATTCATGTAACCAATTACATACGACACGATTTTTTTAAACCTCCCAGCGCTTCCTTGTTTCGCTTTTGTTTCTCTATTTACAAATGTACATCCTTTCATTGTGTAGTTGGAAGGACACAGAGATCGTTGTGTTTCACGAGAACAGAGAGGCAATTCAATAATCTTGAATTAAAATGAACAAAAAAATGAAGAACTGGCTACAATAGATGAAATAGAATCGTGTTTATATCGATCCTTTGCCTCGTGTTGTTTTCTATTAAGCAGACGAGTTGTGGTATGTACGATATGAAATCTGATTCTAGTAGCGGTTCCTTTACAATGGTATTGTTTTAACGTCAAAAATAAAGTTTTTCTTCAATTTCATTTGCTTTAAACGCTTTGGTAACAAGGTATCCCTTCTTTCACAAACGATATCTGTATTTTTTATTCATCAGTTGTTTATCCTCAAATACGTAATTTCTATCTCAGATTTAATATTATGATAGCTAGAATGTTTATTTATAAATTCATTTGTTGTACTTCAAACCACGATTTCTTGCTTCAAAACTAAGTCTCGAATAAAGCTATTTAAGTTTAAAATTATTATATCTCAAACTAAAAATAAATTTGAAGTCGTGTTATAATGACAAACGAAGCGGCAGAGCCATACCCTGTTTATCTATAATTTTAAACTACCTTCTATAATATATTTTAACTTTTTTCATTATGCTCGTTATGTGGTAAATATACAGGGTGGTTTGTAACTGGTAGTACAAGCGGAAAGGGGGTGATTCTACGCGAAAAAAGAAGTCGAAAATATAGAATAAAAATTTTTAAAAAATTTTTTTTTATCTTTCCATCGAGATAACGATCTACAGTGAGATCCGTTATAACGAGACGTGATAAAGTGCACGCGTACCGAGCGAAAATTCAAAGTCGATTTTCTCGAAAACAAAACCTCAAACGAAAAATTTTTATTCTATATTTTCGACTTCTTTTTTCGCGTAGAATCACCCCCCCCCCTTTCCGCTTGTACCACCAGTTACCAACCACCCTGTATATAGACGTAATCAATGCAAATGATAAAAAATGGGTTACTAATTATATACTTATTATTTCTTTTTACAAGTCGTGCGATGATAATACACCCACATACATATATACATATATAATATTAATGAGAATAACAATAATGAATTTTACTTTATCAATTTGCAGTTTTCATTTTGCCATATATCGTACCGTATCGCGGTATTGTCGGTAACCGATGGTTTTTGCTATCTTGTACGACGTATACAGATTCGCGGCATCTTTTGTGCAACAAATCAAAAGGCTTTTCGTAGGTATGTGTGTTCGTTTCAGTTTCGTGGATTTATGTTATCGTTCCGCGACTCATGAAACTTTCAGCATTCGCAAAGTTACTTTCAGCAATGATAAAGTAGCTCGCGACAACGAATTTTGGAATCCGGTCGGAGGAACCGATAGATCCTATTTGTAATTCTAATTCGGTCTTCCTTCGTTTCTGTTAAAATATTATAATAAGTAACGTCTGTTGCGTAGAATGTGATCGAACATGTTTTTTGTGTAGCTTTTTGTATAAAAGTATTCTTCATTGATGCTCGATTAATTCGACATCGTTGGATTTCGCGCTGACCTTTTCAGCCAAGGTTTAGCGTTCCTTGGCCTGTTAAATGTTTCTCTTTCGTTTGTCATTAATAACGACACGTGATTTCATATGCGAACGAAAGGATATTATGCATGTAAAAAAAAAATTGCTTTTAAACAGAAAAGTCGATAGCGAGATGGTATTCTCTTCGGATCATCAGTCGCGAAAATTGAGAAGTTGTTATCGAGTAAACCTGTAATAACAGTTGGAATTCTGTTCAGAAATGGAACACGTAACCTTGTACTTCATCATTGACATTTCCTAAAAATGTTCCATGTAAAAGAATAATAAAGAAAGAGGTTGTTCATTTCTGAGAATGGTGTTCTTTCTAGTTCATTACTTTAATTATACGTTATATAATATAGTAAAGGTGATCCCCATCGCAATATCGGCACTATATTTCTTACCAGAGATAGGTGTTTAAAAATTAATATCTTCTATTTTATCGGAATCCTTTTAGTGTCTATAATAAAATTAACAAAATAGCTCCATTACAAATCGTAAAAGATAATTTACGATCCTATTATCGCAAAAAATAATTTTTCTTCGAATAATAAATTTTTCTGTCCATAGACGAATTTGATGGAGAAGTTGAAGGAAGAGCAAGAAGAAAGACTCTGTCTAGCTGGCTTGCCTCTACGCCACTATTTGATGAAGTACGTGTTTCCAACGTTGACGCAGGGACTCATCGAAGTTGCAAATTTACGTCCCGACGATCCTGTAGACTTTCTCGTGAGTCGAAACTTCTACCAATCGTCTTGTCACTTAAACGGGCGTTTGATGTTTCGTCGTAATTATCTGGGAAAGTTCTGTCCTTCCTGTACTCTCTTTTTGACGCAACTCATTTTCCTCTCGGTGGTTTAAGCGATAAGAAATGAACGTTACTTGTCGAAAAAAAGCAGCATCGTGCTTAGTAGAACTTCAAACCGATTAATTGTAGAGCACAAATGTTCAGCCGTGATGTTTAAAATTCGTACAGTTTCAGTATGAAATTTTGTACATAATTTTAAATTACACATGTTTATTAGATGTAAAATATTTATTGAGAGGAAGGATGAACTTTTTTACATACAATGTATTTTTCTTTTATTTATCAAGTTGCAAATTAACATAATTAAGCAGATTATTTAACAAATTTATTTCGGATTGTTTAACGAATTAAAGCTGTAAATTCAGTTTTTTCGATACGTAAAATATGTACCTTGACTTCTATTGTAAAATTTTAGTAGAACGAAAAAAATGATATAAAAATGTACCTACAATGTATTCCATCAGTTCTTTCTCCGTTTGAATAACCTAACCAAACTTTTTCACCTCTTTTCAAGACCCCATTACGTATAAAAATTCTCCACTGAATGTATTAATTAAGGGAGAGAGCTTTTTCACAAAGTACGTTCCCTGGTTTTCAATCAATTTCAAATATTTGTAAAAGTCACTATTCTCTTCTTATCAAGTAGCTTTATTTTTTACAAATAATGAACCATAAAATAAAAGGTGATAAAAAATTGAATCTTGCATATGTAGACAAATGGCAGTCCAAATATATTATATTACATTCATTCGAACATTTCTACCATTTTTATAGTACGTTAACGAGTCGATAAAAAAATCTGAAATCGTTTATCACGATGGATCACGCGTGTATTAAAGCAATTTCCGTTTCATCGGATTTATCGGGAATATTCAAAAATAATCGTCGATTGTTGATAAGCATGAAATGAAACTAATCGTCAGGGGGGCTGGATTAAAACGGATATTTTTTAGGCAACGTATCGATCCGCGCTGGTAAACTGAGACGCTATTGCCTGTCCAGAAGGGGATATTGAATTTCAACTAGTGGAATGGCCACTGATACCACATGGATGCCTCGCTTCAAAAACAGAATTCTCGTTGAATTTTGGTACTCCCTATCGTACTTCACGCATATTGATCGATAAAGTTGCCGTTTGCTTCCATTTGATCGAAATTATCTTTCATATGATATATGTAGTTATGTTCTTTATTCCTCAATTTCAAATTTCACGACCAATAATATTCTTTATCCAATATTTATCATTTAAAAAATTGATTTCTAGTGTCAGGGTCTAAATTTAAATGTCTATATATATAAATAAGCTTGTCAATTTTCTCTTTGTCTAAAGACTAACAAATAATTAGCATGATCGACCAGATACTAATATCATTTAGTTTCCACGGTCCACAAATATCTCGCAACATCAGAAATTCGTTAATTTTCTGTGAATTAACGTTTCTCTATTTAATCTTCAGCAATATCTACTTCAGCAACCTCATTTAACATTTTCACACTAGAATGCTGCTGGAACAATAACTGGCTATCACATCTCTAACTTTGACGTATCGACATCAGCAGATCCGCCTCTCACGATCAGTCAACGATCCACGTCGAGACATCGGCGATGGGAACGAGAGCGTGACGAGGTTCAGATTAAACTAGCGGTCGACCACCCTACTGTAACCCCTTTCGTCGTTAATTCTCGGTTCGAAGAACTTCGGAGCTTCGACTCCGAGGTCGAAGCACGACACGCGTATCCATCAAATGTTTGCATTGAAAGACATCGTCCTATCGATCAGCTTTTTTCTTTTATGTAAGGTGAATCGGGATACGACGAGGGACGCGGTCAAAGGGAAGGAAGAGTGAAATATCGACGAAGTAAATTCTTATTACCTTCACCGTTTTCCCGACGGGCTTCCAACGACTCGTGTCTCGCACTTTGGTTTGTGGTACGTCCTTCGACCGTCTCCTGTTTAAGGGGTTGCTCTGTGTATCGAGTCCTCGTTACGCGAACCGTTACTCCCCTGTACGTTCCGCGTTTTATGAGCACGTGCACTGAAACATGTCCTCGATTTCGTTGCCTGTTCGTTGCTGAGACACCAGCCTCGTTTCCAACCTTGGTGATCCTTACCAAGGTTATTTAGTAATAACAGAATTAGGTCAGGTTTTCGTACAATTTTCGCGAGATACAATAACGTTTACGAAGCTCACGATTTGAAATTAAGGATAGACTGTCTAAGACTTTGTATATATAGGAGCTTGTATTATTCACGATATTGGTTAATCTTGAAATCGAATTATTATTTTTTGTAAGTTTGTTAGGGAAAAGTGATAGGGAATTTTTATGCTTTTCGTCATCATTATTTCGACGAATAATAATAGTTGGAAGTTTTGCATTTCTCAAAGGACAAAGGAAGAAAATTTAGAAACGAGGAAACATAGAATTGGCAAACGTCTTATTATTCACTTTGAAGAGAGTGAATATCCACGATTAATAGAACACAGCTCCCTCGCACAAAAATTCGTCAATTAATAATATTAGTGTAGACAGGTTATAAATTTGAATCCATTTCACCGTATACTATCTAATATAACTATGTCCTGCCAATATTGAGTAACCAATATTGAGTTCCAACATCAGGTTTGATATTTTTTTTTAGAGCACGAGTGAGTTTCATTTCCAGCAAAACTTTGGGACTTCTGGACAGTAAAAGTCCAATGGCTTGACTCTCTCGACCCGTCCCGGCTGTCTGTCGTTTTAGCGACAATTTTCACGCTATAGCAGACCGTCCGTTGCATCATCAAACGTAAAAGCGTCAGTTGAATTGGCGAGAGAAGTTGCATGTAACGTGCGCGCGCGCGTGGTTCAATGTACTACGCTCTGCCGCGTGGAATTTTACGATATCGTCGCTCGGTAACGTGGTGAAAGTTTTCGCAGTCGTTACAACCGCGTGAACGTAAATGTAATACGCCGGGCGACGAACGGTGCTTTCGCGTCCCAGGTGTTTATACCTGGTGAATAATCGACGCAATATTGCGGCGAGCATTTATTATGATTTACCGGCAACGATGGCGAGCTTCGTTGTACGCGATTGCAAATAGTCGAATCGCGTAGTTGTGTAATTATTCGATGGATAAATGGAAGCTGTGCAAAGTAAAAAGAGGAAAAGCACTTATTATACCTTCCCGTTTTATTGCTTTTCCATTTTAATTTCTATATGGCCGTAGGTTTTGTAAATTTCTCTTATTTCGTACTTGTGCAGGACAATGTACAACTTTGCTTTTTTGCGTTATCAGATAAAAAGTTAAAAGGTTTTACTGAAAACAGAAGTCACGCGTGTTTGAAAGAGAATGTTGAAAGTGACGCCTCGTTAGAATTCGAAAGTTGATGCATTCGAATGTATTCTTTTTGAAATATTATATGTTCAGTTAAAATATTCTTTCCCCATTAGCTAATTTCATTATTCCATTTCTTGAAAATGCTGCTTCCACAGTTTTTTCGGTCCGGAATAATTTACTCGTTCGAAAATTGTCGATGTGTGAAAAAATGAAACTCTCTGGGTGCAAGATCAAGTATATAGGAAAAGTTTCATATTTTCCTCTCTGAAATTTTTAGTCTGATTATTTGCAACTTCACCTGATATTGCGTTATTCATTTCCTTTGCTCCTACTGATGGAGTCAAAAGAAGGATTTGGAACGCTTTAGATACCTCTCTCTGATCGTTGGATATTATTTCCAGCAATATATTGTGCGATCTTATTGTCGATTATATTTTCCGGGTTTCCCCTTGGTTCATTTTCCAATGAAATATCACCAGTCTCAAGTTTCATAAACCAACCAACCAATGTCGAGCTGCCTTCACATTTACGGAATCTTCTTCGAATGTTAAATTTATGTTTTCGGCAACTTCCGTAGCGTGATTCCCAAGTTTAAGTCTGTATAATAATGTCATGCGAATATTTTGACTATTCATGACAGTTGATAATGACATTGTAATATTTTTATCGTATATTCCATTAACTTTCGGTTGATATATGTCAGAATAAATTTCTTTTTTCCTATTTAATGATAGGATAAAATTTGATGGGTGATACTGACTGTCCCGTTAAATTTAAGCTTGGAGAAACCGTCATTTCATATGCATTAACCTAATATGTATTTCGAGAAAAATGGGTAAGGTAAGAAGATCTAAAGAATGCATTTTTTTTAAACTTTTATGTGAACATTTCTTTTGATGGAGTTAGCTAATATTTAAGCAACGCGATGTTAGCATTAACGATTCCGGTAAGTTGGAATTAATTTGAGTACCGGTAAAAGCAGTGTAATATGGGATTAAAAAATGCGAAGATGTAATTTGAAAATTTAACATAACGATATATTATTTATCAAGATTCATTTATAAAACGTTAAAGTAGAACAAGAGAGAAATGTAAATTCTATATTTTCTAATTTTTAATTTAAGACCAAGGAGGTTCATGCAAAATTATAAAATTATTAAAAATATCATTTTTAAAGATCAAGCAATATGTTATAATGATATTAATAATAATTTAGTACTTTGCGATATGGAACAACTAACCTAATATTTCGCAAATTAATCGGTCAAAAAATGTTACCACGATTAACAGGTAATATGTAACATTTTGAGAACAATACACCGTGTCGCCAATTTCTAATACAAGGCGCAATCTTGTCTGAAACGCACAATAAACGACATACTTGCGAACTGACTTTACTGTACAATATGTGTCATCCTTTGTTACGTCCTATGCAGAGTAACGTATAATACAAGTTGTGTCTATCTTACAAAAAGAAAAAAGAAGTTGATCAGATTATAGCCGAGACAAACAATAAGCCGGGGCTCAACCCATATTCTTCACAGATGACTGATTTGACCAATTAATCCATCTAGTTTGTCGACAAACTTTTCTTTTCAAAATTCACCATAAAAGCA
This sequence comes from Bombus bifarius, assembly GCF_011952205.1. NCBI lineage: Eukaryota > Metazoa > Arthropoda > Insecta > Hymenoptera > Apidae > Bombus > Bombus bifarius. The sequence goes on along the minus strand of NW_022884914.1, from coordinate 5,845,341 downwards.
GCTAATGCGTCCCTGTGGTGTCTGACAAATGCGGCGATTTTCAATCTCGAATTCCGTGTGAAATTGGTGTATTAGAAACGGTATTAAAAGGTGTCTCAATGCGTTGCTGTAACCATTAGGGATTATTTCTCACTGTTTATTTCTCACTATTCACAATGGCTCACGTCTATAGCGGAGTTTCTTAGTTACCTACAGATTAATTTTCTTAATTGGTCTAATGGATCAGTTTACAAAGCGATCTCGAAATGTTCACTGCAATGCAGCGATTTGTATTGTAGTTAGACTAGGAATAGTTTCGATATTGAAATTTAGATGAAGGGTTTCGTGGTTAGACTTTCTAAGACTGATAAGTAATTCGTGTATTACTTTATAGTATGTCATCTTATATTCTTCAAATTTCAAACATTATCATTATCTTTCTTTCGAATACCAATGAAATTACAGATTTATAATAAAATAAGTAGAAAATAGAAACAATGAAATTCCTTTTGTACGAAATATCAAAACGTCCTAATACTTGTGGCAGCAAATGAATATCAAACTAATCATTAAAATCACATCTAATTAATATCAAATTCAGATTACGTATATCCTCAAGGGAGCTCTTTTGAATCATCTCAATACTTCGTCGCGAAGTTTCCAACTAGTTGAACGACATATTACGACAAGTTAAATAAATATCAGAGAAATTTCAAAGCAGCGGTAGGTATCACTACCAAGAGACAACAGCCGTATTTCGCAATAACGACGATAGTATGCACGACACTACGTCGTTGTTACTTGGTGAGCTTTAATAAACAAACTTCTGTCATTCACCATAACCCAGACTCGAATTTACCCCCTGTAACGGGGATGTAAATTAATGATGAGCTGTGCACTGATTGCCTGGATGACATGTGACGTAAATTCAAATTACAAAACTAGACGTAACAATGCAACGTGACAGCCATTGAATCTCTGAATATCAATCTTCTTCTAAAATCTTCTTCGAGATTGTATCAATGCGGGAACTGAACTACTTAAAAAATATCGAGCACCCTTTCCTCGATAAAATATTACGTAAGGGTTCGTTAATGTTTGTTCCGTGTGATTCGACTGAATGTTATATCCGTCCATTTGGGTACAGGCGTATGCTTTTGTTCATAAATATGCTGCACGACCGTTGGCTTTATACAGAACGCGATAATTGTAATTATTTTATAAGACAATCATGACGAGTTGCTAAAATATTGTGTTCATTCAAAATAACGATCATGGACATACTGCAAAGATCTTCAAGAAAAGGTAAATTTAACGTGGAAGAAGTGAATTTGTACGAATTGCAGAAAGATTACGGATTAATAAATACCTACATATTTGCCTCCACAATTCTCTCATCTACAAATTTCATAGGGGAAAATTTGAGCTCGGAAACTTCGAAAAAATTTACGTAAAACAGTCTTCTATAAATTGTATTGTATTTAGTAATTGTGAATGGGGATGTTTGTAAGTTAATGTTACGTTAATTGAATTAACGTGCACCGAAATCATTGGTTCGTTGTAACTGCTTCATATAATAGAACAACAGGTCGAGACTGAAACGTATCTGTGCTTTCATACGCAATCAGGCTTCCGAGGTTGGCAGACATTATAATTCGCTTGCTCGTTCAATTACGCGAACCAACGAGATTGGAGTTCGAATGAGGAGATATACTCTTTTAATGAGGAAATTGATTTATAGGATCTAGTAGATTCTCCCGTTTGATGGTAATAGCTTCTTCGGTAAAATTTTATTGAATATCAGAGTTCGAGATACAGACTACTTCAGCAGAAAAGGAAGTGTTCCAAGTATACCATTATTCGAGACTTTGGTTAATTTGTGGTAATAGCTAATAGCAGTATCACCTTGTTGCGTGATCAATATATTACGAATGTAAGTTGCTCACGGTTTATAGTTCAATAGTTAAGCAGTAATTCGTGAATCTTAATACTGAAAGCGAGGAATTTATACTTAACGATTTAGAGAGAAATAAATTATTTTTTTATCATAATATTCTATCATACGCAATGAAGAATAAAATTATTATATTTTTGTCATCTATGATATTTAAATTAAATTGTATTCTGGCAAGGGTAAGTAAGTGTTGAGAATACGTTTCAGCGTTAACACGCGCAGTAATAATCTTTACGAAGTAACCTTGACTGAGCTTTAATTGTGAATCATTTTAGCGGAACATTTCCTACGTCCCTTTTAACAACCTTTAAACGTCTCCTTCGGCGAATTTCTTCTTTGAATTATCTCGACGTATTTCTGAGGAACGCAAAAAATATCACGAAAGTAAGTCTAGCATAAAACGGTTAGGTACTAAATGAAAACTTAGAAGAAATCGTTGATGCATCTCTCTTTTATTTACGCAGTTACTTCTAAATTAGAGTTTAAAAAGAATGAGAGGCTAAATTAATCTAACCGTAACCACTTTCGAAAGTTATTTAAAAGAAGTTAACTCTTTAGGCGGACGGTTTGCAAATTTCTATGAATAAACTGCGAACACTATTTGTCGTGCATATCGATTCTTCTCTGTTCAAACAACTCTCCTATTCCCTTGCAACCTTGAATTGTTCAAAGGTCTTGACATTCTGATTTATCGAATTTCTTTTCCTTTTCAATATGTTCATGAAATTAAAAAAATGCAACAACATAATCTTATCTTTGTAACTAAAAGAAGCAAAACAATGAATTTTTGATATAATTTGGAGAGCCTAAATAAAAAAAATAGCAGGTTCTAAATAAAAATTTAGCAGAAAATACCACTGTATTTTTCCCTTATCTCTTGCCTTCCATTAATTATTTAGTACAGCACTTATCTCAATACGTGAATGTTCATTCATAAATAAAAATGGGCTATCTCGTATAATTTTTCGTGTAACGCGAACACAACATCGACTTGTGGAATGGGCAGAACATTTCAAAAGGTAGCTGTTTCTCTTTTCTTTTTTTAAGGAGAAAATTTTGTTGGTAAAATAAATATGTACTTGCAATTCGTTAAGTTGAGTTATTTTTCTAAAAATCTAGACGATACATTTTCTTATGAAGATTGAATAAATTTGTTTATAAGTGGTAACAAAATAGAAAGCAAAGCTGTCAAAGAATAGAGGCAATATAAATAATAATTATTTAATAAATGGATTCCCATTAAATATAAAGGTAATTTTTCTCGAACGTAATTAATGAAAACAAATGACCGAGTCGCTTAAACTCGGTTTAAATTTCATTCGATACACACATACGCGTTACTTTGCAACCTGAACACGCAAGCCAACCTCTCAACGATTAACAGATACTTGATTTAAAAAGCGTATCTACATTTCACACCTCAATTTTAAATTACATCACTGCAAATTATAATAAAAGGAACTAGATTACAACCCTTCTTATATCGATTTATAGAAAATCAGCATAATTTTTCTAAATAAAAATTATATCCCACAAATTTGAACGTTTATCGCCATAAAAGAACTGCTAACCGATAAAGTAGGAGATAAAAAACAATCTGTCTGAGGATAAAAACAATAATCTCTCGAAATTTCAACGACCGTATCCATTTCATCGAGTCTATTCTCAGCGGAACAAATTCGAATAACTTTCGCGATTTGCCACTGAAAGTACCGACGGTCACTTGTGCGATTCTCTATTTCCGGAACTGAGGTCGTACTTTTTATTCCTCCTTTCCCTTTTTATTCGCCTCGATCCCGACGCGGAAACGTCGAGAAACAGGAAATGTGTTGACGAGCGTCGGAAGTTGTTCGTTGAAAAGTGAACACAATGTAACAAGGCCGGGGTAAGAGTGGGAGAAACGGGTCAGGGAGTTAGAAAACGGGAGGCGACCCATTTTTTAAAAGGACCACGTGCACGTATCATGCCAGTGCATCAATGCTTCCGGAAAGAATATCGAAAGATATTCCATTATTCCGACTGCATGCGTGTTATTTTCGTTACACGTCTCCATTTATTTCGCTAGATATAAAATGAGATACTAAGGATCGTGTTATTTATGGGGCGTTACTACTAGTTTTAGGGAATATATATTTACATAGGTTTTTCGTGAATAAAATAGTAGAGGAAGATTTCGTGGAGAAAGAAAGTCAAGCAGGATAATATCTGTAAATTTCTGTAGTATTTTCTTCGAAGAGCTTGGGATACCATCATCTATTGGCGGTCTTTTATTGGGCTTAATGGTCTGTAATACTTATTGGTGTTTATTTATTATTATTACTTTCAGTAATAGAAGTGATCGACACCAAGTCTTCACTACTGGCATATTAACTTTTATCGTCTCAGTTATAGTATTGAGCATCGTTGTCACGGAATCATCACAGTAAACAGTAGTTAACCATCTTCACAGACAATTCGATCTTTCATTCTACATCGAAATAACATGGTTGTTGGTCTATACGATTTCATCCACTTTCTAATCCTTTCCTAATTCAACTCTCTTCCAGGCTGAATATTTATTCAAAGAAAATCCAGAGGGGAAAATGTTCGAGCCAGAATACACAAACGCGATGGCCTCGGTTCTGGAAATGATCGACAAGTATGGCAGCTTCGTTCTTCCCGAAGAAGAAATCAGCGACAAAATGTCTGAATTTTTGAAGCGGGAGCGTAGCAAGTCGGAAGAAGTGATGGATAGTAGCGATATAGACGTGTGCACGAGTCGGAAGACCTGTATCACACCTTGTTTCACGTATGAAGACACGGACACGTACGAGGGAGAAGGAGAAACCGAACGGACAATCTCCGAGCAAATCTATGACAAGGAAGATTGACGAAGTTCGGACGAGCCAGACAGTTCTTCCCGAAGGACCTGGACGTTAGGTCGAATCGCATGGCAATTAATTAATCTACACGCGGTACGACAATGACAATATTTGACTGCCATCGTCACCCGAAGTTCCTGTAATCTGTTGAGCTCTGCATACTAATACCCTACGTCTCTCTTCAATGTGTTTAAGAGGACATTTATGTAGTGTGATGGCTGGACTATGGATGTTTATGCATTCATAGGAAATTTGAATATTTGAAAATATACAGGATACACGTAAATATACAGAATATTTAAAGCAAAGAATTTCACCACGTTCAGATGACGAAATAAATATTTAGTTTGGTTTTATTCATATAGCTGTCTTCCTAAAGATATTAATTTGCATAAATATCTGCAGTTTAGCGATCGGAATATTTGTTTACAATGTATTACTATATTTGTTTACAATGCTAATTACTATAAGTGAGAGCAAGAATGAGTTTTATGTTGTGATTGTGTCATGACTCAAAGTACATTTTGATGTAAGTGTAGAAATTGTCGATGCAGCAGATACGTAATATTTTACCAACACTAAAATTTACGCACCTATAGCAATATAAATAAACATTTGTTTCGAAGTCTGTCATATTGATTTCATTCTGACAGCAACAGATATGTTTTATTAGTTTAATATTGATATCTTAAGAAAGGGTTTATGTGACTATCTCTTTTAAACCTTTTTTGCGACCAACAGATGTCTGTTTAACAATATTGTTCAACCGATGGAAGAAACCCTGGGCTGAGTTACATCCTCCATAGATCAGGCAATTGATTCCAATATTTAAAAATAAAAAGTACTCTAATCTTTCTCTTTCATAAATATAAGGATATTCTTGCAAAATGCAATTACTTTTATAGACTTGAATAATCCTTTCTTGGACATTACATGTATAGTATGTTGGAATAAGGCGGACACTTTGCGAGACATTTAATCCAACAAGATTATTTAAAAGATGAAGTGCCCATTTCTTAACGCGAGAGACTTAAAAGAAACGAAACAAAGTAAATTACTTAGAACTATGTATAATTACCGTAATGGTAAAAACAATTTAGCATAATATGTTCATTCCGTTCCAATTAAATGAACCCACACATTTTGCAAAAGTGAAAAGACTTTTAAACTACTTATTATATACCGATTGCCTACATCATTAATTATACTACACCCACGTACGACATATTTTCACGGTAAAAATATAAAAATTCCTTTGAGCCATTTCACATATTCAACATGTAAGATTTTTTCGTTCTAATTACCTTCATATACCTAATTCCAACAAAAAAGCTTTTATATTTCAAAAGATATAAACAAAATATTATTTCCCAATTTTTTGTATGCCTTTATACAAAAGCTTTTGCTAAAAGAAATATCTCCAAAAAATTGTATATGTACTATCGAAATATTCTACGTTGTAAATGCATTAGAACTTCGTATTCCGAATTATCCTATCTTTCCAAACTAAAACACAGTAACCACGATCCAGCATCCTTATGAAAAGAAAACAATCTAACTACACAAATGCTATTTAAATATTATTAATCTATTTCCCAATAGTATCATATGTTGCACAGCGCACGAAGTAGAATGTACCGTTCGAGTCAGACGTAGCCTGTTGAACATCTGTCACCAGAAGGATGAAGCGACAGAAACCGTTCATATATAACCACAATTTACATATTTATAATTAAATTTAACAAACAGAGACAGTTCACGAGAAAATGTAAAAGTATGTGAGAAAGAATAAGTTATGCAGAAACGTAGAAATATAGAAATAAAGATATGAAATGTAAAAATATTCGAGAGTTCTACGTGTTCTACGTTAGAACCAAAGGACGAATCGTTGAATCGAATTTCTTTGACACGATACAGAATAGGAAACGCGTACGTTTCGAGTTCATCAGTCAAATGTTACAGACCTTGACCGACTCGCGGTCGCAGATCAGAGACAGAAAAATCTACCGTGAGAATAATTCGTCTGTCGCAAATTGCACTTCAAAGAGCCAATTTGACCCTTCCTCTGTGTATGCCGCTGAACGTAACAGAAAACCAATTATCGTAGAATCTTTTTCAGAATAAAAGCATTATATTATAGCCGTAGGATACAGGAAGACCAGCAGCATATTGCTGCATAGAGGAAAAGTCAAAAAGTGCTCGTCGATTGTAGCCAATAGCGTTGTTTAGATTCGTTTCGGATTCGACGAATGCGATTCCAATGCGATTATTCGTTCGGAGCACAATTACCGTTAATCTGGTTCGAAACGAAGATACATATAAAGTGGTTACATCGAAATGCAATAAAGAAACGAATGAAAAGTTGTTGCAATGAATCGCGAAAGCGTACGTTTGAATTATAAATTTATTTTATTGTACGCGTTTGTTGATCAAATGTATTTTTACGTGAGACTCGTTATGTTGAGTGGAAAATCTTGTTGTATTAATAAAGAAGGAAAAAGAGAAAAGGAATAAATGAAACAGAAAAAAATGAAAAGGAGAAATGTAGAGAGATGATGAAAAGGGAAACACTGAAATTTCCGCAAATGCAATATTTAAGCGGATCAAAAATCCCTGGTAATGGAGTACGTTGATTATCAGTTGGATGACACATTAATATTTCCCTGTGAGAACGCGCTCGTGAGCTTAAAATTCGTATCCAGAAGACTGTGAGCTCTATATCGAGCCGTAGGCGGTCTCGCGGGGCCAAGGACGATGCACATTGTTCCGCGTCTTTAATATGACGTAGGTTTGCTCCTTTCGCCGTGAGCGCTCGTAGTATCGCGGTTTATCTTTTTCGTGTTTCCTTTCAAAACAAGCGGTAAATTGTTTCACAACGTAACGGCCGGACAACGAATAGGAACACGCTTGTACTCCAACTTTCCATTTCCTTTATTGGTGTCGTAATATACGCATTTGGAAATGTTCCGTTAACGAACATCTATAAATATCGCGTGTATACTACGAATAATCGAGTAGTGCAATAAATCACAGAATTTACGTTGTCATTTTTATCATTCTGCTATTTTTGCAGCGTTCATCGCGCTGTTGTTTTTTCTTGCTCCCTTCCTTAATTTTTTATCGGACGGTTAAGAGAAGTTATTACTTTTAAACTTGACAACGAACCATTATCGATTCCCCGTAAACATAAATAGAATCAATGCGTGCCAAGATAGGAATGAACACAACGCCTACACGATCGTCCCGTATCGGCTGAAAATATGTAATGATAATAAATCACGATAGGCGAACGTTCCAAAGAACGCAAAAACTTTTCATAGGCAAACGAAGTTTAACTAAACTGTGGGGATATCGATGTGGCAGGAATCTGAGCAAGTACGTAGGAGGATGTCGCACAAATTAGTTTGACGTCAAACTTTGACCAACATTCCTTAAACCGAAGCCCTATATCTCGAATTAACAAGAACATAAAAATAAAACAAGAAAATATCGATACAATTAGCTTTAACAAAATACTCGTTCCTCATTTTCACGAAGTAGTTGTAAGAATTTTCAATTACGTGCTCGAACGATTGGGAATTGAATGCTGGGAACTCTATAGTACTGTGCTTCAACAGGTAAACGTTCCAACGACTCAGTTAGTTTCTCAAACAGCTCGCTTTGATCGGCTTTTAAATCAGAAATATCGATCGGCGATGATGGTTAAAAACAAAGGTACTTTTCATACAGGAGCATCCTTCGTTCGAACGTTGCCGACGTCGAATAATAGGACGATGGGTCTATTTAATGGGTCTTTGCGAAGCCGCAAAGCGCTAATTGGCCCTAAATCTTTGATTTTCCAGGGGAAGAAAGCATGCGAAGGGTTCGTAGGATCGAGAGGAATGCTGAATAATTTCGCAGGAACAAAGTCGTTCCGACGCGACGACGCCTCGTACGCCGTGAGCGTATATAGACGAAGCGCAGTCAGTATATCTGTATCTTCAAACACCTGTTAGCAACTCGTGTGGGCGGCTCGCCACATCGCCTTTAAATTCTCGCCACGATTAAGCACGAAAAGCCGCTTCCTCTCGTCGTCTGTTCACGATCCAACCGAATAGTAATGTCCCGTTACGATTTAACGTACGCATGCCGGACACGCGTTTTCCTTTTTGTCTCCAACGCGTCGTTTACACTTCACCAACCGTACAATAATATACCACTTACGATACGAACATAAAGTCGTACTATACGTAGACACACTCGCCGAACATAGAATAAATAAAAATTAAAATAGTAATGAAATAAAATATAAAAACTTACCGGCGTGGCCTTGCACGGAATAATTCGCTTCCTCGCTAGGAACGATAGTTTCCTCGAGGACGCTCTCAGAAGCGGTCTTAACGACGCCCATATCCGATCCTATTTCTTTGACTTCGCTGTGACGGTGCGTACAGTCAGCGTGGTACACACTCTAAGTGGATGCGACGAAGTGAGGTTGTTCGATGACGATTAACTCGGCTTGATCGTGCCGCGTTGTCTGCCGCTGCCGGAATGCGCGGCGCCGTTTCGTCAACTTATTGCGTCTGCGTCCGCGCCTGCGTCCTCCGCCTCTCCCTTGAGCCCTCTATCCTGCTCCTCTTCCCTCCTTGACCCTCACGCCGGTATATCCTACCCCTCTATTCTTCCTACCTCTCCGCATCCTTGTTCCTTGGCCAGCAACGCGTCACGGGATGGGGAGCAAGGCAATCCCTAGGCCAGGGTGAACACGCAGCCAAGAACGCAGGAGCGGGAAAGGGAAGAGAACGGTACGTATATGGTGGTGATGGTATACTAGCGATGGTTTGCCGGTGGTGGTACGTCAGTGATAGTGTGCCGGACTAGGCTGCCGTGGCTCGACGCGTCCGATAGCTACGGTAGGGGGTTGCTTTGGCTGCTTCTGCCGCCGTCAACACGCTCTCGCGCGAGATCTCGCGGCAGCGGCAGGGTCGGGCGGGGTGCGCCAGTGCCATGGCACACAGGGGCAATGTCGACCAACTGGGTCTCGGTGAAGGTCTCGGCTAGCACAGCTACTCGTGTTCGATAATGCATCCTTCTACCTCGCCGTTTTTCTTCTTTCGATCTGCGTTTTAACGTTCCTTCTCGTTCTTTCTCGATCCCTTCTCTCTTTCTATGATTTCACCGTCGACGAATCGGTGTTTGCGCCTCTTGCTCCGTAGCAACGTTGGCACTTCTATGCCTTAAGACGTCACATTTTATGTTTTATATATTATCATTACCGAGCAAGTCCATTCTATGGTCCCCAGAGGGTTGAAATTACAATATCTCTCTATCTACCTAAAATTAATATATACGCAGAAAGTATCTACAAATTATTGAGAGTATGCGCGGAAGATGTCTTTACCTGCGTAATCCTGCTCTAGAACATTTTGTGCTTCCCTTACGAGTAGGACTATCGGATCCAACATGTTTGCAGCACGTGCACGACCTTGAAAATGTGCGTCGCTATAGATAGACGCGCGGGTGCATGAACCACGCGCACTCTCTAATCTAATTGTTGCGTTTTATTCGCACGGTCCCAATCTTCGCCTAGTACGAAATTACCCGATATTGTACCTTTAAGCCCTACATTGACGTTCACCGACAAACTATCTCTTCCCTTCTAGCACGTGTTACGTGATTGCGAATCAAGCTTTATATAACGTAGTTCCTATTGGAAGTAGATAGATCAACGTAAGCCTGTGTTCCCTAAGAATTTACGAGCCTCCTAATCCTCGCAGCGATTAATGGAATCCCAACAGGAGCTTCCAGCATTTTCTTCGGTGCTCCTTAAAGAATAACCATGAAGAATTTATAAGCATCATCAAGTACTCTACCAAGGATCGTGTAAATAGCAGTCCAAGGATAGAAAGGCGGATAGATTTATTAATCGAGGCATTTCTCGCGAGACCCACCCCTTCCTCTTCTTTATTTCTCTAAAGCCCTCGGTATCCTGCGTCGATCCCGACATTTCATCCTCATTATCTACGCTATCTCATTGAATTTCGTCCCTGCCATATGGACGTCACGTGGCGCGAGGTCATGTGCTCCCTCGTTTAATCCTGCCGCGAGACTTGTTGCACGCAACCAACCCAGCCAGCTGAGCAAACGAGCGAAGAAGTCAGGCGAGCAAACATAAACTTAGCCTTTTCATGGGGAAAACCTCTATCTTACTTATTTCGCGTCCAATCCCTCTAATTGATGTCTAATCGACGTCGGCACGTGGACTTGATATCCGATAAGGATGCAAGGATTTCAAGGACCTCTTCGATCGCGGTTCATCCAAGGTCAACGCGTTCCTTTGCCTAGTTCTGGTTGGCTGCTTTTATTTGTCACGAACACGAAAGAGACAGAGAGAGAGAGAGACAAAGAGAGAGAGAGACAGACAGACAGACAGACAGACAGTCAGACAGACGGAAAGAGAGAGAGAAAATGCCCCTCTGATTTTCGACACCGCCACCACCATCGTTACACCTTCGTTCCACTTTCTCTGTTCCACAGCTTTCCCTAACATTGTCCTCCACCCCCCAGCATCACCGTTTGCCGTTCTCTGGCTGCCACCGGTTACCATCGATCGAGCGATCCCGTTGTAGCGCCCAGATTTGTGCTTGGTTTGCATCGCTCTATCCGTGTGTGTTTGTGTGTGTACATGTTGCCATACACATACCATGAGACGCGTGCATCGGCGCAACTGGTGTAGTAACGATCGATTTGAGTTCATTGTATGCCGTGGCGTTGCATCCGCGACTTTTTCCCCTGGGTTGTCTGGGACAACGCGAATATACATATATGTGCACGCGCTTCTGCGTCTTCAGGCACGTGTCCTAGGGCCGGTGCGCAGCCTGGAAAACGTCGTGCCGTGACAAGAGTCAAGGTGACGACGCTAATGCAAAATTCGTGGCAGGGTTAGACTGTTTCGCTGAATTTTGAATTTCGGGATAATTATTATCCCGAGGACTGGGTATGACCTCAAACCATTTTAGGGTTAAATCATGATAATCATTGGCTAGACGTCTGCCCTTGTTTTAAATTTAATCACTCTTAAATATGCAGTTAAGGTTCATCGATACTTGAGTCTAGCTTCTCGATATGCTTCTTAGTGCTGATTTTTGTGCAATGTTTTTTGAGTACGAGGGTTTTGTATTCCAATTATGTATTTGGCTGCCTGGATAATGCAAAGATTGCGGTAGTTAGATATTTTAGAATGTGAAAATTGGAACGAGATGTTTTCTTACGTTCGAAATTCAGAAATGAACGGTCCTCTTCAGAAATTGATCCTCTCTTTTCTGATATCTAATGAAATTCACTGAACTGTATTTTCTTTACTAATGGACTTAGGTATTAGAACAGAAGCCTTTTAAAGTTTTGTATCATTGCTTGTTCCTTTTAAACATCAAATGTGAGTTGTATTTAAAGATTTCATATTTGTACACTGTTTCATATCTTCAAATATAATACCGCTTGATAACCGCGCGTTTATGTTGAGACACATAGTAGAATATTGCCCTGCCAGTAAACGACAAAGGATTGAACTGCATAAAAACAGCTTTAAAAATTCAGAGGAATGTGCAGGAATGCAATAACAGTTTCTTCGATACAAGGTTATTTCAACAATATGTTCGTCTTAGTATATCCTTTTGCAGGCGACCGCTTTCACTTAACTCATTTAAAGGGTAACTCATTTAAAGGTTTAAATGCCAAACAAATAAGGAAAAACGCACAGTGTTCTTGACAGCTTGTCGCATGTAATTGCCTGATAGATATGAAATTCATTTTCGCAGTTTGATTACTAAAATCCCGTGTTTTCATAAAATACTAGAAAATTACATTCATTCTCGGCTTATTACTAGATCTAAACTAAATACAAGTGAATAAACCGCTAGAAATTAATGCGTTCATTATTACAGAACATGCGAAATGTTGAGGGTATGTAGGTATGTAAAGATCGTGCGGTATCGCTATTTTCTGTTCTACAAAAAATTACAAAGTAGCTGATGAACAATTACCTTGGACTAAATAATTTTCCCAAGAAAATTTTAGTGTCACGCTATGCAATCGTTTACCCAGAATGGCGAGTGCATTCGTACTGTCCAGTCTAGGAGGTTACGACATTCTTGTCACTTAATAGACGGTTTCAGGGAAATGCTGTAAATGTCGCGGTAAATTGTCGATAATAGGGTGTCATGGAAATAGATGAAAGTTTTTAATAGAATCAGGGAAAGGCCAGCACTCGCCTAATAGTTCTAGCTTGTCACGTGGATGAGAGTGACTAAAATTGTTTAATGGTCAAGAATATCAATCGATATCTACAATATGAACATGAATTTAAAGCAAATTACTGTTACGTCAAATTTTAAAGCCATCCTCGTCAAGTCGAACATTAATAGTAATTTTATAATGATGTATAAAGTGTTACTAAAATAATGATATGCTTAATTCGAAAAATAATTATACTATGTTGACGAGTATATTTAAAATGTTAGGTAATATTTCGCCATATGAAACTTGATTCAAAAGTTTACGTAGCTTATAGTTAGATATAATTCGTTATATTGATCGAAAATATTACATAAAACCATCGCATTCTTTTGAAACCAGATTAGCGTTTCTATAATTCAAGTTGCACGGGAGCACTACTATTATTTCTCGGGGGAAAGAATGAATATTATAATATATTCCTAAACCTATTTATTCAAAACTTTGGTGATAGCGTGTTCACCATGACGAAAGCTTATTTCTTTCAACAATAAAGTAAAAAGTGAATAACAGAAGAACAGAACCTGTTGCTCAAAAATTATCTTATATTAAAATAAAAATTACTGAAAACGATTCTCATCTATCAGCTAATCTATCCTAATCAATCGTGCCATGCTTTAATGATCGATATACATATACTCGACGAAATTCCGCCAGCTATTCATTCAAATATAAAATTTCTCGCGAATAAATATTTCTCTTTATTTTCTATATTTTCACCGTAATATTGCCGTTCAGTGAGTTATACCACTGATTCGGTAATATTATATAGAATTATGGAATTTGGCCGTTCGATCATCCATTTTCGATGCCGAGAGTGGCTGTTGCGAACAGAGATATTGCACGTTTTAAAAATATAATTGTCGTTTATTTTTACGCCTCTGTCACGGATATACACCGGTCGGTCTGGATTAAAAGTTCATAGGGTGTTGTTCGCTCGATGCATGCAACGCTGTACGTGACGTTCTATTGACAACGAGAATGTGTGCCAACATAACGAAGCCAGCCTTCAATCTGGCACTGTTAATACACGGAATTTAAATAGAACAGTTGATCCGTCACTAACGAACTTACATAACTGACACCACTTCCAATGGATCAGGTTTGACCATCAAACGACGATTTTTGTTCTCCAAATGCGTTTGTTTATGCTTTATGGGGCCAGTCGTATGTAAGTGAACACGCTTAACTCTTAAGAGCATACGGTGAAAGTACATCCCACATTTTCATTTTCATTTTAAATTCAAACATCAGTTTATGGCAAAATAAGTATAGGAGAAATTCTAAAACAGTTTCAGGATCTTGCAAAGAAATATTTCGTTTTTTCTCAGACGTTTGGAAAAGTAAAAGGAGACCCTGATGTTTTAGGAAATAAAGTGTCTACAAGCGTTTGAAGGTTACAGGCAGGTTTTATGGCGGTTTCCAGCAGACATGTATAAGATTGAGGATTTTCTAGGTCGAATGAAGAGCTTTAGTGGAGTTTAAAAGAGAATTTAGAAGGATGGTTTGACAAGGGTGGAATATATCCGACGCTAACAAATTTATATTATACTGGTGCATATTATTAAATTTAAATCACGTTTTATTTACGTTCACGGTTCAAAGACGATTTACGTAATTTCTATTATAAAATATTCGTTTATTTTTACGCGTAAATGTGATGAACATCTACCGCGAAGCTTGAGGTTTATGATATGTTTATTTTTGCTATTACAATATCAAGAAGGGCTAATCAATATTCTACGAACACGTGTACCAGACAGCAGGGTAAACAAATGCTCAATTAACATAGATTTTGAAACCAACTCTGTCGAAGTAAATCGCAATTGTTTCGATATTGCGACTGACTAGCCAGTTTCCATGCGGAATACGTCGCGCGCGAATAAAAGGGATCAGAGACAATTTGTTATTTTCCACGTTGCTCTTCTCTGTGATCACAAAGGCTGTACATATAAGACAATAATGCGATAAACACAAATCTGGCTGCTGGATGATTTTTGATACGAAACCGTTTCAGTTAGCGGATTTAATATACTCGCAGTTATTGCGAGATCAGAATAAAGGATTGCAATTTACTCCGAAGGGTTCATAGATTTTATGTTAATCAAGCGTTTGTTTCACTTCCTGCTGCTAAATACTCTTGCATGTTCGTGCATCACGTGAAACGCTTCAAAGCGTTTAACAAATACCGGTTCTAGATTGTTTTGAAACTAAACCAAATTTCGCTAATGTAAGACGGATAAGTACTTCTCGTGTATTTTCCATAGCAATAGTTTTAATAGGTTCCAAGTTAAATTTCGAATAAATTATAATAATCCCTAAACACATTAAAATGTTGAAATTAAAATGAACGAAGCACGATATATAATTTAATAAATCATTCTTTTAAAGTAACTTACTCTATTCAATTTTTTCGAAGTATAAGAAGAAGTATATTACCGTTTGCAAATAAAATGAAACGGAACGATATGAAATATTTGTCGTATCGATACGATCGATTTTTAAATTAGGCAAATCGAATTTTGTTGCTATAGAAATACACGGTTCAATGGGAGGGCTCGTGTATTGCAGTTCGATAGTTAGCACTCTGTCGTAAATCACTATTGTCGCAACACTAATAGTAGTTAATTGTTGCCCATGCATAGTAAATGCACTTTTTGACCCGCACAGAACGTTGGATATCGACGTGACTTGTTGCGTATGCAATCAATAGCGCCTCCATCGCGGTGACACGCGACCGTGTTAAACGTTAAAACGATTACCAGTTTCTGCCACGATAATTAAACCTTCGTTATCACGTACATCGATAGAAAAATAATCGTATGAAAATATTCATTAGCGCTTTATTCAACCGTTTTATCTCTTTTGCGATTGAAAATGTAAATGTGGTACACGTAAGATTGCGTGTCCGCCTAATGTAGACCTACTCTACTAGCAACACTAGGAGGCTTACTACAGTATAGGGTAGTAGCTCTGGTGATTATAAAAGTGGCATAAATTTGTTATCTTTTGCTTGGAGGTAACTGTAATTGTCTAACTTTGTATTTATGCATGAAAAATGCTTTTTCGATTTGCCATTAGCGGCTAAACTTTCGAGTACTTTCTAAAAATAATTTTACATCGTTATATCGTAATGTTGATACAGGATTCTTTTCAGTCTTTTGTGTTCGCATTAAAAAAAGCCGGCTTTCAATGTCGTTATGTATCGTAGTTCGTAATTTCAAGTATTTTCTTAAATATCCAAATAAATACGTATTACTAGTTTCTGAAAATTGCGACCTTCAATCTTAAAATATAGAACCTATCAATCTAAGCTTTCTGCATGAAGAGAAACATTAATAAACTGGAATAAAATATAATCTGGAAAAATGGACCTCGCCAAGCACGATTGGCCATTTGTAAAAATACGACTGATCCTCGGATTTTCCAATATATCTCGTAGAATGTTTGTAGGGACGAGCCAAACAAGCCCTTCTCTGGCATTTCGTCGTATAAATACGTGAAAATATCCATTGGAAGAAGACTCGACTCCCACGCTACGCGTATCCCGTATGTACACGATAAGCTTCACACGCGTGAGAGAATCGTGAATATCTAACACGCCATTATGTCGCGGGTTCCGCAATTAAAAGCGGCAAGTCAACGAACAGGAAGTACGTCTTTCCTGGACGTTAGCGGCGACAATCCTTCATAGAACGTTCTGTGTCCTATATTTTTTTTTCAGGACGCCCTGACAAAACCTACTTTATGCCTCGCGATTCAGCCTTCGCAATTAAATGCAGCCGAGTATAAAACCATTGTTGCGTTGTTGTATCATACTTTTTATTTTTCCTCTTTTTTTTCCTGTGGGGATAACCTTCGAAACCTTCTTTTCTTTGAGGAACGGGACTGAATAATCGTGAACCAGTTCTCTCGCAGGCTGTTGCTCTAAAAAATACTCGGTCATCGGAGATCACTCGAAAACAAAGCGATTTACTTCAGAATCAAGGTCATAAAAACGTTTTGTACATTAATTTTCTTCGATGGTTTATTTATGGAAATATTCTCCTTGGAACTTCTTTTTTTATTGTATCGTTTTTAATGTTCGATTTTCGCTTAACAGGCGGCGTAAATATTCTTTAGGCGAAGGACAACGCTGTCGTACATTAACAAGTGCTTTTACAGAAATTCTAGGAAGTACGCTGACCAAGATGTTAGTATTTCAAGAAATTCTCAAATATTAAAGTTATCTTTGACTGTTTGCATTGCCACTTTGTCGGGATCTCATTAGAAAAACTAATAAAAATTTCTTATACCTGTTTAAAGTTGCTCAACTTCCTTAATTAGTTTTAGATCTTGATAAAGAACAAGTTTTAATCATCACTAATTGTATGAGTAACTGTATCTATCAAATACAAAGATATGCAAGTTATGTTTTTCCTGAATGTAGGTATAATTAAAATGATATGGTGCATAAAATCATAATATAAGATGGCGAGAGCAGAGGTTTAATTAAACTGAAATTTTCTATCTGATATTGTTTTTCCCTTAATAACCAAGTAAGATAGGAGATCAATTAATGCATCATTCACGTATTTAATCTACGATACTCGATATACTTTATATTTTGCTTCTCTGTTTCTCAAATATCAAATAAATATTAAATGCGATATTAAAAGCATGTATTAAAGGACAAATTATACTTAAAAGGTATTAGTTTTTCAGAACAAATTTTGATCAGAAATCAATATTTAGGATACAAATATTTCAGAAATCAATAGAAACAAATATTTGTATTTTACAATTTATTGTAATATAAAATTATCACATGACATTGAAAATACATTCTATCTTTAGTGTATTAAAACAGTGGTACAAAATTAAACCAGGTAGCCGACGCTGCAGGAACGGATTATCAATGGAAATGGAAGCTGTATCGATTAAGTAACTGCGACACTGACTTGTGGATGACACAAAGTTTACCCCGACACCGCGGATTAAGCGAGTTTGTAACCCACTGAACTTAGGGCGACCAGTTTAAAGGGTGGCTCGTTAAAGGAAGCTCCAACGTGAATTCCGGTGCTACAGAATCAGTCCCGCAGTTATCGTTTCCGTCGTTAATTACGTCGGCCGGCTTTAATGCAACCCTTTTTCTTTAAAGTACCTTATCTGTACGTTGCAAAGTAATCCGTGTTTATAGTTTCAGCGCTTGTCAATAAATTGCATATGATTAAGTATACAAGATGATTTATCTAATTCGATAACTTCGAACTATTTGTGAATTGTTCATGCCACGAAGAAATTCCTGGTACGAAGTTTATGCAATTTTCAAAGGAAAATATTTGCAATTAAACGTCTAACATTGTTTATATAATTATTGTACCATATTTTCAATGTTACATTTTAATTTCAAATTACGCGAATTATCCTGTATATTATTTCAAATTTGCATCGATTCACTTAATTTAATTTTGATATTAAATATATAAATTATTGTATTTATGTTTGTAGCCGAGATCCATTAATTGTAATTGGAAATTGGAAATACGGTAGCTACAGTGTTAAAGGAAATCGCGAATGTATTATTGGGAGAATTCAGGATTCGTGGAAAAGTCATCTCGTAATAAGTCATTGGATCTCGAGGAGCGTACAAGAAAGATTCGAATCTCGATCTGTAACGAATTAAACATGGCTCGTCTAGCATTAATTGCGTAGCTTCCTTGCGTGATAATCAGATCATGTATAAAACGAAAGTGTGCCAATTATTCTGCGTGACACCTGTGTTCCTATTACCGTTATACAAATAACCAAAGAAACCAATCAATGTGAATGTGTGTGGTTTTTCATGGAATTTAAATTTGTTTCGATGGAAAATAAACACCTGCTTTGTTTCAGAAATGAGTAGTTCAAATTGTTAGATACATATGTAAATGCATTTATAGTGGTGGAGCGTCGGTCCTTAACTGAATGCTAACCTAACACTATACCCAATGTATTAATGGCGAGACGTACAAATTTGGGATAGTATGTGCTCGTTTATTACGAGTATTATTTCATTTTCAAATTGCGGTTATGAACAGAGCTTAAATATGCTTGAAACAGCTGGAATTTGAAATGGGGGAGGAAGTGGTCAAGGATATTTGGTAGTGTAACATGGGCGCTGTTTAACATAAAATATCAGTTTTAGACGAGACGGAGAGAAGTAAATGATAATTCCAAGGAATTGGAAAATAAATATTTCGTGGAGAAATATGCAGAATAAAAATATACAACTCGAGTCGCAAAATTCACAGGAAAAGGGAAAGAAACGGGACTGTAATAAAATACGAAGAGACAAATACACGAGTTGCATGTTACAAAACATTAGATAAGCTTTATTAGTCGATATTTTACAGTTCACGTGCACGGTCTCGCGATCAGCGTCTGCGAATCGTGCTCGGTATTCAAGATCGAGCGTGCCGGCGCCGTTTTATCTCGAATTTCCATGAGTGCTTCCCATAAATCATATCTAATGCCACGAAGCTCTTCGTGTGAATGGAACGGAAGTGAATGAAAAAATTCAAGTCGAGACAGCGCTTGCACGGCGATCGTTTGATATGCGACTGATCGTACAATAGATCTGTTCGTTGTTCGCGACACGACAGCAAGAACTTCTCCATAACGTGTTTAACATGCAATATACTTCTTGTAGCACCTTAGTCTTAGATAGGGGAACGTGTAACGCTAGCGATTCGATGCCAGTATCGGGGATACGATGTCGTTTCGAGCACGTGCTCGCCGTTTTCTTCTTCCGTTTTGATGCCTCAGCAATGGGGACA
Source organism: Bombus bifarius (assembly GCF_011952205.1). Lineage (NCBI taxonomy): Eukaryota > Metazoa > Arthropoda > Insecta > Hymenoptera > Apidae > Bombus > Bombus bifarius. The sequence goes on along the minus strand of NW_022884914.1, from coordinate 5,825,479 downwards.
GCGAATCAGACCGTTCACATCGCATTTCGCGCACTTCAGGGCGACGAATTCCGCGGTGAAGTCGTTACGATGAACAGACCTCTTGCTGCCATTGCAAACCGGGCACAGCTGCCATTGGTAACCGCCGCAGAATAGACACACTGTGCACGCGTCTTCGCTCTGAAATAAAAGTCAACGGTGTAGAGATGAGTAACTATTTCTTTTCCTTTTCTACCTCTTTTTTCTGTGGATAGTGGTATGAATGAACTTTTGCATTTGGGAAGCCTTAGATTGAAGTTATGACTGGGTACATGAGATGAAATGTTTGTATGTTTGATTACACGATGCGTTAATGGCGACTAAAAATGAAGAAGCTTGTTGAAGGAAATATAATACATATAGTAAATTTTACAATAGTGTTTCATTGTCTATTAGTATTCCAATATAGTACTCATCTTCTCATATCCTATTATACTATTCTTGTTTAATCGTTGTTAGTGGAAAAGAGCTATTCTAGACTCGTAATAACGACGTCTAGACAATTAGAAAGAAGTCAATAGCCCTATTGAGAAATATAATCGTCGTGAATACTCTGAGTATTTCCGGTAGTAAAACAATGGTAGACTAACAATAGCTGTATAATTATGGGAGGAAAGTATTTTGAATGTAACCATATTACAGTAGCTGGAAATTATCTTTCATAAACACCCAGATCACACCTCCTATGAGGGGATTTGATGATTAATTGCATCACGCTGTTCAGATTGAAACGTGTGTCTGAATGAATTCTAAATGCAGAGCGTGTACGTGAGACAAGTTCAAGAATGTGTTTAAAGCGAAGAAGGAATTTTAATTAAGCTTTGATCTAAGTAGAAAACTCGCACAGTAGAAAAATACTCGGCAGATTTAGAATTAGAATTAAAGAGTGGAGAGTTGCGCAATCAAGCATATTTTAACATTAATATCTTCGTATCAAATGTGTATCTGGCTTAATGTTCCGAATTATCGATCGTGTTTCTGATTTGATCATCCGTAGCAATTCCATTCACATTACCTAATGCTCGAATAATTGCTGGACTCTATCATTCAACGATTATAAAAGAAGCGTGACGATTCTTATTTCTGCATTAGTTTTCAGCGCACGCGGTGTGTTCGGCGATGTTGCCCAACATCGCTTTCACTTTTACTCATTTTCAATTGCATTCTTCGCAAAAACGACGAATATACATCAACCTGAGAGTGGACGATGTGAGAAACGAAATTGTTTGTTTAACTTCCTTGTCTTCAACGCTCTCGATTTCGAAACACGTCGGAATTTCAGTATTTTTACTTTAATCCTCTTTGTCGTGTGTTTAACACGCGCTTTGATGACAAATTAAAATGTTCCTACCTTTTCACAATATTATATAATGTATCACAAGAATGTAATGGAAGAGAAGTCAGTGTCGAATCTCTGCGGCTATACTTTCCGAATCCAATAAAATATCGTCCAACAATAGGTAGACTTCATTATAATATCGATGTAACACGGCAGCCTTGTAAATGACAAGACGTAGTTGATATTCAACGTGTTAATGAAATAAATCTTATATACACGTTACACGCATAAGCTACATGCTTATCGTACGGAGGAAGATTAGAATAACGATGATAGATTATGCAAGTATTGCGTAAAGAGACAGGGGGGAAAAGAGTATATCGTGGGCGTCGTTTAATTACGCGTCTTTCTGACACACCACATGAGTCGGTAATTAACTTTCATTCAAAGAAAAATATACGATATTATTGTTTTTCTCACAACTCACTCTCTTAATTTCTCGGAGGCAATCCGCAATGTTTTCTTGAAATTGTAATTGTTATATAAAGTTTATTCAATCATTAATGACTTGATTTAACATCAACGTGATAACGATCATATATCTAATTAGACAAAGTTATATATATTATCCAACATTTTAAATCTTTTCTTTAGAAGACTAATAATTTCATCTCAATAATCTATTAATATAGAATATATCATTAATATTAACATCTAACACTTTGAAATGTATAGATTTTTATACGCAATTTTTAGATTAATTACTCGATTTATGCGTTAACATGATCGCACACGGAATTACATAATGCGCATCCTTCATCCACCATTTCTTCCAACTAAACTAGCCCTTATTCCAACCAGTTACATAATAACTACTCACCTCTTCAATCTCATTCTTATTGCAAGATAATCAGAAACACATTTACCTTACACGAATCGTAGACATTAATCGTGTCTCGATTTTTATACTAAAGTGTATTTTACTATCTGCGGAAAATTTCTTTCAGTGGAGACATATAGCCTTACGGACAACAAGCAACCGCAAACTATCGCAAGCGTTTGAAAATGTTTGAAGTCACAACAGTAAATCAGAGAAAATTCGCTATTACATTTCTATGGATCGACGAACGTACATGAAAATACGTTTTAATTTGGTTTTGACGCAAACTTTTGCAAACAATTGCAAGCATTTGCCAACTTTGGATAGGGTTTTATGGATACTGAACGAAATAATCGAATGTAACGATCAAGTAGCAATTTTTAAATACGTCAAGGTATTAATTTTCGAAGGATTCGTTGAAAGATTTATAGACCTTGCATGGAGGGGAAAAATGTCCTTGTGCTGGCATGAATCCAAAGGACGACCACAAGGTTTAAGGGCCGACAGCACGGAAAGAATATCAGGAAAGTGATAGTGGTAGCGACAATGTAAACGACCTTTATTCGCTGCAAGGTAAACTTCAATTGCACGACATCGAAATTTATGATCGCGATGGAAAAGGAAGGTGGAGGCAGATATCGTCGGATAAAAGTGAAAGGATTGTACAACCTTGTATTCGCGACGGATTACGCGCGCGCACGATCGTCCGCCAACACGCAGTTATGTGTATAATGCCTGGCACAGCTGTTCCATTCTACTACACGGTATAAATATTCCACAGACATGGAACATAGTTACGTAGCGAATTCTCGGAACCGTCACGGAATTCTTAAAGGGTCAAATAATTCTCCGGCGTGAGGAACATTGGCAGAATTCTCTGTAATTCTTCCTCAGAATTACACGGTGACAAAAGATTGTGGTAAAATCCGCGTGTTCAGAATTCGATACGCTAATGGAACTGAATTCTTTGGCGAATTGAATCGAATTGTAAGAATATCGAATTCGTGGTATGTATTCAGTTTGATAATAGAGGAATTACGCAGGAATAATATGATGTCATTAGATGCTGATACGATTTATTATTATTGACGTGATATTGGAATTTGTAATTCTGTTACAATATTGGATCCGAACGAAGTTACGAAGTTGTGAACTGCACGCTACATTAGCTGTATACCTTACGTATGAGAGATGATCAATTGCTTTCTACCAATCTTTAGAAAATTTTTCTCTGCTACACTTTTTTTGTCACAATTTTCTCAGTTTTATTAAAAGCAGATTTTTTTAAGTAAAAGCTGAGTTTAAATTATAAAAATAGTTTTAACACCAAGGTCAATCGACCAGCTATTTTTATAAAACTAATTATAACATTGAAATTTTCTTTGCGCAGAAGTTTATAATAAGATAAACAAGAAATCTTCAATCAACATTATTTTAGGCTAGCAGCAACTTTTATATATTTATAGTAACGTATATAAAAGAATCAATCACGTGGTGAGATGCTCTTTAAATCCTTGCAAATCGATACTGATTTTACAAAAATTGATCACTGTCCGTCAAACATTTTAAAGGAAAGGAAATACGTAACCACCAATAATCAATTAATTACTCAAATGGCCACCGACAAAAAGTATCTGTTGCAAGTGTTAATGAAAATGCTGATTTGTAAAATGGAACTTTTAATTACCTGGTAAGGCTTAAGCATTTCTCTCAGTTCTCCAGATTCGTTGAGTCGCTCTACGGTGTCGAATCCCTGTAAGAAGAAGCAACTTTTAGTGACACGAACATCGTCCACAACTTCGTATTAATGAAACTTAATAATCAAAGCTAACAAGAACACGCAGAATTTCTGGGCATTTTCTCTTTGTTTTTCGTAGGAGTTTGTTTCATTCGCAAAGGGCGCAGTCGGACAAGACGATTTTAATTTCAAATGTGCGATAATCACTGGCGATTACAAAGCGTTTCATTGCACAGAGACGGTGGAAGGTCGCGTAAGCTTATATACGAAGAGACGCGTATTAAAATATTTATGACCAAGTAAAAGCCGCTATAATCGCTTTGGTTTTGCTGTCAAACGTTTTCTCTATTTTCACGGTATTTTATCACCGATCGTTTAGCGGTACCGCGTTATCACACACACGTGACAACAGCTGTTGGTAATGAACATTTTATGAAACTTCGCTGTTTAAACAGTTACGTACTCCAATGATTTTTAATAGTGCCTGTTTATCCATTACCTCGCATGTCTTTTATTACTTTCCAGTGTTTCTTTTATTTTTATGGGACAGGATAGCGGTTTGGTTTCCAGTGAAAGGAATTGGCAAATAAAGTATAGGTGATCTGTAAAAACGTGTCTCAATTTTTAACTCGGTTCGTGGAAATGTTTCGACATTAAAGCGTGAGACACAAACCGGTATTAAATGGAAACTACTGTTGAAGGTTTTCACTACGACTCGCTATTGATAACAGTTTTACTCAAATTTGGAATTGTAAAGTGACTAGTCATTTCAGCAATTCAAATTCCAAATATTCGTATCATATTCGTAAATATTCGTATTGTTATCTTTCGTTAATAGATAAAACCGCGTCTCTCACCAAATCTCCTCAACCGAACAATGAATTCGTTATCGATCAATTGGTAATTTCCATCAATAATACATACAATTAATTCATTCGTTCAAATCCTAAACCCAACCCACTCCCTTTTCAAATACCAAACCTGGAACGTGCCTCAAGGGAACATCCAACGATATTATTCTACTTTCGATATCCACGCACGTCTGTCGTAACCTATTACGAAAAAACGAACGATCGATGCCTTTCACCAATTCCAATTCGTCACCCATGTCGCGACAAGACGAATTCATAAAAACAGTCTCAAACGAAGAATCATGCAAACGATACGAATGCCGCATTGGCCATCTATTTTGTAGGTTTTTCGAAGCTAGTAGTGTATCCGTACACTATCACGTGGCGCGGTCGATGAGGAATGCGGTTGGAACGCGGTGTGTTTCGTTTATACACGCTCGACAGGGACCACAGGGGACCGCGGTGCCTTATACACAATCCACTTCACCTTTCGTTCTCTCTTTCGCGCTTTTTCTCTGATCTCCTCTCTTTCTCTCTCGATAGACCTTGGATCGAGCGGTTTGACATTTCGCGTTTATCCGCTCGACGATTATCGCGAGTGACCAAAGTGACGATGCAACCGTGCGTTCAATCAACAAGATCTCTGATATCCAGCGCCGCGACGCGACTAGACACTCGGTGAAATTGGGCAATTGCGATGGCGTTGATGGGAGATACGCTCCCTCGATACGTGTTCAGAGAACCAAATGATATTATATATTCGTTGTTTGTTCCGAAGAACTGGAATTGATTGCGAACGCGACAGAATTCGGCTGAAATTGTGAAATCGAAGCTTTCGTGTTTTGTGTCTTGATGTCTTGTGATTGATAGATTCTTGGTGGAGAAGTATATTGTTTGGTGTGTTCGAAAAGAATAATTGCTTAATGATTTTTTAGTATATTATTAAAAATTAGATTGAACTATTTTCATCTCATAATATTATATTATTCTTTTATTTTAAAAATATCTCAACCTTCTTCCTTTATATTTTTCTAACGTATATAATATTCCTTTGACATATTTCCAATCATGTAACAGCAGAGAATGGAAAAGGATCATAAGAGTAAGAAATACAAGAATTAAATTTGAAAGTTGATAAAAGAGCGCGAGAAAGCGAAGGGAAACATTAAGAATTGTTTCTAAGGAAAGCTATTCGCATTAATGGAAAGCCTTAACGATGATTACGTTTAATAACTTCTTTCTATTTCTAACTATAGCACAGTGAAATGATACAAAATGTGAAATGAGTAGCAAAATGTCACAGTGTTGAAAAGGTGAGGGCCAACTTAGCTGTTATTAAACCCGAAGTAATTTCGTTTTATGATTCCTAAGCTGCATTCCATTTTCGCTTTCACTTTCTTCGCTTTCTTAAGAAATAACTGAAAAAAATGCTACTTATGTGGATATTGTAAATAGATGAGCAGAAGAGCATTTATAATATAAGAGTTATTAATAACATACAAATTAGAAATCTTAATATGTATTTACATCCAAAAAATTATTTATAAATTCATGTTACCCTACATTGTATACATATATTTATATTACGTACATATTAAAATTAATTTAGGATATGGGAAAAACTACATGATTCTCAGCGGTGATGGAAAACAATAATGAGAAGAGAATCGTGAGAAGGTGTCCTTAAATCTTTATTAAAACGAGCAGTCTCATAAACAAAAAGATATTTCGTAATATATTTATGTGCACTTCCCTATCACAAAAATCTTTCACATTAATAAAACTGTTAACTTCCGGAAGCACATAATTATATCATTAAACCTTTTTTCTTCCTCTCTCAATCACTGGACTTTTACTACTCAAATATAATTCGTACAAGGAGTTTATACTTCAAACTTCGGAAATTTTATCGCTAGAAACGCTCGAAAGTGAAATATACAACTCGAAAGTGGATTTTTAGCGGTAACGAAGAGAACGTCTTGAAGAGCAAAATAAATTCGCCATTTTTACAACAATGCTGTGAATCTGTTATCGTAAAATATTTGCTGCGAATGCATACATACCTCGCGTCGATCTGGGAAATCTCTAACGCTCAATTTTCCCTGAAATTGCGTAATTTTTCGGCCGCAGTTCGTTCACGAGCGATCGGAATTTCTCCAGCCTCCCAATGATGCAATTTATTAGTCGGCGTGTTGCGACGTAATTGCGCACCGCGCCACTATCGGAGCGTGCGTCTAATTGCACGGCATGTAATTGCACGTTTGTTTGTTCCATTTCGACTGGCATTAAGCGCTACGAGAACTTGTTTCACGACACCAGCACAAAATGTGCTTTTGTTTTATCAGTTTAAGTAAGAGGAAATTGGTGAAGTTAGGAAACAAGGTCACGATGTTTTGTTATCATAATTTCTACTTCTACTCCTTAATCTTCGCCAACTAGGTTATACTTGACGGTCAATGCGTTTAATACAGACGTGATCTCTAATATCTCTATCTTCCTAGAAGTTTTTTCATTCTATCTTAAACGATAATTTTTTAAGCAATAATAGATATACTTATTATTAGTAGGTAAGCGAGAGGTTGTAGGTTACATAATTTTACTGCATGGACAGATTTTACATATAATAATGTTGTGATAAGTAGGACAATCGGTTGGCTCGAAATTTACAAAATTCATTTGTAGTTGTTGTTTGGTTCAAGTTAATTACTGAGATGTACGTGTGATTCGAAAGTGTACTAAAACTTCTACGAATCAGATACAATGATCGTAGTGGGACGACTCAACTATATTAAAGAATATTTCTTAATAACATTATGGTAATCATACTGTAACCTGAGATAATAATGGTTTTTGTTTAGAGTTATTTAAATCGATTTTATCTTAAGTCCAACTCAGCATGTGAATGTAAAATTCAATTCCTTTGTCTTCCCTGACAAGGTTTATTCTATCCATGAGATATTGAATGATGAATACTTATTATTTTTGTAAAAATGACGATCCTTCGGATTCCAGTATTACATGATTGACGTTATAAGGCGTCTACTTACATGTATCCATACAGAAATCTTCAAGAATATCTCTGTACATTGGTGTAGCACTTTTTAGTTTTAATCCTCTACATATAGAAGTACAACTTCGCAAGAAACATGAAAATGGCATATATAGTAGAAGATCTTTAATTAAAACTATGCCTGAGTGTGCCTTTTATCAAAATTTTTCCTCCCTAGCTTCCTATTTGATACTCAGTGAACTAAAACTTTAAACGTTCCTCTCTCAGGCCATAAAATCCGAATAAATTCAAGGAACTAGATTCCCTTCCACTGATCCTACCCTTTTTTATGATTGTTTCTCAATTTAGTAAAGGATGCTGGTGCGACGGGCAGATTTGATTTTGAAGTCGAAAAACAATATCAGAAGCATCATCTTCTGCATGAACAATCAAAGCGTAAATAGAGGCAGAACCTGACACCATACGAAACTTTCTTCGTGCATTCGACTGGTAAAACGAGTAAAAGTATCGCCGTAAACGTAGCAGAAAAGCAGTGTGCGACGCGTGTAATAACCGAGAGTCGCGAGAAACACGATCATCACGAACGCGCTGCAAGAAAAATAACAAACACAAAATCATCTGTTCCGCTGGACGCAACACCGAAACCGAAAACCTACTCCCGTGATATTCGCGTCATTCAGAAATTCCATTACGGTTTTATTTTTGTTTTCACGTGTCAACGTTGAATTGCGAAACTACACCGTGAGCTTCCACTGGGAAATAACGATCTTTAAGCCCTATAAGTGAAAATTGCATTTTTATCTTCAACCTTTGTTTTTAGCTGTTTGAACAGGAAATAAACACAAATGTGAAACCAAGTTCTATTAAATATTTCTAATGAGGTAGAATGTTTGAAATTATATGAAAATACATAAGGAATATAAAAATTGCAGATGAATATTGTGAAAAGATTTAGTAGATATAACGTAATTGGATTGTTATGTAATATAGAATTATTTCGTATATTTGTATATGTCATTGGTAAAGTTTTAGTTTCAATTTCTTTGGAATATTGCAATACAACAGTTACCACGAAATCTTCTCAAAGTTTCGATGAATCGCGAAAACCATGGAACAGAGCGCTACTGCAGAACAATTTCTGACGCAGCAAGAAAGAAATCACTAATGTGGAACCGTTGCAAACCGGCGCGGCGCGATTGTAAAGCAATGTCCGCATAACTAATTTGAAACTTCTTGAAATCTTATGATCGATGAACGACCGTTAAAACGTGTGCAGATGCGGCATACAAAGGACTTTCTCGTGTATCAATTGCGTAACTGTGCGTTGTGTCTACCGCAGATTTCCGGTTTGCGAGCCTATTCAAAGCGACGGCGCTCGTCTGTCATCTTTGACATTTTCAGTTGATTTCTCCTGGTCGCGTCCTCTCAGCTTTCTCAAACGTGCGGACACTAGTTGTGCAATACGACATCGGCCTTGCGAGAAATTCACGCGAAAACCAACGAGACCACAAATATGTGCTGTTGCATATTATTATTATCGACCAATCGTAGGTTCGTGACTCGGTCGGCGAAAGATTACAAATTATTAGGTGGTCAAAATTGATGATTAAATTTGATGATTCAAAAATTATTAGCACCGAAGGTACAGTAAATTTATTGGCTGATCGAATTTCATATCGTGCGATGCATCGCGAAACCCAATGCAGACGGGGGATTCAATATCGCTATAATTTCGCTGTGCAATTCGGCGAATTTACACTTTTAATAATGCAACGCACACGGTCGTGGGATCCCGCTATTGAATGTACATTAAGGCTCAATGCACACTATCGATGCGATGTAATTTGCTAGATTTATGTTTTTAACAGTGCTGCATTGAGCTTTAGATTTCTAACAGCGTTGCACTAACAAAAGTTTTATATTTCTAATATCGTTCTTCATATTTCCAATAACGCTACATTGAGCTTTATATCTGTTTCCAACAGCAATATATTTATATCTATTTCCATAATCACACGCTCATAAACCTATCGAATCGCTCAATATTATCACAGCGTTACCAGATTCCAACGACATTGCGCTACTCATTTTCAATAAAATGTGTCCCTAAGTAGAATGTGTCGATGCGATACAGACCAAATCTACTTGTTCGTGCGTCCCTCACGCGTCATCCATAGCCATAGCCGTGATTGGCGCGCCACACTGGTTCGAACTACGCACATAGAAGCTCGTATCTTCTCTTAAACTTAATGCAAATGTATTCGCCGAGGAGCAAGTCTTTAGTGAGTAACGGCACTTATGGGAGAAAGGGATGCCGTGTGCTTGGAAAGAAACGATTACATTTTCCCGTAGGCGAGAAAATCGATGACGACGAAGAGACCTGTTTGACGAGCGTCGAACACAGTATGTCGAAACGTTCACCAGCAGATGCTCACGTTTTATTATTCAACATCGTTCTCGTTGATAATCGTGGAATGTAAACCTTAGTGCGAACACGTGGAACACGGCGAGGACCAATTTCCCTCTAACGCTCGTTCAAGTTTTATGCTAAGAAATACACCGATATATTAGTTGCGCGTTCTAATAATGACCTCGATAAACAGCGATAATTATCTACCACGGTATTAACAAGAGTACTCAGTAAATAGATTTAACCTTGCTGCTGTGTTAGCATACGATCATTCGGCTAGAAACTATTCGCTTGCACATAATTTGAAGAGTATTAGGTCTGCGTGGAAAATTGTACGGAATTTTGGACATTTTTAAAATATTCGTTTTTATCGAGAATGCGGATTTGAGATTTTATGGTTTTGTATTAGTAGAAAATATGTAAAATGGAAAGATAAACTTTTGTAATCATTTGACATGCACCATTACAAAATTTATTAGCCATTTAAAATTGAAATTTATTATTATATTATTATATTATATTATATGCAATGATATATTATTGAATTTTATTAGTTTAATCTACGATATATCATAAAATATTAGTGTAATAGTGAAAACAAACTTCACCGTATCCGATACGTTTGACCTAATCTTTTTACATCGATCATTTGTGTTTTTATGAAAGATATTGGCAAAAGGTTACTAAGAAACTTCACTCTATTTTTTAATGCCATTTATAATGGTAGCGGTAACATTTTGCATCACACAAAAATTTTCTATTTACATGAGAGTACAAAAATTCGCTATCATTACAATATGAAATAAGAGTAAAAATAATCAACCAAGATCAAATCTCAAGTTTCAGATCTTTTTCTGTTTTTTAAACAATGTCCTCGTGAATAATCATGAATCAATAATTACTTGTGCCAGCAAGAAGAACTAATTTATATGTATATTATAAATCTACATACCCCGATGTGTTGTCCATCAATGAAAAGCTGCGGCAACTGTATCACCGTGGAGCCCAAACGATCTCTCAATTCGGTCTGCAACTCTGCGTCGCCAAACAGGTCCAACTCGTCGTATTTGACCATATGCGTCCTCAGAATTTGCTTCACCTTCTTGCAGTTGTAGAACGTTTTCCTCACGATACCAGAGGTCGTTGTGTACACCACCACTTTACCCAGTTCCTTCTTTATATACGCCTGTAAACAGACGTAATGTCTCTTATTAAAAATCATGACATCGTGAAACGTATCTTTCGTGATCAATACCTTCCTATATCGTGTACGCGCTTAAATATTAGCTACGACTCGTCGCGATTCGACCGTCGTCCTCGACATTTCGCAATGATTATGATCTATGCCGCGCATGGAAACCCTTATAGTTTAATATCGAGTTACGGTTGCACTCGGCACGTTCTGCTTTGCAACTTTTGACTGAATCATATCACCTCAAAGTACATCGCATTACAGTACGGTTTCGATGACTTTATGCTCCACGCAGGGATAGAAAATGAAATATGAAATTACGACGTACTTTCGAAGACTTCGTATGATGGAGACATAGATAAATGATTGGTCTCTGCGATGAATTTGATCGGAGCATTCAGAGGTGGATTTTATTTTTTTTAATTTATCTCTTGTCTTTGTCCCGCAATTATTTCAACTTTGATTTCATCTAAGAAGATTCTTTTCTTTTTTACTTTATTGTAGAACGAGAATATTAATTTGTGTTGCGTTATGTTTGGATGCCAGGAAGAATGAATCAGGACTTAGAGTTGCAACTAGTTTTATGTTGATAAAGATTATAGGATATTTTTTTTTCGTGAACAATTTTTATATTTCTCGGTTTCATGATTTTCTGCTCTTCGTCCGTGCAACGAAGATACAGATCAATTTCTGAAGATTCCTATGTTTAAAACAAGTAACAGGACGGATCGAACATCAAGCGAAGAGATAAACGATAATGCAACGAAGTAACTAAACCTAATAACATGGCAGAGTTTATTCCTTAAGGTATCCTGCGCTAACCCTCACTTTAAACCAGCTTCGTTGTACGTATATGCTTGCTGCAACTTCTTGCATCGTAAATATCAAGTGTCACTCGGTGCAGTATACTTTTATAAATTTTCAAGCTAATTTAACGCTGTCTCGATTTATTTTTAATTTGTGTAAATTGCCAAATTCATTTTCATAAATATTCAAGCAAATAAATACGTGCGTAAATATGTAATTCACATTTTACGAAAACGTTTCAATAATGCCTATGCGATGTATACACATGAGAGAAATATCTTTTAATGACGAAGCGCGAGCATATTATAATTCAAATTTTCGCCCGCGCACCGATTCATATTTCACATGCATTTACTGATTATTGACGATCTTAAGGACGATCGTGGTTGCGTAGGTGGTCTATTGCACCGTAAAATTCATCTCATTAACCCGTAAACGCTAACAGTGTTGCGCGTTCCGTTCTACAACCTTGTCGGCAATCGTGTAGCTACTCTATTTACATATACTGCATTCACAATGCCTGATCGGGTGAAGGTAATAGACTTCACGTAGGTATACAGTGGGAAACGTGGGTGTTACGAGATAATGACACTCAACACGATATATGTATGTACAGAATCAGAAAGGGGATTGAAATATGTATATGAACACGCGCGGGCATAACTGGCATATTATGTAAGGGGAATAAAAGACCTTCTTTAACGAGCGGACAGGTGGCCGATTTATGGAAAATCGTGAAAAAATATAGTATTCTTAGAAATTGTTATATGTCGGATAATTTTGTTACGCTCTTTTAATGGTGAAAATAATGAGAATGGCATCAATATTATTTCTTGTAGACGTAATAAAACCTGATGCTTTTCAAGAATGTTTTTTTCAAGAAACAGTGATAAAATTAAATCCTGTCTTTGTTTTAGTTAGTAGTTACGTTATCGGATTTTTCCTAGTTTTGGAAAAATGAAAATAAAAGTGATATGGAAGGATAAATCTTTAGCGAAGTAAGAATGTAGTGGTAAAAAAACTAACAAAATTCAATGATCATAAATAGCAAAGACTGGAGTATCGGTAGTTAATAAACGTATTTATTCGCAACGGAGATTAAGGACGTAGCAAGAACTCACAAATGTTTTGATGAACGAACACGATAACCATTTATCAGCGTCCATTTTTTATTCATATTTAAATCGAAACTGTCTTCCCAGTACCCAGGAATAAAAACTCGAATTATAGACATCAGTATCCAGAAATGTGTAGTTAGAATTTATGCATTCCGCGTTTCCAACATTATTTACCTACAAATAAAATCAAGATAAATAAAGAAATGAAAGATACTAAAATTTGATATTTGTTACTGCCCGCACCGAAACTTTCATTTCTATTATTTTTTCACGTTACTTTAACTCGCTAATGACGATGAAAAAAAGAAGAGGTCGGCAACGTTTTGAGGAGAGAAAAACACGGGGCCCGTGATATTGTTAAATTACCTTTCACTCGGCAAAACGACGAGAAAATTGGTCGTGGCACGTAATGCATATAATTCAACCGTATGTGTGATGTTATTTGCGATTCTAAAGTACACTACGAGAAACAATTTTCAACGTCCTTCGAAGTTACATACAACATCAGAGCACAAGTGGAATCATGTTGAGCATCCTTGACGCGAAGTGTGAAACGTTTATGTACTAATGGTAATATTTTCTAATAATATAATACTGTAAACATCAGTATAACAACAAGTTTATTAGGAAGTGACTGATTTTTATAGAATTGTATATAAAACAAATTTAAAATTTCAAATATTTCCTAAGCACATTTGTACTGCTGAAATTCTTAACTCTGTTTTAATTATTTTTAGAAATATTGTAATAATACGTTGCTGTATTATTGTGAGAAAGAAAAGATTATATGTATTTGTATTCAATAATATTCTACCAACGTATAGGATATTCATTCGATGTTCTTGTTAAAAAATAATTAAGATAATGACGATTGACAAAATCGTATTACTAAATTACCGCAAATCACTCTATATCAATTTCCTCTATTATTTCAATTTTCCCTGAATCCATTTTCTAGGAAACTTCAGAAATCGATTTACCTAACAAACAAGTAATTGCAGTACGAAACCGGTTGGCCGTACCATAATTCGTAATACAGTTACTATCCTGTTCCATTGCGAGATAAACCAATCCAAGAATTTGCCATGTAGATATTTTGAATATCGTCCCGTGAAAATATGTCAGTTTTACATAAAGCATAGCGGGACATCGAGATTGCAGTTACGCGCGCCAGTTTACACGCGTAGAACGACCAGGTAGTTTGCATTCGCGGACCATTTTTCGTGAAATTTTCGATTCGTTACTGAAAAATTGCTTCAAACGGATTCACGAATCCACTCGTAGGTCGCTCAAAGCAATCATTGTAGTCAGAAACTTTATTTCCTTTTGCTAGGGAAAAAAGTAGTTTTCCATCCTAGTTTAAAAATATGGGGATTTGTTAGGCTATACAATTAGTTGCACTGCTTTAAAAAAATCCATCGTATTAAGTTTCCTCTAAACTGTATTAAATAGTAATATTATGATCGGAAGGTCACGAAGATGAAGCTGTCGTATTTTTCCATAAGTCTTTAATTAAAAACAAATATTGCTGCCATTTCTACACAACAACAGATAAATAAAATAAAACATAATGCCGGTATATCGAAATCCATGTAACGTTGAAATGACATGGCGTTATGGAGAATTAATTATTAACAATTACGAGAATGTGTAAACCAATGCTATCACAACGTTCGGCCGTTTCATTGGAAAATAACGAAATAATTCAATCGGAATTCTCGCGATTTGCGCGGGTACACGTTCACCTGTGTGTATGTTCCTCATATTATCGCCGACTGTTCTTAACACAAGCAAGTCGATCATGTCCGTGGAATATTATAGATCCTCGTGTAGCCACTTTCAACGGGATCGCTAATGAACACGCATTACGCATTCGTTGCTCGGTGTAAAACCGGATCCCTCGATCCAGGTGTATGATCAACACGATAAAAGGAAACTATAATTGCATAGGAATGCTCGGAGTACGATCCTGCCATCGAAGCTCGTTTCTTTTTTCTACGATCACTGGCTACAACCCACGATTGCGCCACGACATTTGAATCGCGAGCCTCTCTAATTATATGATTTAGTGTCGACGAATCGTTAGGACGCGTTAAGACAACAAATAACATTTTGTATAATTCCAACGTGTGTGATGATGCATTCAAGCACTCATGATGTTCGGAGATTTATAACTTGGGCAATGCACGGTAAACAACGAAAGAAAGTTAAGAGGAAAGAGGCGTATTTATATTATGACATTATTAGTTTGTGTTGTGAAGAATATAATAACGAAGGGAAAGCTTCAAGACCAAGAAAGTCTTCGTAATTCTTTTTATGGTATATCTAAAGGAGAAATAATTAGATTTTGAGAACAGGAAGGACTTTGTAGTTGATTTATAGTATATGGCAGAAGGATTAACTATACTGTATGATAGTCAATGATGTTAGTAAAAAATGTCATCAGAAATATTCCAAACATATATTAAATAATATCCTTTAAATGAAAATGTTAATTGAACCACGATAATTAGCACGCAATATTCCAAGAGCGACAAGTTATTTATTCAAATAATAAATACACGGCAGTATGAAGCAGCATGAATGTTTTTAGTCGTAACGCAAACAGAAATCACGAAGAACGTGTAATTATATGGGCGCGTTGTTTCTCGTCGATGTTTGTCTTTCTAATTGCTTACAATCGAGCGTTGTGTAAATGAAATAAATATACGGCTATGATAATTATAAAAATAAAAATATACGGCTAATAAATTAACGGATCAAAGTTTCGTAGTGAAAGAACCGACCAGAGAGAAAATTTGTTAGACAACTTGGTAGTCGAACAGGTTATCGATATCCACTTCCACCTGTTTGAAATTCGCGCGGGTTCGCTCGAAGAAAGCGGCTGAAACGTAGCCGTGTCCATGCTGAATATAGAATTATAAAAGACGTAGAATGGCAATCGCGGCAACCTTCGAGGCAACCTCTCTACTCTCCCACTATTAATGTCGATGAACCGCATCCACTGGAATGCGCGAAAATATCCGCAAGGATATCTTTCTCTTCTCTGTCATTTGCGACCGATTCATCAACCCATTAATAGAAGTTCGTGTAGTTCTATAAAAACAGAACTCGAAGTTTATTTTTAAAGTAACATGGAAGAAATTTCAAAATCTAGACCGCAGAAAAATCTCAAACACGGTTATGAATTATGAAATATGTAGCCATGGCGTATTGAGGTTTTTTGTTCAATGACATTGATAGGATACTGTAAGCTGATCGAATAAATTAATTTTTCAAGCGCCCTTCTGGTTTTTCTTTCACGTGATTTACGATGAAATAACAAAAAAACTCGTCCCGAGGCTAGTTGGTAAATTGAACGCGAGCTGCGTAATTTGGTCATTATTCTTCCGCGGTTCTTCTTTTTCTCTGAAGAGTGAAGTGCCCACGTGATTCTTGGACTC
The DNA here is from genome assembly GCF_011952205.1 of Bombus bifarius. Classification (NCBI taxonomy): domain Eukaryota; kingdom Metazoa; phylum Arthropoda; class Insecta; order Hymenoptera; family Apidae; genus Bombus; species Bombus bifarius. The sequence goes on along the minus strand of NW_022884914.1, from coordinate 5,808,733 downwards.
TTTATAGGGATTACATCTCTTTATACGAGTATAAAAATAATAGCCTAAGAGTGGTATCGTGTATTTAACCTTCTATAACCGGATCTTTTTACGATTAATTACAGATACTTACTTCGGCATGAGAAACAGGAACTAATAATTGTTACAATTACTCTATTTGGTGGTAGTACAATGATACAATACAGCGATATAAGGTAATATATAAACAGAAAAAATAAGTTTTGAAAGGTATAGATACACGGTTATGTAACTTTGAAGTTACATTGTCTATTGAAGAGTTAAACCATCTATTTGTATCCTCATTTATCTGAATGCAGATCTTGTCTATTCATACAGTGGGACTCAAAAGTGTATCCACGAGTATAAAGTTTGTGTCACGAGTTTTGCAATGAATCATCCAGATGAAGTAAGTAATATATTTCAATAATATAAGTATAATTCGACGAATATTTAGAATAATTTGAATAATTTAGCATTCGGTATGGGTAAAGGGCTGACAATTTTGTGTTATAAATGAAACATTGCACATTTTTTGTACGTTCATAATTTTGTAAAATTTTCAAAAATATATGAAGTTTAGAATTTGTGCGAATTAAATTCCACATTTATACAATATAAATGCACTTTTGACTTCGAGTGTACACGCAAGTATCTACGAAGAATTAAATGGATACGAATCAACCGCATCTTTGACTTCGCCGCGATAAATCGAAGAAACGAATAAAAGCAGCTACGTCTTCTTGTTCTCATGAGAATAATACGGCGGTCGTACAAAGCCAGTTTCTACCACGGAACGGAACGAAGATCGCAGGATCGGCAATTAATTATGCGGCGAACGATTGCCGATGCTTCAACGGCGGACAAATGACATCAGCGACGATTTCTCCTCAAGTGGGATATAAACGCTTATTCGCCGAGATCGAGCGGTAACGGGAATTTTCTATGAAGAAGCCACGACGACTGCGATTCGCGCACAGGTTTAATGGATCGAGCTTCGACTATCGCCATGCACAGCACGCGGTCTCGGTCGTTTTCATATTTTAGAAAGGGGAAAAAATACGCTTCGTGGATGGCTGGGAATCGATGTCGATCGTGGCTGAATGGTAACAATCGTACAATTGCATGGCCGACGTTCCCTCGCTTCAATTATGTATGACGACATCGTTTGGTCAACTTTAATTGAAAATCGAATGAAATGTATATCTGGTTTGTTTTGTGAAAAGCGATGAATTGAAATTCTTCGATCATCTCAACCACGAGAATGTAATTTAAAATGACCGGATTGCAAAAGTGCATCAATCTATTAGGTTTATTTCTTTTACGGAATTTATTGGTCTAGAATTTTAATTTCGATTCTTGTAATACCAGCTACCACAATAAATTAGAATAGAAATGTTTATTCGAATATCGCGTTAAACTCGCACGCGTCAGGCAAATATTAAATTAATTATCTCACAAAAAGTGTAATTAATTTACATAACACCAAGTACAAAAGACACTCTAGTAAACAGAACAGCTGAAAGTATCGGTTTTCTCTGCTCCCAACTGGCGTTTCTTTTTTCCAGCTGACAGAACCGTGCGACACAGTCCGTTGGACGGAAACGCACATCAGGATCTCATAATTTAATGCGGTGCAGCCAGCGTGCATCGCGCTCGGGGAATACTGTCATTTCTCTAATAACGATTTAACGTTGCGCGACTTTCGCCTGGCGCAAAGTGAAAAGTTCTTGTTCGCGAAAGAGCAACACCGTTGTTTCAAAAATGAGCGTGCACGAGTCGCGGAGAATTCGGGCTAGAATCTCGATCCATTAAATAATTCATTTGAAAATGTTCCATCGAGCGCTCGTTGACAAATTGATAACGTTCCCGGTATTTGGTGACAGGAATATTCTTTTGCAGAAGAAAAGGCATTACCGTTTCGCCAAACGATTGGTGATAGATAAAACTTAATTCGGATTAGTCAAATTAATTGAATCTAAATCGTTTGAATTTAAGTAACTTGAAATATTGAATTATATTTTCAAATCGAGAAATAGATCAAAGAATCTGTATTTTATTTAAAATTTGCAACGATATTTTTAAGTGAATAACAGTTTCTTATTGGAAAAGAAGTTTCGAGTTGCTTAAATTCAAGTCACTTGACAGTAGTAACCGGAACGAGGCTTCCCGAGAGAGGAGGAAAACAGTGTTTCAACTATAAAATGACAGGGGATTTTGTTAGTGCAAAACCACTGGAGGAAGAAATACGAGGAAATAAAGTGCAGAAACGCTGCTAAAAATTGGAAAATCGTGATAGCGACGACAGGGATTTCAGGTAAACCGAGTCCAAAACTTTTATTCTCGTCGTTGAACTAGTAGCGAATGGCTGAGAGCTTTCCCCATATAAGCACGAATGTTTTTATAGAGTGAACGCGAATTGTAGTACCTATCAGATATCTTATCGTTGAGATTACTAATAAAATTTTGGTGATAAGAAATAAAAAGATAGGTGTAACTCGATAATTAATATCATATTCGTTTCAGTAGAAGAGGAAAATCAAATTAATTCATAAGGTATTCAAGTATCTATTGAAATAATTTCGAATAAATGTCATATTTCTCTTTGACAAATAATTATTATCGTTAGGTCAATAACGAATTTGAAATTCAAAGGATTGAATTAATACATAACATACTGAAACAGTAAGTGCGTAGATTAAATTTTCTCTTGAATTTTATAAAATCTGCCAAACCATGACATATAAGATTTTTCGAATACAGATATCTGTGTAATACATTTCACTCGTTTTAATGTCTAAATTTAATTTATAGAATATTGCTATACATTACAGGAAATTCTACATAAATAAGCGATTTCATTTAGATTAACAATATACGTTTATGTATACAGATATTTATTAGAGTTGCTACACATTAGCCGCGTGATAAACGTTACACCATGTGTGTTTAGCGCAATAGACAGCAATAATTAAAACTGAAACCAACAGGAAATATATTCTCTTATTTTCATCGATAAATTCACATTTCCGTTGCCCTGAATATTCGAAACGCGCGAGAGCTTAATCAATTATATCCCTCGATTCAACATTTCATTTCAATTATCATCCTTTTCATATTGATCGACTACTGTCAATACGTTGTGACGTTCATATATACAATATCTACTAAATTTAAAAAATTCGATTAGCTATTATCGGTAAATTTATAATTAATCTAACTATATGTTCCAGTTTTACAGACCTTCTTTGTGAATTCACGAATAGAATATGAGTGCCGACTGATCGTGGGACCAAGCTGAGAAAAAAATGGAACAGAATAGTTGAAAAGAAACTCGAATAACATCTCACTATTTGCCGGCTTAATTTCTTAGCTGCGACACACAGGGTTAGGCGTACGCTCAATGAAGATTAGTTTTTTCGCGTCCCCTGAGAAAGGACTTGTTCCCATCTTTACCCAGCGCCGTTAGAAAGTTTCCACACGTCGCAATAACGTGCATTCCTTTACGATTCATAAAGTGTCGTTATTTCTATTTGCGGACGGGGAATTTTACATTTCGCGTGATCAGCGACATCACTAACTCGACATCTATGTTCGCTTGTTGTCATCAAATGGATTTCAGAATTAAATTGAAATCTGCCAGTAATTATGTCATGTAATCCGATGGTTTTGGCAGTTTTGAAAAAAGATAATATGAAGCTGAAAAGCTTAGCAGCTTATTTATGGAGATACTTCAAATAAATGGTAGTATACGATGTATGATGTGGTTTAACGGTACGTTTGAGTTAAGCTATTTCAGATACGACGTAATATATGAACATGCAGATGTCGTTTTTAATGATCGTTTGCTGATTTAGGAATAAAATAAAAAGAATAAAAAGAAAAAGAATATAATAAAGAATTATAATTGTAATTGTTGTTTATAATTGTTGATGCAATTAGTTATTTGATGATATGTACAATTAATGCAAAGAATATATGGAACGCCTACTTGAATGAAACTTATAAATATGTGGATAGCAATTTTTATGCATTTAAAGGAATTTTGAAAGTGCAAAATTGCATAGAATGCACGTAATATGAAAAGATATATAAAGCATTCAAAGCATAGTGCGTTTTATAATACTTGCAAGGTAAAGTCATTTTCTATCAAAGCTTTACGTTTTTAATTATATTCTCAAAAATATGAATTTGCATAAAAATCCGCAGTATCATATCTTACATCTTATGAAATGATATACTATCCTCTTAAGTCAAAGGGACGTATCTGTATCTTTCGCTTAAATAGTCATTGCTGCCAGGTATCATAAAAATAATTTATTTATATGTATATTAAATAAGAAAGTCGAAACTGAAAATATAACGGTTCATATTTCGAATTTACGTGAAATCGATGTCTGGTTCTTTAAATACTAAAAGTCATCTTTCTCAAAACAACGTTTTTACCAGACGCGCCTATTAATTTAAATAATTAACACAGCAGTATACGTGTATACAGGAAACACAATATCCATATTGGTTTCAGCTAATTTACCAAATTCGTTGATTCAGAAAACTTCCTGACAGGTCTTGTTTATGGAAAAGTTTTGTTCTTATCGAAACAAAATTTTATGTTAAATGATACACTGCCGGAAGCTCCGGGTGATTTATAGTACCAGTACGTGAACTTTACCAAAGCAAATACAAATCAATGACCAATGAATAACTGCAAACGATATTTACTATCTTATGAAATTAGCAAACAGAACATTGTAATTGAATTGTACTTCGTCCAGAACAAGCAAATATCCAAATCGATAAATTATTCTAAATAAATTGTCATGCGACTTAAAGCACAGTTCCATTGAACTTTGCAAGTGTCGCTCGATTAACGATTCCGTCGCCGCTACGACTCGATACCTATTTCACTTACATCGAATTAATATACATGAAGCCGATCTTTCCGAGGCGTTTCGCTTAACGAAGCCTGCCTTGTTTTGATAAATTTCCAACGACAGGCTTTCACTGCTCATTATTCTCGTCGTAGATGGCCACGCAGTCGCCGTGCTAATTCCCGAATCGGTCAGAAACATCGATTTCTCAGATCGTGCGCCTATTCGATGCTCGACCAGTGTAAAGTTCATTGACGTTGAACCGCGATTCCATACGCGAAAGCTAACGAACCGGTGTAATTAAAAACATTGCATTTTCTGCTTCAAGTAATTGAAGAAAATCAGCCAAATATAACTCTCGTTGCGAATTATGTATTCGCATAATATTCTAGAAAGTGCTTGTACGATGTCCGTAAGAGTATTTATTGGAGATACTACTTCGTCGTACGACTTTATTCTAAAAAAGGTGACGTAATCCAGACAGTTGAAGGTAATAGGAGTAAGAATTACGGCAGATTCTTGGAATTTACAGCCAGAGTTGTTATTTCTCTTTTTATGAAGATATTACTGGAAAGTATTTTTATATTATTAAGAAAATTGATTGATGGGATCGAAGAATCATAGAAATGTAATAAGAAAGTAAGATAAATCGAAATATTAACATTTAATTTCAATGGGAAAAAATGAGAGATTGAATTAGCGATTTTAGATAGAGGAAGTATTATTGGCTGATTTGTATGGAAAAAGTCTTATGTAGATAATAAAAAGGGTACTTGATATTTCCAGTTAAACTGTATTGGAAGTTCTAGAATTAGTTTTCATAGAATTCATAAATATATATAAAATAGCAAAATATATTATAACTAATTGGAAAGTGAATATCAAATGATAATAGTCGCACAGTCAATAACAATACTTTGTTCATCTACCGTACGAGTAAAAGTAAATTAAAGTACTTTATGTAATTAAATACAGCAATCTGTTAATTGATACTTCAATGAAACCCACATTCATACCGCAATAGGAGAAAGTCAATTATATGAGTATCGCAATAAATTGCAAAAATCACGCTATAACGAAGTATATTATAGAATTTCTATTTCTTCTTTGAATTTTTTCAAAAAGAAATTTATCAACGAAAATGAAATTGAGCTTACATATATATCATATACCAGTAAATCGTTAATTGGATGCGTTGTCATCGGAATGCCGAATTCCAAGAAGAAAGTACGCTTTCGTGGATGCGGTTAATTATCCATGCTCGATCGGTGACAACGAATAGTGTGCCGCAGAAATGTCAACGACGAATGTCGCGAATGGAAAGTACCAACATAGTCTATTGTCGACGCACAACGCAGTACGGCGATATATTGTTTCTCACGAGCCTCACGAACTACGTCGCTTCTTCCACGCGAGCGTACGCGAACATAGATCGTTGTAGACAAAAGAGGTGAATTTTTAGAGTACTACCAACTTGTCACATTTAGATACACTAACTATCATTGATAATTATGATTAAAATGGTAGGACGAAAATAAAAGTACAGGCCTTTTGGTTTTTTTTTTAAGCAAAGCGTAAGACTAAGATATCAGACCGCGTCGTATTTAGCTCTAAAGTCTTATAAGGAAAGTGCACAAAATTCTATATCGATCGACGTTCTTGCTTTAATGCATAATATGGAAAAAAATCAGGATATTGGGTTTCCCTCTTTCTATCCTGAATATGGTATTCAGACTTTTTCTTTCTTTCGTGAAATTTCGAGTCGCAATTGACCGAGCAACGACTACAGGCGGCTGCCTACCGCGGGAATTCTAATTAATCGTCGAACGAATTTGCATTCGCACTAAAGTCACGGTCTCGTGGGAAACGACTGCGGAGCGCACTATAGTTCTTAGAAATGACGTAAGGATAATGATGTAGCGCGCTCTCGTCTGAAGAAGTGCTTCGTTAGCCGCGCGTTAAAAGAACCGAGAAGTCGCGAGGCCTTTCTCAAAACATCGACCGATCCACTGGAAGGATTCACGACGTGGTTGATCTTGAGTAGGTTTTGTCGACAAACAGAAAGATTCTAGATAAGTTTTATCGAGGAGAGTTTCCTAGGTATCCATGATGATCGACAAAGACCCTTTCTGTGTGTGAAATATCTTGGGAATAAGTGATATTGAGAAACGCGTGACGCCATACGATGAATATGCAGATATTGATGACACAGAAGATACTATTGTTCGGTTTACTGCTTCTGAGAAATTTTAAGCAACTGAGAATGTCTTCGGTAGCAATAACAAATTTTCGACAGATGTATGAACACCTCTCTATCGCTCAGGAATGATTCATTTTTCTCGAATAGGCGGTTTATACACATTAAATATTACATTTATAGTATACACTATCGTGTGTCGTATACATAATGTCCTGTATGTCTAAATTTTACAGAATATTCATGTCTTACAAACTATCTGTCGGCACAAACAAGCCATCCATGCAGGTACACGTCTCTAGACAATATCTCTAAGTAGGTCTCACACGCCTTAAGGGCAGATTGTAGATGAAACGACTCTTGAACATATATATACTGTACATATTATGCATACATAGTCTCTGCATAATTGCGGTCTTTCAACGATATTATAGTTAATTTCGTCATAGATTAAATATATGATTGAATTCGATTCATTAAGTGCTCTCATATTCACAGATTTTACGGTTTCTACATAACTGCTAATATATATGATCTTTTGTAATTAATAAAAAAACTTATAAGTAATACGAGTCAAATACAGTAACAATTAAGAAAGAAACAATTCTTAAATATTTACAATGTAAAAATGATTTAAAGTAAACACTACTCACTTCGATAATACTCAATTCACGGTTTCATCGTAACTGTAACGTCATAAATATTATTAATAGCTAACCTAGACTACAGGGCCATGAAAGGCTCGTTCGTAACGCAGCATCCAAGCAAGATATTATATTTAGAATTTCTTCTGTCTTAAACGTACAGTCAGATTTATAGCCGTTTACTTTTAAAAGCGAATACAGGCACGTGTGCGTATGCAACGGAGTGCCCCAAGGAAAAGCGTGCGCCTTGAAAACGGAATCTCGCGAGCCGCGAGTCGCAAGAGAGTGAAAAACGAGCGTCGACCATCTAGTTACGGTCTAGAAATTTACTACTTTTTTTTCTCTTATTTCCCACTTCTCCATTGCAGTATTTGAATATTATATATACATCATTTAACCTTCCATTATTTCACCATTCTTTCATGTATCCTTTATTACACGCAACATCCACCATTCGCATCTGCTACTTTATTCCCTCGATACGCAAACAGCTATAAACAGCTATAAAATCTGCTTTATCTTTTCTTCTGCTTCCGAACGATCGTTGTTCGAACGCTTCTATAACTCGCGTAAAACGAGCGCGACCCATATACCTATGCTCGACACGAGATTTATACGAACGTTCGCGGGAAGATTTCGCGCGACCTGAGCTCGTAGCCGTGGATAACTTACGAATTACAGGTTTACGAGCTCGGTACTCTTGTATTTCCTCGAGCAAGTCACTCAGTCGAGTTTACTCGCCTCTCGGATGATCGTCTCGGTGTTCCCGTTACGACTTTTCGAATCTCCGACGTTTCCGTTATAGATTTGATAAACCGGTTCCTCGTGACTCCAGCCAAATTCCCGAAATTTTGGGTTACCAGTGCGACGCACACACACATTATGTAAAGTTCGTCATTGGTTAACGGTATATGGGAACGAATCGCGGCTTACTTTCACGCGAACCCCGGCTCTTATCGAAGATAAACGCTATCGAAGCTGATTTTATGCACGCTACGTCATGTGGTATTCGCTGGATAGAAGCTAAAGAATCATGTACCGAATCAATGAGATCAATATCGGATCAACAACGTTAAAATTAGACATAGATTAGCGACATGATATTATTGCAATTTTGTAACCGATATGATATTTTCTAATAGCAAGGTATACGCTATTGTGCACAGGAGTGTGTTGCGTCGTTAGAAATATGAAGAAATTGAAGAATCGGATGACGCCGCGATTGTGAGATTTCAGCAACGTCACATGACACAGTTTTACTCAATTTAGATTATCCGTAAATTGTTAATACGGTATTGCTATAATATACTTATCTTATAGACGGAAAGTGCTATAAACCGATCTTTAGAGAACATTTCTCTTCGCTAAGTTACAACATTATAAGTTCCCAAACCTTCATGAACGTATACACGTTACAACATATATTCTTTAGTGATGATACATTTGAACGTTTAGAGATTTCTCTAACAGAATTTGACCTTATCCGCCTTCACCATTCCTCTCCTGAATTCTCCATTAAAAATCCATAAATAATACGTCGACGTTGGTCCTCGGTATGAGCGAAGACCTTAACGCGACAGATGATAATCGAAATCGCGATTACGCCTCCATCGCGCGTTCTTCCGCCTCTCTACATGGATCCCTGGATTACCGTTACGCTCAGAGACTTCGAAACGAAGCGCTTTTTGCTTGGCGCGGTTATGGCGCTTGATGCACTGCTGGGTACTTTTACGCCGGCTGTTCTGCGAACGGTTCTGCGGCACCATTGTGAAGACAGCGAACGCGGTTTTTGAGGCGCACAGTTTGGATCTTGCAGACAAATGGATGGACGTTGGCGTACGTGATAGATAAGAATGTGATCGATATCGATCGGTTCGAGGTGTGGTATCGATGAATGGTTTTGTTTTCGATCGAGAACGTGGACATGTGGTTTAAAACAGTTATTGTATTATCAAGCATTTCTAACTTATTATTTTTCATGATCTTCTGCTTCTATTATATATTACCTTTCTACTTTGGTTTAGTTATATATAGTATCAAATGTATAAAATGTACGTTTCTAATGTGTATAATAAATGCATCAGTGTGCAAGCTCGTTAGTACATGACCCGAGTGGAAAGTTAGGCGAAAACGGCACGGAACGTGTTAAACTGATATTATTCTGACAGCTCGTTATATGATTTATTAGAACATGCGTAATGTATAATGCACTACATTTTGATATGAATGTATGAGAGAAATTTCGAGAAGTCTATGTATCGAAATTTTTTAATAGCGATAACTGACTATATTGTGGATAGATAGTAACTCTAGCACGAAAGAAACCATGCTCGCGGATTTTCTATCGGACATTTAAGGTTTGTAAACCTACCCATTTTCACTTATACAATTTCTAATCTAGTTTCTCAAATTTATCATGGTATATAATGTGTTTTAAAGTGACAAACACATAGTGAATTAGTCCGTGGAGTTTACAATGGAACAAAGGCATCTTAATGAACCCACATTCGTTCCGGAGATATAAAGATTTCTTTTGTACGAAAAGATGTTTTTAACTATGCACATGTTATTCTAATGCGCTTCTACGTTCAAAGATCTCTGGAATTTTTCATCTTACTCGGTATTCGTCAGTTCATTTAAGTTCTTCCATATCCACAGAGAGAAGTCTGAATAGGAATTCACGCCTCGTTCTACAAGAATACCCATTTTCAAATAATGCTATTGCTAGCAAGAACACGTTTAAAACGGCTTGATGCAAATGACTTTGCGACACGAATCGTTATAAGTTCTTCAAATTCGATATTTCTACAATCGCTACAAAAAGTATTAGAGTTTTAATATCATACACAAATTTCATTTTTGTAATATCAAATTTTCATATTCGTACGAAAGTATTACTAAAAATTAATTCGTATGTAAATGCTATGATAAATGCCACGGTGTGCAAATACTCTTTATAATCATAGTACTTCCAATTCTCACAAACTCTCCCATACTTCTCACATTTTTATCCTTTCTTTTTACCATTTAACCAACTATCTAAATTCATACTCACAATTTTAAAATATCTTTCGCGTTCAGAACTTGCATTCGAATTTTCCAAGAAACCCTTCTATAAGTTTAACATGGCGCGACGATGTTCAACAATGGCAAACTCACGGAGGACTTTGATAGCTCTCGATGCACTAGGAGGGACACCGAGACTCGGCGAACGAAACAAGAGGAAATAAGGAGACCGGAGAGAAGGTTGAACGGATCGAAGAGGAGGTTAAACCTGGTGGTCGCCGTTGCTGTCGCCATGGTGGCCTCTTTGACCCGCTTTCTCTTTTCCCACTCGATTTGTCTCGTGGACATGCCTGCCGCGTTTTCTTTAACCGGGAAATTCACGATGCCGGCCTCGCCACCTGCCGTGCCATGCTCGACCGTGCTAACGTCCTCCACCGGAGAAGCCGCGCAAGAACGAAAAACCGGAAGTCGAGAACCGGCCAGTCCAAGTGGGTCGAACAAGTGGGCACACGCTCGCGCGAATTCCGATTATCAGCTAGGCTTGCGCGAGCGGTTCGTTCAACCTTTACGCATTACATCGCGCTGAGCACTTTCGAAAATTGCTCGACAAGTGGACGCGATCGATTCTGCGATATTGTGGTGTGATGGGTAAAGAGAAGGGGACATTCCGCGTACAACAGTTCGATTCAAATTTAAGAATCGGATAAGTGTGTCGTTTAGGTATTGATAGTCGTGGTGAGTAAGTTATGCGATTCCTCTTGTGATCTAACGATCGATTGTTTCGGCAGGAATGTAGATATTCGAGAAGTTGGAGACAGGAATTATAGTATCTATGTTTCGAAAGTTGAAGAACTGAAATTGTTGGAATGTATTTCTTTGTTGTGACTATATGTATAATCATTTATTTTTAGTGGAAATCTGGGTTCTGAAAAATGTAGAGTTTCGATAAAGATCACTGTATCTAATTGAAGTTTTCGAATCTTAAAATTAATGTGTGAACGATAAAAAACGATGTTTTATTTTCACAATATGAATTACCCTGAAAATTTTTTTAAAAAGAAGTAATTAGAAATCGTCTAACTATCGTCAGAAAACACGGTGTTTTGTAAGACACGAAGTTATCTTGAGAAATCTACCTTGGGTAAACTGTTTTGACCGTGACTTATTTGGAGAATATGTTTCTACTTGTGATTTCTTCTTCTTAAAAATATGTTTCGCTGTAAGTTACGTTAAATGTAAAGAATTAGAAATTTCAAATTTTCAAATAAATTTTACGATAAAAAATTCATGTATACATGTATGTATAAAGGAATACAAGATACTTTTTACTTCAATAAATTTTTGTCGTAATAGTATGAATCATAATGTCTCGCAATTTATGTAATCCGTTATATATGGACGTTCTTACAAATGGCACTAATTTTTGTTGGAAATATTTCCTGATTTTGATTTATTTTCCCATTACGCGTATAAACTACTTCAACGAATAATACATATTTAAAAACAACATTAAAAATGTAGCTGTCGAGAAGATTAATAATATTGTATGGAATATTTTCTAGTTCTGACCTACTTTTAACCTATAATCAACATAAAGAACTATTTATTCTATCTATATTCCAGGATAGATGTCATTTACATGTTATATCATACACTTTACGCTAACAAGATAGATCGCTTAAAATAGAACTTAATTACACATTACTCTTTAAAGTAAAGATTCGTTTCTTTCTCTCCAAAAAAAGAGATTTATTATCATATGGTATAGGTAAAAGTAATCAGCAATCAATAATTCATGTATCATTTAAATGAAAACATAAGTTCCAAGACAGTCGGGATTAAATCGCATCTGCAATCCTCGCATCATCAATTTGATATCTCACGATATCTATTTATGTAAAACAGCTGATATTGCTCAAGAATAATTCGAAAACAACCTAAAGGAATTGAAATTATGCCGGCTGTAGTTCAATTACGATTTTCATCGACTTGATTTCTTGAATTTCCAATGGAGTCAATGCTGGCCGTGGAGATCATTTGAATGTTTATTTGCGTGCAGGCCAAATAAGCATCGCGAATAAATAGAACATGAAGCGTGACATGCCGCCTGACCATAAGTGTCGATTTCGAGCAACACGAAGCCGGCGAACAGATCGGAAAGAAAGTCGGCGACGCTGAACGATGAAGTGGGTCGTACTTCTGCCGCGTTTATCATCGATCATTTCACCTTCTTCGTCAGGAGGTCTTCAGGATCGGCGAAGTGGGTTGCCCGGCTCTTCTCATATCCGTGCGAATTAGTTTCACAAAAATTTATGTCGCGTGCATGAAACATGTTGTCGATTAAAATCGACGCTCCGACGTGCGATGTTCAACGTGCATCTTTTGTACTCAATAACTTTCATCGTGGAAGAAACGTACATTGAAGAGAAAATCTCTTTATTTCTATGAAATCGTGATATTAAAAGAATTAAAAAAAAATTTGCTATGGCGTGCACCCACATATAGTGTTCTATCCTAATTACCTCTCATAATTATGATTCTGTACTTTCCAATATCAGTCTATGAATTCATATAAGTTTTAATATTTACTATTCGCCAGCAAGTACACTTAATGATCTTATTCTTCCTCAGTTATCATGGAAAATTTCAGTACTAATATTCCTTAAACACTTGCTTGCCTTCTTTATCGGATCAGCTTCGTATCGGATTATATCATTCTACTTATGGATTTTTCAATTGTCTGACATATTTATTATAACAGATAAGTAAATAAATGAAATATACGCTCGATATACCGTTTTTACCGATTCAGCTCAACTACGTAAATCACTTGATCTGTTTTTGCAGGTTTTCTACAGATCGCGAAAATGATATCGCGCGGCTCGGCGGTCTGTATACCGATCGAAACGCAAGATTTAATCGATAATTAATCGCGAAACGCGCACACCGATTCAGGGGACTGTTGCAGCTTCTACTGTCAATTACGTTGCGTTACAAATTACGTTTAATTGGCGTGCGTTCACGATACAGCTCGATACGATCGAATAGGACATTTTTTCTTCCATCGACAGTAGCATTTCTGTCGCTAAAACGAGCTGACTCGTGTTCGCGTTTCGTGTACCGCAAATTGGAATTAATCTAATTAATTTAGTGGACGCATTCCGAAACTAAATTATTTGTTGGACAAAATTCTGAAGTTTTAATTGCACGTCTAGTGCTGCTTGTCCGGTTGAAAAATACGATACAGCCACGTGTGTGTTTCGAGATATTAGATTGCGTTTACGTTTCATCGTGTCCACCTGCTGCTACATATTTCTTGTTGAACCTTCGACGTGGAACGTGAACCATGTCGGGTTACATAACTAAGCCAGAGTAAGGTTAACTTGGATTGAAAAAACAGTGCAATTTATATTTTTGTGCAGAGTGTCAGTTGGAAAGCTGCTTAAATGGTATTGGCACATATATTTGGATTACACAGGATGTTAAAAGGAGAGAAACATAGGGATTAGGTAATACGTTTGCGCTTGGTAAATAAAATATGGTATGTAAATTTCGGATATTTACTTTCGGCTTGATTCGATGAAAAAACAAGGAAACCCGTAAGTTCATAAGTTCCTGCCACTTCTCAGTAGTTTATCCATGTTTTAGACCAATTACTTGTGTAATATTAATATCAATTAAAATCCACGAACCGTATAAAAATATTTATTGCGCTAAATGCAACAGCAGGTTTTTATCTTTGCGCAATAACCATGAAGCCAATTATTCAATTATCAACCATCTAACAACTGTAACTAAATTAACTGTAATTAAATAAATCATGAAAATAAGATGTTAATATAAATGATAAGCACGATTAGTAAATCGTTTTGAAAGAGCGCAAACGACCTGAAAAAAGCAATTTCGCTGCAGCCTACTGGTCTTGAATAACCTCGACGACTTTCTAGACTCAATAAGATCGCGTGAAGCTCGCCATAAAGGCAAGGATTACGCGAGAATCATAATGAATGCAGCATCGACATTACATGAACGATAATACACCGATAACGTTTGATACGAGGCAGTGAGGAATTGAAAAGAATCCCTTTTCATTAATGCATCTTGATGCACAACACCGCTTCGTATATACCAGGAAATTACAACAGCGCTTTCCGTTCGTTTGTGTTCTGTTATGTCAGCGGCGCTGTGCGATATCTAACGTTAGTTTCATATTGTTAACTATGCGGAAGTAGCCACGTGACTTCCTATTCTGCGTTTTCTCATCGCGCGTCGCGGCACTCCGAGCAACAAGCGGAATCTCCGTGTTCTTGAAATTCATTAAGACTGAGAATTGTATGAACAAATCAACAAGTATATAAGAATTGCATAGACAAGTCATCGAAGTTTGAGATTTCTTGGTAGTAATTTCTTACATTTATGTAATATATAAATTTGCATAAAAATTCAAGCAACCTTTGTATTGGAACTTTGTATTCGAGTTAGCTGCACGCGTCTAACGTAAAGCAAATAAACCCTCCGTTATAAAAATAGGAGACAATATATACGGTACGTATACAGCGAGATAAAAGTGGTATTTTCTTGTATATTTTTTTCCATTAAAAAAGGTAATAAATATTTACACATATTCTTCAAGATCTTAATAAGGACACTTTCAATTTTGAAAATTTTGAAAATCTATTATTTTGTTCGCGAGGTATACACTTTTTTTTGTAAAGCAATCTTTGTCTCACTGTGCATCACGTCTCACTGTGATCTACTCTCTCTTACTCGTACCACTTCACTTATAAAAACTAGAGAAACAAGAAACAGGCTAATGAAATCCCTGCTTCAAATTATATCTAAACGTTGCAATCAAAGAAGACCAAACACACCAGACACATAAATCAAAGTGGAACATTCGATAATAGAGACATTTAACACCGAGACTCCAGTATTGTTAGGATCGCCGACTACTCACATAATTAATATACCATCTACACATGATTCATTCTTAATAGGACCATAACAGAGCAAATCAATCTGTATGGTTGGTTTTCAAGCTAACCGTGACATATTTTCGTGTGCCAACTGATGAAATGAGTTGCATACCCGCCGATCTTATTTCTCTACAGCGAGAAAAACAGTACACAGTTACGACAGAGCCAGCCGCAGATTACCTCTCAACGAATGTTCTCTCTAATCTTTGCTTCACGAGAGATTCAGTCTCCGGGCGGTCGTTATGTCAGAACATTGACCGTAACGCGGTGTTCCCTTTTTTTTTCTCCTCTGCTTCTAATGAAACGCGTTAAGAAACCAAGGAAAATTGTCACTAAGTAAATGACTCCCGTAAATGTACCTGTTGCAAAGAGGCTTTAAGAAACGCGTTGCGAAACGCGGCCATTACGTTGCTTTAGTGGCAAATATTGTACGAGGCGTTCTCTCTTGCATCAAAGGTTCAACCATTTCCACAATACGTGCCATGGTATATGTAAACTTCAGCAAATAATCAAATTAATTAAAGTTACGACGGTGGAATCAGTAATGTTGAATTTTAAACCTCTCCTTTATGGCTATACATATATGAGCATCTCGTTAAATTAAACGGTCATTTTAAGGTTTCTAGATGTTTCTTTCTAGTTTAGAACTGAACAGAAGTATCTATAACCTTGGATTATTACCATTATTATTGTTTTGTTACGTAAGTTTGTGGTATAGTACGAAACTATTAAGAACAAAGCAAAAGTAGCACACAAAAAGAAGGTTTCTATGATTTCTAATGTTTCCCGTGGAAGGACGATAAATGAAATAGGGAAAGTAGCACGGTGGAGTATATAGTAACGTTGATAATAATAATTAATAACGGAACGAAATGGAAAAATTAATTCTATTTCAATTCATTTTGCCAATTAAATCGCTACTGTTGTATATTTTACATTTATTCAAAATAGGATAAAAGTTAAAATTGGTTCATCTGATGCTGTAAATAAACTCTCGCAGCGGAAAGAAAGTAGAACATCGAGTCTTGCATTGAATATTCCCAACCGACTTTATGTTCGATTGTTTTCATCCCGGTGGTATCGAACGATGTGCAATCGATTCAATAAATATCATACTTTTGTGTAATTCTTGTACGATCAGAAGATCCGTGTATAATTTCCATGAAACCTGCATAGCATAGAAAGATCGTAAAGCAGAGACATCGATTTCGAACAACCCATTTGAAGTAAATTCAACGCGAAAATCAAGTCCCACATCGAAATCTTTCCGCAAATATGTATTATTTGCAAAGCATATACAATATCGAATTTTTATAAAACGAAAACTCGTGCTCGTTATTCGAAGCATGAAACTCACTCTTGCGTTTTACATTCTATAAGCAGAGTTTGCATGATTTACTAACGTATAAATTAAAATAAAAGTTTCTGATTATATTACACAGAATTGTCTAAATCCAACCGCAAATAAACCCCTTTAAGAGTGACCATACATAATACACTCGTTTTTATCGGATCAATACAAAGAATCTTCGATAACAGTTTTTTGACTCGCCCTGTGATCGAGCTATAAGCCACGAACGAGCCAGGCACGTTCACGTGAAACGCGTTGATGGAAGCAATATGCGAAATCCCTAGGGACAGCGAGCTGTAGTGAATGCGTGATTACTCGGCAGCCTGTTGCAAGAAGAGGCGCGTGCAATTCGGTCTCTTCTCTGTAATTTCGCGAAATAGACCGCGCGACCACACGCGTATCGATAAGGGCGCGCAGCACGCGGGCGCAAATATCGACGTAATCGCACGTGTACAGTAAAGCAGAAAACTCGATGCAATCGGAGAACACGTAACGAGGACACTGTCTAGGGTTGTCGAAGAGGAAGAAAAAGATAGTGGCAAACAGTGGAGGAAGACCGGTTTTCAAATAGGGACAACTAGGGGGAGCGTGATCCCCTACGCGTTGTCGTAAGATCGTTTTATCGGATCTACCGTTATGTCGATTCGTTCTGCATCGACGCCGTGAACGATTCTCTTCTCTGTTCGACGCCGACGTCTTATGCACGATACTCGCATGGCAACACCGGAAACCTTGCAGTAGGACCACATGGGACGCCGTCTACGTCATCGATCGATGCCAGTCAACTGGTCGATCGAAACTGGTCAGCCAGAGAGAGGTGATCTAACTGTAAATCTAACGCTTTTCGCTCAGCAACCCGTCGCTGACCGGTAGCCGTCGTCGTCGTCGACGCGAATCAAGTGTATCACGCGAGTGGCGTAAATAGATAGCTACCGTGGCCGACAACAGCTCGAACTTGCCATTCGATACCGTTCGATTGGACCGTGTCGAAACGTTCGTGTCGAGCGATCGCGGTGTCAGCGACTGATTTGCATAACAAATCGACGCGACGTTTACGAGGACTGCTAGACAATGCAGGCTATAGGGAGTCGATATTTAAAGCACGTCAACGGAATACATACGGGACAATAAATGACATCGTTTCACGTTTCATTTTGATACCTTTGATGAGATTTTTACTCACGAACGCGTCGATGACAGCGAAAGCCAACTATTCGCGCGCGAATGCGGTCACAGAAGTCATCGTTCCATGTGCCGCGGTATTTGGTGAAATCAAAACCAACGATTCGCAAATTTTTTCGGTATCCTGTCCCTCTGACCTTTGAACACTCCTTTCACCTTTTAAGGTCGAGAAGTTTATCGAGTGATTTCACGAAGTCGAAAAGTAACCATCATTTTCTAGCGGGTCCTTTGAACTTTACCGGAAGCTATGTACTTTTATTTCTCGTACTTTGTGGAGAAACACGTTTTCTTTTTCGCGCTTGCTACGTGGATAACGTTCCGCAAACATCGCCGCCTCTGGCGCCGATAAACATCGCTTAATTTAAACTTTTCATTCGTTTCCCTGGGTACCTGTTTAACATTCCTTTTGCTAACTAGGATCGGCCGTTAATTGGCACGCAACAGAAATTCCTTCGAGCTCTGAGGAACATACTGTATGTGATATATACTTAGATAGAATAGGAAATTTAATGGTACGAACCTGAGAGGATGGTTTTTGAAGGAATGTCGCGATTCCTGCGCGCACCCTGTTTTTGACACCACGGACAGTTCCCTTGGCACTGCGTATGGCTTCCTTCTCGAGGATCTTGTAACCAGCGAAACATTCATCGGTGTCCTTATCGCCTAACACCACTCCCCTGCTAGTGTCTTTATTGTTGCCCTTCAATTCGTTCACGTGAAACTTGTAGAACCTGTCGTACTCGTACACGTACTTCTTCCCAGTCAGAGGATTGATGCTGGTGTCGATGTCGTTGGCAACCGACTCCTGCTCTAACCTCTCCTGTTCCTGCTTCCTCTCCTCGTAAGTGCATTCTTTCACCACTGGCGACGATAACCTGCCATTTTGTTCTATGTTCGGATCAGGGCTTCTGATCCTTGGAGTGGAAGAGGCTTTTGATAAAGAGGAAGTACCAGAAGGTGAAGGAGAAACACTAGGAGAAGCTCTGGACGAGCAAGAATTCGAGTGGACTTCCGGAGTCGATGCAGTTGGCGTGGATTCTTCGTTCGTTCGTTCTTCCTGACCGTTTGACAGGTCTAGTCTGTTAAGACTCACGATAGTGTCGTTCGTGTCTCTATATTTTTGACGATCCACTCCGTTCTTCACATGATCATTCTCCGAGTGTTCTTGGAATTCTAAGCATGCTCGATCAGCCTCGACACCATTTCCATTGATACCGCCATCGATTATTCTGTCGCTCAACTCGCCACCGTTTAAAGAATCGCAGCTAATACTGCTCTCGTTGTCGTCACTATCAACTTCTGCTCCACTGCTGGTCAGACTACCCGTACGATTGTGTTGATCACTCGCCAGGATAACCGTGCTGGCGTTCTTTTTCTTAGGAAGAGGCGGCGGTGTGCCATCCAGGTCGCTACAGGTCCCGCTGTCCAAGGTGTCACTTGGTGAACACTGTCCACTGGACATCACCATCCCGTTCAACTGGCTGGGATACGAATTATAGTAAAAGCAAGAGCCCGAACGATTGTTCGGAGAGGACGTATTCAAAGGCTCCGATGTTTCACGATGAACCATCTCTTTCTCCGAGCTGTCGTCGTTCCGATTACGCTTATCCTTGTTGTTATTGTTGCGTTCGAAGGCGTTCGAGCCAACACTGATCCTCACACAGCCGTCACCGGCACCGACACTTCCACAACGCCGCTCGTTCACCAGATTCGTCGCACTCACGACCACACCACCGTCACGCTTGCTCGAACGTTCGCACGCGATCCCGTTCTCCTGCTCGGCTTCGTGGGCGATGTTCTCGTCCAGCGTCAATCGTACGGTCGATATCACCCTTCCGTTCTTATCACCATCCGGGTTGATCTTGATCTTCACCACATGAGCCGCCTGCTGCTGTTGATGGTATTGCTGTTGCCCGTGGTGCAGTTGTTGCTGGTTCTGCGTGCTCTGAACAGACTTCACGCTGCTCTGCTTACCGTAGCCGTTCGCGGCTTGCACTTCCGGGATTCTTCTCCTACAGGCTGCCGCGGAATCGACGTCAGGAGCGGCCAGTCCGACAAATACCGTTGCTCCGGCCCCTGTACTCAAAGGAGCTGTGGGGGGACTGGAAACAGTCCGGATTGACACAGTCTGTCGGGCAACTTGACTCACGTCCCGGGGCTGAGTCTTCGCCGGCAGTGTCGGTGGAACGGTCATCTCGGCGATCTCGTCCATATACACATTCGAAGGCACTGTCACTTCGTCGACGAGGTACACCTGGTCATCAACCGAACGATCCTTTGCTTTCTCTTCTCTCTGTTTTCGCTTGTTCCTCTCTTTCGCTCCCTTTCTTCGGGGAAAATTACTATTTTCTAATTTCTTTACAGAAATAGAAGTTTGTGTTAGGGTACTGTTGTGATTACGTTTCTTTAAGAATGAGTGGTTTTCGATTATGTGTAAGCAAGTGTCTGGAACGTGCAATAATTTGATTCGAATTTTCAGTCGGTATTTTATGTACACGCGCAACAAGTTGTTGCCATGGATAGTTAATTGGAATTAGTAAAATGAAATAACTTTCATTGGACTTAATACGCGATGAACCTGTTTTATGAATGACGTGACGTTCAGTGTCACTGATCGGAATTTCACATCGAGGAACTCAACATATGGCGCGACATATTGCAAGCTCCGGTAGTACTGTAAACGAAATCTTTGAGAAGTGTCAATTTGTCTATTCTAAGTTCTATCGTAAAATCTTACTTTAGCCCGAGTAGAATTTAATTCACCACGTTGTTCCACCAAATTGTTGCACAAAATGAGTCAGATATAACTCTCAACCTATACTCCTGGTCGTTAGTCGATCGAAAGTCGTGACAATCGATGACACTGCATTTCGTCCAAGATCGTTATCCCGTCGTTGTATGATCGATTGATCGCGACTACGACACTCGAGGGACTTCTTTAAATATAACTCTTTGCGCGAAATACAAAACAGCCGCGAACATTCGGCGTCGCGATGACGTCGCAGGAAATCTGTCTGCCTGGGAAGCAGTTTGAACAACGAAGACAGAGGAGAACAAGTCTAGTGGAACGAAAGCGTGGATTGTGAGGAAGCAAAGAAACAGAAAGAGAGAGAGAGAGAGAAAGAGAGAGAGAGAGAGTAGTAGCCGCCACTTACTAACCGCATACGTTTATCAAGAGCAGCGCATGGTAGAATCCGACTCTGTTCGACGACGACACGACGACACGGTGACAACGGTCGACGACGGCGATCGTTCACGGTACGGGCCGTCAGTAACTGTACTGAGTGCCTCTGACACTTACTCATGCAGTTTCGTTCGCTAGGTGGGGACCAAGTTGGGCCTCGCGACGGGGCACGGCGAGACACCCGGAGTGGGAACATCGACTGGTTCTTCGGGGAGTGGGGAGAGGGCTTGGGCCAGACTTGAGCGTGTGCACGCACACACAAACCTACATACTAGCGCACATACATAAAGCAACGTAAAGAGGAGGTGAGAAAGAAGGATCGAGAACGAGTAAAGCGTAAAGACCGAGGGAGAGAACGAACGCGCCACATGAAGGGAACCTCAAGCACAAGTGAATGAGCGAGCGAGTGAAAGACGAATATTCGAATGTGTGGATAGATAAATAAGCAGCCAGGTGGGACGCGCGAGTGAACAAGCGAACGCGTTAGCAAACGATCGAGCGAGCGAAAGGACGAGCGTATGTGTCGATGAATAAGCGAGAAAGAGAGTTGTTCGGGTTAGGAGGAGAAGGGTCTTGGAAGTTGTCTGGCACGTAAGCACTTGCTCGAGAAGGACGTGGCGTCCTCTACCGAGCCAGGTAGAATCGACTATCCGGTTTTTCATTTAAATACCTGTTCTTTACCGTTCACCGGCTTTCTCGTGTATGTATGCTTGTGTTTATACGAGCTTCGTGTAAGAATGTGCGTGAATGTACCTGATCGAATGGATACACCTGCCAAAATTTTGTCGATACGTTCTCTAACGTTGTCGAATATTCTCTAGAATGTAATGGTAAATCATTCAGTGAATTTATTTCGCGAAAGTTACGTCACGGAAGGATCGTATGAATAGAAAGTGACAATAAAAACGATGAGGATGGCAATTAGTAAATTCTCTCGGAGCACACGTGGAAATCTCGTAACGATATAATGTATCGAACATATTGCATAATTATTCGTTTCTTTTATTTGAGCTTCTGTTTCGTCATATTGACCGTAAGCAAGCGGTCATGTAATTACTCTTGCACGAAAACAGATTGTAATTCTTTAATAACTCGCGTTTCGTTGAGAGCAATGAATGGATCTGTCAGGATGGGAGGCGGCGGCGTTTTATCAACCAAATGGCCAGACTATGTGGAGACGATCGATTTTTTTTATCTACGCTGTAACATGAGATCGATCTCTTATCGTGCCTCGGATATTTATCTGTGTAGTCACAATAACGCCGTGGCATTAATAATGATAATTACACTCATCCGATTATCGATGTTCATTAGTTCATTGTTCGTTAGTTTATGAGTGATATCGTTGGCATGGATTGTGATTCAGACATAATACAATTATGCAACACGATATCGTGGGAGCACAATGTTTTCTAAAAAGTATGTTGTATTAAATAATGTTATCTTGTATGTATTCTAATATGTATTTATAGCTAAATGTTACAAGTCTTTATAACACTTACTGAATAACATAGAATCAAAAGTCAATTTCTTTCCTCCGTTCGCAAGGACTATTTGATGTGTCATCCTCCCATTGGAATACATTCAGCAATTCATGTGTGAATGGCAAATTATGAAACATTGTATGTAATATATTCAAATATTCTTGCCTTGTTCTCCATTGTCTGATATGTATGCGCTTTCCATTTACACTTTAATTCAAGATAAATTAAGCTCGTTAACCGTGCTCAGACGATACGAAAATACATTTCACATCGAGAACTCTGAAATTACTGATCAAATTCTGGCGAATACTATATGCCCTTAAAATCTCGGATATCTTATTCTCAATATACTGTAATACTTTTCTTCTTAATTAAATCCATGTCCTATAAAAATCAGAATGAATTTCAAGGATAATATGTTGAATTTTAAAAGATAGAAATAATATCGTGGATAGATTCGCGGTACATTTCAGAAATATTTGCTTCGTCTGAAGCTTTGTTTTACTTTGTTCTTGTTTTAGCATTTGAACAGGTGGCTGCGTCAGAGCTCTAAACTGCTGGCAACCACGTCGACAGTGTTCTCGAGTAGGGATGAAAAAGGAGCAGGTTAATAAGGAGTTCGGTCTGCTACGGCGAAACAACCTGCTCGCTGAGCCACAAGGCTCGATTTAAAGTACAAACAGGAAGGAAAAAATTTAAATAAGAAAGATGGCGTGTACGTCTACGGATATAATTGATGCATAATCAGAAGATGCTATTTAACAAGATTCTCTTATTAGCTTCGTTAAATAACTAGTTACACATTAACGTATTCCAGGTTGCTCATCTTATTTCAGATTTCTTGCAAATCGTTCTTTCGTTACACACGCATTTGCGTCAGATTGTTCATATTTGGATCTTTTTATAGAAAACTTGTTTTACAAATACATATGTCTCTGTTACTTTTAGTTTACATACTGCAGAAGTTTATTACGAAGAAGAATACCTATACACGTTGTTGGATGTTTATATATAGTGTTGGATAATTATTTATGTGGTTGTAAATTATTAATATTACTTTATTGCGTTTAAGTGTATTTTCTATTATTTTAAGTTTATCACAAAGCTTTCCCACAAACAGGAACAGTTATCTATATCGTTAAATGATCAGCCAACCGAACTGTTTGGCAATTGGTACTGTTGTTTTATTACAGTTAAGCTAATTTATTAGAACTTTTGAGCACTTGGTACGCGCGACATGATCAACCATCATTTTCAACTTTATTGCAGTGCCATTTAGCGAGACCCACGAGTACCTTGTGGAAAGAGATTGTTAGGAGGTTCAACGCATTTAATCTCATTTACGGAGACCTGCCTAGCATAATGAACGAGGATCCTGGTTATTAACATTTAATCTCATTTATTACGAACTTTGTTAGACTAAAGCATCGGTTTGTTTCCATGAAAGTTCGTTTACCCGAGTAAATTGATCGATATTTTCTACTCATCGAACAAACTGTCAACTTACGTGTTATGTAACTGATATTTCGTACGTTTACTTATCTTTTAATTACAAAATTTTTATCTGGCCGGCTTTATGTGCACTTTATATTAAAATCTAGTACAACTTGCTATACACGTTCTGAATGTGTTCCTGTTATAAAAATGGTAAAATGTCGAAATGGTACACCTTTCACTACCCACTGAAGAAAATAACATTTTATAGTCAATAATTTATTGCAATAAAATATTTTATCGGAATCGAAAGGAAGATAAAGCAGCATTTAGCTTGACGATTATGCATTTCATTGATCTCCATTCAATACACATATTCTCCGACTTTCACAAACTAAATTTTATATTAGTAAAATTACGAAGCCAAAATTCTGCATGTCTGACTTTTTAGAAAGTGTTAAAACTTTCGCTCGTAAGATCATTGACAAATGAATACGCGAACGTTGAACAGTTAGAATGTGGTAATTTTTCACCAGAAAAATCAATCGAAGAGTGTCCATTAAAATAACAATTACTGTAAGAAAAGAGGCAGAGATGTCATCATTTGTTGATAACAAATTTAACACCGTAACCCACACTTACCCTGATACCGTTATTATTATCTAGGTTAATTTCATACATTATTATGTTCTCGATCTTCCTCCCTCTTATTTCACTCCAACTCATTTTCTCGTATCCTTAGAGGGTATCATTCCACAATTTATCTGTCTCTCCACCCGTTTCACCCGATAAGTAACAGTTACCTGAAAGCAAAGTAATGTCACGCTAATTCACCTCGCGTGCCTATAAGCGAACACGGATATCTTTATTCAAATAAGTAGAAATCGATCGGGGAACTGTCGCTTTTCGAGGAAGGAAGAGTATCTTCTTCGGATAGACACGGAATTCGAATATCGCAACTCTAAAAGGGTACACACGTACATTCGAAATCACAGGCGATAGTAGAAGAGTACCGTGCTCCAAATATCCATATCACGGTTACATATCGACTGTCGATATTTAACCCTTAAAAGTTATCATGGATGAAAGTTCACCGGAGCATAGTTAATTTCAATTAAAGAGTTGATAAAGTTAATCAAGCGGAATTAAATGTTTATCCAATGCTAGATGAAGCGCAGGAAAATTACCGTTTGTAATATTTCAGTAAATGTACCAAATAATTATGGCGGTACAATAACATTCACACGAAATGTAATTTCATTCGTGATAGGTTTTAAGAGTTGAAATTTCTGTTACACGAAGATTCAGCCGAATTTACTATTAACGCGCACAATTTAACGTTTTTACAGTGGCGTGGAAAATTTATGACGGCTGTACGTTCACCGGAATGACAGAAGAAAAAGGGAACGGCTGATTTGTGGTTTAGAAAATTCCCAGTACCGTAAATTTCAATGTCCTTTTTTCACTTAAATCACGATTTCGTGCGAATGCCGGCTATTGGTATCGATCGGTTAGTCACATAGCGTCAGATGTTTCTTTTATTCTTTATTATTTGGCCTTATTTTCCACATACCTCACCCGGTAAACCAGTTGAGTCGCGTTCGCCTTTCTTTCCGCGCTATGAAACCTGTATTCTGCATACCACTTACCGCGGTATGCGATTGACTAAGCAACTTTATAAACAGTTAAAACAACATGCAATCAGCGTGTCTAGGAAAGCATAATACGCTCTAGAATTCTCCATTTTACTCTTTAATCTTATTTCATCTTACTCCTTGATCCCTGTCTGATTGTGAGTTTGCACGAAGGTCCGCAACGTGTGATATCTTACGAACGTGGTTTAGTAAGAAACGAGTTTTATGTGTGAACTTCAATATGCATTTGCAAATTTAAGTTGGTTTCTAGGATACAAATCAGAAATCTTCAAAATTGAGACAAACTACTTTCTGTCGTGTTTAGTAGATATTCTATATGCTTGGATTAATGTTATTGGTACCACTTTTGAAATTATTAAACAAAATTTCTCTACAAATAGTTTGCTTAACACAAGAAAGAAAGATTATCGTATTTAATAATTTAATTTTCTTTCTGGTTTGTATAATAGATAATACTCGTTACGTACTTACCCTACCACTTGCACGAAGCAGCATTAATCAAGCTGAGTAAAACATATTGCCCAATAAATATCAAGTTTAGTTGTAGTTACGTGTTTACAAGTTATTATTAGAACGTAATAATCATAATGTAACCAGTTATTTTACAGAAATATCTTTATGATAATAAGTACGTACAGGCATTCTTAACTTCACAGAGTTGTACCATAATTATTATCACTTATCACATAAATATTGTAACGCAATTTACAAACCTTATTAAATGGACGTTGAAACATAAAGATCGAGTTTAAACCGACTAAGTTCCGTGCACATACAGAACCGACTCAAATTTTCAATAACACGATAAATATAATAATTACGCACGTAATTTCGAACCGGGTTTACACACGCGTAACTAATAAACAACAAATCACAGAATCAATTAAATATATTGCGATCCATTAGTTTAATTAGAATTTATATGGAAGTTGTAGAAAATCACGTTTTCCAGCGAACGATATGCAACGAAACCACCAACTTGAGAAATGTCAGTCGTCGAAAAGTATGAAATAGAATAAAATACCTGGTATACGCGTGCACATGATGTAAAAGATACAAAAGAACCAGGACTGTCGGTTAATTCTTAACAAGCGTGGCATATTACTTTCGCAAGATGAAGCGTTTTATTGAGATATTCTTTGTAGGAAAGAGGGAAAAATGATCGTTGGAATCTGTGCCGCATCGACGACGATCGTGTTGTGCACGAGGTTTCGATGTATTGACCTTGCGACGTGCGTGGGACGTGTTGGGGAGTAGAACAGGTTCCGTTACACCTTCCACGTTCGAAGCATTCCATCGAAGCAAGAGGCTGTCTCTACTCGTTTCTCTTTTTTTTTTTTTTTTCGTTTAAGGGTGAGGTCATTTTACGCTGGCGACCTCTGACGTGGCTCCTCGACGATCGGCCAACCTGTATGGCGTGAAACGGGAAAAGAAATTTCGCATACTATCGGTGGACACGCTACCCAATATCGGTGACATTTATATTTGATTGCCTCTTACATTTACAAGTGGTAAACACTGGTCGTTAAGTTGGCAAATGCACGTAGAGATTCGAGATCGCCGTATGGACGATGATATATATTAACAAGGAACCATTTTTAGTACGACCTAAGCCTAGGAGGACTTCTGAATAATATAATAGGTTGCCCTGTTGTGCTTGTAACTTGATAACTTGAGAATTGTTTTCGTGACGTGGTACTATTGACTTGATAAATATTCCATAGAGTAACGACGTTGACAAATGCAAATAATAAATTTTGTAACCGAAGAATCAAGCATTACCTAACGAAGTGACATTCGCTGGTAGAAAACGTTCTCCGTTTGATTTTGTTGCTTTAAGGGGTATATCTCATGGAAATTTCCATCTTCCTCTCGCAATATTCGCTAAAGCGTACGATTACTTTTATCGTGTGATTTACTCATGTATCGTGACGGTCGCTGCGGTTTCTCTTCTGCAATTTCAAATCGATACATTGGCTTAACTTGATAATTCAAACTTATCTATTAAAAATGAAATCATCGAGGGACTTGGTTAAGCGTCGAATCTAACGGAAGTCATCCTAGAATTAAATATCGTACCGTACAAAGAAATTTTCTACAGTTTGTGTTTTGTGTGATAGTTGAAGAACGCTCGTTTATAGAGTATTAGAACCGTAAAAATCGTATTTTTCTATATAATGCGCTAAATGAATTGAGAGCTCGAGCTGAGTAGTAAAAATATTGCTACGATGGCGGTCGCCACAGCGATTGCAAATTTACGCAGGTAGCTCCCTTTCTCTGGACAGGAACCACACGTTCATGGGTTCCGACTTGCCCTTCATAGACACAGGCCCTCTGTACTCCAGCAAAAATTGGGGATCCTGATTCTCCGGCATGCACAGATATCTGTAATGATAATAAAATAGTTCGTCTTCAAAACAACATTAAAATATTCATCTTAGGCCTACATTTCTAAAGAAAGTATGTTGCGTATCACAATTTTGAGAAACGTCATCTAATCAATTATATAGTCAAATTATAAACTCACTTGATATCAAAAATCTTTAATTACCAGAACCTAACGCTCACGCATAATTACGTACGCCCCCACACCGGCAAACAAAGTTAAAACCTTTATCCTACGAACCTACTCGTTGTCCCCTTCGTAGTTGAACAGGGGAAGCCCTTGGAATATACTTATTTAACGTCTAATCGAATTATCCCTCTCTCGTTTCCACGGTTGTTCCTTGTATCAGCCATTATTCAAAAGTGAACAATGGTCGTGATAGTTTGCTAGCACGTTTTAAACCGTTCTTGTTGACACAGGATCAGTGCGTGTCGTCCTTTAAGCTTTTCCATCGGGCATAGAAAGAAAATATGGAGGTACTGATCGACTGTTACTTCGACAAGCTGTTCGCTGAAATGGAACGCAGTTGCTTGGCCTCTCGATACAAACGTCGCGAGATGGTTGGCTATTTTTCAGATGTGATAAATAGCTGTTCGGCAGGTACATTCTGAACATTCTTCGTTGTTTTCAAAGCGGTCGAGACGAGTTAGAAAATCATAGGTCGTTTTAATAGGATTTCGACTGGCGATTTACCGTAATGCCTAACGGGGGTTTGAAAAGAATCGATTCAAATCGGTCGCGGAGCGTGTCAACGCACTTCGATGAACGTTTCCGATTCACTGATCGCAGGATTCGTCCAGCAACCTGCTAGAAACTATATTGTGTGACCATGAAAGTGGCTCGATCGAGGATACCGGAAAGAAAGTGGTCCTACGTAATGTTATATGCGGGAGAAACTTTTGCATCGTTCGCTTCCATATGATTTTACTTTCCTCGAAAAATTATGCAAACCGACCACTCGAAGCGACGCGAATGGAATTACTTATCCGTGAAAAGAGAGTTTCGCAAGTTGTGTTGTTCGATCATTCGCACGGTGAATTGGAAGAACCACGTATATCGGTTGGAGAAATACGGAGAATGAAATTTGGTTAATATAGAAATAGTAAGAACTATCTTTGATGAAAGGTACTATTAATTGTTGCGATATACTTATCCTAATTAGATATGAGTTTGAAGTATTTCATAGTATAGAAGAAAATTTTTAGAGGACTAAGTATATTTCTTGAAATATTGATCGTTCGTTGTCTTTATCTAGGGATTAATAGTTTAGAACATGTTATGAAAAGATCTTACATTTCTAAGGAAGTGAAACATTGCGCAGTCATCGTGAAATATTGTGAAACAATAACATTACTATTAAGTTCCTGCTTTCACCCCGATAACCGTCATACGTAACCATCCTCGTAGCAATTGTTAATTAATAGAAACAATGAACATAAATATCTTTCGAGCGACTCTCCGGTTACCTACCTAGATTCTATCATACACGAACCTAGCCTAGGTCCCACTAAGCACAGCCTCCTGTTCAATACAGAATTCCCTTCCGCAATAAAAATCACGGTTCTCGATCCTCGATAACCAATGAACTACAGCATCTCTGATTAAAATTTTAACAAA
The DNA here is from genome assembly GCF_011952205.1 of Bombus bifarius. NCBI lineage: Eukaryota > Metazoa > Arthropoda > Insecta > Hymenoptera > Apidae > Bombus > Bombus bifarius. The sequence goes on along the minus strand of NW_022884914.1, from coordinate 5,778,749 downwards.
ACTTTCCTCGCCAGAAGAGAATCTAATTATTTTTCAAACTTGCAGCAGAAAACCTAGATAAGCAAGATGTCTGCGAGAGGATAGTAATGTCTGCCCTTCGCTATCACAACATCGCAATGATGGAAAATGGCTATGTGTGCCTTCTCGGCAAGTTCCACAACGTGCTCTATGTGGCAGCGAAACTTTGTTTCGACTGGAACCTGAACAACAACGAGATCGTCTCCAGACTACTCAATGACATATTCTACTGCGAGAAAACGTTCGAGCGTATTTTGGTGGGGGCCATATTCGGTACACGAGTGACTCACTTCCTGTCCGGTTGGAAAAGCGACTTCGAGGATCGCGAAGAGAATCTTCGAGCTCTAATGTATTTCTTGCATCACGCTACAGTCGGAAGACTCGAGTATCGTTGCGCGTCTTCGCCCGATAAACGACGATTCATTGACGTTCCTATGGAGTCTTATGGGCAGGCGTTGCCCTTGAGAGTGGCCATTCAACACGGCTCTCCGGATATTCTTTTGATCATGCTCCGTTACGGGGCCTCGGTCGAGTCTGACAAATTGGCTCCCTCTCCGCTCGAGATGCTCTTGAACAAGCTGAGCGAGTACGACGCTCAACCTGGCCAAGATCAGATCGTGTTCCCAGAACACTTGCTACTTTGCTTGAAACTCGTGCTGAGAACCGTGACGACTGCCTTCGTGAAGACGCCTGGACACATAGCCGAGCAGAGCGGCATTTTCAGCGTTTCCATTTACGAACAGTACCCAACTCTGGTCGAGCAGAAGTTGGTGCCGCCGGAGAGAAGTGGCATGAGTCCGCCGGAACTGAGGCATCTTTGTCGTTGTCGCATCCGAGAGACTTTGTTCGAGAACTGGGCGTTGCCGCATGGGATTCAGAAGCTTCAAATCCCGGAGTCGCTGAGGAATTACTTGGACCTTCTCGGTGATTGAGAATACTGTGCAGAGGTGGTTACCCCTCATGGCTGAATGGGCTTAGACTTTAATCATTGGATTTCCGAATCTTTCGAAAGAAGATCTCGTATTTCGGAAGATAGGCTTTTTGGAAATTGATCCGTTTCGTGCGAAAATGGATTTAGTAAGTTTCAACGAATTTTCGAACTCTTACGATCGGGGCCTTATAATATGCGTATAATGATTGTTTTTTTAACTTCAGCTTCTCAAGTTACTCAAAGTGTATTTGAACCTTTCCGAATTATCCGTGTACGTGCTGTATGTGTTGTGTGTGTTGCATAGATATAAGTTAGGACATTTTTAGCTACGTATAAAGTGACCTTAAGATATTTGAAAATCCAAGTATTACGTGTATTCTATGCGATAATGTGTTTGTCTGGAATAAAATAAATTCAAAAATTTATCAAATATAGTTTAAGGTATCAAAGTTTAAATTTCATGTGTACAAATTACAGAACTCGTAATATTTTCCTTCGTGCATTTTTCTCTTTTCCTTCTATTTTGTAAATATAATATTTTCCGTCTACTCATATTCTCTGGTCACCTTGAAAAGAAAGATACAAGAAATAAACGCATTTACAGAACAAAATGGGTCACTCGATACACAATTGTGAGACTCGCAGTTAGACAGTTTCTATGAACGCGTCTGAAGTTGTTCGAGCAGGATGAAATCGAACTGGTACACGATCTAACAGAAGTGTGTTTCGAAGAGTTTGATTCGTAAAATGCATACGTTGCCTGTTCGCTAAAATGCTTTAAACCTGTTCGTAACTTTCGATGCAATTTCTTTCAAACGGTGCCTGGACCGTTGTATACCTATATCGAACTTCCTGATCGAACTGCCGTCATATAATAACAGGTTGACCGTATAAATTTCGATTCTGGTGGTTCGACTTTTCCATTTTATACGGGATATTTTACCTTAAACTCGCGATATGATAAAATACGTACACAACAGTGACATGGCGTTTCTCATTCAAACGATCAAACTCCATCAATATGGAAGAGAAAAGTGTGACAGATACATAACGTGCAAAATGCTTTCACTGAGCATGATTCAAGGTTTAGAAAAACGGTATTCTATACATTTTTTATTTATTAGTGGCCAATATTTTTATTTCAGTGTAAACTTGGTTTGAGAAATAAAATTTAGTACCTTACGAATTTTTTGAAACTGCGCGGTATTAACTGCTTAACGATTATAGGTATTCGGTTATTGGAAAAGTTTGTAACGCTTCTTACAAACGATATTAAGATAGTTAAGATAAATACTTGGCTCAAGTGGAAGGAAATTATTTATTACGAACTTCTGCCAAATAATAAAATGCTGACTTTGAAAAAGTATTGTTCTAACTTAGACGTTTAATGCGGCAATTAAGGAGAAAAGTCTAGGATCAGCCGATAAAAAGCATGTCATTCTTCAGCGACACGATATTTGCTTTCGCGGGTCGATGAAAAGTAGACAAAAAAACTGGACAACTAAGAATGTTCAATCTGATCTCTGCTTTGTTCATTGAATATCGCATAGTCGCACCATAATTTATTCCTGTTTTTTCTAAAACTTTCTTCAATGGCAATAAATCTGCTTGCAAAGATTATATCAAAGAAAATGCGATAAGTTTTTTGGAATGACAACGATAAAGAAATATTTATTAAAGAATAGTGGAACACAACGAGTGAAATTCAAAACGTTAAATTCCAACGATTCCAAGTAAACGGATCGAAGCAATTTCAATGTCGATTGAAGCAAGGTTTTCACTCAGATGTGATAGACAGAACACAAGTCGTGGCAGGTTAAGGGAAAGTTAGGTTCAATAGGTCTACGATAATTATACATGATAATATCCTGAGGTTAATGAATGCAAAGAATAAGAGAAATTATATACCAACTACGATCACTCGAGACATCGTTCGTTTTCATAAAATGTTTTCCCCTTTTTGCGAAACGCTTGGCACGAAAGAAAACTCAATTTATAAATTCCGCACTTTGATGCAACCACAAATATGTACGCTATGTTGCGACTGAAAGTTGAGTTTGCCAGTGGATTACATTTTTCGTAAAACTCTTACCTATTGTTGGTATTGCGCCATCAGAGTTTACGATCATTATGAAATATTGCGACGAAGTCGAGTGCACTGTGTTAACCAAAATAGATTAAAGCGTTTTAACGAAGAACAAACTAGGAATAAATTATCTCTGTGTAAATTTCGGTGCAAGAGTGACAAAATTGTTGCTGTATAATTTATACGAATCGCTGTTTTCATGACGTTAACGTGTCCATCAAGTATGGTTAATGTCTCGGCGAACAGCAGTGATATTGAAATTTAAAATACCCTGGAGATCAGTTGACAGATATGTAACTGTTTCAACTGGCGTTTTGCATTAAATTTTATCCCTCTGCGTCCAATGTATTTCCCACGGGGATGATAGCTCAACAGCCCTCCTAGATTTTCCCGAATTCGTATAATTGAATTACCTTCTCCCTAAACAATTCGTTTGAGCATAATGTTGCTGGACACGGTTAACTATCGTTTACCAACTATTCGAGTTTCGATAATTCAAGATAATGTAAGAGAGTATCGTACAAAAGTTCCAAAGTTTTTATCGTAACATATTCTATGAAGCTGTGATATAAGTATTTAGCTAAAGGTGCTATAATGCACTGTATAATGTTTGAGTTGTTACCACAACACGAACTGAAGCACCAGCAACAAAGTGATTAACTTCCAAAGCAATTTTAGTATAATGTGCGAAGTTACTGTTTACGTATTTGATAAATGCACAAATTGGCGTCTCATGGTGGTGATATATTGTTAATAATAGACATAGTTCGAAAGGCACACAACAATTCACTATTGTTCGTTTGAGGCAACATATTAATTTGAGCATTCATTAATATAAATAACAAGTTTAAACATCATCGTAATATCGCTTCGAGGGATTGTTCCAGGTCAATTCAATACATTTGAATATTTTCTACAAGATGCTACAGCAAACACTATATAGTTACTTTCATAAAAAACAGAACAATGATCATACAAAATTCGAAAGAAGATGACTATCTTATGACATATAATAAGATGACTATAAAGAAATTTCTTTTTCACGATATCTCTTTTGTAAAATCATTTGAATTCGATCTCAAACATTGTCCATATTATTGGAGATAAAAGAGATATTGTAATTATTGATTACAACGGAAAACCTCATATAAATTTTCAATCAGATATGTTCCATATTCTGTGAAATTGCAAAACCTTTTAATCAAATTACGAATAACTGCAGTTCTACTATTTCAAACGCGTTACGATTGAAAATATTTCGTCATCGCTTTAATCTGTAAAGAGCAACTCTGAAACAAACAAAATTGCTAGTACTTTGCAAATTACTCTAACAAGCCCCTTAACTTTCCTTCCTTCTTTAATAAAAGGCCGAATTCCCAAGCGAAATCCCAACGGTAAAAGCTTCAAAAATAAACCGCTTACGATTCGAAAGGAAATATTCCGGTTGCGCGTTTCACGAATTCGGCCAAATTCAGCACCGACTTTTTCCAATGCCAGCAAACCTCGAAAATAGTCTGTAATTACCATAAATCCGTAAATTTAATATGACTTCGTACCTGTATGCGTCCTCGGAGACGTTTATTTTACCCGGTTCCCCGGTGGTCTCAGTTCGACTGGTGAGGTTCACCGTATTTCCAAACAGGCAGTAACGAGGCATACGGTGTCCAATTACCCCGGTCACAACCTCTCCGCTGTGGATGCCGATGGTGATTTTCTGCAAAATATTTCGCACGTTTATTAAACGGGTCTTCTTTATATACAACGATGTGAATTCGCATCACGTCGACAACGTAAACGTTACCGGCGGAAGCTTTCGCGTAGGAACAGGAAGAGCACATTCAGGAAGGAGAACAAGAGTCTTTCTACGGATAATCGAATGCAAGAGATCTCTCGCGTACCTGTCTCCGTACTGCGCTCCACGAAACGCAATTGAAAAGTCAAGTCGGGGAACGTTTAACTCGTTTAGAAGTATTTTCTGTTATTTCGTTGTTTTGCTGACAGGAATAAATACATTAGCCAAGTACTTGGAGACAAAGTGAATTCCGATTGATAATTCTGCGATGCGTTTACCACGAGGAATTTGAATTTAAAAAATGGAAAGAATTATTTGAAAAATTGAAATATCAATTGTAGCGAGAATTGACCAAATTCCAAACATATTGCCTGTAAATTAATGAAAAAGTGTTCGAGCGAAAAAGTTACAATAGAGAGTTCATAGATCGGATAAATTACAAATTCATTACGCGTTAACTAAGAATTAAAGTTTTTAAGTTCAAACACTCGCGTTTAATAATATAATTTCATCATTCAGAATTATTCCCGAATTATTATACGAAACGATATTTACGAGTTATTGGAGAAAGAAAATTAATCATTGGATTTTCGAATTCAGAAATATTTCGGTGATATCGTTGGTGGTAAAGTGGTAACAGAGAGATGATAAATGTTTCCCCGAGGATCGATGTTATCATTCGAAGAGATCCTACCCGCAAACATAAAAATTGAAGGCCGCAAAACGAACGCATAAAAAAATATGGGGCTTACCACAGGCTCGCCATCGATCTGCACTTCGTCCGCGGCTAGATCCATCATATCCAATGCGAGACGAGCGATGCACCGTGCATGGCAACGACATGGTTCCGGTAATCCGCTCACGGCCATGTATTTGTCACCAACAGTTTCGACCTAGTCCGACCAAAGTGGATCAGTGCTAACAAGCCTTCTCGTAAATTCAAATATATTCGTTGTCAGCTGTATAATGGTTATACGCGAATCCTCGTTTTAGCTTTCTAACGATATTCTCGTCGAAAGTAAAATCGATAACAATGTGTATTTCCTTTCGAAAAGCGAAGAAGAAGATATATATTGATGGCCGTATTTTGTTTTAGGTGGAGTTACAGGTACTTATAATTATTTATAATTAATTAAAAGTGCATTGAAATTATGTAATAATAAATAAACTTAAAAAGTATTTAGAAAATATTGTTACGATGATCCGTAGTTAATAATCGTTCTTTTAACCGCGTTATGTTTCTTTAAATTTGCTACTATAATTATAAGTATAAACGTTGCAATATAGGGAACTATTTTGAAAGGGAATTCGTAGCTGGTTTCATAAAAGAAAGAAAAAAGGGAGATTATATCTAGTACTTATTCTACGTATAAAGCATCATCTGCATATTACAATGGACTTCGTACAAGTTGCAAACCCGACTATGGCACTTCACATGAAAGGAAGTCCTAGGGGACAAAAAAGTTTCTCCTAGTCGGTATTATTATTTAAAATAGCCAGTATTCCTAACGGCTGTCGTTCATGTTTCCTACGGAGTTGCTCACAACCATCCATTAATGCATTTTAAACGGCACGGGTTACGAGAAAACTTTCTTTCCAACGCGAAAGTGCCTTTCAAAAATATATGTTGCGACGCCATGAACGCTTTATGTTACACCATGCAGGCGCACTTTCCATATTACTACCATTCGCGATCTAAGTTACGTTCCAAGTTCCATTCCGATGGAATTACAAACGTTCAATTTTTTTTTTTCATTTGCATTTGAACCCTTTAATTATTCTTCAAGCGTATCAGTCACTTTCGAATCTTCAAATTATACATTATCTTGCGTAATCGAATATACATCCTGTTGCAATCTTCTCTGTTATTCCTTATAACACCTTCAATGTTTTTTTATCCGACTTAATTTAACTTAACTTCATTCGTTTAGTATTAAATATTAAAATATTCTATAATAAATATTCAAATATCTAGTAAATATTCTACAATAAATATCTCGATATTTTAATATTTAAATGAATTACCAATTGCGTGAATATCGGATAGAATATAAAGTCATTTCAAGTCTATTTTATCAAATACATCTTGCAGTGTAAAATTTCCTAAATCGTTGAAAATACAAAAAAACACACTAAAAAGTAATACTTTTACTTAGCCTCAGTACGGAATTATCCAGAAAACCTAGTTCGACTCGACACAGATTCTCAACGAAGTAAACGCTTACCTTGTACACATTTGGGTTCTTCTTCGGATCGGTGAGCACATCGAACGCTGTGTACAGCTGATTGAGCATGTTGACGATTTTCATCGCACCACTGGAGTCCGTGTGAGCGGCGCAGTAAGCTCCGAAACCAACGATCCCGGAGAACAATAAGGTCACGCAGTCATACTTCTTCGCAGGAACTGGCCTCGAGTGCCTCAGCTCGTTCGCCACGGAAATGGGCAGCACAGAGTACAACAACCTACGGACACGTACAACTTTTAATGCAGCTCCCTTCAACCACAACCCACCGTGCCACGAATTGCTAATTCCGTTGGCATCTTCTAAATCGTGAAAATAGGAACTATAAATCGAACAAGTCTCCGCATTTTCCTCCCTTTTCTATAATAAGATGGAAGTTATTTTTACGAAGTTTTGATTCCGATCTCGCTGTGTGTCAAACGAGATTAAATTAGCTTAAAAATGCGAAAGTCAAAGGAAAATGTAAAGATTGTTCTTTTATTTAATTGAAATTTTGATGAATCTTTCATGCTGAATTAATGTATTGGAAGCCATTGTCTGCGACAATATTTGCTGAAATTGATGTTTCTGTATCTCTGGAATAAATTAGAGTAATATAATTTATTTGCTATGTAAAATCAACATTTTATATCTCGCGCTTAATAGTTGTTTATTAATATTAAATGGAAAGAATGTTACACATAAATTTATAAACTGCCAAAAATTGTTGAAATTTCTTTTTTATATCACCCGAAAGGTAATTTTTGTGACGGTTTAAACATTTTTTATCCAATTACATAGCAAATTTATCCCATCCCGATACAAAAAATTCTTTGTGCGATACGACCTACTTTCATGTATGCAATGCATACGAGGGCAACAGGTGGAAAATGTAGCTGTAATTCTCATAAAAAATAAATATTAATATCTTTTATGAAAGTATTTATAACATTTTTTAATATGTCCTTTCTGACTGGAACGCAAATATACTCAATATCGAACGTACTACTACAATGACGATGAAAATATATCCTGCGTCATACCGAATATAAAGTCTTCTCTACATGTGTTTATAAATACACTGCTAAAATATTTAATCTCTTTATTAAAACAAGTCTATTTCGATTACAACATCTAAACGTGTTCAGTGCAATCAAAATTGAAATATTCCATTGAAACTAAAGTCGGTCCGTTTCACTTAGTACTTTCACAAATTTAATCATTCTTTAAATTCATCGTGCACACCATCCAAACTAAATTTATTTCAAGACGCTTCGTTGTCACGATCATGTCGTTGACGTTTTAGAACGACGTAATAGACGTAGTTTAAAAATTACCTCCCGATGAAGGTGAGAAAAAAATCACGATCCAATTTCCGGTAGGAGAGAGTATTCTGTCAAGAAAGAAACTGTAACGACGCTGGAGAGAAGTCGATTCCGGCAGAATTGCGTCAGGATAAATGGCAAACGAGACCAATGGGGATTTCCTTAATCAGAAAATTACGCGGACGGAAATCCTTACCTGTCGGTTTTCTGCTTCTCGCCGTCGAGCTCACGATACGTCTGTTGCAATTTATCGGTAAGCAATTCCAAGTTTCTCGTTAATTTGTAATCAGCCTCGAATTGCTCTGACATCAGCACGAGATCTCTGGTGGCGTCGTGAAGGGGGATGTCGCTCAGATACAAACCTCGCCTGACAATCAAAAATACATGAACGTAAACAATAGAACATTCGGTCACATTAACGTACATATTTGTAAGGAGAAACGAGTGTTGAAACGAGGTATGTGACGATGATTACAAGATTGCAAAGTAATTTCAACTTTTCTAAATTTTCGAACGACGGTGAGTTATACAGGGTCATTGGTAGCTGGTGGTACAAGAGGAAACGGGGTGATTCTACGCGAAAAAAGAAGTCGAAAATATAGAATAAAAAAAATTTTTTTTTCTTTAAATTTTTTTAAAAATCTACAGTGAGATTTTATTTTTATAAGTTATAACGAGACGTGATAAAGTGCACGCGTACCGAGCGAAAATTCAAAGTCGATTTTCTCGAAAACAAAACCTCAAACGAAAAATTTTTATTCTATATTTTCGACTTCTTTTTTCGCGTAGAATCACCCTCTTTCCGCTTGTACCGCCAGTTACCAATGACCCTGTATACAACTCTTCGATCCAATGCTGTTCAACTATGTTTACAATCTATTGTTCATTCAAGGATAACAAGAAGTCTCAAACATCTCGATGCAAATGGAGATACCTCGAAACTTTAATAATTTAAAAAGTAATAACCGATACGGCAATAAACGATGCATTATTCCGTATACGTCACGTAAAACGATATTTATGACTTTCCATGGAAACCGCGGCTTCAAATCCGCTGCAATTTATCTCCGACACTTCTAATCGTTCTCATTTGAGATTCAGCATTCAATCATATCCGATGTATAATTCATCTCTCTGCTCTCGCTTGCTGACGGTAAAGACTACCCAATGACGCGGCGCAAAAATGCACCCTTGAGGTTCGTTAAAATGGAGGACCATCCTTACTCACGACAGTCAAACAACTTCGTCATTTCTCTCAAAGAAAATTTATTCCCCTAGACGAACCGTAATTTTTTTCCATACTGAAACGAGGTAATCTATCCGGTGAGCGTAATTCTCGCCTAATCTAATGCTCCAAGAGTTATCGCTACTGGGTTCTCGTTACAAAAGGAAGTTAACGCGGTAAACAGGCGGAGTAATGGGCGACAACTCGATTAAGCTTTAAATTTATCTGCTAACTACCTTGACGCTTCTGCTCGACTAAATCCTAGTCAACTCAAACTATTGGAGGAATTATCTTGACGTTAATCGTCGAGAGATTCATGAGAATCGAGAGAACGGCGTGTATATAATTTCGCATGAAAATGATCTATATATCGTGTAAAAGTGTATTTTCACTGATGCGTCCTCAACAGTTCGTCGTTTATTTGTCATTTTTTCATTTGCATCCTGTTCATAAATATGTTCGCGAAACATAATCCTTCGAAGCATCTGAACCAAATAGAACAATTTTGAGAAAATATTTTGTAAAGTGGTCAGGAAACATCAGCGAACATTTTGCAAGCACTGTGTATGAACATGTTTTGCCGGTATGTACGTGCCTTGACGTGTCAATTACGCGACTGAATTTTCTCCGTGAGACATTCGATTTCCGGAGAACTCGGTCAGAAAACAGATCGGAAGGGATCCGGGTCAGAATGTATGATAGAATGCGGATAAACGCGATGTTTCGTACATTTTTCCCTGTTACTGGAGCACAAAATAGAGGAAATGAGAAGCAAAAGTTGACATGGACGAAGAAGAGAATGGTCGACTGTAAGGGAGAAGGAAAATTACGAGAATAGCAAGGGCGAAGATTATTCGAACGAGGGCAATTCGGTAGAGGCTTGACGGAAATTTATGTTCGTAGTGGAGTACGGACAGACACTCGAATAGCTGTAATTATACAAGCCATCGCTTCAGTATTTATTGAATGGCCAGTGTACCCGTTATTTTACTCGGAGACAAATATTTTCTGCGCAAAGACAGAGTAATGGGCTACGATGAATTAATAGGAAAAGTCCACTAGACAGCCATCGAACATGTTGCGTCTATTTACGATAACGACCTAAATACCGTTGTGTCCGATAGTTGTAAGATCGGCTGAGTTAAGCTTTGTATACGGATTTTGTGCCACTTGAAAGAAGATACTTCTATTGTCTTGTTTTTACTGTATAACAAGAGCTTCTTTGTACATACTCATATTTCTCCACGAGATTTTCTTTCGGTTCGATCCTGTACTTTATATCGACATTGTATGCCAGTCCTCTACTGAGAAATTAAAGTACATACGTAGTTTTGGCTAAATGAAAATTGGTTAATGGTTCGTAATCATCAAACCTTACGATGAGATATCTTTTACTGATTTTTATGGGATGAATATTCCAGACTTTTTCTTATAAAAGACAAAGAAATAGTTGATCTAATTAATTAAAATCTTTGATAATCTAGCGTTTGTGAAAAGAGAAACTTGGACAAGGTACGGTCGTTTACGGCAAGGCGAAAAATCTTGATTGAGTTGTGACGAAGCAGATTTAGCATCTGATAATGAGGAAGTAGAGTATAAAGATGCTACGTTAACCAGGCTCTTTCCATTTTTGGAATGCTTCCTTTCTTCCTATTTTTCTCCTATTTTCTTCGAATGCTCATTTTTTTCCTTCCCTTAGTGTTTCTCTTTTTATTCCTTTTTTCTCCCATTTCCCTCTGCCTTTTTCACAACTTCCTTTTTCTTGCTTTGGAGAACAGTTACTTATATAATATTTATGATATATGGTGGAATTTTAATACGCGATATAGCCATAAACGTCGAAACCGAAACGTCGGTTTCTGTGCACCGAAGTGGAAAATCGCTTTTCCAGCGGAAAATCACGTTGCATTTTTCTTGACAGCCATTTATTTCGTCGCTACTTACGCATGCAGACGTCGTAGTCATTTTTATAGAATTCAGAACGTTTGTCACCAAACCTAACAACGATGAATGCCTTCTCGTCCCGTTATTGATCATAGTCGTACGGCCGCGCTATTTGGTTTGATTGAAATTCAATTTAGGAACTATTCGATAATTGCGCCGCGGTATGGATCAACGTAAACGCACGAATAACGATATCAGTCGGCGTGATATAATTACCGTAACGATAGAGACGGCAAATTTTCGAATCATGGGATGTGAACGATCGTGCTCTTCGATTTCTAACAAATCGAGGTCGCGCTAACATGCTCAGGAGAAACGTGAGTCGTTAATCAACGCGACTTTGATACGTTAATCGGATGAAATCAAGTCCTGAATAGTGGTATTTTGACGTTTGAATTCGGAATTTGATTGAATTTGGATTAACCTTTGATCGCTTATCCAATTTATCTCGTCTAATTTCCTTGTTAATCGTAGTTTATGTGTTCATTTTCAACCAACCAGAATGTAATTTCTCTTCGTCATAGAGCGAATCAGTTTGAATTAATGATTATACTTCATGTAAATTCTTACCTGGTTAAGTCATCCAAGTTGATAACGCTAGGATAACAGAGAAAGGTGACGAGGTCTGACTCAGGTATGTACAACATTTGCCCCTGGAAAAGTAATAATCCTGCACGTGACAACGAAATATAGTTCATCTTCTTCCACTTACGATTTAAATATTATTTACTAATTACAAGGAATATAATGGTAAATATTATAAATATAAATATTCAATCATTCATAAGCATTGGTAATAAAGATTCTTTAAACCTCATTAAAAAAAATATATAATTTGATCGATTTTACTGTATTATAAAAATCCTAGAACCAACAAATGATTTTAGACAATTCTAATATTCTAAAAAATATACTAACTTTCAAACGTAGGTACGAATATTCTTCGGAAGAATCCACTTGCATTACACCCTTTTTCGTTCGTAACACGTAAACCGTGTTGATGTGTGACAATATGTTCTCGAATGTTAACTCTAAATGTGGTCTCACCTAGGACAACAAAGCTAGGGATTTATTTCGCAACATCAAAGACATATAAAATACATTTAAGATTATACTGTGATCAGAAAACGTACATACATAGTTATTCTCAACCTTTATCGAATTGTACTTCCTGATACTTTATTGCAATCCGTAACAAGTCATAAATTCGTAAGTTAGTATGATATTACGTTTATCGTTGTGAACGTGTATAAATATGTATCTAGATCAACGACAAGAATTTTGATTAATTATCGATTGACTTTATTCCATACATCTATGCACGTGCAACGGGATTCTGTTTCGATTTCTGAAGGCAGCAGCGTCATGAAATACCAACGACGATCGAGGGCTAATAATGAATGGATAATGGATCACAGACGTGGATGTAGGTGCGAGCACGGATGCAAATGAAGTTAAACGGTACCGTTCCAATAGCTCGTGTCATGTCGCTTGAAACAAACCGTATTTGAAAGATATACGATTATGCGTGCATGAATCCATGCGAATTATCATTGGTGGCCAATGCGCGGCTCACAGTAACGCAATTTCGTGGTCCGTGCTAACTAATGTGCTGTTTCGGGAATAAAACATTTTTCGCTAATGCCTTGTGCATCGATCATTACAGAATTCCGATTGAATCGATATTTTGTACCGCGTTTTACAAACTATGAATAGCCCAAAGTAATTTTGGGAAAAATTGTATATGCTAATGATACGATGGAATTGAATAAATAAGTTTATATCACATCGTAAAAAACATACATCTGTAAAAGGATAAAAAATAATTTTGAATCTTTTTTTTTAATAACTACAATATTTTTCATATAAATGCAATGATACTTATTTCAGAAGTTGTCTTTCGAATTATCTTTGATATCTTTGAGGTACATGTGTTTCCAGATTGAAGAAACAAACACAATTACGTCGATATTACATTGTGAATCGATTCTGTTATCTATTATTGACATAGTACCAAAAAGAGTAAAAAGAAGAGGAAGCTTACCTACAAATCTGATAGCCCAAGACGTGGATCTTTCTATTACGTCAGATTTCTTTTAGATCTATTACTCTAGATTAGTCTAGATGGAAGAAATTGTTATTGATCAATTGCAGAATCTGTAATGTCTGTCTTTCTTCGCGTGTTTTTATTAAATCGCGATTCTAGATAGTGCTTCACATGACACATTTCTTTTCTCGAGTTTATATCGCTCCTCCATGAATAACATCTAGATATTTATGAAATGAGATACGTAGACTATAAAGCAAGGTTCCGAAAAATAATTAATGGCTTTGTCATGGTTACAAGAGTCATATCGTTTGAAGTAAATAACATATTTTCAGACAAAATAAGTTCCAAATTTCCACAATGGCATTCTTTCTTTTTTTTTTTTAAATAAAATACTTTATAGTTAATAATTGATAGTAAGATAGTTATTGTTTGCCACTAAAATCAGCAGAATGATAGTGTTCATTAAACGCTGACAAAATGTTATAATAGATGTTCAACACGCTTCCCACCAGTATTCAAATATTTATGTATTATAGATTACACAGATTGTTAAACCAAAGTTAACGTCAACCTTGAAATTTGTGTTCATGGATGTTATCCTACAGGATGATTATAAACATCGCAGTTTATGCAAGATTTGCAAAATGTACGTGGCTGGAATAGCATGGATATCGATAGTACTTCATGCATCGTCCATATAAGTTATAATTGTGGGAACTTACAGTCAGAAGGATGTCGTTCAACTTGCAATTACCAGAGCACACTTGAGGGATAACTCGAGTTATAGTGCATCCAGTCTGAACTATGGTAAGGTCCCGGTTGAACATCAGATGGAATGGAAAAACTCGGCAAAAGGTCATAGGGCTCACTTTTGGTTCTACGGCATATATTTCATAACATTTTTAGTAAATCTGTCCTTATCACTTTCAGTGCTTTGCTGGTTTTAGAGATATCTAATCTTAATAAAAAAAGAGCACACAAAATATGCTAACATCTGCTTTATTCTCAATATTATCAGACATTAAATCAAGTACGTCTATATGGAATTGATCCTTTACTCTTCTAAAAAATTATTCTTTTCCAGATATATCATTGACTTTATGGAACAAGGACACAGCAAAAACTAGGATTAACATGCCTATAAATACTTTAGTAAAAGGTTGTAACATAAATACAAAAGGCAAAGTTAAATCCTGTACCCATGCTTTAGTATCAAAGAGTTTCATATACTAATCCACAGGAACTTGATACCATTGAATTTATTACAGACTAAACTTCGTTGTATGCAATATTGATTTTCTCGATTAATTTCATATTGCAAACTTCTCCCTTTAAAGCTCCGTCGTGTAAGCTCAAAAAAATTACCTGAGGGACCGAGAGATCTCCCTCGACTAACTTACTGTTGGAGGTAGCGTTCGTTAAGCTAATTTTTTACTTTTCATGCATAACGGGTTGGATAAAACCAAGAAGAAGAGTTTTATATTCTTATGACAACCTTTTAATAAAGCGTTTATGGACTTTGTATTACCTGACACTAGCAACATAACAAAATTCCTATTTAATCTTATTTTTAGACGTTTTAATTTCTGAAATATCCTTTGCTCGTAGCAAGATATGTCTTTGTGATATATAAAGTAGAATGCCGTCTATTTTTATAAATAGAAGATTGACGTATCAAAAGCATTACTCACCGACAGATAAGGTTTCAAGTTCCGCGATCATGGGATTTGAAACGACCCCAGGACCGGACGTGTTCGTGATCAAAAACTGCACGTGGTCGCATTCGTTTTTCGTCTTCAATATCCGCATTTCTATATCCGTGCCGTGAAGCTTCTTCGCCACGGTCTAAGATCGATAAAATTTATAACCGATTTAATAACCGTTTGCTTTTATCTGAATGAATTTTAGGGTGGAAATTAAATATTACAGGTTGGTTAATTGACACAGTCGTTCTCTCTAAAATACGCGCAATTCAAAATTCAGGATCTTATGGCGGAAAATTAGATTTGGATAAATAGAGCACGAGATCTTCGTGCTGTGGAAGTTACTGCCACTCTCTTTTATTTCCCATCCTTTTCAATCTCTATAATTGCTGTTTGTGCTCGTATTTAATATCATTAAAGAAATAGGATATGGATCGAGATTTCTTTTATTAATTTTATTTCAATTTCGATACTTCCTACAGTCTTGCACGTTATACGCATTCTGTCCATTTTTGCACATCTGAATTTTCTATGAACTCATAAACATTCGCAGTCTACTTCGTAATTTAAAAAACTTCAAATTGCAAAAATGTAAGACCATAAAGGAAGAACATTGCATTTTTAAGTATTAACAAACTTCGATGCTCAATTTTCACCCGATATATCTTTGAACGATAAAAATACCTTGACGATGCCAATCACAATGTGTTCCAAACCAGGTCGATCGGAGTAATAATGTAATATGAGCGCTCCATCCCCTGGTCTCTCGGTGCACCGAAAAGAGGGCGCCCTCATTCCCGGATACAAAGTGCCTAAATGATCGTGAAGGGCGTCCAAGTTCTGTAATTAAAGGTTACACGGCCCCCTGTCAATCTATCTGTACTCTCGCCATTATCGAACATCGCGTTCCGCCTAACTAAAACATTCCTATGTCCCTAATTTATTTTCGATTGCCACTTTGCGTTTCAACCAGCCATGGTGATCAATGCACGCCATTTCATCGTGCAATACTCGTTATGCGTTTCCAATTCAATTTCTGCCATTAATTTCGATCGCGCCTATATTCGTGGAATCCAAGCGACGAGGAAATATAAGAAACGCGAAATTTTCCAAGTTCGTACAACGGAACGAGAACTAACTGTTCGTACGTGACGGTCTCGAGCCAAGAGATAACCGGAAATGGAACCTCGCGATGGAAAAACGATAATAATTCTGATCCGCGGTCACATTACTTACATTCCACTTGCTAATCGCGTCGCGCACATTCATCGTGAACGAAATTTCTTACGTAGCGCAAATGGGCTTATTCGAAATATAGTATGGTAAGAATCGCGACAGAATCATATGTAGGGCGGTTGTTAATTTTGATTCAACAAATATTACTATAAGCTTACCTCCGTGTGAAATTTGAATTTTGAAATCTCATTTCATTATAGTAATCTAGCGAGGAATTTTGATACATTTCAACATTTGAGTTGGAAAAATTTTAATAAACGAATATATTTCATTATATAAATTTAAACCTTCTTAATTGTCGTAACACAAGAATTTAATGAATGAAACGAATAACCTAAGGAACTACATATCTGTGGTAATGACACAAATACGTCTACAGTTAAATACTACAATCGCAGAACTGTCTTGCAACAAGATCTCATTTCGAAACACGTTTGCTCTGAAGACAAGATATGCATACGATTATATTTAGAGTTTGTATCTTTCGCCGGTAACTACGTAATGTATGTCTTTCATAATTATACGAAAACAAAACCGTATGTTCAACGTGCCGGAGGTACTGGTTTGGATGTGAATGACTAAACACCGCGGAGATATTAAACAGAATTCATGAATCTGTAATTAATTCAAACACCACAGCCGCGCGTAATATTTCCTCTCTGAATGAATAAATATTAAACATATAAATAATAACTATGCGTTTTCTTTCATACATTTTATACATTGACGCTATTCCAGTAATATCGCAAATTATGAAATAACCTAGATTCTATATTTTGTCAAATCTACGCTCGATGATCTTTCAGAATTCATTATTTAAGAGACAATGTTCTATGTAAAAAAAAAAATCAAAATAAAGAAGAAGAACTAATGAGGTATAATCTTTTATTTTTTTGTTTTTTTTGCTTTTACCCAAAGAATCCATTTCCATTCACAGCGTTGCTATCATTACTGCTCCGTTCCATATACTTAACTTCGCTGGATTCTATCTGGCATATTTCGAAGAGAAACATGCCAATGATTCAGTCGTTGGAACGCCGTAAAGAAATCACAATAATGCATCGGCTAGGCGCGACAAAAACATTTTACAGTGAGCGTCGCAATAATCCTGCGTTCGTATTCTAACCATGTGAACGGGTTTACGCGCTTTTTGTTTGATTACTCAGCCGTAGGTTGCCGCAATTGCTGGACTGGCGCGACGCATTTTTCCCGAACAAATCGTGCGTCGAGTTCCGAACAACGGGCATATACGTTGTAAACGCTACGTGCCTGATACAAGGATCAAAATTGTCGGATACGCGCATGAACAATAACGAGGACAGAAATAAACAAGAAGAGACGATGTTCTCTTGAATCAGCTATAGATAGCTATAGATCGTAGGAAATATGAAAATTGTATATCGATCTGATAATTTGCGAAAGAATACGGTTAATTTATTGGCTTAAAATATTTCTTTGCTATAGACAAGGTTCTGATCTCTATGCTTTTCCTAACATTTCAATACATTTCCTAACATTGCAATAAAATACCATAGATTAAGTGTTATTCACCATTAGATAATATTTTGTCTCCTTTATTTTTGAAATGATAACATCATGTAGATGTACTTTCTCATTTCGTTAACATACCTATTCGAGGCCTTGTATCGTTAAGTTAATCGTCTAACCTAAATGATTCCATCTTTTTGAAACTTTTGAAAACGAAAGAATCGAAAGAAGAAGTTACGATGAACCTAGTTGAATCATACGCGAGCATTCGATAAGTTTCTCTTTGTCCCCACGTTTCTATCCAATTTTTTGCGCAATCCTATCGCATTGCGTAACAGAACATCTATGGCCTTCGTACATAACACTAAGGGGAATGACGATCTACCTACGTGTCATTTTTTCAGGAAACTTTCACCGCGATCCGCATGGAATCGCGAGAATCCCGGGCACGGTCTACCGGTGCAATCTTATTCCGCAGGAAAGTGAATGGCGGCAAACTAGCGTGTCGAAGCGCTATTTACCTGCAAAAAGTCCCTGGGCGTAGCCCCAAGCACCTGGAGAATCTTGTCGTAGCCGGAATCCTGGCAGAACTCGAAGAACATCCTGCCGAACAGCTCGAGGATTTCGTCCGCTGGAATGTCTGCAAGATTTCCCGTAATATCCTCGATACCATCGATGTTCCATGGAATTTGATTTTCCGAGTTTAACGCTGTTTAACGTATTAAACGGGAACCACCGATACCGACGTCGACGTCGTTCGGCCGTCGATCAAGGATAATATTACAATGTTCCAGAAACACCTTGCGCTACATATTCGAGCAGGAATGTCGATTTTCTTGTACAGAAAAGAGATTAGCTACGACTTCGATATCTCGCGACAAATTGCTCGTCGAGGGAGATTATAGAGGTGAAGGTTCCAAGGGATTGGTTCTTTCTTTTTTCTCGTTTCTGCCGAGGATTTATGGTTCAATGTGGGGAATGTAATACTATCGTTATCACTAGTATTTCGTTTTCAATTGAGAAGGGAAGTAAAATTTTTCATTGAAGTTTAAATTGATTAGAATAAGAATGTAATTTTGGATAAGAATGTATGTTCAACGAAGCCTGTAATGATATTATAGTTGTGTTGCAAATAAAAAAAATAGTTTTACGTGATAAAAGGTGTTAAAGAAATATTTTGCTTTAATTTACTATTCAAGAATCATGTATCAAAGGAAACGTAATTATCCTTGTGAAAAGGATAATGGACGCGAATGTTAGAGTGATTCAAGAACCTTAATCAAGTTACACGTTGCACAAAAATTTAAATAACAGCGATAAGGTAAAAATGTTTGGAAATCCCTGAACATCTTGATAGGATTAAATATTGTTGAAAATTTAATTGAGGAAGCAGAAATATTGAAACCAAGGGATAAAAACAATTATTTGAATGCGAGTCAAAAATCTTAATAGGATTAGACGCTAAAGAGATCTCTGTTAAAAGATCCAGTATCGTATGAGAGATTGTTATTATATCAAGCTTTCGTGTTTCTTTTACGTAATCGAATTATTTAACTTTCCTTAATGGAACCTTTTGTAACGATACTATGAAATTTTCATTCAGAATATGCTCTTTTAGCGACACAATAATGTAATTAAAGATTCACAATTCAAAGAAGAATACGTACTGAGCCGATTGACAGCTGCCGATATGATGTTATATGTAATTTCATCATCGTATATCTGACGAACCAGAAACTGTCCTTCCATGTTAACCGCGGCATCTTTCCTGCGTGAACAAGATATAAATAAACATTAATCTTTATATTATAATTATATTATAATTATCACAATACTAATACGATTTTTAAGGATGCATGCATGATAACGGGTTGAAACTTATAGCGATGTATCCCATAACATCATCCCATAACATTGAAAGTTACATAATTAATTAACGTATCTATATCTGTATTATCTGCCTCGGTACGTTTTCAGGATTTAAGAAAATGTAACAGATTTTTTTGAAAACCGACAGTGTATTGACCTGCACCACAATAATTTTCATTGATATCTCTATAAACTTTTCTAAATTTCTAACTCTTATTATATTATTATAAATATTCTATTATATCAAATTGTTATAAAGATACACAGTAAAATGAAAACTTTCGTTCCATCGATAAATTTCCATGCAGAGATACTTTTCCTGCTACGTATATTAAAAACTTGGCAATGTAATGCAATACTAATTGCCAATTCCGAGGTAAAACACCGTAGCGACCTAGCATCGATTTTATTAAAGTTTCGAAAGGACGGCTAACACGTTGTTTTATTTTCTATCGACGGAGGATAGAAATCTGGGAAAATTGAAAGTGTCGTTGTATAATCTGGCAAAGGTTCGTTTCTTTCTTTTTCACGTCGTGTCGCATCATGATGGTTCGCCTTGGCGGTAGACGATGTAAGAGGAAATTAATTAGTTTCGCGTATCGGATAAAGTAAATACTTCTTAGCAGCTAAAAGCCAAGCATTTTAACAGGTTACCAGATGCTCGGTTTCCATTAAATTTACAAAGTGCAGTCTAAAGGCACTTCACCGTTTGACATGGATATGAGCTGTCACTCCAAGCTCGCCGCAGCATTTTCGCATAACTTCCCGAAGGCTCTTAGCGATCGACAAAAGACCATAATACAATCTTAAATGAACCGCAAAAATAATATTGGCGTTTTCATTCACCAAGATTATTTTGCTTTGACGCCTGTGGAGTGTACTATAACAGGCTTGAGGACTTGAAGGTGTTTAGATATACATAAAGTTAAAATCTTTGAAAGGTATTTTATGTGTATTTATAATAAATTTTCAGGTCATAAACAATTGGAAATATCAAGTAATATCTTATTGCCTCAGATTATTATATAAGGGAAAATAAAATATTTGGTAATTACGGATAATCTAAATATATTTAAAAAATGAACAATATACTGTATGTTTTTAAATAGATATAATAAATTTGATATATTCTACATCTAATTATCATTCATTTATTTTAATATAGTAATATTTTGTGACAATAAGAGACATACAAACATATATAGAATATAGGAACAAAAAAAGGATATTACAATATCTGTAGAGATCATCTTTCAGATTTAATTTAATCCTCTACAAAGCGCAAGAGAATCTTTGTTTCAAATCCACGTTCAAATATATTACATTAATTACAAAATGGGTTTCAACGATCGCGACTAGCACAGGATTACTTCACAGCTTCTACCCACAGCTGCAACCGAATTACAATGTCGATAATTATGTCAAAAAGAGATAAAAAATAACTTTCAAAGACCTGTGTATCTTTTCGTAGCAAAAAATCTTTCCAACTCTCATCGAATGCATTCTTTGATGTCACTGATAATTGCACTCACGCCTGTGTATGGATTTACGAAAATAGGACACTCCGCAAGCGACAAGCACCGTCATATTTTCTACGCGAAGCGAGCTGCGTCAGTAAGATCTCGGAAATTACATCACGCAGTTTACAAACACGGCGATGACGATGGGATGTGATTTAGGACGGTTAAAGTGACCCTTTTTCTCGGATCTTTCAAGAGTCATTGTGGTATCTTACACCGAGGGTAACCCACATTTTCGTACCTCCCACTCACATATTTCCAACAAACAACATTGCTCTCCTGGGACTTTGTCACAACCACTTCTTTCATTTAAGAGAAAAGCTAGTATTGATTCTACCCGCATTACCTACATCGTATGATTTGTATCAAAATCACTGATGTCACATCGAAATAAGAAGTGTGTGTTATCGTCTTAAAGTACTATACATATATTTATATTTACCAAAATTAATTTCTCTATCTTTAATCCTCCATTAGCTTTAATTTATCGAGATTGCATTTAACGATATCTTTGGTTGTGTTAATGTACAACGTGCATTCATTACGTGATCAATAATGCATGACTATTATAACAATGTATTAATATTGTTAAATTCGTTGTTGTGTATGTTGTTAAATAACAAAGACAATATTATTTTTCCAATCAGCCGGAATTAACCAAGAACAGATAAGTTATTAAACACAGTTATTTAAACGTCTACTTAAATGAGTTTTATTCGCTTATCGTCATCCTCGATTATAAATACCGATAAAATGAAATAAATTTGAAATGAGATTTTAAACAAAAATACACTAAAGCAACGAATGTTAACAAACAAGTCACACACACCAATTTCCGCTAATAATAATTATCCTGGCAACAGCTTATGTCTCACTAATAAACAGGTTCATTTCCATGAAAGCACAGGAAATCAGACTTTCATAAAACGTTGCATAATCAACCAATAATCTTGGCCGAACCGGCTCTACAATAAATTCTTGTACATTAAGTTGCCAACCAGTTTCAATTAAATCTCAGCGAATCGCGAAACGCATAGTTGACCGACCGTGCCGCATTGGCCGAGCAATAACTCTTCGTGTATTCAAAGAAACGCAAACCGTGAAGCAACACGAGTATTACGCAGTCAAGGCCATACGAAATTTTTAATTTTGCTAGATTAACTTAAATGGTTCTCAGGAGTTTAAAGACGAGAGCATACGTGTATGCAAATGACAATAAATTTTACAATAGAGATATTGGAATTTTGTTATTAGTCGCTATGATAATTAATATTAAATTTTCGATCTTGCATTCACGAATATTCACTATTTAGAACTCTTACAAAACTTCTTAATGTCGTAAATAAGTATCTTCGAAGTTAGATCGTTGAAAAGTAACATTTAAAGGATTTCTGAACTGTAGAAAATTGTTTCTTGTAAATCTAAAATATTGAAAGAGATATATGAAATATCATGTAGAAATTATTTAAACATAAAGTTGCTGCACGAAGTTTTATCCGAAGAAACGACATGTCACGTGTACCAACGTAATAACTACGTGAACTTGTTGAAACTTCGAAAGATGCGCGGTCCACGTTGTCACCTTTGAAGACCGCAAAAGAAGGTTACATTTCCGGAACGCTTGGGAATTTCGCGCGTGACTTTATCGAGTCACGTTCGCATATTCGCGCATAAACCCGTCTTAGCATCTTCTTGCTCTCTTTCGGTCTTTCCTTACTTTTCTCACCACATAAATTTCGCCAGGCAACCCGCAGAAACGTTCTTTTACGAGAAGATAAAAAAGGGGGCCTGGTAAGAAGACCAGTTTTTCGTTTAAGAATACGATCAGGAAAAGGAATTCCACCGCTGCGAACGTAAAAAGTTTTCCTCGGCGTGAATTACACGATTCTTTTTATATTCTAACACGGTCGACAAACTTTCGGCAAGCCGTAGTTGTTGGTTCAAAAGAAAGGAGCGTCGTTTAATCCTGGTAAATAAGTAGGCGCATCAAACGATTCCCAGGGGACCGTTTGATCGGTAAATAGCGAAACATTCATACAGTGTGCTCGATCAAGCATTTAAGGATTCGCCTGTGGTCCGCGGCGACCGCTCGGTAAACAGCAAAACGCGTGCCAATATTTCGTGGGCTGTATCGTTGAATCAATAGACCCTGAGCATCGGGTAAACAAAAGTTTATTACACGAACTTGTTGATCCAATGAAAAGGATGGAAGAAGTCACCGAGGCTCGACGTCCTTTTCTGTTTCACAGTTAGACGAACTGAATATATGAATGTGTCCATACGTGTGCGTTTTGTACTATATTTCGCTTTTTACGGGAGAGGGTGGAATTCTTTAGGGTATAATATATGAGAGCTTAGTTTTAGAGGTGGGGTATATTCTGAGAGTGAATAGGGTGTTTAAGGGCAATAAAAGAAGTTTATGTAAGTACAGGTGCGAATGTAGCTTGTGGGTGTGATTGATACACTGGAAGAGTAAAAATGGTGGCGTTGAGTGCATTTGAATGGACGAAAGAGAGATGGGGTAGAATGTAGGGTGACATTCGAGTGTTCTTAATGGCGGTTAGAGCGTGGCGATGGTACAATATGTCAAAGAATAGCAAAATCGTTTGTGGGTGGAACAAAAGCGCTAGTAGCTGTATAAATATATCGGATTTCATGGTTTTAGACGCTTTTGTGTTCGGTCAGCTTCAGTTTCTTTATGTTCGTGACAGGTATTCGAAAAGTCCATTGTGTATTTAAACGCAAATTTACAAACGATTATATTAATTTGAGATACAAAACGTGTACTTTTCCGTATATAATATGTATAAATATGCGATGCAATATTTATAAGGATATCAATAAAGGGATGCAGAAAGTATTTAATATTTCAAAATACAAGCATCAATTTTCATATATTCAAGCAAAACATAAGGAATAAAAGTGTGGTTCATTATATTCGCGTCTCCATGAGAAATTCAAGGAAAAGATGAGAAAGAGTGACGTTCAAACCGCCACAAAGAAATTTATCGACGAAATTCATTTTCGTCGCGTTTATTCTTCAAGTCGAATTGGAAGTTCAATCATTTCACCGATTTGTATGGAATCACATTGGCCAGAAGATTCAATATAAATTCCGGCTAGTACTGCAATGGGCGAGGAAAAAGAAATATCTTCTTGAGGCAGCGAATTTCCAATTAAAGAATGCGAGGGATTCGGGTCACGGATGCACCGAACCCCGCTACAGATACGTCTATATACATCGGAACGCTAGAGCAAAATAAAGCTGGGCAAGCATGGAGTCCATACCACGTGGCCTGGCAAAGCGTCTTCTCGCTATCAACTTGTAGCCTTTTCGACAGATGTCGACTAGCATCCGTGAAATCGAACGGACAACACCGCGAATATTTAAGATTGTGCACGAATAGGAAGAAAAATGTGAACGATGGATCATGCAAGCACGGTGTACACAGCAAATGAGACACCAAAGACAGCGATAGAGGGACGAAGAGAAAGAAAGAGAATGAGAGCGAGTCGGGCGCCCACGTTTTACCTACTTTATCGCCTCCCACGTCTCGCTGTCAAAGGTCTTCACAACCAGCAGCTCGAGGGCGTAATTCACAAATCCGTACTGCACATAAGACAGAAAGAAGAAGAACCGATAGTTTAGCGCGTGATCGTGTGAACGAACATTGGTAAACGTCAACTATTAACATGACTGTGTATGATTTACGAGCGAACGGATCGGTTTAGTCACTGGTACACGCGATTATAATTGACATCCATCGACTGTCAACATGTCCTATCGGTCGTCTGCCAGTCACAGTCCGTTCAGCCGTCGATTTTCCGTCCCAGATAGTCTTTCCGGTTTCTCTTTTACCGCAACGTACCATGATGATCAGAGAGAAACGGTCTAGTTAAGGCTTTTCCACGTATCATTCCATTCTAATTGCCATGGGAGCCATGTTTACCTCGTGCACACGAGCCGCGTACTGGAAAGTCGGCCTGCTGTTCGTCGGAGACGATAAGTATCGATTTTCTGCTCTCGCAGCTGCGCCATCTAGATACAACCCTGTTACCCGTCTTCAGCTCGCTCTCCACGCGCCTCCTACACCCTTCCGCTGCCAATCCGCTTTGTCCCTATCGTCGGTTTGCCATCAACGTTATTATTCGTTGGATGAATACTTAGAAGACTTGGAAGACGCGCAGAGACTAATGCGGAGAAAACTCGTGTTTCTTCTTGGAATTAAACATCCATATTTTTTACTTTCTTCTTATGTTCGATTCTATATGCTGCACGTCTATTTTGAAATTGAAGTAAGGGGTCATCCGGTGGTTATTGCATGCTCAATTCTGTAAGGTATCAAGGATATGGAGAAACGCTATTTTAGAAAGTAGAATGGACGACGAGGAATATTCTTTCGTAGTTTTCGTTATTTTATATTTGCTTTCTTCGTAGCGTGAAGACGTAGGTTGCTATAAAAAGCAGAAAGATTGATGCATTCGGATATATTTGCAATTTATAATGGATATTATAATTTATAATAAGAGATAACAGGATGTGTAATAAATTTTCGTTTTTAGAGCTAAAAAGATCTAGAACCCCTAACTTTTTGCAACCATATAAAGTTTCCATCCGTCATCATTTCCTAAACACTATCTATTTCCATCAATCTTAGTCGTCATCTGGGGGCCATCATCTCAAACGATCAAGTGAAAATCGACCGAATCGAGCGAACTAACAAACGAGTGAAGGATATGCCTGATCCATCTCTACTTATAATTTGTTTCCCAACTATTCACACAAAGAATAGTCGATCGAGGAATAATCGTACGCATTAAACGAGGAAGGTCACCACCTACTGATTTCAATTTTTGGCTAAATTCGAAGATTTTCAGAACTATGAGAATTTCCTGGACAAAGCTTCTTGTTCGCCAGAAACTTCCTTTAGCTAACCCATTAACGTGCTTTCTGGAAACAGTGTATCAGGCGTTTCCAGGAATTTCAGATGAAACATCTGACGTCAGGAATACATTAAACGACTAGCACCCGGCTACGTTCCATCGTAAAAAAAAAAAAAAATAACAGAAGACATTTAAAGACAACAGCAGTCGGGGCAACAGGTTCAAACGGACTAAGTTCGTATTAACGTAGGACGCAGGAAATTGGAGTACGATATAATATTCTGGTCGGACGATCCGCGCTGAGAAACGGCGACTTTGGGACGACGCGACGGCGGGGAATAAGCTCACGGCTTAAATCGTAATTAGAAACGAAGGCAGGAATTCGTAGCGCTTCAGTTACTTCCAGCGCAGAGCTTCCGTTGAAACGTCTCAAACGGATGAATTTTACTTTCGCGACGTGCGACTATACCGACGTCGGATCCGAAGAAACCGGAAATTACCGGTGCCTTGCCTAGGTGCAGTACGGCTTCGTTAGGGCAATCACCGGTGTTATCGCAGATCGTGCTCTCGAGATATAAAAGGGCACTAATCTTCGAGACGAATGTGATTCTTTCGTTTGGCTTGGATTAGATGCTGATTGGGTTAGGATCAAGTTAATTTCTAGAATTGTTAAGTTCGTTTCAGAAACGTATTTTATGAAATGGAACACGATCAAAGGATACAAAATGTTCGTATATTAATTTTGAAAAATCTCTCATTGCAAATATGCTCTGGAGTATTTTATACCGTTTGTAGTTTTTCAGTAAGTAATAATTTCAATTGATAAATTGGACAGTGTATTCTGTGATATTGAATATTGCTTTTAAAGTTACATTTATTACAAAGTCTTTGTTTCGCATTATAACTGTCCTACATTCATTTGAAAAAATTTCTGTACTAACTTGTCTACCGATACCAGGAACGATTCATAAATACCCAGCTCAATTATGTAATTTTTCCGTCAAGTTTATCTTGCAGTGGTCGCAAGGGATTAAGGCAATATACATTATATTTCCCTTTCTCGTACATTCAGAACGCCCTGTATATCCGCGGAATCCCCCACAAATTATACTAGTACAATTATACGTACAAAGGATCGTAAAAGTAGCTTAATTGGTGTTCAAGCACTAACATATGTGTGCACGATAACTATATAATCTATCTAATACTATCGAGTAATCTAATATCATTTTATATATTGTTTTTATAACCATATTTAATTCGCCATTCGATATTCCAGAAAATTTGTCCAGTCAAATCAAGACACGAGACTCGATTCTTCTTACAGTTACAGAAACAAAATTTGCGTTGCCGTGAACTAGAAGTAACCAGACTAATCATAAAGACAAAGGATCACGCGATACGAACATTCATCCAAAATTCCCTTGGCTTCCATGAAACAAGCGTTTTTAATTAATTTACGCGTTGTTCGCCCTCCATCGACTCGCATGTAATCCCTAGGAGAATGCGAGCAATTTCGAGCTGAAAGACGACAAAGAGTATACTTCCGGCGTTGGGAATCAATTGCAGAAAGATCATTAGGGCAAATGAAAGTTTAACGGGGCGCTTCGTACGAATTCCTTTTCTCGGAGACGAAGGAGAACTTGAAAATTTCAGCGCGACTGAGAATACTGGCAGCGTATAAATATTTAAGATCCTGTGGAGATCTAGTCAAAGTTGGCCAAGAACTTGATGGCCCGAATCGGGCGTCGACTGTTTAACGTTGACCTCTTTTCTATAGTCTTCTGAAAGTTCTCGGCGATGTTCGATGGAGGAGAAGCCTCCAATAACCATTTTCAACGTTCCTCGAGTAGAAACGCTGACCTCGAGTTTGGTTAACGGCGGTGTTACGCGTCTGTTCTTCTTATAATTTTACTGCTAAATTTTCCATCGTTTTTCCTTCGACCATTGTTTTCGAGCAATTGGCCTGATATCGACGCAATATCGACACACTTTTACGCCAAAACTGCCAAATATTTACTCTCGCAGCTGACGCGCGACTTCAAAGATGAACACGCTATATGGAACTCGCAATATCGGTATATAGGGCAGCCGAGGGAATCGCGAAGACCTCGTCCCCATTGTGAAAGGCCAAAAGGACATGGTGCAGCTTCGACTCCGTGTGATTTCCAAATTAAAGCTTTTTTCAATTGTTGCCGGTATTCTAGCACGTGAAAATCATCCACACGATTCAGAGATAGTAATCATTTCTCAGCGAAAAGATATAATAAACTCGAATTTTAGGAAAAATTGATATCGTTATTGTACAGTTGCAATAATGATTGGAGATGTTTTTTAATTGCTCTTTAAGAATACAGAGAATTATCGTGGAGAGCCTGGGTTTTGAGAAGTTAGAGTGGGAAATGGAGGAAATTGTGTCCCACCTTTTGCGCTTCATACGAGCTCAACGTTTATCGTACAGAGTTGTGTTACTCCCAAGGGGTAACATGAGATAAGGGAAATATTTCTTGACCCGATAAAGAAAGTTAACACATTTACAACCCTTGGTATAAAGTGATGTTTCCGATATTTGCGAAACATTTCTATCGTGTATGCGTTTAGAGTATACAACTATTATTTATTCGAATATTCTATAAAATCCTCTCTATCTGCAAAATCAGATATCAGAACCTTAACTTGGAGAAACAATAATGATAAATAATGATAAAGAAGAAGATTCTTGAAAACTGAAAAATAATGCTATATTGATTTTAATTATAATAACATTGTTGATAATTCTTTTACCATAGTATAATAATACTCCTCAAATTTATTGAATCCAGGAATAAGGAG
Organism: Bombus bifarius; assembly: GCF_011952205.1. Classification (NCBI taxonomy): domain Eukaryota; kingdom Metazoa; phylum Arthropoda; class Insecta; order Hymenoptera; family Apidae; genus Bombus; species Bombus bifarius. The sequence continues at coordinate 5,749,624 of NW_022884914.1, read as the reverse complement.
ATCGAGGAATATATTAAGGATTACATCTGAATCATCTTGACTAATGAAACTTCATGAACCACCAGTACTCCAAATGTTGGTCTCTATGGACTACAACATGATATCTGCCGCGATCTTTCCCATCGAATAGAAACACGTTGGCATGTTGAACGGTCGAGGCATACTCGGAATCGATGCAACCGGCAAGATTTACGATGCTTGCGACCGGATGGGTTATGAGCTAAGATGTAGTTCTATTGGTGCCAGTGTTTGCTCGTAAATGCATGAAAATAATGGTCGTTATATAATTGTTGGAACATTTACGATCGGTAAAGGTTTACGAGTTATATGTGTCGCTGTGAGCAGAAGCAATCGTAACGGCTGTCAAACGAAATGCATGGGCATCGACCGTCAGGGATTAAATGGCTCCGAGTGATTCAGGACAGTGGTAGAGGGCGATAATCAACGTCGACGACAACCAAGGGTTTTCCACCTCCTCCACTTGTGCACAATGAAGAATTACCCTCCGATTTCGAGTGTTTGAGATCGTAGAAAAAGATCCCCCTTGTAGACTGTAATATGTCACGATATCGTGGAAAGAAGATAGGTTTGATCGTCGCAAAAACGCAGCCAGGATGGATCTTCGATCTGTCGTAGCATCGTCGAACGTCTCGTTAGCAACGTTCGTCGAAACTTGGAAAAGATGCCCGGCCTTGCACCGTTATTGTTGGAAGTGAATCTTTGATGATGAAATATCGTGATAAGAAGTAAATGAGAAGGAACTCTGATTGGATTTTTATGTAGATCTTGGATTAAACAGTTGGTATCGATTTATGATTTTGATGTGTTGGTGATATATATGAATTTTCATAAATTTACTGTATCAATAGCGCATCTTCTGAAAGAATTTGTATAGGTCAGGTTAAAAGAAATTCTTGATAACAATTGGAAACGGACTATAGAAATCCTTTGTTACACCGCTCTATAGAATGTTAATGTCCCATAGAAGTTATATTTACTTACGACAATCTCAAATTTGATAAATCTCAAACCAACTCAAGTGACGATAATTAATTCAATATCAATCTCGCGAGTCTTAACCTTACGTGTTCGTCAACAAATACTCCGAATCGGATCGATTTACCAATTATTTTTAACTAATTATTGTAGTTTCCTACGACCGCACTACAAATAATTCAGATGCAAAATCCACGAACGTGGTCAATAGCGATCTCGCGTTAGACTTAAGCTAGCGGACGATGGATACGGAATCAAACACGATATGAGTGGATAAGCAGTTTCGCAGCATTATCCTCTTCATAAAGCATCGATGTGCAAATATTGGACGAACCATTGCAACCAGTTACAAGGGTCCCCCACGCGGCTCTATCACTCTGTCATGTTACGAGGTGATTTATTTACGAAAGAGTTTCGTCCCTGTCGTAAAAGCATCGCTCCACGTTTTAGAATCGAACGTTTCTTCCGGCTCCATGCAAATTTACCTGCCACTTAGTGCACGCACTTGCTACGGGCAATGGTTATATGTGATACACCGGCTCCTTTCAGAACCCCCGTATGGAAATTTAATATTTTTAGGCTGCTATGAGTGACGTTCACAGGAGGTAACTAGAATGTGTGGGAAAATATAAACGGCACCACGCACGGAATTTGGAGGAAGCGAGTTTTATTATATCCTGTATGAAGGTTTATGGGTTTCAGTAGAATAGGGCTGATCCTAGTCAGACTATACGCGTACACAATTTTCAAAGGTTTCCGCTTCACTTAAATTGAAATTTATGTTTTCTGTACTTTTTAGATGGAATCTGCTTCGGTTTTCATAGAAATTTCTGTTTTGAAGTTAATTGCATTATTTCGATAACTGTACTGGAAACCGTGATGAAACAAAAGACGAATATAAATGGTGAACATAGAAAACAAGTTCTACAAATATATAAATTTTAGAAAATAATGACGAAAGATGCAAGTGTGGAAATATTCGTCGGAAGCAATTTAAAAGACTTGTAAACACAGGCCTGCAGATTTTACTGCTGGTCAAATGTGAGTAAAATTTCCAATACGCTACGTCAGACGATAAAACATAATTGTTCATTGTATTTTCTACTTTTACGTGTCTCTTCTGAAAGCTTCTTTACTACAGTAATATTATCTACCTTTTTGTACTTTAAATATCAGGGAAAATAGCTTGAGCTTTACTATATGTACATAGCTCCATATCATATGTTATAATAATAGATTGAACTAAAGATAATCTGTACAATAAACTGTTTTTTCTATTTGAAGATGACTTATAGTGTATTTGAGATAATAATTCGATGGATTTATTATATTATATTCACCATATATTTTCCTACATTTCAATTACAGTTCAATATTTGCCTTGAAAATACTTTTTACTCCTAAGAAGTTGATTCAAGAATCTACACTGATTGCATTTCGTTCGTACACCTCATCAAACTCTGTAAACGAATTCTCCAACTTATTTTCAACACCCTTCACGCCTACACACCATTTTTCCAATCAAATCCAAATCACCGATTTCATTCGACTCGCACAACTACGTTGTCGCGTATTTCCACGCAAACACCTGAAGCGTCTTGGTAACAAGATAATCAATAAAAGCAAGGTACTCGTTAAGTGGACATTACAGTCGGCAAGTTGGAAGGATAGTCGAGAATGGATGATAACAAATGGGGACGACTGCTTTAAATCGTGAATCTGACGGAAAACTTGAAATTGAAAAGCCGTGTCGCAGCGTGCTTTCATGAATCGATTCGTTTCAAGTACGAAACAAAATTATCCGCCTCCTTTGCACCCTCCCCCTTGAAAATTAATTAGTCAAGGACGTCCTCGTAATTTGGGTCCTCCCGCCCTCTTCCGAGGCGATGATGAATAGCGTTCCGAAGTTAATTAAAAATACCATCACGCATCGAATATCGATGATTCCGTGGACGTGCCCGTCCCGTTGTCCGTCTCCGTACGCTTTCGTTTCGTTTGAACGCTAGCATAGAGACCTGGCCTGCACACGGGCCGGAACGTTCGGGATAATAACGCAGAAATGACCGACGTCATTCGATGTGATGCATACCAATGTATCATAGTCTACCTTCCAAAGGATAGTCTGATCAGGCAGTGAAGTTAGGTTGGAAGAACAATATTTTGCAGGAAATTGAAATATATTTTTTTTCGATACAAAAATCGAATAAGAATGTAAAAATATTTCTACGTGGAAATAACTAAAACTCAATAATAAACGTATTAAAAAAATATATAAGAAGGATATAAAATGTAGATTTTATTTTAAAAAATCCAGAATACTAATATGAGATTGTGTTTTATTATTACAGTAGAATAACTGATATTCCATTTTACTGATTTCAATTAATTTCATTTTTTATTAAAGAATTATAGATAGTTGCCGCTATAGATTCTACTTCTCAACGGATCAATATTGATAATAGTACGAATAAGCTGCTTAAAGACTTACGTTTAACTCTGCCCTTTAGTACTATAGGATCTTCATTATTTTTAGCATGTGGTAAAGATAATTGTGGCATTCAAAGGTCACAGAAAATGTAGAGAAGAGTGATGATATTACGAACACGATTTTAAATTTACCTTAAGATCGTGTTGCGCTGAACGAACTTATGGAAGTAAGTTATTGGTTTCTTGAAAATTGAACTTTAATCGTGCGCTTGTGTAATGAAATTGAGAAATTCATAAAAAATAGCTTTAGTTTCCGAGAGATTCGATAGCAAGAATCATTTATATAAAATCTAATGAAGTGAATTGTTTGATCTTGGAAAGCTTAAACGAGATGCCTATAAATATTGATTTTATATAAGGAGGAGGCTAGATTCCGACTAGTCCCTTGTCAATTTTTATAATGAAACGACGTCACTCCATCGGTGGAACGTGATCATGTTAGGCTATCCCACGACGACCATCAATTTTCCTCTCCTATGATCTCGTTCAACGGTGAAGATTAATGTCGACTTTCGCGGCTTTTTCGATCCTTTCTGGCCAGCCGAGCGTTCCCATTACGTTTCCCGATCTACTGCTTTGCCTGAGACGATTAGACTCGCAACTCGATTGAAGTTCGATGTAAGTGGATCAATCGACATCGGTTTAACGCTGTTGTTTGGCAGGCTCGTTTCACCGCAGTCGAACGTTTTATTTCCGCTCGATCGAAAACCGAGTTCCCAGGATCAACGAAAGAATTCATGGCTCTTACTACGCTATCTCTTCGTAAATAGAAAATTAATTCGTTCCGTTATCTTTGAAACTTTTACGTGAATTTATAAGATATTCGCATACGAGGAAAGTTATTAACGGATAGCAAACATTGGCTGTCAATCGATATCGTATATTATTGGCATTTACTGGAATTTTTCGTCTTTTATCTAAAATCAAGGAGGTATTAACTAATACTCCGCTACAAAACACGTAAATATAAATATCTCATAAATCACGATATCCAATAGAAATGGCAATTAAGCGAGATTTCCCGATAATCGCACAAAACTCTCGACATCGCTGCATTGCGAATTAATATTCGCCACTTTCAACGTTTCCGCATAAAGTTGCGATATATTATGATACAATCGAGCGATAACGTCTAAATAAAATGGTACATAAAATGATTCGGAAAATTTACCCCGTCGTCTGCCGTTGATTCGAGTAGAAATGTTTAGGGATTGTCTATCACCATATTTTTCATGGATCGAGACATACATATTTATTTCGTGGAACCGACCATATCGAAGCTTTTATTTCCACTCGATAAGAATCGAACGACGAAAATTTCGAATCGTAGAATCCTATCTTGGTTGCAGCAGTTTCATCCGAATGATCGGGACTGGCTTTCCTTGAATATCGTCCGCTCGTAGAGAAAACCAGATTCTGGGAATCTAATAATTGTCCTGCTGTAGGAAATGTGAACATGTATCCCGGTCGATACTTCGATAGAAATGAAAGGGTGGTTGGGGTGCATCGTGTGCTAACTCGTGGTTAATTAATATGAAAACGAGACGCTAATTATCAAGGGAGTGCAGCTATGAGCCACTTCTTCCGTTTACGCCTCGTTGGGTGCAGCGTCCTCGATTGGAATTGCAAGGGAATAAGCTTAGGAATATTTTAATATATTCCATTAATGGAATGAAACAAAAAAGAATAGAGAGAAATACTAAGTGTACATGAAACGCGTACAATGTCGAGGAAAGTGTGTCGAGATGAGAAATGCTTTTTTTCATTTCTGCATGCTCGTAAAACTATGTTGAGTTTAGTAATGCAGTAATAAAACATATTACTGAAAGCGCAGGCATCGCATAATTGCAACGTATAAAGCTGGAAGATAAAAAAACACGAACATCGAAGCGATAAGACCCCAACATGCTTTATAAAAGTTCCATGTAGCTAGTGTTTTTATCAAAAAGATCCATTCCCCCGTTGTTATGCATTCACAACATGTATCTTCGAAATATGATTTACGACCCCGTAACCCTTTCCTTCTTTAATGTCATAGATCGTAGTGGAACGACCGACTGAAACACCACCAATATCAACTTATCATAGCGCCAAGACGCGAATCATATTTTCGCGATACGTTGTCGTTGGGTAAGCGAATCACGCGATTTCCGTGATCGATATCCGCCGCCAAGCAGAAGCGGCGAGACAAGAATGCGAAACACCGTGCCATTTGCACGCGACGAAATTGTTTCGTGAAATATGAAAGTCTGATGCGGAGAAAAATTGCAGACAGTTGTTTCGAGTAATGTTATATGAACGTTTTCTACTTCGTAATATTTTCTGTGTTACAAAAGGACGGAATGTAATACGTTACACGGTACTACATGATCTCGCGCATGAAATCTCCTGGCAAAGCTGGTAGAAAGTGAACTGCATTGTGTACTAGTTTTTAATGCGTGTTTTGTCTTTTTATGTTGAGGCAAGAGGAAATAAAGTGTAACTCCGCTGACATATAAGTTTCTAACGTGAGAAATAGCATTTATCGGCTTTGTTTTCTCTTTTGCCATTAAAGAGGAAGATATACGCGTGTATTTATGCATGTAAAATGCATAAAATGTACGATGAAGATGTGCAAGATGTTTACGAAACTATAGGAATTGCAATTTTACTGTGATCATAATAGGAAGAAGAGAAAGTACCGAAGGATAATAATTTATCATGACGTGTAAATATATTCATAATTTTTATTACATACATTCATAATTTTAGTTATACCTAATACTTTCCACTATATTAAGCAAAATTTAAAATTATTCTAAATTGTATACCATTAAAAGTAGAATTTCTATCGTTTTATAAACATGGTATCATGATTTTGATCATGGTGTTTTGAGTTTTGTTTTACGTTTAGTATATCATGTTCTATTTTGTATTAAACATTTATACGATTCCGGGTTTATAAATGAGTCGGATGAATATGTCATGTAGTTTCTACCGTGCACCAATTTTTCGCAAGTATGTTTTAATCGCAATATTTTATCGCCTTGACACTGGTATTTTCGATAAAGCGGTCAGAGGAATTTTACTATATATTTTTTTCACAAGCAACCAACAGTTACTGGACGTAAATTCAGAATTTAGTAAAATATAACATAATTCAGATTATTATAAAATGGCTTGGTCGACGCTTCGTTGAATATCTTTCAACGCGGACACTCGGGGTATAAGTTCGTGTCGTTTATTTATTTGCGTTATGGTAAAGCCGATACAGCTTTTGATAATGTCAAGGAGCTCAAGAAGTTGATGGTAGCAGGAAATAAACGCTGCGGCGACTTTTGCTAAACCTCTGTTATCCAATGGGAAATCTTGCACGTTCTACTATAACTCTTTCTCACTCCTCCATAGGGAAACATCTTTCAATACTGTCTCCCGTGGATGCTCGTGCGATTCCATGGCCTGAAAGAATCGTTCGACAAAATATCCCTTGTGCTTCTGCCTGTTCCAATCGTGCTGTGTATTGGCAATATCGTCAATACATAGCTGCCATTTAAACGATTGGCGTGAGATTTTGCAGAGACGTTGTAAGACACGCAGTTACCAGTGAAACTTTGTTAAGAAAAGGATAGTTCTGGATTTATAAATTTGTAACGTGCAATGAATTTGTCAGAGTAAAATACTCCTATAGAAATTCTATGAATGTCAAAAACTTCATTTATATAAGAAATTATAAAATTGAACAAATTTTAGATTGTAACACGAGGTTAGAGTATTGTACAATACTATACCCTACATTATTAGATGATTGATTGGGTGATTGAGGATCATTACAAAATAATGGACAATATTAACAAATAAATTCTCCATAATCAGACGATAAACAGAGGCATAACATCTAAAATATTCATTACTTAAAACAATAACTATTTAGCATATTGCTTATTGATCTCATAATCGCAGAATTTCCGAGTTGAGGTTGCAGTGGCCGGGAGAACGTTCTGTAAGCACAGTATCTATCATAAACCGCTGTATAACCGCGGAACTCGCTTTGGATCATCCCGTAGGAGTGATGCTCTTTTCGAAACTATGTAACCAACCTTGAACTATCCGTAGCTTTCGAAATCGATTCTGGAAAATCCATCCTGCGTCTTGGTAGAAATAGTTATTTCCTGCCACAAAGAACTGTGCTCATTCTTTTCATTTATTTCAGTCTTTGAACTAGAGATATACACAAGTAGCACCGAATTTATCAACAAAGGATTGCATAGCAAACACAATTCTAGAATGTCTTTGCCTAACTATCCGATTTATACAAATACATAATTTGACGTAGCTTTCGCTAGTCTGGCATTTCATTTAATGATCTCGTGGTAAAAAGCTTTCGCTTCTCCCTATAATTGTGCATATCATACAAATCTGAATTTCTCGCTTATTGTCGAATGCCACTAGCGTCCTCACTCGTAACTTGGTTTCCAAACTCGGCTGTCTCTGTGGTTGCTGCGGTTCGTTTCGCTATCCATCGAAATGCACGTGGCTGTTCCCACACAAGGCGAAGACACTTCCGGTTTAACATCGTTTATGAACTTAATGTGGCGAATTCGTATCCGGAGATACTCATCGTGATAAGCGTAGGAGTTAGAGATTACATTAATGCGGGATTAAAACCTTCGATATACGCAAAGATTACTACCAAATCCCTTGGATTCAACATGCATCGGAGAATTACAGACAGAGCAGCTTTTTCCAACAAATTAGTTCGGAAAACAAAAAGCTAAATATAGAGAGGGAAAAATTCAAAACAAAATACAAGGGAGATTTAATAGCTCAAACGATCAATCCACTGCTACTAAAATATGGTTAGTTCTCCACAGGAGTTCTATATCTTTTTAGTCAGACATATTCTTAATTTAACTAAAAATATTTATCCCAACCTCGTTGCTTACAGTTCTGTTCATCTGTTCATCTGTTCATCTCTAGAACCTAGCAATTAAGAGGACATAATTAAGCGAAAGCAACATTATGTCAGTTACGAGTATGTTAATCGATCGATAAGGTACACTTCGATCAAATACGTTTAATTTTCCATTTCGTAGATGCATGCATTTCTATATCCGAAACAGCGTTCTGCGCAATTGAAGTATTTCACGTCACTAATGCAGATTCAGTTGCCTGTCTAACGCCATCTGAATCTACTACAGCTGTCACTGAAGTCACGAGGTAGATGGAAGCAATCTTAACATACTGAAACTCATTTCAAGTCCTATTCTTTGAGATTCGCGGTGAAACGATTGCAATATCTATTACAGTATAAAACATCTATTTTATTTATATTCGAAGACTCGTAATAACTCGCGTCGATTCCATTTCAACTAAAATTAGCCTGTTTCCAACTATTCTCTGTCAGTGTTCAATTGTTCCAATCGTATTCGTCGTGGTCCCTGGACACGATTCATTGTAAAAAGATCGGATTGTTCTCGTTGCAGCAACGTTGACTCGTTTTCAAACTTCTTTGCGAATGATAGTCTTGCATAATTAGATTTATGCTTGAAAAAGGTGAATTTTTTGCAATTACGACATTCTACAGTCATTCTTCCCGTCCGTATAAAATTTTATTAATTCGCATAACTTCGCGAATAAGAGCACGTAAACTGCTGAGATATGTCGAACTTTGTGATTGGATTTCGCGGCACGCCGACAGCGATTAAATATTCCTCTACTTTGACTAGGTTTGAGTAAGGTTGCTCAATTTATTGTATGTGGTTTTCTTGTACTAATTACAAACAATTCAGGAACTTTCTATACGAAGGACTCGTAAGATAAAACTCTGAATTGCAGTTCGCGCGTATGTGTGTCAATAGAAAATTATAACGGCTTTTGAAGAACTTTGTCTTTTTTATATTTATAATTAGAAGGCTGATAAAAGTTTGATAGTAATTCAACTACTTGAAAAAAATATGTGCGCGTAGTCGGTACAACTTTGGCAGAAAGAAGCGGACGATTTAAAATTTAAGAGGAAGTCAAACGAATTAAAGGGATCCGAATAAGACGAACGAAACAGAAGGCACGTTTGTTTGAGTCAGGAAAGATCTATGTAAGTCAAGCTAAGCTTGGAGTGGCTCGGATAAAGCAGGTGTCTGAACAGGGTCGAGCAAATCAGATTAATTCAAAGAAGTTCTACGAAAAAAAAGAAGGAACGAAGCTAGAATGTAACGGAAGGTCCAAGATAGGAGAGAAGACGAATTAAAAGGTATCGGGAAAAGTTCGAAGAAGTCAGTAGACTGGACTATGTGAAAGCACGTCGAATAACATCTAAGTGAATGAGAAGAAAGTGGAAAAACTTTGCCAGTACCAGTGTGTGTATGTGTGTGTGTGTGTATTTCTAAAGAAACAAATAAATTTCCTTTGCTCAGTGATTTATTAATGGTGTTTTACCTTCGTCATTCACAGATACATGTCTATTGTACTTTCTCTAATTAAATTTATATAAAAAAAATTGTTTAACTACTTTGAATTACTCAAATTGATGTTTGGAAACAACTTTTCCGTATGATATAACGAGAGTTTTTTTATTATGTATCGATGAATCGATTTATGAATTTCTTAGATTTGTTTTATTCTATTTCTTACGCCTAAAAGAGGCATGTAAAGATAGTAACATAAAATAATACTTACAACTATCTACATGAAAGTGATTATTAAGTTCCTTTGGACGTCATCTGTAGCTTTCAAGTCTCTCGAAACTCGTTTGTAGACATTTCTCAAAGCGATAATTACAACCCTTGGAGTTATGAACGAAATGAAGGAAATTTGTGAAACGTGACTATTGTAACAGAGGGCGTAGAGACTGCCAGTTATTTGGCATGATGAAAAACGAATATTTGATGGAAAATAGATAGTATTTTTACATAGAATGCAAGATCAGAAAAATATATATCAACTATTAAACGTGTATTTTAAAAAAAATTGACACAAAAATCTAACTCTTTCACGATATTACATTCTAACCCGTAAAAAAGTATTCGTATGCGCATACACTGACGACAAAATCGAAACGAACGAAAATTAAACATCATCCAATATTTTTTCTCGTTGTATCCAATTACGTTCACTGTTTTGACACTTCAATTAAAGTAAACCGCAACAAATACAAGTCTGCAAATATAAGCTCGGACGAAATTCGAGGAACTAGTCCAACGGCCGCAAATGGTGAGTAATTCGAGTTGATACAAGCGTTAAAGCGTTCCGATAATTTACCTCTTCGGCCAAAGTCCTGATAAAGCGAAAAAGTGTGTGTGAGAGAGAGAGAGAGAGAGAGAGAGAGACAGACAGACAGACAGAGACAAAGAGAGACAGAGAGAGACAGAGACAGAGATTCGAACTTGGTTCAGATTTATCAGAGATCGGTTCCACAAGGTCGAAGCCAATCAGTGCAGGTCTCACAAGTACATAGGTGGAGGTTAGACTAGTAGAAAGTTGTCGGAATCGTTCCAGATGAATCAGGGTGAACCGAAATAGTTCGAGGTGTGTCCAGCCAAGTCAATGAGGGTCTAGGTTGATCGGAGGAATTCAGATAAGTCGCACCCAGTTCTACTTGATAAATAAACATGCGTGGCAAGATAAGACTATTTGTTAAACGAAAGGGCGCAATCACTTAAATTGAAAAGCTCGTGTCCTTCTTGCGTGGGATTTCTTAGGTGTTAGCTACTCAACTGTAAAACATTGAAGTTAGAAGTTTCTATTTTTATAAAGCAAGGTTAAAATCTTAAATAGAAAAGGATGTTGAGAGGATTTCTTCGAAATCAAAAGCTTCCAGCAGATGTTACGAAGGTCCTATAGTTTCGCAAGTGTTCCTCTTTAAGATATTGAGATAGGTCTCAGGAAAATGTTACTTGAACTGATCATAAGATGAAGATCGTTCGGAAATTATTTTTAAGTCACCAAAGACTATCTAAAGCACATTTGGAGATCGTCGAAAATGTCGTTAAAATCATTATATTATATCGTAAGGTAATGTTACAGGCATTAAAGGGGAGTTGAATGTCGTCAAAACTGTGCCTCGGTCATTGTAACGCTGTTGAAACTTATTTGAAGGATACTCCAGATTGTTTCAAAGGCACGTCAAGTTCTCCCAAGACCTTGTCATTAGTCAGTCACTTATGGTTGTCCTAATATCACGAAAAATGCTTTCTTACTTGAGATTTCTACATTTTCATCACAGCCAGACTCGTCTGGGAATCATTTTTCTCGAAAATCAATCGGTTGTAGAAAAATATTATTTTTACCTTCAACGGTATTATTACAATTACTAATAACCGTAACCGTATACATATAATAATTTCACAGTCCAGCTTCAAAATGTAAGAGAGAATAGAAGTCAATAAACGTCTTTTTATTTAAACTGCTCCACTTGACGTCCATTAATTCTTCCAAAACGTTTTCATGCCACAACCTGTCCACATTCGACCAAAATGCACAGCCTCTTTTAAATATTTCACACTTGCTTCACATACACTTACATCCACTCGTGTACCTTTAAAAACTCGTGCATATAAATGTAATACACGGGTATAAATGAAAGAGGAAAAGATAAATCACGGTTGAGATTGAAAAGTGTTCAAGCTTGTGATACAGTCAAGACATTTGCCCAACGTTACTTATGCTAGAAAAACGAACTATTAACGAGAGGAATGTAAAATTGTATTCATTTGATTTAAACCCTTTTCGCCGGCACAATACCTAGCCTCGCCAATTGTTCCATTGTATACCGGAATTGTTTAATTCGGACGAATAATCCTCGACTCTCCAGTTATTAGACGTTCGATAGGAATCTAAGGAGCCGAAAATCGAACATCCCTCGCCCCATCCTTTGGAGCATCGCCAACTATTGTCCATGATTTAAGTTTCTCGCTAGCCTTAGGCGAGATTTGATTCATTGTCGGATGAAACTGTCGTACTGAAAGTGTACGCGTGTAGTCGAAACGCAACGATTCCATTGTCGAGTGTCATGGGCAGGACTCGTGCAGAGTTTCGTCGGCTCTTGCAGCCCAATCAAATTCAAAGTTCTGACGCGTTACGACCGTTCGAACGAAGTATAGTCGAAAGTTTCTCTCTCTCTCCCTATCTATCTATCTATCTATCTATCTATCTGCATCTTTGTGTGTATGTGTCTGTGTATCTGTCACAAAGCATCCGAAATGTGAAGGCGTTCGTATATAAACGCTCCAAGACCATCGTTCTAGTTGAAAGAAACAACCTGACTACCGGAAATGGAGCTCTTACGGCACGTGCCTGTTCGGAATGTAGCCGATTGCAGTTTCTAGCTTTCCTCGTGTAACGCAACGAGTTAATTTCCAGGGCAGGAGCGGGGCATGGAAAAGCTGCAATTTCTTGCACCAGCTGAATATTCTGGAGCTTTCGAGTCCAACTGAAACGAAGCGGGATCCTTTCAGCCTATACTCACTCGTCAATATCACTCGATAATTTTCACGCATTGTTTTGGCAGTTCGTATAGAAATTGAATACTTTAAACGCTTATTTCACGATGTGAAGAGTAATTTTAATTACTTCTGTATTCTGTCTTTTTAGAGTTTCGTTTTGTCTGTGTGAAACCAGTGAAATACACTATGTTATAATGATCTACATTACTTCCCATAAATTTAATGATATCTGCGAAAATTGTAATGCAACGTGAAGTTTCGAACTGAATTATACATTCAAATAAGTAACAAGAGTATAGAAAATTTCAGAGAATCAAGGAGATACGTAGTATAAATTATAATATCGCGCGACACAATGATTTAGTTTGGGCTACGTTAAAAATCATATAGTTGGATTTAGAGGGCAGTTCGACTTAACTCGAGATGGAAATTAAAACGCATAGTGCGTTCCATTTGACGAGGTGTAATTGCCGGTGTGGAATGTGTACACGTGCATGTATCAAAATCGATATTTCTTCTTGACAGCCGTTATTGCGACAAGTTCCTGTTGCAAATTTCATTAACCGTTATATCTGACACGGATATACCTACAACACGATGGTGGAAAGCTACACCGATTTCCCACGTAATTTCTATCATTTGTACCCATTACAATTTGGAAATTTGCCGTTACACGCATGAAGACTGGACGTCGCTGCTTGGCATTTTTACGCATGAACTACCGACTTGAATGTTTATTTTTTATCGCGCTGAGCGTTGAAGAGTTAGAGCCTCAATTTATTACTCCGCTAGAAATGTCAGAACCATCTGATATAGAACAGAGTCGTTTCTCTGTTTTACATTCCTATAACCTATTTTTATTTATGGAAATTATGTGCCTTTGTCCAATGAAATGAATATTTTTATGAAAAATGTGCTTATTTAAATGTAGAATTAAAACAATCAAAGAATAGAAGATACATAGCTAAAATATTGCTCAATTTCCTAAATAAACGTTTCTTTAGGTAAATCGATATGTCTACTATTATTCCTGTGTTTGTTTTGAACCAATTTTAATATCACTTTCCTAAAAGAGAATCGTCTTCCGAATAATAAATATGATACCTGGAATTTGTTAAGTTCACTGTGAAATCTTTAACGATATACTGTCAAAAATTTATTTGCCAAATCTTCATTATCTCATTTATTATTATAATTGTCTATACGATACAGACTAACAATAAAGCTATTATATGTTTCGTTCTTTAACTCATTATCCATAATATCTCTAAACATGCAAGAACATTATGATCTCTCAGTTCAAATTTGTTTAAAATTTATTCGTTTACGTGCCGCCGGTTCGCATGTATCGCCTCAATTTTCAAATCAGTTATCGAATCGTACCTTGCCCCGTATTTACCAAATGCAAAGTAAATAGGCAAGTAGACGAATCACGTACTGCCATTTTGATAACAGCGTTTGGGAGCGAACTTACGAGGACCTCGTGCACGCTGTTCAAACGTTCCCAGGACATTTGCTTTCTGTATTCCTATTTCTCTGCGTCACGTAGTGGTCGAGTTTGAGGATCCGTGCAATGGCTAATAATTCTCTTGGGTAATGTTCCCCTGTACGTTTCGCCACGTCTCTCTCCGACTTCCAAGAACGATTTTTGAACACGAATCCCACGAGGACTACATATTTTATAATTCCTGCCCTCGTTGATCTTCACGAACAAGATAAAGTTCCGAAACTTTCTATAAGATATTTTATCGATTCCTGTAGAGACTTATACAAAGTGTCCTTCAATAACGGGAAAACAGAGAAAACAGCTTATATAAATAGGTACACATGTATTACATTTCCGAATTATGAACTGTGACTTCCGTACTGTAAACTACTATAACTGATTTCACTAACGAAACTCATTGCATGTGCGTTTTATACGTTAATATTTTATATGTTAAATAAATACCGTAGAATTTCCTAAATACACAGGAGGACAAACATTAACAATAGAAATTCTCCAATTTCCTCCTTTACCTGTAATTCTTGAATAAATATGCAGATAGTTAGGATCCACATTCGGATAATTGGATTGGAATTTAGTTTGCCTCATCTACTATTATAATTGCAAGCGTTCGTATAATTAAAATAACAATCGTCATCGTCTAATTTAGATAAAAATTCCACACGAGAGTTTAAGAAATTCGGCATTGTGTAAAATCTTCTTTCAACAAATCGATTCGTATTTCTGACCTTTGAAAAATTGCATCACTCTGTGACACAAACACTGCAGTCTTGAGTTCATGTTAAAGATAACGGTCGTTTTCGTCTGTTATCTACAAAGTAAGCAGCTGCAACTTATAGGAGCAGAAAAACAATTTTACTTTGAGAACACAGTCGAGTACGATATTTTCGTGTGAAACAGTTATATGTGAAATGTTCACATTGCTTTTGCATTGGTCGATCGTCGCTGAAGTACCCTGCATACGCGATTTCAAGAGTAAAACGAGCAACCCTGTTTGAAGCACGAGCCAGTTTATAGAGTTCGTGAAAAGGATTTCTATTACAGACACGAGGGCTATGCAATTAAATCTTCGAGCTCGTATGTCGCCATTTAGTTGGCCACAAATTTCTGCATTTACCTTCTGCCTGCCACGCTCCTACTATCCCATTCTGCTGAGAGATTATTGCGCCGGTTTGTATTTGCTGCCTGCATTATGCTTCGCGCTTTCCATTCGCGTATCTCGTAAAATATTAACTTCTTAATGAAAGTAATACCAACTTCATCCTGCATGCAACGCAGCCGTCCATTGTACTTGGGAAAAATTAAGCATCACTAACCTAGCTTTACACGAGAGCGCTGAATTAATTCCACCACTGCACCATCCTGGCTCTTTTGACGCGATTGAAGGAATTGAAACGTGAGACCTGGAACAAAGATGATATTTTTGATAATTACTATTTTCAGCGTCTTCTCGAATGTATTTTTAGTGATAAATGAAACAGTAGAACTTTAGTATTCGAATTAATACAAGAATGTAACCGTTTCATAGAAGAATCATTGAACAGCTGAGCATCTGTCTTGTATTTCTTGTATTTTAAATTATTTTACATTCTAGAAAAAGTAGTATTACTTAAATGTAATATTATTCCTAAGTGGTACTAACTTTTTATATGAGTCGTTTAATGCAAAAGTGGTGTAAGTCAAAAAAGTTGATTACTGTATAATGAGGGATAAAGTAAAACTTCTGTAAAGGGTCGAGTGGGCGATTCTCACTTATTCTGCTATCCACCGAGAAACTAATGAAGATATACTTACACCGCGTTTGCACAAAACAAAATGAAAGTTACGCTTCCGAGATGTGGTGTTAAATCAAATAGGCAAAAAATCGAGTCACACCACTTTTGCATTAAATGGTTCATATATCCCATTTCGTTTTATATTTTTAAATCGAGTTAACTTATACTGGAATTTGGTTTAAACGTATACTGTTTTAGTATACTTTAAATACAAGGTGGCGGAAAAATTATGTTTTGAATCGAGCATCGGATTCTGAATTGAAAATTTAATTCCGAAATAATCCGATTCGACCCATGCTGATCGCTACCTCACCCAACCCGGACCTCTGGCATGCGTCATTTCGGGTACCCGCACATTCCTTGTATTCGCATAACGGAGATTCTACTATAGGTGTTTATTACCTTCATGTATTGCAAATATGACCTACGAACATTATTTGTATTATAAACTATATATGTATATTGCTATTATCAGGTTCACCGGAGAGTCATTATTGTGAATTGATTTATTTGCCAAATACATTTAAACTAAATCAGGATTAGTATTGCTAGATGTGTAGTACTTAATGACAGTGTTTCGTAATTTATAAATTGCTAAATGAGACGGTTGCAGTAAATTACAACATAAATACGTGTTTTAATTGCGATGGTTTGGTGTAATATAAACTACATTGGGTTTAATCATGTGGTTTGCTAAAATTTATTCTAGTCAACTTAGTAATCAATTGTTATAACCATCAATATTAAAGGATATAGTTTCTGCAATTTAACGTTTACGTAAATTAATAGTTTACGTTATTACAAAAATTATATTACACCGCTTTTTTAATATTTTATTCGAGATGACGTCGATAAACACATTTTGTTCAAAAGTAACAAGTATTTTTATTGACATAAGAATAACAGGGTATACTCGACAGAAATATATGTCTGAAACTTCCAGTATTGTTTTCTCTACCTAAAGTTTCAAGTATTTCTATCGTTGTTTACGTATCCCGTGTGGCAGAAGTCGCTCACATTAATTTAACGTCTCGCCACGACATTGTAACAATCCAGAAAAAGTATCCTCTGTTACTTTTAATCTCTTCGAGACTTCACTATTATCCTCGATGTTAAGGATAACATAATAATTTTTCAACAATAGCAATACGCCGATGTCCTTTCCCTTATTTTCTATTTTAGCCCATTTCTTTATTGATAGGAATGTCTCCCAAAAAGAGATAAATCCAAGGATTCGACAGTTTCCAAAAGTTCACGTTAAAAACATTAAAAAACCAATGATCTCCTTTTTACACTGAAATGTAAATTTTTGTAACGCAGAAAATGTAACTGTGCACGCGATTTGCACCAATTTCGATTCTGATCACAAATGTGGTAATAAAATTTCCATACAACACGATGCATACATAACTATAACAAATTCGCATCAAACTTGGAACGCCATTCAAAATTCCATTAACATCGACGTACGGTCAGCCCTGTGGAATAAACTCGCTGACATTAATCTAATATCGCAGCGAAACCACGAACGACGAGCTATAAAAACTTTAGCCTTTGTTGTCACACTGTCATTCGATTCTTCCATCTCTCGACTACGCTTCTTCTTTCCATTATACATCGAGATACAAGGTTTCCTCCTTCACCACGATATACCAACTAATCACATTAGTGAATTGACAAATTACAAGTTGTACATTAAGAACTTCTATAACACACACACACACACAGTTCACCAATTTTACTGCTGACTTATAATTGAAAAATTTATCTATGTAGAACTTTATCATCAAACTTTTCACTTTACGAAAGAATGAAAAACATGATAAAAACTAGAACTACTTACACTAAAATACTAAAACTATGATATGAAATTTGTAAGAAGGAAAGCAAAATGAGAATTACGGGAAGAAGGCACTTACTATTAGAAAGGAAAAGCAAGCATCATCCATATAATTTACAAAATTCATTCAAATTCGCAAAAATGTAGAAAATTTATTAAATTTCAATAAAAAGATATGTGTTAATTAACACTCTGGTAATTTTAATTATTAATTACATTAATTCCACGAATAATATCAATTTAATTACGCAAGAGGATCCAGGATAGAACTAAATTGCACAGCATCTTACCTACTCGAAGCTAGAGAGAGGAAGAGAGAGATAGTGGGACAAAAAAATTAGTGACCGCTAATTAGGCTACATCGATCTGGCTGTGCGCGGTCTCAAGTAGTGCAAGCGTTCGTATATAGCGACATACGTGACACAGAAACACGGTAGAGATGTCACGCTGTGTTGCTAGAGAATTCTCGTAGCGATTTTAAACGTTTGTTTGTTTCGATCGTAACAAACCTCGTTGTTTCCAAGCACGTGCGTCGTTTACGGAGTTTCAGAAATTACTCCCTTCTGATAAGACAATGAATCCGATCTGAATCTATTTGTAGCTACAAAGGAGACCCGTCACGTTTGTCTTTCTTGTACTCTGTTACGTGTTTCTTCGGATTTTACTGTTTACTGTTATAGATACATTCTATGCATAGGAAATTTCCAGTCGAGTTTGTCTAAGAGCTGCTACTTCCAGAAAACGCGTTTATTTATTTCTACTTCTCTTCTTTTCGAAAAAGGGTTTGTCTACGTGTTGCGAATTGTTTAGTCTGCTACCCCGTAGGTTTGTAGAAAGGAAATGTTTTGCTTTTTAATGGACCGCTAATGAAGTTGAAAAAGTTAAAGTGATCTCTAAAAGTTATTTTTCGATGAATTCAAAGTTTGTAATAATGAATCATATCGTAATTTTTGTAAACTAAAATTGTTTTATTAATCGCATTCATAATTCTTCGATGTAGTTCTCTACGAACGCAAGGTTGAAATATTCTTACAAGTAGTAATCTGCATGATTCCAGTCAGACATGCGTATATTTTTCAAATATAATTTATATTTACAAAATATTTCTGACTAATTGGTTTATCATGCTAACAGAGCAATAGAATTTTAAATATGTAGTTCTAATTATTTTGATATCTGAAAAGAGATCTCGTTTAAAATTGTTGAATACCGCCTGCCATCCGAAAATCACACAGTAAATTTAGCTCCGTACGAACGATATACTCGCAAATAGGAGAATATTGCGAAAAATTTACGGAACTTCGCAAACAGTCTAGTCATGCAATTTCCGTAATGAATAATAGCAAATTAAATACTGTAGAGAGTGTGACGTGCACGCTGGCTACGTTTCGCTGCGTGTTATTGAATATTGTTTGACCATCAGAGAATTCCATTAGAGGTACTGAAGCATTAGATACACCTACTTTGCAAGGTATTTTATTTTCTCATTCTCGCCAACAGGATTCCTCTAACAATATTCAGAAACGTTGGTTTCAATTACACACGTTCAGGCATTTTTCCCGTGAAATTACCTTGGAAGTACGAACCTCCACTACTAATCAAACGGAATGAGAACAATGATGATAGAACTTTTTCGGTGGAATATAAAGAAAAGTTAGGAGAAAAGAGATAACGAAAGGCAAAGCACATATTTGGCAACGACAGGGTAGAATTCATGCTGTGAGCGATGTTTTTGTGATTTAAAGAAAGTACATAAAGTTTGAAAATGTCTTCTATCTTGCATGAAAGTGTTATTATAGTATCAAAACGTCCTTTTTGAATTTCTCTAGTATACTGACTCAAAGATTAGAATATTTCATCGACAGTCTGATCCTTTGACGATTAATATTCTTGGAAACTTTCAAAGCTTTGCAACTGATCATCGTTAAAACAATGATATCAAATTTTGCAATATCATAATGAGCGAACTAATGCAAAATATACAGTGCAAAATGTACTTTATTTGAAAGGAATGACGATATTAATTTATGAATTACTCGTCGATTATTCAATTGAATTTAACCACATGTTCGCGTTTAATCACATGTTCGAATTTAATCACAATTCCTCATTTACCTATCGCAAGGTAGAGTTTTTCTCTGTTAATAAATATCACTGAATAGAAGCTGGAAAGTTTATATAAAGCGACGAGAATGTTTATCGTACGCTGAAATGTCAAATAGCTATTACTTCTACTACGTAGTGAAAGTTACGAACTAATTAGGCTCTGACAATAAACTTTTGATTATTACACCCGTAACAACCGAGTTCGGCTCGTAGTATGTTTAATTTTTGACTTTTCCTGAAATCAGTTAGCTAATTTACACTGTAACAGAATTATGTTGCAAAGTTCTCCGCAAATCAGCCAGTCAAGTTGCTCTGTAACAAATGCGTTTATTTTTATTCGGAGAAACGCGTTTATTTTACTTCTATCTCGCTACGTCTCTCCCGAGACTTAATGTTAAGAGTCTCGAACACAAAGACGGTGAAGCGTTTCTCCTTCGGATAAAGGTTCGTCCCGCCTGCAGGCAGAACAGAGTTATTAGAGTTACAAAAGAATCTGTCGTTTTAAGACATTGCTTTCAAGCAAAATGAACTAACCGCTCGCGAATTCGCTTCGTCATTAAGTGTACAATGCAAAGAAAGTACGTGTACTTGAAGATGCTAAGAAAGGTTCTCGAAACAGGGAAAACCATCGAGGTCCGAAAAGATAGAGGAGTAGAGGATGGAAGTTATTACTTTTGGTTTGTTTTGTGGCTTTCGACTTATTCTTTCATAACAACTTTCGAGCCATTTGACAAGAACTTCGATAATCAATGGCTACTCGAGAGATTATTTCTGAACAAAGGAAAGTGGTTAATTCGTACCGAGACCAATTCGGTAATTGCTACTGCTAATAATTTCCTCGGAAGCGTAATAGTTCACAACGAAATCGTTAAAGCTAGTTTTATGATGTTAAGAATAAAATAATTCTTCTAATGTATTTCCAATTTGTACTATATATTGCTACCATTAGATGATGATATCCGAGTTCTACTTACTTCTGTTTTCTCTTCCATCTTTTGATATATGATATGATATGTCAGTGGAAAATTTTTGATATACAGACATAATTTTCTAGTGAAATTTTATAAATATATTCTCATCTGTTAAGAGTAACATCTCAAACACGACACCATCGAGGGGATATTTTTAAAATATCTGATAATTATCGAGGCAGAAATTATTAGCCTTAAACTGTGGTAACCCTTATCCCTGTCTCTTCGTCAATGTTATTATAAGTTTTACTACCGCTAAAAGGAAGTCGATAGGAGGAAATTTTAAGGAATTACTCGAATACGGTCGCTACCCTCGGTGTCCGTGTAACTCTATAATGGACCAGAATATTAAAACTTATGGATGCGCAGTGACCTACATTTCCAAGAACAGTCACTACTTTCACATATATTATATTCTCTAAGATTCCTCATAGAGAGTGAAAAGTCTTAAAAGAAGATGAAAGAGAGGAGGACGGTAAAAGAGAAAGGTTGCTGGGCGTGTGTATTTCTCTTCTATTCAACGACCCCTCAACGTTTGTTAAATAAACCTCCCACTGACGTTCTCGCTACGTGAAATATAGGAAAGCTGGAAGCAAATATACATCTGCGAATTCTTCCCTCTTTCGCCCTACATGCACGACCGTAGCTCGCGGGTCAATTTTCTCAAGTCCTTTGTTATATGCCTCGCACCCAACAAACTCGACCCCCTCTTGCATATTCCTATTCGTCTCTCAAGTACACACACATATACACCGTGTGCCTTTGTACATAGCTAGAAAATAATTAGGATCTGCCATTTTTAGATAATGCTGAAACAGAATATCAAATATTATAGTCGATATAGAAAAGTTTTGCATTCTTACGGTAAGTGTCGTTGAATTAAGTATTTGTTCTAGAAAGAGTGGAGAAAGACTTAAAAAATGCATAGAAAATTATTGCATGATATAAATAAATATTGGAATAAATATTGTACTCTGAATTTTATTCCAGATATAGGCTTTATGAAAGGTTTGTTCCAAATATATTAAATATATAAGATTAAAAAGATTTGCAATTTTCATACGTGAAATATAATATTAATAAAAGCGTGCAAAAGAAGATGAAACATTTCTTTCGTGCAATTGCCCTGAGCCTGTTTTATATGAATCTTCTTTTACTGCGTCAGTAATAAAACTTTAAACACGTGGGCATAATGAGAATATTAAAGATAAAATTTATATTCATATAAAGATTTTGTATTAGAAGTAAGCTTCGAGCATTGGTTTTTGTAATGCAAATATTAGAAAATGAAGCTCGGCATTCGTATAGCGTTTATTATTGAAATCGAGCCACAGGAACGACCCGGAGCAGCGTTTGATTATGCTCGCCTGAAATTGCAATTTACATTTAAAAATTCAATTCCTTGCTCAGCAACAAAACCATTTATTCACGCGCCGCTGTATCAGATTACAGGATTAAGCAGATTCTCTTAAAACCGAGACTGCAAACTGCAAACTGCAATTCCAAACAAAATTCGTTCCCTAACCTGAATATCTTCCCCACATCCCAGACCAGCTGGCGATAAATTTCCCGATACTGCGATACTAGCCTCGAGCGTTAAGCTTGCACTGTTTATCAGAGAAGCTCTCTGCTGCTAACAAAGTTCCATCCAAAGGAGCACAAACGGGCTAACACGCTTTCTATTCGACGTATACGTCTGTTAAGACGTCGTGTGCACACGGCATTCTACGGAATTGTAGAAACGTAGAAGGCCCAGGCCAAATTTCATCGACAGTCGAGAGTCGTAGCTGTCAATCGGCTGTTTCGAACTCGCGTCGACGAAACGGGGCCACGAAAAGAGTTGGACGGGGAAGATCTCCGTAAATTCTGGTTGGTAGAACGAGCAGAAGGGATCGAGAGATACCGGTGACGGGAAAAGCTGGCAGACAGGCAGGCAAGTAGGGCAGAGGGAGCAGGTTTTCGTTTGCGGTTGAAAGAGCTACCAGTAAAGAGAAAAAGCCATTCTCTCTCTCTCTCTTTCTCTCTTGTTCGGTAGGTCGAGAGGGGCTGAATATTCGCGCAGGCGTTTCTACCACCGTCCATCGTGGCGCCTTGACGCTCCTCGCAGCTCCGCGTCCCGACGCTCACCCCGCCAATCGTTTCCACTCCACCCCGTCTGCCGCTTACCCCCAAGCAACCAACACTCGGCGCTGCTCGTTGCGCCTCGGTCAATCCGCGACTAGTATGGCGCTACGCGCTCCGACACGCCACCGTACGTAGCGTGCTTTCGCAATCGACGACAGATCGTGCACCGTGATACACGTTGAAAAACGGTGAAACACGCGCGAATTATTTTACTCGACGAACAATCAAGTAGTCTGACTGAAAAGTCGGTGGAGGAACGAGTTTCCTCGCTTCTTTGAAGGAAAGAAAGAAAGAAAAGAAAATATACGAGAAGAAGTTGACTATCCGTCGCGAGAATTCAATTATTGTTTCGCTAGTGTTCGTCCAGACTTGACAGATAAGAATCGAGTGATTGATAGGAAGATAGGGAGAGAAGCGTGAGCGGCCACTGACCAAGGGGTTGAGAGCGGCTATTTAGGGGTTGCTACTATGTAACCGCGTGCACCAACGCTTATCCGGTAGTAGCTCGCAGAGAACGCCGCGTGTTAAGTGCTGATTGCATTGCGGTGACACGAACTGCGATAAGCGGCCGCCAGCAACTGGTAATAAGTGAATTTCGTTTACAATTAGAGAAATGATAGCGTTGTTAAACGTGGTCTGGTGCACGAGGCCGGACGGAAGTCGCGGCAGGTGTCTGACCCGGCACGAGCTCTAGGGCAACGATGCGAGTGGATCGGCTGACACGAAAACCAGACAGGACAGAGACGAGCAAATACTGGACACGCGCGTTGTTTCGTTGAAACGTTTGTAAAGGGAAGATACCGCTTCGTTGCCGAGACGAAGTACGAGCAACGTCAAAAACGAGAGAAGAAAGAGTGGAGGAAGTGCTATCAACTGCACAGTTGATCGCTGATAAACATGAGAGTACCGCGTAACACGCTAGTGTTCATTTAATGCGACCTAACGATCGAACGATTCACACCGCGCGCTAGAGTTCCCGTAGCCCGCATCGCTGACAGCGATCTCCACGGCGGTTCATCGATAAACAACATGGCATGTCCTTTTTCACGGGATCTCTTGAAGGCAGGCCGCGACAAGCAGATCGTCAGAAGCGACAACGATCGCTCGAGTATCGCCAGATTGGGACAGAATGGCGGTAGCAAGTCTAGACAATCGTCCTTTGAAGTCACGTCGTTGCTGATGAGAGAGGAAACCGAAGATGCAGAGGATATGCAGACCTTGAACCTGAAGCATTTGAGAGCCGCTGTACTCGTGCTGACAAATCCATCGGTATCGTCTTCATCTATTTCTATGTCACAATTAATTTCACGACTTTTTTCATAAGAGTACAGTAGAAAACCGAAATTTTAAAGTAGATACAAAGCTACCGTTATTAAGCGAGATATTCGCGCGCGAAAGTCAAGCTATTGCTTTCTTGGATTAGCGAGTTGAGAAATCACACGCTTGAGAAAGTTGAACGCAGAACCAAGTTTAGGTAAGACGAAGGCAGGGGAAAGGAATTTATGCGACTTCCCGCTTGTCGAGTTTGTCGCCTTTCGATAAATTTTTCATGAAACTTGGAAATTCAATTTTCCCGGGTTTCTTCTCTTCATCTTTCGGTTCCCCACGCAATTATTACATTCAAGGCGAGCGATTCAGGATGGGGAGGTGTAATAAGTAGAATGTTTGGAAGTTGTAGGTACATGTGTGATTTGTAGGGTGATAGAATTCAGTAATCGAAGCGTAGAATTCTTGATAAATACGCGGTGCGGTTATAATACGAGTCTCTGGAAAGAGAAGCCTTGGTTTTTGTTCTTCCAGAGGGAAATTGAAACGAACTTTGCAAAGTATGAGTTATTCATGGATTTCTTTTACTTCAGTTTCCTTGAATTTCCATTCACGTTGCATCGAATCTTTTTATTTCCTTTTTCTTCGTAAAATATATCTATAAAGTTCGCATGAATTGAAAATTTAATTAATACGTATGAATATGCATATGTATATTCTCGTTAGTAAAATATTTATTTAAAGAAAAATAACAATCATTTAAAGTTAACAGTGAAATAAGTTATTGCTGTAACTTTCTATACATATGTCTGTACAAAATTGTATTTGGAAACAATTCCAGTTTAAAATTAATGTTTGTTTTGTTGATAATTTGATGAAATTGTTGTATAATATTTATTGAGACATTTTTGTATTATGGTTTCTTCAAACTCAGTTTATTACAGTTTGCTATCTATCTTTTATCATTTGAAAAAAGAGTATGATGTCATAAAGCTTTTACACAGATACAACACATCAAGACAGAATCTGTAGCAGATGTCACCATTATCTTTGATTTGTATCACTTTCCGATGTTATCCTACATGAGCTAGCAGTTTAACCGTTTCTGTCCAAGGTACAAATTGAAAGCAAATTATTCGCAAATATAGACATTACTGCATGTTCCAAATGTAACAGTTTTCATATATTCAATTTTTTTGTCATAAATTATCCTTTGTACGATGGTGGATAATTGATGATTTAAATGATAGACGTTCATTTAAACGTACGCATTTTTTAATTAAATTTCATATAAAATTAAGTTCCTTTTACTACAGTAAAATAGTACAGTAAAAAAGATAGTGAAAATTATACAGATGGAATCTCGCTAAAAAACTGCACTGAACATCTTGTCAAAGTCAATATCAATTAATTTACCGTTTTACTGAAACAGATTTCATCGCTTTTAAGTCATTAATATTTGAAAGTCAAAGCTAACTGAAGCAGAAATTCAGAAAAATAAAATGTATAATACAGGATGTAAGAAAGTAACAATTGTCATCTAAACCAATCCATTGTTTGTTGATTCATAAGAAGAGGGCGCCAACGTCTGATCATAAATTTTAATACTATTTTCGAAACATGTATCGAACTTCTTCCTCTCTACAAATCACTCACCGCATAATACCAGATACTCAAAACTTTTCAAGTTATTTACTTTCAAAGTTTTCTACGTGCCTCAAGTGCAAGTTACATCATTCGCCTATATGTAATTGTCATATAATAACCATGCTTCGTATCATGTCGCCACTGGAATCTCCGTCACTTCTTCCAAAACTGGAAAACATATCTTTTCACCAAAGAAACAAAATTTCTTGCACTATCGACGCTATCATCGTTCATCCGAATGAAATTCGTATTTCATCGGAACAGAAAAACGGTAAAGAAATGCATTTGTTGTTTTATAAGTGCGAGATCATCTGGTAACAGAAAACGGGAAAACGAGGAAGAAAACGATTTGTTGATCGTTCTCGGAAGCGTTTCATTATCAAAGATAAAATCATCGAGATCGTTCGCAAAGAAACACGAGCAACATGCCCGCTTGTAGTACAAATTAGAATTTTGACCTCGGGAATTGGGTCGGAAATGTGCAATAAACGTATACGGAGGGCTCCCCTGTTTTGCTGCCAGCTACAAAAACGCGGTGGAAAATTTTCTGTCGTATGGCGAAACCTATTCCCCGTTTACCGGAGGCCAAGTGGTGTTCCAGAACTCGCAGAAACCTTTTCGCGCCATCGCACTCGATAAAAACCAACGCGTAATTCCGATCGCTTATCAGCCCTCGAATGATCGACGAGTCCAACGTTCGACGGATTTCGCTAACTTTTTCCGTTTCTGCGATTTGCGCTATGTGTCTTACTGAATTAATTTGAAAACCGTTTGAATTAACGTATGAAAGATCGTTTTCGCGATACAGAATTGATGTGTGGTGAAATTAAAAGAAGTTTATTGCGCGCAAGATATTGAAATTTGGAAGAATTGTTAACCACAGAATAGCAAATAGCAATTGGTAAAACTGAGTCTACGTGTTTGTGTCATTGTTTTATTGTATTTTATCTTTTAAGGTAATCTCGTACATAAATTTTATTTTGCAATTAAGTAAAGGTAGGAAGATAAGAAATTACGGTCACGATCTTCGTACAACGATTATCGCGTCCGCATCGCAATTCTATATAAATTATGAAGCTATGTATGAGAAAAGTACTCGTATATTAAATGATAAAATGTTTAGAACTATAAAGTACATTATAAAACAGTTATGAAAACTATACTGTGTAACAAAATTATGGATACTATAGAACTAGCGAAACTAAATTAGGAATCACGAAATCGATCGTCATTATTAACGTAATTTTTTCTTTGAAGCACCAGAGCGTATTATATGGAATAATAGGGTTGCAGTTCTTTGTGTCGAATAAGCCAATCATAGTCGTTCAGTAACATTTGAATGATAGCAAAGCCTTTTCACGATATTTGATTACTCCGCGCCTTAGACACCTGAATTACGCTGTCTTTTCATAACTTAATTATTCTTTTATATAGAATTAATAGAATTAATATTCGGAAAGAAATGAAAATTTGTATAATACCGAAGTATTGGTTATTACGTTAATTTTCTAACTTTTTCTTCGAATATCCAGCCTCTGTTTATATTAATTACATTGCTCCGGATAAGCTTTTTAATAGGTTCATTTTGTAGTTATCCCGACTTCGCTATTCTACTTCATCATCTCGATAAAAGTATCATTACAACTGGAACAGTATCGAAAAAATGGGCCTATCTATTACATCTAAAATATCTATTACAAGATCAAAAATCTTATCAATATAATTCCATAAAAACAACTTAATCTTTGTTAATAATCGATGTATTGTAGATATTTATGAAAATTCATATTTCTACAAACGTAATTAAAAAGTGAGACGTTAATGGAAACTTATTTCACTTGCTAGGTATTCTAAAGATACTTTACTTTGGATATTTTTTATATTTTTAAATATTATATGCATTCTGTGTATTTTTGGATACTGAAATTTCCAATAAAAAAAAGTGAATAAACTTGTTCGATCTAATGATCGCGGTCAAGAGGAGAAAAATTTAATTGTTGGAAAATTTATTATAAAATAGGTGAGAGTTTTAACGAGAACATCGTTCAAAGCGGAACGAAATCGCCACTCAGTAAGAATGTAAGAAGAAAGCTGTGGTCATTCGAGACGAACCTCCGTGTTTTTTCTCCCTCTGTTCGTGCCATGAAACTCCCATTAGTCTCTAGCGCATCAATCGAGAAGAATCGATTCACTGTTCGCTAGAGAAAATCTTGGATAAAAAGGATCTCCCAAACTATTGTGAAATATCCGTGGCGAATATTTCTCGACAATAGATTCGCAGCATTATATTATAACATAATAAACGTAGCGATTTATGTGCTATTTCACACTAACAAGAAAAGTCCACGTTACAAATACACGATATCACGTCTTTGCGATTTGAAAAATAGAAATCGTAAAAAATATCGATGCCAAAAGTGAATATTTTCAGTCGCGACATGTGATATGTGCGATTTTTTACTAGAAATTTACTATTGAAAATACATATAAAGGCCAATGCAGGCAACCGATGCAACGTCGTTGCGATCTTGCAACGATGAGGCTGTGCAATTCAGTAGCTTTATATTTCCAATAGCGGGATTGAACGCTTGTATGCAATGCATCATTAAAAATATAAAGCTTCCGAGTCACCTAGAATCGTTATTGCAAAATTACGACATAGCATCGTTCATCTGCGTGTAATCCGCGAATTTCTAGACATTTTCCTCCATGATGAATTTACTTCGCTCTTTTAAGCATGTTCTTTTCTACCGTTACAAATTCGCAGAACAATAATTAAGTATTTGATTCGACAGATAAACGTGACATATTTGCGAGTAAAATTTTGCATTTCAGTATAAACATACAGCGAAATCTCGTTGTCACTGCCGATACTTCGAATATTTCGCGTTGGTCTATCCGAGGAATTCTTAACGCGGCAACGTTCAACATTCGCGAAACAATCGGCGTTTCAATAATTCGTCTCTGTTTAGCTGCGAAAGGAGAACGAGAGAGAGAGTGTGAGTAATGCGAGCTAACACGTAATATGAATTTCAAATCAGAGGCGTCCTGTTTGCTAAAATCGCGCATATTGCCCTACACGTTTCAGGCTACGAGCACTTAATTCGAATTTGATACTTCGAACTTCACTTCGGGTCGATTTCCATATCCAATGTCCGACAAGTTTTCAATGGCTAACCACCAAGGATTCATATTCATGCTTCCCCTTTTACCGTGCGGCATCATTCCCAAATTTTTGCCGAGGTCACTGTGTTTCATTTGGAAAATATTAACGTGTATCCTGATTATAGCTATTACTGATTTACGTTTCACGAACAGTTCGTCGCATCATCTGTTCGTTATTGTTATATCATATTATTTATTTGCGTACTGTCCACAAATATATTCGCGAGACATGGTGTTATCATGTACAGTAGACAAAGTACATGCAAATTGTAGGCAGGAAACATGATAGACAATTTTAAAATTCAATAACGCATTAATTCATTTCATATTACCAAAACGTCCCTTCGCTTGTTTGTATTATCAAATATGTATTTTTACATCTTATTGGACATTTAAAAAATGATTCAGTATTTGATTCCAAATTTCATGGATTTATCACCTATCTTCAAGAAATTTATATCTACGAATCTAACAAATTGTAAGACGTTAAGATAAGTAATGAAAATAAGCTTAACACTTACAAAAATGAAAAAGTGAATTATTCGCCAGTAAGCACATGCCTTCACCCAATTGTAACATCGAGTCGTCGCACGAGCGGAAGATCTTAACGTCGCGTCGCGTCCTCTAGAACTGGGACGACGCACAATGCGACAGTTAAGTGAGGATTCGGGACGAAAATTAAAATTCCCATGCCACATTCACAGACCACGTTTGCAGACAATATTTGCACGATAGCAGATTAGGTTCGAACATTCGCAGTCCACGTTCACACTTTTGCACGTTCTCACGTTTCACAATGTGAAATTTAAATGGCAGTTTGAAACAAAGATCAAAAAATACATATAATGTGCAGCTCTGCTGAAACTTGATATCAGGCGTGAGTAAAAGTCCGTTCGTTAAATCCTTTTTAATATTTTTCCTACTTTCTTGTTCGTGGAAAATATCTTAAATATTTATTTCTTTATCTAACCGCATACAGTGACGTATAAGTAAATAGTACCGATACTGGGAACAATCTTTCTATTTTTTATTATTTTCATGTATCCTCGCTTCCGTTTGGTTAAACACCTCGCTGACACTTAGTAAAAAGCGGAGTCTTTATATAACTTTGAACATTTTCTTGAAATAAGTGTGGTCAGAGATTCACTTCTCAACCATGTGACGATTACGAATGAGTTTCACTAAAAAGATAAAGAATATCCAGTGTAGCAGTTTGTAGCAGAAAAAAATTATATATCAATGTAATACAATAGATACCTTCTTGACATAGAACAATCAGAGTTACAGGATGGTGTGAACCGTTTTCTTTTAATTGTTCTTTAAAAAAAGAAAGAGATTTTTTAATTGGAAACTGAGATTATACGCATCTTTGCTCAAATTTTCTACATTTTCGGAGTAATAAACATTATTTCACAAGAATCGATAAACACGAATGTACAATGAATGAGTGGGCTAATTTTCAAATGATTAGATTATGACGTACAAACGACTTTTACTAATCGTCTATTCTGGCGGCAATTACCGTTTACATTTATGTTACTTACAGGCCGATGATATATCATCGAATAATAAGAACAAAACAATGATTACATATTTCGGTTCTTGTCCACTGTATGCTAAACTGTGCAACGTCTCAGAATTGATACTCTGTTGAAAATAATTAGCTGATCGCTTCTAATTTGAGCTACTTGACTCTTCTATCGAATCGCGTCACGATCCTCTGAAAGCATCAGCTAGCTGCACGCTGTAATTCTTTACACGACCGGTCGTTTAACTCGGTTTACGGGTTTTGAAGTTGTTATGCAAATGCGGGTGTAAAAGAAGGAGCGTGGAATCACGTCGTTGAATGGGATTGTTGCTCACTCGTGTATTCAATGATTTAATGGACGAGAGGGGTTGTACGAAGTACTTCTGCTCAATTTCATTATATTTACTTCAATTGTGGTTCATGAACAAATTGTATGGTGAAGTGCCTGGCTTTTGGAGGAACGACGTGATATTTAGTTTAATTAATTCTTTTATCGGAGAAAGTTTAAAACAACTAGAGGAAATAAATACGAGTTATACCGTTTTAAGTGGAGCAACGCAGAAATTAATTAAGCAATATGAACCCTTAATGGTGTATTTCATATTTCATACTATTTAGTATTAATAGTAAATTTCACACTTTGATTCGCCAACAATTTTGCAGTAGCAGAAAACCATATATTTGCATTATATTAGCGTTCTACAAAAGACCTAATGAAATGACTTGACGAAGAATTAAGCAAATTTTTTAAAATTAAAAAATATATTGAAGAGATAGTTTGAGGTGGATATTATTGAACGCGTTGGTTTATTAATTAAAGAGACGAGTGATAAATAGTTAAAGTGATTTTAATATAATTAACTATTACAATAAGTACAAGTGTAGAGATAGTGTATTCTGGTCTTAATCGTCGCTCGCTATATTGACTAGCTACAATGACTGTTCTAGAGAGCACGTTCGCCTATTTATATCGACAGGTGTTATTATAAAAAGTTCAAATGTAACTCCATTACAAATAACGGCGATAACGTTTTGTCCGGAGTTCGTTTACCTTTGAACCTAGCACAATACCGTGGCACAATAATATGAGTCTCTCCCGATTCAAATCTTTCGTTGACTCATATGCCGCTACAAGTTTAACCAAGAATATAAATATATCGCAAGCAAAAATTTTGATAGGAAATGAACTGCTTCTTTAAACACTTTTAAATTAAAATCTCCCATACGATATTCGATCTAGAGCGAAAAATTCACACAATCGTCAATGCAATACACAGGATACATCAATGGAAAAAGAGCAATATCAAGTATGTATTCCCATTTCAGTACGAACTCGCTAGCATCCGTAATCGAGTCGCGAGCTCCGTAACAAAATCTATTTCGACGAGACGAAGTTTAAAGAAATCCGATCGGAGGAAACGAAAATTGATTGTCGTTTAATAGCGATTCATAGGCATAACCTGTTGAGTCGACGTCTCCTCGGTATAAGTATCGATAAAATCGAGAAACGGTGTCGACGAAAGAGACGGAGATCCTTGACTTTCGTTTTTTAGGCGGCTTTTACATTCTACCTTGGAGTCAAGTGGTCCGACGAGCCGGGTTGTTTAATCTTAATCGGACGGATAATACAGCTGTGTGCGAGACTGTTCGGTTGCGGTTCTCAGTCGAAGCAACCGCAGCTTCAAGGCAATGCGGCGCTGTGACAACCCGATGTGCGTGATAATTGCATTGCCATTTTGTGGAAACGGGGCCATTAGTCGATTGATTCGTTCGCGTTTCGTTCGGTCAATTTAACGTACGCTATGTAACACGCGGTACGTGTAAAAGATATCGGTAGATATCGCAAACGAAAGTTTAAAGTCAATTTTATTCCGCCGATTCTATCAGTAGAAAATGGTTACTGATGTTATGTACGATCACGTTGAGGTTTGAAATTGGTAAACGAGCGCTATTTAAAATGAGATTTAAACGGACGATATCAGACAAATGTAAGCGAATAGTTCTAAATTTCTATGTTCTATTTATAGTTCTTTTTTAGAATTTACTGAAGTAAAAATGACGATCTATGAGCGTGACAAGATTTTGTGGATCAAGTGAATAATATTGGGAACAGAGCAATATATATGTATATGAATGATGAATACTTGATCCTTGTACAGTCAATGGTGTAAAGGATAAGTATTTGAACCAAGTGCATAGGATCACCGTATAAGCAAGGGCTGCACACTCTCCAAAGCTTTAGATGGATGTGCTTGAATGTAGGGAACTTAGGGAATGTCCCTGCATCGAGTGAAAGGGATAGAGAAATAGAGAATGTTTGAATGCAAGTTCGAATGGTTGTAAAGCATGTATATTCGAATTAGTTTAGAATTTCAGATTTTTAAGGAAATAAGGCGTAACGCACACAACTTTTGATGATTCGAACGTAATGTAAAGATGGCAAACAAGGAATATAGAAATCTCTCACAATCAGTATCTCCATCTTTCTTTTCCTTCGATATTATTAGACAAAACTCATTTCATATGTATATGCAAAAACATACGTTTTCTCAAGTATGTTAACATCGTAAAATGAAAACAAGAACATGCCCTATCACATGTTACATCTCCATATCAAATCTTTACATAAACGTATCATATACTCAAACTCTGAAACGTAGGTGCACAATCTGATCTTTAGCAAATTCCAGATTTTCTTCGTTGAAATTGGTTACTTCATCACTGTTGATCTTTGTTGAATGTGACACCTCAATATGAAACTTCCTAAACTATCGATAGATGTTAACATGCAGAGTACATTAATCAAGCGGCACTTTGCGGAATCTATTAAATCATATCAAAGTCAAAAGACGTAAAGCGTGCGATGTCACGGATTACATTACTGACTAACCTAAGATACTTCGTCCAGGTGACATATGAATAAAGATATTTTCCCTTGATATCACCAGATTTCCATCGTCATACCTATTTGTCTGAAAGGTCTCTTCAATAAAACAGAACTATTCCTTCGTCCTCTGTGTTACAAAATTGACAAATAATTGTCCTCTACAGTACTCTACTTTTTACTAATACCATAGTAGGCTTGGATCTATTTTGATCACTCAAAATCTTTAAATAAATTTTTAAATGTACTGAAAATATTCAGGACTACCTGTTAACGTTTGCGTTTTACTATCCAGTATATTTTTTAATTGATCGTTAAAAGGTTTTTTTTAATAAAAATTGAAATTCAAGCGCTTAAATTGAGTGTGAAAATTCGCTCGACCTTGTATTCAAAAGGGAAAAAAGTGGTACCACGAAAGGTTAATGCATCGCCAAACAGAGTTTCACTCCGCATCTATTCACCGAATTTATTCACAGGAACTTTCCATTCTTATCGATGAAACCACGACAAATAGCTGTATTTTATTAGCTGCTAATTAAGTAGGGGGTCTACGAAGTTTGTAGCGGAAAATTGGAATCGATAACGGCCATAATATCTGACCGCTATCAGATGGTCGGTTCGCGAACTTTAAATTTCCCGGAAACGAAATTCAGCTCGTAATATTTTCATTAGCGTCACTTTCTGTCCTGTTTTACTAACTCGCTTTCATCTCGTAGTTGATATTCGACCCTGATGCCGCACGCGCAATGCATTTCCTGGTAGTAACCAAACTTCGTCAGTATTCGACAGCAAACAGCCACGTACCGCTGACGAAAGTGGGAAAGAACACGTTGCACTTTAATTTCTGCCAGGTAAATAAAGAGCGCCGTGCTTTTAACTGCACCAAGTGAACATCTAGCGACAGCAGAGAGATTCACACGTCGTTGATTCCAAATGTTGACAGTTGCAGATAGATCGTGCAACCCGATTGAATTTATCGGAAAGGATTTACGAAATTTAATGTTGAAATTTACGTACGATTAAGATATCTAATGATATTTAACACAAAATTTTATATTCTGTTTGTATCATTATAAATCCGTTCACTCGCATCATATGTGTCTTATAAATAAAAAATAGACTTTATAATGTTCATCAATAAATGTAGAAGATCCTCTTATATTTACGCCCAACAATTTCTATATCCAAATAGAAATTACAATAATCACTGACAGGTTTGAAACTTCTGATTTTAAATTCTAAATTGGACGTCCCAAAAGAAAATAGAATAAAACTTTTGCAGAATCTTCATGGAAACGAAACTAATAAATAAGAGATACTTTTCTCTGGCACACAATTTTAAATTAACCAAAAACACAGATAACACAATCCAAGAAGTAATAACGTGGTACATGTAATGTGAATCTCTTTGATAATGGAATAATTTAAGTAAAGCAATTGTTCCATTTGCATTTACATTTTCTGCAACGTTCTCTCTTGCCCCGGTCTATCCAAACGCTTCTTCGGAAATCTCTTGATGCTCTCTCCGCTCAACGTTCTAACTATACGACTCTCATACTGCACTGGACCCGCTTAGAACACTCTCACCTTCCTGTACATATACATATATGTACTTTCAACCATTAGTTAATCGATCTGAAGCACATATCGCTCGTACATTTTTTTTCTACGCTCTAGTCACTTTGTTACTTTGAACAACTTTTTAACATGTACACTGATAGCTAACACAAGGTGTAAATCCACAAAATAGTTTTCCACTTTACACATAATTTTATAGCCTTTCATAATTTACTTACTGCAAAGAAAGTCGTACAATCGTATAAACAGGGTTGAAATAGGATTGAATATTACTGTCCAGATATTGCTAATTTATATTTCGCCTGGCTAAATTATCCTCTTGATAAACGATAATTGTAAGAAAATTTTACTTTGTATAGGTTTTCAATTTTAGAAACATACAGCACATGCAGAAATATAGATTGGTCAAGTATTATATAATAAGAGTTAGTAAAGTAAACAGCTTTTATTTAATAAACATGTGCTCAATCTCTATTTTTCTATAACAAAGCTTCAAGACGTCTACGTACATTGTAATAAGATTTCAACGCGGTTGGTGTAAGACGAAATGCTCGTCGTTAGGTTACTTAGAATTACATCCTTAAAGCAGTGTTACTGGATTAAGTGAAATCGAAGACATGTTACTATATATACAACATATGCTCCTTTGATCATTCTTTATCGCTTCCTTCTTGATTAATCTATAACTTTACAATATATTTAATCGCTCAGTAATTAAATAATATAATAGTTATTAGTATTTCGAACAATTAATTTAGTTATTAACAGAAAGTATGTTAATAGAACGTTAATAGAAAGTATGAAAGTAAAGGCGTCCAGCTAGAAACTCTTTAGAAGGATACTACAAATAGATTTGATCACACGATTACACTAAATCTGTTACGGCTTGTCAGTAATTCACGTGGAAACAGCGCCATAGGGAATATCGATTGCAACGTATTTATTTTCTTTGTGAAAATTCTTCGAACCGAGCGGAGAATTATCGAACGTTTTTAAAGAGGAACACTAGAATAGGTTGATTCGACCAAAAAGGGTCGAGAGCAATTAACCTAGGAAGTGGCACGGTCAGTGAGATATTATTTTTGCGCTACACCAGTTCCACTTTTAATTTCATCGCGCCATGAAATGTCGTATTCTTTTCCACTTTGCCGTTTAATTCACCGGATTTACGGAGCGTTAATTTAATCAGGTTACCCGCTTTCGTCAAAAAAAAATTATGACGATTCCGCCTGTGACCAAACCTTGTTCTTCAGTTTCTCGACGCAATTTTTTGGCCTAGCCTCGGACAATTCTTCATACGTTCGCTCAGTTCGGTGTCGCTCTAACGATAGAATATTACAGAATATTCGTATACTTTATCTTTCCATTAAATACTCTAAATAAATTTTTCCACCATAATTCGTAAATGATTGTTAGATTTGAGAAATTTTTTTACTATTAAGGACACTTTAAATTTTGTTTAATCACGCTATGTCTAACAACAGTTGTATATGTTAATTACGTAAAAATTATACTTTAAAACAAATGAAAAAATCTATAGAAGTCCTTGTTTCCGAGATCTGAATATTTGTTTCAGAAAGTGAATGTTCAAACGTTCCTTTCTTTGTATTGAGAATATTATAAGCTGAATTAAAAATTCAAAGTATAAAGTAGAATCCAATAACTAACAATTTTCTTGGAAAAACATTCCAAAAGGAAAGCAACGGTTTAGGACGAAAACCAACATCGTGCAAAACATTTGTACTACTTTTATATTACTTGCTTGGTATTTATCCTTAAAAGATACATTCATATTACACGAGACACGCCGCCATCTGTTTCATATTCCATTATTCCGAGCGGTACAAACGAAAAAATGGTGAAAGAAGGTAATGCATCACTTGCGGCGTTTATTATGCAATTCTTTGGAGAGCGGCACGTGTTAAAAATTAACGACATCGAGGGAAGTACCCGCGTTATGACGGAAGAGAATGCAACATCCGGGCTCGGTAACAGGAAACTTCGATTCGTCGCGCGTTGGTTGGGGAACATCGCCGGATGTAGCATTTCGGATGACGCGTTCAATTTTTTAAACGGCTGTCGTTCGTCGAGTTTCTCTTGTGCGAGTTGCCTCGTGAACGAGAATTAAAGGGATTAAGCCTCCTAATGCTGAAAGCGCGGCAAATTAAAGCGAGTAGCTTTCACATCGTCTACTTAAGTTCCACAGCTGCTAAAGTTCGCTTCGTTCGCTCGTTTAATCGCTAATGGCTACCCCGTGCAAATGCAGTCGGAAACGATGATAGAATTTGACGTTGCCTCGTCTTTTTTCTGAACTTCCACGAAAATTTGAATTGGTTCTGAATCTAAGTGAAAATAATAATCTTCTATATCTTTGTTATCAAGTCAGTTGTCGAATCTTCCCAGAGTACACGTCTGATGTATACTGGTACATATTTCTTTTAGATCATCTTTAATATATGTTTCGTGACGTATTATAGAACACCCTATATATTAATGATCAGATGCTGTTCAAATTAGACCTCGAGCTTACACAACTACCTCTACAGTATGTTCACAATCATGGTATAGGGCAATAGATAATGCAACATCATAAGTGATAAGCACGTACTAGTGAACATGATTGCCATCGTACGTGTTGATTACTCATATAAAGGGACAAAACCATGTAAAAGATTCCATCTGTGGACAATGATGATACGAATGGCATCTAATGTTGATATAAATTTCACACTAAATTTCAGGCAAGAGTTGTGTAGAGTGCTTTCGAAAGAAATCTTTGTTTTGTACGAATTTTTAGGAATTACTTCATAAAAATAATTTCTTATTATTGTGGTCCAATAATTATTGGTAAAATATTGGAGGAATATATGGAAATTGCACAACAACAGTTAATAGTCGAATATAATACGAGTATTGTATTCTAATAACTGTTTCATTAGGGACATGGTTAATGGGACATTCAGCCATGAATTCCCAACAAATCTAGAGACAGAAACGTCTCTTGGGGGAGATCGCTATAACCAGGAGTTATGATGAACAGTTGATTATTATCTAACTAATGGACAATTGATTGTCGTTTCAGAAGATACGAACACATACACGTTCAAGAATTAACGTTTGGCAAACAGGCAATGTTTCAAGTGTTCAACTTCAAGTATAGTGTGTCTCAATAACTTGCGTAGAGAGACTCGAACAACTAAAGCGCAATCTCTCGATATCCCGTTCTACGGTCATAAACGTGCCTTTATTGCATCAAATAAAATCTTAATGACGAAACAATTTAACGATATCTTCAAATAAAATAACTAAGCCTGCAAATTGCCGGTGATTCGCTAATGAAGGAATAGTCTCGTCGTTTATCTGTCTTTACATTTCACGAAACCGAAGCCAACGCAATGATTGTTTCGCGGAATCTTCAAGCGCTGCCGACTCATCGTGCTTTTCGGGAAAACAGAGGGCAGGATAGAAAACGGATTGACACAGCAAAATCGCAAATCGTTTGTTTTTCCGCTGTTGCAGACGAACCGACGCGGCGCGTAGCCAGTCGGAAAACGAATCAGAGAAAAACCAGGTTCGCGTTCAATTAATAAACGGCGAACAAATAAATAGAACGGTGGCATTAGATTCATCCGTTAAACAAGATAACCGTGGAAGGCGAATCGGGCACCGGAGAATCTTCTATTATTTCGACCGCGTTAAATTGAATTTTACAATCCATTTGATACGCATAAAAGAACGATGCCGACTACCGGAGGATTAAACCAGTCGCTAATCGCGAAGTAGTCGAATGGTTAGCTTCCTGATCATCGCGTCTCGGGATTTCCACCCGAGACCTAATAAAATTCTTCGCCTTTTTGAAAAGAAGAAATCCCATGGAGTTCGTTCAGAGAATATTTTTTCTTTTGCGCAATTTGCTTTTTATCTACGAATACAAAAGCAAAAATAATATGGTATCCATAAATAGGAAAAACTTCATAGCATTCGTTAAATGGTTCTACCTGGACACGTAAACAAATTCACAACGTATGACGAACAATTTTCCAAAGGTTATATATAGATATAATAGCGGCGGAAGGGTTAATACCTAGAGAGAGCGTTGGTCGTTGTTTAATTCGATAAAGGGGAGCTTAACACGGTTGAAGGAGTCACGATAAATAACTTGAGCGAGGCCTGCTCGCCGGTTTCCGGCCGAGATACGAAAACGAGTTTCGACGTCGCGTCACCCTAAAATATTGTAGCCCTGATTTTGTGCTGCATCGGAGTCTCGCCGAGGTGCAAATGGAAAATACACGCGATACACTCGATCGATACGTACCTTCTCTCACTCCCTCCCTCTCATTCTCTCTATTTCGCAGCTTTTACGGTGCTTCAACGTCTCAAAATAATCGCCTGACTGGTGGATGCGTTCCGAACCAGATACCAGGGTAACTATTGCGGCCTCGTGGCGAGCCTGTGGAAACGTCGTGATCGATTCGGTGTTACAGGCCACGGCGAGGGCGAAGGAATAACGACCGCGACCGATATTCAAATTCGCTCGACGAACATGCTGGTTCCATTAAAAAGACTTGAGGTTTCGAGCTGCGTTTACGCCAGAAGAACCAAATATTTAGTTAGAGGAGCTGGGAGAAGAAAAATTTCAGGTCACGAATTTCGAAACAGCACGAACCCACCTTTTGATTTTATTCAGATTTTTCGGTTCACTCGTATTTCTCTTTTCATTATTATTTTAGAAACATATGATGTAAAATCGAATGATTTTTAAAATAGCAGTTCACGATTATATAAATTGTTTTATAAAAACAATTGGTCTGACAGTAGGTAGAATGAAATTGTATGTGTAAGTAATAATCGAGAGATTAATCGGAGATTAACGGAAAACCAAAAAAAGATGAAAAAATACTTGTTTTATTTTAAATGTTGGAATTTCTGTTACATGCATAATATACGTATGTATAAGGTATCGTAATTTAGCAAAAAAAGTATTTCTCCTTTTGTTAACAGATATTGAAAGTAAACAGACATGAAGCGAGTAATAATATCTGTAATAGGATATAATTTGAAAGGGAGATATTTTACATGAACAAATAAGTGAAATATTTCAAATATTTTTTCGTTCAAAGAAATACATTTTCAAAATTCGTGGAATAGCTTTTCCATTTCACGAGTATCGCAATATAACGAGTTTCGCAATGCAATTACTGAATGCGTGGCCTTATTTGCTGGAAAAAAGCTACATACGTTCTCGCGAAACGTTTATAACATTCTGCAATACCTTTTGTAATTTACATTCATAACAGTTTGTAACAATAATAATAATTGATTAATTTCCACTCATCCTAAACGAAAAAATTTTAACTGAATTGTGTTTATTCGAGTTTATGGACGAATAGATATGTATATATTCAGTGCGTCAATAATTACTAATTCATTTTGCCAATTTGTTGTTATTCGAAGTGTTTGCAAGGTACATATTGATAAATACATTCACATTTATGAAACTTCTATAATCAATTTTTTCTTCGATTTGATTGGTACTTCTAAATTAAGCATCCCGGTCAAAACTTAACAAGATCTGTTTCTTTACGAAAAACATACAGCTTAAAAGACAACGAAAACTACATAATAGGTTTATCGTTACAAAAGAGTGATAACGTTTCAAACTCTATTTCTCTTCCTGCATTGTAACAAATTTTACCACATACTCTTTTTCTGGAATGTCATCGTTTGCCACAACGTAGTCGTTGTAAACACCGTTTGACGGCTTTTCGTCGCCGAATTTGCGGTTTCGTATTGTTTCGGATTCTTCGTGTATCGTTTTTCAATCGGAACGTTCCATCCGCTTTGTACGATCCCTGTTATCGCTACTCTATCGTGTCACATATATATTTCCAATATTACTTCCCTCTTTTATTTACCATGTTTCCTATTTTTTTTCTTGTATCTAGTCCGAGTCGATTAATTCCCTTGAAACAAGAATGCAATTTCTCGAATGAACGAGTTTTTACATAGACTTGCTCATAATCCTCTGTATATATGGCGGAATGTATCAGGCAAAGACGTAAGTTTTATTGAGTCGCGAAACCCAAAGCGCGTTTTCAACGCGCGAAGACCCAAATATGCGTACGGTATACAAAAACATAAACGTTATTGTCGAAAGAAGTGTAAGTACAGATGTGGCAAAGGCACGAGACTTCGTTCCATGGAGATTAAATGAAGCTAATGGAACGGCAATTTCGGTATTTGCAATCTTATAACGCATTTTGCCCGAAGAATAATGGAACGCTCATCGACCGGGAGGGAATTACGTAAACTTTTAGTGGTACAACACGTTGTTTCAATTTTTCGCCCGGTTTCTTCGAAACTCCAAACCACTTCGCCGCTTTATCGTCGAGCTTTTCACTTGTGTTTCCATCATCGACTATAAACACTGCTTTTCAGCAACTTCTGTGAACAATTATGTGTTCGTTATGATCTTAATTTCTGCTCTATTTAACTCGAGCAAAGCATTTTAAATAAAATAAAATGATGTTTGTATATACTCATGTATTTTGTGCTAACAAAATTATATCACGGTGCAAAGAGATTGTGGTATACAATGATAAATATAAAATATGAGTGAGAAAACATCTCTATTTTAATTTTCGTAATTGGATCTTAAATTTCATTGCTTCGTGTTCAAAGAATGATTGCTCCGACCTATGTTCTTCCATTCCCGAACTACAGCAAGAGATTATTTTCTTCTTAAAAGTGCGATGCTTCAGAGAAATAGCTAATATTCGCCTTTGGCCGCATTCTTACCTTCACAAAAAGAAGTAGAAAGAATAGAGAGCTATCTTTGTTCTTAAAAGTTCACTATCTATGTGTTAGAAGTTTCATATTATCAAGAAATTGCAATGCTACAAACTTACGATTTTAAATATTGTAAATAATGTAGGATCATTTGCGAGGCAGAAATACTTTTCGAAGGTAGAGCTTGAGTAAATTATATAAACCTAGTTAGTAGCACGGAGGCGAAGAAGTGACACAATACTGTTCTCATCTCTCTGTGAATAGATATAATTCCTGCTGCTGTTTCGTGTTCGAGTAAGACAAGAAGGTTGCCTGTTCTTGCCGACCAACAATATCAGTTCACTAGAAATTCAAATTAAAACGTTTCTGAATTTGTGCATAAATAAATACAGTGACTACAAAATATATCTACACGTCCCCTTATTTTCCAATGAAAAGCCTTTTTGATCAGATTCTGTATGTATTTCGTTTACATAATATTAAATTATTACAGCCATATGAAAATGTTACTAGACGATATGAAATTATACACTTACATAAATGTATATAATAATAAACTTAGTATAAAAATATTAAACTAAAAATTAAACGATAATGAAACGACGATTAAACGAAAATGAAAAGTAAGCTAATAAATTGATAATAATAAAACAATTGATAAAACAAGCGAAAAACTAAATTTTATCCCGCTATCGATATTTCCCTTCTTAGACATTTAAATATTGCATCTCGGACGCTTCGTCTTATCGTGTTTCTGCTCATTTATTTTCTGCATTCCGAATGTCTCAGTTCCAAAATTCAATTCCATCATTTGCATCTTCCATAACGTAACATTGTGACAATAAGATCAACGATATCTTACGCTTTCATAAATTGTTAGCGTGCATCCTCCCGGGTTGACAGATAAAAGCAGCGGGAAATCGATGTTCGAACGAAGAATCGTCGCGTTATTGCATTCAGCCTGCGTCTACCCTCGACAGATCTCGTTATTTTTCGTATAGTACAGTTTCAATTGCATTTATCCACGGTGAAGCGCCGCAAGCAACGCTCCCGTTTCTATTCTGCGCTCGGAACCGTCTTCCTTCCGCTGTGTTTCACGTAGACCGCGTAATTTCTTCGCACAGCTGCGCATCACGGTGCCTAAACGAATAATCGACGAGACAACATGACAATCGAGAGACGAATTTCAATGATGTAAGAGAAGGGTCGAGTTGAGAACGCAGGTGATCGGTCCAGTCAGTGATAAGTTCTAAAGAAATCAGTGTTTAATCCCTTTAGATCGAATTTATCGAAGTACAAAAAAAATGACCAGTTTTTATTTCTCCGAGAAAGAAAGAAACAATCGATGGCCTGAAATTAATTCTGCTACGAAGAAGGATTATTTCAATTCGAATCTTTTCGTATTTCGTTCGAATTTCAAATATTCTTCGATGTTAAGAAAATATAACCGAGTCGAAAGTAACCGAAAAAACGTGACATGGTAAAATACAACTATTCGTTATAGATTTTATACACTCTGAATATTTATTTGCAACAGTGCTTATTGTATGTTTTAAAATCGTGTTTCAATTAAAGAAAAATTAAACTAGCACAAATTACGTACGGTCTACCTACGCCTTTTCAGAATTACGTTATTACGAAATTTTAATTATACGATATAACGTTTAAATATGTTACGGTTAGCCGTCATTAACATAATTTGAATCCAGTAAATCTGGTAACTAGATGGATATGATATTCGTTAATTAATCCTCAAATTGCACATATTAAATATTATATAATATTCGTAATTCATCGTTCAGAAATATAAAATTTATGGGACCATGTAATATGGCGTTGTACGAATAGAAATGGAAGGAAAGAACCATAGATCGGATAAATATGTATTATCTGGTTTGACGTACAAACGGTATCCCTTTCCATCGTAATTCTATCATCTCGACCTCATTTCGCTCGCGTCTACTTGCTTTTTCAGCTATTCGCCTTCAAAACGTAATTAACCGTCACGGATATTCGATATGAAAAGCAAAACTTATATTCCGATTTGAGACAATAATGGTAAGTGTATAAATAACCAAGTAAATTAATACCAAATGCAAAATACATCGCAAACACGAAAGAAACACAAAATATCTTACGTACTGCGATTTTAATAATGATCTCCGATGTCAAAGGATCCCCTATGTGTTACAGTAGAACCTTGATTATCCAAACTAATCATGAATCACGGTGTACGGGTAATCGAATAACTTTGGTTTCACACAAGAGCTGATTATAGGTCTACCTGAAACTATTTTATCAATATTAATATTAAACAGAAACAAGAATTTTCCTTCTTATTTTCTTGCAAAGAACTATTTCTACCTCTTCTCCCATCTTCTTTTCTTTCTTACAGATTTTACAGATACAAATTTTCGAGATTCGATAAACGGAATGACAAAATCAGGCATTTGTACGTGTTCACGCTTCGAGTAAAAATGGTGTCTTTATTAAACCGCTTCTTCTAACACCAGAA
This sequence comes from Bombus bifarius, assembly GCF_011952205.1. Taxonomy (NCBI): domain Eukaryota; kingdom Metazoa; phylum Arthropoda; class Insecta; order Hymenoptera; family Apidae; genus Bombus; species Bombus bifarius. The sequence continues at coordinate 5,705,030 of NW_022884914.1, read as the reverse complement.
ACAAATCTTCGCCGCAGATCAGCTTTAACGAGCAACAAAGTACAGGCTCACAATGCTTTGCCTCTTGGCAATTGTAATCCCACATTGTTCTTCTACTGTTGTAGCCGCTTTCCGTGATTGCATCGGGAATCAACACATCGTTTGAACCGCGTCTTTCGCCTAGGTCAGTTTCGTTTGATTTTTATACAGGGTTCATACAAGGATTTCCGTAGAGCACGAGTTCAGTTCGATTTCCGATTATGTACACACTGTGTATATTAAAATTTTCAATCTTCGTCCGATCATATCAATATTTGCAAGTACGAATGAAATCCGAATACGAGAAAACCACGTGAGAAGCGATTTCGTTTAAAAATATTAATTCCAAGCTGTGTCGTAGTATCCAGGATTATTATACAATTCATATGCTGTTTAGATATTGTATTCAAGTGCACAATACAATTTCTTTTCGTTTTTTATCATTGAACACAAACTAGACCTTTGTCTCAATTGTGTTATTATTTTTTTTTTCGTTTTAGAAAATCATTATCATCTAAAGTAAAAAATGTCAAAGTTAAATATTTCTAGATCGACGGTCAGTTATTTCAGCACGAAGCATTTGTGTTTTAAAGTAGAATTAGTTGTCAAGAGAAATTTAATTCTAGCAAAGGTACTTGTTTTGAAGGCGCTTTGTGAAGAAGGTCCAAAAGTTTCGAGAAAATCTGGAGCTCAGCGAAACTTTTCTCGGTGTTTGAGCAACACTGTTCGTCAATGTTGGAAGCAGCTCGAAATTAGGTTCGTTCAAATTCTACTGTCATTTCTTCTACTGTCATTTGTCCTACGATTTATGCTTCGTTAATCTGGCTTTCTTACAGATGTACATATCTTTAGCCAAAGATACAGGAAAGATGACAAATGAGAAATAAAAGAAAACAAATAAAAAATTCGATGTTAATAAACTTAAATTTTCCTCTAAATAATTTGAATCATAATATATATTTTTCTAAACGTTTATCATATGCCTTTTCACCAGAGTTAAAAGATGTAGGTAATGTTTAATGTTAAATCTGATGTTGATGACGCTATAATTAATTCAGCAAGATAACGCCGTATGTATTTATATATCAGATCACCCATTAACGTAATATACAGTGTTACAAGACTTTAAAAGTAGGAGAGAAGATCTAAAAGTTTACGAAGAACATCGCTATAAGAAGATTTAATAACGTTAATAAAACAATGATTTCGGTTCTTAAAACTTAAACAGATTCCAACCTCGGGTCTTTGCGAAAAGTTAAGGAGAATTAATAGTTCAAGACAGATTATCCAACTAAAGTTTGGTCATTGAAATTTTCGTTTCTAAACATAACTTAATATAGTCCATAGATTACTTATAAAATGCATAAATCTATACGGTCTTTAGTTTCTAATATAACAAGGAGAATGAATATGTTATGTCGCGTTACAAAAGAAATTTCGAGAAGTTTTGTATAACGCGCATAATATATTCATGGAACTTTTTATGGTATGTGTTCACGTACTTGAATCGGTGCAATTTATCAAAATGAATTGCAACCCATACGCGAACAATCTTAACTATATGTTACCTCAATGTAAAAGAGAAACTCGTTATTGTCACGGTAACCTCGAGAAAGTGTTCAAGTATAGCAGCATGGCAGAGATACAACGAATAAATCCAATACTCGTGTCGACTAAAATTACTCGACCGTATTGATAAGAGATGAAATTGGCTGTTTTCCGCGTGACAACCTTCGTTCTAATGTCGTTTCACGGCGAACGTGAATGCGTTTTCGGCGCGATTTCGTAAGTGCACGCGCGTGGAAAACTTGATTCCCGCCAATTTGACTAAGTAACGAAGTTTCAAGCCACTGGCCGTTCAATTCGTCAAAATGGAATGGAACTCGACCAATTTAAGCGTCGTCCCCGGGCTTCACCAAGTGTGTTTCTGTCTCCGTGTCAGTCATCGGCAGGGAAACAATTAATTTCGCGTTACCTGTCAGACTCTGTTTCTAGGATTCACGATAACGTCCCTTGACGTATTTTTCAATGCGACCTGAATTCAAGCATTGCGTTGAAAAATTCAATCCCGTCGGCGATGCTTCGCATTCGCGCCAAGTTGAAACAGACTCGCAGCTGCTGCTATGGATTTTGCATTTCGTCGCACGTACGGCGTATATAGAGTGCAGAATGTAATTTTCATGTTGTCTTCGTTTTAACGCGATGTTACAATAATTAGATGCTTTCAGTTATGCACCGGCACATGAAAGTATTCGAATACTTGTGAAAATTTTTTCTGAATATACTATATGTATCATACAAAACTTATTATGAAAGATTATGGTATTATCTTCATTACGAGCAACGTAAAAAGATATTTAGTACAGGTTTCAGTAATGAACGCCTGCATTCAGTTATATCGCGTTTAACTGTACGCGTTGTGTTCAAAAATATGTAGGAATTTTATTGTGCTTATTTTGAATCTAAAAATGTACATTTGGGAAATTGGATGCGAAACTTAATTAGAAAAACGTTTGTACGGATTATATTTTCGACAAATTACGTTGTTCGTAAAATTTCATGGAAGACAGTAAACCATGCAATTCTCAGAGATGCAAAATTCTTTAGAATAATAACAACTATACCCTTAAATTATACAGATTATATTCATAACGTAATTAAATCTGCGTAGAATTGAATTTGCTACAAAATGGAAAACTCGTTGCTGCAAGATTGAGGAAACCTTGGATGTTGATTAAAAATTTAAAATATTGTGATTTCGTTACGTTATAAAAAAAGCAATTCACTTTGCTACACGGTATTCGTTACGTGGTGCACGATATCCAGATTTGTATGCAGTATAAAAATCGTATGGCTCACAGTTTTCAACGCATTAATAAGCTTGAGGCTAAGAAAGAAGTGCAAAAAGCCCTGATGCATATTCAAAACGAGAAGGTAGAAGAGGTATATAAAGAGCGGGGCGTCCGAGTGTATCGTATAATACCTTTAAAGCTCGCTGAAAATCTTGACGAAACTTTGTCCGGAGCTTTCAACGTGTTGTCGCGTACCAATGAAAAGCAGAAAAAGGAAAGAAACAAAGAGAAGTGTGGAAAAATTTCGAGAAATCTTATCGACCATAAATACCGATTCGTAATTAAACGTGTGTTCTTCATGAGTAGTTTGAGCGACCTTTCGCTTTTATTCCAGAAAATGCTCTATCGATTTTGGCCCCGATTGGAGCACCGCTATCTAGACATTGTGTACCCGGAAGATCTTTACTTCTGCCAAATTCTGTTCAACATATTACACTCAGCGTAACATGGGACGCATCAGCTAATCGCGCCAGAATTCCCATGAAATACTGAAACTCGTTTCTCACTTTCGTTGATTACACACACCCGTTCAATTCTATCGTGTCCAATTTTCTAACCAACGAATTCACGTAACTTTGGAAAATTACTGGCCCTCGAGGGAGAGAGAGAAAGAGAGAGAAAGAGAGAGAGAAAGCGCGCGCAATTTCCAATCGGATTATTCGCGCAAGTGTGTATACGGCGAATTATTACATTATTTAGCCGATCGATGTCTCGGATTAAGCCCACCGTCTAAATCCTCATCGATCGAATCTTATCTGTGTGCCCAACCATGTGAATTAATTACGATCACGATCACGTTTGATTTCAAGACATTCATAACACGACTCAGCAACCATGGAAATTCTAATAATTCTTTTTAATAGATCTCCGTATGCGTGGCGACTGTACGGACATAGGTGCGCGCCTAACGCATCGATAGGAGAACGGCTGTCATCAATCATATGCGAAAACGGTTACGAATGGTATCGAAAAACTGTCACGTCCCTCGAGAAGGTGTAAAAGGTGTCGTCGAGTGTGGAGTATAATAAATTCGATAACTGTTCGATATATTAGGTTGACAGACAGGCAGAAATAGGTTGCCTATAAGAGAACAAAGATCGACTAATAAAATTTGGTAAATAAATGTTCGGTGTTATGCTGATCATAGGGCTTCTTATTAGCATGGGAAAAAATGGTATTTTAACTTCACGAAAACACTGACGAATCACGCATTTAATTGTAATATGTATATTACTAATAATTTGAATAGATAGTCCAAATAAAAATCTGTATAATGATCGATACTTTCAATTACTCGATGAAAATCTTCCTTTTCTCGATTGTTGTGAACATATTATCGAAAATACGCTCGGGATCTTTCCATAGTTCTCTGCGGACTAAAAATTCTATGTCGCGAGACCGGAGCTATTGTTTGATCAGGAAGAAGTTTGACTGGGAATTCGATTGGAGCACGCCGCTCTTAGCTGGTCGAGCTTTTCGGAACCGAAGTAGCAGGAAATAAAATTCGCGTCCATTTGCCTACTTCTTCAAATGTTTACTTTCCTTTTTAAGAGTTCCGCCAGTGATAAAGAAATTTAATCAACTCGACATTGGCGAACGCTTCTACGTCCTATCTTTTAAATCGAGAAACTTTTCATGAAACGCGGCCGTACTGACGCCAAACAGAAGTAACGGATTCCGGACGACAATGGAGATTATGTTATCGATCGAGACGAGTGTTTCTTCCACTCGCCTCCTGCTCCCTGTCACCGTTTCAGACTAAAAACTCGCATTTCCATGTAAGATCTCGACGAAGTCGGTGCACAAAGAGACGTTCGATCTGCTTTTACAAGATGTCAAACGCGTTTGCACGTAGCCACTTGCAGCCCTTTCTTCGGCATGATACATCTTTCTGAAGTTGGTAGCTTGTTGACTGAAATCTCTCCATTCGCAATTCTGGGAACTTTGCCATAAAGTGCTCGTTAGCCAACACCGCCATTTTAAAACGGTGAGCGGTTCCAATTTCATAAGAATTAAGCGCTACTGTTCTCGAAGTTGTCCCTATTCTTTGCTTGATATATTTCGATAATAAATATCATTAAGGATTCCAGTACCAGCAATAACTGTTAAATTTCATTTTCTGCCGAAACTGTTTCAGATATACGATCTTCGCCATTTTTTTTTTTTTTTTTTTGTCGCTCGTGATTTATACATGTCGAGACCTTACGGTACTTTCCAGTACAAGTAACCGGCATATGGGATTTACGAACCAGTGCTATCGGATTAAAAATTTATTCTGTGTCCTGAAAAATATATCCTATGTAAAAACTATTCCGGTGTATATAAAAATCCATGAAGCAGTAGAAACGTCTCTGTATAGTTTTGCATTGACGTACGTAAACTTTTAAAATAAAGAAAAAGACTGTAATAGCTCCTAAAATTTTGTAATATTACCGTCAAGAAAATCTCATGATACTTTATATATATAAGATGTAAAAATCATATAATCTCGAACAGAGGGATCGACTCCATTACAGAATCCTCGCATGCAAAAACTTAATTTAGACTCTTAATCTAATGAGAGTATGTACTAGTAGCTGACATCTTAGCTATTATCTTAGTCCAGAAGCTGCTCCTCCGGTAGCAAGAAACTCATTGATATTACTATAATTATCCTCCCAACAAACATTATGCTACTATTATCACCATAATCGAGAGCAATTACATAAACGATTCACTGAGAATTTATCATCAATTGGCAAAAAGCAAATATGTTTTACAGGGATATTATCCACCTATTTTTTTTTTTTTTTTTTATTGACAAACTGCACTCCCATTTGACAATCCCACATCTGGGCACAAATAATTTATACATATTATTCCCATCAAGGGATCGACACGGATAAAAAGGGATCGTAAATAACGAGGGAAGTTAGAAAGCATTCGACTGTAACCTTAATCGTAAATAGAAGTTAGTTTACGAGGTAACGGGTTGTCGAGGCACGCGTTCACATCCAAATTAGGGGGAGAATTCTTGTCGGTGGGCAAAGAGGAATAATGCAAATCGTAATTCAATGTGATTCAACGTCGAGAACCGGTCAGAGAGCGATTTTGCGTTCAACCCTGGCAACGAAGGTCGCGTAGGCATAGTAATGCCCTACATAACTGCTTCGAGAGTAGAAATTCTCGCTCTTTCCCTCTCTGTTTCCCCCGTTCCCTTCGGAGCATAGTTAACCGTGGCGGAATACCAAGTGGAACGATAAATTCTGGCGCAAAGTGCTCGTCATAATTTACGATTAAAAGCTGGATCGGTTCGCGAGCGACCTCTATCAAATTATCTCAAGTGATTATTAATTCCTTCGTAACCTACGCGTGCGTCGTAAAAGAAAACTTTATATTTCGGGAAGTTATAGTGTAGGTGAAAAAAAGTCGCGAAGAAAGTAGGAAAAAAGGTAATCGTTCAGTCGTAATCGTTCCTGACAGTAAGATCGTTTTATGGGTTCACTAGAAGGATAGAAGCATGGTCGCATTTCTTATGGTCCCCAGTGACAGATGTGGTTTATGCGAAGTTCTCGAAAAATTCGTCACGCGAAACGTTCTTACTGCAGCGACTATATTGGTTTCTTCCAATTACTAAAAATATAAGTTACTGAAACAGGTTACGAGAAATCGACACGTTGTTAAGCTTATTAAGTTAATTGAAGGTTTTGTCGGAGATTAAGGCTCGCTGGATATCTTTAGAACATTTGAGGACATCTTGGATATAAAAGTAAAGTGTCTGCTTGATGTTTCGATACCGTTAATTCGACGCGTTTCAATAAAAGATTGAAAATTAACTAACTTATATTTAAGTAACATTTAATTTAGATCTACCTAAAATTTATACTTTTATTCCAAACATAGCAATTTTTACGTACGAAATGAAGTTCGAGACCCTTGAAATTCCTTTTCGAAATATAAATAATTACATCTCGGGAATCCGATTTCCAGTGCGCGCTGTTTAAATGTCAGACAGCTGAGTACGCAATGACACTCACACGTCTGTAGAAAATACACGTAGGTTCAGATAGTATTTACCAAGTAAGTACAGGAAGTATTCTAATATGTCTCTGAATTCAAATATTGACATTTTATATGAAATTGAAAGATAAGAAGCTTCTAACCTACCTTTACATTACGTCGATATATTTCTTCTTACCGCTAATATCATGTGGTAAATATTTAATTGAAAGCTCTTTTTCCAATAATTTTTATCTTCAGTAAAAATCACCACCATTATATGTAAAAGATGTTCTCATCAAATTTATATTCAATGTATAAATAGAAAATCACTCATTGAAAATATAAATAAATACGATATAAAATCTACTTTGACAGTTATGAAAAACATACAAGTTATAACATTCTGCACAAAGCACTTGAAACTCAGCTGTAAATCACAAAGAGCGTATCGTAAAATTTGTTGAAAGTAGAAGTAACTTTTTATCCTGATACGAGCCATTAAATCTACTAACGCCGGACTGTACATCATACATAAAGTGTCAGCCAAGAGAGCAAACACTCGAAACGGAACAAAAGTTTCCGAAGCATCCTAGGATAAGTGTTGCAATTTCTGTAATCGCTATAATTCTCACCGACAATTTCCCAACAGAATCGTCAGTATGTGTGCGTAAATTCTGTACACAGCACACGTCGTATTCGACGAAAGATATCTTCTTCCACGGCTATACATCTCTACTTTCGCTTTTATTGCAGAACGAGGTGGTTGCCGTGGCTCTGAGAGTTCTCTTAAGCAAAGAGGAGGAATCGTATCCAACCACGAGGTATCTGTAAGTATTTCATTTTGCAAATATATCCCCTCGAAGATCGTTCGAAGCAAACTTACGTCGGCAAATATCACCTAAAATAGAGGACAAATGGGAAAGGTTGGTCGAAGCTTTTAATGAAATTTTCCTGTCGCCGAGCAAAACGAAGCGTGAAAGAGAGAATCGATATGTATTTAGAAATTCTCACTTCATGAGTTCATCATCGGAGGAATAAATTCGCGATAAATGTTAAAACCATATTCCACGAAGTACAATACGTGTCATGAGCTGAATTTGCCATCGATTTCCAAATTCATTCAAAATCGTCGCGTCGGGCTAATCGCAAATATTATTGAATCATTGAACTGCAAACACAAAAGTTTTTAAATATTTCTATAAATGGAAATTTATAATAGACACTACTTAAGTTAATTAAACAATTCTTGGAAAAGAACCGCTTCCAGGTATACGTTAACACATCAAGCTGCGAAATTTAATAACTTATGTATCAAATCAAATACACAAATTATATACGGCATTCCCAGCTAAATATTTGTACGCAATTTTCCACGAGAATATATTTCCTCTTTAATTTGCGTTTTATTTTCGATGTTGAAAAGGATAAAAGGATAACTTTTTTACATATCGACATATAAAACTCATTCAAAAACTTTGATCAACCGTTTTCATACAGTCTATCCGTATTATACTATATTTCATCCCTCTTCAAAACCATGCGAATACTAATAAATATTTCTATGGAGAGTTTTCCCCCATTCTTTATTTCGACGATCGACACAGTGAATTACGAACTCGTTCGATTAACGAGATTACCAATAAAAATAAGAGCTATCGTTCTATGAACCGCTCTGATCCGTGCTAACTAAATTTCATCGAAACCGAATGGTACGTCGCGTCGCTGAATGCTCGTAACTGTTTTGTTTACGTGCGCGATTTCACGTTACGAATCACGTTTTTCGAAAAGCGAGTGCCAAAGAAACGCGTTCCGGAATCAATCCGTCGTTAAAGATGCGCGGCGAGAGTTTCTAATTGAAGTTCCTACCTCTCTTAACCGCAAGCTGTTTTGCTCGATATTTCAGCGAGAAGCTGTTCCGCAATGTCGACGCCGAGGAGAACTATAACTTACTGGAGGACATTTACGAGACGCTAAGTTATCACTACGGTAAGATGTTATTGCTAACAGGATGTGTATGTGTATTTGCGCGTATTCAGAATGGTGTGCATGTTTACTTTAACAATTTGCTTCAAGGTACAAAGGAATGAAGAACAGAAATTCAAAGAATTATCTGTGAACGTAATAATACATTATTACAACTTTCTTTTTTGACTTTAAATTTTTATACAGTTTCGATTATCCGAATTAAAATCATGGTACATACTGTTCAAATACTCGAAAATTTCAATGATCGATTCTTTGGATAATCGAGATTCTACTGTACTCGTAAAACAGAACCAAATATCGTTTTTGTCGTCCTTAGTTTACTTTCTAAAAAATTCTAAAGAGCTATCTAATGTCAACTCGAACTATAGTTCTAGCTATGTCAACGCGATGATGTTGCATTTTTAGTAATAAAATTTTACAAATGCGGGAATTGTGCTCATTTGTTAACGAACAATTCGTCATACATTAACCGTTCCATGGAATCCCTGCAAAATTTCAAGTTTCTGTTTGCGAGAGGATGATGAAAGCAATACGTTTTACTTAACAAACATGCATAAAATTATAGCATTTGTGCGCATCTGACAAGCGACCATTAATCTTTTTATTCCTGTGATTTTCGAATTTCACATTTTATATATCCCGTATTTTAGCAAAATTTCGGATCAATAATTGCACCTTGTTTAATATTCTTTTCGCATTTCGACCTTATTAATGACTAATATCAATAGCTAGTAAATTGTGCAGCATAGTTTGCAACATTTTGGACGTAACTAGAAATCGTAGTAATATCAATTGAAACGATATTAATTATATTAAAATCCATTATAATTTTGTTTTACAGTACGCTGCATTTTGTGATTGCCGTAATGTAATGACTACTGCAATTACTGAAAACACTGAAATGGACGTTTAAAAGAATATTACGATTAATATTAACGATAAATTGGTATAAATTTTTACGATTAAAACTCGCACAAACAAAACAATATAGACACTGTGTTATCATAACATGCAATACTCCATTCGTTGAAATTTCCAAGAAAAGGTTATAGTTTGTTCATCGATCGATTTAAATTCTGTATTTTTTAAAGATGTTCAATTATTTTTATTCGTCGTATAAAACTTTGCAAATCTAACAGGTACTCACTACATAAAAAACATTCTATCCCTATTTCTATTATTATTTTATTATTCTTTGGTAACTTAACTTATAATTTAAAAGCACTATCTATCTAGTATTCTATCTTTCTAGTCATACGAGGCATCCTCGCGCGACAGAATAAGAACGAGTCTATGATTATTGTATTGATGAGTATTGGCGTTTTGTCGTTTTCCGAAGCCGTACCCGACAAATCTTCCCTCGAATCTCTAGAGACGAAAAGTTATGCCATACTTCGCAGGTTTCGTGTACCACGTACGAAGGTAGCAAGATACTGTCCATTTATGGATTGCTCGTGCTGTTGATCGTATTTTTCATGGCGAAAGCTTAGGTTACATATTGCATCGGTTGCACGAATAGATGAATATACTTAAGTAACATAGGTTTCAGAATCACAGTGGTGTAAGTCAATTCATTGTAATTCTTCGTAAAATAATGTACTACAATTTTTATTATACAATATTCTATATATTTTTCAAAGTCATGTATGAAACGTAATAAAGAATAAAGTTATAACATAATTGGTTATAAAATTGAAGGGAAGATACGTTTAAGAGTTGAAATATGTAGTCCAGCGAATAATGTAAAACGTTACGAAAACCTTAGCATCACATCGAATATATCGTTTCGAGACATTCGTAGGTATTACCTTTTATCTCCTCTCGAAAACTTCGCTATTGCTTGTCTTCGACAAGGAAACGAATCTGTTTGTTATCTCCGTGAACGTGTTGAGACATCGAGCAAAAGAAATCCACGCAACCGTGTCTTTGTTGTCATTCCATGTTGCAAACAAGACTGGTACGGATATCAATTTCGCGAGAATTTCTTCAAAGAAGACACTTTATAGCGTCGAATTACGGGCAGACGAGCACGGGTCGTAAAATAAAATCGATGCCCTCTATAAACGCGTTTCACGATCGCATCCATGGGGACATTTTCATTTTTTTGACGGTTACGATAAATGGACGGCAATTTGCGTGCTCTATGCAGTTTACTTGGCGCCGGACGTCGAACAATTCTTTTTCGAGATGGTACTCGGTCGAATGCCGTCGTTCGACGCTGTGGCGACTTTTTAATGGAAGAAGAAAGATAAAAAGAACAAAAATGAAAAGGATTGTGAGTGAAGAGAGGAAAGAGAAAATAGAAAAGAAGAAGAAAAAGAAAAATTGGAGTCCGATGAATGGAGAACGTCGGGCGTATCTATTCATACAGAGAATCCGGGACTAATTTCGTTGAGCTTTTCTATTCCCCGCGATTCTCTTTTAAACGTCTTCGGCCGTTTTCCTCTCTCACACGGCCGTTGATAACGCGTCACTCGTTAATACAGGCTTGACCGAGTTTTTAATTGAATGACCGCGGAATGGCGCGAAAACCAATCGATATGTAGCCCGGCGGATATAAAATATTCAAAGGCGTTCCATCTTGGTAACAGGGGCACAATTTGTAATCCCCTTTTATCCGATCCGCTCGTTTTCGCGCGTCTTCATCAGAGAATCGATGCGTCACTTTGAAATACAGTCTCTCCTCCGTGAAAATTAAACACGACGCGGTTTCTGGTTTTGTCGAACGTCGACGTGACGCGTATCGTACAGAGACAGGAAACGATATTGAAAACGATAATCTCACAGATGATGACGCAAATAGCGAAGAGATGTATTGGCAGAAATTTTTCACTAATGATGTGAACAAATGTAGATTATGATAAAAATCACGAAATTAGATTTATTATAAATCGTGCGGATTATTTATGTTTAAATGATGTATACGAAATAGTGCGCGTAAAATTTCGGAGATAAATTAAAAAATTTGCCCGAAGTTGTAAATTCAATGCAACAGTAATTTGTAATTTGATGCAGCTTTCAATTTTCCAACCACGCTTATAATCAAAATCTAAATATTTTTTCCTCAATAATAACTCGCATTTTTTCCTACTTCGAACTTTATTCTATCAAAAAGTATTCACGATCACGTTCAGGCCTCACGAATAGCGTGATCGAAGTCGCTTCTTAACGCAATCCCCGAGGAACGTACGTAAATATCACATGTTTGCAGAGCGGTAAAGTTGAATCGTAGACGAATTAATTCGTTATTCCCTAACTGTGAAGTCGGTAAACAATCATGAACGGTGTGCAAATTTTATAATCTCTATTTAATACACTCCTACAACAAGAACCGGGCAAAATTGATAACTGAACATTACCTACTGTACATAGTATTGAATTATCAGACACATCAGTGAACCACTCAATCCCTGGAAGAACTGGTTGCAATGTTAGACGAAAATCGAAATAAAATTCTTAATGTTTAATGGCTTTACAACCAAAACTCTTATTCAATGGAAAAAAAATTTTTTTTTCGAAATTTGATCATTAATAGTGTATTTATTATTATTAATTATAATGACATAGTGAAAATGATAAAAAGTAAAGTTGATCAGTTTGGTTTCTGCGAGGCTCATTTATGACTGGCAATGTATGTGTGCACATTCTTAAAAATAAAAACACACAACATTAATTACTGAACATCCTACGATATCCGGATTGCGAAAGTCTTAAATTCGTGATTAACGTGTAAGATCTCGATTAATATATCTGCGATGAAACATGCGTTGGCACTGTTACAGCGCATGTAATGGTACTGACATGTATCACTCGTATGCACGCGGTCTTAAACATGTAATACATGCGCACGTGTCGTCGAAAACGGCTCGAATCTTGATTTTCTTGCAATGCGAATTGGAATCGTAGCTACCTAGCCCCGTAATTACCCGTAGAAATGCAAATTCGTGATACGAGCAGAATACCCGAGTAACTATGCCAGTCACGCTCATGACGTTATCTTGATGATACAGTTCTAACAAGATCGCCGTTGCAAGGCGTGCAACAAACGATCCCATATGCGAAGTTTTCACGTCGATGCAATAACGCCGTACGATATGCATGTAATTTCTAATCTGAAAGATTAATTAACCTGATACTTGACCTGAACCAATAATGAACCTGACGAGCGTGGTCCAAGAAAATTGCATTCGTGTCCACTATGATCATGTTTCCGGCGATAGTGCTTATGACGTGGATCACATTTTCCGGAGTCAAGCTTGGTACGTTTAATGGAACATACTTGGATGTGTCGTTTATCTAGTTGGCCCTCTCACGTTCAAGCGGTTAGTAATTTTTTAATTGTGGATAATTCTTATCGTAGATGTTTTTTACATAGATTTTGCTACATCATTTCAAAGATGCGTACCGAGTTCCACTGGCCTCTAAGATATTCCTTCTCGAGATTGAAACTAGTGTATCCTTGGACGAGATGTGGGACGAACGAGCGTTTGGCTGAATATTTTATCAATGAAACACCAAAAGCAAAAGATGAAAGTACGTTTAATAAATCAAGTTCGACCACATTCTTTATTCCCTTCTGAAACTTCTGAATGTTATTAGACTGAAGAACGTGATAAGTTATACTACAAGGATTATGAAATATACACGTAAAAGAAGGATCTTGATAAATGGGTAAATTTATTGAATAAATGTATGTACATAAAATTTATACGTCGTATATAAAGTAGGAAAGATTTACCTTATAAGGATGGAATTCTTTAGTACGTACATGTGTATATATTTAAAGCATACATATATGGTCGAATTTCCAGGAAGTATAGGTTATACATAACAGATTTTTGGTCAAAGTGCATATTGTCATTCGTCTAACACGTGGTAAATCTAAACCAACCCATAATAGAACGCATATATGGTTACTCTGAAGTGACCTGACACATATGTGACCCAATAAAGACAATATGGACCACACTGGACTCAACAGAGACGATATTGGGAACGTGGGTTCCGTTAGAGACGTTATTGAACACATAGGGCCCAACGAGGATGTTACTAGATACATTGACTTGATACAGAGGATACCAAAAATGTAAGCTAATAATACCTATAGTATACATATACAAATTATACAGGGCGGGTTGAAAATTATAGTACAACCAACCATAATACAACAGAAAATTTTTCATATGACGGCTCGTTTCTGAGAAAACCGAGTCTGAAAATTGGATTGTCAGAAATGATTGTTTAATTATTATTGCGAAACTGAAAATTCCAAAGGATTCAAAAAGTCCACGTATCGAGGAACACAAAAACCAAAAGATTATTAATTCAAAAACACAAAAATCCAAAAGTTCAAAGTGTACAAAACCCCAAGGATCTAAAAGAGCAAGAGATCACTACTTCAGGAACCCAAAAGTTCAAGAGTTTAAGGTTCCCAAAATCCAAGAATCCAAGAACCCAGAAAGTAAGGAGACCAAAAATTCGAAGATTTAGACGCTCATAAATCGAAAAGCCCAGAAGATTGGAGGGAAATCCAGACGCAGAGAATCTGGAAAGGTCTGGGAATCCTAGGGATTTGACTTACGTTGTTTTCTTCTATGAGATTTTGGTATTCAGTTGTTTGTGTCGTATTACATTGTATGCATGTATGTTCTCAGTAATTGCGTGTATGTTATGTCACGAGAAATAGATATTATTTTAATACGTTATCGTATTGATTAGACATGTAGCCGCGTTTACTAAAACTTGTATCACTTATACGATGTTCACTGATTTCGAATTTATATATGCTTTGCAGACATCTACAGAAAATTTTTCGTATTATTTAAAATGTTTATGAAGTTTCAATCCTCGTAAAAAGCAGGTTCACTGTCCATACTAAAACATTGTTGCTATTCTGTTCTTTAAAACTTGGTGTGAAATAACTACTTTCAGTTCAAATTAACTTTATTATTCTCTTCATCACAAGCAATAACAAATTGTATTATATGTTCGTTTATAAACACAGTTTACGAGTTTATTGCATTTATAAATATTCGTAAAACGCGTGAAAAGACTGTAAATATTTTTTTCATGACAGTACGTCATATCATATGCGCGTATGTCATTAATATTCAACGATCTATGAAAGCGCTAATTCAGGGGGTAGAACAGCCAATTTAAAAACGAGCCGACATTGTTCGGGCACTTGTTGGGGCACTTACAGAGTAGTTACTGCAATTATCTTCACCCAGTTAACCGTGATAAATATTTGTTGCATTCGATGATGATTATAAGTTGCGCACACAGAACTTTTAAAGGTGTAACTGTATGTATACGGATCGTTAACCGCTGCGTTGCTACGATCTAACTTACCATTCATATGTAAACTTATTACATAGATCCATAATGGAAATCAGGGTTGTAATGGAGTGGCCCAATTCTTGCTTTTTGTCCTGCTTAATGAAAGTATCGACCATACAGGTGTATGGAAGAAGCCTCGTTTCGATGCCTTTGCATTGAAAATGTGCTATTTAAAGGAATAGTCCTCGATATTTCAAAGCTATGAATGTAGATAGACAACATGTACAATGTATATTTTTGGAACATACTCAACCTGCTCAACATGCTCTTATTTATAGCAAATATTTAGCCTGTGGCTCGATACAGTAGAATTCCATAATTGCCTATTATTATCCTAAAACAGAAAATCAAATAATAGGAGTTCACATTCAGATAAAAGAAATTAATGAAATTCGGATAAAGGTCTATCATATTCTAAAATTTTCTGTACAAACTTCATTTACTGGCGAAGTTTTTCTCTATGTGAAATCGCTACTAAACTTGTATTCGCCGGAAACTTTACCATACCATGTATAAGAGTCTTTAGATGAGAGAATTTTTCTAAAGGAACAGGATAATTAATTAGTTTATTGGAAGTTCTCATCGCAAACCGGTACAACCGATAATACAAATTAATTGTTTTAAGAAGCTAATTTCTCAAGAATAATTCCACCTCGGTGAAACAATAATTTTCCCACTTAATAAAGTCACTTCGACAAAAGAAGATCCTAGCAGTCCGTGAATAATGGTTCTCCATCGATGGATCTTAATGATGCACCGAGAATTCCGACTAGCATGTTCGATGAGATGCAATATATGTTGTCAGGTGGTTCAGGCACGATCCTTCATCTTCGAGGGCATGTTAACCTAATTTGCATTCGGTTGTCAAGTACTGTAGTTATAGTACAGCATGCTTCGTGAACGTCTCATTAATCATCATGGACAATCAATATGCAGAGCAACGTATTCAAATTCGACTATTCTGTCGGAACTTTATCAACGATTTCCGGCAGCGGTCTTTCGAAATCAGAAAGTCTAATCGTCGATGGCGTGACACTCGCGTGCATTTCGCAACATTTGCACGATTTACAATAATTCCTTTCGCCATGATCACATCAAGCAATATACATGAAAGTATCTGAACACTTAGAGGATAAGATTCCAAAGAATAAAGAATAAGTGAAGAGAAGCAAAGAATAAGAATTGCGTTTGAGATTTCGCTTGTTGAAGATGGAGTACAATATGTACAGCGAGGGGAAGCTCAGACGATAAGAATTTATTACTCATTAGCGCGACATGCTCTACGATAATGCAATAACATAGCTCGACCCTTTGTAACCACGTTGCGGTGTACGGCACAGCTTGCGCCCTCGCAATTAGGATGGAAAACCCTTTTACCAACCGTGAAAGATTCATCTCCGACCGAGTTTAATATAATTTCCCTGTTTAAACGCATTATTATTGTTAGATATTATTACTGCGTGAAAACTCCAGAGACATCTGTGAGATCGGTTTTACTCCGTAAAATTAACATCGATGGTTTTCCAAAGAACAGGTTTCTCGCGGTACGGTCTATCTTCTAGGTGTGGAAGCGTGTTCCTCTGACGTTACCGATAACAATGCAACAAGAGCGAAAGAAAAAGCGAAGGCTGAGGAGAGAATAAGCGAGGGAAAGAGAAAAAATAAAAGATAACAAGAGGGAGAGTAGCACGAGATCGTTCTTTGGAGTTGGCCAAGCGCAAAAAGGATTTCTCGTGCGATCGTGATGGAGCCTTGGAGAGTGGCTCGAGACGCTTCGCCTTGAAAAGGCGTATCCCGTATTAGACCTTTTCTCCTATTGACTCGCGTGGAAACGCTGCACACAATCACGATCGATACACCACCGCTTGCTAGCCGAAGAAAGGGACTAGTCGAAGTAAAATGCATCCTTTTTAAGGAGGCACGACTTTTTTGAGAGTCCTAAATTCTATATCTGTTTTTATAACCTAATTCCAGCTAGTTTTCTATAACTTGTCGCGTATCATGGTCCACGAATCGTCGATACGAAACATGCACCAAAGTGCTCGACGCTGCAAAAGCGTACACAAACGTATGTAACGGTTGGTATTCAATCAGCCGTGAATATCAACATCCCCTCAAAGGGAGTACACCCTGCTTCGTCGAAATCGAGTCACGAATAAACGCGGTTGAGAACTGTTACGCCGCGCGCCAATGTCGAATGCGGGTTCAAAGCGAACTGGGAAGAAGCCTGTGATATTTCGTTAGACGGCATTGTTGCTCTAAGGTTGCTTTGGTAATGGAACACATGGGACCTTTCATGAATTGAAAAGGGAAAGAGCATGTCACTGCACAAAGGATCACTGTTCAGATTTTTTACGACAAAGACATAGTTATTGTGATTTCATAATTGAGGGTAGTTCCTGTAAGGTTCAAGAATATCGATTCGAGGATTTGTTCGGTGACTCTGTACTAGGGCATTTCCTCCTACACGGTGTTGCGTGTTCCTTTACTCGAACCTTCGTGTTCCACGACACTAGATTGTAACACAGGAAAATAGAGGAAATATCGAGAGGGCAGAACTTCTCGAACGTTTTCTGGACTATGTGCTTCCTCAGAACCACATTTTCGTTGACTTCCTGGCAATCTTTGCAATTCACTATCTACATATATCGCACCAGTGTCACAAATTCACTGAGAAGTAGAAAACTATTCGTAAATTAAATTTTCAAGATTCAAACGAGTTTGATATTGAAGCATAACGAACCACACTACCAAAAAGAAGTTTCTAAACTTTTCATGGAACTGGTATTCTTGATTTTTCCTCTACACACTTTTGTTCTATTCCCAAGAAAAGCCATCTTTTACTTTCCTAAACTAGATCAGCCGTTATTTTCTAGAAAACGAGAACACAAACTAAAATTCGCAAACCAGATTTTGTCCATAGCTTATATTTTCTCTCTAAAATACGTAACCTTAAAAGAAGTGTAAGAATTCAAGTCACATTGCGGTATATAAGCAGTATCTAACTGAACAGCATTCAATCGATAACATCGTAACGACCGGTATACCTGTGCAAAACTCTAGCTTCAGCGAACAACTCTCTTCCAAGTCAGTAGAGTACAAACAATTCGTAAATTCTTCTATAAATATACGACATATTAAGTGGAATCATTCAATATACACTTTCATAAACATCATTGTAATGTCTTTGTTGTTGCATCCAATATTATTTATTATTAAATGATTGAAAACATTCTGTTCTAGTGCATGGTATATGTGACCTTTCCATGTTTGTTTTTCAACTATTATTAATGTCATGTTACCTTTATTGAAATTATTGGATTGAAGTATGAAGTGGTGGTTGAATTAATTATGTTAATAAGTACATATATATGGAACTATAATATTTGATCAAAGATGTTTTTATAAAAGTTAATGTGAATATAGTAAGAATTCTTTCAGATGAAAAACTTGTTAAATAAGTGATTGAATCGTATTTTATCCTGCGTAAAATTCGGAAAGAGATATGTCGTATAAATTCGGATTTATAACACCATAAATTCGATGTCCACGGGAGGGACATTTATGACATTGCCTGGTAAGGTTCAGAATCGACGTCGAGTTGATTCAGGTTAGGTTTCGAAACCAATTGAGGGACTCTGTGGGAAATGATACAAGTACATTTTTTCCCAGAAACATGATGAGTACAGGAAATAACACAAAAGATCTGTATTTATCTAGAAAATTTC
Organism: Bombus bifarius; assembly: GCF_011952205.1. NCBI lineage: Eukaryota > Metazoa > Arthropoda > Insecta > Hymenoptera > Apidae > Bombus > Bombus bifarius. The sequence goes on along the minus strand of NW_022884914.1, from coordinate 5,686,126 downwards.
GCTATAAATTTCCAATCCCTTGCAATATTGTTATAACGTTTTATAAAAATATTATACACGTATATTAATTGTCTAACGTTTAGAAGAAGTTCAAAGATTCGCTTAATACTTTTCTCATTGCTATTTCTCGTCCACTTAGATTCCGCGATTTTGTAAAATTTAAAGAAATTCAAATATTTGTAACATTATAATAAACTATGTTGTTTGATCCTCCTAATATGTTCAATATTTCGTCATTTATATCACTTACTCCTCCGAGTATCTTAATTCATATATACTAAGCTAATAGGTTAATCTTAGTTCTTTGCTCCCCCTGTATCCTGAACATGTTTACCTCTTATAGAAGTTTCGTTGTAGTCGACGACAGGCTACGAACTCAGACTGCCAAGGAGCCATCGATTTGTCAAGCTTAGCTGGGCGATTTGGCAGGCTGTCACAAAAGCATCACGCGATGTTCCAGACGATTGGCCATACGTATTATATAGGCGGTCGGTGACCGCTATTGATTATCGCGCGCTGCCAGTGACATTCGGTGGGAAATAATACGCGCGGCCATTAGAACTAACCGGGCCAGGTCGCTTCGATTTCCGGATTTGCAAGGGAGCTAACCGCCGCTTTATCACGGGAACTCGATTCTATCGGTCGTTTATCGACCGCACGACCTCGAGGTCGACGCGTAAATTTTTCCCACCTCCTCAACGCTTGGCCTGCACGCCGCTGATTTCCTTCTAGGAACTTACATTTTTCAATCGAGCCGCAATGGAAGATAGAAACTGCGATCGTAGAGTTTTCTACAGAGTATGTGGAGAATGAACTATGGAATGGAATGAACTATGTTCGAAATTTTATACTAGCATTGTAATTCGAAGATGATTTTAATTGGAAAAAAGACTTGAGACTTCGGTTCGATCATTCTGATATGCGTTGTTGAGTTGCATTTGTTTCGTGTTACTTCAATATCATCGTGTTTGAAACAAGCTTTAGTAATAATTCAGCTGAGTGAGTTTCTTCTTCGTCACTGTTAGAGGTAAAAAACATTCGAATCTCGCAATTCAGCTATTCGATCGATCGATTCTTTTTGTCGATATAATAAAACCCAAACGCAAAAACGGATCTGTGCTGAATCTGGATATTGGCAAAGTTCAGTACTCTTGAAATGCAAAAAGCAGTCCTTAAGCACCCCTATAATTAACGCAAGAACCATCATTCCTGAAGTGATCCAGAAATTTGAGATTGGTAATTATTTACTCAGAGAAAAACACGTACATGTATAGTAGCATAAATCGCAGATTTTGTCCAATTTACATCAATCTATCTTCTTTAAAATCTTCTTCTTAATCCCTTGAAAACTTCTGAAAAATTCAGTCAAGCTGGAAAATTCTAGAGACCAGAATTACAATAACGGAAGGTGCATTCGGCAAATCGAAATCGTCCGATTATCATCAGATTAGAAACCCTCAGCGTGTAACGATCGGAATTTTTATTTGTTTCCTCCATTTTGCTTGGTCTTTATCACAGGGACAGGGAGATTCGAGTAATTCGTCGCTGGTCGTCTCGTCAGCGAAATTACGGCCGCATTCAGTCTGCTGTGACGAATATCTCCCTGGAACGAGAGATCCAACCTCTCTGTTCTGATTTTCTTGTTGTTTTTTTTTAATTGCTCCATCCATCGGGAAACATCGAACTTGCCGGACATGAAAGATATTAAACCTTCTGCTAGCTACTGGTATTTAAAACGTATAAGTATGTCGTATAAAGCACATTTCCTACGACTTTGGAATTGAAAAACAACGATGTGCTCGGGTGCGGTTAACCGATTATAAACGTGAAACATCGTAAACGTAAAACGACAATGTTGTAAACTTTGAAAAATCCTGACTTTCAGGATGTTCAAACGGTCAATACTAAATACGCAGCATTAAAAGTCGCGAAGAAAAAACGTGATCTGTTTGTTGAAATTTCTATAAGACTACGTCTGCTCACTGTCCTCGTGCGAAAGAGACCTTACGCATTCCATTGACACGCTCGAGAAATAGCTAAGTAATTAATGAAATCAGGTTAACTGATGCGAGAGAAAATGTGAGAAAATCGCAGAGAATTTGAAGAGACAAATGGGCTTTTCGAAAAAGAATTACAGCGATGTTCGGGAAACTTGTTAAGTATCGTAAATTCAGCTGAATAATGTTCCAACGATGGAGTGTGGGACTTTCGTTTCCACGAAAGAAGTAATTGCTGAAGTATTTGATTGGTGATAAACGAGGATATCGATAAACCAAGAGTTGATTGTTTGCTGCATGCAGTTTTTGTTACTGGCGAGTATTTATATGGAGGAAGTTTCTACAAATACGGTTGGTAGCTCAACGAAATTTTTAACGAACGCGTTGTCCCAGACTTTCTACCGAATCTCTTGGAGTTAAATCTAACATTGTGCGCTAGAAAACCACATTCGAATAAATGACACGTAAAAAATAAAAGTCATATCGTAGGAGGTATCGTTTCATTCATAATTAACTGCACTACACGCAAGTAAAACAAGTGAATTTACATAATTAACAGCGGTTTATTAATACTTTTCGTTGAAAAAGGAATGTGTGTTCATTTATCGAGTAATACTATCAGCAATTAACGACCTGCCATTTTCCACGCAGATACCTTGAAAAAAATATTCGAACAAACGTATAAGAAAGCAATCAAAAAACCGAATAATTATCCGTAAAACATTTCGTGTAATTTTCTGTCGCATTTGACAGTAGGTACATTTAAATTTCTGATACAATAAACCCCCGAGCATTTTCCAATCATGCACTTTCCAATCTAGTTTCAAATACTTCTTTTTTAGCTTTCTTTGCCTATTTTCTGCATGTTGAAACTTTTATATTATTCGAATCCTATAAAATCCACGATTTCCAAAGTTCGAGAACCAATTAAAACGATCAATTCACCTTCCGAAAAATGCCAATTATTCCTACTTCGATTCAGCATCTATCGAAGGAACATCTAACGGTAAGTATATACCGTAGGTCACTCCTGACCCACATACACGAAACTTGTTCGAACGTAAAGCACCTAGGTCAGCGTTCGAATTATCTGAACAAGCGGTTCGCGTTACTCTTCGCCCCCAGTTGCGAAAGGTCCATTTTACTAGGACTGCGTCTAAATGACTACGTCGACTAAGTTGAAGCTAATTCAGCGAACCTTTTCCAGATGTGAACGTGAGCATATTTTTCGATCAGCTTGGCCAGGAGCTGATTTATACTGCTTGCGTGGGTCTACTTGAAAGAGCGTTCCGTTGCCTCGGGAACGATCTGACGGCTTTCCTGACCACCCTCGATGGCGTGAACGATGTCGTGCAACACCAGTCCGGATCCGAGGCGGAGGCAGAGTTCGTATGCATTGCCACGCCGGAAGCGATCGAGCTTCATTTTACGACTGACCACCCGTCTGTTGCGTATCTATTAGTCGGTAGCCTAAAGGGCATCGCCAGACAATTTTATAACGATGATGCCAATGTACATATTCTACCCGACCCATACAACACCAAATTTTTTAGGTAAGTAGTTTTCGATAATGCATTTACATTCTTTTTATTTTGTTTTTTGTTTTTATTCCCTCTACAATGAAAAATCTCGTACATGCTTGTTTACAGAACGAATTTTTTTATAGTTCATTTTGCGCTTAGTTACAATCTCCAGCGAATGAAATAACTGTAGCAACGGCATATTTGAATATAAAAATTGTAATAAAGTTGGTACGCAGAGGCGAAAACATAGTCACACACGCGCAGAAAGAGGGTTGGCAGAATTTAATCCAGAAAGCGGCTCCTCAACTGCTTTTTATTCTGCTTCCATGTACCGTTATAGATTTAAGCTGAGAATATGTATTTGAAATCTGGTACGTCCAACGGCCAACTTGCGATTTATTGATCGTCGGAACACTCGAAACGAATAATACGCACCGATGTACGATAGTTCTGTGTAACATTCAAAAGAACAATATTTAGTATTTGCTCGTTCGATCGGTAGCCGCTGTGCGTGTAGACATCGTATCGCTCGATTTACACCTATACTGAAAGAGTTCTAGAAATTGCGCCACTATGAAGTGGTCAAATATTGATCGCCGATGTTTGCAGACATTTAAACCAGGAACATACGGACAGCCTGCCGATTTCAAGAACTTCATTATACATTCGCCATCGGAAACGAATTCGTTAAATAGTAAATCTGCTTCCAATTACTTCTAAGAAAAAGACACCGTCCAAATAGTTCGAGCCCAGTTCCGTAATTAGTTCGAATTAGCTCCGTTTTAATTAAGGCACCTTGTAAGGAAAATCGATTCGCACAATGTATGATAAAATGAATTCAAAAAGTAATCAGCAATCTAATAAGTAGATAAGAAATTGGGGTTGCTTTTGTGCATCTCTATGAAATTTGATTTGAAAAGTTATGAAGTTTGGCGATTTGAATATCTGGAGATTGAATACTTTTTGAAAATTGAAGTATTTGAAAGTCTGAAATTCAGAATTTGATCTAACCTATAACATGGTTCGACTTTGTACACTAACCGGAGGCACTCCGTCCTACAAGCGTAATGACGTTCACTGAACTGCTTCGCAGGTATCATATCACTCCAGAGCGCTATAGCGAGCATTTGGTGGTCGATCCGGAGATCGACGATAATCTCGACACGGTTACGTCCCCGTTCCGTCCACTGTCGACCGAAGCCACGGACCTACGTATGGGGGTAGCAAGCTTCTGCAAAGCCTTCCCATGGCACTTTGTGGTTGATCGACAATTAGAGCTGGTGCAGCTTGGAGTCGGATTTATGAGGATTTTCGGGCATCATCTTAACCGATTAGGAAGAGAAATATCGACGTACTTCGCTTTTACACGACCACGCGGAGTTACTTTGATCTTTCATGAGATACTGAAGCGCGCGAATACACCTTTCGTGCTCACCCTACAAAGACCGCAGGGCGTCGATAAATATCCCGCGGAGGTATCTGAATATACAATGTTATTCTTATGCAAATCGATAAAATTATTACACGTACAACGATCAGACCTTTGCCGAATTGCATATCGATGCACGAAATCAAAGATTTAACTTTTACCGTGACAGGGATCGAGATTAATCTCTGATTAAATTTTGTCACGGTTGCTGAAAGTTTGAAGGAATAATACGAGATGAAACTAAATTAGCCTTTATGAAGATCGACGCAAATCTAATTCGATCGAAGATTGTATTACGTTATACGTATTTTTAGGATATTTCTGTAAAATGTTGAAGCATCGAATATATTATCCATATCGAATAGAGTTACAAAAATTTTACTACTAATAGGATTTCAAATCATTCCAGGGTTTGGAGATGAAAGGTCAGATGGTCCATTGTCCTGAATCGGATTCCATTCTATTTGTGAGTTCGCCATTCTTGAACGGTCTAGAAGGATTAACTGGTCGAGGACTTTTTATATCTGATATTCCATTACACGACGCCACGAGAGACGTTATCTTGGTTGGGGAACAGGCCAGGGCACAGGTATAATAAAATTCACATTTTATCCTCTCTCCGGTATCGTTACATTTATATTTATAGAATTCATATGAGCGACAATATTATACATTCCATTAAGCGATGCGTTATGTTATGAGCAATGTAAAAGAGAATTTCAACTTGCAATTTTATCCGTCGATGAAAATTTCATCAATGAATAGTTCTTTTGAAGTATTCATTAGGATTTTCAATTGGGTAGAATGATGTTCAGATTGTAATACATCTTTAAAGGACGCGTCTGTTTGAAAAGATTTTGATTCCTCAGGATAGAGGGCAACAGCCTACAGAGCGTTACGTTCTAGATGGCGACACTATCCAGTACAGTGGATGGAATCAAACATGTGCTGATAAAGTCGTTCTCTTTATAAATCCATTATTTAAATTCTCTTTTTTTTTTGAAAATTATATAATCATACGGAAGAATAATTTTAATTAAAAATTAATTTTCTGATGCAGGATGGTTTGAGAAGACGGATGGATAAATTGAAAAGCTCTATAGAAGAAGCAAACCTAGCTGTGTCTGCGGAAAGAGAAAAGAATGTCAGCTTGCTTCATCTTATATTTCCTCCAGATATAGCAAAGCGTTTATGGTTGGGTAAATATTTCAATTACGGTTAAACCAATAGAAAAGTCCTAGTATTTTAACTTTCGTTTCTTATTTGATCTTGAATTGTAATTTTATCTGAATTCAATTGCATATTTTTCTTTCAGGGGAGACAATCGAGGCAAAAACTTATCCTGAGGTGACGATGCTTTTCAGTGATATTGTCGGTTTTACAGAAATTTGTTCTACCGCGACACCAATGATGGTTATCAACATGCTTCAAAACCTTTATGAACAGTTTGACTCATTTTGTGGCCAGTTAGATATTTATAAAGTGCGAATTTTACGCAAATGAGTGTATTATCTTCTAAGACTTATTATGAAGATATTAATTAAGTTAAAATCAAAATTTCAGGTGGAAACAATTGGAGATGCCTACTGCGTTGCATGTGGCCTTCATCGTAACACTCACATTCATGCACAACAAATAGCTTGGATGGCTCTAAAAATGATACAAGCATGTTCTCACCATTTAACTCACAAGGGTAAACCAATAAGGGTGAGGAAATATTTACGTGTCCTTAATGTATTTTACTATTGGGTTTGTATCCCATTGAAGATAGATACCTTTTAGTTGGGAAATTTTTTTAATAAATCTTATATCAATTAAAAATGTCTCCGACAATGTTAAAATTCTAATCAAATACTATACACGCATGTAGAAATGACTAATATTCCACGTTATACACATATTTCAAGGATATGGTATTTAATTGTTTACTATTCCTATTTATCAGACTATTAAAACTTTTCCCATTTAAAGTATCCCTTGCTTGCGATGACAGAAAGGATGATAAGTAAGGTGACTGCGCTACTGCATTAACTTTCAAAGTAGGTTACGCCAGATTTAATGCGATACAGGCTATAGTTCACTACAGTTAATAATTTATTACTTTGTAATTTACGTCGGTATAATTAAATATTGTATTCTTACGATTTTAAAATTCATTTATCATGTTTGTGATATTTCGAAATTTTCATATAATGGTAATAACACGAAATAAATGTTACATATATTATTCCTTCCTAAAATTTTTTAATTTGAAGACTATAAACTGCAAATGTCTTCTTCTAATTGATAGAATTCCAATTTTTACTTCAATTTTTAATAAGGGAAATATTCATAATGAAAATAATATTTTAGATGCGCATTGGCATTCACACTGGAATGGTACTAGCAGGAGTTGTTGGAAAAAAGATGCCGAGGTACTGTCTTTTCGGACACAATGTTACCTTAGCTAATAAGTTTGAATCTTTAAGTGAACCTCTTCGTATCCACATTAGTCCAACGACGTATGTGTAAGTATTTTCCACTTATAACATTAAGGATATCAAATCGATAATATAGCAGTGTACTACGTATATATATTCTTACAGTAAGTCTCATGTCACTTACATTGTGATTTGTTTATGGCAGCTTATTGAAATATCCTATATCAGGATTTGATCTGGAACCGCGACAAAAGGAATTCTTACCAAAGGAATTTCCAGCTAACATAGAAGGAACGTCTTACTTTCTGAATGGCTACAAACACAAGGACGTTGACGTCACTTTCCCGTTGGATTTACATATTCAGAGCGCGATCAGGGAATACGGGCTCGGGAGCAGCGTGTAGATACTTAAATAATAAAAACCATTCCAACGAATATACGTCGTTCATGAATGTCGCTATACCAACGTTACTCTGTCCATACTAACAACACTTTCTCGGTAAACGTCTGTTTCTAATGAGTTCACAAACTGGTACCGTGTAACAACGCTGATTCTAACCAGCCTAAACGGCCAATTCCCGGGCCGATAATATTTATACGCAGAGTATTAGGTTACAATTATTATATACTTATGACCATGTGAGCAAATAAATCTGTATCATAAATCATCTGATTTATTTAATTTGTCGACATTCCACCGATATCTACTCTGTCACGAATGCCACATTCCTTCATTAGCGGCCGGATATTAACGCTGCGTAACTTTATCATCCGACATTGATCGATCTACAAATTTGTGAGAGATAAAAAGACAGTTATCATTTAATTAACTTTATCATATTACGATCTAAATAATAAATAGCCTGCAGTCGAGTTTTACCAACAAACATTCTATTTCCCAAGCGTATACAACTGCGAGAATATCAATATCTCGAATGCTTACCGCGAGTCGATATAGCGCCATTCTTTCATTCCGTTCCTTACTAACCACTATCCCTTTGAAACCGACCAGTTGGTTTTATTTTTGATAAGACTTGTTCCAGATTCGAATCTTTTACAACGTGATTCTTTGTTCGTGGAAATAATAGAACAATTTGTATTCTTTACCGAAGAAGCCGGTTATCGTTACAGGCTGCTCCGTGGCGCGTTGTCCGACCAGTTCTTTCTTTCCTTCCTTCCCTTCGACCTGATACTCTATCGGTGCACTTTCCCCCGCGACATTACTTATTTACCATGGTACGTTACGTTCCCGTGATCGCGTCCGTTCCGGTTTCCTCCTCGCCACCACTGTTTCCCTTGATTTCTACCATTTAGCCGCGACGTTAATGTCTCGAATGTCGTTTCATTTGCACGAAACCCATTGTCCAAGGAAAAGAAATGTGATCGTAAAGGAAGACGAGTGGAGTACCTATGTTTAGTCGTGCTGAGATTTAAATCCTACCAACGTCTCTGACTTCCAGATCGATTTCTAAATTAGTATAGCTCTCTGTTACTAAATACTAAATATTCTTTTAATTCTACACAGATTTTTTATTGATCGTTAAATTTCTTTATGGCTACTATCATCGCAGGCTTCAATTACATTTTATGATATATTCTCTTAGATAAATGTCATTTTACGAATAGAAATATGTTGTTCATATTTATAGTTCACCAAACATCTTGATGTTCGCTATGTTGACTCATGGATATTAATTTAACTTAAATGCTACACATTATATCGAGACTCGTCAATTTCAAAATGTATAGAATAGACTGTGCAAATAATCGCTCTTCTTCGAACATCGTAATTGTTTTTTCGGCTTTATTTTGCAAGATCTTTGCATGACCATTTCGAATTGGCGTTTTCATGATTTCAACATGTGAATCGAATTTATCTTTCGTTCCAGAAAATAATCATAATCTATTAATAAGCATTGTAAACAAACATATTGAACAATTAAATCCATACGATGCAATTGATTGTATTAAGAATTAAAGTGTATATTACAGATAATTGTAAATATTACATGTATTAAACGTATAATGAAATAATGACGTTCAATATGTCGGTATTATATAAATATAACGTAGCAATTCTAAAAAAAATTGCACAATTTTCCAATAAATGTTACAGGTATTAAATTAATGCATCAAGAAACTGTAATATTTCAAGGACAACTAATTATAATGTAGCACGAAGAAGATTTTTTAAATTGGTTATGAATTTCGTTATTATCGAATTTTATTTTCAACTTCATTGGAAATCGGTTTTTGAATAACCATGACTGGGCTAGCCAGTTCAATATGTAATAAGACAATGGTAGTATTACACTTTCACAGATCGATACTCGAGTGAACTTTACTTTCAGCTTCGGCTAAAATCTACAGATAATCATGGCACAATCTGATACAGTAGAACTCTCTTTATTGGAATGAAATTTTAGTTAGTGCCGGATTAAATGAAACTCCTGTGAGATTGAATCCACTTATCTAAATGTGAATTCCTATTATTTGAATGAGGAATCGTACGTAGTGAACGGAATTAGGAAGCCACTATTACATGAACTATCTGTCATATGGCAAGTTCTAATAAATGGACTATTACCTTTAATTAAATACTAATTTTTCTTCTATTTTGTTATAACCACACTTTATAATCACTATACGATTTCATATTTCCTTATAAAAACAGCTGACAACTAGACATGAAACAGATATTTCCTATGTTACTGAAAAAACATGCTTTCACTTTCCGATTATTAAAAATTTGAAACCCCGTTATCAAGGAATTACAACCTTTATGCTAGACTGATTTCATACCTTTTGCACAAACTATATTGTATCATTAGTGCAACCGTGTCATAGGGAGAAAGCAGGATCGATAAATTCTTCCAATATTAACTTCGGTTGTATGAATTATTTGTTCCCTGATAGTAGCTCGAGATAAATGAAGTTCTGCCGTAATGGTTTCCAGTATTGCAAAAGTAGCCAATCACGCGTTTGTTCGAAGGGTCCCTGTACTGGTTCGTACTATGTCGACACTCATAATTCCGGAGCATACACGCGTTATTTTACCGAGTTGTCACAAAAGAAATCGGGGGAATAGCGTAAAACTAAAAAGCCGGCAAGAAAGGAATTACAAAAGAACCGGCAATGTCCTGGTTGCCTGGTTGCGCGGCCGCACACATAATACCGGCGTATCTGACCGCGTGCTTTTTCGCGTTCCTTGCCTGTGTAAACGTACCTTTACTATTTCTTATGCTGCCATTCATCGCAACGAAACCCGAGGCCGTGCAAAGAGAAAGAAATTAAACATTGGACCTTCCGGCTATGCCGCGTAATCAAACGCCGCTGAAACTAACGAAGCAGTCCGCGGAATGAGACAGACAGAGCCTGATATCAAAATACAAGAAACGAGCCGGATACAGAAAAAGAGAGAGAGAAAGAAAAAAGGAAATAGCACGCGCGAGAGTAGGCATAGGGGAATAATAACTTAGATGACGTGCAATGAAAAGTACACGTAGAGAGAGAGAGAGAGAGAGAGAGAGAGAGAGAGATAGGCCAGCGGAAGAAGGAGAGAAATGAGAATATCTTCCGTTTGCGAGAACGAGCATCGTGAGCATCATAGCCATACAGTATTATGTCTCTTCTCTTCAAAGTATGACTATGGTGGAACGAAATTACACGTAATGGTAGAAAATGACGAAGGGAAAGTGGTGAACAGATGAGAAAGGACGGTCGTATTGATGAACATTTATAGAGGAAAAAGCAGCTAAAGGTCGACCGTAAGAAACTACGGCGACTTCTGAAAGAAAAGTTACTTGGATTACGCTGATCGAGATGGCAATTTGGGTAATCTCTCTCAAGCTTTGTTCGATAATACTCATTTGGAGCATCCGATAGAGATATTTTAGAAGATATTCCGGTCAATTTATTATTCATTGCGTGAACAGATTAATATAATAATACGAGAGTAATTTGGAAAGTTTAAAGGTTAATCCACAGATAATAGGAATATTTGAAATATTTGGCATGATAAAACCGACCATTCATGTCATAAACGATCTTAAAGTCTAGTAATTGAAAGAATATATTGAAAAATGAAAGAAACTTGAAACCCAAAGTCGTATATTATCATTATCGGATCACGTGAATTTTTTAAGTAATCCTGATGAAAAAGAAGTGATAGCTCAATTTCGAGAACGTTCGTCTAATAATGACGTCCATTCATCCGCCAGTCTGTCGACAATGGGTGCAAATTAAGCTTGACTGAACGGAGCATCCTAAGCAAGAGATAATTTCTTTCTTCCACTAGCTGATTCATAATAATTCGAATTCGGTAAATATATTGTGTGTTGAAGTTTACAGTATCTCCGCTTTACACTCGAAATGTACATTATTCCATCCGAATGAGTACATTGTTCCCGTGCCAGGGATCCTCCTTGCAATAGATTGCTCATTGTACGCTAATGCACCGAAGTAATCGATTAGCGAGCACTTCTGTGCATTTAGAGAATCATCGGACGTGTATGTCAGACTATTAATTAGGTGACGCATCTGGGCTCGCGGCCACCGTACGAAATTTCACAAGTTTCAAATCCGTTTTAATTGGAAACGCGAGTATCATCGATCGAACAAAACGCGACAACTCACCGTAATATCTGTTGAATGAAACGTAATCGATGCTAATGAAAGTATGAAAGTATTTTGCGCAATATTCCGTGTCACTGAAAATAATTTGAACGAAGTTCATTTCCTTCAATTTAACGCGTTTCTACATTTTTGTCTTTACGCATTTAATTAGTTATGGTAAAATACAAAAAAGAAAAAGGGATGAAATTGAGAGGTTAACTCGAAGGATAATAACTTACAAGCGAGTTAACTTTCATTTTTACATAGCTACGTAAATACTTTAATAAGATACTCACGTGGTTAAACGCTGATGGTAGGATATTTCAACTATCCCAAGTTTAATATACGCGGCATTATCTACATTCTCAGCTTAATTACATTCTCTTAATAGTTTGTAACAGCTCCAAGTAAACTGATACTGAGGTATCCTGAAATTAAGAAATCATTTTATTATGCGAAAGAATCGAAGTTCAGTGAATTATTCGAATTATTTGCTACTAATGATTTACGTCTATGTTTTTGATATTTAAAGATATGTAAAATTATCCACGGAAAACTGTTGAAGGATAAAAAGTATTCGCAAAAATGTTCGCAACTAAAGTATAGTACAAACAAAAGAACAGAACACGAGGAAAAGTTGTGCATCATGGAGTTCTATACTTATACAAGCAGGTTAATGAGTGAAAAAACTTGGATGGACATTGTATTTAACTGAAGTAATGAAAGTTTACCAATTACCAGAGGAACAATGTTTGTTAGATACTTTGTATATTTTTCACACCTTATAATTAACTAATCGTGTTGAAAAATGTCACGAATTGATTTAAGCTTAGGGTTGCGTTATATCGTGCAACTGGAACAACTTAAAAATTGCGGAATATGTAGATACTTCGAAAACTTTATTAATTTCCGTAGAATTTCCATTCATAGGATTTAAGAATTGCTTTTTTAGAATTTTTTAAAAATATCACAATAAAAATAATTCTTTGACATTTGTATAGGATTAAATAATCGATAATTAAATAAATAAGGAATATCTAATAACACTTATTACTTCGTCACAGCTATAACTGATTTTATTAGCAAGTTTTAATTTTACGCTCAGTTTTTGCTAGAGAACATAAACATTTTTCATTCTTCACGTTTTAGTCCCTGCTCATCCTCTTCCCATGGCGAACAGGACAAGTATGAGACAATGAGACAGGCTTGAAAAATTACCGCAGTACTGTCTACTGCAAAAGTTTCATTAAGAAACACTTGGTAATTTATTTTCGCACCTACAACCGTCTAAGTCCTCTCTTTTTATTCAAATCTTAGTAAACAGAATCAAACAAGTTTGCTACAGAGGTTCTTAACAAAAAAAGATTAGAAGTTCTTAAAAGAAAGAATCCTTAGAGAAACGAGATAATGATTTAACATCTGCGGGTAAAATCGGTATAAATATGTATCAACAATATTTCTACTTTATGACGGTATCGATCTTCTTTCATCTTTGAAAGACTGTCATAAAAGCTGCATAAACTGGAAGAAAATGCAATAAAGTCGAAACTACTTCGTTATCAATTAGAACATCTTAATGGAATGCTTTCGACGGAATATGTCATATACAACACGATTTCCGATTCATACCTGTTCTCCCATATCTATTCTCATAATGCGAGCACGAATGCACGATATTGAGATACGCGTGTATTCTTTGTGCCGTTTCATTCAACTGTCTCTCTGATCGATTCGCTTATTCGATTAAACTGCAATGACTTCCGGCTTTTGGAAACGATCCGAATATTAAATATTTAGCGAATACCTCGCTGCGCAGTCGTTTATACGTACCAAAATGTCTTCTTCCCTCTTGTTGACAAAAAAATATTCGAGTATAAACATGGCGCGGTCGAAATTGTTATACACGCGGACAGAAGATTATTCTTTATGAAAGAGCAAATCAAACGAGCAGAATAAAATTTGTTCGCCCGAGGCAGTTTTCGAGGCATACATACACATTTATATAGCTAATATAAAATACGGTCCATTGATTACTATAATGCTCCTTATAGTTAACTATGTAAGTGTATAATATATATATTTTTGAAAGTAAACCTTGAATGACACTAACCTTTGTTTACTTCTGCGTAAGAAATCATTTTCTGTTTCTCATTATAAAATATTTTTGACCGCACCCCGAACATATGCATACGAGAAAGAAGGAGAGCAAAAAGAAAGGAAGGTACATATACGAGCACAAGTTAAAATTATTGGTATTACGAAACCAAAAATTTATCGCGGATACGAAAGCTTACATCTCGTTTCCGACTAACGTACTGAATTTTCAAACGCGCAACACCAAACCCTTTAACCATAATGATTCTACATTGTATACGTATCGTCAATATCGTACGCAATTCACTACGGAAAAATATTTCATGGACAATTTATCCTACGATCGGAATAACGGGACGTTATCTGGTATTTCTCGGAGTTGCACGAAATCATGGTTGATTCGGTTAATCTGTTCACGCGCGGGAAGAGATCATATAAAAAACTATTCTACGCGAGATATTATTAGCGTAAAAAGATATTTTGTCATGAATGGGATGAGGTCGAGAGACGATGCATGAAATACACGAACGAGGGGACTATGGTGAATGGAACGTAATTTATTCAATTGCTACTAATAAATGGTGTACTCCCGAACAGCACGGTAGATACGCGCGACTAAAAATTCGCCCGCCATTGCCACTCCCTCTGCATTCTGATTTAACGTTGATCAATCGTAACTTCGGCGTTCGAACACTAACATACACGAAGAGAAAACGAACGATCCATTTCCACGACTGATTCGTTCCACAATGGCTATTGTCTCTGACGCGTTTATTTACGCTTGGCAGCCTTGCCGACTAACATTTCACGAGCCTAAAAAACGCCGAATACAAAGCTGTCGCTAACGATTTAAGTCGCAATAAATACAATTATCCAATTGCAAAGGTAACGTTATAACCTACATATCGAACGATGGTTACGTACAATTCATCCACGTTAGTTCGTATTGAATAGTGACCACGAAGCGAGAATATCGGCAACACGATGCGTTCTCGCGTATAGATTAAAAGGAATTCCCATGATCGAATCGATAGAAGCGAAGCGTGCTCGATCGATGAATTCTAAAGTTTGCGCCGGAACTATTGGATTTAAATTACACTCATCGAACATTTACACCTGTACAATAGAAAAATATAGTCGACCATACGTCCATCATGTCGCGCGTAGATTCGACTCTGTTTCGAGATAACTCGTGCCACGTGCTCGCCAAATGCGTATACACTATACATGCGTCTTCGTATGTATTCACAATCCAAAAGAGATTGTTTACCGCGACCCGCGTACCGTCGTGTGAATGTCGACCGTGTTTACCGAGGGGGCTTGGGAACTTCTTCGTAGAAGTGAGGTAAGAGCGATAAACAAACTAACCTCGAAGTTTAGTGGTTACATGCTAGACTGACAGTTAGATATATTATACATATACATACTTGTGACTTACGATGAACTTAAATCATACCTCTGCTCTGGTGGCAGTTTGAGGTACTTCAATAAAAGATTTGACTTTGATCTTATAGATTTCAATTCATAGTTAAATAACTAATCTAAAAAATCTACGATGCACTTCTTATGAGATACAAATTTTAGCCTATAAAAGATGACTTGAAACGATATATTGAAGAAGTGGATAATGTATTTAGAATGAATGATTCTTACCATTGAACGTGATCACGACGCATAAAATGTATAACGTCGTACCAGGATCGCTGTCTCGTTATATTTACAAAAATCGTGATTGTTATTTTCGGATGGTATTTCTGCATCGGTGAATCGCGAAGGATTTGATTTAGGATGTGCAGAACCCGTACGAGAAACGTACACTCGAGTTTCTAAGGAATCGAAATACAGAGAGACCGGCCAAAGACGCGTGACGCTGTAGGTCGGGTATCGGCCGCCAGGAGCGCAGCAATCGCGTACGCTAGCCTCAAGACTTTCTCGACACTCAGTCTGCCGGAGTCTGCAGCGCGCGAAAGTTGTATGTGCGACGCATAGCGTGTGTTATATCGGGCTCGTACAGGATTTCGTTCGCGCGTCAGTGCTCTGCGATCGACAGTTTCTTTATCTTTGTGCAACGTAATGTGACAATCGGGACGCACGCCTCAGTTCGTGATCGATATCGATTCTCGCGGTATCGAACGTGGATAAATAGATCGCAAGTGTCGCTGTTGTCGTTTTTCGTTTCTGTAACTCGTCGAACGCGTTACCACGTGATTTTTCTCTAGAAAGTTTGTAACGCGGAGGCAACCGTGTTTTTCGTGCGGCGACTTACAGTGAGTGTTTTGATCATTTCCGGAGTGTGATTAATTTGCGAGTCGTTCCGTGAGCCTTCGATGTATATCGATATATACACGATGTACGCGTTGCGGTGAAAACGGAGGGAAAAAGAATTTAAGCGGGAGTGGCGTTGGTAGTTTCGTTCGTTTCGTTTCGTGGATCAGCCACTCTCTGTCTTTGTGTGTGTCGCAGCTGCGGCGTCTCTCGCAACTGGCCAAAAGAAACAGAGAAGGAAAAGGAGCAAGGTTGCTGGTGGCGGCTCCGATTGACGGATAGGATCGTTCCAGCTTCCAGCAGCGGGCAGAGCGTCCACCTTGTATGGCAGTAAGTGTTGATATTTTTTTTTCTTTCCTCGACCGGACTTGATTATTCTCTTTCTCCGCGCGCGTCTTTGACTATGACCTTCTTGGGATGTACACGAATAAGAGTAGTCGATCTCTTACCTTACTAACCCCCTCCCTCCGTGGCACACGAGGCAGACGGTACATTCGAACACGCTCTTTTCTTCGAGTAACCTGGACTCGCTCGGAATGGAATCTTGCCTTGGGAACACGAACCACCACTGTACGAGGAACTTGAACGTTCATCTCTTTTCTCTCTAGACCTTTCGTTGCTTGAACTTCGGTGAGCAACCGGCAAGAAATGATCGTCGTGCCCTGATCGTTCGATTTACAATATTTTCGCGTCCTCGACAATACTTAAAAGCCGTGCACCATAAAGTTATAGTGATTCTTTCCGAAACGAAGTACCATCGCGTTGTCGTTCGAAAGTTCAGAACACCGAACCTGTAGTTGGCAGGTATTCGGGAGCAAGTCGACCAATCAAAAAACAGTGCCGATCCTACGCGGTCGTTCCCTAACCGTTACAAAATGCCCTGATTGTGTTCAGTCCTTTCGAATTAACACGCTCTCTAACATCGCCTTCCAAAGGTGTTCCAACGTGTACCGTAGATTATGCGTTAGAATAAATCACCGTTTCTTTTATCGATTCCTTCAGTTGTGTTTCTAGGTTTTCATGTTGTAAACGTTTTACGTTATAAACGGTTATTTAGGTCTTAAGTATACTATGTATAGGTTATAGGCATCTCTATACTTTCAGCGAATTTCATTGATACACGCTATAAAGGAATAATACATATATGCGTTCTACTTAATAATTCTTATGTGTTATATTTGAAGAAAACAGAAAATGTTTCTGTTTTACATAATTAAACTCAGTGATTTAAGTATAGGTGTAACATCTAGGTAATATTTTGTGCTCGTGGTGATAATCGTAGTAAATTGTATGTTATCTATAGGAAATATTCTTATATAAAATACATAGTACTTGCAGGGATAATGGTACCTTTTAGTGCGAATTTTTTAATAGATATATATCTCATTTATATAAATCCCTATATAAAATCTGAAATTCAGTAAATTTCGTGATTTGACATTAAGTCTTTTAAAATTTATAAAAAATCCAGATATCTAAGTTAACCTACTTACTGTGCTATTTTTTATATAATCCTCAACATACTTTCTAATTTCCCTCAAAGCTACTATAGTGCAGGGCCCTTAATGAAATTAATGATCCTTTAAAGAGATACCAGAAATGTTTCATTGATTAAATTCCATTCACTGCTTCTGAGATAATGCACCCTTTCTACTTAAGTGCATTTAAACCTCCAGTTTAAAAAACGCTTTTGCTTTGAGTAGTATGCATTTTAAGTAGTCTTCTGTGTAATTTACACTATATAGGTACAATATTTCTATGAAAATTATTTGTTAACAAATAATTGTGTTATCATGTTTTTCCATCGCTATAGTTTTCTGATTTCAAACAAAATATGAAAGAATTGTCATTTCGATTTATCGTCGGGTTTTTTTTGACAATATTAAAGGTATTTTTGTTTGTTGAAACAAAAAGGAAATAAAAATTTGAGAAGTGAAACAGTGTTAAAATTCGTTGAAAGCGGACCACTGTCATCGCTGTGTCACTCGCGTTTCTAAAAAAGAATCTAAAAAAGGATGAATCAAACCTGGGGCTACTCGACCATAACATTCTCCGCATTCTCTGCTACCACTAGACGCTGCTAACCGACTGCGCGAATTCATTCGGTTGCGAGACATCCTGAAATCGAAGACGCATCACGTATCGCGTAACACGTATCTCGGTACAAAAATTCCTCACGTCGGCAATGTTTTCGGTGGCTGTCTGCTACGACACCATGACGCGTGAATCCGCGTAAGATAGAAAATCCCGCTTATCCTGGAGAGGAGCTATATGCCCGGTTACACGGGAACGCGACCGGTAAATGGTGACACCAAGAAAGGGCCCCCAGGTGACACGATACACGCGTCTCTGTACGCATTTCGTGCAGAAGTATCTCGAGCGACATTTGTGAGACAAAAGATGAGAAAAAGAGAAGAAACCAAATAAAAAGAAATAAAAAGAAATAAGAAAAAAAAGAAAACATGTTGGAATTTTCTTTATAATTGCTTAAAAGTTTAAACATTCGATAGCAGATAAACGCGTATTAGCGAACAAAAACAAAGAAAACAAAAATAAAATGAAAAAAGAGCGAGAAACGAAAAACAAATCCAAAAGCCAGGGTGCCAGGGTGCGTAACGCATTGGGGTCGCTGGGTTTCCGAGTTTGCTAGCCACGCACGTAAATCTGCCGGAGAGTCGTTAGTCATGCTTTATTTCGCTTTAGTTTTCCGTACACGCTGAAATAGCATCAACTTTCCAGGAAGGGGCTGACTCACGCGCTTTTGAAATCCATTCAGAAAGTGACGAATGCCCATGCATGCCACGCACTACCGCCGGCTGGCCGCGCGCCACATGTGTGCCGGCTAATGGCTCGTCTTTCGTTTTATTGCCGCATATGCTGACAATGAAACGTTCCATGGATTTCGTTTTAGCCCCGGTTATCTCTACGACTCTAGAAATTGAATACCGATCGAAGAAGATCTCGATTCGGTTTCTCCGCTGCTGGGTAACCCAGGCCAACATGTGGTATACTTTCGTTCTTATGGATCTGAATATCTGTTACTTAGCACATTGCCGATAGGTAATGGGAATTCTCGTTTTCGTATAATATATGTCGACGATTGGAAGTGAAACTGACAATGAGAAATCTCGTTTTGGAACATTTGGGTTATTTCGCCAGTGTTTTTCAAATAATGATAGCTTTTTTTCTTCGAGCTGACGACCTTTTCAGGTTATGATAGAAATTGAGTATTTTGAACTTGACTAGAAATTATTTTCTGTTATTAACATATTCTAAAGGTAAATATTTTAGTAGAGGAAATAATACATTTATGATGAATAGGGAAAGATTTTTCTACCTCACAGTTAGCGTTTCACAGTTAATATACTGGTGACCTAATTTAAACGAAGGTATTATCTTCCGCGTACATTTCAAATTGCTTACTCTTAATTAAGCTGTAGAGTATATCACCTTTCATATAAGAATTCTGTAACCCAGTCTAATTGTTTGTAGGGAAGCAGAACGTTATGTCAGGTTGCAAGGGCTTTATTCGCATCTTTGGAAGTAGGATATCGATGTAATTAAATTATCATAAGTTTTCAGAAACTTGTTATTATTAATGAAGTATTTAAGACGCTTTACGAACCTTTTGTAGATCCATTTACTTGTGAAAGCACGAATTATACATCGATTAAAGAAAATTTTCTTAGAATTATCAAATAATATATTAATTTAAGCTACATTATCGTCTTATGTTACTTAGAAAACGTGAGTTTAATTTATCATAAGTAACACTTTTGGAACGTGTTGCCGAAATTGACGGAAATTTTTTCTTATTTTAATTTAATGTTTGACGGGGATAACATTTAATGCGAAATTAAATGCGAAAATAGTTTTGATAAATGACTTTAAAAATCCATGCAACTGTCACATAACGTGTTCACTCGGTTTTTACTTTTTATACACTGCTGATTGCGTTCTACGTACAATACAGCACGATTTCCAAGCCATATTGTTGTTCAGCGAAAATTAGTTTGGCTCTGGAGCATGTGTATGAGAACGTTTTGCTTCCAAAAAATTGAATGAAAAAGGTATTTTCACGATTGTATCGTAGCCTCGTAATTTGTAACAATTTGTAACGTTTTAGAAATCGTGTCGGTAATAATACATAAATAGGTTACTAGAAAGAAAGGCTCGCAATATTTATATGCCTCGACAAAATGTAAAGGAAATGTGTCGAACAATACAGCAAGGAAAGTAAACAACATAGAACAAATGATGAAATTATCTAATTGAAATTCAGGCAATTTTTTACGGTATAAATATATACCACTTGATACTTAACGTAGTTCTGAATATCAAGGGAGATACTCGTGTAACGTTAAGTACACGACGATAATATTGAACAGGTCGGGATTATAAAACTGGTGATAATTACATAAGAAATCGTGCGGTATAGCATCCAGTATTCTCGTGCACTTGGAGGCACTTATGCTTATTAAGTCCATAGTCTCCCTGTGCATCATGTGATAAGGGGTAATGAGATATGGAGAGCAGAGAATAGCTTCTTGAATAGAATGGTCCTAGCATATAATGCTGGTTCCGTTCGGAAATTAATTACAATGTTGTACGAGCAGACCGTGACAATCTGATTGAAATTCGGATTAATTCGCTGGGTGTTCTCGTTTCAAAACTGTCAAAGAATATCCAGAAATGTCAATCTTCGGAGGAGTCTCATTGTTTAAATTCATAATTAAATTATCTCCTTGAAACGGCTATTATCGAAATATGTATGTGTTATATGGTTGCCATGTGGTTTGTTAAATCCGACATCTGACCATTAGGTAAAAATTATTACGTTAATTGATAGGATCGAGCATGGTCTCTATAAAATATACCCTAAATGGTAATGTCTCGTACGTGGAGGCTAGCAAGGTAATAAATGTAAGCTTTTGGTAATGTATTGTAGCTTTAAAGTGTGCCAGCATTGGCGTGAACAGGTCAAGAAAAGTTATTTCAAGCGGGCAGATACAGGTCGAAGTGAAAGGGCCATTGATTTCGTCGCGAAGACAGGTAAAAAAAAATGACAGAGTCGAAATCGAGAATCGCATCCTTGAAAAATTAACCAACTTTAAAATGTCATGGTCGATCGGAATGAGAATAACCGGTACATATCGCGCGCGTGTGACTTTGTAACCGAATGCGACAAACAAACAAAAAAAAAAAAAAAAATGAAACGAAAAGCTTTAAAAATGTTCGTATCACGAAGTAATTCTGTTTCGGAATAGAAATCACTTTTGTAGTAATCTCCATCACACACAACGTAAATTCTCTCATCGATTTTTACACGTTTGATGTATCATGCGCGATCTCGCTATTTGTAAACATTTCCGTCTGATATCTCGTGAATCATTTCGGCTCATGTTTATCAACAACAGCTTAACGTGTTACGACTTGTAACCGCATGTTTGGATACAAAGGAATATTTGACTCGACACAAAAGAATATCCAACTCAAAATCAAGTTAGATGTACGATTAAACATTTATGCAAAGTTTTTCTTATCATTCTCGCCTATCAAACTCGTGTATATGCTGTATAGATTTGAAATTAAAAAGAAAGTTATTCATCAATCTTTCAGAGTGAAATCTGTGCTGCGATAATGTTGCGAGGAAAAGAAATACTTGACGCTATAAAATCGCGTGAAGTACGTGTATGTTTAGTTTCAATTGTGTTACAGTGTCTAAAGGCCGACTTTTTTACCTGTGAAATTTCAATTGTCATATCATAATTCCGATATCTCTACTTTTTATCTTCTTTACTATTTACAAACCAGTGAAATTTCACCAAATATCTGTATGACTAATAAATTGTAGTCCTACTTTAGTAACATCGTACAAGTCATTTATTTTTTCCTTGAAAGGAGAAAAAAATAATCTTTATACTAGCAATAAATATATTAATGCTAAACCGAGACTAATATTGAAATATATATATGTACATACAAATCTCTACTTAGCAATAAATATAGGTGCCGACGTGAAACAACGTTTTGTCTAATTGAAGAATATCATTTTTCGTATCAATCAAAGTATTCACGTGTGAATATCTAAATCTGTAAGAGAAGCAAAAAAGAAGTAGTATTTAAATTCGCATATCAATGTTATCCGTCGCGACTTCAAGAGTTTGTAACATTAGAAACGACTACATTTCTCACTGCTACCACAACTTCTTAACATTCGAACATAGTTTAAAGAACAAGTCCAGTATTTTATTGTTCCTGAAGGGACGTCTATACGCGCGACTCGCATTTTCCTGCATTCTGACTTTGCCAGGCAAGAAAATGCGCGCGGTAATCTGATTTGAGATTTACCTTAAGTGTAACAGTTCGTTGACTCTAGCGCGGGATGTAAGTGTGGCACGCAACAGCGATCCACATGCTCGATAAAGGAAACTGGAAATTTTTCGTGTCACGAAAAATGTATTATTTTTTACAGAAATTGCTCGGTTCTTACGGTAGAAAGAATGGGCTATTACCAGCTCGACTGATCCAACCACGGTTACGTCACACATTCTTTCCTTTCCTTGTATCTTTCTTTTTATTTTTCTTCTTCAGACAAGAATTGTATCGTGTGTTCACCGATTGTTGATATACATTCAGGAGCAGGACGTTTACCTTCCTTCGATAATTCGAGAAAACTGCCAAGAAACAATGTTGATACCCATTTTTTTCGAGCGTAATTTCGATTCCTCTCGTTGTCGGTGTTTTTAATTTTCTGCGCGTCCACGCTGGAACTTGCTTTATTGAGCGTGGACCAAAGACGGATCGAGGTGGATGACAGCTGGGAAAAAGAACGAGTGAACGAGAAGGCTCGTTCGAGAAGACTTCCGAAAAACCACGGCTATAAAGATGTCGACCACGATAGGATCACCGATGGCAATATCCAATATTGTCACGTTCGAATCATTATGCTCTGTCAACACGATTTACACTTTCACCCTGTGCATACGTAATACGAAGAATTACGAGCACTCACCGTGGCTGGCATAATAATGATTCCCCTCTCGTATAAAAATGTCGGTGACTTTGGATTTTTCCTTCGAATGCATTATAAATTATAGTTCGTCGACTAAAATATCGGTATTACGTGTGAAAATATGTCGGAAATAATTTATAGTTTTCTTCTCTGTGAAATGCTTTCCGTTCATTGTAATAGAGTTTACGAGACCTCTGACTTCTTTTTTCCATAGAACATTTAAATTGGCTTGGTTGAAAATAATTCGATTGTTGATTAAAACAATTGGTAGACCATCTATATATTGTTCGATTTGATATATTTTTCCTTTCAAATTTCAACATCGTTTTTTCGAACGGAGATTCAGTTACGTCAAGAGAGTCAATTCGCCTAGCCCCAACGGCAAACATTGTATATACTGAAAATAAATTGCTTCCTTTGGAATGTCGAATCATGATTCTAACATTATTCTGTATATGTATATCGCGTTGGTAAACTAAAGCAGTTCAGGACCATGACAAACGCTGATAATTAAATTTATGGAGAGGAACGGTCAGTCAAAATCGCTAATCGTCACGATATTAAAATATTATTTAACGTTGATTACAATCGAGGATCGGCATCGGCGTCGGTTCCTTTGGGAATCGGGTTTAATAGCTGCTAACAATCTTGCTCGCGCGTCGATATGCATCACATTTGAATAAATTAAAGTCATATAATGAGTGCAATTATGCTCCAAATGGCCTGTCATGTGTGCTGGTATTTATTTGTTATTTTTCCTGATAACATCCCAGCCGACTCGTGAATATTAATCAAATTTACTGTAGCTGCGACAAATCCTACGGTTGTTCTCAATTGTGGTTTATTTTCGTTTAATTAATTCATTTGTCGTCATTTCTTTTTCGTCTTTAATCATCTTTTTATTGATCAAAAACGTCTTATTTTTCTCTCCAAAATGCGATTCTATGTATTATATCCTCGATATATTTACGTTTGTTTTTATGTTACATTCTTGCTTGTAAATTCAACATTTGTACTAATATACCAATGAACAGGATTAATTAACATTTAATGCATTATTACTTACGATTACTGGGTTGAATATATTAGGATAAATCCATTAATTTAACAGAAGCGGCCTCTGTTATTTTTGGCATTTAACTCGAAGAAAGGAAAGGAATATTCGTTATTTAAGCAAGCAGATAGTGACTCGTTGTTTGGTAATTACTGGAATATATTTTCTTTCGCTTGTTGTTATTCTCCACAATATCATCTTTCTTTGAAAAGACGAAGAAAATCTTAAAATAATCTCTTCTATTCGCCGGATAGCAATTAACATTTTCCTGTTGATCAAAGTTATAGGTAATTCAATCTTTGTTCGTTTTATTTTTCTCTGACGCATGTCTCGATTTCAACATTCAACGATTCATGTGGATCTCCTTATTTGCCCATTGAAGGCTTCTGAATATGCAATATTGACCGTAACCGGCGCCAGAGATTCTACCCGCGCAATTCGATTTGATCTTGGATAATACACGCGAACGTTCTTAATCATCGAACCTACGGCTTTAGAAAAAATCGTGGCGTGCGTGTCCGTAGTGGGTCGACCGGCCTCTGTCTCAGGTTTTCCCACATGTAGCGACCTTCGGGCAAGCTACAGCCTTTTATATCGATGGCCTTGCAGTTGAATATGCGTTCTCGTAGCAAGTGCGTTGTCTGTTTGCATCCCGGCGTACGTTTCCTTTTTCCTTACCTCCACGAGAATACCTACAACGTGGGTGGCCGTTCACGCTCCTGGACACGTGTTTCACGTTACTATTTCCAATGAAAATTCACGATCGAATTTACTACGAGTTTCGATTTTCAATACGTTTCTGGTTCGATTGATGCAACAGGAGTAACTATAGGTAAAACTAACAGATGGTGTAGAAAGCATAAATCATTCGTAGTATGCATAAAATATTGAGGCATTACTATGCCTATTAAATATAGTTATACATACGCTATAATATGCGGTATAATGTGATGTATAATATATAATGTATAATATTCTCATTACTTCCAGGAATTAACGTTATATCCACACGTAATGCACAGTGATAAAATAATTTTGTAGAAGGATATGAATAAGATTGTTTTATCCTGATATTGCAACAATCTTTGTATTTTGATTTCTGTCCTCCTTTCCTGGAAATAATCATTCTACCATTTTTATATGATCTTCTTGTGAACATCATGTTGTTGAGCTCCTTATGCTATCAATACATCCTGCTGTTACTGAAATGCTGAGCACCTTGTCCAATTTGCTCGTAGAACGTTCAAACATCGTCAAATAAAATGAGGTCGTTGTACATCCAGTGGAGATCTTGCGATAAAATTATAGAAATTAAATTTCTTGTTTTGTGTGTTATGCCTATGCTTATGTGAATCTATTGCTTTCCTTTTTTAATATTGAATATGTAGGGAAAATGTACGTTGCATGTTGTGTAAGTTCTATTACATATTATATAGAAAGCAAGATATGATTTATAAAATACTAACAGTTTGTGTAGAATACTTTCTCTAAAAATAACTATCTTTTCCGTAATGGTTATTCCCTATAATAATGTTAACGTTGCAATTACCTGTTTTTACTTGAATGATAAGCGAAAATCATACGAAAAATAATTTCTAAATTATTCATAGAAAATTAAAAAAGAAACGCATCCTAGCAGGTTGCGTATCAATCATTTCTTTAAAGTTTTACATCTCACCCGGCTATTGTAATACACTTCATAAGTCATGGTTAAACTTGTAAAGTATCCAAAGTTTGAGCTTCATAGAACAATAGACGGCTAAACAAGTAGTCCACTGATCATTCCAGTTAACACGTTCTTTCTTCAGTTCGTGTTAGTGTAACAATTGAGCGTTGATTACACCAGGAAAAGTGTATTGTATCCGAAGGGGTGAAACGTGTAATTTATACGAATTTGTACAAGAATTGGTGGAAATTAGCTTACCATGGGAGGGGGCACGGTGTTTGTGAAGTGAAGCACATTTCCATTTGTATGACACGTCGTAGTGCAAGAGAAACCGCTTGCTTGCATTGTAATCTGATCTATAATCTGTTTTATTCTCAATCAAATTCAGAATCCTGCCTAATTAGAAATTAAATCACATTCAAGCGGCATTTCATAGCTTTTAATTGAACCAGATCATCTTTCAGCCAGATGGTTTTCGTCTCCGCTCTCTTCTGTCGAATAGTCAAAGGTCGAGCGCCAAATTAAATCTACCTCTGTTTGCAACTTTATGAAAGGAATAACAGGTAATGGAAAAATAAATTTATGCTGTTGTCGTTAACAAAGAAATTGTTTAAGTAAACTCTGTTTGATCGACTCGTAAGTATTCTATAGTCGGTTAACTTCACAATGCTGGTTATAAGATTTTTAAGCGCGATGAAAATGGCTAAATAATAATTTGTATCTTTAATCTCTATAGTTCGTTAAACTAATTTCATTAATTTCTACGATAAAAATTATTTTCTTGAAAAACCAGTTCTCTACGATAATACATTGTTAAAAAGAACGACCTATCGGACGAAAAAAGTAGAAAATCGCTGATGAAAATCTGTTACACGATGGTCTCAAAATTTCAAAAATTTCCCTGGGTTTGACGCGTGTCGTACATGCACTAGCTTAACGAAATACGTCAAGGATATATTATTATATCGAGGCGTACGCATTTTGCCGAAGCAGTATGATCACGATTACATGAGGCAGCTTCTCGTCCTCGGTAACCTGGTAACATGAAACTTTTCTTCAACCACGGCTTCTCTCGAGTCGCTCCGATATTGGAAATATATCGGCCGTTACTTCGACAGCCTCTAATATGAAAATGATTAAAATATGAAGAAGTCCGCGGGAAAGTTAAATTAAAGATGAACTAAAGTTCGAGCAAAGCTTTTCCCCTCTGCCCTCGATAGAGAGAAGTTGCATTTTACCGAGTCTAGCTGTTTTGTCGACTGCTTCGGAAAGATAGCCGCTACTCTCGCGAAATTTATTGGCCGACCGGCGTGGATTTCTTAAGCTTTCCATCAGCGGTCGTATTCTTCGGTTTAATTGCCTCTGAGTGATAATCTAGAAGTAATTGTCGCGTTGGGTCCATTTATAAGGTTGGTTTAGTTGTTAGTTCCGAGAAATTTTAGAAGACACAGAAATTTTGAAAACATTCAAAATTGATATAATTCGATCGTGTCAAAATGTAAATCGTTTAAGTATAATTTGTGTTTCTTGTTCCACATTATTGGAATTTTTATTTGAGGTTCCTATAGATTTGTTTTATTAAGAAATCAAGCGATTCATTGTTACTGGCGTGTAGGCTATTTTTTGTCTTGGACTGATTTTGCATTGTATCATGCTATATACATAGTTGTGTTGTTTCTCGTTTCAAATATATTAAATATATTTTCAGTTATATGAAACTATAAATATACAAGTCGTATTGCATAGTTATACAGAGTAGAGGGTATCTACACGATTTCTGTTGCGTATGCAGTAACGCTGAAATTCAGTACTCGCCTTTTTTTAGTAAATGAACACGCGAAAAAATCTTATTTGAACTTCCACGTTTCCGATTTTTACGAAATATACGACTATTTTTGTACAGCATTTTATATTCGTTTGTTCGTCGAATTTTTCATTTTTCCTGGCGGAGTGAAGTAAAGAATTTGTTTAAAGTAAAAAATTAATGTTATCAATTCACTCGTCATTCGCCAGTCTCTACACCACACTGAATTCGATTATACAAGACAAATGTCTCCAATGACACAAAATCAGAGCTTTTGGTGTCTTGCGTCAGTCCAAGAATTATCAAAGACAATTTATAACAACGTTCGCTCCCTTTCATCGTGATAACACAGCGAAACTCGTAGAAAAATGTGCTCCGTTTCGGGTCTTTGTCCGAGACCAAAATTACTATCGCGAAGACAAATGTCCACCGAGACATGTCCAACGAGAAAACACATTAAACGTTTTCTGTACACACCTAGATCCATCCGTTATGAAAAAAGTAACATTATACACACGGAGAGCCGACTAAAATAAGTTTCATCAGATCAATATCGAGGAATTAAAGCTGTGAAAGGTCGTGCTCGTGCAACATCGAAGAATCTCTTGAAAATGCGCGACAAGGAATTACTTACCTCTCAATAGGACGTGTATGGGAACAAACAGTAAGGAGACACACTGAAAAGGATCCGATCTACTTGACGAAAGAACGTGATGAACAGGTACGAGTCTTTGATCACATAGTAGTCAAGTGCTGAACTTCGAACGAAGATTGAGAACGTTCCTACGCGAGAATAGTAGAGTTACAAGAACTATGACCTACTGACTCGTGCTGTCATTCTTTAAATATTTCTCAAAGCTATTCGGTGTTAGAAATAATTTTTTAAACGCTTCCTCCAGATGGCTTTGCGGTAAAACACGGAAGGAGTAACAAATATCTAGTATAAAAATAAACTTTCCTTAAATGCGAGGAGTTTCTTTGCTTCTATTTACTAAGAATCCTGGCCTACATCGATATCGTTTTTTCTAACGTTCTAGTCCCCAGGAAAGCCTATTGACTACCAAACCTCTCTATCCTTTATCTCCTCTTAACTACTATCACTTGTAGTACTCCCTAACCATACTATCTGCTTACTTTCCCGGAAGTATAAATGGACGTAACAGCAATTCTAGCAACGTAATTTAATGATCATTTAAAAGCACCGCTGAATGAAAAAGGAAAAACAATTCCACTGTACAAAATAACTGGAAAGGAGAAATGTAATAGATTCGATTAATTTACTGGCGAATAATCTGGTTAATTGAGAATTGTATAATGGTAATATACCTAAAATAGGAATACATTTATATCGCGGTGGTATCGATTCTACGAGATATGGAGTTGACTTGTGCTGGCAGGGACTTAATTCGGTGATCGGGTTATGAGAGTGTTTTGCAGCCTGCTCTTGGATCCGAGTCACGTTCTTAATAATCGATTGGCATTGAAGTTTTGTTTCATGAACTGCTTCCAATTTTCTGTATTCCCGAACAGGAAGGCCAGATTTATTTGAGCCACGAAACGGTTAATCTCTCCATTTCCTGGCGTATTTCAGGGACCTTTCTTTCCTTGGATCTCTCTCTCTCTCTCTCTCTCTCCTCTCCCCCCTCTCTCTCTTTGTCCACCGCGAGCCGTTTGTAGCTGCATTAAATCGGGGCCGCTTTGTCGGCGCTACGATCCGCATACGGACGAGGTTACCTAGGGAGAATTATGAAGTGGCAACGATAAACATTTAACGTGCAGAAATGCAGGATTGCGCGGTCTGGGAGGATTGCCGCATCTGCTTGAAATTCAAGGCGATGTATGCGCCCGCGGCTTTCTACACACAGCAAGAAAGACCTTTTCGGCTTAACCTATTTACCGCCGAACGTACGGGTTAATGGGTTAAAAGGGTACGTATATGTGTTCTAGCGCGCCCTTTCGCCGCTTTTCTTCGTCGTGTCATCTTCGCCATCCTCGTCATCGTCGACGCTGTCGTTATTGAGGACAGGTCGCAATGAATAGTAGATAAGATACGGTTGTTTCAGGCAAGCTAGGTAATTCGTCAAATTCAGCTATGGACAATCTTTAAACCACATATATCTAAAAATAGATTCTTTGATTCGTTACTAGTGGCACAATAAAGAGTGAAGTGTTCAGGACAAAATTACTGGACAACACTTACTGGAGGAAATTTTATATTTATATTGTACGTGTTCTCTAAAACATTTTGCAATTTCATTAACACTGTGACGAGACTCTAGTATCGTGATTATATTATGTCTCTTAAGTGAGCAATTTTATGTACGCGTTACATGTAACATAGTTATACGAGAAAAAAGAGAATGGTGTAATTATATAATTATAGAGGAATGAAAATTGAATTTTACTCTAGTGACGAATTAGCCTAAAAGGGGAACAGGCATGCATCAAAGTGAAAGAACAAGCGGAGTAGGAAATTATTTAGCTGGAATGTGAGTAACTATTTCGGGAATTAGTGTAGCGATTTTTCGTCAGGCGGATAGCTTCGATTACCAAGCGGGGGTATCAGCGATATTCGCGAACGGTCAAAGGATTGGAATACTGGCAGAACAAGAATTTTCTTCCGGTTTTATTTTAATAGTAACTCATGTGCAAGAGGTATTTGAATTCATTCATTTCGGCTGACTAAACAAGAAAACGTTATTGAAGCGTTGCTCCCACCTGCACACTCGCTTTCTAAATATTTGCCTCGAGTCGAATGAAAACGAATGCGAACTTTGTTCGTGAAGAGAAATGCCTGTTTAGCGTGATCGTTCTGCTTGCTTCAGGTAAATTTTTTTTGAAGTACGACGATGAAACGAGAAAAACGCGGAACAAACACGCGTAACAATGTGATTATAAGATCAAAGTATACACCATACGTTTCAATGGTGTTATATAATGTAGATAACGTAATATAGAATCGTTTTATCGAAATTATGGAACTTATTTGTCCAAAGTGGCTTTTCATAATCTTCCAAATTGTATCATGAGATTGAAATGTAGATCGTAGATAGTAGCCGATATTTTTCTAATCCGAATGAAGATTGGCTGTGATGAAGGTTTTTATTTAATCTACGCGTGACAAACCCCAGAAGAAAATACGTTTGCCTTATCCACCAATAACTATTTTAAAAATGAACAATTACTTTTTATCAAGATTAGACACGAACTCTCATTGAAACGCGAAATAAAACTAAACTTTGCTAGCAGAAGCAAATTTCATATTCGGCACAAGATAGTAGAAGAGTGAGTGCATAGAAGAAGTAGTTGGCGGGGGTGTCGCGTTGTTTAGGCATGACCGATGTTAAAGATGCATCTTCTAAAATATTCATCGTTCATGGGAGTCGTCCGATGAGACGACGATGTTACTCGTGCTGTTGGCCTTGCGTTGAAATCCACTTAAGATCCAGGATATCGAACAAAGCCGTCCTTTGGAAATTCACTGAAGGACCCGGTTAATCTCGAGTATCGGCAAGTTTCGCTACCGATTCTGGTCCTAGCGAGATAACTATTTTGTATACAGGGTAAATTCGCGTATGAATCGCTAAAACGTAGTAGCCTATACTGTCCAAGCCTTCCTAAGATCCAAATTGTTGAAATATATCGTTGTTTCATGGAACGTTCGAGTGTGTTTATATCGCAGGACGATTGTAGTCTACGATTGTAGAAAGTTGTTGGCGGACTTTCTTTTGGAAACAACAATTCCTTGATACCTTAGGATCCAAAGAGTAGGTTAATCCAGCTTTGCATCTTGTTTCTCGTTATCTGGAAATTAGAAGGAGCGCTGTTTTACGTGATTTACCGCTTGTCACAGTTTGTTTGCAGTACCCTTTATTCACAATTTATTCGTTTCTGTATGGCTGTCAACGTTGTTGCCTAAACCATCACCCGTTGACAGTTTATTTGTAGTTTCGCTTTGAAAGATTGTAGGTGCCTCGTAGACGGAACGTTAACACGTTTCTCGTCGAATAGGTCACTAGTGACCCGTAATATTTACCAGAAACCGAGTTAGAATTGTATAGCTAAGAATATTCCTCGGTTTAATATCGTAGTGAAACCAGAGTATGAGAAAGGGAACCGAGCAAACAACTTGACATGGTGATTGTGATAAACTCCTGAACTTTGTTTTAATATTCCCGGAATGTTAAAGTTTGTTTAGTACTAAAAGTGCAAAATTACGTAGTTGCTTGGGATTAGTTACGAAAATTGGTGACAAATTAAAATCGAGACAAGATTCTGCTTTTTGGTTATAGTATTTAATTTAATATTTGTACGAAAGAATGTTTTTCCTGTATTGTAATCTGTAGTATCTTCGAGAACGTTACATTGAAGTCAGTGTAGTGATGCAAAAACTATCGATGGTTATCGTTTTCGTGCAACGATCCTTTGTCAGTAGTCCTGTATTTCATATTCTTCTTTTGCTTGAAATCGATAAATGCCTGCAACGAACTACATGTAGATGTAACTATAATCATTTACTTACATTTTCCGTTCTATACTTTGCTTCTCTTCTACTTTTTTTGAAAAATTATAATGGAACATTAAATCAAATTATACCTGCGACCGTGTGAAGCTATATGCAGCGTATATCCTCGTAGCGAGTTCTAATCTGTTCTGCTGAAAATTTATATTCACAAAAAGATAATATGCCTCACATGATTTAATGTTTATCCCATCAGTTAACATTGAATTTAATTACATAATAAAAAGATTTAGCTGAGTTATGTGGAATTGTATGACACATTTCCATAAATTACCTTGAATAATATTATACCGTTCATTAATCATCCCCTTTAAGTACAGTAATTAGAGAGAAAGGCACGTGTTTCGATAATTTGAAGGAAACGTAGAAAACGCGAAGCAGTGCATTAAATACAATTCCTTAAAATCAGTATTTTCTCGGGACAATGATCCCTTCATTTTCGTTCAGTAATTTCGTTTCTCTTCGATGGAAGGAAGGAAATACGTGATATATCTTTACGAGTAATTGGATTTACGTGGTATTTCCCTTTGTACGAGTCGCAACCAATCGCATGCATAACATTAAATTAACTTATTCGATCACACGGCGGCATTACACGCTACGGAAAACATCGTTCCTCTGTGAAATATTATACATTTAAACAGATATTTAAATCTGGCTTTCTCTGACTCGCTGTGAATTCACTTGTAAAAGTGTTTAACAGCGGTGATTGCTCTGTGGGACGTTAATTTCATTTTAATACGTATTCGACTAAAATAATTCGTTTACGAATGACTAAATTGCTGGAAAATAAATGGCGTTAACTGACAGAAGGCCAATCACGTGGCAAAGAACGGTAAAGTAAAACCGTGATATGTGCGGCTGGCGATGTGTTAGATTTTATTAGGTATATTGGAATTTCAAATTGAGGCTTGTTCGAAAGATCGCGATTCACATATGTTGTTTTATCTCGTGCATATTACTCGCGATACCTTGTTTATCGTTATTTATCGCTTTACATTTCTCGATTATAATTTATAATGCGTTAATTGTTACAAAAATGTACGTGTAATTATTAAAGCCTTCGTTCACTTGATTTTCACGCAAATATTTATTATCAGCGATCGTTCGAGTACCGTTAGGCATTGAAATTGGAAAAATGAAGTACCCATACTTTATTTCATCATTAAAAAGTTATTTTAATTGGATTGCTTAAATTTCCAGATGATTTCGTATTATATGAATAATATTTAATTATGGAAAATGGAAAAAAGCCGGGGAAATATAAAACGGACAGAAATATTGCTTTATCTGCTTTTCGAACATAGTGCTTGAAGATAACTGTATCGTCAATACATAGTATAGGGGGAAATGATAACTGTAGATATTGATCTTGCGTATTTTCATTTTTGCAAATAATATCGCATTTCCTTTAAATACTGACATGCACTTTTAGGATATTATTACCGTTATGGAATTTCTTGAAATATCATTGCATATTTATAAGATTAATCCGACACAGCACAAACACTTTTAGAAAATATTTCGATTGAAGAAAGAAACGAAGCCTGTCAGATACCTCGTCAATATTTAAGCTTTGAACATCATCGACCTTTACAAGTAATATTACTAAAGTCGTAATTTCGTCCCATATTCAATTCTACTCTATTTTATTACATCCCGGTACAATAACAGATCACCTACGCTATATCAGATATTAAAGTTGAAAGTAATAGCAAACAGTTTCTAAAGCAATATCCGCGCGTCTAGCTATCGTACTAGCTGGCGACAGCTAGGTACGGATTGCTGCGTTCAAATACTTCTAACGAGGCCAGACACGTTGAAAGAGGAAGTTATGAGAGGGATAAAATATCGGAACCGTATTTTACGCGACGTAGCATCAGGTGATTATAGAGAAATAAATCTCGCTCGATTCACCCGCTGACAGTTTCGAATATACTTTTCAGATTGCAATGATTGTTGCTCGCGTCGTATTTATTATTTGCCTTACACTTTATCCGAACGAAACATAACCCTGAAACGTGTGAATTATCGCGACGGCCGCGTCACCGGTGTGTCGAAAGATTTTTAGGCGATTGCGATATGCTTCTCCAAAGAATTATGATAATACGATGCAACATTTCTCATACGTTAACGTTTGACGTAAAGAAACATAAAAATCATGACACGTGATTGTACGAAATATTTCACTCGAAAATTGACGATTACTACTTAATCTGTATTTTTCATGTTTCGAATGATCGATGGATGTTGATTTGACAAAGTGTTGGAAAATTTTGGTGTAGGTGATTAATCCTTAGGTATTGATATTAGTATGCTCTAACGCTCCTACATTCCATTCGAAAGAGAAAAACCCTTCCATTTTCCGTCTTATTTTTATACGTGGAACAATTTTTTGTTTGAATGTTCGCGTCACTTCTCCTTGCACACTCTCTATGAATAAGTAGAGATTACGAGTATTTGTTTATCACATGCTAGAAGGTATAGATTAATTACGTGCTACTTTCCTAATGCAATTACTGCCTTTATATTTCTATGTATTTTCTTTTCTACATATTTACATGAAGCTCACAAGCGAAAAACGTGATAAATCACATTTCCCCTTTTTCATAGAAGTACAATCTTAAAAATCAACGTAAAAAGAAAATTTCAAACAGACTATCTCAAGTACACAACATAATACCAAAGAAATCACTCTTCATAAATCTTATCTACGTCTTATCTCCAAAAGCAAAATACTCAAGGTTGATCATGTCGAATCGTTCGATAAACATAAAAACATCGTCGAACGCGAGAATCTAGAGCTTGCTCATTACACGTTACACGTGGACGTGTAGATACCATTTCAGGAATGCCAATATGACGAATTTCCCCAGGGAGAACCTGGGGCTTCGTCGCAGCGTGTTGCGGAGGAATCGCGACCGGTGCCATCGACACGATAGAGAGTCGTTACGTCGGCTAACGTTAACACACGCACACAATGGTGGCCGCATCGACGATAGAGGAGCAACACAGCTCGAATTAGATACTGTTGTTCTAGGCATTCACTTAATGCCCACCTTTGGGACCTGTCTTGGTAACTCTGCGGTGGGTAGCATGGTGAATGACCTAGAAATTCGTGCGGTCGGCTCTATGCAGAGAGCCAGAACCGTGCAATTTTACCTTGGCGTGCAATCACCTGACACGGGATTCGGTAGAAGAAACAAAAACACGTTCCATAAGCTATCCCATTCCGGCGCTTTGCTGGCTATACGAGTTGCAAGTGCCAATAATATCGCGAGTCGACATGCTACAACGTGTATTAAAGCGACTATCTGATAAGAAAAAAGTTGCAATTTTTATCATTGTCTATTACCTGATTTTTTTTCTTTTGTAAGTTCCTAAATCCCTAAAAGTATTTTATATTGTACATTTTATAGAGGAAGGTGAATATCGAAGTTTTACAATAGGAAGATTACGAAAATTTGATGACGCTTCTAAATATATATGTGTCTCGTAAGAGAATGATTATATACATATATATAAATCAAATAGTTACGCAAACGTTAGACAGTCATTTTAAGATGGCGAGTTTTTAATTTTCGAATACACGTCTGCTGCCAATCACTATCGATCAGGTTAAGGTGTCAATGACGCGATTCGGTACGGATAAATTGAAACGTAACATGCGGAAAATTTTGTAACGTTATATGATGGTGAAAGGTGATTGATGGTAACGCGGGGCGGATGCTGCATGTTTTTTAATTATGTATTGTTGAGGTTATTTGATGTGTAAACAGAGAAAACTCGTGGATAAATTGTAAGGCAGAAAATATATTTAAATAGAAGTGTAATTATACGTAAGAATACAATTTGAGCTGGTCCAGATCCGCACGCTAGCTGTGTTACCCAATAACAGAAAACTCCGAAGCCAACGTCGCCTATGTACTGTTTATCGTCTGTCTTCGTCGCAGTCTTTTGTCTACACGCTGCCGATGGCTTCAGTGTTTGAGAAAACTAAAAAGACCAGATGTAGAGTTTTCTTAGAAGTGGTAGCCACTTCAACATGTATCAATGCGAATTTCTTGCATGGAAGCGAAACGATAAGCGCGAAGTTTTTATTTTATCGATCGTTTCAAAAAAAAAAGAAGGTCGAGTTGCAGTAGCGTGAACAGAGGAAGCGGAGCGTTACGAGGTGAAGTATTGTAAAATAATAATTACCGAAGGAAGTAGGCGAAGAGAGAAAGCCAGGACTAAAATCCATGAAAAATAATACGTTTATTTAAAATTGAAAGCGAGTATTTCATTTCCGTTGCAGCTTAACACGCCAAGCGTATTAATGTATTTTATTTGCCATCGTTAAATTCGATGCTGCAATAACCCGAGCTAAAAAAACTTCAAATTCAATTTCTGTTATTAACTCTCCTTTCAGTCTTTCAAGGCTCTCGGATTTTCTGTGGTTTTGATCGTTTTGTTAAACTATCTAATGGGCTCTTACACATACACGTTCTTGTTCCCTAGTGTGTTCAAACTAGTGTAGAATTTATTCTTTTAAAATGTGATTTTTTTTTTTACTATACTTTACTATAATCTCATACAATATATAAAATATTAGAACCTTCATGATATTTATAGCGTATTTATTGATGTTCAAATTTAGTGAAACCAAAAGCTTCACGAATTTCTTGATATTTATCAACAATCTCCGATAACAGCGACACTTTACCACAAATAGCGTAGTTCGCGAAAAATGAAGTCGATCCACCGATCAATCATCAATTTCAATTTAACAAACTACGAATAAAGCGAGAGATGATAAAGTCGGACGCATCGTTGGTTAACGGTTCGTGAAATTGTGTAATCAGATGTTCGCAACTATTATTCGTGCGGCTCGTTGTTCACGAAATATATTCGCATCGTTTATCGAGATAGATATCCTTATTGCGTGGATTTTTATCCGCTGGCCAGAAACCACTGGATATATTTTCCCGAATCCACTAGAATTTTTTAATTTGTCACGAAACTACCACAGGCATGCAACAGTCACACGCGATATTAATCTATTGGATTCGTTCGTGTATTCGATGCAAACACAGCAATTTCGTTGAAATTTGGAAATTCTGTAAGATCGCGGCTTCGTTAATTATTTTCGATCCAACCAACGGGGCTGAATATTTCATGCGATTTCACGCAATTTCACGCGTCACAAAGGCGGACGTGAAACGTGCACAGCCGTGGAAAATTGTGCGCCGGTTATTCCGAGAAATCGACGCAATTGATTAGTCGTACGTGATTCAGGGGCTCTCTCCTACCCGTTTGTAAACGTGACGTACGATGAATTTTCGAGGTTCGACAGCCGTATGCGTATAAATTCCCGAGGGTTTGTTCGAAATTTTCAGAGTCGTCGTGTTTGGTGCACATACACGACAGCTCGGCTTTCGGACGTATCAGATATCGAAACTCTGATAAACACGTGTATTACGCATGCCTGCATTTTTATCGAGTTAGACGTTTCGTCTTGGCAAACAGGAAATCCAACTGTGTTCTGGTAATTCTTCTTGTAGGTGAGGAAGATTACGTGTTGCCACACTCGCTCTGTTGTAGTACGTTTCCATACCACTTACATATTTTCTGTCCGAAGGAAGAAAGAAACGATTGAATGGTAGAGTCTCGTTCGTAATTTATGAATTTGTGGACATGTGAATTAGAATGGAAAGTTACAGAATTCTAATATGCGAGTTGGAGTTGGAGGCAGCATATACGTAGTTACATTTGTACAGTATAAAAGACAAAAATTCATTATCTAAAAATATAATTTGTATTCAATTTCTCAAAAAAAAAAAAATCAAAATGGTCTTATGTTTCTATATTTTTCAATTTATAAAGTTGATCAATATAGTTTCTATACGAGTAGAATCAGTAATTTTGTTTCACACTTAAGAAGCTATAAGGGATGACTATAGTCTATGAAAGATTAATCGAGATCTATAAATAACTCTAAAGAAGTTCTAAAAAATTCTTGAATCTTAAATGCGTCTCGAATAATCTTATTGCACTGATCATAAGAACATGTAATTCGAGGATACCGTGGCGTAGGTGTTTTGCGTTTCAAGAAACCGAGCCAACCTCTTCAAGACTATCATTTGCGTGGGCATACGATACTCTTTATCGATCATGAGAAACCGGAAGAAACATAAAGTTTTAGTTAGAATTCTGTTTTTTCCATTTATAAATGTATACACTACGCATAGGGGACAAAGTATAAAGCCGTATAAGTCCTGGAACATCTGAAAGTTTCCTATGCGAACTAGTTTACGATACAACGAGAATTCAATTTTATTTTTCAGATTGAAGGAATTAAAGTTCGGAAAGTGTGCATTATAAATTCATTTTACTACTATAACTTTAAACGCAAGATGTAAGATACCAAGAATCGGCTTTCCGGGTAAAAAAAAAAACGTTCTTAGATTAGCGTATCGTGCGAGGTGTACGTAAAATTCAGAGAACGAAGAAGCCTCATTAGTGTCTTACGTTTCTTTCCCTATAGCTCGCTAAGAATGCCCTAGAAAAAGAAAATCAAAGCTTAAGAGGCCTTGGATCAGCCTTTTTACTTCGGATACATTTTACATTCCAATGAACAAACTTTTTAAACTATCGCTCTCTTCAACTTTACAATCTTCGATCTCTCAGAACTCCTCGAACTCTTGTATTATAATTCTGTAGGCCGTAGAATTCAACAAAAACTTATATTTTCAATTATATGAAAGTCCGAAGCGTTCACGAATCGGCGGCGAACTTCATGGAAAACTCATTTGTATTACTATCTTTCATAAATGAAATTGCATACAGTAAATCTAGACTGTTTCAGACGTAGATAGTACCCGAGCTTCGAGTTTCGATTGCAGGCAAAGTTTCTTCATTGTAGATAGCTTTGCGTGAATTACTTTGTACCTTCGGCTATGGTCTAATTGTCGTCTTTAGCAAACGCATTATGTTACAGTGATCCTTAATCTATGTCAGTGTCTCCCAACCTTTCTCGAGTCACGACCCCTTTTTGTGATAGTTATGTAGTCTAAGAGGACATTTTTACCAGAATAGCGATCCCTACTTGTAAAGCGCTATGTGTGAAGTAAATAAGCGCTGAAAATCTTCGTGGGGAAATTTCCTACAAAAATAATCGACGCTCCCCGGAAAACACTTAAGTGCTTCGGGAATATATCGCCAACCTAATCGCGGATTCGTGTACTTTACGTGTGATCTGTACTTTTCATCAATTCTTTAATATCTTAAAAAACTTATTTATGCCTTTAAAATTTCGTAACGTTTCAAGTACAATCATATAGAGAAATGTTACTGGACGACTACTGCAATGTTTTTCCTTTTTTTATCTTCCGTTACATATGATGCAATTTAGCATCTACAATTACAAAATCTGGTATTCTTTGGTAACGTTGATTAAGTCGGACAAGATCCACTAAAAGACGCAAGTATCATTCATCTACTTATGACGTGGCACGCAACGGGTTAAACAGAAGCAGCACGTGTTGTTATAGTGTACAACCCACAAATTATAGGTGAAAATGCACTCAAGACCCATTAGACACTACAAATTAGCATAGTGAGGCTTGTAAGCCCCAGGTGGCAGGATGCATATGCACGAAGTGACCGTCGTATTTTTGCCACTCGAGTAATTTCCTGTAATTCGTAGCGGGAAGAATTCTCGATTAAATAGCCGAAGAATACAGGGTTCTTGTCATCGATATTCGTTGCCGTTTAGACGCTCGTTTTGCATAGGTAAGCATGCAGCAATTCAGTGTGCAGCAGTGCAGCATGCAGCTACACCGATTCTTCTGAAACAGATTTCATTCGCTGGCCGTGGGGGTGAAACGGCGAAAAGTCGTTCTCTTGTCCGTTTCTTTTTGCTCGATTTTACATGCATACCATCGGTTTATTGCATGCTGTTCTCCGATATACGGGGCGTTAATCGTCCTTCGAATTAGCCAATTCCGCTCGACCAATATTCTTTTATCGACTTTTTCCACGACCGAATGGTTCACGGGGACGCGTTTCAATCGGCGCTTGTTAGCGTTTCCTTCATTCTTGCCACTGTGATTTCTGCCAGTTGTACGTGATGGTGATTATAAAGCTGGTGTAAATAAAATGTGCAGGGAATTGAATTCGCCATTTAATTCGTGTTATATCGATTTACAGCAGGCTTCGATAATCCGTGACTGACTACGTTCTTTTGTGCTCCAGGTAAATTTTATTCTAGCGTCAACATTGAAATAAATTCGCAAAAATTAAACGATTGCAAATGAAAGACGTTTCGTTAATATTATGAATAACTTCGAGTATTTATAAAGATACATAAATAGTATAAATAACGTATAAATGATGACGAACGAAATGTATAAATAGATAAATATGAATATTGTGCACTACTAGTTAACGCCTATATGCGCTAATGCCGAGTTACTAATCATCATACTATTAATATAGTTTAACGAAGCTCTGTTTCTTACGTAGTATACCGAAAGGATTATCCTCTTTCGATTTAATAAATCAAGGAATCACTTCATGTCTAATAAAATGTCTAATAATCATCATGATCATACTCTGTACAACTCGAGTCACTTTTATAATCATCGGTACTTCTATCCGTACAGTCACTATTAGAATAACGTCAGCGAATAAACTCGATGATCGTCTACTTAGCCATTCTACGAGATCTCTAAAATGGAATTGCTTCCTGTCTCGCGATTTCTTGTTTACGTAACATGTCGTTTTGTAGGTAACGCTGAGTGATACATGCAGTATTAATGCATTTGCAATACGGCCGATTTAATGTCGTAATTGCAATCCTCTTCCGCGTGCAGAGGTTGCAACGCTGATTCGCGTGGTTGATTGTACGAGAAATTAAATCTGCGACGGTCGCGGTCGATGCAAGCATGAATGCGTTTCGCCATTGCTTTGCTTTTCGCCCGTTTTGCCGGTTGTTGAACATCGTGATTAGCATATGTGACATACTGTCGAAATTCGGATATTTTTGGGAACATAACATTTATGAAACAGAAGATTTGAATATGCTAATATAATTTTCATGAAAAAAATAAAAAAAGTGTTTAAGAATATTTCGTTTCAGAGAATTCCACGGAGAAGTCCACATAGAATAGATTTAAAGATTCGTATCAGTTATGTCACCATATTACATACCTACTCGCGTTAAATTCCTGACTCAAAATATTTCCGTAGGAGCTCCTCGTGGGTAAATTATATTTTTGAAATAACATTTTCATCATTTAATAAGATAACATCATACTATCAGGAATATGAAATTATTATTGTTAACGAGGAACCACCTTAAAATATACCCATAAATAAGCAAGACAACGTAAAAAAAGCATAATTAATACGGTAATAAGCAAAAAACCTATGTATACAGATTATGGTAAAACAAATCATGTTTTGCATACGATGGCAAAAATTTACAAAAATCTCTTCTTTAAGCTGATTCATTTTGCATTAATTCCTCTCAGAAAACACGTCGACTGATTTCAACGTTGGTACACTTCCACTTTGTATGTATGTATATCGTTCGAGCATTTAATTACACTGGCTTTCTGCGCGCGGACTGTGAGCAGAAATTCGTAGATACGTAGCAATTTATCGAAGCAGTAAATTGAGAGATAACAACGCGGTTCCGCGTACTTAAAACACTCAAGGCGATTACGAGATGCTATGATTTTATTTTCGTAATTATCCTGCTGCAAGTCGTAGACCCTCGGCTTATATTTTTAACAAGAATACGGTCCGCGATACGTTTTTGAAACGATATAAATCAAGGGTCACGGGCATCGTGACTTTCCAATAATCTACACATGTGTCATATTTCTACGATCTAAAGCTCTAACTGGCAAGGAATTGCCACACGATCTCGATAATTGTTGCATCTTCGAACAACTCTACAATTTATCATGACAATTACTCCAAATTGTTGCGCATACATTATACGTTATTTACGAGGCTTGGAATTGTTTGCTCAATTTGTTACATTAACGATTTTTATCGCAAGACAGCATATATATACGTTTTATTTAATATGTTTAATATAATTACAAATTGTATATAATTAAATATTCAATTTTATTAATTTTATTAATTTATATTTCGTGAATTTCTATATCTCCTATGCAGGAATTAGCACCGCAGTTTAAATCAAAGTCACCGTGTCTCTCAGATACACCGTGACCTATGGATTAAATCTGTCCAACTATTAAAGCATGTAAAATTCATGCATCGCGGAGTGTTAATTATACCAATGAAATTGGGAACTTCAGGTACGCTGAACGTAGAATTTCCCCGGCTTAAAATGAAATTTGGCGAAAGGTTAGAAGCGATTGCTTCGAATTTATGCGTGGTCTACCCTTCAACATTCAGCACGTCGGAAACTGACCGTTTATCAAATAGGAGTCGACGTGCGTGCAGTAATGCGCTTCGTATTATACAACTATATATGTATATGTATATTCCACGCGTGGTCCTTTGAGGTCGGATGTTCTGAAAATTTTGTTTCGGATAAAGCGCCTTGCTGATTCCAACCTTCGGCGCACGTCATTAAACTTTTGCCAAGTCGTTACTTATTCCTGACTATGTGAGTATATTTCGCCAGCGACTGCATGATTCTCTGTGTACCGAAATGTCGAATTTCCTTACCGTGTCGATAAACTTGCCGGAAACTTTCGAATCAGATACATAGATTTGGATGCAGGATCCGGATATCCTTGGGGAACTGGTATCTGGTTAACTTCCTATTACGCGAATTGTATGTGAACAGATTTTCTGCTCTTTTTATCTTTCTTATTTACTCAAGGAATTAATAAAATTGGATTCTCTTGATTCCAAGCAAACTAATTGGATAGACGCCGTTTTTACAGGAACTTTTTAATTTCAATTTTTTCAGAACTTTCTCAAAACTCTTGAATTTGATACTTGTCTGAATTTCGTGATACGAAGGTATTTAATTTAAATTAGTATTTGAACAATTGAAATATCATAAATAACAGAAGATTCCAGGTAAATTGAAGATAGCGTTCGTAACAGTAGTTTTCTTTACTTTTAACTTATGGAGTTGATCAATATGTTTGCTGAACCGCTCTTCTAATACCTTTTTAAAAATTTATGTAAAAATTGTTTGACTCATGATATCGTGATTCACCTCTTACATTAAATCGCGGGATCATGAAGTCGGACCATTTATGGAACGTGGGACATCGAAATTCATAACTCGCGAGTCATAGGACTTGACTCAGACCTTATCTTGAACACGGAGCCTCGAATGCTATAAATATTGAATCCGGATAGTGAACCTGA
The DNA here is from genome assembly GCF_011952205.1 of Bombus bifarius. Lineage (NCBI taxonomy): Eukaryota > Metazoa > Arthropoda > Insecta > Hymenoptera > Apidae > Bombus > Bombus bifarius. Next base: position 5,642,374 of record NW_022884914.1, on the reverse strand, counting down.
AACCATGGAATTACGTTTGGGTCTAAAAACCAAACACGAGAATTCCTGATCCGTAGTCTGTGGTTCAAGGGCTGTGGTTATAGTATTCATGATACCTCGTCTCAGGTGATCCATATAGGGTCTTACGATTCCGGAATTGTGGAGTTCAAAGTCTCATATTGCAGGAGTAGTCTGGCAGTGGTCCACTGCTCGATGATTATGGAGGTTGTACTTATTTCTATAGCTAGCTAGTACTTCTGCCTTTTACGATTATGTATTCTACGATACCATATTTTTACGATAGAGAACTAAGTTTTTAATGGTACTGTAGAATGTTATTGAAGGAATATAGTTTATATGGAAAGTAGTACTGATATTGAGGAATACTGAATTGAGGATATCGAGGATCGTATATATTAACTCTCTATAAAAATTTTGGTTTTTAATAAAGTGCAAAAAATTCATTCGTTTCTTTTAAGAATATAACAATATCACTATCAATACCACTTTTTAGACAAACCATTGGATTCATTTTCAATCCACATTCGTTAATATTTATTTCGTCGATATTTGCATTAATGATCAGACCAGATAAAATAAAAATTTCAAACGACAAATTATTTAACACTGCATGCATGAAAATCCGTCGAAAAAGTAGATTTATGTATAGTGTAACCGCGGCTTCTTCGTATAAATTATTTTTCGCGATATTATTACCGAGATACTTTTCTCATCACGACACAGGATAGATGTCAAATTTTCTATACGGCAAACTTTCTCATAATCTAATTATACATCGAACGAGCCCTCGTGTCCTCTGTCCTGATGGTCGATGCATTAATACTTGGTGTACGAGCGCCGAACTCGCTACGTGTCCTGCACAACTATAGTCTCGATTCCATCTCTAGCCGGAGAAACTTTCTTGAAACTAGTTTACTCGTGATCTGGATGTAACTTGTACGAAGGTTATATTAAGCAGTCGCTAAATCTTGCAACAAGACGTACAGCGAAACCGATAGGCTATATCTGCGGTGGCTGTTAACGTAGCGTCGACTACCTTCATCAGAGCTGAGGATATTATTTATGTCCCGTGTTAAGAAGTTAACTCGAGATTCGCTGTGTTCATCCTGATCTCACATATTCAAACCTACGTTCGTAGTATGCCGTTTACGCGCTTTGAAACGAATAATCGGTCGTTAAACTCTCCTGTTGTATCGAGATTGATATATAGAAGATAAAAGAGGGTTGCTGAAGAAACCGCTCTGCTACGAGCGATAAAATCTTTGATTTAAAGAACGTTATGGATAAAGTCAACTGCCAAAGATATACTTCAATAGTGAATATTCTCTCTATAAAATTAATCTTCCGCTGTACATGTCTCTGCCCTACAGCCTTATCAAAGTTTAGTTGAATGTTGCTGCTCTGCCCTTTGGGATGTCGGCGATTAATGTTCCAGCATATTCGACTGCATCCTGATAAATGCTCCTACAAACTGTATCGCGATCAAATGCATTCGATAATGTATTTAATCAGCTTTTTCAGATGTTAGAAGATTTTCTCAATCAGTGATTGAAATATCCTGATTTGTCAGACAAAGCATGAAAAGTTTAAAGTATCAAAGATAGATGCATATAGTTAATTGGTTATAGGTAATCTCTCTATCAAAAATTCTGTCAAATATTCCTTAATGTACAACAGAAAATACAACATTCTTGCATTATTTACCGAATTAATGCGCTTTACGGAAATGAATCTGATGGGTGGATGAAGACAAGCGGATTACAAGAGGTTGTAACACTAATCCAGCGGTTGAGCGGTGGATTCGTGGGTCAAACGACGACCAGTAACCCGTGGTGATTAGAAGCTTATTTCACCCTAAGAATTCCAATACCTCGTGAGCCTGTAAGCGCTTGACCACCAACTAAAGTAACCTATCGGGTGTTTCGTTGCCTGTGTACACAGGACCTGCCATAAACCTTAGACGAGAAAATAAATATGCACTCCAAAGAGTAATTGAGTCATTTGCCTTTATTATCAGCGATAATTCATTTAATAGAAAACTCTACAGTCCTTTTTAACTTCAATTACTAACTTTCATTGCGTTTCCTGCGTAACGGAATTTTTTCGAGCGTTGTTTGCTTATTTCTTAACGCGTTCAGGTGGTATTTCCTGCTCGATATGGTTGACACGAGGAAAGTAAAGATGATAGACAGAGTCTATATTATTTTGTAATTTTTCGTAGAAAACCGATTCTATAGAGGAAGTTAGTATGGAAAGGGTTGAAAGCGGGTTAAAGTGTAAGAGAGTAGAACGCTTGTCAAACATTGATAACGAGATAACGTCAAGATCGAGCAATGTGAACTCTTTTGTACATTCGCTTCTGCTCTCGGTAACTGGAGACAAAATAATATAATGGAATAATCTGTGTCGATAGGATTTAGAAAATTAAAAAATATAGCATAAGTTAGCTATATTTTCATAACTGATACCTGAACTGTAATACAAAAAGTATCTGTGTTTCTTATTCTAAAAAATGGAAGGAACGTCAAGTTCAACTCTCGAAATAGAATCACCGACGATTACAATGCACCTCAAGTTATGAGAGCGATGAATTGCGAGTTTCATTCTCTAAAACTCAATTCCATCTAAAACGATTTGTGTCCCGAACATTCGTGACCCGAACACTTTGTCTGGAATTCCGCGCGAATATTAATATTTGTCGTTCGCGGTTGGCAAGTATCATCCGCGAGGTATAAGTCGAACGCGAACTAAATCCGATAAGTTCGCGGAATCAATTCGTCGCACGTAGCCGGCCTGTGTATATTTATCTTTCCACACAGAGACCAAGCAATATGTACCCTACCAGATAAAAGCTGCACCGCGGGTTTTGAAACGTGTGCACCGATATGCTGCTCGTATATCTGTATAGAGGGTAAGATAGTTTTTCGTTCGAGAAAATTTCTTACAGCCGTCAATCAATAAACGTTATGTCATCCACGAGCCGAAGGGTGACTCGTTGATGTCTATCGTAAATTAAACAACGCTCTCGCGCTGTCTATCAGCATATATATTTTGTTTGTCCAGATTAAATAATATATATATACATATATATATATATATAAGCGTCGTGACATATTTTCTCGTACTCCGGGAAATATTTTTTCTGTTACGATACCCGCTCTTCTCCATGGTTGTTCCAACTAATCTAGATAAATATTTTCATTCTAAGTGATATAGAGATTTAGAACGATCAGCCTTCACTTTAGCCGCTGCTTATGTGAATAGCTGTTTATTCAGGTTTAAATTAATAGTTACAGTTTTTATGTACAGTTGTACTTTTTAACGGGGAATTAGTGTTTTACAATCGAGTACCACTTCTTTTAAAGATGTAGATTTAGTTTAGATTTTCCACGAATGCGCTGCAACTTCAATATGAAGTGAAATTTCAGAGTCCATAAATTAACAAAGATCGTATTACTTTGTTAATCTTCTCTTCTTTTTTTTCACAATACTGCATCATTTAAATGTATAATGAAGTGGTAATGAATACATTATAAATAGATCACGACAATCGCAACTTTCATTAAAAAGTTTGGTGCCCCGTTTTCTACAAAGTATAAAATATCTTCGAGATAATTACCTATTATCTTAAGCATTGAATATTCCATATCGATATTTTCACTGGACGAAAGTTACGATATGATAGTTATAATTCCGATGCGTATTAGTCTCCAAGAAATCACATTTCGATGACGTAATAAAATATCATCGTCTTTATGAAAGCTAAAATCTTTTATCTCCTCGACTTAAAGACTTCAAGAACTTTGAAGCTCCAGTAAAAGTTACTGCAATATTTCCTCTTTTAATAATAACCGGAATTACTTAAATTATGAATTATAAAATTCCCTCATACGCAAACGACGATCAAAGCGATTATAGCTACGGAAGTGATCGAAATAACGTAACTCGAGGAAAGAAGTAGCTTGACTTTACTCGGTGAAAAGTGGCGAACGTAATAGAATGGTCGCTTACGGTTACACTGAGAAATAGGCAAGCAACGAGTGCGTAACGCGGCGGTTCCTTTGAAGTGTGGTTAACAATGAAACGAGATCCGCATTTGGATCGAGCCGCGACGTTAAACGAACAAAGAGTTACGGATGAATCGAACTGGAAAAAGAGGTAGCATTGTTGCTTCACATCTATTCGTGCCAATAACGTTGCACACTATGCTAAGTCTGACTGCGTTGTAGTTTGATAGCGTAATCCGGAAATAATATTTGCTGTTGTAACGTGTAACGTGAAAATCGAATTTCGTCGGCTGAATGCATCACAGCTCCACCAGTCACCGTTTGTCAACAAATAAATTCCTAGTGGAATAGGAAACAAATTATACCATATAATATTCATAGTTCGATACGAAGGGTTTTATATTATAAATATATTATAAACCAAAATTATATAATAGAGCTAAACCGATGTGTCAATGTTACACCTGTGTTTATGCTGTGTTGTGCACACTTTGTGTCTTGATAATATTTAGCATAGTCAGCGTTTATAACATGCGAAAAATTGTCTAGCAGGCTAAACTTACTATGTACTCGTATATTCTTGTATTCTGTATTATACTCTTACATTCTGCATCGGTTTCAACGTGACTCGGTATCCAACATTGTTTCATCGCTAATTAATGTATATATTGCTACAGGAATTATGTATTACAGGTATTTTTATTCTCGTGTTGCGCTCCTCAGTCAGTTGTAGGATTATATAACTATAGGTGATCTAGTTACTCGAAGAATATTTTCCTCCTGCGTTCGAACAATGTAATTTCATGGAAAATTTCTCATTGGAGCTTGCGAGTATAAATTTTAAAAGAAACTAGAATATCGCATTATCTGTCAGCTCCTTTGAAGCAACCTCTACATTCTAGTCCGTCGTAAGACACGTCCTATCAGTCCTAGATTTCTGAAAGAACGATGGCGCGAAAACTAAACTGGTGAGAACCTTTCGTCCGGAACAAGACAATGCACTTCCAGCTTCGTTCTTCGCATTATCCTCCCGCTTCGTAAGTTTCCTCGCTATTATAGCGCTTACTAAATCGGTTTTGCATAATCCTGCTTGGAACTGGCGTTACCTGCAGTCTCTATTCCTCGATGAATCGTACGTTCGAATTTACTTTCACACACGAGACGTCCAGACTTATGCCATTGGAGATTGCGAAGATGTGACACCGCTACCGCCGAGTGCATCTGAATTTCAGAAATTTTTTTCTCTGTAATGTTCCACGAAAAGTCTTTTGAGAACAAGCGGAGGATAGATCATCTATCTTTCTTTAAATATTTAATTATTTTTTATTTAAATATAAAATATATTTTTTTATTTAAATATAATATAAAGTCGCACGAACAGGTTTTAGCTTGTCGATAGAAAATTTAAAAAATGTTTCTCACAAAAATGTACTTACTTGTAACTCAACTTAATTTAGAAGAAAAATCCTATTGTTTTGACTATGAAAGAAACGGGAACACAACTGTAAATTATTTTCTTAGAAACGTTTATTACTAGGGATAGGAAATTATACCGTGACAGCTGTCAAAACGTCGTCAAGTGACAATAATCCATAAACAAGCGGCGTCGTTGATGGCAATTCGGTATTATCGGATTTGCAAACCTGGTTCCGTTTGCTATGGCCGGCAGTAAACTCATTGATGGCTAGGAACGATTCCGCTATCGTTTCCATAATCACGTAGGTACCCGAGGACGTGTGCAAGTAAATTCTGAGAGAATATTTGAAATTCTAGTTATCCCTAATTATAGTTTCAATATTTTGTTATTATTCAATTTCCTCTTCAAAAGATATTTATATTTTGAAATGGAACAAGACTATAGTGGTCTAGTTACAACAGAGCACAATAGTATTGTAACAGACCCGTATCGATGTAAACCTAATATCTTCAGCTAACATTAGGCATTTGCGCCCCGTAACTTCGAGTGTAAACTAGTGCAAGCTCTGTAGAAATTAAATATAAGGTAATTATGATATTTCAGAACAGACTATACTTAGGTCGATAAGTATACTTAGATATACTGAAAATTACGTTTAATTGAAAAAAAATAAAGAAAACGAAGACTGTCGTATCTCTTTCTCAAACCGTGCAAAGAAACACATATTATGACCCAGAAATTCCTTTACACAGGCCAGTCGTAATTAGCTATAAATTCTCCTCATTAAAATAAATATAGCAATATTATGTTCAAACTTCAACGAGCATATCTACTCGTTCAGCAAGTCCGTTAGATCTTGATTTCTTCCTCAATTCGTTCCTCGAACCATCTAATGATTCTGGAATCTCTCGTTTCAAGGTAGATCATTAGAATCTACGGGTAGTTACTACAAGTTAGTAACATGATCGACGTTCGAAGAAATTCACCGATAACTCCTCTCGTCGGGTTATAAATTAGACACAAAACACACTGGAAAAGTGCAATTACCGATAGTGATTCACGGTATTACAAGAAAAGGAAGAAAAACTGTATCGTCCTGAGAGGAACGTGAGAAACAGAAAAACGGAAGAGCCCTAATTTATTAGCCGAATCGAACGAGGCGAAAAGGCTCGTGATCGCCCAATTGCTAACATGCCCAGCTGCTGTGCATCCTTGTGAACTTGATAGAGTATAATATGAAAAGCTCTTGACTTATTCGTAATTGGTGGTGCGTATGGAATTTCAGTTGAGGGCGATGCAACTCCCGCTGGCTGAAATTACATAGCGGTCTCTCGCGTTCGTGCACTTCGAGCCTCTATCGAGCGCAAGATTAGATACACCGATCTCCGCGTGTGCCTGGATAAAATTACCCTTGCAGTTACGTTCCTTGTTCGAGATCTCTTCCACCTCTACTCGTCGCCTTTTTCAGTTCCGCTGTTGAAAAGTGTGCGTGCATGTACGCGGGCGTCACGTAACTCACGAATAACTCGCGAAATTGAAAATTATAATTTCCACGCCTTAGAGACGAAGTTCGAGAACGGTGTATGCGATTGTGCACTGCAAGCTGGGAAAGTTTCGCGCGACCGGTATGCGAAGCATCTATTAGCCGATCGATAACTGGTTCGTATTTCGTACGTTGTTTGGGAACTTCGATTCTCGCGGCCAGCTGCAAAATTTCCGGTGCGGTCACGTGCCGCTCTCGAAAAACCCGAGAAACCTCCGGGTAAACTATCAACCACTCGAGTTTTCTTAAAGTGATTTTGAACGTATCTACGACTTGTTTTCGGATATTTGTGTATATTATTGCAAAAGGAAGTAGTCAATTATTTCTATACAGCTAGCTTTTATTCATAGTGGTATATTCGAGAGACATCGTTCAAGAAACTTCGACATCAGGGAATTTTGCAGTGAATGTTCCATTGGATCGTTTACTTGTATTAAGTACGAGTTACAAGGTATTTCTCAGAAGATAAAAACCTTTTATATTTATTTAACAAAATCAATATATTTAGTTTTCTTATTATAACGATACCGTAGTTATTGATATATTTTATCTCGTGCTTCGGCGAATCGTGTTTCGATTTAAATATTGTTCTTCTTTCTTGATCGTTTTGTATCTATCAAAGGATGTAATGCGATAAAAAGATTGTTTATACGCTACATAAGAAATTTGTTTGAACAATGTCCAATAAAATGTACATACATGTTTCCTTCCTAATTAAGGAAGTTAATACATCCTTTAGCAAATCTTGGAAAATACAGCCGGTGGAAAATAGCTCAAAGGAATCGGTCTAAAGCAACTCCTGCAACAAGCTGCACCGACGGCAATTACACTACGTAACACTCTAATGCCGTCGCCGGAGACGTAGCTGTGTGTACACCTTATACTGATTAATTACAGAAGCTCGAGTTAACGCGTAACCTGTAGATTACTGTCATCTGTGTAACATCAGTTATGCAAGCAGAAATCCACTCTTAACAAATTCCATCGTATTTTACCAGTTTCACCATGTGCTTCATTTGAAATAAGAATCGAGACGTTGGAATTTTTTCATTCGGATATTGTTCTTTGCAGTAATCGCAAACAGTACATCTAATATGTTTTCCATTTTTCTATAAAATAAAAATTCTAGATTATTATATGAAAACTTGATCTTTAGTTGTTATAGCCTATATAGATACTTTGTAACATCTAATTTCGATCTGCCAATATAACATTCCTATTACATATTGCTTGCCGTTTATCTCTTAAACTAACGGAACCAGCGTGGCCATCATTTGCGTTCGCATTTCGAACTGGCGAACTAGAGTACTGAAGTTCGCGTGGTAACCCGAGGGATTTACCGACGAACTTTCGGCTGTCTGTGATTTGCACTGCAGTTATTTGTATTATATCGATTTACCGGAATCATGAGATTCGGTTCACCAGGCGATTTACTCGATTCGACAACGTCGAAATTCAGAAATGTCAGCGTCCAAGTTCCTACGGTTCCCTACCTATATCTTCGATCTCTCTAGCGCCGTATCTCGTTGCTAGAACGATCGAATTCGAGGATACCCACTGATACACGAGCATCGAGGCAAGACGAGCTGCGATAAAAAAATTTTTACGATCTCTCCTTCCTTACCACTCGGCCTTCCTATCGTTTCGAGCCGTTCGAATGTCAAAAGATCGATAGTTCGCCGACCCTTGCCCATGGAACTTCCTACATACATATGTATTTTACGAACTTCATGCTCCTCTTCCGAGGGAATTGGCTCGCGTGTCGCCGGTAATACATTTTGCTGAGTTTCGATGTTCGTAGACGCGGCTGAATTACAGATCCGCTTGATCTTGATCCGTCCTGGCCTTGTTGCGGCTCGAGTCGCGAACAGACGAGGATAATTCTCGATCGTGTTGCGGCTTTCATGTTAGAACTCACGGTACAGCTGATTCGGGAGAATAAGGTTACGGTAGGAGGAGAATTATATGAATGATACGTGCATCATATATTTCTTTTATATAATCCAGTTTTGCGTTTACTATTTATTATGATTAGAAACGGAAAAGCAAAAGAACGTAGAAGTATATTAAATGAGAAAAGTAGAAATGATTTGTACGATATACGAGATCCGACGCTGGTATAAAATCTAATTTTCATCATAAAATTGTAGAAATAACTGACTTAAAGTTATGGCCTCTGAGAGACTGATTTTATTCTTTACAAGGTACTTCTTCATCGAGCCATGATCGAATAGCGAAATGACTAATTGGTCGTTGCCACACATCGGCATATTTCTAATAAAAATTATCAAACGAAGAAAGAAAAGACTCGATAATACGTTCTCTGCAGAAAAAAAAATAATCGCACTTCATCAGATTTCCTTCAGTCGCATTTCAAATTTACTTCGTAACAGACCTGCTCCCGGACTATACCTAAATCACCGCGAAAAACGCGACTGTAACCGGACATAAAGACGGGAAATGCGAGAAAGTGTTGTGTAAGCTGTACCTAGGTACGATCATCTCGCTTAAGACTTAAGATATAGATTGAAAGAACCACTAGGGTCAGCGATGAGAAGCTATGGGAATGTGTATACACGTTCCACGAGCGTGGCGGAGTTAGAAACTAGATGGGAGTCGTGATTTCGGTCTTGACCGAGGTGGGAGCCATTTTCTCGCTTCTTGTATCCCACCTCTGTTCCCCTTGTCCCTTTTACGGCTCGGAAGACACGCGAAGCACGTTCGAATCGACCAGCTGGATGCTTTCGTATACGCGAGCCCGGATATGTGAGCGAGGAAATTGAAGAAACGGAAAATATGTGCAACTGGCCAAATGATCACTGTGGTGGACTCGAGAAACCATGATCTACGAGAACGATACGAACCCAACGCGAGCACAAATGGAGACACACGTTAGTCGAGGATGACTTATGTTAGTGGAACGAAGCGTGCGCGAGATTTTGACAGAAATAAAATGTCGCGTTAACTTTTCGTTGTTTCGCAAAATGTTCGTAAAATCTACCGCATTCCCGAATTTTTTCCTGGTCTCTTAAACATTTTTGACTTAAAAACTAATCCAATGACGTAGCAAATTCTTTAACGAGTATCCTAGAAGTTTTCCCGATTTTTCGAAAGCTTAGAGAAATAGAGAATTAAGAGTGGACGTAAACGACTCGGTGTGAAAATATGCTCATCCACGGCAATTTTCTAAATAAGGAAATCCTAGATTGATCCTGAATGAATCCTAAGTATTCTTAAATTCTCGAGATTCCTGCAATACGCCATGATTTAAAATTGTTGGCCGGTAGTGCAAGTACGTATACGCGTGTGCTGGTTAGCGTTCAAGAGTGCTTTGTCTGCTCGCCTTTGCTCCATTGAGATCGTTTCTCGGTGGCTTTATGGCGGCTGGGTCTCGAAAACTAGGCTATCTCGGAGAAAGGCGTAAACCCTTGACCTTTGACGTGAACCTTCGTGCCTTGGAAAAATCGGTTTCGTGATCGGCGTGAGAGATTGAGGGCTTATTGAATGGAGAAATGGATTGTTTCGTGGAAAATAGGAAGATTCCAATTTTGTATTTGTACAGTTACGACGGTGTACTTTCAAATGTACTAGATAGGAATTGTTCCTGGATAAATGTCACGTATTATATCACGAAAATGCGAGGTTGTAAACTATTTTTTGGAAAAGGTACTCGGAATATTTTTCCCCTGGTTGGTCATTCCCAAAGTAATAAAGAATGATATAAATGATACATTTGAGGCATTTTATATTCTTTGAACGATTATATATACATGTTGACATGACATAATAATCAATATGATTAAAAGTATATTCAGGCAAATGTTTCTAGAAACTCGTGAACGAAACTAACGAAGTACCTTAAATTCGAATGATTGAAGATGTTGCGAACATTTTAACATAATACGGACACGTATAATTAGTTGCTCTTCGTATCAAACGTTACTATAGAATTCTCATTCACTATCTATTCTCCCTTTCTCCATAAATGTATAAGTACGCGATCATATTTGTATCGACAGCCAATATTCAATCGCTTTGAAGTACCCCATTCAAAATTTATTACAAAGTCCCTGAGAAAGAGAAAAATGAAGAGAAAAAAAGTTAATCTATTTGCTCCACCATATCCCTATCGTTTTTCAATACAACTGAAATATAACCCAGTATCACCCAAACGTCCTGCAGTTCAGCTCGAATCAGGCTTAAACGGTGCCCTTTGAACGCTTATAAAGCGTTTCTCGCCCTCCGGGGCCAAAGATCTACTATCCTTTCGTAGTCGACGTACGGTACCGAAGGGGTCGCCGAGTAAAAAACGTCGAAGAATGGCGATATCCTGCGCGCGCTTAAACCTACCCGATAAAGAACGATTTTACCTCGACTTGTCGACGCGGCAGGGATTCGAAAGTCGATAAGATAACCGTGACAAAGTCGCGATACGGTGTTTGTTGGTCGATCGAACGCGTCAGGAGTCAACAAATTTAAGCCGTGCAACCTTAGTTTCGCACGCAAGCCCGAAATTGCCAATTAGTTTGGCTACCCCGTCTTCGCGTCGGTACCGTGGCAACACGGAAGTGGTCCCGGATAAATAATTGCCAATTCCACGGCTGGGGATCGCTGGAGATGGTCACGACACACAGGTGGCAGGTCATTTTCTCCCATTTACGTGGTCGCGGAGAGCAAGGTCCGGTCCAATGTTCGTTGCCCGATACTAGTGAGCCGCATGCGTGTTAACCTGCCCGCCTGTTACTTCATCGTTCTCCGTGTATACATGGTATTAGCGGGTTTTGTTGGTAATTTCGTGGTACTTTCGAAAAAGGTTTGAAACTACAGTTCTTTGGTGCAAGGTTCCTACAGGTTGTGCGCCAACGTTGCATGTAACTGCGCAAAATAGTATCTGCTCCGTTAAGCATACGGTGTATAGTGTGCGTACGTGCAGTATTCAACGAAATAACGAACTCGCGAAAGTATTCAATTTACCATAGGAAATTTTAAAGAATGTGTTATGTATGTGTGTATGCTATACGAAACTTGAAATACTTTCGTGAGTCACCGTACGTTAGAGAGAAAGAGGAAGGGAGAAGGGAGAAGGGAGAAGCAAAGATAATACTTCGATACCCGTATCCGAGTGTTCGAGCGAAGGTTTCGAGGGTAAACAAAGAATGGCGAATGACACGTTCATAAGAACGCGCGTCTCGTGACGCGTTTAAACGGAATTCTCAAGAGTAAGGTTAAGTGGATTCGTCAAGTAAGTGCGTAAAAATTTACGACCGTTTATGTATTCCGTGAGCAACCTGTCAATGTCCCGAACGTCGTGTTACGTCAGTGAATTTCGCGCACACTTTAAGCCGTATCCAAGTTACCACGTTGGAAACGGGCAACGGCTTTCGGTAATGACCGCACTCATTCGTTAATAATTTTTTCCTTGTTTCGATTTTTTTTATCTTGGAATCCTAATTCATTTTCCTGACTTTTTTCTGTTTCAGGGTAAGGTAGTTCGTCTCCATCTGGCGAAGTAGATAGCGAAATATCGTTCGGAAGACGGTTCTTTTGACTTGCCTTCGCGTTCTTGGTACCAGACGTAAGCATTTATCAGTATATCTAATTCTGTTGATTGATTTTTATATTTAATTGTCGAATTTATTATACGTAGTATTATTGCGGTATTATTTGTGCGATGCTAGAAATGTTATCTAAATATATGAAGCTTACAAATATAGGGATATTTATATGAATTATAGAGTTCAGAAAGAAAGACATCGTTGACAGTTTAAGTAGCTTACTGGCAAATCTGAATTTTAATAATCCTATTGATTAATTCCCCTCCTCTCGTGGATTCCATTTATTTTCATAAGAAACGAAGGAAATTATGTGTCTATATTTATACCTCTAAAAAATTTCGAAAATTTAAATAAAATGATGCTTACATATTATGAATTTCTCGTTTACACAATATAAATGGCAATTGAACAACGGTATAGAATACAAAATACTTCAGTACAATCGACATAATAACTCAGCATTTAATAACTTCAAGAGTACGTGGGAAAGATCATAACACACAGTTTCTCACCGCGTTATCAAATTTCAACAAATGTTTACGTAACTCCCTTTCCCTGCCCTAAATAAACAAAGATAGTTCCAAACTTCCAATCCAACCAAAAGTCTGCTTACGAAGCGTAACTATCACAGAGATACGAATACATACTTAGAATTACCAATTTGTTTCTTGGCATTAGTACACGTACAAACTAAACAAAAATCAATTTTGTTTCTATTGTTGAACTAAAACAGCATACTCTTACCCTTATTAGTCTCACTACCCGACAGCAAAAAGCGATGAAGTTTAACAATTATAAAATTAGCTAATCTATCTAATCGTACAGCAGTGCGTAAACGCATATAATATGACGGAGAAATGGATCCATGTTATAAAAACCTTATTTATCTCTAACTCTTTGATCGATAATCACGCGGAAATTGCGTTCCAACTGTTCTATAAAATTCCGCAAGCAACGTCGCATTTTGCACCGATGCAATCTATATATAAATATATATATATATTATATATAGATACTAAATATATATATATATAAATATATTTTAGATGCAAATAACAAATAAGATTAGTCTTCAATTTTGCTCAGAAAAATTTCCTACTGTTAGTGTTAGAAGAGCAAATTTCTAAACTGTCTCTCCTACAAATCTTTATAATTACGTCATTTATATAATATTTTTCTAATTATGTCATTACCATTGTCAAGCAGGTGTTTTAGTAATTCGCATTAATCGGCACAAGAGTCATATCAGATCTACCTAGTGAATCAAATTTAATCGAACGCGCTGAACACACATTTATACGAACGTACATTCGCCTCGTGCGTGTTATGCAGAGTGACAATCACCGGAATGGTCTCTCCTGCCGCGATGCCATGCCGCAGCATTGAATCGTATCAGCCAGGACGCGTTTAATTTCATTCCCGTGGTGTATCGATCATCGGGCAAAGGCGGGTAATATCAGTTTCGAGGTTCCGACTACATCTCACCTTGAGCCTTGCCGGTTCGACCACGCTTATACAACCCGATTTCAATTTAGTTTTCGCAGTCTCTCGAGAATTCCCCAATCGTACCGATTGAATAGCCCGGTTTCGGTCTCGCTCCGTACTTACCTGATCAAGGTACCGACCTTCTCCAGGGCGGGCTCCATTTTCGACGTTAGTACACGTTCCACAGAACTTTGCCCGCCATCCCGCGTGTTCTACACGCTACACCAAACGGATACGTATACCTATAATACAAAACATCAGACGCCTATGAGAAGCGGATCGCACCATGGTATGGGGTCCCTTTGAACGTTTAGTTGAACCATGCGTCGTCAGCTATGTGCGTGAACTCCTGCGGTATTTGGGGAGTTAAATATCGTACGATGGCGGTGACGGGTGAACGTGACAGTGTAGGAGGTTCATTGTCAATCAAATCACCTGGTTTCATATAGTGGAAGGTTGAGTGATAGAGAAATTAATTTTGCAAGTTGGTAATTGATTGAAATAGATTCTGAAATATTGGTGAAAATGGTATGGTCTTGAGAGATTGTAATAATGATCCTTTAAATTATTTTACACTACGTTATCTTTTACTTTTCTTTCTGGCAAAAGCGGGACAAATTTATTTTTAAAATATTGTCAATCAAATCGTTTAATTCGTTTAATTCGATGGAATATTGGAGAAATTAATTTCGAAAGTCGATTGTACTCAATTTTGACAAATTTATGAAAATTCATTACACTGCTACGATAATATTGATATATGGAAATACTTTATAATTGTCTTTCCTGTTTCTGATTAGAAGCAGTTAACATAAAATAAAAGGTGAGATAAATTTGTCTACTTTTTCAAATATTACCAAGCTCTGTTACATTCTGTCAATAGTGCTTCAGTTCTAGTGCTTTTAGTGCTTCCTTCTTTTGACTCGCGATCGATCTATACCTCTCATACTCTCATTCCAAACACAATTTACCCGATCGTATTTCGTAAACTCCACACGAGCGAGAGCAACCATAAACTCCACCTATGCAGACTTTTCGAGTGTATCCGCCAAAACTGAAAGCACTCTGCAGGAGATAGAGAAGTGCTCCATGCCTTAATGAAGAGATACTCTATATTACAAGCTTCTGTTAAAGTATTCATAACCGACAGGCCACCTTTGAACAGATTTGGTATTTCTCGACAAACTGCATTCATGCATGCATTGAATTTCACGAAGGACACCTCTAACCTTCTATCCTCTCGGTTCTTTGATCCAGGTTCGAACTTTATACTCGTATAACTCGCTTTCATCCCTGTTCCGATAACATAGAACGAGTATAGACTCAAAAAGTCTTATTTGTTCATGAAACGTTTTGTAAGATCGTAGCCTCTTAGATACGCCGGCGTTAGCGCGGAAACGCTTTGGCAACCTTCTTCTTCCTTTTTCTCTCCAGGATTTCCTTCGTTTGGCTGGAAGACGGCTAGACGGCTTATACGATACGTTACGTTCCATTGTTCCCCAGAATCGTGCAGCTGGTTCCTATATTCCCGCATATGCGCTTCTACGTGTTCCGTGCGATTACACGCACATTCTGCCTCACCGACATGCGTCTCAACAAGCGCAGCGGTGTCATGTCACGACTTGTAAGCGTCTGGGTCGCTTGAATAAGCGAACCTGGTTGACTATAGAAAAAGATACGCCGGATCTTTCGAAGGCCTGATCTCGGCAATGGTGTGAGGGGTTGACGTGAAGTGGTGGTTTTGTTATTGGAAAGCGCTGGCCAGAGATGTCGAAAGTGAGAACCATTGGATACACTTTGATGCGCGAATGGGGCTATTGAAATTCGTTAAACGAGGTTAACAGCTTGAAAATCCGAAAGCTGATATATTTTATTGATGGAAATCACCGAGTGTCCTCTCCAAATCGAAGTACCCACATCTTGACTTTGTTTTTCATTCTGTAGGAAAGTGTTTGCGACGTAATGTAAATAATGTTTCCAAGAACTTTTCTGTTTTTTCTTCCTTTTTTTTTATTTAATCACCAGAGGTATTCGATATGCAGAGAGTTAAATATCGAGATAAAAGGAATGCATATTGAATCAAATTGTAGCACGAATGTAGAGAAGTAAAACTCGTGCAAGGCAGTTATTAAGAGTTTCCAAGGAACTAGCAACAACTTAAACTCAGAAGCACGATACGTTTACGTTTCCGTTTTAATTGTCACTTGTACCAGTAGATCTTATTGGAGCGTTTGATAGCATGCAACATTCATTGTTCTAAAAATGTCAACTGGGTTAAAATTTCATCGTAATGCCTCGGTGGAGAAGGAATAATGAGTGGTACGTAGTGCAAATTGTTGGGAATGGAGGAAGCTATTTTGCCAGATTGCCAAGCCGCAATCTTCTTTGGATGATTCTCGCGTAGAACGAAGGAAGCGTCCAGAAGGAAATATTTCCGTGAATTGACGCGATATACCAAAGATGGCCTTATTTCGTCGATTCGGGCCAGTAATCACAATTTGACGTGAATTCGAAAAATGTCACGGTTAAACCGTGCACGAGCTCTATATCCACGATGCAAGATTGTCGAAGATAATCAGCACTCAATTTTATTGGAGAGCGAATCGCGCGGGCGGAGCCGAGAGAAGCATTGTCCGCTGGAAGCACTCGGGACTCGTCTTCTCGTCGTACGTCACTTTTAGCGACGCTTTCCTGAAATTTATGTCACGCCACGATAGATCGAAAAATTGTCTGCCTTCCGTATCGCTGTTATACAGGTAAGAATATAGAATGAGCGAATTGAATTAACCATCGAGAACTAGCGTAGCAGTGAAAATGCTTGGTTTGTAATTTCTTTGAAAAACGCCACGAATTTACGACGACGTTCTTTCTGAATTCTACTAGAATTTTCAGCGGAAAAATATGAATAGAGCCTTTTTTCTCTCGTATTTTTTAGAAGACTGTAATTTAGACTACTGTGATTGAAATGGGTATATATGTACACCGATTTCAAAAGAACGTTATGCAATACTTAATGGGGTATTTATATCCGCAAAAACGTAAATGAAAAGGATTATTAAAAAAGGCAAGGAAGATATGAAAATTTCCCTATGTGTATCACGTTTCATAACATTAATGCGAGTATCACGGATTGTTCTACCGTTCAACAAGGGAGATCCTTTCAAGTTGAGAGAGCGAGTCGAACGAATGTAATTTTACCATATTTGCGATGTCGGTGTTATAGAATCGACGATGGAAAGAGTATTTCACAAGTGGGAAATTAAATAACTCCCACCTATGATAGAAAAGTCGCGATGTACCTTTGAATCCAGTATTAATGGAGAACATTTTTTTATTTTAAGTCTGTAGCGAAAAAAGGATAAAGGAGAATAAAAGGAAAAGGATGGCAAAAAGCGACTGTTGACTCGCTAAACATTCAATGAATATCAAAATGAAAACGTGATCGAGACAGAAAAAATACACTCCTGTGTTACTTTCATCCATGCAATTTGCAAACCATCAATTATTCCATATTATGGCATAGGAATTGGAAACACTAACGAAAAATTCGCGTTGACTCTCCATCAATTTCGTTTTCCGGTCGATCAATTTTCAGACGTCCGAATCAACGAGCGATATTCCGTTTCGCGCACGCAAATATAATTTCCAGAATACATGTATGGAGATGTTTAGCGTTTGTCGTTATTATACATGCTGCAATATTACGTTCTTTAACACTTGTTCCTGCTCAGTGGTTGTTTACTACGAGCATCGAGCAATATTCGAAACATAATTAACATCCGGTCGGACGAATCGAAAAATAAAAATTATAATCTCCGGTCGTTTGTAAAGTAATTATTAATAATTTCGATGTCAGCTTCGGCCACACGAGAAATACAATATCGCGTTCCCGACTACTCGAAATCAATTTATCCAACTGTTTTCGATTTCGCCGATCGGTTTTGGATAGAAGCTGGTGAATAATATAACGTTGGCAATTTTTGGAAGCTTTTGCACGAGTCACCGCATGTCTGCCTCGGTTATAACGTTTCAACTACCGCGCCACTGCAACTGCTGCGTATTGTTCATCACGCTTATTGACGTTTGATTGCTCATTGAAGTTTTTATTAATATTTCGGATTATGACGACAAACGAGCCGAAAATTGCACGAATTTCGGTAATATTCTATTATTTCGCGTAAATCAGAGTCGTGTTCGACCACACGTTTACCAACCTTTCTTTTCATTGTTGTTATTATTCTTTTTATTTCATATGCGCGTTGTTTGTATTATAAAATTGAAAACCGATGACAGCAAAACGGAAGGCAGTTCTATGACGATAGATCAATTAATTCGAAAATGCCAATTATGGATTAATACACAATATCCCGAATACATAACGTTTGTTTCGATAACACACGCGTGAACTCTTTAGATTCAAGTAACCTCCGTAACCAAACTTTATCTATAACCTAAAATATCTATAATCATTTCTTGTATCAAATTACTGAGAAAGAGGAAACTCCTGAAATAGACAAGACACGAATAAATCAAAGATACACCGAATCACTTCCTGTAATCGATTATAGAAATTATACCAATCGTTACTTCGTTTCCCAGATATTATTCGAAACTTGACCCTCCAACTTTACTCCACGCTCAAAGTTCCACAGACGACCTAATGGTGTTCACATAAACTAATAACCCTGTCCGTTCGAGAAGTTGGCCTACGAGGTTGTAAGCTTTTGCATACAACCGCCGTCATGGTTCGTTCACTTTCCAGAGTGAGTGTTTCGTTGAAACGCGATAATCAACGTTCACTCCGATGAAAATCTTTAGATCGTCATGTTAAAATCACTGTTGAGAATCGACTTGGTGACAAGAGAAGGAACCGCAAGGGGACATGGAGGTGACGGCTCGTTATATTTCTTCGTCGACGCGAGTGAATTTATGCGTCGTATCTCGGGAACGCATGGGGAAACGTTTCAACGATTGTTTATAGCAGCCAGACTACTTTCTTTCCTCGCGGTCGTATCTTTCGTTCTTCTATGCATCTCGCATCCACATGGATAAACAACTGAGCAGCTTTCTACCGCGAAACGGACCCATTGTTTATCGAGTTTATTTCTTGCGTTTCTTTGCGACGCAACCGATCCCAGTTACACCCCCATGGGAGACGGTTCGTTTTTTGAAGTTACGATTCCTCGCAGCGCGCGCTTTACGTTCTGCGTTCACAGCGAAAAAAACGAACCGACTCTGTTTTCTACGTGAGTTATGCAAACAGCAACGAAGAAAATGTGAAAAAAAGAGGGAATTTTTCTCTCCGATTCTTTCGAATAGTTGCACAAAGTACAAAGTCTTGTATAAAGATCGAAAAAAAAAAAAAAGAATGAAGAGATACAACGGTGATTAAATCTGCAGGAATTCATTGGATGGTTTTCGGCTGAATGGAGAATGGCAAAGAACGTAGAGGAAATTTTTAGTCACGTCGGAGCTCGTTGAGTCCTTCCAACTAGTCGTCGTTCTTTCGTTTGAAAGATCTCGTGAAAGACTTGTCTGTGCGGTGACAATACCACGTCCCGTGTCGAAGTTCATGTATAGCGTCTCGAACGCGTCGGAAACGTTCGTTCATCGGTTTCCGCGAGGTGAATCCAGCAATTGGACTTGGTTACGCGTCCTACATACTATTTGGTTAAAGTACAGAGAAAAAGATAAACGGATTCAATATGAAATATACAAGTTCATCATGACGAATATCACTGTTCTTATTTGAAAATTTAAAGTGGTAGATGTCGTGTGTGCCATGAATGAAGGTTTTTAATATGAAAAAGGATATTTGTGCATAATTTTGATACATCGTTTGTCACATAATACCGTGTATTTTCAGTGTTTATCACCTTTATGCATTTAAACGAGAATTAAAAATTTGAGAGGATTATACGTAGTTATATCATTACCATGAGGAATATCATATAGCACCATGGGTTTTACCCATAGCAATTATCGCTACCTTAGTTCTCAGATCAAAATGAAAGACTATAATCTACTGTAATTCTGTTTCTCACGAACAATCTCAGGATACAAAATTCTGGTTATAAGGGCATATATTTTTCACTATCTTTATTTCACCAAATCTGCAATAATTTCTACCACCACGTATTCCATGACTACACCATTTTTTTAAAGTAGATGTATCTCTTACGAAATCTTTATTTTCCAAGTAATTCAGTGTATATTCATATCCAGTGCGAAACGAATTACCTTTCTCCCACTTTATGGAAACGGCACCTAAGGAACTTGGATCTTCTTTCATTCACTTTTTTTTTTTTATTTCCGACGAAGACCTGCATGATTCGTCTCGTGACTCAGTTTATGTGGCGCAAGGAAATATATCGCGGTCTCGTAATCTTCTTACCGCGTTTCCTCTCGTAAATAAAACTTAATTATACAGACCGGTTAAAACGACTTTTGGAACGTTTATTCGAGGGATAGCTTTCACCCAAGAGTAAGACGGAATGTGTTTCGTGACAAACGTGGACAGCAATGTAATTTTATTGTCTTTAAAAATACAAAACGACGCCTTCTTTGACGCAACTTCGGTGAAGAACGCGCGAGAGAAAACACGGTTATTCGCGGGACCATCGGTTCGAATGGCCAGTAAAGAATGTCAAAGGGGACGCTGATTCCTAACGTTTTTCAATTTTTCCCGGTTGATGTACAATTTCCTCTGATAGAAAGTCGCGCGTTCGCTTTGCATAACTCCGACTGAAACTCGAACGAACGCATTTTCATGGCGAAACGACGCAACCAGGTATAGCGTTCATTCCCATTTTTTTTCGTCTCTTTTTTCGACTGCTCTTTGTCCATAGAAATTCTGGCCTCCCTGATATTTTTGCCTACAAACGACCAACTCACGTCGTGATGTTTCGTACGACTCGTTATCTGCTGTATCCATCGTTCTTCCGTTAAAGATTCAGCGTAAAAGTTGATCTGACGTACAACGATCCTTCGGACATATCTAACGAAAATTGACAAATACATCCTTGATAGAGATATCATAGTGATTTTTTAATATTAGTCAAGAATCTTAGATTTTAAAAATATTAGAAAAAAGAAGAAAAAAGAAAGAAATTTACATAATCAAATACTTAAATGAGCAAAATGATAGAAACTTGAAAGAGTCAAGATAGTTAATAACTTCTATTATGCTCGGATATGGTAAACGATGCTCGTAAATAATAATATAGTAGACTAATTTAGAGTATTTTGTGCTAATTATGATAAATTTTAATTCGAGTAGATAATAGAGACTCCCAAATGAAATTCTGCCTTTGAACAAAGCTCTATTGTATTCTATATATCTGAGCTCCCCTTTTCGACGGAATGAAATGTTCAGAAGCAAAAAGAATCGACGTAAAAGTATACGTTTGATGTTTCTCGCTCCATTGTGTCCTATTTCTGGCCTACGTTGCTGTTTCTATGGAACCTGTGGTTTCTGCTCTCGCAGATTGCCTCGGCTCTGGTGGGGATGCTTTTGCCTTTCGTAGGATCACAGGTTATTCGCGTTTGACTCACTGCCTATTGAAAAACATGGGACGTTATGCGCGACCTTGGATGTCACTGCGTCGATCGATCACTCCGCCTCTTCGATTTAAGACCGAGATGAAAAAAAAGGGATGTCATACCAGATCTGTTAATCTTTCTCTCTGTACTCTTTTTTATACACCAGCAACGCATGGAGAAGGATAAAAACATATGAAGTGAAATTCATTTGTAGTCAATATTGCTTTGATAGGTGTTGTGTCTTATTGAACGAAAATATCAAAATTACTTTGCAATTGATTTTTCAAATCCTACCATCAAATTTTATCAATCCTGACTGCACTTGTACTAGGAACATATTCATAGTAATAGTCCTTTTACATTATCATCTGTTTCTCTTTAATCTGATTGGCTACAACTACAAAAATCTCACTTCAAAATTGGTTGATCGATAGTTGCAGACAACTTACAAATCTCTCTTTGTGAAAAATTTTACTTTTGCTCAGGCAAATTATACATGCAGTTGAACAGGGCTCCGTTACTATATCTTCGAATATAGCCATTATTCGATCTATCAAACGATCAATAACAACCAAAGAATCGTCAATCAACGATACCCAACAATAAAAGTTCCCTATATTATTCCCCTGACTATACGAGCGCAAATACAGATACGCAAAGAAAATGACTGCGTGGCGTAGAAAATGCGTGCACGGAACTACTTATACCGTGGGGCGCATCGAATCGAATCTTGCACCATCACGTGTCGGAAGATATTTCGAATGATTTATTTGGTAGACAAGGCTGGTCGAGCCGTAACGACCCGTGGCAGGCTGACATTATGCGAGGGCGTATATGACTCCGAAGTTTCACGAGGATTCCGATATTTACTGCCTCGCGTGTTCCTCCTTTATGCCGATTTTACGGAGCAGATGTTGTGTCGCCGTTTGCGACTGCCAAACTCATGGGTTTCTGCTCTTTTCCAAAAATATAGAGCACCTTGAATCGCGTCCGCGACAACGAGTAAATCTCTTTTAGCTGACAATCGTAGAATTGTGTCTAAAATTTAAATGGTGCTTTCTTACGAACATACAGGGGTTGAAATTCATGGAGGACGTGAATATTTCACGTCGCGTTTTATACCGAAGGTTTTAGAATAGTTCGAAAAATAACAGAGGGTTGAGTTTAATGGTTTGTTTATGTATGATGACTTTAGAGGTGTTGTGTTTTTAAGAGTGAAAGAAGAAATGTGTAAATACGGGTTTGAAGCTTAGTCTCTTTTTAAACAAAGGGATGGAAAATGTATAGGTGAAGAATTAAGATATAAATATGTCGAATGAACGTTAGACATTTTAGAATGCTTATATAGAAATATTGAATACAGATATAATTAGATTGATTAGATTAGATTGGAGATTGGAAATTGAGGTATAATAGATTAAAAGTGCTTGTACGTATGAGAATATTATTACCATTGATATCAAAACCAGATTTTTGAGAAATATATTCGGTATAACGTCGTCAAGGAAAATCATGGAAGAAACTATTTTCCATAGTATCTCCTACGCGGCGTGAATTTCCATATTAACGAAAGCATCCTCTATTTTTGGACGAAAGCGAAATTTCGTGAACGTCCTATTTATGCAAAACGTGGATGCCCTGTCATGAATTCGGCGACACTGTTTCCTCGAACAAAGTCACGCCATCATTTTGCTTGTTCATCGTGTACGTCATATCCACGGGACGAGCAGAGGCGGTGGTCCTCGCGATGACACGACAAATTCACCGAAGGTAATTACTATTACTTGCCACATCCCTGGTTATTTCCAGCTAAATATACCGAACCACACTTTTTATCGACAGACCGTGACTCAATTTCGTTTCTTTGTTTATATTGACTCCGTAACTGTGTGGTAATCGAAACGAGTGTAGGAAATTGCTAATTATGTTCGAGTTTAGGTTCGTTCCTTGATGGAAATCCAAGAAATCCGATAAAACGGGGATCCCATTAAACGGGAACTTTTTAATTCCACTTGGCTTGCTCTCGTTGGATTTCCAACAGTGTGTAACGCGCGGGAACGGTTTTATCGGTTGGATATATTTGGTCGGTTAACAGGTAATTTGCAGAAATCGTTAGTTCCTTGCGGTTTGGGTTCTAATGGTGAAACGATTAAATGTGATTAATTCTGGACGTTTGATTAAGAAAAGTAACGGAAAGATGTATTTACATTATCACGCATGACGTGTTTTAGAGCCATTTGGCTTTTAATTGCGTATGCGTAAATGAAATTTTGAGAGCGAAACGTGCAACTGTGTAGAATAATTAAACCTGCACGAATCTCTTTATATACGTACACGTAGATACATGCTTCATAATACGATAATTCCCAAATTGGGCAACAAAAATATCCAGTATAATAATAGAAGATCCAAGTGACTCGTACCAAGCCTGTGCTTGGTTCCTGAAACTAACGAATAAACCCGAAAACACCTACGCAATAATGATAATAATAACAGTTTTATTATGGCAACAGCTAGCAAGCAATTACATAAGGAAAGAGAAGAGAAATGCAAAATAAAATACCAAACAGAGGAAACGCACGGGAGAAGAAGAGAATGGTGTAAAAACAGAAGCGCAGGAAGCAAAACTCAACAGAATTTCGCTACTATGAAATTTAACACGATAAAATTCTCTATGTATGCTATCACGTTATTATAGTATTATTATTTTGAATTGCTAGACGAAGTGCTGAAACACACCGCTTGATATCGTGCAATGTTTGCTAGAATGATCGTCGATTTACGAATGAGCAGGCTATGCGGACTATTTAAGACTGTCGGCTTAGGTGAACCTTGCCTGTATTTTACGAAGAAAAACGATCGTTCGTGCTCTTTTCTCCTATGATTTATTTCGAAGAAACGTTCCAACGGAAAAGCTGGCTTCCGAGAGCACGTATCACAATAGCACGCAGTTTCGCACCTATCTTCTTCAATTTTTCCCTTGGAACATGTGATATCATCTTAGCTTTTCTGTCAGACGTGTAATGCGCAATTTGCCGCTCGAGCCTCTTCGCCTTTGTAAACCGCGCTATCTCGTTGAAATGACGAATTACATTAATCGATCCTCTTATTCCCCTTTTAATCCTTTTACAAACGAAATACATCGGTTCTAGCTTTGTCAGAAAGCAAAGGTATAAATGTCATTAAGCGAATACGTACGACTGTACTAAAATCATGATAAATCGTAAAAGAATAATTTCTCATTTAGTACTATTAATTTAATATCATCTTAATCATATCTTTGATTGTCGCCTTGGCTAAATCATCCACCGTAAACGTTCCACTCAAATTTCCATTCTCTGCATTTTTAACAGCAGCAGCATTCTCACGAATGAAACTCCCAACACAAACGGGACTACCTAATCGGCATAAAGTAAAAGCCCGCTCCCGTTAGTCATCCACTTTATCAGTTTTCCAGCGGAGAACAATTTTCTCGTCGTGATCTGAATGGTAGACAAAACAGTAATAAACACGGTCGCGAGCGAACCCGCGACAATCGCGTCACTCTACAAAGAGTTAAGAGAGCTCCACTAACATCAAAGCATCCGGCCAGACACTCGGAAACGGACGAGACGCGAAGGTATCTATCTCTTCTCTCTGTTGGGCATAATTTTATTTGGTGTCGCGCGTTGTCACGCGTCTCGTCACGTTGGAATCTTCGCTCTTTTCCAGCGGCGTGTCACGTGTACGCACGCAGTCATGGTCTTTTTATTTTCCACGCGTTAATGGACAGCGTGGGCACGTTCTCTGGATAATGGCATGTGTCGTGCGCGTCATTAGGCGTCGGTGAATAGCGTGGTAGAGAACCTTGTTTCGCCTTTTCTCTGTTTCCCTATTTTGCTGGCGAGACGAAAATTATCACGATAATTGGCGCTCGTCGATCGTGCCGCTCCTTCATCCTTCTTTCTTCTTCCTTTTCCTCTCTTTTCATTCTATTTCTCTTCCTCTTTCGTCAGACTCGACCATTCAACTTCCACGTTGTCACGTAGCGCGGTAAAAATGTGAAACGACCGCTAACTTCATTGCACGTAAGTGGTGGCGTGGGAAAGTGTCGGCGGTCTTTACGATCCATCCTGAGATCTTGGAATATCTTGGTGGAGAATGGACCATTCCTGATGAGAATTACAGCCCCCGGCTGTCTGCAAAGACCATTCGGTAGTCCCGCCTTCTCCGCGCGCCCTTCGGATTGTTCTAACGTGAATTTTCGTCAATTAATCGCGGCCCGCTCTGTCTTCCCTACTTTCACTGTTCCGAGGGCCGTGTCACTTCACACGAACCTCCCCCTCGCGAGTCGAGATGAGAATGGAAATCCACTTAACCATCCAACAGTTTGAATCGTCTGAAAGATTCGGCGCGAGTGTGCCATGGTTCGTTCCGTGATTTGTTTCGTCGCTCTGAAAAGAATAAAGAGACGTCTGGTGAATGGTGTTTAGTGTTGAATGCGTCACGATGATTCATGGTGTATAATATACGAGCTTGAATCATAACTGAGAAATTTGGTTGTTAGTTGTTATTAAATTCAAAGAGAAGTAGAATAAGTCGAATTATTTTATAATAAAGTAGACGATTGATAGTGAGATTTTTATCGCGTGAAGTGAAAATTGGATGAGTTACGATAGTTGTTGTATCCATAGACGTGAAGCATAAAAGGTTTCTGTAAAACACATACGATCACGGATTAGTTTCAAACTTAACTCCCATTTTGCATAAAACATTTTTCTTGCGTTATAATCTGAAACGTTTTAACTGCTTTCCTCCAAGAGAAACTGTTAACTGAACAAGCACAAACGCGAACTACTCGGTTTGTTTAAACTCGATCTGCTTGTTAATGCTTCTTCTCAAAACTCTGTCTCTAGATTTTCTCAAGTCTCGCACCGATCCCATCTTTCGTCTTTAAGAACTCTCTTCCCCACAAATATTCAGTTTCGTACACAACGCTCTTCGCTTAACGATACTATGCTTCGTATACATTCCAAGACAGCTCGTCTTTCAAATATTCATGAAACTTTCAGTAAATTCGCATACGTATTTAAAAACTATATCATTCATAACTATATCTGAAAGAAATTAATTGTTCGTTCGATCGTTACATACAAAAATTGAATTTTCAGTTGGTCGAAATTCAGTAGAAGAATTTACTTATTTGAAAATGTAAGTGTATAGAAAGTTCTTCATAGAATTTCTTATTTCTTAAAATTTCTTGGCAGCTTTACAAAACATTCCTCGGAAGATAATTTCATGCAATTTAATTGGGAATATCTATATTTTCTCAGATTTTATCGTTCAAAGCAAAACGATGTCACCGTACTTACAAGCATCGGTACATACAAATATGTTTAGTCGGCGTTGGAATATGTGCCAAAGGGTGCAAGTTTATTGAATCCGACGTTTATATAGAGACTGGCTTAGATTTTGTACATCGGTTCTATTTACGCTGTCGCCCCGTATCTTGGGATTACGTCTTAGGGCTATGATTCGGTCCAAAGCGTACGCTTCGAAATGGGCGTTCCTTCGACGTAAGAAAGTAACTGGAACACATATATTTACCAGTAACTACCCCTTGACCTTTAAGAATCAATCCTTTATGCTAATAACTCGGTTCCTTTTTATCGAAGAATTTAATCGACTTGTAGTTATCTTCGCTAAATAAAAACAGATAAAAGAAAACTCCAATTACCAAACGTTAAGAAAATTGTCCTTCTTAAGATTTAGAACGAGCGTTTCAAGCGAATAAGTTTTCATCTGCATCTTCATCTGCGTTACGTAGAATATGGCATACGACCGAAATTGCCGAATATATTATCAGCTATACAGTTCGGTAATGATTTTGCGGAAATCGATAGAGATCGTTTAAGATTGCAAAGTTTCTATTCACTAGCTGAGAATCAGGAACAGAGAAGTTTGTACTTACCTCGATATATCAAACGCCTTCGGACCCCTTAATGGTCCTTGTATTCCCAAAAGAGACGTTTCGGCCTCTCCATATTGTTCGTTCGAATTGCGTAATATAATTCTACTTCGAACGCGTGAGAGTCAAGCCTCTGGCATTTTATTCGTATTGATTGTTAGCGAGATAGTTCTGTTTAAAATGTTAAATATATTTAACGCACATTCGAGGCAAGTTACAGCTGATACAAAGCGAGGCACTGCGTCTTTTCGCCTGAAAAATATTCCAGCTTCTCACTACTATAAAGCAAGGTGCTCGTAAAAGATAGAGAAATTGAGCTAGCCAAAAATGCAACCACGGCGAAATTTTGGGTTCGAGAATTACTTCGAGATTTCGTCGTGATGGATCGTTGAACTGGTTCGATGCAAATTATATCATTACGCGATAGAATTACGTTTTGGGCGTGGATATTTGAAGATTGGAAAAGTGAAATTTAATTATTTAGCTAGATATTATCCCATCTAAATACTTAAAGGGATACTTTAATCGGAAAATGTGGAATGGAATATTTTCAATTGCACCATATTAATTCACACAATTAATAAACATACCACTAATTCGAACAAATATAACATAATATAATGTAATATAATATAATTATTAGAATTAGAACAATATTTGCAACTAAAAAAATCTGCGTCTTGTATTACATATTAAAAGATCAATGGTACTAATATCGTTTACTCAATCACTAGTATTTATATCTTACCTATTTTAATTACGAGCGATGCTCTCTCAAGAGTTAGAAGAAAGTACCAGCCGTATTATACATTCTATCGTATTTTAATTAAAACGGTGTCGATATCCCCAAGGAGTTCAAAGAACGCGAGTGTCTTCGAACTCTCGATGAATACGACTCCAGAAATAGCTCCTCTCCTTATCTTCGCATCGTCCCCCTTCCCACTATCAGCAGCAAATTAATACATTTTTTACACGGTAATAACATCCACTACACATTGTACGGCGCGCTAATATCGACATTCAAAAACAAAGAGCCAAAGCAAAACCTCGATAAAAGAAACTCTCAAGCGACCAAGATAAATAATTGCTCGTTTATAACGAATCCAAAATAATGGTGGTAAAATTCTAATTCGAACTCGAACCAGCTCCTTTGTTCTCGGAGGGTCGGCGAAACGATCCAACGCCATTATCACCGACTATACCTATGAATAGATAGTTCCGTGAGAGAAATTACGCGGCGCGCCGGCTTCCGGTTTATCGCTTAGCCATTACAAACGGCATCATGTTCGAGTCATAAATCATGAGCTGCTGTACTACAGGGCGGCTACTATTTTTCACCTATATCTTCCATTAACTTGTATCCTGGCTATGTTCTCGACGCACGTACATCGGATCTGTAACATGTGCAAATTATCGAACCACCAAGTTTTCTTTTTGCCACACACCATATTCCTCACGCCATCCAAGTAACACTCTTTGTACATTGACTAGTATACATCATGGTCCTCGATTCATGATAGAAGCAAGCAGAATCAAGGGAGATTTTATGGCTAGAAGTAAAATGGAAACCAAGAATAACAAAATCGCGTTGGATGCCACATTCGCGAGAAAATCGGGTTTGAAAACTTGTCAAGTATACATGAATTTGCCTAATTTCCCGTTTACGTAGGAATAGATAAACGGCATCCTAAAAGTGAAAATAAGTCGAAAATGTGAAATAAAACAGTGCCTAGTCTCATTTCCGAGAGAAACGGATTTAGAAATTTGTCTAATATACACATACCGGATTAATTTTTGAGTAAAATATTCGATATTAAAAGTATTGTAAATATCGAATAAATGTATTAGTGCGAGTGGACGATTAACAACGTATGAAAGGTTCTTCGTATGTGTACGTGAAGCTAAAACCACATTAACTATTTAACGATTTAATATTATCGCCGGCTGACATTTTTTCGAACGTAGCAGGAATGTTTAACAAGGATTCTAGGAATGCTTATGGCTGAGCGTGTGTGCTTGCACGCTGTGTATTATTCCGAAGAGAGTAACGTGTAGAAAATGGCTGAACGATATTAACATAAGATTTTCATCTTGCCGAGGCGCGGAAAAAATTGTTGTATTCTTTTTTCTATCTTCTTAATTTCTTTACTATTAATAAATACTTGCTTGCAGCGTATCATACGATATCTATCTTTGAAAATTCTCTGGAGGTTCGTTATCAAGAGATCATCAATAATTTATTTTCGTCGATCTTCCGATACTCGGATATCACTTTTCCTCCAGCCAAGTGGTCCTGCAGTAAGTGTTATTGAATCGTGTGTGTTCACCGGACTCGAGACCTGAAGTCGCCACTAGTGACTCGAGGCTACGGGTCACGCTGTTTATTGCATGTCGATGGGTTCGTTGCACGGGCAATCGGGCATTCGCCGTTGTTTTTTGCTCGCGGTATGAGCGACAGTGCGAATCGCGAAGGTGGAGAAGGAGCGACGAACGGAAAGAGAAAGGCTCTGGTAGCGGGCAACAGAGAAAGGGAAAGGAAAGAAAAGATCGTGGTGGACGCGGTTTGAAATTTTCAACGAGCCGTCCGTGGTTCCACACAGTGGCCGGTCGCGAATTATAATTGCTAATCGAAGCTATCGTTATTTGCCGGCATGGATTGAATTCGACCACCGTATATTAGCTCGAAAAGCAAGGCGATTCCATCCGCTTCATCTTCTCTTTTTCCCCCTCTGGTTGTTCAATTTTCCGCCCCGTCCAACATGGGAAGAAGAAGAAGGTCGGATGAGATAAACAGGGACAAAAACAACCGACGAGGGAAAACCGAAGCCAGTTGTTGCATATTCATGAACAATTCGTTGGATCCCTAATACGTAAAACTTGAAATTGGTGGATCAATCGGGGGGAGGCTCTGTGTCTTCTCTTGTTGATGGAAAAATTCGAGCGACTGGATGTCGATGTAAAGCACGTTTAATGGTATCCTGATTTTTTGTTGGGAAATGTAAACAACAGAGATTGATGTACAATACGTGAAAGAATATTAGGATGCTACAAAATAAATGTATATTTGCTTATATAATATTGCTTGGAAATTTTGTGTGTGTGTTATTTTAATACTATTTTACTTTATGACTAGCTTCTCAAATGTTGCATATTACGGCGCGACATATTTAAAATTCCTCTTTCTACCACTTTACGCCACCTAAAGTTAATATTTTACGATATCGCGACATAAAACGTTGGTATACTGCTGAATTATTCGACGAATACGCGCTGTACGGAATTTCTTCTTTTATTTCAATGTATAACTTTAGCAATTTCACGCGGGAAAGCTAGCTAAACTTACTCAAATATCAAACAGTATCTTATTAAAAGATGATATTTGTATGCTGTTTTTCCATTGAACAATTCTTTCTCCGACAATTCAACCTCAAATTTTCGAATCTCTTTCTGTGTAAGGTTATTTAAGAAAACGTTTGCTCTCCAATAAAATTTAATCACAACGTTCCAACGTTTAAAAGATCATCGAAATAATAAATTCGGCAAACTTTGTAACTTTATGTCGTCATTTATTTAGATATCTTTTCGTCACTTTTGGAGCACCTTTTCCAGAAGTGGGTGCGATGATACCTAAATTAACTTGGATAAGACGGTGGTCGAAACTTCAACCAGGAGAAGATTCCCTCTTTGATCGCCCCACTGTTGTCATTAATCTTTAATTTATCCTTTGGAAACTTCTGCTTTACAGCATGTCTGTGAATTATAACAGACGAGGGAAATAAATTTCTAGCAGCTCTTATTAATCAAGCCTAACCTCCCTCTAACGAAACGTACTGGAAAATCTTTAGGGAATTATTAAAACTCCGAAGAATTATTATTTTGCTTGGAATTTTGGGTTACAGGTAACTCATGTTATCAAAAATATTTCCACAATTTTGATCTAAATTTTGCAGATACCTCACCGAGTTTCCTATCCAAATCGTATCAAGTTTGTCTAATAAGGTTTTGATTGGAGAATTATGAACGCGCAATTGTCTCTTTACAAATTTTTCTCACGTATTTTGTATCGTTACTCCGCATGAATATAAAATTCTATTCAATTAATCGGTTCTCTGATAATCCGAATCGATTATAATGCTTCACAGATATTCTACCCATGTACCGAATATTTTTTGAATAGTTTGCAACATTGAAATAATCTATTATACAATCGATATATATAATACCTACTAAAAGTGAAAAATAGTATTTAATCTGATATTTATTACAGAAAGTATTTCATAATTGAAGGACTTAACATCGTATCTTTTATGTTCCAACCGGATATTCCAACCGGAATATCGTTCCACTACGTGTACCATAAAAATCAGGAATACGTATCGAATCTAAAGTCTCGATTGTTTGCCTTTTTTCCGTGTCGTTCTTCAGGGACGTTGAAGAGATAGCGACACGACCAGTTTGGTGGTCGAAATGTTTACCCTTGAACCACATCCCCTTATGTGCGCGTGTAGCTCGTGCGGATTTGTCATGAAAACGCTACAGTCGCCAAAGATGGGGGAAACTAGTCCCGAGGATAGTAAATTCTTCGAGGCAACTGCACGTGCTGTATCGTGAATTCGTGATGTGTCAATCGTTACGATGGTGAAAGGACTGAAATTCTGTAACTTCGTGCTGTTATTCGGTATAGAAGAGTGTTTCAATTATACAATTTTTAATGCGAATCGAGAACTTTTGGAAATATTTTCCCAAGATTTTACATTATGAATTTGGCTTCAAATATTTCAAATATATAAAATATTAAACAGAAAATAAAAATTCAAAAAAAAAAAAGGAAATATTCTTAATTCTCCTTTAGAACATGAAATGCCATAAAATGTAAATTGCCAGTGTAAAATACAGATATCAGATCAAAGAAACTTTAATGGATATGTCTGTGACAAAAATCAAGTTTCAGACGGTTTCCTCTTTCTGAAAGACATGTCGCTATTTAGTAAGATCTAATTAGTAAATCTCTCGCATTGTGCTCGCTAATAATCACATCGGTGCAGTTGATGTAACCTTAAGTATCCGCTCGTTATTCCACCTTTGTTGCATTAAATCATATCTTAATTAAAAATAATGTCACCACCAGAAAACTATTAATTTTTACCAAAACATGGAGAGAGCAGCATGTCTGACGAATTGTATCATAACGATCAAAACATATTTCAACGATTTCACGCTACGATACACAGGTACCGCACGAAGTTCAAAGGTTAAATCAATTTGACGAATTCGTAAAGCGGACACATACAAAGCTAAAACGGACACTCTGGTATCAAAAAAAAAAAAAAAAAAAAAAAAATAAAGCGGCTGGAATAGAAACAGTAGAAACTGGCGAGAGCTTTCGAAAATAACTTCCATACAGTGTTATTTCGATGTCGGAGAGAAAGGGAGAGGGCAGATCGTTCCATTGGATACTGGTTGATATTAATTCACGCTGGCGGGAAAGTGGCAACGTTTTGGTCACGTCGCAAAGCCAATCTTGACGAGATACTAACGCTGTTCAGAGCCTTCCGCCAAGTTCCATTGAAACTGTAAATATCTTGCAGTGCATTTGCCGATGGAGCTTTGCAAAAGTAAATACGTCGGTTGACATAAATGTAATAGGGGCTTATGCGTATGGTTCCTTTGAAGTAGAAAGCCCTTGGAGCAAATTGTGCCGGTCGTTGGCTATGTCAAAAGTTCGCCAGCATGTCCACACCGACAAGCAAAGAGAGACTGAGAGGAAGAGAAAGCAAGGAAGAGAGAGAGAGAGCGAGAGAGAGAAACTGCATACATACGTACGATAGAGCGTTGCTCGCAAGTGGAAACATCGAGTGTGGTCACGGCAATGCGGAACATTCGAGTGGAAACTGAACTTGATTCGATCGTGAAACGTGAAACAATGGCTCGCATGCTCGATAGTTGCAGTGGCTCAGGGATCGAAAGTACGTCTGCTGTCGATACCAAATTACCGCATTTTCTAACGTGTGCGCGAACGCGTAGTCCCAATCTACGACAACTCGTGCATGCCCCGAAAGCTCGTCTCACGGTTTTCAGGAACTGCAGCATTAAACTTTACAGGCGAATGAACGCTATAATCGATAAACGTTTGGTGATTAGTATGAGCGACTCATTGTGTAATTGAACGTTTATTTTAATTATACGTTCCTTCCTGTATGATAGGATAACATCAATTTAAGAAAGAACGGAAGCTATATGATGTTATTGGTAAAAATAAAATGAGATTGCAAAATAATTCCTCAAATAGTAGTGTCGATCGATGTCTATGGGTATCTATATGTAGAAATGATCACTTTAAACGAATCTGTCAATCTTACGATGGTATTTTGCGAATCAATACTTACGATATCGATCAGCTATTGGAAACTTGTCAAAATAATAACATATCTAGCAGATCTATAACAGTCAAACTTACGGCCATTCCGCTATCAGTCATTCCTTTCTATTCCTCGGAATGTCCATCGGATTTCCGCGACACTGATTAAGCAAAGCGAAGTAACAATCACGGTTCAGGCATTAGCCGGAGATAATCTCGAGCGGATGCGCGTAATTAGTGAGATTTGAAGGGTGATATAGGTATTGGGCGCGCTGCCCGTACGTGTCAAAACAGATTTGCGCGGACGCGGTTTGTGCCGGCCGGAAGCACGGCCTCGGCCGCTTTTGGCGGCCACCTCTGCCAACTATCACATTGATAATCCGGCTAATGCCGAAGGAATAATTCAGCGACATCGTGGTGCACACGGTCGTGCACGCGCGACCGGGCTACAACTTCCTATCAGGGTTCTGCCCTGTCCGTTCTGGTTTCGACGTGAGCCGAACTGTTGTTAAGCTACGCGTCGGTGTTCCACGTTGACCGAGCCGCAAGCTTGATAGAATAACTAAGCATTGACTTTCAACGACAAACAGTTACTCGGAAGTCAATTATTAGCCAGCGGCGTGGTAATACGCTGTAGCAACGCCCACAGTTCGTCGCGTGGCTTTCTCACGTCTGTGTTAGTTTTTCTCTGTGTCTGCGTGGGGTGCTAAAATTTTTAAATCCGCGAAATTGCGCCTGCACGTCACTGTCCCCGGGTAATCACGCTCATTACGCGATAATAACGCACGCGTCTCGTGTTCGACTACCTTGTATCCTGTGTGTATATATGTTTTTCTTTGTACTACTCCAGGGAGGATAAGATAAACGAAACGAGCATGTAATTAGGTGTACTTGATACGCGGTTTAAATCCAATTGCAATTTACGACTGGCGAAATGAGCAGAGACCTCCATAGTCATGGTCTGCTGCTTTTTGCCAGCCATGGTAATAGGTTGTTTGAATGTTCGTTTCCAATTAGCGTAATTTTTTAGGTGTGGATGTGGAAGGTTAAGTAAATTTATCGTCGCCCTGGTATTCGTTGGACGCTCGTTGAAGAATTCATGATTTTTACCTCCTTTGCGAGTAGCTTACAATGTCGTGGCTATGTTTTCTGATTCAAGAATCTCCTTCTTTTGCAAGTAACAATGACGATATTAATTTCTGTGACATATTTAAGGAATTTACGATAGTTGGTTGAGAATATAAAATGAATTCTTCCTTTTTTATTAAAGTTTGTATTTAACTTCCTGTTATTATTTTTCCATGTGGAAATCGTCGAGAAAAAAAAACAGAAGTGTATTTTTCTTCGACATAAATTCTCACATTTTTATACGGCTTATTTTGAAGGCAAACAATATCTGGTAGAAATATTTGCTCATATTTTATAGAGAGCGAAGAGCGGAACGAAAGAAGATAAGAAAACAAGAACTCGTGCAGCGATAACTAACTTTGCTTTGAATATCAGATGTTCGAAATAATGCTGAGTATGTATGAACGCTAACGCAATGAGCAATTCATAACGTAATTTTTCATTCAGAATTTAATGGACGGTGTTTACTACTGTCTATTCTGGATATTTTCATAAATTTCACAAAATTTTCTTCATAAAATGTACGAAAACCGCAGGAACTTGAAGTGTTTAAAACAAGTCAGATATGCCATAAAAAAGTTTCGACGATGGTTAAAACAATTTAAAACATAAGAGAGTATTTGTCAATAAAAAATTTCCAAACTCGTCCGTTTGAAACGATCATAACAGAATCCATTCTTTAAAGTTGTGATCCGACATAAATCTATTTCATAAAATAAACAAAAAGCACAGGACTCCCTAAAACTTCATACTACACACATATATTTATTGCACGACGAAAGAAAATTGCATATCGTAAACCGCAAATTTTATAGTACAAGTTTTGCAGTAAAAATTTAAGACTTAGTCGCTACATAATAAAATACTTCTTCACTATC
Organism: Bombus bifarius; assembly: GCF_011952205.1. Classification (NCBI taxonomy): domain Eukaryota; kingdom Metazoa; phylum Arthropoda; class Insecta; order Hymenoptera; family Apidae; genus Bombus; species Bombus bifarius. The sequence goes on along the minus strand of NW_022884914.1, from coordinate 5,606,514 downwards.
TCTTGTTCAATAACAGTACCTTTTAACTTAACTAGTCATAGCAGACTATTCCCATGCAATAACTTCAACGTTTAATTCTCGTATACCACATCTTCCTATCTTTTCGTGCGTCAGTGTTGAACCACAATGAATTTCACGATGCAAAGACAATCTGGCAGACGTTATCTGAGAAAATGCAAATAGTATCGGCGCGACAGTGATTTTTGACGGTACTTAAGAGACTCGTGGGTATCGCGCCGCACCGCATCATTTGGCTATCTAGGCAGTGTCTGCGTTCTTTCAATCTGGTCGATGAGCCCAATTGAATCGACGTTTCGAGCGTAATCCAGCTTTATTGGCGAGAGACGACAAAGCAAAGCTGGCTCGTGTGCGCGCCTTAATCCCCACAGGCGTCAATGGCGTGAAAACTTGAACAGTTCGAGGCCGTGGCAGCCAGTGACGACGGCCACTCGATCTATGGAGGGGCTCGCGGCCATTCAGTAGTCGCTTTTAACGCTGAAAGCGCCCCAAAGAAGAAAAGCGACTACCCTCCCTCCCCACCCTTTCCATGCCTCTTCTTTCTTCTCCTCAGTTCGTTGGTTCGTAAAAGTGAGGCATGCCATCGGAAAGTGGACACTTCTCGCAAAGACTTCGAGAACATCAAGCGTCAAAGTGCTTGGACACATTTTAGGAGCTAACCATCGGAAAATCTTTGAAAGTAGCGTCTACTCCGTATATTTCTCGGTGCTGCTCGAGGGTGGCCGACTGTATCGATACTCGATTCATTGGACACGCTTGACCGACGATATTTTAAAACGTTGCGTTGGTTCAACCAGACAGTGCGAGATGGGTTGTTCCGAATGTCAAAGTAAATTTGTGGTTGTAGGAGATTGAAGATTTCGTGCGCCATCTAAAATATTTAGCGAGTTTATGAGTTTGTTGAGCTATCGTTTATTCTTTGAGTAGGCTCGATCTTCGTCATATTGAATTAAGAAGGTACTAAAAAGAAAAGGCAAAGCGTTCTGTTATAAAATCTTCTTATCTTCAAGCAGACAAATATAAATTCCATCAACTTCCAAAACTTGCCAAGCTGTTTATTCATATTTTCCATCTACCTTGCTGTTCTTTTACTACAATATTCCTAAGAGAATAACCTGAGAAAGAATAAGGAACTCTATCGAATCGACGATAATGGCGGTAAGTAGATTAATCGGTTATTCTTGGAAAACAGAGGACCAGAGATATTTTTCCGTCTCGAAACATTGGGTTGCCCTTGCAGTAGGCGCTGATAATTTCCTATTCTCAAAGTAATAGGGCACCAAACGATCAGCACTTTCAACCGGGCTCCGGTAAGCTCCTTTTCTCCTGCAGCTTGTTCTCTAATCCTTCACCCTCTTTCTCTTCGCACTCTATTCAACTTCCACGAAATTCTTTCAGCAAAGCCTGCTCCCCTTTATCTCTTTCGACGATGTGCTCGACGTTTAAATACTTTGAGCATAGTTCTCTCTCGTATGGAGGGAGCCTCGAAGCGTGACTCTTTATCCTCCTCTTGTCTTTCACGTAAATGCTGCAACCGTGATTTTTAGTCGCGCCGCTGTTGGCTGTACAGTTCAGCTCGCTGCGACGCTGTTCCAGCGTTAATTTGCCGCGTCGAAAGAAACGTATAGAATTTCCACGTCCGAAAATGCGAGAGATCCGTGAAAATTAGGCACGGAAAAAGTTTTCTCGTGTGATAGCGGATGGCGTGTGAAATGTATAGAATAAAGGTTTTTCGTCAAGGACTTTATTTTTGAAGGAGTCAACCAACGACGTTACGCTTTAAGTAATTATATGTATACGCACGTTGACTTTTTCAAATTAAGAAGTATTGCACTATTGATAAGTGTGACTTCATCGCGATACAAACAATGTTCGAGAGCATTCAATTAAATTGCAAAGATTGCGATAATATTACAAAAAGCTATACTCGAGAGAAATAAAATAGAAGTTAGAATACAGAATTAGAAAATATCGACCGGAAAATCTTGTATAATACTAATATTTATATAATCATATATTTGATGGATTTACTGAACTTCCTTTCTATTGGGGCATACGTTAGAGTCGCACGTAGCTCACGGCGTTCCTCGAAGGCGGCTGCCGACTTTCTAATTTGCCTTCCTCCTTTCTGGCCTCGTTGTTTCGCGAGTTTACACCTTAAAATCTCCCTCGTGCCTCTTGCGACGAAACCATTTTCGTAGCCTGACAGCTCCCTTGGACATAATACATCCGTTGAAAGTTTCACGCCAACCACGTTACTCTTTTTTTTTTATATCGTTGAAAAACACGATACTTACGGTAGAGTAGAAATTGCGTAGCCAGCTGAACGCAACTTAGAAAACTTCTACAATTTTGGAAAAATTTTCAAAGAAAATTGCGTTACAATGAACCCGGAATTTCTCGTTTAGGGTACGATACACTGTAAATGAGTAGTTCTACAAAGTATAAATATGATTTTAGCGTAAAATTTTCGAAAGAAATAAGATTAAGGAAAAGAGTCAAAAATAAATATTTCGAAATACAAATTTTTAGCTATTCGGGTTTTCAATCACGCAAAATATTCTTTCTTTAGGAAGAGCGTATTTAGATTACTAACTTTAATTAATTAATGTCAATTAATTTCATTTCCGTCCTTACTAATGTATTAAATCCAATTCAAATCCGCATCATATAGTCTCTTTGGACAGGTATAAAGAATTTCGTGTGTTGTAGATAGCTAAAATAATGTTGGCGTGATACGACAATAAAAAAGGATGAATAAGTAAATTAGGTCGTGCATTACACTGAAATCTTTTAAATCTTTCTTAAAAAATGCAGAAAATGTATCACTTTTAATTAGTGAGCTGATAAAATTCAGATCGTTTATCATTATCGAATAATAATTCGACAGAGCTCCAATTGCTGTGGAAGGAAAAATTTTCGGACAAAATATTGGCTAATTTTGTTCGAAGAATTATTTTTACATTAACGAGGATTGTTTCATTGGCAAGCACGTCACATTGCAAACGCAATCGCGTTATGGATGGACTCTCGAACAGTGTCGATAATACCATCGTGTATCGTGCTCCCCGTATTTCGGACAGCAAGTAGTTATAATCCTCATTTCGCATATCGAATGAAGTTTTTAGTTCCGCGCTGATGCACGTCCTGTGATGAATAAACTCGTTTAATTAAATTATGCACGAACAGACTTCGTTTCTTTCCAACGTGGTGGCTTTTTTTTAACGAAATCGTATTAAACGTTGAATTACGTTTCGGTTTGCACTGGCTGTTCCATCATCCGGTACAATGCGTTTTGTACTTTTAATGAAATATTCGAAATCCTAGTATCCCGAGAATTTAAAAATTGCCCGTTCTTTGCAATAAATCGATATTTCCAAGCATTTATATAATTTTACAGATATATTTTCATCCGTATGTGTGGCCGTTTTTGCGACGAATATGTAATAAGAATCGAGCACTTATATGTATGTTTTAGGAAAAGGTTAAGTAAATAGTTAAATAGAATGAATGACTTGAATGGCAGATTTTAGAATATTGAAGTATTACCAGGTATAAGAAAGATTTTTTTAAATTGCTTTTAATTGCAGTTGTGTCATTATTTCATTGTTTGTAAAATAGAGTGTCCGTTTTTTGAAGTACTTTTCGAAAAAATGTTACTTTTTATTTCTGTATCTACAAATAGAAATCTTAAAGTAAGATCTTCCAACGATAATGCAATAATGCAATAAAATTCAATAATTTGATAAATTTGGTAAACTATATATTTAGGAGTTTATAAGTTTTAATAGGATGTCCTCTATGCTGTGCACTAATCATTCAGTGGATTAGGGTATAGGTGTGGTTCAACATAACTCATCAAATAAATTATGAAATTCATGACTGAAAGAAACGACAGAATGAGTAATCAGGTAAAGGTAACATTAGATTTGCGGAAAATTCGATGTATAATCCTCGAATATTCTGAAAGTTGCGCAGGTCAACGGCCGAGGTTGAGTTCGAGAGTCAATTTTAACGAGCATGGAGAATCGGTCGAGTTTTAACTGCCGAATCGAACGTTGGTTATAATGTTACGACACGATTTTATATAAACGTCTTACGTTCCCATAACACGAATTCGTTCTCTGTTTTTCATTCTGGCTATAGGTGATCCTGTGAAACGTTTATTGTCCAGTTAGAAAAGTCTGGCAACGATTATTCGACAGATTTTATGATACTTTTGGTCCCGATTTCTTGCAAAGTGGCTTAGAGGAAAGAATAGGCTTTCAAAATCGTTAAATTCGATGTGTTCATATTGTTCAAATTATGATAAAGAGAAAAATCTTTATTCTGCAATTTAATTTAATCATTATATAAATCTGATATTTTAGCAATAACGCTATTTTGTCGTTTCCGTATTTTTCTGAGTTATGTATTCTAAATCTATATTTGGTGAAAATGAGAGGTGTTCCGAAGCTTTTTCGCTTTTCGTCTCTTTCATTTCATCCAGCTATATTTAACGCCCGTTTTTTCTTTCTGCTCTTCGATCGTCTGCGCAGCTTCACGCTATGCAATCAACGTACAATCACTATGGCTTCTATTAGTAATACATGCACTTCTTATACAATCAAAGTTCGCATTAAAGAGGGCAGAATTTACAACAACACGTTTAAATGAAATTTTATTCGTAGTATTAAAAGAGCAATGAAAATTAACTTCGAAATATTTAGTTTCAGTATGTATATTATTTAGATATTTATCACACAATAATATTTCAAATAATTATAAATACATACCTACGTATATAAAATATATAAATATGAATCGTAGAAAAATATTATATACGTCAGAGTATATCAAACGAACAACTTTAAAATCATTGGTATGCAAAGAGAGCGAGATGTAGAGATTCCGTGATCGTAAAGGATGCTGCTTTAAAACCTAACTTCAATATATTACATCGCCCAGAAATGTATCATTTCTGTACCTGCCGTAGCGCGTAGATACGTGACATAACTTGGCAATCATAATCTGCGAACGAAATTAAAACAGATGGCCTCTACATCAGCATATCCATCCACTTACTCCCAATTCTCGTTTTCTCTCACTGAACGCAAACTCTTTTTTCCCCACGAACACATCTTACCGTGTCGTCTTCCGTCAGGACAAAACGTCGCACACACATTCAAAGAGATTTGCCCGTGTCGTTAGTTCCGCTTAATTAGAAATCTTTGGTAATGGAACATCGAGATCGCGGAGATTGCATGCCGGGGAGGAACGAAATGAAAGGAAGAAAAAAAGAAATAAACGTGTACGTAGGACGTGCGTGCTGTCATCATTTTCCTCGTGGTAATTAATTGTCATCTCCGGCAGGCGGAAAAAAAGAAAGGGCGAGCACCACCTGTCGCGACGAGACGGCGAAAGCTTTATATTTCCAATATTATCTCGTCCGTAATTTCTCGCTGACAGTCTGCCCAGCTCGTAATGTTCTTCGAGCTTAATCCTTTTTGCGAAATTATGATCTCCCGAGTCACATTTAACCGCGGCCAATAGTTTCGTTCCGGAACGAGGAGACGACTATCGCCAGGTGTAGCTCATTTCTAGCAGACTTTATCAGCGGTTCGAAGCCGTGCCGACTCGACAAGATAAATCTGAGAATGGAATCGGCTGTATGGGCTTGTGCTGACTGTGGTCGGGTAACGCGAAAGGAAAGCTGTTTTGGATAGTTTTGGTAGGCAAGAGATAAGTATTTATACATGGAGATGGATATGCATGATAAAATTAGTATTGAGAAAAGGAAATGGAAATTGCGGTCTAACTATAACGAAAGTTTAATCTAAATATTTTGTATGAAAATACCTTGGAAATATAAAATTGTTTTCTTCATAAGAATATTAAGGATATGTATATTATATTTTATTATTCAAGACAGAGTAAATACTACATTGAAGTAATAAGAGATTAAAAGAGTATTTCACACGTTTTGGTTAAGGAACTTGGCAAAGCTTCCTCACATCCAGAGACACATCGAAAACACGAGAATGTGATTCAACAAATCTCTGGTGGAAATTTCTTGGCATCTTTCCCAATATCTCAATAATTGTAATCGTCACGCCATATGCGCTTCTCGTACCACTTTACTTTCATAACCCCTATTACGGAACAGCGTAACAATCGAAAATTGTTTCGACGAATCTCGATTAAATTCTTAATTAAAAACTGTTGCAATTTTGAAGCTCGATTTCATAGAAGTAACCTTGAAAAATCCTATTTCACAACGGTACTCAAAGCTAGTACTATCATTAGTAAAAATATTGCAAATCAATTCTTCCTTGATGGACCTCCAATTTCTAAAACTCGATTGTTTGCGTCGATCAACCTAGTTTACGATAGATCTGTCTGTCCAGCTATTTTTATCCGAAACAGCAATTCCGAGTATCAGCATCATAAATCCCAGCTCTTGTCTAAAGCGTTGTCGCCGGGTGCAAACATTTGTTCGTCGCGCATCCGCGAGGATCGTAAAAATGTTCGTTTGTCCGAGTAGTCGTTTCCTCGGACCCCTGAAACGACGCGTATACTCGAGAACCAGAATCGTCGATAATCTCGGAATGGCGGAAGTAGTCCGTCGTAATTTTCCAACGACCAGTTAACGGATCGAGACACGTAGAATCGGAGCAGCCGGCGTTCAAACCATCATCCTTAATCTCTCGTTTCTTTTTCGAATAACCGGAAGCTAGAAGTTAGCCGAGGGAATTTCCGCTTGTGTCACGCGAGACCTTCAGCCCCCCCCCCCCCCGAAGATTCTCTCCAAGAGTAATCCGTTGTAAGAAACGAAAATCAGTTCTTTAGTCCTATATAGAAGGTATAGAGTAAGTATTACAGCTGTAACTCAGACGAATGTAATTCTACGTGAGTTATGCTGAAGACTAGTCGTTTTAGAATTTTGTTTAAAAAAATATTTAGTACCTCGTTAATGTGACTTGCCAATCCAACGTTGAAATATTTCATATATACATATTTTCGTTTCTACTGACAAAGCAAAATTGTTATTCTTTCCCTAATGTCCTTGTTAGAATTTTCATTTTTCGTAATAATTACAATTATAAAGGTTTTTCAAATAAAGATCTCATCTCACGGTACTTATTATGAACTCTGTCAAAAACGTACTCGTCTATCTACACAGTTCTCAGTTATTTTACTCTCGGATTCAATAGTAAATCTAATTTTGCTGAAAGATATAGCCGGGGAGAAAAAAATTCCACTCCCACATATTCGGTTTGTCTTTGCGCAGAGCGTACCATCTTCTCGGTTGCACCAAACCGGATACTAAGTATACGTATACATAAACGCGTGCTCTTTCTTGGTCTACGCCGGGTGCACAGGCTGGAGCACAAGAACGCGCACACGATCTAGCAAGGAATGCCGGGGCCACGTAACCCCATTCCTCCTATATCCAGTTGGTGGAGCTTTAAAAATGGTAGAGCCGCCTTGGGCTAAAAGCTGCTCGCGATACGTGCCCACCTCTCTGTGTTCCTCCGTGATACTAAGTTGGGATATTCACGACGGCTTAATAGTCGGCGCTGGCACGCAGTGTGCCATGATCCGACGTGTTTGGCTAAATGCAGACGTGCGCGTGTGAACGAGCAACACGGACCAGCAATGACGTGACAGAGAGCGAAAGGAATAAGGGAGGAGGGAAGAGGACGATATGAGCGACGATGACGAGAAGACGCTGCCAATTTTGCGAGACGTTTACACGAAGGGTATGTGACGTGCGAGAGCCCCACCGTGACGAATGATCTGTCAGGTGGTTACTTGGCGCTGGTGTAGCGGTCGGCTAGACGGAACGAGGGAATGCTGGATCCTCGATCGTGCTGTCCGCTCTTTTGAGATCGTGCCAAAAATCCTGGCCTGTGAATGAAACGCCGGAATCGCTGCAAATCGTTCCGGCATTCTGCTCGCCTCGATAATTCACGCGCGGCTGCGATACAAGCGGAACCGCGAGTTTTCGTCGAAAGTTGCAATTTCGGTGACTCGTAATAAAAGTTACATCGGGTGCGGGACTTGTCGCGTCACGGCCACGAGAGAAGGGTGCGGGGTAGGCATCAGACAAGAGGGAAATATAAAATTGTTTATTCGCGCTTCTGCGGAGCAAACAACGCGTTTTTTAACGCTTTCATAACACCAGGCCGTGTAACGAAAAATTTATTTCGGCGAAAATATTAGATCGACGTTATTTGCCCCGAAACGGCTCGGTCGAACGGTGTTGTTTCGCCCGATCTGTTGAGTGAGTCATCGATCAATTTTTTAAACATCGCTCTGGTCTATTATGCACCGCCGACAAACACATTTTGGATATTTGCATTGAAAATGAGGGTAAATATCGCATGGGTATTTTTCACAATTGATTCTGTAGATTTTATATAGATACTCAGATTTATAATTGATGGCGTGATGATAGAATTTTAGACGTGGATGCTTGAAACTGGACGTGAAAGGAAATTGACGTAAATTATTAAATCGCTTTGTTATAAACCTGGAACTTGAAACTTTCGAAACTGCTGTCTTCCTGCCGAAATTTTTCACTTCTGCTGATTAGTTCTGAATACATGTATTTTAAATTATACGAATTTCAGAACAATAAGGTTACGAACAGCGTATTTTGTAGAAATTATGCATATTGTATAACGTATGTATCGAGCCTTCGCTTCTAGTTGGCTAAACTATACACAGAAATTGTATTATACCTTGTATTCTTTTTCCAACTGGATCAGTTGCAGCGACAGGTGCACGCTCATAGAAACGACGAAAATTACTCGAATGCGGAATGTCAGCTCGTTGCTGACCACCACTCTGGTCTTCCAGTGGTATTCTCCTCACGTACATCAGAGAGATACGATATTGTTAGACGAATTCGTTTCATCTTCAGAATCCTCCGGCTTCCTTCTTGGCTTTGTTCTTTACGTTTCCTATTCTTCCCGCCAATGGAGTAAATTGCACCAGGGACTTTACTGACGACGAGTGATACGCTGAATTATTGCGGCAAATCCTTCTTAGGAAATCAAAATTTCGACAAGCAGATTTATCAATGCAGACAAACCTAGTTCGGTTATGTAGCTGAATCGGAAAATAGACCGTCGCGTTGTAGAAACAAATCCTTGTACAGAACACATCCAAACTTCATACATCTTCCCTACAAATTTCATTTTAATATCTAATCAAATATCTTAATTCTTTATTAATCCTCTTTACGACTTCTACGTCTAACTAATAATTATTTGGCAGACATTATATATTTCATATCATAACTTAGAGAATTCAGGATCAAGAAGGTAGTGCAATTTTAAAGCAGTATACCATAATAATTGACAGTTATTACATTCACGCTATTATATGCGGGAACATTGAGAAATTCGTAAGTTAGTTTAATATAAAAGACGTAATATGACTTACCAAGTTTAGCACAGACGATATTTTTCGCCAAGATGCCTCGTTTGCTCATTCGAGAGATAATCCTGTCGATTAGTGCCGATGATTGACATTTCCTTAGTCAAACATTCCAGATCGAAGCGTTGTTATATACCCTCACGTTCAATCGCTAATTGACTGAATTCTTGTTCGACACACGATTTGTCATTGCTGTTGACGCGATAACCTGCCGTCATCGATCGTCCGCGTGTACTTATTTAAGCAGTCTGCGGCTTGAATGGAAGTTTGGTTCACTTGTTTGTAGATAATACGTAATGTGTGTACACGATGATATTAGCAACGATTATGAGTAACCACTCAAGCATATTTTGAATTTCTTAATTATTTTCTATTTTTGCGCAACTCGATACACGTTTCTATAGATTCGAAAACATTTTAATGAAGAGATTTTTGTCCCAAGCATACCTTTTTCTCTAGTAACTTTGAGAATTTTACGCCTGACAATTGAATATTTTGTTCGTTTTTATAGCGTTGTTATCGTTACAGAAATTTAATAAATTTTATAATTTTCTTTCTTGCAGGTACGTACATTGAAAGCATGTTGAAGTTTTAAAGCGTAAAATCCTCTATGGAATGGAGCCCTCACATGTATGTATAACATTAAATCATATTTCTTAATGAAGATCCCACGAGTCAGACCTACGTGTCAAGATTGATTTCAAAGAATCTCATAATTTTAAAAGTTCTCCTCGCTCGTGAAAGGGTAGGTTTAAAAAAATTAAATATTCTTTTGACCGGTAATTTCTCGACACACACCGCCGATATTTCGCAAGTGTTTCAGTGAACTTTATCACGGATTTCGAGGATGCACCGAAACGTGCTTTCCATTGACCAACTGGCCAAGGATTTTAGGTAGCCAACTGTTTAATAAAAAATTTAGAGAAATATGCTCTGGTTCATATTCCAACTTTGCATGCGCCGAGGAACTAGGTCTTTGGTACGCCTTCTACATTAGTTTCTTCTATCAATATTTTACGTCATAGTTTCTCGTGTCTCGTGCTCTTTTCGTTTTCAACTCTGCTCCTTCTTCTGCAAAAAATTATGCCGGCATTTCGTTAGCGTTTTAATGAACCTCGTCTAGAGTTCAAAGATCAATCGTAATGCATTTCCTCCTGCTTAACAACTAACTTGCACGAGTCGACTACTGAATCGAAGAGTTAAATGAAAATTGCTCGTTCCAACTGAAACAGCGCTGAGTTACGCGTTTCTCTAAACGCAGCTTTTTACTGTATTAAGTTAGTCTGCCCAAGCAACGCTTAGTGGTTGAGATAGCAAAGTTTCCAGCTATGTTTAAGTATGTTTAAAATAATTAAGAGCAAGAGTTTTTGAAGTTAGATTAAGTAAACGTAATTTTTCTGGGAACTTATGTGTTAATCTTACCGTTCTCCTCGCTTCTTTTTTAATTTTTGTATCTCTTCAGATATCTATTTTTATATCATGCTATTACGCCATGATCCTATTACATTTGCCAAAACCCAAGACTCACCATCCACCTCTTCTGCTGATATTCTCGGTTCAAGCGATCTTTGTGTTCGATAAGTAAATCTCGGCGGTAGGGTAGCAACAATTTGTTGACAAGCCCATGTCGCACGGCGTGGCAATAAATTTTCATGTTCATACTTAATGCGCCGCTGAAGGCTGGTAGATGTTTCGAACGCATGACTGCAGCGGCGGTTTCCACTTTTCTCGCGGTGCGTTTATGGCAGCAGCTCCGGCGTCGACTGGAGGGACGTTCGTAAATTGTTTGTGGTTTACCAAGCCGTATATAGGACGACCAATATCAACTCCGTCCCTCTGTATGCGATATTCCTTTTTCACAAGAGCAGAGGCTCGCGAGCTCTTGCCCGCTCGCGCACACGCTGTAAGAGAACCAATATCTCGCCAGGCATACGGCGAAACTCCTTTTCACCGTATTCCGTCCCATTTTCAACTTGAAATGCCGAAATGAATTTTTCTCTGGCCTGTTTCAAAACATTTTCCCTCTATCCGGCCGAGTTTTCCCGGATGCCGGCTCTATCCATCCCTAGCCAGGTCTAGCGTGCTCTCTCAAACACCAAGTTAACAGGCTTCGGGTCGGATCTCTCTGTGTTACGAATAACTTCGAACTGGCTGCGTGTCGTCAGTTGTGCGCAAGCCGCACCTGTACCAGTCTACGTGTATACACGTTTATTCAGGGCGTGCCAGAAACTAATAGCCGAATTTCGTCGATATATCCTACGGGTATAATCAAGTAAAAGAATGTATATAGGTCATTTAAAGGTTCGTTAAAAATTAGAGTAAAAGTACGAAATACAAAGAATATGCAATATCGCCTCGAATTTCAACATCATTATATTGTATCTTCTATGTTTCGATAACTTTATATAAAGGAGATACAACAAACAAATACTACTACGTGTGTGATATATATATGCGTCGAGCGTTCAGTTTTCAGTTTCGGTTGAAAGGTCAAAGTTAACAACCAGCAGCTGCCTCGCTATCATGCATGCGACTAGGAAGAGAAACGCTCGAACGATTTTTCTACTTCTTCATTCCCTTCCTCCGTGTTCTTCTCTTGATCTTGATCGTACTTCGTCTTGCCGTTCCTTCGTATTTGCATTCCCTTGGATCGAATCGTCTTCCATGATTACGTAGATACACACTAAGGAAGAAGAATAAAGGAAGGAGATTTCTTCTTGCCAGGCCGAGTTCGATTCGACTCGACTGGATACGACAAGGTATGTGTATGCTCTGTCGCGTATCAAGCAGCGGATCATACAGCGGATCAAGAGCGTGCGCGGATCGACGCGTGTTTTACGAGAAGTATTTATTCGAAACGTCGCGCGAAAGGGTATCGCTGCGTATCGTGCAATTCTGCCGTGCACTCTAGTTTATTACTTCGCCGGCGTAATTTACTTGCGCTTCTACTTGCACGGGCCGCGAAATCGAATCCCCTGTGTCCCGGCGACGAGAGCCGGGAAACGAGACTGACGTCAAGTGCCATGCGAGTAAATAACGCGACAGGGCCCGCCTCTCATCCTCCCTTTCTCTAGATTCTTTCGTTGCTCTTTTTTATCCGCTCCTGCTTCCTTTTCGTTTTCTCTACGCGATTGTTGTTTGCTCGTTCTTGCACTTTGCAGCTCTGTGCCACTGTCACGAAACTTTTTCGAATACTAAATTCCTGAGTTCAGGATAATTTGAGTTCAGGAGTCTTTGAGATCGATATTTTACGTAAGATACTCAAACGGATGTGTCGCGGTATTCGCGGACAATTTTACTTCCCTGAATCGGCATATTTGTTTAAAAAAATGCGGTCATTGATTATCACAATTATTGAAAAGTATCGAAAAATGAACGTATTAAGGAATAAGAAGATAATGAAATAAACGAATTCAGGTTCGTGATTCAAGCGGCGGAAATTTCATTTTCGAGATAATTCACGTCAAACGTCTAAGTAGATCAGATCAAAAGCATAATCTTATTAACAGTCATCAAACCGCCGACATTTATTAGACGAGACAAGGCACCGAACGCATTTCAAAGACGCGCTATTTCAAAGTTGGACGAAACCGAACAGCCGTGCAAGTATCACAGTTATGAAACGGCTGGATTCATCTCGCTCCGCTTCTCGGTCCCTACGAACCGGTTTCGCTTCCGGAAAGTTTTACGAATTACAGACTACCCTCGAATAACGCAATTAATAATTAGTTTCATGTTTCAAGAATAATTAATTATTCATGATTTGTGTAATTCGTACAAATGTAATGATCATTTTCCGCGTTAGTCATAATTCTATTATTCAATATCCTACATTTGTAAATAAATGGATGTATAATTTCAAACATCTATTTAAAAAAATTATATAAGGAGATATAGGAATTTTCGTCCGATCGCTGGAGAACCGAGCGAAGACTAACAAATTTTGGTAACAATCGCGGACTCCTCAACTTGCGAAGATTTCGCGGCTAGGTTTACAAGCGGTCGTGATTTCGAGCGGAATGAAAGTAAACCTCGAGCGAGTTGGCGAGTTTACAAAATTACTAGTTCGTCGGTTCTAAATTTCCGAGTTACAAGGTATCGAATAGTTGGAAAGTTGAAGAGAGCGAGATGGTAGTCGAGGAAGTTTGGTCATTGGCCGATGCGTTTGCCATTAAAAGCTGATTTAAAGCAACCTCCGGCATTCCGCTTTCTCTTCTTTCGGGATATTCCATCGGAGCTTATGAAGATCGTACACTAGAAGAACGTGAAAATTTACCCCGGAACTTTCCACATACTTGGAACAAACTCCACGGTTACTTACGTGGTTCACATTTTCAAATACTTCCTTGGTCTCGTGGAATGTACGTCTAACCCTACGTGCGTTATTCCTTCTATTTTCATCGATCGATCGTACGACGATAGATCGTCTTTGCCGGCGCTTTGCATAACCGAAGGTCTACCATGGCAAAGAAGATTTCAACACGGAAGAGGGCGAGCGTGCAAGAGAGGAAATTCAGAAGGGAAAGAGGGTGGAAATAGGAGGAACTTCAAAGAATCGGCGTCGCGCTGCCAGTAGCGACGAGACCGTTAGCATATTTTTGACTGGGTTCCTAGTTTCCACAGTTCTTTTTTGACGTGTCCCATATGTTTTCGGTAATCTTGGTGAAATAGGGGCATGGTCGGACCTTTGAAGGTATTTCATCTGACGGTGGCGCACGAAGTCGCTGGCAGAGAGGCTTATACATTCTGCACACGCGATTAAATGTTGTCAGAAATTCCTTTCTTTCGCTTACTTTAATTAAGTTCCAGGGGATCGGAATTCGTCCCACCGAGCCGAGTTAGAACGCGTTAACGTATCACGCTCCGCTCGTCGCGGTACCAGACAAACCACGGTTTCAAAATTCTTTCTTCCCGTTCCAGCCCGTCGCGCTTCGTTGCTTTAATTAATTCTTGACTCACCTTTTCATACTTTACGTCCTTGGTTGATTATGTTTATTTGATTGTTATTTTTATGAACTCAATAAATTGAATAATGTATTGTTAGTGCTGAAGATCACTTGATTACGTTACATCATCGAAGTTGAGCTATCGTTGATTGTCATTTGTAGGTTAAGAAAGATCATATTACTCAGAACTTATTAAAACAAATTTACACGATCGATTAATGGTGTCAATTTCGTAACAGATGATTAAATCAGACCGTAACCTTCCGCGTTGTTTCTTATTTCCTCTAGTTGTGTTGACGGTAGATTAAAAAATTGTTCCATGGTCTTGAAAATTGATCAAAGTCAAAACCGCTTAATAATAAATCATAGAAAGTCCGAAGTAATTAGAAAATTTGGCAAATAATTACTTTATCTTGAAATGAAGGAAATTTCAGAGCAATTATAACTTCAATCAACATCGGAAGTGGATTTGAAGAACATAATGGAATCTTTCTTAACCAATAAAATTGCGCGATTAGACAGATGATAAGAACTCTCGTAAATCACGAAGGAGTACGAAGTTCGACGACCTACAGGAAGTTCTGGTTATTGTCTTCGATTTATTTTGGTGGCCTGGAGAAGATTGAAGACCATCGACAGACAGGAGTGGCTCGAGCTCGATCGCTGTTATCGAGCCACTTTGGCTTTGCTAAATTTAGTAATCTTTCTGAACATCGCGTTCATCCAGCGACGAAAATTGTGCGCAACTTTAATCATTTTTTAGCAACGAAAACGAAATATCTTCCTACTTTTAACATGTTCTTACATAGGCGATCGTGAAGATTACGCAGAATGGGATTTGTTTCCAATAAGATTCTTCAGGTATAAGATGGAATATTAGAGACGCTTTAAAATTTGATTTTCGAACGAGATCGCTTGCAGAATTGAAGATTTCATGCCAGATATAGATAGAATTAATTCTACTTCTCTTAGTAAATGATATTAATGCACGATAGATAGTATTTACCGTTGGGAATGATTAAATATTTTTGTAATATATAATATAGTTGTAATATGTTTACATATATATTATATATATATGTTTATTAATATATTTGAAAGTTCAATAATTCAAAGAAGCAGCCTGCCAAGTGAAATATCGACTGCGTTTAATATGTGATGAAATGCAATATCAATATCGAGCGGTTAACATTTACCCCCAAATAATATGTTTTCTATTTTCATATCTATCTTCGTATTTATTATTTAGAATAATGACCTGAATATCGACGATTGTTCTTTTACGAATGACGAGATTTATGTATGTTTATAGGTTTCAAGTGACTCGAAGAGAGATTTCAAAGTAAGTTTATGGTTAAAAAAATATGATTTCCATGCCTCTGTCATTTTGTTTGTACACAAGCGGAAAACTTCAAACGGAAGTGGCTTCTTTTATCCTCACAACCGTTTTCAGCTTCCTCCGCTTCTTCATTTGTAAAATTAATAACAAATGGTTCACTTCACTGCTCATTGAATATTCAAAACTTTTCGTAGATAATATTCACCAATGGTCAGGCAACAGAAACTTTCATATAAAATTTGAAATGGAAATCGTACAAAAAATATTTTATAGCGTTTCATTTTAGCTGATTTTGCAATTTGTAGATCGCGAATTTTCTAAGGATTAAAATTCTGTACAATTAAAAAGAAAACATCAAAAAGAATTCTAAAATATAGTTCTATGTAACGCAAAATAAAGTGAGGCAACACGCAATATCTTTCTCTCGCTTTAAGCAAATTTTCTCTTCGCTCTTCTTCCATACTCTAATTTCGTACGCTCGATTCTTACGCACATTTCTAACAGTAGAAACATAATCACTCATAAATAAATAATCACGCTAATTTCCGTGATATTCGAAACAAAATTTTTACTTGTCTCGAGGAATAAGATCACGGTAAACCATTATTTTATACGAGTCACGTCGCGCTTATTTGACAACGCATTCGAAGCGAAATAGAATCGATATCCGCCGCATCGATAACATAATATCATCCGAGGTGAGCAAGATAAGACGTAATCTCGCTATGAGCAAACCCGCTACTTTCATCTTCTCGTCGATCCGAAAAATGCTGTAGGTTGCTTGGTCTTGCGACTTCAGACCTATATATTTTGTCCTGTGTTCGAGCAGAAATTCGATTCCGATTCAACCCCGGCCAGAGAAACTTTCCGCTTGAAATTTTAATGTCATCTCGTTCCTCGTAAGAAGATCGATCGCCATCGAGTCTCTTTCGGCCTCGATTAAGCGGTTTTCGTGGAAAAATCTGAAAAGTCACCGAAGTCCAGGAGAATTGCAACGATCGCCGTTGGTTTTTCATACGCCAGTGGATTTTCGAGTTCGATGCGAACGGAATATGAAAAGTTTCGTGGCCGGAAGCTCGCAGAGAAGCGCAATTTCCGTGTGATTGACGCGCGCATACATGTGAGTGGCGTTGCCAACGACAACTTCCATGCTCCATAGGTAATGTTAATTGAATTCGTGTTGTTACTACGGTCGGTGTTTTTTTTATTTTCCTTTTTTTTTATCATTTTTCGTTTCGTTCGTTTTTCACGTGTAAAATGTTGTTACGTCAAATTCTTCGGTGGAATTTTTGGTGAAAAATCGCTAGAACGATATCCGCTTCTGGCATTCGCCAACAATTGTTTCGTTCACGGTTTGTAACAGGGTAATTCCGGCATCTCGTCGAGAACTGAACGAAATGATCGATAAACCGTTGTTTTGCTAGTTCGAGATTAGGTATTAAGTCAGCCGGAAAGTTTGGTTCATTTGTAATGCCGTTAAATTATGGAAGTTCTACATGTACTGGCAGAAAGTTCTGTCAGAATGCTTATAGGTAAGAACCAACTTCTTGACGTATGCAGTTCGAAACTAATATTCGATGCCTGATCCTTTATCTCTGCTGTTCGTTACTCTGTTATGGATCCACTGGAAAATGCATTTAGTTCTATATTTATTTAATAATATCGCGATCATTTTTTTGTCATTTTTCAACGCAGAATATTTTATTCAACAGAGAAACAGAATAAAAACGCGATAGAAATGATATAACGTAATGTATAATATAGTATAAAGGTATAAAAAATGTTTTTATCTAGTATGGTTATAGTATACATTAGGTGAACAAATATCCCTGAAATTAAACAGCTACTGAAAAGATTTAAAATTTACAAGATTCCCTTATACATTCATAGACAATATGGTATACAGGTAATTTCGAAATTTCATATTGTACCCACACTGTTATAAATTTATACAACGATCCGCGAAATATTAACGAGACTGTCCAGAAATTTAACGTTAAACTTTGTCAGTGTGTTCTATAAGCAAAAATAAGACTAAAATGTGGCATGCAAGAGAAATTCCAAAAATACTTAATTAGAAAGTTAGAACGAAAGTATGAAATATACGTCGATACTCTTTTCTTCTCTAAATTTAGTACAGGATAAGATAAGATAAATTGTTCATGGTACGTGTTGTTATGAGGTATACATGTTTACTGTTTATGTACGTGCATGATTCTATTTTACGACGACAAACTTACGCTGTTTCGTTTCATTTTTGTCCTGAGTTGTAAACTGATCGCAACAATCAAAATTGCATGCGAAAGAATGAGACAAAATCGCTATGAAATTCGGTCTGTAATAAATTCAATACTATACCAATGCAAAACTTGTATCAATATAAAGCCACGACACTTCGAAATGGATACATAAGTATGTATAGCTTTACGTTCGATACTTTTGTTATAACTTCTTGATAAAACATTTATGAACTTCTCATTATATGACATTTTAGTCTTATTTTTACCTATATAACACACTGATAAGGTTCGAACACAAAACCTCTGAACATTCTGTATAAACTTTACACGGTCTATGAGATTGCAAACGGTGTTTAAATATTCAGTTGAACGAAAATAAAACGTACACCGACACTATAACGTCTGAAAGCTCATTCAATTATTACACAGATAAGAATTTCACCAATTTTTTCACGGCTATATGCATACGTATCACTGAAAAGATTCATATTTCTAGCAAATGTCATTTTGTCAGTACAGGAGTGCGAAGACATTTTTAATAAAAACGAACCACCAGATAACGGTAACGGGAAGATTCGTCCGAAACTTGGACTCGAGAAATTTCCAATATCATTGATCTCATCTATAAACCCACACATTTTCTTCTAGAAATGCTGTGGCATACTTTACCTTTGCTGAAGCCAGATTTCAGCCGGATACATTACTTCCTGTCAGAGATTATCCGTCGCCGTCTGCCACGACGTCTTTTACGTGAATCCTCCAGCTTCGTCCGGTGTCTGAAATAAAAGTAACGGAGCTGAGATTTTCCTGTCGGAATTCGTTTCTTCACGTTGATCACGTCAAGTGTAATTGCGTTCCCTTTGCTCGCAAAAGGATGTCCGCTATGTTTTCAGAAACCGATATACGCTGGATCATCCGGGGAAGAATTAGACTGCGAATCTACTTAAACTACTAATTTAAATATGTACAAACGTACAGAATGCAGATAAGTAAAGAAAGCATACAAAATATCCAAAATAAAGTATTTTTTGTAATATTTAGAGTGTGACACATATTCCTATTTCTTTTTTCTTTTTTTTAGTTGTGTTCAGTAGAAAATGTGAATTTGCGGAATATTATTACGTTTGGTGTCTTCAAAGATTCGTCGAAGTACAATTCTATTTCATTTAACTTTTTCTAAAAAATTCAGAATTTCTCGAAGAATTTGAAGACCTATTTTTGGTATTTGTAGATAAAGATCACAGTCGCTAGTATAACGTAATATAATCTTGAAATCTATGTTAATTTTATTAATTAAATTTAAATTTACCATAGTGGGTCAAGGGAAGAGTATCATAGGTACTTACCATCTCAAGATTTTTACGTTCTTAAAATTCTTCACTTTATGGAATACTATCGTAAAAGGCAGCTGTTCCATTTAAGAGGATAAAGTTGTCCTTATAATCTCCTCCACCTCTGACTCCATAACAAAGTTTATTACCATCTTATTACATGTTCCTCAAAATCATAAACTCTGTATCGTTAACTTCTTCCTATTTAGAATAACAAAGATGTTTCTGATATATAGCTGGGGTCAGTGATCTACTCCCTCTTCGATCAAGCGCGAACTTTTTCCCAAAGAATATCAACCACCCCAATTATTTCTAGAAATAGAACAGCTATGTAAAAAAAACTTCCCTTCGTATCCTCTATCTCTTTATTTATTTCTTTATCCCCATACGTCACTTTAATTTCCTATTTAAAAAGACGTTCTGTCATCATTTACTTTCTCAATCAATGTCGGCTGGTATATTTAGCTATCTATATTTAGCTATATTTACAAAGCTATATTTAAAAATAGGATAGCACTAGAAGTAAAATAGGGTCAGAAATAACTTCGGGTCATGCCCTGAGGCAATTAATTTTTGTATGATTGACAAGTTAAATTATATCTATTTAAATTATATCTATTGTTTACATGTAAGTCTGAATAAAAACATATTTATTATTTACGATAGTTTTCTCTCTACGAAAATAACAAAGAGATACGTCCTTAAGAAATATTCCGATCAGAAACCACGATATCACCACCTCCATAAAGGCACAGATCGTCCAATAGTAACATACCAATATCGTAATAATGAAAGAATTCACCTTAAAAAATAAAAACTAGATTGAACAGAAATGACAAAGAAATGATATAGGATTTAATCACTTATAGTAAACAATCTCTTAACTTCGTTTTAAAAACGCACTGAAAAAAGGATAGCTTAGAAGAAAAATTATTAAGCCAGCCTAAGTCACTTGCCGCTATGACAATTGCCGATTTCCTTGTTCGACACATTCCAAGACCAATAGAGAATCTTACTATTGGTTGGTTCGATGGAAACCATTCGACAATTTGTCGTCGCGAACTGTCGCGATCGGATCGTCAGGTTTCGGCTCCTCTTCCTGCGGATTTAGAAACTTCCGGCATAACGTTTCAACCGTGGAAAGTTTCAATAAGATTGCCACGGGTCCCGCGTAAAGTGGTCGAGGGTTTTCTCGCGACCAACTCTGGATACGGAAACTCCTTGTTCGCGCGGAAACTCGCACACGATCGTCGAATCGAATTTTCGATCTCGTGGCCCGCGACGTCGACTGTAACCGGCGTCGTGATCTAACACCCCACGTCACTGGTCGTCACCTTTACCAGCACCTTTATTCTCCCGGGTCACGTTCGACTCTAGCTATCCAGTAGATTTATAGGCGTCTCTGCCCGCTCGTATATCGATATACCGACCGTGGTAAAAATAGCGAAACGTGGGAATCCCGGGTTGATCCTTCGTCACAGGAATGAGGTAAAATTGCGCGAAAAGACGCGCACCAAAGAGATCGAATTTTGTATGCGTCTTGGAGAGCTGGATACTCCAAGTATATAACTTGAAACTGTGACATGTAAAAAAAATGGTGACAATTTGGGAGAAGAGGAATGAAATTGATATGTATTTGAATCTTTTGAATGTTTTGAGTGCTTTCATATATATTCAGTAATTTGGATCTGGTCAATTTTTAGTGGAAAGAAAAATTTCAGTTAAATCAATCCTGCATGGATAAACTGAATTGTTGACCCATATGGAATGTTGGTAAGAAATGATTAATTCCGAATTGTACTGTTATCCCAAGTATAGTAATTTCTTATTATACGTATGTAATATATTTGTAAGTATGTATATATATTTGTAGTATGTAATATATTTATATGCAAGAGAATAATACATATGCAGCATTATTTTGTTTTTCTACATTTGCTACCTTATAGGTGATATCTTCTCTCGTCAAAAATGTTTCGTACGCATTCAGGATAGAGCACAGTTCTATTTATAATACTCTCTGCCATACCTTTCCATCTCAATAACTCGACACGATCTGACAACTGAGTAAAACACAAAAATTGATGAAAACGAATAGCTCTAACGGTCTGTGCTTGAAAGCACAAGCTTGAATAAAAATATTCTATTTTTCTTGCATTTTATTTCCCTGTTTATTTTAGAAAGGTATGTAAACTATAAATCCATAGGTTTCTCTTCTTTTTCTATTTCAAGCATATTTGAAAACAATTAAAATATTGAAAAATTGTATATAGAAGATTGCTTGTCATATCGTTTCTAATTTTGTTCTCTTTTTCGTTTCTTTAGACAACCTATTTTCAAATATTTTAACAAATGTTGCTACAATGAATTCTCTTGTTCACAAGCTCTGGTGTAAAATATATAGACTCTGCTGAGTGGCAATTAACTGGCTGTAGAAGGAATGGAAGGAGAGGGGGAGTTAAAAAATGAGATAGATGATTGGATACTAATCAAAATTTGCAGGAGGAGAAGATAGGATTGGAAGACGCTTGTAAACTAAAGAGATGTGAGAAAAAAGAAGGTAAGAGAAAGAAGGATACTGAAAATGAGCCCGGGGCTGTTTGTTTGATTTATTGCGGTGTGGCTCGTTTATGTTGCTAGAAGTAGTTTGAAATTTAAGTTAGGCTGGTCTATTGCTTCGTAACGCCTCGTTGTTTGGTTCAGCTGCGGTGTGTATTTATTCATAGAACTTCTAAAAATACTTCCTAAAAAATTTAAATTTTCTTTAAATTCAAAGTTAGATAATCTTTAACCACTTGAAATCTTCTGATCAATTATCGTAATTTTTGTCGTAAAATATTTAATTCTGGCTACCTAATGTTATATAGATAACTTTTTTTGCATGAATATGATGATAGGGAACAAGCGAAGTTCCAGCAAAGCATTGTGCTTCGGTCTATGTTGAAAGAAAATAATTGAGACAGGCTTGAAATAGAATATGGAATATTTTCCAGTATGCATAATACATGGCGTATTGTGAACAACGAATCGATTAAATTTTGAATATGATTGATCTGTTTGCACAAAGTTTTCAGCGGTGATTTTGACTTTCTTTAGTGATTAATGGAAGCGTTTGTACGAGTAGAAGAAAGATTGGGTGTGGTTGAAACATGATTGATTGTTGGAATTTGAAGTTAGAAAAAGTCATAGGAAGGGCGTAGTTCCTTGAAAGAATTTAAACTCTAAACGATCAGAAAATGACTGGGTCATTTTTGATTCACCGCTTATTCAATACATATGTCCGTTAATTATTCGCGAAGAAATGAATGAACGGTTCTAAAATCAAAGCGAGGTACTCTTTCGCGAAGCAACAATTTGTTTGACAGAAAGAGTAAAGCCAAGAGCAATCTTTGTATGCGAAGAAGCTGGACGAGATGAAAGGAATCGTCACGGAAATTTAAAGACGAGGACGCCTAATTATTTGGTCTCGGAGTCGAGAAGAAAATAAGACAAAGGCAGGAACAAAAGGAAAAACCAGAAATTCTCGCATGAAAAAAGAAGAAAGCGACTTGGAGAAAACAGCCGAGCCTGGCAATTATCTCGAAAATGTCAAAAAACGTTTCATTCGGCGTTATTTACACGTCGTGTAGAAAGGAAATGGCCTCTGTTGCGATGCTTTGCGTTATATTTGGTACAAACTTGCTAGTTTAATTTAACGTAAATTTTATAGAAGATGAGCCTAATGAGGAACGTTCGAAGCCGACGACAAATCGAGAAACGCCGTTTGCTAGAGTTTACGAAGCTCGTTCTTTTTCTCTCTATTTTTCTCTTTTCTTCCTTT
Organism: Bombus bifarius; assembly: GCF_011952205.1. Taxonomy (NCBI): domain Eukaryota; kingdom Metazoa; phylum Arthropoda; class Insecta; order Hymenoptera; family Apidae; genus Bombus; species Bombus bifarius. Next base: position 5,583,394 of record NW_022884914.1, on the reverse strand, counting down.
TTTCTATTTTTAGTTATTTCGCCCTACCCGCGCGTCGCAGCTTCCCCGTTTCCTCTACATCCTCGCCGCCTGCGCGCTTCCCTGGGCTTTTCCGCTTTATTCCACGGACCTCTAATGACGTTCTCGTTCAGTGGTCTGTTTCATGCGCTTTCCTCCCCTCTGTCCTTCTTCTTCCTCTATACAGGCACCTAGTCTTCCCCTTTCTCTTCCTTCTTCCGACTCTTTATTCCTTTCTCACCTTTGTTCTTTCCTTTTTCTCGTTTCGTCGATGACGTGGCCGCTGTGTTCTTTTAACCCTTTGAAGCTGTCCTTTCAATTAATCTTTGCGAAGAAGATAATACGGATGCTGGTTAAGATCCACACAAAAATCATGTCCACGCATGTTTACTTGGTAAAGCGATTCGCGATCGTGTCTTCCAGTTTCGTTCTATCTATGTTGGCTAGAGATTCGATGTAGCAAATAATTCACACTTCGGTGCTTTGCTCCAATTGTTGATATTGGCATCGAGAGGATTAATCGTAGGAGATGTTCCTTTGCTTTTGCTAAACATCATATTCGCAAAGGCTCAAACCCTTTTTCGATCAAATTCAAATCCCACAGTGAATGGATATACAACAGCGTTCGACTATGGTCAAATATCGCAGCCTAAAGGTTAAACCTTAATTTTAGACCCTCTTTTCCTCTTTCCTTTCTCTGCAGCGCCGTTTCTCTTCCTCGCGCTGCCCTTTGCACTCTTTGTGATAAATTTCATCGTTGAAAAAGCGCTGACCCGCGCGCAACGAGAAAGCCGCCGAGTAATCCGTAATGTCGCGCGGCTTAGGAACGGCCGCGTGATTAAGGCAGACGCTAAATACACGCGCTCATTAAACGCGCAACAGTGGCGTTGCTCGTTTCGCAGACACACGATCTCAAAGGAACTCGTCCTGTGTAGCCGTGTAACCAACAGTTCGTATCCACGACCACGGAAAGTAGATCCAGAAGCCATGGAATTTTTCCATTTAGCCGGAAGCGTCGTGAAGTTCGTGGCACGCGGATTACGCGACTTCCTCTAACATTCGGTGTCGTGTTACCTCCTTGCGCTAATATCCTGTGTTTTCTTAACTGATAGCTCGTCGACGATAAGTACGCTCTACCACTGTAAAGTGCGGGTAATCCTTGTCTGGATTCTACGTGGATTCCGACAATTTTAAACGTTGTACGGGTAAATGCTACATAGTACCTACTTGGTCTGTGTGACGTAAACTTTGTAATATGTTTGGGACAGCTGAACGTGCGTTGCAACTGTATATGGACTTTTAAAGTCGTAGAAATGAAATTTGTGAATTTATTTCCAAGTATTTGCGGTTATATTTTCTAGCTAGTTGCACGCAGTTTCTTCTTCTTTTTTTTTTTTAATTCTAAGCTTCGAATAAGAAGTGGTAAACCAATCTATAGTTTCAGGGTTAGTTTATGCAGTATTTATTTGGCTATCTTAGAAAGATCGTGTAATAAAACCGTGTAAATTGTTTCGGCATTATCCAACACGAAATGAATTTCGATTTTACGGAAATTAATTGGCCACTCACAGCCACTTGTTCAACTTTAAACGACGTCGTCGGTAACTCTTTCATTAAAAATAGAGAGCGTGTACTTGCACGGTCCGTCCTTAAAACAAACAGTAGGGAGAACAAACTCATAATGAAGAGACAAGAGACAAAGCGATAGGGTTACTAAAGGTTCTTTGTTGATTTCAAAATGTCCTTAGGTCGGTCAATTGACTTTAGACGAGGTATATACTTGTACTTATAGAACGAAGGTCCCATCTATCGACGTACGTCATTAGCAACTCCCTACAGAGAAAAATTATAATTATCTGGAATACGCTTCGCAAACAAATATATAATTTCTTAATGAAGCTTCTTAAATTCGTGTTTTCGTTTGTCGATATAAATACAATCATTAATTGCACAGCTGTTAGTCGCCTATCGTTAAAAGGATAACAGTAGAAAGCTCGACGAATATATAAAATTAAAATGTAGCTCGCATCGATACCATGAAAAATCAAGCGAAAAATTCCTCTCAAAGGATCTTTCGAAAACAGCAGCGAAAAATATTACCACGGTGCGATTCGTTTATTTTCAATTTATCCTCGACACTTGCCGCGCATCAGTCTTTTTCCCGATCGACGACGAATACAAAAATTTACGACCGTGGAAAGGTCGTAATAGTCAATTAGAAAAATGGCAACGCGTTCGATCAAAACACGATGCGGTGGAAAATTTGAATTTTCGCGTCGAATTTTAATCACGACATTTCGTTATTTTGATATTCATAAAGGAACGGCGGACATTTGGCCGATACTGCCATCCGGACCATTCTGAATGTTCGTGTCCCGCGTAGTTATTATCCAAAAGGGGGAAAAAATCGATACTCGATAAAACGATGACGTTAACAGATGGGGATGCTTGGCATTTTTTATTCTATTCTACTCTTTCACTAGCTCGTCGAAGCTTCGAAGTCAATGGCGTCACGTCGTGACAACTTACTATCAGTCTTTCGGATCTCGAATCAGTCTCCTTGAGATCTTAAAAGCGGTAATTTACATTTTAAAGCTGCCAAATTTCAGTTGAAGCGCGTTACAATGGAATTTTCTTGTCCAGAAAATCGTTTCTTTCGTAGCGAGAGATACTTTAACTGTTTTACCCTACGTTCCTTTACTTAGTCTGTCAATTTGCGCCTTGCGTAAGTAGTTGAAACAATTTGACGTCAACCCCGGTAACTTCGAACTCTTCTTTCTAAACTTCTTGAAGTAGCTTATCTTCGTTTTAACGACAAATCTTCATTCTGATCCTAAAATGTGCATACCAATGTTAGTAGACTAGTAGAGACCAATTTAAAACACGTATCCAGCGTATCTTCTGGGATTATCCTTTCCTTTTTGTAAGCTGTTCTACTAGAAAATCTGTTTCTTTTCACCCTAAAGCCGCAAAGATTTAAGAGGGAACTCAATCTCTTGCATAGTATTGTGAGGAATTTCCGGAGTGTGACAAAGCGCGGGTTTGCCTACAATATCGTGCAGCTTCCGCAGCTATTGGTAAAGTGAGGATTCTTACAATGTAGTTGAAAAGCTGGATAAGTCTCGTTTTCGATTAAATTTTCTGCTGTTCTAATTTTGGACTAACTTAATCGATATTTGGAAAAAATTATTCTTGTAAAAAATGTCTTCCTTAAATTTGTTTCAAAATTTTTCAATATATATACTTTTTTTGATACCCTCTGCGTACTACGTTCTCCATTAGACATTATCACGATTATCTAATCCCAAACATAGAATTTTGGACGACCCTCGAACTACCAAAGTTTCCAGATGGCTATCCATCTTAGACGGTCGTTCAGACTAATCGCGCCCGACGTGGCTCAAACTTCGGTGATTAGACATGAGATGGTGCATTCTATGCATGCGTTAGCTGAGTTGCTACCGCCTTTTCCACAACCACGTAACTGTATAGCTCGCAAGTAACATACGACAGTTAAAGACTTGCCTGGTCCAATCAGAAAACAACGAATCGAAGGATCACTTCTACTTTCTTATTGTTCTCCATCCGGCGAAACCATAAGCATTTTACTCTTCTCGTTCAGAAATATATATGCGTCATATCGCGATTACCAGAAGAAAACGGAAGAATGGATGAAGAAGAACGAAGTTTATAAAACTATTTAGATAGTCTGTTAATGTTTCGATCTCACCGTTCACGTGTGTGCTTTTATGTTATACTTTTTTGTACCTGATAAGTCTACTAACTTTTGTACCTGACGCTCCACAATCTCTAGAAACGTAATAATTAATATTTCAAATATATTTGAATATTTTTTAACAATGAAAATTCCTTATCTGATTGACCTATAGTTTTGAAACATTTTGTTGTTCCTAATGGAGTGAAATTCAAAGAATATGTTGATTTAATTTTAATAGATAGAGATTCGTGGGTTGGGTTCTTACTAGTGATGCTACTTAACATCTCCGGCTATGAGTCGTGTTTCTTTGTTCAGATAACGAATCAACATCGGTGCGTCCTTTAAATCCTTAGTGAGATGCTTGGTCCAAATACTTTCACGAAAGCGCATGATCTCAAATAGCGTCAACTCGAAAAGGCTGACAACAAGCAAAAGGTTGTTAGGACGTTGTTTTATGAAGGTAATTAAACTACAAATCAAACGACCCAGCTTGCTTTTAAGACCAAAGCGCATTCAGTGCCCCTATTGAAGTAGTTAACGAGATAATGTAGAACCATGTCAACATTATCTTCAACTATGTAGAATATATTAATGTAAAGATCTAATATAAATTGCGAAGCATACAATCGCAAGTTATTGGTAATTTAATGTGATAAAAATACGTATTAGGCAATCATTTCTAATGGAAACTACAAAGTCTGTGAGAGGTCATTCCTGCGATTCTTATTTTTAATATCTGTAGTATTTCAAGCGCGTCTGACGCCATTTTTCATCAAGAATGAAAACATCGCAAATATAATTCAATCTTTATTTCAGAATGTAAAGAACAAAATGCAAGAATAACGTGACCAGTATTTTAACTTTATATGAAAAATAAGAAAAGATATAAAAATCCTAAATACTCTGTTTATATATCTATACGCTTTAATAATTAATACTCTTCATTACATTTGAATAGACATCCGAACAGACATCTGAACAATCAAAATAGCCATTTATATTCTATTACGATATCTTAGAATAATAGGTTTCCCAGTCTATTTAACAACGTCGTGTTAATGCTGACGTTATAATTAATAACAAAGTGCTGTAAGAGGGTATTATACACGTGTACCGTTGCTCGTCCAGTAGAATCCCAGAGCTCGATCTTGACTATACACGGAGAAACAAACAAGCATAGTATCTAGCTCATTGTCTGTGAGTCCATGGCTATCTCGAATCAGACATCAATTCTCAGCTCACCTGAGGGTAGTACGGAACCAACAGGATGGTCTTTGAACCGAGAATGTGCGTTCACCAATGCGTCCAGGAAACCTTTACGTCGGAGGATCATCATCTGTGGTGAAAGCGAATTCCTTTTGCCAAAGCAGCTCGGGATCAGTTTATAGCCAATCTAAAGGGTTTCGCTTGACAAATGAAGTTACCGCGGTCGGACTACCGATTTCTGCGGTGGAAGCATTCGATGGAATTGGCAAGATAGCAAGGTTCGATTTAACTAAACTTCAATTAAAGCAAGTAAAATTATTTTATATTTTAAGATCACAGAAGGGAAACAAGATAAGTGCATCTTCGCTGGTTTTCTGATTTTAATGTTACTGTACGATTAATCGAGGAGATTCTAATATGACAATAATTGAATGAAAATAATTTTGATATCGTTATTCTTTTCGTTAAAAAATTTTCTTCGCGATAAAAGATTCAGTTCAATAAATGACATAAAAATGCATCGAGAGTAACATTTTGCTAGCAAACCCCAGAAGTTTCGGAAAAATGGCATTATGCGGCTTCCGGATAAATATCATAGCATGTTACAAAACGTAAAATATTGTGCGTCAATTATTTATTAATAAAGCTAAAAAGCTTAATGGACACAATATTTTGAAAATTGTGAAGGGGATAAAAAAAGAGGTGAATTTAAAAACTCTTTCCCTGAAAAGGAATAAAAAATGTCAATTATTATGTTCGTCTCCTACAGTATTTATTTAAATGAAATTGTTTTTCGAATCTTTTGCAGATTACTAATAAAATCAAGTTGAAGTTGCTTTTATAATCATCTTAATATACAAATTTCCTGTTTAATTTCTAGCTAATTTAAGCTGTAAACAAACTTCAAAATGGTAAAGTTTTTCAAAGTAGCTTAAAACCAGTAATTCTTTCCGGCAAATTCGCTCTCTCTTCTGGGCACGAAGCAATGTCAAACTTTTGACCAACATCATACATCTCCTTACATTTTTAATGTCCTAACGAAATATCATCATCGAGTTTCTGTCTTTTTCCAAGCACTACGTGGCATCTTGATAACAGATTAGAAAGCCTCGTCCAGTGGAATTTTGGTGCTAGCACACTCAATAAACGTGAAACACTGATAATACCCTTCTCAGAACATCAACTGCAACGATCCAAAATTGCACGAGACAAGCATCGAAATGAGCAGTTAGTATCCTGTCGATTGGTCACTGTTACTGTATTTGACACAACCTACTAACGTCTCACAGAACATCAAAAGTATCCATTTACATAAAATGTATTTGATACTCTTATTCGACGTATTTAGAATGTTATACTTTATCCACATACTTTTTCTATACTTTATCCCATCCGTATACCTTTTTTTTAAATATTCGTCTCGGTTATTAATTAACGAGATTTCTTTTTCATTCAATTTCAATTAAAAGGTAGAACCAGAATGGATCGATATTTCAATACTCGTAGAATCTAATTTAATTAAGCCCACTTAATTGCGCATCAAACCATCAGCAGAGAACCATACGAAAATAGAAGACGCTTTTTCAAGCGTGTATTATATTTTATAGATGATAAACGTAAACTCGGCGCAAAAAATTGAAGCTTTATAAAACAAATTTATCGTCATAAAGGCCATTTTTGTCGCATCAACAAAAAAATTACTGGTGTCACGGTAATTCGCACTTTCTTCCAGTTTACTATAAGCCCGCGCCAACGTCATAACCAACTTTTCTAATTCGACATATCGATCGAACGAATCGGTGCTCCGGCTTTTTCATTTTTTTTTCTTTTTTTCTTTTTTCGATTTTGAACGCGTCGCGTCGCCAGACAGAATGGAAATTACCACTTTCGGCCCTTTCGCCAACAATACCGCGACGGGTAGAGTACAAAGAGCGCGAGAAGCACGAAATGGCGCGTTTGACGCGTTTAAAGGAGTTCAATTGATTCTACCACGCTTCTGAGAGAGAGTGCACAAACGTCGATGCGTCATTGCGGTTCTGAAACGAGATGTATTCTCTCTGTCTCTCCTGTCTCTTTCTCTGTGCCTCTCAGCTCGCCAGTTCCACGTCTCAATTTGTGAATGAAAGCGCGACCACTCTCGCGTATCGCCCGCAGAATTAACAACGAACGTTCACGGCTGAAATTGTATTAAACTGCACTAATAGCCGAAATTACGTGTTACTAATAACAGCTGATTATGTTACTAATAACACAGTAAGAAGAATCAGTGTCGTTTTCTTCCGCGAATTCCGACGACTTCTTTAACAAATATATACTTATACGATGAACTGCGATGACTTTTATCGTTGTTTGAGTGGGATGTGCAGAGGAAAAAATGTAACGCAGTCCCGTTTTTTATCCGAAAGATGGATGCAACGCTTTGAATTCCCCTTGATACGCAATTAAGCTTAACGATATCCCGTTAACTCTTACCGTACTGCCGCTTCTCTGTGCTCCCTTAATTAAGCTCCTAAGCAAAACAGTCGTTACTTTTGTCCGTCTGGGAACGCTCAGCTACCAGCTTCGAGACGAATAATTTCCTTTCATAGAAGTTTGCCTCGTTCGCATTTGTCAAACAGCTTTTTCTCAGAAGAAGAGCTTGTGAGAAAATCGAACGGGTCAATGTGTTTGTTTTGTGTCGAGGAATTTACGCTTCGTAAATCTTTGGGAAATTTAACATTATGAAAATTTAATATATGGAAATTATTTTTACGGAAGTAAATGGTTTAGTTTCCAATTATCTCACTCTTTATATAATAGAATATATCTTACTTCGGTTAAAATTTTCTCTTAACTATTTCCTTTTTACATTTTAAACCAGAAAATTTCAACAATATAGATCAATATAAACTCCATTTTAATAGATGGACGGCTCATACGCTATTTCTCCTCGAATAAAATACGTACGTACGGTAACTGACAGACGTATAGAAGTAAGCTCGTTTTACAACACGAAACGAACTTTAAAACGGCACCGTTCATACAAAGAACGTTTTATGTGGTCTTGTCCCACTTTGGCCCAATCCTCGAGGAATCAACAGATTCCCCTTGCACAGCAATCGCATCTGCTAATAGGTATTTCTCGTATATAATGCAGCATCCGCCAGCAACGTTTCTGCTTCACAGAAACGGTGATTGAATGAGAAAAGTTCCCTAAGTTTACCAGCTTAGGTTGGACAGTATTGCTTTGAGAAACAATCTCTTTTCCTTATCGATAATTTAACGTTTGCTTATAAGGAGGATGATAATTTACCTTTTATCTTCAACTTTCATACGGTGAAATAATCTTCCATATGTAACTTTTGTCTTTCATAAATATTGTAAAAATAATCAGTCTCCGTACGAAGTTCTTTGATATTCAATATTTTCCTTTGACAGACTGTTATCATAGTTCTGTTGTTGTTACCCTTTTCCAATTTTCTCATGCATATTACATATCATAATACGTGCTTCAGTTATCCACAGGTTCCATTTATATTCTAAGATGGTATTCGAATCTTTCATGTAATTTAATCCGTTGATTTACAAATATTTTTTTCGTCCTGCATACAATGAATAGATTGGGAATTTTTATATTATTTATATTTTTACAAACGCAATTAAAAAAATCAAGGGATTCATTAAATACATTAAATATTATACATTAAATATTATAACAAATACTTTACTTTTAATATTTTATATACTTTAAATTTTGAGTAAATGTATAAAAATCTGCAGTGTAGCTATGAATCTTTTTTCAATTGCAGCAATTAATTTTATTCTAAGAAATTCAAACATCTTGTATTCTATTTGGAAATGATGTAAAATGACAATGATGGTTTAAAACGTCTGTGTTATATGTACCTAAGACTGCCAAGAGTTGTATAGACTGTCATATGATACTGACGGGTGTATAAAAATTCTATTTCTATCTCGGTCATATGCTTCAGGCGCATTACCTCTCGAAAAAGTTTATCGCTCTTATATCACCGATTATCATGGAAGAAAAATGAGATCATAAAACCAGTAAAAGTAGTTATATTTTGGTCATCGAAACGAAAGATATAGTTATGGAGATTCGAAGATTTCAGACCTCATTCAAAACCAAGCGAGGTATATTTAGCAAAGTTTCAATTTCGTTCCAAGATTTGCAAGTTGAATGAAAGACTTCGCAGAATCGTATATAGACCATAAGTCAACTTTTACCTACCTCTGTTTTACGCTATACACTGACGTACATATGACTGCATTATGTGTGATAGTATCTGAAAAATTTACGAAAAGAACAAGATATAGTCAAATATGAGTTTCTTGAAAATAGGTGACAAATCTATAAAATTTTCTAAACAATTAAGTAAGAATCGGTTTTTGGAATAATCGACAAGGTACAAAAGTGCATATTTAATTCCACAATCGACTAAAAGGACAGTTTCAGTAATATGAAATCGATTATTGAATTTAAAAATTACGTATCATATTTTTCGCCTATGGTCTTCACTTAAGGTATGAAATTCTTTTACTACATTATATTTACTCCATTTTATAAATATTTACATGCAAGCATTTATCCTATTTCACGTGCTACACTCTGAAAAGGTTAATTCATAATTTTCCCAATTTCTTTCGCCGCTGGTACACTCGATTAAACTACAATACATAGATCGATGAAAAATCGTATAGGACGCATATTCGAGCTATGAACGCGTCGTTTAAAATTCCATCCTCGATTCGTAACGCGCCTACGTATGTCCCATTCAAAGGGCAGGATTATAAATCGCACAAACGGTGATTTTTGGAAAAAATATTCGCGCCTGAAAATATTTTAAAGCAACCAGATTCAGTTTTGACGAAAACTATCGAGTGACTTCGACAGGGAAGCGTTCCCGATACCCCAGCAGCAGTTCGTGGAATTGCTTCCTGAAATTTGATTACCACAGTGCCCCGTGGCTTTACTTGCAAGACTCTAGCGGCACTCGACACGAATTCCTGTGATATAGAAGGTAATTACCAGGCCGAGGTTGCACCTCGAAACATAGGAATCCAGGAAGACGGTTCTTGCATTTTAACAACCTATATGTTGCTGCATTCGACGTTTCAGAGTTACCGATGCATATCGCCATGCTATCCTCCGCTGCCAGTAGTTTCGCCGCCGATCATCGATCCTTTCCAATAGATCGCTTTGTCGATACAGACGTCTCTAATATTAACGTTGTGACCATTTTGTTCGATGCATTGCTGTACTCTCTCACGCAATGATAATTGTGCGTGACAGAGACGAATTTGAGGTGAATGCTCCGATTAGATACTATTGCACGTACAGGGATTCCATTGTATTCATGCTTCTGGTATTTGTGATATGGATCATCGATTGCATTTCTGTGGATCCTGAGTGTTTCTATACTCTGTCAGTAGAGATGCTTCTTAAGTGGTTTTGTTACGTATAGTTCGCCGAGAATCTATCGATTGCTCAAGACCATTGAGGGATGAACTGCTACTTAGATTCTCCATCTATTACCGGCGGCGCCTTTTTCTTTCGTCTGATTTTCTTCGATTTTTGGATTTGGTGATTTGAAAGTGGAGAAATTGAAGGTTGTGTGCATATAGCGTATCGTTCTTTTATTAAATTCAACTTCCTACATCCGGATATAAGTCTAATATTCAAGAATACTTTTAGCAATTTACGTTGAAACTTGCAATCTTGACTATTCCAGGCAACTAATTCTGATTCATATCCGAGAATAAACGTCTGTGCCAAATAAGTGCTACGAGAGTTTAATAAAATTAAACCGCGAAAAGTAATCCGATTTCCAAAGCTTGGTTTGGGCCGATATGACATAAATTCTCGATTTAAATCTAGGACGTCCTTATATCCAAGGCGCAGAGTTTGCTAAGTAGTCTTGCCGACGAACTCGACTACGACAGGTTTGAAACAAAGTGTACCTTCTCTATTCGTTCTTGTTAATCACACATGACAATTAATTTATTTAATATTTTATATTGAGTAATTATGTTCTTAAGCTTAATAGAGTTAAATTGAGATTATTGTAGTTCGACTGATCGAGATATTAGAAAATAATTAAACTATACAACGGTTTAATAATTACTTTAACCATTTATGATCCTAGTTATTTGCTATTTATTATTGTAATCCAAAGTTCATCAATTTTTATTATAATCCAAAGTTTTTCAACTTTTCTAAGTTATGTACGTATCACTGGGAAAATAAAGTAGAAAAGAAGAAAAATGTTATTGTGGAGTGGCAACATTAGGTATTACCTATCGCGAATAAAAAGGGATTTACTGTGCTTACGTTTTTCTGGAAATCATTTAATGAATCTCGTAGATGCTCCTTGGGATATTGCGTATTCTACTCCGTTTTATTATAGGTGAATAAAGAAAATGTAGCAGTGCAAAGTATAAAAGAAGTTTTCAGGAGCGAATGTACAGTTTCAATTTCTTTTTAATTTCTATGTATTCTAAATGCTCCGTTTCTTCAAAATAAAATTTTTAAATCGTTGTAAAATAGAACCATAGTAGAATAAATTAATATGTCAATTCTTCTCTTTCTAGTTACATTCAGTGACGTTGAATGTGCAAACGTTAGCCACTTTCTTAGCACGAATGAATTTGTCGTCTTAAATTGTTCAGTTGGTTGGAACAATCTGGTCCAGTAAATCTCTAATTCTAACAGCAGTTCCGCAATCTCGGCTGACATGAAACGTTCTTTTTATTATCACGGTATACTCAGAGGCATTGTATTTTGTGCTTCAGAGTTCATTCCTAATTTATATAATCCTTATCGGCAGAATACTTTCATTCGCATCGACTACACAGCATGATTGTTCGCATTTAGCACAACTATTTTAATGTAAAGAAAGATTCTGATCTAAAGAGTCAGAAAGGTCGAAACTATTTTCCACACTATGTGTATCTCCCAAGCATATAATAAGACGACGTTGAACGCGATTCACGATAATGTTCACTTGAATTTAACAAATATATCTAGACTGCTTATCTAAAGGACTTCTCTTCAGACTCTGTTAAAAGAAGAAAACACGAAGTTGAAGATTTACTTACGTTTTTCAATTTAAAATTCATGAGGTTTAGTAATCCTATCACATTCAGGAAAAATTTTTTCTAGTCACAGGGAAGACTACGCTGATTAAAATCTGAACTATTTACCATTAATGTTCTAATTCATTATCAAGAAGACTATTATGCTAACCCGCTAGTTGACAGCATGAACAAGACCGAATAATCTCGAAGTCGAAAGGTAATCGTTAAACGGAAAACTAATATAAATATTTAACAGCTAGTCGAATAGCTCCTTCAGGAATAATAGAGAGTTTGCAATGGAAGTAGATCCCAGAGAAAAACGCTAATTAGCGAGCTGCGATAGCGAGCGCCATAAGGTGCCAAAAATTCGGGTCAAGGTGCTGCCAGCTTTCATACAGCTGCAAAATTAATTTTAAGTTCGAGAAATTGTCTCCATGCACCAACCTCCTGAATATCGTAATGAATTAATATCGTCATTTGCCGAGGCGTGAAACTTCTAATTTTCCAAACAGATACGCGAAACCTCTCGAAACAAAATTCACACTTTCATCTTTTCTATTGTCTATCCACTCGATTGCCTCACCTTCTTCGCGTTCTACTTGTGCCTATTCCAGTTCGCTGACACGAACGAGTGTACTTAAATGCATACTTGCTCTCGAACAAGTTTTATCGGTATAAAGAAACTTATATATAATAATTCTTATATTTTGACATTATTGTTATGTTTCAAAATAATTGGAGATAATTAATTATTCAACGGGCTTTCCGCAGATAACGAAGATTAAACAAGCAATAGGTTGTTGTTACAATAAATTTGCAGTTAAACGAATTCATTATGTGTGAAATGGCGCTCGTTTAATTGCGGTTTGTTTAAAATCAATTAACAACACAAGATTATTGCATAATAAATTACCATTTCCACTACTTGACGGAGCCTCCCTATTACTCAACGATTGGTTTAATCAAATGTGCTCGAAAACAATCGATGGAATTAATCGAAACAGAAACTATAAAGAAAGAGTAAAGAAGTATATTTTTTGTATGCAGCTAAAGAGATTTATTTTTAACAATTTTTATTTTAAAAAGATTTATAACATAAACTACCTTTTAAATTAAAAATTTGCCACTCCTGATTTTAGCCCCATCTGACTCACGAGCGAATCAACGAGCGTCTGACTACTGCAGACCCATTCGGATCAAATTAGATTCACGACTTACTTAACATACTGAGTACGCCGGCCGTACGCGTTAAAATTAAAATTGCGATATCACAATATCAACCAGTGTCCAAATGGTCGTATGTATTCCCTAAATCAGAGTTTTCAATTTTGTTTCACATCAACCATCCTTTGGACCATACGAAAGGAACCGACCAGCATCGATCGATCACGAGTTTCATAATGTGCCCCGCCGATACTGACACTATTATTTACGTGGCCGTGACACAATGCACGTTGTTGCGTGCAATGCGGTCGGGGAAAACTTCGCCAATTTACTAGAGATATAAAAATGAATCATACACGGAGCCAACGTGGCATGATCGTATACAACTCGTACGCGATAGTTCACGCGCTAACGTGATATATGTCCGGGGCAATGTATTAATTACGCCTTTCAGTCAACGGCCCACGCGGTAGGTAATATCCAAACGAATATTTCAAACGTTTCCTCGTTGTACACCGATCGCGCGTTACGCTTGCACGAGTATACACAATACACACGCATAGGCTATCTATCGAAAGTGTGCACCATGAAACGAGCCAGCGGAAATTTAAGGCAGCCTCTGCTCCGGTTCCTATTCACGCGACACAATCGACCGCTTGCCCCGGAGACGTGAATCGAAATGGCCAGAGTTATCAAGGATTGCACGCTTCCTTGCTGCCCGTTCAAAGGAGAAACACGCACCAGGTAAGGCTATTTTCGTGAGCCCTGCAGACAGATCGCTGCAAGTGATGTGAAGATACAAGAAAGAAGGGAAGAATAGTAGCGATGGGTTTACTATTGGATGAAAGATGGATCGATAGGTGGTGGAGTTTATTCTTGGTTGCAAATGGTTGACAATGGGTGATGTCTGTGCTAAGGTATAGTCAGGCGTTTGAGACGTAGGATGCTTGGAAAAGAAGATTTTCTGTAAGATTGATCTTTGGTTTTGAAGGAAATGGGTCGAATTCAATGGTGGTTTAGTTACAAATGGTATAAACATGTTTCGACGCATTCGGCGAGAAGACGCAGTAAGAGCGTGAATTACGTTCTCTGTTTTACGCTTAATGTTACATATTCGTGACATTGTACTTTTGTTTAGTACATTGACTATCGCTATTAGTTTGTTATTACCTAAGTAAATGATGAAGGTATTCGTTGTCGGTGAAACTGACTTCAAATTTTAGCTTATTACGTTTTTTTTTAACAAAAACATTACAAAGAAAGTTTCTATTACTGATAATTGACAAAATAAGATTTTCTCTACAGATTTTTGTTCTTGAAAGATTTGCAGCGAACTTAGGAAAGAGAAATAGAATGATGGTTGTTATAAGTGATCTACATTTTGTGCACTTTACAAATTGTTTTAAATTTTGATTTAGGTCTGTTTATATTTTATTGTAGTAATAATTATATGTAAATGCTTTTCGCTTTTCGTGTATGAGGATGTGCAAATGATGTCTTCAGGGATATCAGGTTTAAAAGTCAAGTTCGTTATATCGTGCTACGATTTCAACAGGGAAGGTACGACGAAATAAAAATTTCCAAAAGTACTACACTTTATCTCACGCGTTATGCACCGGCTTGCCTATTAAATACAAAGCTATTTTTATATCCTCTTTTTGTTTTCCAGAATGTAACGCAAAAATTAGAATCGACTGTACGTCGTCATGGTATTTTTCCACCGGTGGAAAACCACGCGAATACGAAATCAGGGAATTTGGCAAGTGCGAATAATTAAAGTGATGGCACGTTTTTAATAGGATATTTTGTTTCAAACATCAACTCTTCCTGCGAGTTCGCCCCTGTGTACTTACATGAGACATATTTTGCCAACGTATTTCCGTTTCCCATCTGTTCGTTTTTCTGTTTCTCGGTCTCTGCCGCCCAGTAATCTGTCATGTCTTGTTACACCCTTTCTCGTTGCTTCTTGCCGTTTTAATAACACTGGTTCGAGTACTAACTTTATAAAAATCTACAGCCTTACACGTTCCAGAGACAGAATTTGTGACCATGTAAATGAAAAGTTAGTACGAATTTATCTTTATTAATGTTATTTATTTTATTCGTAGTCGCGTTGACCATTAGAATTTATCATTATATATATTCGGTGAAGTCTATCTTACAAAAATCGAAATAATCGTTGTAGTATTACTTTATCGTTAACTAATCCATTTACAGCAGACACTAGTCTCTTTCATTCTTCGATTAGAACAGTAATCGATATCGTAAAATATTATTAATGTATCATTAGAGATTTTAATATGATGTGATTTACGTGTTATAGAAACATATTTATATACGTATACCTGCGTTCTTCTTTTTTTCATTTTTACGTTTAAACAAAAAACCTTATGTGTCATTGTGAAGAATATTTTATTACTTCTAAAAATTTACACAGCATAGAAAGGATGTTTAAACGAGTTCATAAAAATTTATCAAAGAAATAAAATTTTACAAGTGAAACATAAAAGGTCTTGGTTCATTCTGAGAAATTTGTCGCGGCATTTAAACGAGTCCCAGGAATTCAAACTTGCCAAATGCATTTTCCGTGATTCTCCCATTTTATGTGTATAGTGCGTAGTCGTAATTTCGCGTCCCATAAGTTCTTTACACCGTGGCGACTTTCACACGAAGCAACACGGTTGACACAGTGTCAGGGAAACCGCGTGAAAATTTTGTACGGAAAGCTCGTGAAAGCGTGAATGACGAATTAGGAAAAGTATTTTAGGAAGGCAACCTTCATTGCCGCTCGTTTCGCGTCGTAACTCAGTTCCAGCGTTTCTCCGTCGCGCTTTCAGTCTGCAAATTACTCCTAATTCATTATATCATAACGCAACAAACGCGCCACTACCTCTCGCCTTCGTCGACGTTAGGAATATTTTTTTTGTGTTTGTGCTTTACGTTTGCCGAAATGCGTGTACGAACTGTAGATCTTTTACATTTCCGCTGGATTCCATTGTGGGGAAGAGTTAAGACAGCATAATGCAGCTTTATGTCGGACTCAAGGTAATAGTAACCCTTTCAACGTTGTTCGTCCTTGCACGTGTCATCAAAAGAGTGTCACGGACGATAGAACGCCCATTGATGTTCACGACGATGAATGGAAACGTTAATTTGCCATCAGAACTCTGTTACGATACAGATTATTCTACTACTTTCTAATATCCTTCATTGACGAAAATAAAGCATAGAGATCTGCTAGTGTCATTTTTCAGCAATTAATTGGAGATAAAGTTCTTTCTTTGTAAGATATAGTATACTGATTTATACCAGTGTTTCTAATAATAAGAGATTCACGTGTTGATTTGTTAAGTCAACGATAATGACTAGAGTCTAGGAGAATTACTGAAAAATAGAGATAATTTTTAATTTACAAACAATGTTTCGTCTATGTTATAAAAGATAGAATACAAATTTGTTGTCCTTAATACCAAATATTAAGAAAATTCATAAAGAGACAACGATTTATGATCTCATTGAAATCGTACAAAAGTACTTCGACGTTAATTTCGTTTCGCGATTATTTCTTTAATAATTATCGTGCAAATTTTACGAAACAACCTGTCAATAAATCATTCGCGACAATGGCAGTACGAAATTCACGTGAATATCTGGCCACGACTTGAAATGGCGTCTGCTTCCACTCGGACATAATTGTATCAATTGTTTTCGACGTTTATAATCTTTTTATAGGCCACGACCATACGCTTGGTTGTCAGGACGGTCGATATTCGCCGGAACACACCCTGTACACGTCCTAAGAAGCTGTCGTTGTTTTTACAAAGTTTATCGACCCGGCGACCAGAAACAATTTGGAGCGTGCATAATAAATTGTGTGCGAGCATGTGATCGATACGGTTGATATCGCCGTGCCAGCTTAAGAGGACCAATAAATAAACAATGTAAGAGGTGCGCTAAAAATTCTCCGTGCGACGCGAACTCCACATCCATTCCCGGCTCGATCAAACTTTAAACCCTGCTGGAACGGATGCTCGAAATGAGTCACCGGCTGGTTTCAAAGCGTCGTAGATATTGAAACTTTGCAATATTGATGATTCGCGTTATCTTTTAGAGAAACGGCTGAAATTGTTGGAATGTAAGATATTAATCGCTAATTTTTGATACTATTATTGGCTTCATTGATGGTTAGAGATTTTTAGAAGTTCGAGTTATGGTTCGCGTTTTACGGACGAGGTTTTGTTAGTCTTCTAAAGTATATTTGTTATTAGCGTGTGCCAATGTAAACGAGGTTCCGCGAGTTTCTACGTAATTTTAACTTAAGCATAGTTTGCGAGTTGTGTACCGGAGAATAGTGAATTTAAGTTCGAAGATAAAGGGCAGCGAACGTAGTTCATCTTTCATCCATCAAGGATCAAGCAGCGGTTCATCAGAACGTTACAAATATATCAAAAATCCAGATGGAAGAAGCAGCGATGAAAAAAATACTAAAGGATTAATATACTTTGCCTTTCTCTTTCGTAGTCATAATGTTAAAAAGCAGAATCGGATAATGTAAATTGTTTTAGAAAAGTTGCAAATGAAATATAGCGTTACGTTCATGATATTACAAAAATTTTTAACGAGGTATTCGCGTATCCAATCTACCCCGTGGAAATGAACGAATCGTCAACCCATTAATCGAGGATAAAAATCGGCGATTGGACTGGCTTCTCGGTAGTCCGAAAAGTCCATTAAACGTAACCAGAGTTATCACCGTGTTCGGATTCGAATCGATTCGAATTATTCGATGATGGATCCAGGATGGACGTGATTTCTCCCCAAAACGAATTCGCACGCGGCCAACAAATCGTCTAATCAAATAGATATATGACTGATGGGGGAAGGGTGGGAAATTGGTTCTTGGCCGCGAGTAAATCTCGGCCGCGTGTCAGGAATGAGACGACAATGGGGTGGTGGGCAAGAGGGAGAGGAGTAGGTGAAAAAGGAAGATCCGAGATCGATTTCCTTTGGGGATTTATGTGACTATTTTTTATCCTGATACCTTGAAGCCTGAAACGAGATAAGAGACACCGTTCCTACAACGAGTCTTTCATTTCGCGCTTCCTCCCGCCACCCCCCAAGCGAACGTGAAGATCCTTGGATATTAATGCGCCCAACGGCGTGACTGAAAGTTCTCGCTAATTTATTCGGACGAATCTCGTATATATATATATATATATATATATATATATACATACATACAGATATAGATGTAGATATATATAATCAGCGGGAAAGCTTGGCTTATCTTCAGCGCACGCTGCTTCTTTCTGAATTAGAAATCAGCCCAGTGAACAGCGACGTCTAACAGTTGATTCTCTGCTCCTCTCTTCCTGAAGATAAAATTCTTATTATTTCCACTATTTACGCCAGGAGACCTTGGGTAGTTTTAATTTTCACGCACTCCTTTTTTGGTTGTAAATTTCAATGGCTACTCGACGAAAGACCCCGTAAAGCACGTGATTATTTAAGTAGTTTGAAGCAAAGAAAGAGCAGAGACGTGAGATTAGAATAAAGATGAGAGGCTTATAATGATTGCAGTTTTATGATTTAATACAATTTTTCGGATATATGCTTTAACAACAAGAGTTGGATCAAACAAATATGAATTGAAAGGAAAATTTGTGGTATTAGAACGAGCATTTGTTAAATAAAAAACGATAAAAAAATTCTAAAATATTAATCGTAATTACGATAATTCTGTGAGTAAATATCGTTTTTGTGTACTATAATTACAAATTTAAAGTCACAGATCTAAATTCTCCAAATTGAATGGTCTCAGCTCGTTGCAGATAAAGCATCCCAAATTTCCGACGGGTTATCCGAGGTCCTTTTCCTTGGAGATATCTTGCAGAACGAACCACTTAGTCTGACGTACAAATTAAATAGAAATGAGAGTTCCGAATGCAATGTTTGAATATGTATGAGAGGATTTTACAGAGAAGAAGGGATGATAAATTTAAATTGTAAAATAAAGTGTGACCTAGTAAGTAACATATTACTTGTTATTTGTTAAAGTATTTATTAAATTCTAGATCAACTATTACAGGAAGCAACATTTATAGAGCGCTATAATATACAAAATACTTCATCAAAATTTCACAATTTCTATCGAATATATCAAGATTAGACTCATCAAAAAGTAGAATATTCGTTCTAACTTAGTTTCTGTTGAAGTTGCGCACAAGTTAAAGGAACGAAAGACAGAGAGCATGGAAATGGGGATTAGCCTATTTGACCGATTGAAGACAGCAGCAACTAGTCAAACTTCGTTATACGGTGCATCGGGTAACAAAGGGGAGGAACGACGAGTTAGACAACGTTATATTTCTGATATCGTCCGTGGCCCCCTTTCCTCGGCTCTGTGCATTTTCAATATCGAACTCCGCATCTGCCTTTCGTCGTTTCCCGTTGCAGTGCTGGTGCACGTTGGGACGAGACTAGTCCCATGGTCAATCCCAAAGTGTCCCACATGGCATATTGACAAGGGTCCTGGTCTCTCTCTGTCTCTGTCTGTCTGTCTGTCTCTCTCTCTTTCTCTCTCTCCACCTGGTGAAATTTTAACATGACCCATCGACGCCGTTGCGCCGTATCGAGGATTCAAAATTTATGATCACCGCTTCTTGGATGACGGATAACTTCCCGGGCTTCTTCAACTTCCGATCCGTCTTACTTTTCCCTACTTTCGAGTCGTGTTCTCTATGTCGCAGCTGTTTCTCTTATTTTTCTTGCATGGCTTTAGTAAGAAGAAGTATCCAAAATGTTTTGGGAAATATATCGAATAATTAGAGGAAAAAAAATTTGTGTGGAACAGAGGAAAGTTCGAGAAAATGCTGGATGGAGAGTTCGTTGGTTCAGACGCGACCGATCACAGACATGACCTCTCGAATTTCGCGTTTAATGTCGTTTAATTTGCAGTTTAATCGTCAATTTATGTCCAACCACGATGTACATTAGATTCGTTACTTCGCGAAACGTGTTGATATTTGGTGATTGACTCTCGGTGTATGAACGCGTCGGGGATTATTGTCAAAACTTTTTACGTAATATCGAATAGTATGCGTGAAACGTAACTAACTGTTACTTGTAAATGTATTGGACGTCATAGTGAAATATTTCAATATTTTCGTTTTTTAACTTTGTTCAAGTTATTTGCGCTAGAAA
Source organism: Bombus bifarius (assembly GCF_011952205.1). NCBI lineage: Eukaryota > Metazoa > Arthropoda > Insecta > Hymenoptera > Apidae > Bombus > Bombus bifarius. The sequence continues at coordinate 5,563,029 of NW_022884914.1, read as the reverse complement.
ATTAAAAAATAGCTATAACCAAACGTGGCTCTCTGTTTCGTACATTTTGTTAGTTTCCTTTATTTCATTTCGCTTGATTGAATGAAAGAGAATTGGAATAAAATGTAAAATAGAAAAAGACAAAATCGATGAATCATTTTTTAGTGATACTATCTGTTTAAAACGGACAAATCACCATGGGAAATGAGAACTATAAATTTCAGAAGTAGGTCTTCATTATTTTAATATATTTTATATTATCGTTAAACTTTCATCGTTTATCTCATTTCTTTGAATTTAATCCAAAATAATGGATTTCATTGTCTTCAATATTTACTTTCTAGTCGTCTTCGCACGTTTAATTTAAAACTCTACCTAAAATACACTTTTGACGTTAAAAATTGTATACCGCATGATCCTCTCAACACCTGCTATACACTTTCTTTCGATAAAATTTCTGTTTCGTGACTGCTCGCCTTTACGTCCTGACCAAGACATCGCTCGAACAATAAAAACATCGAAACTGGTCAAGCGGTTCGATATCACGTTCGACATTTCCAATTTGAAGAATCGTACAACGTTCTTAAAGGATCTGACCACAGAGTGGGGAGAATAGCAATGCTTTCTGGTGAGAGGTCTATGAGAAGCAGCACTTACCCAATAACCGTTGCATTCAAAACTATATGATCCTGTTCCCAACAGCAAAATTTCTAACATATTGCTATCTTTATCATCGTGGGATAACCTCTAAAAAATGTTAGAGGGATCGTAACGCACGAGACATAAACTAAACCGTATCTTTTCAACCCTTTAATGGAACAAACTTAGTATAATACATCTGACATATTTGACGTTGCGGTGATGTTTGGATATTTTTTACGGTGAAAGATGCAATAATATTGAACAACAATAAATGTCATACGGTCTATCACATCACGTATGCAACTTACATTGAAGAGAGAAATTGTATGGTCCAATGGAGGGAAGGGAAACAGGAAGAATAAATGGAAGAAGACTACGTTTTATTTATTAATAAGACTAAGATGGAGGCTAGGTCAGAAGATATATTTCTATGGATGAGAGAAATATATAATAATATGTAACATGATTTGCTTGTGTTGAAATAAAGGATAAAAATATTCGTATGAGTCATTTGGTAATGATTAACTTCGCTTTATTAGGAAGCAACTGCTTGTTCTTTAGTTCGAGTATAAAAGAAACAGGTTTATACCTATACGTATAGGAAAAATGTTACTTGACAAGCTATCTACCTTGTATAAGTAATCTCAAAACGGTGATCACCAAATAAAAGGTTCGATGGTCAAAGGCACGAACGACCGTGTAAGTCAAACCTTGTAAGTGAGAACTGGGCCTCACATCGAGAGGTCCATCCGACTGGTTTGACATTTACATATAAATAGTATAACCTTGGTCATTATTTCTATGTCGAATGGTTATATGTTATCTATTCTGAGCGTCAATTACCATACATTTGTCATTGCAAACCAAGAATCTTGTTCTTCATCGCTCTTACGGCCGACGTCATAATTAGACTATGGATGAATTTACAAGAAGAAAGATACAGAAATACACGGAACGCACAATATACAAAAATATATAACATTCAAAATAGTTCTAGTTTTTAAAATACCTCTAAGCTCTATTTCATCAATTTTAGCCACAAGAAGATAAAAATTTTACATAAAAATTTGCAGTCGTTATAATTCTCCATAAAAATACCAACCATAGTTAATTGTAAAAAATTGCATATCTGTAGCAGACAGCAAAATTTCCGACAAGAATCTCAAGAATTTCAAAGGTACAAGAAAAACGTGCTCAAATGTGAAGGCGAACATCTGTGTCCCCCATTCTTCGAGTATCATTTCATAAAATAAAAATGTTGAGAATATTCAGTGAACATTCGTCTCTAGTACAAAGAGATGGCCGTTTCCCAAATTTTTGGCGTATAAAGGATTGACGGTTTCGTTGGCGGTCAGAATGATCGGACGCGCAATTTGATGGAGTATCGGATGGCGCTTAACAAACGGCAAGTCGACGTTTCCATCAGATATAATTTTGGGTTGGATTCATGTGCGTGGGAGAAGCGACGATAGAGAAGCAGAGTAACGGATATAGGGAACGCGAGCAGAGGACGCGATTTATCACTCATCGGTGAAAACGAGCGTAACACCGGCACCGTATAATTGCGCGTATATCGTTGACCCGTAGTTATCGCTGATAGCCGGAATCATCGATCGCGCACACCCCTCATTTTCCGCACGATTTTCGATTAGCATTCGACGCGTTTACGAGCCGTCAATAACTACGCGGATCGCGATAGGCGACCGTATGTATCGAAAAGCGGCATTTGACGATCGAGCACATTATTACTCTAGCTTTCGACGCAGCCAATCCTCTTCATTCCTTCTCCATGTTGAATTCCTCTCTTTTGATCCTTCCTGTCGAAGCCTCAATGTTTCCATCAATGGAACGCTAAGGTTTGTTCACAGTGTATGGTCGTTTGTGTATATTTCACGTAATATGAATAGAAATCTGGTATTCGGTTTTAAAGTCCACATGCAGGTTATTTGGTTTCAGGTTGTCAGGGATTTGTGAGAGCAAGTGCAAAAAATAATTTCTTAACGATAAATTAGAAATAATGTTCGATGTCATAATCAGGAAACAGTATATAGATAACACTGTATCGAGAAAGCTGCAATTTATAGTACCTGTGTTTGTTGCTTCCGAACAGGAAACCTATCGAATATTTTGAACGCTTGAAGTTTCATGTCCTCTTACAGTCTGACACAATTCCCTTATGCGCAGGTATGTCATCTGGTAAATTTTGTCATACTTGTCGTTTTTACTTTTTCTTTCAGTCAATCAATAGCGTCGAATAAAAATAGGCATTTTATTTTTTAAACGATCTTCCTAACTTTATTAAACACTAAAAGCGTTATGGAACACCTCTTCTCTAGCCATCCTGATTTTCTACAGCATTCACCGTCGTGCGAGTTTACGATTCGAGTAGCGAAAGATTGTAACAGTAATACAGCCCTCTAACAAACCCCGACGCATCGCATTTCCTGCATGGCGAGGCAGGCTAAAAGAGGAGAGAGATCTGTTTTCCCTTCGCAAGTTCGAGTAAGCTTTTACGCGATGCTGAGCGTCCGCGATACGCGCGTAATCTTCCCGTTGAAACGGCCCTGCCGGGAAAGTTAAATGAAAAATTGTTTTCCCCTGTTGGCTGGATTGAACAATACCGGCCCTTTATTATACGCTCGACGATAAGGATTCTCGTATCCCCTAGCCGTGCATACGTGCGTCGAATTTTAAAACGCACTTAACGCCGAAACTATATCGGTGGAAAGTTTTCTCCTTTAATTGGAGCCGTTTCTATTAACGACCGTCCGTGGATTATCGTCCTTTCGGAACACCAAATGTGTGTGCGGAACCGTTCTCCTTCGGAACCTTCTTTGCTCCTTTCAATTTTAGTATTGTGAAATACATGACCTTTTATTTTTATTTCTTTATAAATTATTATAGAAGTGTGTGATAACACTTTCCTTATTTCTTCTTCTGAAAACACTATGTATATTTCTAAGCGCATGTAACAGCCGATAAAATTACAATTTATTTAGGATACCATAAAAAAATAAGTTGCGATATTCATGTTTCCAAGTGATCGATCAGTCTTTTGGGAGAACCTATTGTGAAGGAAGGTATTTACCTTTTTACAAAGTTAAAAGTATCTTTTCCTAAGGACGATTATAAGTTTTGCAAAACCCCTAGGAATACACCGTTCCTTTGCACATGGTTCTTTTGTGTTACGTTCCATTCATTAGCATACACATTCGTAAATTTTCATTTTCTTTTGTAAGAATCTCCTCGGACGTTCAGCGAGGCATAGCACGAGTAAAACAATAAAGGTTAATGTTTCGATATAAAAGCATGCAGAAACTCGGGTAACGTCACAATCAATCTCAATTCTCCTTCGACCTGTTCGTATTCCGAGATCTTCCACGAAGGAACCTTTATTGCATGGTAAATCATAATGCAACATGAATCATAACGATTCGCTCGAAGAAAGCCGCATTCTATACCAAATTCATGGAATCTTTTCTTCAGTTTTCTCGCGTTTGGTCGAGTTCCTCAGGTACTTACACGGACGTTAAGTGTTTTCAATTTACCTTTCGTTCGCTTTTCCTAACTCTATAAAACACTACTTTCGCGCAATGACTGTCTCCGACGAGAAGTCGTGTATCTTTAAGAGCACTTTACGCCCATCTAGTAGTTACACGAACGAGGAGTGCATAAATTGAGGAGGGTCAATGATTCCCTACCATGCAGGAAACATCGATTCAACGTTCGACATCCTTAGGTTATGCTCGGTGAAGTTGGTACTTAGACGGAGAGTCGAATGTCAGGAGTTTCCTCTTGGCGTGTTTGCATCGGTGATTTGGGGACTCGTCATTAGTGTTATCAAATAAATATGTGGAAGTGAAGAGTTGAAAGAGAGGCTCTCTCTACTTGAACGTCAAAAATATTTCAAAATCTGTTGGATAAAAAGCGAAAAGGGAAAGTACCGATATGCAAAATGTGGCAATATGTGATATTTTAAAAAATATTTTTAGAAATAATACGTGACGTTTTGTTGTTGCACGCGAGAAATAGCAAGGTTGAATTCGACGTGCAAACGAATAGAAACAGTTGGCGCAGACATGTGGTCAATACAATTCTGTTTTCGCGTTCCAGCTAGTTCTATATTATAATAATACTTTGTGTACATAAATATGATATGCACTTGAATATTAGTTTACTATATTATTTTTCTCAACGTTCGAGGATCATGAAATCAAAAAATAACACAATAGAAAAACCTATGTTTCATGAGAATCGACTCAACCATTCTAACCGACATTGGTATTTTCCTATTTTCACGTCTAATCATTGGAGTATACAAATCCATAATCCGAATTTCATACCATCATTTCTAGAACATTTTAAAACTCAAACCGAGGATCTAGCTGAAAAATGTTATCGTATATTTGTTTAATTAATGTGCAGTATCCGCCACGAGGACGAAATTCTCTTTATTCGTTGATCAGTAGCCATGGTAATATTGATGCGCCATCGGGAAACTTTTGTCCAGAGAGGAAACCCTCGTTCTACTGTCATTGTATTCCCCCACGCCAGTCTGTTGTGTTTTTCTCGAATTTCTAATGATTGTTTAACCACACGTGACGAGTTCTGTTTTTGACTTTATCGCGAGAAAACAGAAATAATGCGAGGTTATACGAGTATCGTCGAAATTGCCAGGACATTTCGATAAGAGAGGGGAAAAAAGAGTGACAAAAATGGAATCTGGGTCGTAATTGAAAATCAGTGGCGCGAAACGCGGCACATTGGTAACAATTGGTAATTGTGCTTTCTTTCGTTGATCTCACGATCGCGTTTAATTATTGACCGCGTGCGCGATACCGTTTCATTGATGAATACGCGTTGACGAGCGAGCCAAATGTGCTCTTACGATCCGAATAATACGAGCGAACTTTGGATTCTAACAAACCTGGCCTCAGCACTGATCATGCTTGTAAACGAAGGTTGCGTAGAAACGCGGTCGTGTTTTTCAGCATTGATACGCATAATTAATGGCGATTGGACAGTAAACGAAAATTTGCGTCGCGTTTGTAATGAAAATAAACGAGGAAGAGTATTTTATGACAATGTGTCTTTATTGAATGTATGAAACTTGAAAATGACTCTTCAAATTGGTTTAATAGTCGTGGCGGCGTCTATTGGACATCGAAGTACATAGAAATTCACGCACAAATTCAGTTACATCAGTATTCAGACAAATTAAAAAGACGTGTTTATTTGAAATTTTATCTTTTCGCAGATCTTCGTTATTTGCCTTCGTATGGTTGAAGGATAACGTTTCCTTTCCATTATAGTTGCTTATTATTATCTTCGTGTCACTAGTAAAAGTTTATAACGATCTTATCGACGAAAGTTTATTCTATCTTATCCTTATACAACAATTTTACTTTAAGATTCTGTGTCCATATTACTATTAAAAAACTGGGAATCAATAGTTGAAAAGTTACACCTGATATGATTATTTCTCGAATACGTATCAATATTAGCATTATCAGTCAACACATGTCAAGAAAATGTGCCTGATCGATCATAGCGAGCCATCTTAAGAATCTACAGAAGAATTCCAATTAACCAAAAGTCAGGAAAGTTCAAGAATCCATCACCGTTCGACCTTGTGCATCTCGAAGATGAATTACGATACGTCGTTTGCCATCGATCAAGACTAAACTTCCTCGAGTTCGATCGAACTTCCAACTTTAGAGTCAAATTTCCCTTCTCTCTCGTGTACTAACAATGTCGCTTTAAACGCATAAAATTTGTCCTGTCAAAGACATATTTGTCGTCAGGTATATACGTTGCGAGCCAGGCTCTCCGTTTAACATTCACCGCCAATTAACGATCGCATCGCTCGTAATTCCCAGTACGTGAATCGAAATTGATAATAGTTAACATTGTTCCGTGTCGCGGGATAGCTCGAAGGATAGAATTATTGCTGGAGCGGTCGGAGACGATTTTACTCCGATTTCCACGATGCTCTCCACGCTCTCAGTGCGCCATAAATTTCATCCGTACGTCGCGTCGGGGACAATCGTTAGGGAGTTAATGGGCACGGCGGATCAAATTTCGAGATGTTATGGTACGGTCGTTTACGATGAAAGAAGAAAATGCGCGGGAAAGTTAATAGCGGCGGGAGAGCGCGGGCAAACAGGAGAACAATTAAAACCGGGTACGTCAAACGGTCGAACGAGAACGGTCGTCTTTTGTACGATGAGTCCCTGTGGGACGAACGTAAGTGACGGTTGATTGATTCAACTTGATTGAATAATGGAGAACGTGTGTCAGTCGTATTAGCTGTTTCGTTGTTTATTACCAGTGAATACCAGTTTTAAGAGTCTATTACAATAGAAAAATTTTATGCCCGTATTTTGTACATAAAATGCACATTATGTTACATAAAACATTTGGAAATTTCAATAACACTGTAATGGGGCAGGATTGTTATTTTCGTAAAAGGTGTCTACATGCGTTCAAATACTCGTGTATATAGAAACGCGTATTCATTGTATACATAGAAACTCGGGTATATGAGCGTATGAGAATAAGTGTTATTATTTGTGGAAATAAAATTTAGATATCCTAACAAGCTACCAATAGGTCCTTCTACGGTACTTACTACTAGACAATTAAAGAAAACATTAAGTGATAAATGAGAATAAAGTAGTGCAGTTTCTTTAATATTTTATTTTGCTTACAATTAGCCTTGTATAAAACTATGTCACGTTACACGAACTTTTATGGGAATTTAATTATCGCGTTGTAGGAGGATTACGTGCGCGGAAAGTAAAATAATCTTGTTAGTATTCTTTAATATCATTTACCTACTCGTTGTACGCTAGTGTTAAGATGAAGATATTTTTTAATAAAAATATGTAAATATGCTCTAGGCAAATTAACATATTATACTTAAGAATTTTAGGTGGAAACTTTCATATCATCTTTTAGCAGGTTGCATTTATTACAAATAGTATGTTGGCATTTGTAAACTCGAAATTCTTCAAGAGAAATTAGATAGAAAAATAAATCAACATTAGCAGCAGCTATATATTTTAATTAAGAAAATTGAATCAATGAGTGAAGAACCACTTTTAGAGAATTAATTGTATCGGAATTCCTGGCGACCACACAGTATCGCCGGGGCTAGCTGCAAAATCCTTATTTGCATGTGGCCAAGTTACAACCCCATTCAGTTATTCTTAATACCGAATTTATTAACCCGAAATTTATTCTCACGACTTTATGTACATTTTCAACAACCCTTTTATGCGCCATTAAAGGAAAATTACAGGACGCGACAAGTTACTCGTGTGCAACTTTACACCTTTCCAACGATCGCGTGCACGGTTGCAGTTAGACAGGCAGAGAAAAACGTTGGTTGATGCCTTTCTTTTTCGCCGCCGCGATACAGAGCGTGTGACGCGCGTTAATCCACGCTCGCAAAATTATTTAGACGTTATGGTAGATAGTGTCCGCTGTTCCAGCTCATCATCTCATCAAGAGATCTCGTTGAACGTAATTGTTCCGCATTTACGCAGTTAGCTGCACTCTTACCCGAAATAGCGTGACTAATTAAAGTCTTCCTGCCATAGGAATCTTGCTTCGTTGATGAACATTTCAACTTTCTTTTTCTCGTACTAATATTCATTAGTCTCAGACGATTAAAAGGAAAGTGTGCTAATGATAATTCGTTGGTTTTACTGTTAGCGTTGTAAATCTGAGTGGGAATGAAAGGTACTATGGGTTTAAAACTATTTTATTACTTAAATGATTTGCAGATTTCTTACATACGTATTTATATTTACTATTCGTGTGTCTTCCTCTCTTGTAAATAGTTTGTAAGACACGAATTTTATGAAAAATGTTACTTTATAGTTAAAGAAGCTGCTAAAGCGTTAAAGATAAGTCACGCTCTATGAAGATGGCGAAACTTATTGATTATTTATCTGCAGAGTTTTAGATTCTACTGTTTTATTGTATTAAAGTTTAGGATTATCGTTGTAATACTTGATAAGTCCATTTTCATTGACGTGATGTTTCCCTTCATGACGTATAATGTTCCATTTAAAATTGTGTGGTCGTGAAAGAGATATTTCATATAATAATATTATCAGAAATGGATGTCAAGGAAAATCATTCCTTTCGCAGCACCTCATTCCTACGACAATTTTTTAACGAGATTCTAAAATTAAATTTTTGTATAAAAACAGTAATTATAAGTTGTATGATATTTTGAATTACATGAGATGGTGGAATGTGAATAAGTTAGATAAAAGTTGGCTGATAGCTCTCGACCACTCTATTCGCATTCAAGAACCAGCCTGATTAGTTTCGTGATCTGTCTTACACGAAGTTGAAGAAGTAAATGAGCTCGAGCTGCGCGTTTTCGACCCTTAAAGAGACAGCGACCGCTATCTTTAAAAGATTTCGTAGAAATTCACATTTGCTAATATCACGAGGATTAAATTTTCTGCTTAAGCTAACCTTGTGATTTATCAATTTTTGCCTTTTCATAAGCAAAATTGCCTCTCACATTATAAACCGTTAATTTCTAGTAATTCAAGCAAATCAACAAAAATCAACTTAAGTGGAAATCAAATCACTTTTTGAAATATTATAAATTCATAGTGGACTAATATTCGTGTTAATAAACTTTCGCTCTTCCTATCCTTGTTTTTCTCTTTCAATAAATAAAAATTTTTACAACGTAAGCTCCTGCACGCTTACATACTCACGCAAGTTTATATCTATTTATATCTATATCATATGAACACTTGCTTGTTTTTACAAACTTTCAATTGCCTCCTTTCAGCCATTGTCATCGACAGTTCGAAAGTCTTTCTCGCCCTGCGATGAAAAGATTGATTACAGCTGAACGAAGAAGCACCGCGAGAGCACGATAAACGCAATTAGAGACACGAGATTGAGGCCTGATTTTATTAGCTGTGGATCTTTGGTCGGTGTTTGTTTTACACGATAACAGGATTCCATAAAGATAACGTAAACATAGATCCCGTTGTCTCATCGGGGAAAACGTCTTTTTCATTCCTTCTGTCGCATATTCGCGCCTTCTCTTCCCTCTGTCGGTCCGCGAAATTGGTTTTCAAGAAGAAGTAATCTCGAGCTCCAAAGAGGTCCAATGTCCCAACGGAGGAGTACCTAATGAAGTGTACGTGAGAAACAAGTCATCGTCTGGTAAGAAGACCCGCGGGATGGCAAACAACAAGACTGCGGAGAGGTTGCGGTGAGAATCTTTCGTTCGTCAAGCCGTGCGAACCCGTTGGAAAAAGAACTTCCCCGAAAGTTCTCCACCCTCCAATCTGTAGCGCTCCTACTCGCACGTGCTACCACGAAACGACTTTCGCATCCGAGCATTTTCTTTCGACGAATCATCGGCCACTTTCGTCCGAAACTTTCGTCCAAGTTTACCTATTTGTTTAACGCGACCACTGGCGGACAGGATACCCTTAACAAGCTGGCTGATCGCGTTTCATCGGGAAAACCATGATGGATGGCTCCTATATGGTGTTACCTTGGTAACTCGCATGTGTTATATACCTTCTGCGAGTCGTTTACCGTGGTAATGTTGGGGATAATGAGAGAATTTTTGTTTGGTTTCTTTACCTAAGGAATGGCTTCTTTCCGTTTCTCCTGTCTTAGGTTGGCAGCCTTGGTTTTTAAAACGGAGGGTGGTTTGGATCATTGAATTGTTAAAGTAGGTTTTAGAATTGATTGGAGAATATTTTGTTATTGAATTTTAGGATTGTTGGAGTACGTATTATTTGAAACAATTTTTCAACCTCCGCAAATAATTATTAAATTATATTTACATTCGATATTGTATATGAATGCACGTATTCCACATTACCGGGAATATTTAGATACGTTTAACGAGCTACGTTTTTTAATGCTAAATAGTAGAAGTTAAATTTCTGAATTGTTTGAAAAATATGTAACTCGTGTATGCGAAATATCTGTTCCATAGAGAATAAGATGTTGGAAGATAATTTTGTCGCCATCGTTAGAATTTGTAGGGTACACCTTGCAGCACATTATATGGCTCACCTAGCAGCTGCATTCTAAAGCGTTAAAATTGATACACGAGGGAACGTAAGTACATGTAATAAAATGTTGAAGAGAATAGTCATACGGGAGCCGAGTATCTGGGGCAAGTCTCGTGTCTTTTTCGGTAAGAGATGGAAAGAACAGGGTGATTTAAGGAGCTCCAGCTTCCTATATCCTCTTTCTTTTTTTCCTTTTTTTTTTTGCGATTGCAACAATGCATTTCCGTGGTGCAATTGCATTTTACTTTCTAAACAGAATCCACATATTTTGGACACAAGAATCCATTCGTTTCATCATATCTCCCATGCACAATGAATATACTATAAAACATTATTATGTATGTTCCCTGTGTTTTAAAATATTCAATTGCAGTGATGCAACATTCGAGTATTTTTCAAAAAATCTCAAATTTCTGGGAAACGTTACACAACAAAGAAGATGAATAATATTAGTATTTTATATCTATTTATTTTATTTCTAAGCAGTATCACACTCGAATTGTCGCTTCCAGATAAAGCTTTATATTTTATGGACAAAGTTGTGTCAGTCAAATAAAGATGAATCACATGGTGTTATTTAATATCAGATGCAACAAGCTGCGATATTGCTTGAATATTAACGCTCCCCTCGAAGCGGAGTAACTCCTCGAAACCTCAAACAATGCTAACTATAACAGCCGAAGCCATGAAAACCTCTAAAACCACAAATGACACTTATGTTGGATCACCCTATATGAAACTTATAGAAGGTTGGTAAGGACCCCTGTTGTGCTCTTCTGAGGGTCAAGTACCAAAACTCGCCCAACCTATCGTATGACAGACCTCGCTAAACTGCAACATATGAACGCTTTGGTCTTTCTCTTTGATACTCTCATTGACAATAGTTTGTAACACCCTAGGTGGGTAATCCTGGTGGGTAGCTTTGGATATATTGTCTGTCAAGGGATATGAAGAATGAGGAAGTGGCAGCAAACAATTTTAAATGTATTTTCTATTATTATGCTACTAACATCTGGAAGCGGATTTATTGATTCTACGCTTTTCGTATAAATTGAAAATTTCTAAAAACATACAATAATTGCCAAAAGATGTAGACAGCATCAGTCTAAGATCTAAAATGTAATCTAAATTAATCTTTATTTTTCACGTAGAATAATTCTGTATAAATTTATTTCATTCAAAAAGTCGAATTATACATAGTACAATCGTTAATTTTGAATTTCGTCTAAATTACCTCAACCACTTTTTAGTGAACATCAATGGCAAGAAAGATGTCAGCCTCTCAACAGTTATAAAGAAGAAATAGGTGACACAGTTTGACTTAGACCGTGTCATTGGCGGGTAAAATGTTCTAAAGCCCGACAATATCAAACACGACGATAGAACGCAATGGGCAACCGTGGCAGAAGAATTTCAAGTTTTTCCGATGGCGAATGAAATTGGAGAAAGCTGGGGTAAAACCTTAAAAGCTGTCAGGCAATCACGCCGCACGAGTATCGTAAAACTATCCTCGCATTACACGTAGTCCAGCACTTTTTCATGCTAGAGATGAAAGAACTCGATGACTCACTTTTTCGCGATTTCATCAGCGCTGGGTCACGTTAACGAACCTCTAATTACCAGTTAGTGGCTCGATCGTGCCGCGGAATCGTCTAAGATTTGTCCAAGCATAATTTATATGGTAATTAGCCGGTGTGACCGTAACCTGGTTTCTTTCTACCACCATTTCTCCATCGCTTTTCTGCTCGTGTTTACGTTTACACAATACAAAAATGAAACTCGAAGAAACAAAACGAGAGAGAACGGGACGAAAAAGGGAAAAGGAAAACGGAGAAAGGGAGAAAGAGACAGAGACACGTCATTCAACATTCGTTACGGCCCACGATGTCTTTGTTCACCGGCGCGTCCCTGTTCGCGGCAACTTCCGGTTTGCAAAGTTTAGCTACGTGCACGCCATAAAACCGTCGACCGAACAAAAAGCGTCATTATGAAATCATCCTTTCCTTCTCCGAGGCCCTCAGCGCTTCTGTTGTGCTTCGAGAGTAAATCTGTATGTACAGCGTGATAAATGTACCACTTTACGATCCGATAATTACCGCTGCACATGTACGGGTTCGCCATAATTAAGCCGGCGTATGCGATTCGAGTGGCTCGTGCCTCCAGGCCAGAAGCTCTGGCTCGTGCGGTTCCTTTCTTCGTTCTTGCAACTGTTTGCTATGGTTCGGCTAACGGCGAATCGAATGATGGAAAACGTAAAAAAAGACTATTAGAAGTTGGATCGTTAATGAGAGTAGTGATTCAAATTTGTGGAAACGTTTATTATTGTGTAGACTTTTAGGGAGGCATTTAGTCACAGCAGGCTTATTCCTGCTGTGAAACCGAAATCATAAACCGTTTTTTATGCAAAATAGGTAAAACTGCAGCTTGCTGTCTTACAGAACCAATTTAAAAACTTGTAACATCTTCTGTTTCAGATTTCCATCCCATGAGGAACAGGAAGATCGAGATTTTCGAGGTAAGACCGAGTGATCATTAACGAGTCTGTGTGCGTCTCTGATGTGCTTACGTAGCCTAATGACAGCGCTTTCAAAGAAACGTGCTGTGACTCACTTTAGATGTACGATTCTCGCCGTTTTCAAACCGAGGCGGTTGTTCCTGCTGAGACCCCGTACAGTTTCTTTTCTCAGATGTACGCGTCTCCGGTTCGGATTTTCCATTTTGATTCGAAACGATATCACTCACGACCATAGAAAGGTCACGTGACAGCTATCTCGCGATTATTACTATGGACGATGGAAGAAATTAATTTTTCACCGACCCGGCCAGCTGGCAATACTAATTATTTACAGTCGAGAGTACTAGAAATTAAACGGCATGCTGTGAGCGAGTTGAAGCAACTCTGCCATTTTTATGATGAAAACAGAAAAAATAGGAGGTCTGGCAAAATATAGCGAATCTGGAAGTCTGGTAAAAATAAAACAGAAATGGGAAAAATACAGAAAACAAAGGAAACGAGATTGAAATGAAAATCTCCGATCCGAAAGAGCTTTTTATTTAGCTCGTTAATTATAGTTGAAGCAGATTTCTCCACTCGTGCGGTGCTTCAGGGCTGCTGTGTCGGTTGGTTGAAATTTATTAATTTTTAATGGACCATGGCTAACAAACCTAAAAATCCAACTTTTCCTTCCTGTTTCTCTCTCCTCCTTCCACTCTCTGTTGCTTTGAAGTTCCGCCACAGGCTAGGATCTTACTTTTGTTGCATCTAAAATAAAGATATAAACTTTCGCGAGGCGAAAGAGTAGAATTAAAAAATCGTAGACTTGATTCTGTAACGAGGCCTGTTTTCACGAGAAACCTCGCGGAACCGATTTGTCAGGTGAAGGCCTCGTCCTAAATGCGCTCTCGCCGTTCGTGTTCACCGTTTTCGTCTAATTATTTGGTAAAAAAACGTCGGCGCCACGCCGCGCCGCGCCGTTCTCGTGCGGCCATTCGGTTAACCGGCAACGAACCCATTCAGATTGCTCGGTCATCGCTGCAAATACTTTTGTTGCCTTTTACCGCGACGCAGACAGGCGTTTCGTGTATCTCTCTGACTGGACAGAAATATAAGACTCGAACGATGTCTATTGTTCCCTTACGTTGGATTCGAGTTTAACTATCTTTTTTTTAATTATATATCGCTATATTATTTAAATTTTGGGATATTTATATCGTTGCTCATTGAATTTGTATGAGTTGGATTATACAGGCTGCGGCCGAAAATTATGCATAAAAGGGCACGTGGTGATTCTTCATGAAAAGACAGGAACTAAGTGTAAGATAAAATCTTCCCGCCCGGAGCTTAGTTTTTGAGAAAATCAAATTTAAAAATTTATCAGGTATACTCGAACATGGTTAATTTCGGACTGGACAGGACTAAATGATCAACAGGAAATCATTCTACGTATGAGGATAACTCGAAAGTGTAGAATAACATTTTTTCACAAGGTGCTTTATTTCAGAGAAAAATAAATTTGAAAATCTATCATACGCGACTACTAGGCAGATTCACGACTAAACATGTATAAATTCAATCTTTTGGAAATGATACCTTAAATGGAAAAATTGTATTCTTCACTTTGCAATTATTTTCGCATCTAGGATAGTGTCATATATAATATTTAGTCATATTCAGCCGGTGATTAATCAAGTTCAAGTACACTTAATTTTCTTAATTACTTAATATTCAAACTTGAATTTCTCGGAAGCTAAGCTTCGATGAAAAAGATTTTATTCTATATTTTCTTTTTTATTTTTTCATCCACGCTTGGATATAACTTTTGGCTCACCCTGTATAGGAAATGGGAAGACTCTCTGCAAAATATCGAAGTGATAAGAAGAATGTTTTAATGAGGACCACGTTTCAATTTTCTCATATGATACTACAGTGAAATGTTATACCTTGGATATATTATCAATTATATCAGTTCACAAATTTACAACAGTATTGGTTGCAAAGTACGTTTTAGATCGGACACAAGTACCGCAGAGTACGTTTCCCTTCTCAATAAAATTGTGGATACGTGTCTCTATCTCCTTTTCCTTTATAAAAAATCATCACGATATTGTTTATCTTAACGCGGCTAATTGCCTCGCTTATATCTTGTCGTGCCGAGGCACGGGCCACTCGGCACGCAAAGGAGGAAATTTCGAGTAAAATAGTATGGCTGGTGGAGAAATAAGCCACTCGAGCTTCAATCCGTTCCAGCTTGCAAGAACTGCGATGTTTCCGCTCCCTTTATTAAATCGTCTTGCTACGCTGGAAAAAGTACCGAAGAGCCAGGCGAACCAGGCTATCGCACGTCCTGTTTCGTGAATTTGGCGCACAAGGAGAGATCGGAGGGTGGGCTTAAAACACACACACAAACAGTTACACACACAAGCAGAAAAAATACAGAGAGAGAAAGAGAGAGGGAAAGAAAGCAACTCGTTCCGTTTTCTGGCCTTCTCTCCCCTTTTCTGGCCGGAAGATCCGCCGAACCGCCGTTTCACGGCGTTATCATACAACATGCCCGAGCCTTGAAGTTTTAATGAATCGAAAGAAAAAGTTCCACGCTGAGAAGCAGGGCAAGGTTAATTTCATCCCTGTTGAAAGTTGGAAAAAAGGTGATGTAACGTCTTGAAGCATTTAATCGTCCGTCCGCTATTTGCCTCGGCCGGTTTCTTCGTTTTATTTTGAATTACTTTGAGACGAGTAATCTCCTTAAGCGGTCTCCCTCGTGCGCTTTCCGGTAACAAAAATAGCGGATTTATTTTCTAAGCTTAGTGAACGAGCTCTGATGGAGGGAACTACGTGTATTTTGCTTTTGGGGAAGAATATTGAATGGTAAAAGATGGTTTTACCACGATTAAGGACATAGATGAAAATAACGTATGTTTTATGAAAATCGAAGGTATTTTGCTATGGATAATAACACGATATCGGAGAATAATTAATGCTTGCTATCCTTCATGGCAAACTAAATGATTCTATAGCAGACTGAAAATAGAGTTTTAGTTTTCTTTTGTTCTTTCGTTCCTCTATAGTTTTTCAATGTTAACTTCGTATATGACTTAAGATAATCACGTTGGATAAACTGCTTAAGTTTTTGGAGGCATCTGGTTTTTGAATAGCGAACTTGAGGTAAAAGAACGTATTGATGACTTCTTTTCGCTCCG
The DNA here is from genome assembly GCF_011952205.1 of Bombus bifarius. Lineage (NCBI taxonomy): Eukaryota > Metazoa > Arthropoda > Insecta > Hymenoptera > Apidae > Bombus > Bombus bifarius. The sequence continues at coordinate 5,546,635 of NW_022884914.1, read as the reverse complement.
CGAAGCACTGAACAAGCAACTAAAAGTTTCCACAGTTTGGTCGACTTTTTCTAGATTTTACGACGCGAAGATAAAATACGACACACCGCGTTTGGATTTCGCACCGTTTCGAACTTCGAGCTTGCTATGCGAAAACGTGAGTAAGGGTAACGCAATTTACATAATTCTTTCAATAAAATAACAAACCGATAATTCAAAGATTTCATATTCGCTTGCTTTACATGTAATATTGTAGTATAGTATTACTTCGTATTATCTTTCCTCTTATATTGTTTTAAATTGCAACTTTTACAATCTTAATACTCAATTTCTCCTTAAGTTTTAATCCGACACTGTTATAATTATCAAAGTAAGCATCTAGAAATTTTCTCAAATAAAATACCGAGATAAAAGTATTCTTTCAGCGATAAACCAGCAAACAAAGTATACGAAGCTTCTTCTCTTTTCATTCTCTCTGGCTGCAAGCAAATAAGTTCCCGTAATCAACGGAAATGAATGCAAAGTAATCGTACAACGGGAGGAAAAAAAACGGTTAAACTTTCTCGCGGATCCTTGCGGATTAGGAAACTTTGTCTCTCTTTTGTCCAGATACTGAACACCATCCCCAATAAAACTTCTCGAACCGCCAAGTTCTCTTTGAAACCGACAGACGGTCACGATCGAACAGCTCGGACGACTTACGCCGTTTATGGAAATAAATTTAGATAGACTGGAACGCTCGCCACGCGGATTCGACGTTGTGCGCGCTAGTTGGAATGGAAGTTGCGCGGTTCCAGCGCGACGGGACCGCGAAACTCTCCTAAATCTACAAGTACCGAACGATATACACAAAATCCGGCGACGACCAGTGGCGTGTACGCGTTCGTGATTTATGGAACGCGCTGTAATTGACTTTCATTACGATGCAAATTGCTTCGGTCACGATACCACGCGAAATACCTGTCTAATTCTTACGAGGAATCTGGTTCTTATACAGTTTTTCCTCTTCGTTACTCCATTTTTTCGTTTGTTACTTGAGTGCTGCTATTACGAACAATAACTTATGTCAGGAAATAATTATATACAGGGTGATTTCAGTAACTGGACCGCGTGTATGCGTCCAAAAACTTTGATTGATTTATAGTAGCACCGTGTATGAGTGAGAAACGTGTATGTTGACAAGCTGATAAGCTAAAGTAGCGTTTATCGTCTTTTTGGGAAATCAACACATCGTAACATTAATTAATTTGAAAAATATACGGATATTTTTTTTCATATGATGAAATATATATTACATTGAAGGAAACAGAATGTCTACGTTTAGTAATCGTTTTATCAGAATTATTCATCTACTGATTTAACAATCGTCAAGTTAAATATTTGATTTATCGCGATCGAAATATCACACAAACGGAACTTTTCACGCTGTTGCAATTATTCATATGGTTTAATCCTGATCCAGACAAGCTTGCGCTGTTATATTTCATTACAGGAATATACTGAGCTCGTTTTCGTTGTAGAAGACAACAGCATTGTCAATAAACCTGCTCAACCACTGTAGCGTGTAAGGGGCTTGTATTTTTACTCGGGTTGAGAATATTTTTAACCGTCTGCACGGTCAAGATATACGAGTATTTGGCTGCCATTTTTAAGCTCTCTCGTGTCTCTCGAAAGAACACGACAACGTGTATTGGCCGGCGCGGCGGAACGTCTGCTTCTTCGCTTTTTAGATTAACTTCTGCTCTAACACGAAAGACGAGACTCACGAGGAGCCGGAAACGGGTTGGTGAAATTTCCGCAAGTCTTTGAACATGTTTAAGTATCTTACACCAGCCTGAAAACATTCTCTTGAACGGTAATTGAGCGGCGTTATAGTTCCTTTTAGCGGAGATTAACACCGCGAAAGAACATTAGTTTAGTGTAGCTGGTCTACAAGAATTTTTACAGAGTTGTAGTAGACTCTTAAATAGAATTTTTAACTGAATTCTGTATATCCTTGTTTTTACGTTGATTAAGTAATTTAGTTCGTACAAATGGTTTATTATATTTACGAGAAACATGATGTATTTTCCCTAATGAGCTGCTAGGTAGGTATATTAAAAATGTCTGCACATAAATTTATGCAGAATGAAGGATAAAATATAGTTATAATTATTTGGAATTTTAGAATGTTGTATTCGAGTATATGCAAGTGAAAAATCGTAAACTTCATTCATCTGTACAGAATGAAAAACGATGTTAGAATGTAGTTTGTAGATATTTATTTGGAAAGATATTTATTTAAAGCATCGCTATTAATGTAGACACTGATTATACCTACATGCGTGCTTTGTATTAAATCAGTTAGCGTTATACCGTTGAACAAATTTTTTGCGCTGAAATTCTACAAAGTACAGATATTCGTTACGTTTATCTTCATATTCACTCTCAAAGGAGAAAATAATTCGATATTCGTATTGTATATTCATGATAGATATTCTTCTTTCTCGTCGACACAGTTACTACAATTAACGCGAATAAAAATAAAACGAAATCTAATATGATTTGTAAAAATATACGTATATCGATCTTTGAATCTAAGAAAAGTAACACAAAGTCACAGGCATCTTCTACTTTTAGAAACAAATGACAGTAGCAGTGAGGTCACAGGGGCATTCACGCCGGAAAGGTTCATGAAATAAATTTCTCCGCAATTTTCGCGAAATATCGCAGCATCGAAAACTGGAAAAACCTCAGCGGGACCGTAAATGATATCCAAGAGAGGACAATTTTAATTCGATTCTGCATACTGGATTAGTTTCGGATAAAAAGCGTTTAATCTACCAGCAGCTGGCTGGGTCCGCACGAAATTTTACGAGCCCCGAGGCTCGGGATTTTCCTTTCTTTGCCCGCCATTCGAGGCAAGCACGTGACCCAGCTGAAAATGAACTTGCCGCGTTGGTGGAAAAATATCCGCGAGCTGCCGCGTTTCCTTGGTAAGCTTCGAGCGTGTTCTCGCTTTCCTCTTCGTCCTTTCTGATCCTACCGATACAATTAAGGAAGTGCGATAGATCCGTCGCCGAGTTGGAAGAAATAAACTCTTTGACGGTAAATCGGTAGGATCAGAGATGAAGGAACCAGTTTCTTATCGCTCGTTTCCGGAGAACGCCGTTTCTCTTTCGTGCGGCTGCAATCAACTGTGATTTCCTGTTCGACCATATATGTGTATGTATGTATGTGTGTGTGTGTATTAAGCGAATCGTGGACGATTGTTTCTGATAATTACAATTTTATTATCGAGCGAATTTTTTAATGGTCGTGGATAATATTAAAATTATCCATCTGGCGATAATACTCGAAATGCTATAAAATCAAACGTAATTCTAGCAACTGTGCATCGCTTTAGATTTAGTACTTCTAACGTCATTGAAACCAAAGATGTTCCACATCTACTCACTGCTCTACACGTGACGTTATCAAATATACCGATTACGAGTGGTAAAACCATACTAAATTCACACACGTTGCGCACTCCAGCTTTACATCGATTGATCCATTGATTACATACAGATGTAACATTTCCAACGCTATTGAATTCAAGGACGTCTGGTGAATCTGGCGTAACGTTCACCATATCGACGAGCCTTAAATTGTGTTCGCGATTAGAAGCGATAACCCCTCTGACGCCACTAAATCTTCAAACGTTTGATAACTAGGGGAGATATATAGTTCCAGATGCCGCAATATCAGTCGACCTATGCTGGTATCCTAATATTGACCGATACGATGTTTCCATCGTATCTTATCGACAATCTAATGACAAAATTCAAAAACGTTCTGTGGTTATCAATTTCACGCTTTTGATTACCTGTCCTGTCATACAAAAATTATATTTCCATCTATGAACCTCAATCATCGCTAGGCTAATTAGATTATTGACAACCTTAGTGAAATTTCACCCGGCATTGTCTCTAAGAAAAATTTGTATCTTTATCAATACAAAAATTCTATGTGTTTGACCAATAATTATATAATGCAATATGCAGACATTGATAAGTATCTAAGAATAAATACTCCACCTTTGTCTTTGATTTCTTAATACTACCGAATCTCGACGTTATCGGATACTATACTTGTTACAAAGACGAATGATGTTGCACTTTCTGAATACCCGAGTCCATTTCCATTGATATATTACACCTAACACGACTTACGTCCTACTTCTTCCCTGTATCTACAAATATCGTTATCGACAATCAAGCATCCACTATTCGAACTATCAATATTCATTGACAGGCAATATCAGTATTATCGCTACCAACTCCATTGCATGTTCAAATAAGAAACAAACCTATATACGTATATGTATATAGTAGCAGGACGACGAGCTCGTTTGCCTTCATTTCATCCTGTGAATGTTTGATCGTTTACATCAAACTGTACACCGCAAGCATGCAGGAATAAGTTAGATGGTGCGGCAGGCAGAGACGAAGAATGTTACCCGACGATTTATACGAGGCGGACACAGAGAGCGCAAGGGACCCGTTGAGAAATCTCTGCGAGTATAGTTGTTTATTCGTGAGAGAACGTAACTCACTGCAGAAGGGTAAGTGCGTATCCGTGTGAACGATGTATCCTTTCTTACAGTTATAAGGCATGCAATCAACGCGCGTCAGCCATTCAGCTTTCCATACAGCTCCTCTAGGAAATCCGGTCGAAAATTGGCACGGATTTTATACGCGAGTCACATTACTCACGACTCGATTCCGTGGCCAAGCGATTTTTCGCTTCGAACGTCGAGAGTGGGTCGGGTGAAATTAATTTTGCTTTGAAAATTTCTTTGGCTACTGACAATTTTTCGTACTCCGACGATTCTGGATGGATATTAATATCGCTTTAAAAATTTCTTTGGCCATTGACAATTTTTCACTACCGTCCGGTCGAATCGGCATTAATTTTACTTTAGGAAATTTTCACGCGCGCTAATAATTTCTCGCTTTCATCGAGATAAAGTTAATTTCCCTTCGAAAATTTCATCATCGATATTTATTACGGTGGCGGCAATTGAATCACGGGATCGACTTATTTCGATGAATCGGTGAAAATTCGAAACACCCGGTGACAATGGCGCGCGCGATAGTGGCGGAAACTTGTAAATTTCAAGGCTCGTTCGTTTATTCAGTGAGCTCAACCGGCCATTCATAATTTCGTGACCTGTTATTTTTCGCAACAATTCTACCTCCTGGAATACAAAATTCGCACAGTCTTTAACTTTGTACGCTACTATTCCCGGACAAAGCGACGTTCTCCGCTAATGTACAATAATTCATCAGTCCGCGACTTGCTCGTGGCTTCCGTAAGTTTCAACGTGAAACGTAGCCAGTCGACAAAAACTGGCAACTTTACAAGGAAGGACGTTCTGCCTGCAGTAGGTGTCGTCGAAAAGTTTCCCGACAATAAGGACGCTGGAATTTTCCTCTGTGTTTTAGATCCCTTTGTTTTATGATGAAAAACGAGTTCCAGGTATGATGGCAGGAAAGAAGTTGTTGCGGTTGCATTTCAACTAATTTCATTTGTAACAAATCTAGTTAACTGATTACTTTGCTATATTGATTGGCCGTAAAACTGCTTCATTTATAGTTTGATCTTTTTCTATAATATCTTTAAACATAATGTTTAGAATTAACATGAATAATTTATGCGTTATGTACGTTTCGTAAGATTAAATGCCTCGTACGCTGGATCATATGTCTTGAACGTATTAGGAATCACGTATGAAATACGTACATAGATAGAAACTGACATAACATTGACAGATATTTTTTGAATGCCAAGATGTAAGTGGTTATCTTCATTTTTAGAACGTATTTCTGCGAATAGAACGTAGTGTGTATAATACCGTTATTAAAACTTTTAGACGAAACAAATGACAGTACCTTTTTTTTTAGATATAATCGTCATTACAGTTCTTTACTTCGCCCCTACGATATCAATTTCCATTTTCACAAATTTGAATTACCCGAGCATCTACTTCACTGGGTAATTGAAACACTCCCGAATGAGTATACTTTCGGTAACATGACGCCGTGTATAAGTTTACAGAAACCATATAACCGGGACAAACGACTTTCATTTCAGCCTATGCACGTGTAAAAATTCCTCTTACGTTATTCCAATATCGCCTAACAGTTTGAGAAATTCAGCAAGAATATGAAATACGGAAGGAAACGCGGTTCACTGCGTTACTTCGTGGATATTCGCCTAGAATAATGACACGAACTTGCTAGCTATTATAAAATTAGGATGTTCGAGCTCGTCGGTTTGCAAGCGCAAACAAACCGAAGCGAATTATTCGCATGAACGAGTCGGTGAGAAGCTACGAATTCGTTAATTTCGGCATAATGCACATTCGAATGGGCAATTGGAAAGTGTTAATTGCAGTTCGAGCGGATTCCCAACGATAACGTTGACCGGGTTATCATTTAGCGAGTCTGTTCCAATTATTCCTGGTGATTTTCTCCTTCAAAGTTCCCGAATCGATCGTGGTTTTCAATTTATATGCGACCTTTACGACAAATCTTGTACGGTCGCACGTGTCAATAGCTCTCCATCTTTCTTCCATTTTCATATCATCGTATTTAATCGAAGAAACGGCGAACAGAAGGCTCGCCGTTTAATTACCAAAGATCCATTGTTCTCCGTCCAAGCCTCTCGGATACAGCTTTTTTTTCACTAACCTCTTCTAATTATCTCTCTCTCTAATTATTCGAGCGTGTCGATTCGCGAATCTTGCAGACTCTCGACTTCTAGGTCGTTAAACGCTTTACCGATGGATGGAGAATACCTTGGCTCCCGTCCGAAGGGAAGCGGCGTGGCATCATCCCCTCATTTCGCGGCCAGCTTTTCTTTTCTAAATAGCCGAGGTGCCTAAGTAACAACGCCCTGACTACGTCCTATGAATATTGACGATCGAGGGGGTGGCCGATTCATATTCTTGTTTCTAATCGAGCTCTCCGTGACTCTCCATTTTTCATCCCCTATCAACAGAACAAAAAAGTTCACCATCTACCCTTGCTCGATCGCACGCGCACTTGCCCGACCTGTTTTCTCCGTCGTTCCCCTGCCTCCTCGAGCTTTTTCTTCGTGTTCGAAGCATGCCAGCCCGAATCTTGCCAGCTCGAAGCACAATACACACCTTGGCAACTTTTCGTCTATTTAAAAGGTTCGCCCTTTCCCTAATGATCCGACGCATCAGCCTATCTGCTACCAATAAACGCGAACACCAACGACACACATAGACCGCTTCGTTCCTTCCGGTTTCCTTCCTTCGATCCGTACCCTCTATATGCGTCATCCTGCACAGAATGCTTCATCGGCTTTCTTTCGGTTCGTGTGTATACGTATACACGATGCCACAGAATATCCTCGACGCTACTCATCGTCGTGTGCGATTAGGTTTCAGCGTCTTTATCATCCTTATCCACCTTTTCGGTGGCACGTACGATAACGCTGTCCTATCTCTGCTGTTTCCGTGTGGTGGAATTCGATCAAAGGATAGAGTTAACCGGCGTCCACCACCCTTTGCGTGTTCGCTCGTAGAAGAATTGGGAGGTCTCCTTGAAAGGAGCCTTTTGCGATCTACTCTTTGCGATACGTGCGCGCATCTCTACAGTATCCTGCTCCTGCTGGAGGAGTTCATGCACCGCGTTGCTTCGATCTAGTCTCGATGACCATTAGCAAGCTGAATGATTAATGATCCATTCACGATGAGAGAAAGATCGGTGTTACAACGAAACCTTCTTATCCTTGTTTGAGATTCTTTGGAAGTCGTTGATAATCGACTCCTTCGGTCTTTCGATCGACGCAGGAAAGACTCTACAAATGTGTCGATATGCCGCTGTGATCTATGACATGCTGGATCATTTAGATCGATCCCGTTATCATATCAGCGTACAATGGAGATACATATGTGATCGGAACATTTTGCAGGAAATTGGATTCTTCTGCTATATTATTGAAGTTCACTGTGAAATCCTTTTGTATTGTTAGATGAAAACGAAATAGAAGTCAACTACACGGAAAGATAATTCTATATGCAGAGTGTTTTTTAATAAAACAATGTTATTTATATTTAATTTTGTCGAATGCGTTAAAACTCCAATACTAAAATTGCCTTCTTGACTGGAGACCAAACGTTTGATACTTTTTAATTCGAAAGCTACAAAATTTCAATGAAATATAATTTTAAAAAATTACGCTAACCGTTTAAATCTAAAGCAGACGCGATTTCAGAGGAAGTTATTGCCGAAGTTCAAGTTTATAAATAATAGATCCGTCGTAGAAATTTGAAAATCTGCGAGTGTACACAATCCGCGAAAGCTATTAAGCTTGGGCTCGCGTGTCGTTTCGTCGTTCCAAGTTAAAAACGAACTTTGTAACTGATTCAGCTGGTCTAGGGATTGCCGTTTTATTGGACCGACATCAAACACGCGATCTCTAGATCTGTTTATCTTAAGCAGAGCCCTACGACACAATAAATCGTTACGGTGATACTTGGTCGTGATAAAGGGTCGCGAGATTGGTATCCTGAAGGGCGCTACGCCACCATGTTCTTACCGATATAGCCATTTTATTCGTCGTATTCTGGAAGACGCACACGCGCCATAACCATTCTGCTAATTTCGTGTTCGATATTTCGACTATGGTGAAATACATCTGACCTGTTCAGGATTACGCGAGTATCAAAGATAACGACAGGTTTGTCTTTGTGAAATAACAGGTGGAATCGTGAATAATTGAATGTCTATTGGCTTCTTGTTAACATGATGGCAATTTGAAGTGGAGGCTTATTTTTCTGACAAGTCGTAAGTATGTCAAATCGATCGAATTGTTTAACTTTGGGGTAACACATAATCACTTATGTACGAGATAAATAGAGTTAGAGTTATTATTTCAAATTTAGTAATTTCGGAACGCCTACAGATAGAGTGGAATGTTTCCAAGTTGTCAACATATTTAGGTTTGTGAAAACGTTTCGCGATATTAAATTTTCTAAATATTACTGAGTTCTGCAGTTTCATTAAAACTGCAAATAAATGTTTATGAGTTGGAATTCATCGAATAATAAGAGAAAGCATTCTGTTCCTTAAAAAAAAGTGTTTTAAACGTAATATCGGCTGCAAAAGCGAAGAATGTCTTAACGGTTTGCTATTTCTCGTTAATCCTTTTTTCTACGAGCGAATTCCTTCCAGGAATTTCCAGGTAGGTCATTCCAGGGATCAGACAGCATACCTAAAGATGTCTGGCCTTGTTGAGTATCTTGCTGTGGCTTTTGCGAACACGTCGAATAGTTTCAAAGTATTTCTTGATAAATCGGCTTTAATTTTATTTAATATTCCTATTAATCGTATTGCTTCAGAAAAAAGCCGCATAAACGGATAATAAGGGGCATAAAAGAGACATCGTAATCGATAAGGCGATTCGCCGAGGATTTCACTCTGCAACTCGATACATTCAATAAACGAATCTCGTTAGGCTTCGCATTCACATTGAGCATATATTAGACAGATGATCATTCATCGACAGAAATTCTGCCTTTGTATAATCTTCGTAAAGTACGATACTCTCGAACCTCTCAGCGAAGAACAAGTGACTTCGCTGACCTAGATCCTTTGTAGTCGGGCATCGAATTCTGCTGAGTTGATCTGACATTTAATAGGATACAACAATACGTATAGTCGAACACGTTTCGGTTGTCCTATCATCTCTACAAACAGTTTACCAAACATAGAATCTTTGATTATCGTCACGAACGATATTTTTCATCAAAAAGTTAAAAAATTTCATTCGATGCAAGCGCAGGTGATTCGATGAAACGTGGTAAGTCGCACTTGATGCGCAGTGACGTGTTGTTATTCTTGGCGAGGATTGACGCGCTGCTTCAGTAATTGACATTGCTAGATAGACGTGGTAAATTGCGTTACTTCGAATAAGATAACACGAGGTATTTGTTGATATTACTGGTTTACCGATGGTAACGTGTCCTGATTGCGTTTGTCACTCGGCGTTCGGAAAAATAAATATCGCGGGAGATTTAAACGATGCGTGGTTGCGAAATGGCGCTTTACGAGAACATCCTGTACATAGTAATAATTAAACTGTAAATGCAACGTGAAAGGATTTACAAACTGGAATTGGAAATGAAATGAAAAATGAAAAACTCACTGAAATGATAATTACAAGGTAATTTTCTACCCGTTGAAACAAATCATAAATCGTGCTACAAATCATTTATTGGAAACTGCGCAAGTTAATTAAATTCTTTTCTGCCGCGTACTTCAAACAACAAACATTTCTCCGACAGCAATAAATTGCCAATTTTCATAAAAGTCTTTCCAAATGGCATAACGCGTGTTATTTATCGATTGGCTACGATACGTTTTTACTCGCCGTGAAATTACGTAAAATGAAACTTGGGAAAACGTAAGTGCTACTTGAGTACGAGTAACGATAGCTGTTTGAAATAGTAACGAATGCTCCTTTTGAGTTTCGAGCAGCATACGAAGTGTTCATTGATATTAACCTATATATTCGTCGATAGCTTCGCGTTTTAATTGTATTTGCACTTGATGATCGGTGAAACAAATACCGGGTACAGTTTAAACGGAAGCATTGTTAAATCGATGTCCTGCACGTGAAAGAATTACTTTCAATGAAATAATGCGTGTCATTTATCGATATTAGTAGTTGAGCGACGACAACGCGTTTTAATTCAGGCCAGGTTGTCGCGCGTCGAAATAAATATTGCATGAATTTAAACTGTCGCAGATGATAAAATGTTATCATACATGCACAAAAAGACTGTCGAACGATGTAATACGAGACAATTATTCGTGTTAATAGTCACTAACAGCGACATATTTTAATTACGATTTAACATTGCTGTGTGCCAAAAAAAAAAAAATCAATACGGCATTCGGGTTCGAACTTCCGAACGGATTCCTACTGAAATGTAAAAATAAAGGGGAAGAGGGAAAGATGGTTTTAATTAAAATTAATATGTCGCATGAGTAAAATATTTCAGTTTCACGAGGCATTCGAAAGCTCTGTCAGGTATGAATATTGTTTCAATTTTAACTGGTGAGCTTTCTATGGAACTCCTTAAAAAAAACATCATACGCGTGGAAATCGATGTCCGCTAAAATTAATGCTAAAATACTAGTGGTTAACTGCTCCTCTCTCAGAATGCACGGACAAATCTCTCGAAAAAATACGTAATGAAAGAAGAAAAAGCGTTCGTTCGTATTTTTCGTGAAATATCGCCGAGAGCTTAAATAAATGTGCCGTTATAAATTCAAATAATTTTTATAGAAAAAGATGAGAACAAAAGTACAAATTGACTGGTTGTTTCGTTCTAATATCAGGTAACGATCAGATATTTCAGTTTTATTTAACACGCAGATTTTTAAGGAACGAACGCTGAAAAAATATCGTCGCTTTACATCGAGAATGTACGAATTGGAAGGGAAAGAGAGGTTCTCCTAAAAGCCTCGAATCGAGGTTAACGATACAAGTTAGGTATGTGTATTGGCTACTGGTATCGAATGCATTAGAGAAATGATCGGCTACGTGATTCGCAAATCCATTACCGTAAAATTGTGCAGATTTTGCACGGCCTTAGAGTCGGACGTTGATATAACGATAGGATTTTTTTGTCTTTTCAAATAGGAAGCTGTGGCGAAACAATACCGTACGATTTATCATGGACCTTGGTGGCTCCTTTATTGTTGTTATCGTTGTGCACGGGTAATCTGTAGAGAGGAGAATGTGTTGTATGCGGAGGAATTTGCATTCGATGCACTTCGGATACAAAATGAGAGCGGAGAATGCAAATCGAATGTTCCACCGTCGGCATGATTGAGGTTTTTAATTTTACGCTACCGAGCAATTTCAATTTAACTAATGAAAAATAGCCAGGAATTAACCTGGTTGTTAAAACGTATTAAAAGAACAGAAAAGCGACTGAACTTTCTAATGAAACCTAATATATTTCGTTTTCGTTATTAAAAGAGATAAAAAGAGCTAGCAGATGTATCTGAACACTTCGCGTTAATGGTTCGGAATAACGACACACCACAGATAACATGAATGATAACTGGCCATTGTAGATACAGCTCACGATTTCCACGCGACAAGGGAACTTCTAGATTTCTGGTTTGCACTTGGGCGCAGGTTAACAGCGTGTCATGTTTAAACAGCTGTCACAAGTTCGACTTTTTGTTGGCTGCCCCGATCAAATAAACGTCCCGATAGTTTCCATATCTAATCGTATTATCGCTGTTTACGCTATGCAAACGTTCGTCCTACGTCCGCTCGTTTTTTTCCAGCTGTTCTTTTCCACGAATTCGCGCGATCCAGGCTTAATTTGGCACGAGTCCGATTAAACGTAAGCATGTCGCTGCTAAGTCCTGTACTGACGTGATTGAATTGATTTTTAAACACAGTTGTCACAATTATTTGAAATTTTATCTTTACGGGGAGAAAGCTCCTTATCTATTTATCTGATTTGAGAGGTGCAACTTTTCTCAAACGAACCAAGTTATACTTCGTTCTTTATTTTAAATAGTTAATTAAAGATAACTTCGTCGAATGAATTTGCAATCAGAGCCATCAAGGAAGAAATGACCTATATAAATCAATTAAATCAATTAACCGTCACTGTTATAAGAATCAACTCTTCAAGAAGTCTGTTTATTAACCTCTGATCATAGTTAGCAATCTGTTTATATAAAACGTTATAACATGTTAAAAACACAAAGACAATGGAAGTCATATAGATTTTTCTATTTCTTAGAATGGATAGACTGTGATTTCCAAAAATATAATCAATTTCCCTACCTCGTTCAATAACTGTATCGCTGAACTATAATACGAATAACTATAATATCAAATCAATTATAGTTATTCATCAAATCGAAATACCAATTTCACCATATCTCCATCAGCCGCCTCATGACCAAAATCATAACTTCCCCATTACTATTACATCGCGCGTTTTATTTCTGACAAAACGCGGTGATATTACTGAACGCTAGCGAGTGCACAGTAGTAATAAAAGTAGAAGTATTTCCAGCGGAAACGACGGTGGTATACGCGTCGTCGTTCGCTATCGTCGCGGGAACTTGAACGATTTACATCCGAAATATCTCACGGCAACTGCTCCCGCTGGCATTATTATTACAGAAGAGACGGGAACGGGTGGTCGCGTTGCACAGTTTGCCGCGACATCTCGCTTTGGTTTCGGGCTCCGGTACGCGATATTTGAAAGCCTGCACACACCGGTGCAGCGTCGCTTTCATTCCGGAAAGCTTGCCTTTGCGGGTACTCGGTTCACGGGAATTCGACGCGTTGGCATCGGTGGAAAGGGGTTTGGTAGTTCACAGGAACGACGCGCGAGTCTCATCAGCGAGCTGAGACCCACGCCGATGACGACGACGTTGCTCGTGGATAGAAGCCAATTTTGTTGGCCCGTCTTTGTAACAAGTCAAAATGCTCATTGCCTGGGGTCACGTACTACCAGCTCGATGCATCGAAATGAACGCGAGTTTTGTCGCTCAAGGATTCACTTATCTGGCCTCCAACAAGGTTGTTTCTCGCAACATCTCGCAGGCGCAGGGTATGCTACGAGAACGACAGCGAAAGGAAAACCGATTTTTGCTGAATAGAGACAAATTTGTGAATTGTAATTGTTCGAGTGCTGGGGAGCTTGGTAATTGCAGGCGACAGCTTTGAATGGAGAGATTACGAATATGGCTGGGAGGTAATAGTGTGTAAAAGTTGGTTGAGAATCGCCCTGTTTGCTTCGGTTCTTATGCATTGAAATCCCTGAAGATTTTGGTCTAATTAACTGTTGTCACAGACCTGGAGATATTACATTTCATATTGTCTAAAGGTGTTTTAGTTATTAATTGTTGTAGCCCGTAGGTGGTAATTTGGATTACATTTGAATTTGTTCGCATATTTACGATTTAAAACAAAGCACTTCAAAAGTATCGAATGTTAATTTGATTAGAAGAACGATATGATATGATAGAAGATACACGATATGATAAAAATAGTACTCCCATTGTATGTAAATCAGAATGAGTACATTGTTATCAGTTTGAAGAACGTTCCTATTCAAGCAAGAGAATTATGCAAAACTTTTTGTTAGTATCTAAATGAAATATTACTATTTGCCTGCGAATAATTTTAATCTGACGCTTTCGTTAACGTTTTAATTTGTATACATACGAGATAATATTTTACTGTAGAAGTACGGAAAAATTGTTACACGAGTATACGCTGTTGTCTGTACAGCTTGTAAATTGTAATGAATTTAAGAAGGTATGACGCTTTTATATTCATGAAAAGAATACAAAGTATGTCTATATCAGTTCACTGGAATTGGAAAAATTAATATTCTGCTGAAGCATTTTAATTCAACTCCAACTCTCCGTTCCCTTTCTTTTAATCTGAAAGATTCCACAAAGTGTTTATCATCGATCGCAATTTAGGATATAACAACAAAAATTAGCGCGATTCGAATCGTTACATCTGAAGTTTTCTCAGTGCAGTCGTGCATCTCTAATCTTGTTCATTGATTAAACCCGATAACTAAAGAGCAGACAAGAATGAAATCGCGTCTCGATCGATAGAGAGTCTGTTCCCATTGCGATTTATTTCAAAGCAACTTGAAAAAGAATCGAGTTTCTCGTCAACAGTTACTGAAGTCTCGATACAAACGATTAATCAACGGTAGGCAAAGCAAGGTGTAAAATCATTTTATTTGATTTAACAATGTTCTCTGTAATTGTTTCTGTCGAAGCAACTCGTTGAAAAGTTGCAATCAGGAAGAACTTTTTAATTTTTCTGGAACAATCTGGAATATAACACAAATTGATAAAAATGTCTACGAATAATTTTAATATTCTATCTTTTTACAAGATGAAATCGTCTGATCTTAAAGTTCTTTCAAGCTTTGTTCTTTAAGGTAACGACTATATTAAGGAATTTTTTAGGTATCTCAAGGTCTTTTCTAAATAATTTCAAGTTCATTATCTAAGTGTTTTCAAGAAAATTTCATAGTCGTTTTTCATTCGTTTCTCATTGTTAAATTACACGCAACGCATTTAGCGGATGCACGCGATAGATTTAAACATCTCTTCGTTTGCACGAACCATTACGAACCACCAAGTGGTATCACAGAAACGTTTCCGCAAGAACTTTGATCGCATTCGCCCTGTACAAATCAACGATCACGTTTTCTGCTCCACGGAAGATAACTAATTAACAAAGTATCGTACTGTTGGCCAAGCTGTAATTAATTTACAGGTCGCCGATTAATTTAGTTGGTATAAAACAGAGTATTCCAACGTTTGTCGTTCCAGATTCGAACTTGAATATCATTTGGCAGTGATACCGTCTGCAGTGTCGTACTACAAACAGAAATTGTAGAGCGACCGTGGAAAAATAAAGGCGTGTTAAACGTCGAAAGTAACTTTGCACGATTCGTCGTTTCGATTTCATCAGGTTGAGGGCAACTATGCGATAATTGATTAACGCAGTGACGGTTAATAAACAGTACGACGAGTAATAACGTTCGAACCACATCAAAACACCACACCGCGTCCGGTATACGCGAAATATCGAAATATCGAAAGTGATAAATTTACCTCGATGAAATTCCCTTTGGTCGAATTTCGATCGTTGCTCATTTCATTTTCCGAATTTTTCATGATCGTCACTGACGCTGCTGGTTTGTGTAAAAAACAGGGCAATGGAAAATGAAAGTTTTCGTTTATTCGTCAAAATTGCGCATAATACGCGAGGTATCGTAATGATGATACTTATCAATTATTAATGCGTGTAGAGTACCGGCGGTAATTTTTTTTAATTATGTCGATACACTCAGTATTCTCTTCGTGTTCGAATAAGATAATTATGCATTTTTCAAGCGCTGCATTAGCGTACTAAATAACTATACTGTAACATGATATTGTATGAGAATACGATACAACGAAATTCATATATGAATATGAAGTAACAGATTTTCATACAATTTGAAATTCTGTATATCTCCATAATTACTCTACAAAGTAAACTAACAAATTAAATTAATATCTTCCGCCTGTTACGAAGAAATAGTTCGAAAGTTGCATTTCCGCAGCTAGTATCACAAACGAATCTCTCAAACCCCAGCAGCAACCCCAAGATCATTGCAACCCACGAAACACCTGAAACGTAGCTAAATTTACATACACGCGTCGAGCCAATTTTGTTTCTCCACGTAACGCACCACCATAATTTACAACATAACACGGGGTGCATTTCATATTCACTATCGCACTAGTCTCCCCCGCGAAACATGACGCGTATACCACGTTACAATCGATAATTATTAAGACGAAATAGTTTAACTAGTTTTGTCGGTTGTCTCGTGTGTACCACAAATATTACAAAAAATATTAATATCTTAGCTTTTTGTTCGTTGAAAATCCGACGCAAATGCGAAGCGAATGCAAATGTTTCGGCCAACTGGCGTTATTTTTCACGGTCGTGGAACACGTCCGCGGAAGTTTAATTTCGTGCTCTTTGAAACGGCCTATAGGCGCTTCTGGATTCGCTCGAAGTAACGCTGCGAGATTAATTGTCTCGTCATCCCGTTGTTTTTCACCTTTCCCGCATTTTCGTGCCCAAGCGGTGAATATTTCTTTTCCCGCGGTTGTTTTTTTTTTTCATTCCCCCACGTCGTCGTTTTGCTTCATTTCGACGATGTAAATATTGAATGAAATTGAGCGTCGGGATTTACGGCGCTTCGTGCACGCGTAACGACTGTTTATTTTTCTCCGTCATGACCGTTCTTTCCCGCAAATAATACGTTTTTTATTACTTGCTCGTGGCGAATAAGTAAAAAAAGCCTTAATGAACTGTTGTAGGTACTTGTAACGCGACACTATCAAATAACAGAACGAAAATGCGTTTATACGTCGCTCGTTGTGAAACGGGAGAATCCGCATTTTGGGCGTGTCAACTTGTCGAAAACTGATAGGCGGTGGATAAAAGACTGTAACGTTATCTGAAACGTTATCTGTATTTAATGGTTTTTGTGATTTTTCGAGAGGACAATAAATTTGCATTTCATTGGCTGCTTTAATGGGTATATCGTAATTTCTCAAGCCCTAGAAGATCTCATAACTAGAAACCTTAGTAAGAAACATTTCTGCTCCCGTCACAGGGTCTATGCTTATACAGACCATTTAATACCCACTTTACCCCAAAAACAATTAATCCTCAACGCACAAGCCGAACCTATATCTTTCTGTACATATACCTCATCCACCGCAGCATTCCCTGTATAATACCTCTTTCACCAACCGCAACCCACCGAACCTCATCAAACCAAGATTTCCACAAACTGAATACCATCGGTTACGAGTTTTCCAAGTCATACTTACCCATAGCTTCCCTCAGACACCGTCAATCAACACCTTGAGACGCGAACTCGGACAAGTACCGTAACAAACCCGCTTAATCGAGATAGGGGCGGCAGGCAGAAAAGGGTAGAATCGTGTTATTCAACGGATTGATTTGCCGGTCGGTTGGAAAGCACACACAGGCTATCGAAAGTTGGGGCGACAGGGTAGTTAGATACAGGAGCCACGTAAGTTGGTAGTCACTTGGTAGCGAAGGACGCCTCGGAAGGGTGGCCACAGCAGGAGGAACACGCTCGTCCAATAGCCGTCCGGTAAAGTACAATATCTGGAGGGGCAGGCCAGCCCATTTAGATATCGATTTGCAATCTCGCCGACAATTACACGAGGCGCAGAATATGTTCGTATAGATTAGATCAGATTAAATGAATATTTACGAGGAGGCCCGCGCCGCGGACGACCGACACTAGGTGCGTGTAATCTGCCTTGCAAACACCGCGATGCCGGCGTTCATTGCTACGCGCTTGCACCTTAACCCCCACAGAAATCAGACTTTTTACCATTTTTCAGGTCGTTTGTTGCGTTCTTCGTATCACTTTATCTGATTCTCAGCATAGAGCAAAATGTAACTCGTGTAGTTTGAGAATAAGAGTTGGAGTAGAACTTAAAATACCAGAATACTGAACATCGAAGGTGACGATGTTGAAAGAATTAGGAAATTCAAGTGTAATCGCTGAACTGCTGTAGTCGAGTTAGTAAATTTTGTCTTGTATAATGTATAAAATAAACCTGTACGTAAAAATTTGATGAATGATTGCGATGCCACTTTTCGAACCGACGTACAAGACTTAGTTTCATAAAGATTTCTGGATCAATGAAAGAATTAAAGAATCTTTCATAAATCAATCATGAAACTTTGCATTCGAGAGAACGTATGACTTATGAATAACCTGGCGCTTAATGAATTATTCTTGTATACATTAGTAAACATTAGGTTTCGCTATATATAAATGATACTGATTTTGAGTGATTCATAAGGAAGCATCTGTTCTTAACTTTATAGCGTCAAACAGCAATCCCAAATGAAACGGAGTCCAATGTACACGTTCGATTTGGGGATTTGGGGAAATAGAGCTTTTCTGCTGCGTTTTTGGGTCTTCCTGTCTCGTTTCTTGTCACTTTTATTATTTGTAATTCTGTTTTCTATCTCCCTCTTTTTTCTTCCTTTTTTTTTGTGAAGGGGGTTCTTTTGGTTTGATCGAGTTGGTCGAGAACGAAGGCAGAGGACGGAGTGAGAGGGATTTTAGTTGTAAATTGGAAACACGATACATGGTCGGAGAAACAAAAGGAACAAGGGGATCGAATTGGAAATGGTATTTAGTCACGACGTTCCAACAACCGTGTCCTAACAATGTCCCTTTTTCGACGATGGTGCCTTTGTTCGTTTATGCATGTAGAGGGTGTCTCGAAACGAGCGTTACGCTAATAAAGTGGTAGAGAAACAATTCAATATTTTTCTTCGTTATTTCTAGCCGAGGCGTTTCGTTATCTTGCATGAACCTGTTGCTTCGTTACTTCGAGTTTACATAATCTTATATATCTTTGAACGATTTCACATTACGAAGGGCAAAAGGTAAATTTATTTCTGTATTCTTTTGTCAGTTCTATGTAATGTTATATCTTTAAAACTGACTTTAAATTTTATCTCGAAATAATTGCAAATAAGTAAAAATCCAGATTCTATTAAGATGACAGTTATCAACGAACAACAATAAAAAAGAACGAGATGTATTTTCATCGCTGCACCAATTATACATCTACAAACGTTTCCTTTGTCTCGAAATTTTAACCACTGTATGTCACAGTGACCGTTTACAATCGAGCTTTATTGTATTTATTCATTCTTTTCATCGTTCCAATATTCATCTTGGATTACTATGGACACGCTTCAACGAGGGAAAATTACGAGAAATAATGGAAACTTATCCAAAGAAGCGACACGTACATATCTATAGTTCGTACTATCATACAAAAGCATCTTCACGCTTTATTACGAATCAAGCATTATAGTTTATATTTTATATATATCGCTACAGCAGTGTTAATGGAGAACAAATTGTAAATTTCTAATTATATATATACAGGGTGGTTGGGGACTGGTGGTACAAGCGGAAAGGGGGTGATTCTACGCGAAAAAAGAAGTCGAAAATATAGAACATTTTTTTTTATTTTTTTTTTAATTTTTCCATCGAGACAACGATCTACAGTGAGATCCGTTATAACGAGACGTGATAAAGTGCACGCGTACCGAGCGAAAATTCAAAGTCGATTTTCTCGAAAACAAAGCCTCAAACGAAAAATTTTTGTTCTATATTTTCGACTTCTTTTTTCGCGTAGAATCACCCCCTTTCCGCTTGTACCACCAGTTTCCAACCACCCTGTATATTAAGATTTTTCAGTGACTTGCGGTGATATCTGTAATTGATAAATACAGCGGCTACAAAAAGTATTTACACATACTCTTCTAATTCAATGAAGCGTGTCTTTGTTGAGCGAATGAAACAGAAGAAAAAATAACTAAAGAACAAATCGATAGATCTTTTCTCGTCTTTCAAAGTAGACACCCTGTATAGAGGATAACGGCGAACGTTTTCGATCATTTTGTATCGTGGACAGTGCGTGTCGGTCCCGGATTGTGCGTGCGTTGTACACACTGGCCGTTGTAATGGATTTAGCTCCTACTCGAGCGTACAGTTTGCGCATGTACCAAACTAATCTGCAATAAATTTTCGAGGCCGCGTCGTTACATCGTTTACGATCGGGGAGATTTTATCGAAGAACTTTTGATTGCCATAAAATATGCTTCGCTGCGTTCCCTTCCTGTTCCTTCGTCCTTAACCTTTCCACTTTGTTTCACGAAGCCTGGCTGAGCCTCCAATCGACGAACGATATTGAGTTAACGGCGTGACGTCACGGGGAGAGGAGAATTGAGCTTTTCTATTTTATCTTCTAAATGATGCCTCGATAAACTCTTTTATTGAGTAACCAGGATCGGAAAGGAGAGAAGCAGAAAGAGGAAGGATATAGATTTCTTGCAATACCGTGTACCGAGAATATTGTACCTACAGCCTCATCTTTATTTTCTTGCTATTCCCTACGGGATATGGCTGGATAACAACTCGATAATTAGATAGAGCAACGAAGGCTTGTAATAATTCTGGAATAGCCGTTAATACTGGTAACCTTTGATACCGGCCTCGGTGATAGGATCAATGGAAGTATAGTAAGGAAGTATAGCTTCATCTTTATTTATTCTTTAGGATGAATCGACTCTTCACGAGACGGTTGGCTATTGTGTTTTTCTTTTCGACGTAAGACGTTAAACGAATGGCAGTGTGGTAAAGTTAAGCCTTTCACTACGAACCATCGTAATTAACATTTAAATCAAAATATCACAATTTTCTTTCTTGCATCTTGAATAGAGAATTATCGGATATTTCGTTATTGATAGATGGCAACTTCCTGGCTTGTTCTTGTCACGTTTCACAAAGCAACGAGCATCGATCGTGCAACCAATGTCAATAACGCATATTACATGGCAGAGCATAATACACCAATATAGCTGATATATAGAATAGAGCTCTGCGCTTTCCGTATATACATTACGAAAGGGTTAAACACAACCCTGGGAATATCGCGAAGATGTGATAGGCAGCAAAATGGTGCGGGGAATACCTAGACCTATCGTAAATTCTGTTGCCGAATTATTAAAGACTCTCTGACAGAACGAGAAGCTACAGAACGACAATTTTCGTAATGGCAAGGAAAATTTTGACAGAACTGCTATAGCAACTACAATGCGGTAAGATGATCTACGACAGAATCAGATACTTAACAAAAAATGAATCTGTAGTTCCAGGTGAATTAGCAATCGGGAAACAAGAGGCTTGTGCCACGATTAAAATTTACTTTCCAGCAGGTTCGTAGCGTCATGACCACGATTAGTTGCGTGACCAGCCTAGCTGATATCTAATGTCAATCCAGCGTGTTGTTTGGAATATATCGTACTCGGGGACAGTGCCGATTCGCAACATGCCTGTAAATGGCGCGAACAAGTGCAACACAAAAGAAGAGAAAGAGAAATAACCGAAAGAAAGTGTGATACAGTTGAACAAGGGATGGAGAGAGTTCATACCTTTCGCAGGCGCACCTGTGTACCACACGGGAACGTGATTTGTACACGGACCAAAAAGGGAAATCGATCGAAGCAAAGCCGGTAGCAGGCCGGGAGCGTTTTCAAGGATTTCCTCGATTGGTATTCCAACGATTTTTATCCACTCGTGCTAACCGATCTGATCCATTCGTGCGGGTAGCCGCCGCAAATTAGCATTTTACGAGCCACCGTCGGCACACCAGACCCTGTGGGGACAATGGAGGGCCGCGTTAAATTCGTTGGAAAGAAGGGTGGAGAGCGGAGAATCCATTATCTGGATTGAGGAAAGCCTGATACTGTCGGCTGTTTTATGCAAAACAAGACGTAAAATGCCGGATGCAAATGTCAGGATTCGGATTCCATCTGAAAACGTGGCCGAACGTAGAGACCCGGACGAAGGAGGAAGGAACGATGGGTTAACTTTCCCATCCTATCAAACAGTGTTTTTATCGTGTCCCATGTGAAATTAAATGGATCATCGTAGGCCATTTTCTTCTTTTTCGCCTTTTTCCCTTTTCTCCTTCTCTCTTCCTTCTTCTATTCTGATCGGTTTCCTGGGTTTATTTTCGTTCCATTTGCTTTTCTCTCTTTCCTTCTTCTTTCCTTCACGTTTGATTCGCTCGTTTTAAATGTGGAAAAGATTAGCCATCCGGTGCGTGGTGTAATTAAATTTTCTTAGCCGAGTTGAATTTTCAATTGGATTTCGGTGATTGAACGCGTCCAACAAAATTATCGGTCCATTTTGTATCCGGCAACTGCCTGCGTTTGACGGAATCCATTACCTCGCAAGATCGGTTCAAGAACATCGCGAACGATGTTACCGCGAGGAAACTGCCGCGCTACTTGTTTAGAAACGAGCTATTTAATAAACGCAGCTAAGATTTGTCGAGTGAATCGACGTAAAAATAAAAATTCGATCGTAAAGTCTCTTTAGCTATCAACATTAAATTAGAGTAAAAATCAGGTATTCATCTTGCAATTTAATATTCAACTGATTTAAAGAACCTCTCAAATAATTGTACTGTTAAAAATATCAAAGCATCAAACTTTTCTCAAATTCCTTCTTAACGCCATCTACATTGAACTTGATCGTCCAGAGTTCAATCGTGTAATTCTCTAAATAATATTCAAACTCGCAATCAAACCGATTCATCACCAAAAAAAAAAAAAAAAAACAAGGAAACGAAAAATGTTTCGCAACGAAATCATTCTTGAAACGCTTATTTAATAACGTACAATTCAGGTTGGCATTCGACGAGGTAATATCGGATTGTTGCTTCGGCGAGCGTAAACACGAGCAAATATAAGAAGGATCGGTGGTCGGGTCAGAGACTGCGGTGTATTTCCACGTGAAATTCATTTCGCTGAAGGCGTTTTGAAAGGCTTTTTTTCCATCAACATTTTTCTTATATCATTCTCTTTTAATTCTCTTCGAACTACATTTATCTATGCTCCCTCTTTCGTATGCTCACGCACACCTACCTAGGATGCGCCGATAAAATTCGAAGTTGTTCAAGCGTTGCATAGATTCGTCGCGAAATAGTCTATCGCGCAAAAGCGAAGGTCGGTGCGTTGCAAGTGAGAAATGAATTGTTCGTTGAATGGTTCGTTCGATCTCTGCGCCCCAACGTTCCGGTCACGGAGTTCGATGAAAATTTCACATATTCGAACGTTCTGAGTTCCCGATACTTTGTTGCTGCCTCGCATTGTGGCTGTATTTCCGTGCTGACGAATTTATGACGCGTGTGTCAAGAATTGATACAAGACATGGTTTTTTTGCGAAGAAGTCTCCATCGAACTGGAAATTTTATCCCTTTGCACCGCCCCAGGACAATTATTTTTTCGACCAACAAATATGTCCAAGGATCTTTTGAATTTTGTTGCGTGTTTTTTCTGCGATGTAAATTTGATTCTATGTGAAGATTTTATGATGGGATATTATTTTTTGATGTTTCTTATTTAAAATCCTCCCATGTTAATGTAATTATTTAACACTAAGCATCTTGTTAACCTTTATGTTGATAAAATTTTGTAATTCGTGAATTAATAGGATTGATAGAATTTTTTTTCCTTTTTTCTTTTTTTTAAGTGATAATGTCTTTGACACGGCCTTGAATTCAAATTTAAATGACCTCGAAATAATTGGGTTAAATTCGAGTTAGAGTGGAAACAGTGTAGAGTGACAGAACATTGTTCTGTTGTGCTTTTGTAAACTTTTTTATATCTTTACAATATTCTCCCGCCTTTGTGCTTATACATGTCGTAAGCTTTTAGACAGCATAAAAATCGCTGTGTTCAGCATAAAAATCTGGGGTCAAGGATGCAAGATATACATAGAATCTGGCAAAATAGAAAATCCTTTTTAGATTACTTGCCCTTTGATAAGAAGAATTTTAATGCAAAGGTCATGGGAATATAGCGAAGCTGAGAGATTCAGCTGAAAACGATTCTCCTCGACATATTGTTCGTGTAATCTGTTTCATTTTTCGCATCCACGAACTAAGCAATAACAAACAATACTATTTTTGTTTCGTTTCTATTATTCCAAATTTACAGAAAATTGTCTTAACTACTTTTTAGCCTTGACCAACGTTTCTTATACATATGTAATGTCTATCTTTCTTCAAAGAAGACACGCAACATTGTACGATATCTCAAATGGAAGGGGGCAGAAGAGTTCTAAACACACTTCGAAATAATTAAAGCCCATGTAGTTTCTCTTTGTCATCTACATGTATACGATCATCGGTCCGTTGCAATCAAACATTAACAGACGTCAGTTAAAACGTAACGCGGTATAATTTATTCTTGCGTTATAATTTATCCTCTTTTCCAGTGTCAGAAGAAAACGTAGCAAAAACATCTTGGCAAAAAAAGGAGGCGGTAGTGGCGGCACGATGACAGCAAAGGAATGGGAAGAAAGATTTCAATGAGCATCCGTGGATAAAATCTTGAATAACGTTCTCGCCCTCTTAAAACAACAGTTGATTTATCTTCGAGGAACATTTCCTCCGAGGACAGGTTCGTTTCGATTTTTTAAAAACTCCAAGCTACATCGATTAGCTTACGAACATCCCACTGCGGCGAACGTTAATTATTAAAAACGTGAAATCACGGTGAATGGCGATTACGTGTTTAAATGTGAAATGCGTTTGACGCGGCGATTAATTCAACGTGCCACACTAGATTGTTAAGTCGGCAATGTTTTGTCCCAAGGCGGAATAAATTACCCACGCCTGCATGAGACGTTCGCCGAACGGGATCTCTGATCGGCCGAGGCTAATATTTTCTCTTGTTTGTTTCGTTGAATAAGGTAATCTTCAAATGCTTACAAATCAGATGATTAAATGAAGGTTCAACGATGTCCAGGTTCATCTTAAGTTCAGAATTTAATTACACAGTTAAAGAGATCGTGACTGGTTTGGTAGCTACGTACGAAATTTGCTTATAAATAAAGACCATGAAAGAAATATGAGAAGCAGAGCTCTTATTAAATTAACGTTTAATTAAATAAAATTTAAATTTAAGCCTGTATTATAGGTAGATCCAATAGGTGGAGTTCAATTTTCCATCTAGTATGAATTTATGCTAATCGTTTATATCGTTCCTCTTAGTATGTGGTGTATGTTAATGGGCACGCTACGGTAACAATGGCCGGCAACTATGGATTAGCGAATAAACCGATGATAGTAACGATTAAGGAGCAAATTGTTCATTACAGTGCAGCTGTGTGCGACAGTTATATTTAGGACATCTGGAAATATTGTTTGCGAACTCTTGTCTCCATTCTCTTTGTCAAATGTCTTGCGTTCATTTCATTAAGATATTGAAAATTCTACGGTAGCTCGTTATCTGAAATGAATTAAAATTAGAAGTTCTCGACGGTTCAACAATTGTTCGTCATTTCGAAATTACTCAATGTTTAATATCCAACATTTGCGATGAATTGTGAAATATTCTATATTTACCGAAATATTGAACTATGCTCGTTTGTAGCTTCTATATACATTTCCAGATTCGTTCCGAATTTCGTCGATATAACTATATTCATGAAAATTTCAATTTATAAATAAAATGTATAATTTATTCAATACGCTTCCATCTGTCGCTGTATATAAAATTATAGAACGACAGAAATAGCGTTCGTATAAACTAATTTTCTTCACAAATAAAGCTTTTTTACAAATATCTATCATCGCAGTATTATCGGAAAAACAATGCATTTCGCTTAACGAAATCGAAAGGCGATGAAATTTATGAGAGAAAAGGTCGATCCCTACGGATACCGATTATCCGGAATAAAACTTCAATAAGGAAGGTGGTGTAGCTATTCGACGAGTTAAATGTGCCATAAGTAATGCATCTCCGATCGAACGTGTGCACCGGAAAAAGATTACCTTCACTTTTTTTCCGCTAAATTTTATTTGTCGATACTAAATACGTGTGCATAGTTTTAGAACAATTCGCCGATGCTGTGGACAAAACTGTTGCTATATACTAGAACGTTGGTAGGCGAGGTGATCTGTTTCTGTTCATTTATCGGGATATAAAAATGACAACGTAAGAGGAACGGAAGTGATTCGTTTGAAGGGAAAGTAATATCTCACCTAATTTCGGTCTCCGTTATTTGCAGGATTTATCGAATCGCGTAAAAAACTGCTTCATACGTTTCCTCCTTTAATCGAGTCCACTGATTAGAGTTCCAGCCGGACTTTACTTATAGCACACGTCGATAATGGAATTGTCAAAATGAAGCGTCTTCACAGAATGAGGATAATTTAGTATTTCAGATTGCAATTTATAACACAGAACTTCGTTGCTTCCCGGTATACTTCGTACGTCTCTGTCTAGGATTACAAAGGGTTATTTCGATTATCTTCCGCTTTCAATTTTCGAGGATTTCGTTTCTACATAACCGCTTATTTTTTTACAATTATTACGATTGTATTCTAAATTGCTTGTAATTTAATTTAAATTACATGCTTCAAGAAATTAGACGAACTTTCACTTTCTTTTTTTTCAATTAGATATTTAAAGAAACAGCAACGCATCAAAAAATTCTACGTCTACTAAGGTCAAATATGTTAACAGAAAATTATATAAAAAATACAGAAATATTATGAAATATATCACTCGTAATAGTATTCACTCGATGTCGGTGATTCAAAGGTTCGTAAAATGAAGTCGGTATTTTTGTAACAAACAAAATCCTCTATCTCCCGATACAAAGAAGTTGGAGAAATACCTTCGAAGAAAGCAACCAAGCCGATCCAGTTCACACCTCACTCGTTTGTTCACTTTAGAACACGTTTAGTGTCTCGTCGGCCATTACCCAAGGAAACAGACGGACTGGAGCACGCGACGATCTCGAGGAGGAGTCTTATCTCAGCCGTCGTGAACGCGACACGTGTGAGAGAGAGTTTTACGCTCGAATGTTACACCTGATGGATCTCATTTACCGCGCGTATCTACACTCGCGAGTGGAACTGTCAAGGATCGCATCGATTCACCTCTGAAATGCAATCTTGCTGGAACGATTCCCGGTCGTTAGTACTTTTTCCAGGATTTAAAGCGTTCTTCGTTCGAGCTTTATTGAAATTGCGGCATCGATCCTGCAGCCAGCGCGTTCATTTGTTACAACTAAGACGCGCCGCGAAGAAAGCCAAAATACTCCCTTCGTTTTCATCGATTCGATAAAGAATTCTTTCTTTTTATTTCGTGTTTCAGTGAGCTTCAACGGAGTCCCTTTAAATACGACGATGGTCGTGAAACGTTTTCCGAGAGATCACCGTAGTTACTTTCAGTTTATTTTCTTGTTTGTAAATTATTTTTAGAAGATTTTTAGCACCGACCTTTTAGTGATAATTTCTACGGGTTAAAGTAAATCGGAAGTTAAAAGCGATAAAATTATTATTGCATAAAATCAAAGGCTTCGGTTTTGGGAAAAATTCGCTTGAAAATCAATGGATATATTCCTGGCTGACATTACAACATCATTTGGCCGCGACTTTTTATACTTTGGGCGTATAATGCTAAGACATTCTAGCCCAGCTACTTGTGGATATTTCACCATCCATATTCTTACTTCACTCCATATTCTTTTTAGACTTTCACGACTTTGCATTTTTGATTGTCGATATTTATTTATTTTCATTATTAACAGATGTCAAAGTGATTTATTATACGGAACAAAATTGGTCGTGTCAGAGATGCCTCCTTAAAACGGCGCATTTAGCATGATGGGACGAGCAACGACCTGTCAGCCGACGATATACGACCGCCATTGAATTTTGCTTGTGCAATAACGCAAAGTCGCGGGAATATTTCTCGTTCTACTTGACGCGTGATAGAATCGGGTGAAATGAAAAATTGTGTGGCTGCGCGACCTGCGCGATGTAACGCATCAGTGTTTACGCATCAACCCCTTCCGTTCGTTTTCGAGTTGAGCATCGGAGGGCTGAAAAGCAGCCGATTCACCACGACTGACGCGATGGAAAGTTAATTGCGCGTGAAACGAACGGAATGGGTTGTGACAGAGTACTGGCCTCGATATATTCGCAATATACATATGTATCCATAGTATAAGAAGCGTTGCGAGTATTTTCATACAGAGCAAATGAGATTGCGTGGATGAAGCAGGTTAAAAAGAGGAAAAAGAGATAGGGTGCGTCGTTTGTTACGCGGTAGCTACTTTATCAATTCAGTTATTTAGGAGGCTTAGGGAATTTCTTTTAAAGAGGGAGGTTACGACCCTGGGGGAATGTTGTTTGAATAAAATTGGGCTTAAGTTGTAGGGGAGGATAAGTATGAAAGTATATTGGAATATTTATTGCCTGTAACCGTGCCAATTTGTTTGTGAAAGCTTCTTTGAATATTGAACGTTTGAAGTTGTTGAATTTTACTTTTCAGGTTGTTAGATTACGTTAGATTTTAGGAAGCAGAGGATTTCTGTGCGAAACTTTTAAACGTCTGATCTTTTTGTTTCCATGATTTTCATGCAAATATTTTTTTAGCGAGTAACGAACATAGTAATTAATTTGTAATTCCTTCGTATATAGAAATTAAAAATTGAAGATATAATATCTGAGTATAAATAGAGAGTGAGAAATTTTCTATTTGTTATTCTATATAGCAAATACTCTCTACAATAACGTACATTTCAACGTTCGAAGTCAATTAATCATTCAGAAATTCTCAATCTATACACCTCTTCCTTCCCGAAATATTGACAAACAAAAGTATTACAAATTATTACAATTGTTACAAACAAAATTAGATTTAACTAAATCAAACCAAGCTATATCAATGCCTTAAATTCCTGTCAACTGGAAATCCATCGTGACAAGATTTTACATCCACGATATTATTCTTCTTTTTCCTTGCTTCAATCCTCCTTGAAAACGTAAAAGTTGGGGTCGATTATCCGAAGAGTGGCACGTTTTAATAGCGTGGTTTCGCGTCGGAAAATAAGGTTAAACCAGAAGCGAGATGACGAAAGACGAAGTTTGTTGGCGAATAGTCGGAGGAACGATCTTTCGTGGCGACTTTTAGCAAGGTCTGTGTGCGAATCCGCGCAGAGCTCTCGTAAAAGCACTCGTCGGCGAAACAAACGCGCGAGCACAGCCTGCCGTGACTTCTGTTGCGAATTGCTCGCGTTTTGTAACGCTAATATGAAAACTTGGCCGCGGAATAATTCCTGCGGCCAACGCCACGCGATATTAGTTTATTTCCTTCCTGTAACAGGGTGTTTCTAGCCAACATTTTTTAGTACGCAATGTATCATCTTTACAGTAACAATTTTTTCTTGTAAGAACAAATTGTAATAAAATAGGATTTTTTGAGCCATAGAAGCTTCAACAACTTAAACTTCAATTTTGAATTTTTGCATAGAATAACCAAATTTCGTATATTAGGAGGCACCATTAATCTATAGTATAATAACAGAGGTAGAGAGAATATCGCGTATTTTCTTTAGATACAGCAAGAGAAAGAAACAAGGACGAGAAAATTATTTCAATAATAAATTATTTGAATAACTTTATCATAAATAAGCACGAGTAAATATCCCACTTTATCCCACGCTAAGTAAAATAACTTTTATCAATTCATTACACTTAAAATACGCCGGGAATTTAAAGGTTTTTTGCGATTAAGCATTTCAAGAGCAAAAGTTTCTTTTTTGCTTTTTCACGTGCCTTTGTCCCTTTCGCTAGTATACTATCAGCAGCCTTTATTTAATTACTTTCATCTTGTGTCACGGCACTCGCTACTCTCCATGTTCTGACCGCGGCCGAAATCCGCAGCCCTTCTCTCATTTGCTTCTTTTCTCTATGCTTATACGGAAATTCAGTTATGCCCTGATACCAGCCTCTACTTGTCGATACTCGTTCCGCTCCGTAAATTCCGCTCGACGATGAGGAAGCTCGCGCTGCCTCGGAAATCGAAACTTTTTATCACGAAACCTCGCCGAACTTGTTCGTCCCGCGCGAGTCCGCCGTTGCAACTTGCGGCGTGGCTTCTCGAAATCGCTGACCAAGTTGTGAGAAGAATTAGTGGATAAGGAATAATCGCATAAATATCCATAAATATCCGTTTGCGACACTGTTTTCTTTTGGAATGCTATTTTGCTGCGGGATAATATTGCACGAGAGTGGAAGTTGAGGATATGTTATTCTGTTTATGGTATGCGCAAAATTATTTGAAAGTTTGCTAGTACAAATAGTTCTACGTTAATTAGTGAGTATTTGAACGCGTACCACAGGAAAGTTTTATGTCCTGTAGTTAGAATGTTAGTATTTAATTATAGAATTCATTTTAACAAAGTTAACAATTATTTAATGAAACTATTTTGTAATCTTTGGATTGTAGGACACAAAGATTTTGGAAATATATTATTCTGAATCCTACGATATTCGAAATGAAATCTCCTTGTATATTATTATAATATTATATAATATATAATATAGTCCAATATAATGTACAATTTTATATATATATATATATAGCCAATTATCCATAAAAAGCATCCTCTTTCATTCATCTCGCCCCAAGTTCTATCACACCATATACGATATTACTACAATACGTTATTGTTTCCCAACTCGCCTCCCATACTCCATAACTATTGCTCCATCGAATCCATCACCCTGGAAAATCATGTTACACTTACGAAGACGTTGTTATAGCTCATCGAAGGCGTTAAGACGTAATAATAAATGGTCCTCTCCTATAAACCACAGCGATTAGGGTGAGTTAACGAGAGTTAGCTGGCGCGGTTTCTGTTGCCCTACGAATTACGATGGGACAGTAGTTATATCTACTTTTTATTACTGGCACACTCTCAGTCTATTTACCCGTGACATACAAGGTTTGCTGTAAAAACAGTAGAAGAAAAAAAGACGGGTGTAAGTATAAAGACACGGAGGAACTTCTTATAGTGGCTGGTAATGTCTTCCCATTAACGTATCCTTTGGAACGATCGTGGAATCTTGGAGAAAGAGGGACTGAAATGACATCGCGGCGAAACTTCCGCGAAAGTTGTCGCGCAAGAAGACTTGGATGGTGTGCTAAAGCGGTCCGGTTGTTTCTATGCTAATGTTATGGAACCGTGGAAACGATTCTTCGGTGAATCTAAATGAAATCACCGATCATCGTCTTACTGCCGCTGGAACAAGTACGACACTCGAGTTTTGTTTCAGTACTTGATAACTCGTTCAATTATCGTGTTTGTATGCTGTTGCGGAATAATCGGGGTTTATGCTATTTCTTTTTTCATTTCATTTAAGAGTAACACTCAGCTCAAAAACGTTAATTGCTTAAGAGATGCGAAAAACTGTCTTCCAACATTATGACTGTCAGCGAAAAGAATAATAGTCATAGAACAAGATGAAGTTTCAGTTTCGTTAGAAAATACCACTATGTTTTAATTTTTCCAGAAGAATAATACTCATAAGAAATTCATCGTTAAAAATTTCCACCGAACTGATAGTTTTAAAAACACATTTGTAACAACGCTACAAAAATAATTTCACAACAAACGACACGACAAAATAATTTCTATAAAGTTTAATAATCAAAAGCAAAGCGACATGGCCATATATCAAGGCACTGCTTAGTATCTCCACTTCACTGTATCGTCGTTTATCTCCACTTGGTTTCCAAGTCTGAATGAAAGCAGTGTTGTCATTGAATTTCGAATCGAAGCAATTGAATAAATCTAGGTTATCCCTAGGTTCTAACAAAGGTACCTTTGTCCGACGATTCTACTTTGCTCACAACGACCACTCTGTGCGGTTCGTCGTTCCCGGTAAATCCATCACGAGCGAGTTGCACAATCGCGTCATGTCGTAACTCCTAAGTATGCCGCATTTACGGCAACGCTTTTCCTTATTCACGAATATTCACGAATTAGATTAGCATTCAATGGTGGTAAACGTGATAGCGTCGCCGAACGTCGGTACGTACACGAGATAACTTCGAAACTCGTGCCGGAATTTCGTGATATCGTCAAAGATTACGCGACTACTTGCATCTGGTTACACAAACGCTCACGTTCGTTGCAAATTTCAAAAAAAAAGGAGAGAAAAAAGAGAAAAAAGAGAAGAAGAAAAAACCTGGGTAAAAAGAAGATAAAGGAAGGTCGATTTTTTTTTGTCGAAGTTACGATAACCGAGGTCGTTTTCCCTTTCTACGGATTGCGTTTCAGATATTAGCCGGGCTTTGTTCGCTGGGCTACGAGACGAGAAGTTTGGAAAACAAAAATTGAAGCACTTTCGTTGGCCCGTTGAAATTCGAGTGGAAAAAATTAAAAGTGAAAGAGGGGAAAGCGAACTAGGAAAAGTTCCCGTTCCTGTGAAATTGTTTCTTTCGTTCGTTTCCACCGCTTCAGGGAAGCGAGTCGCGACATGGAAAATAAGTTAATTCCAGAGGAAGAAAAATTAAGATTTAATTTTCAATTTGAAAACAATATTACAAATCTGTAACCGGGAAACTTTTCTCAAACTTACGGGATCCGGCCCGTTCTTTATCTACTAAGAGAACACCGCTTAAACGGGTTCTCTTTTTGCTTCTGTCCGCGGTTATATGCGAGTTCTTATACTTTAACGGGTTTACCAGCAAAGACGCTATTTCTTTCTTCGTTCCCGACTTTGCATTAATCAATGTTCAAGTTTTGGTTGATGAGTTTTGACTGAGCTTTGGATTTCTTTTTACCAATGTCGCAGGAAGACGGTTCTTGGAAGTTCTTCATAATTTAAACACATTATAAATAATTTAAAACGTGCCATGGTATAAGATAATTAAGTTTGTCACTCAGCTTATTCCTGGAAAGTTTTCCAGCGTCGTCCATGTATATTTTAAACATCCTACTTCTACGCAATGTACTCTCGTAAAATCAAGTAATTAGTGAATTATATTACATTTATTACAATCTCCCAAGATTCAAACTCATCTTTTACTATTTTTATACCAAGAGACATTTTTAAGCTAGCAACCGAAGACCATATAAAAGACCAAGCAACCTCGAATATTATCACAATAATTTTATATTATATACATTAATATTTTTAATATTTATTATATTTATATACATCAAAGAATCCACGCAAGAAATCTTCTTCTTGAACAATGACGAAAAGAATCGTCTCGTTTGTAAATCCCACTCTCCCTCAAAAAAGCAAGATAAAGGAAGAAAGGAAACACCCTTTGCCGGAATTAGAAGCAGCCACCCTAGCTGGGGTACTTTAAAGCAGCCATAGGCAACCCCTTCTTACCGCTAAGCTAAAACTGCAAGCGAGTTCGTTACAAGGTATTCATCGATGAAACTTCCTCGACACGTTCTTATCAAGCACGTCGATTCTTCGACGTGAATTAATTCCAGCGTGTAATCATTCGCGTCTTACGCCTTTACAGCGGTCGTTACGTTTAATTTCTGAGGGCATCGTGACCCGGTTTCGCGTTTCCTCCCTCTGCTCGTTATTACACCAGGAGAACGGTTGATCCACTCGACAGTTGGAGCAGCCACAGCTGCAACCTAGCCAACCGAGGCCCCGTATCTCTCTTTCTCCAGCAATGCTGGCTGCAACTGCTGTGCTACTGCTTCTCTACCGCTGTAGAATTCAAACCAGCCTCGTTCATGAGAATTGTATATATCCATGGAGCACCTGACGCCGGCGATCGCCTTCAAATTTGCACACGCGTTCATCTTTTATTCTATTTCGCCCCTCTATCATCCCTTCACACTCCCGTTCCATCGACGTTTCTTATTTCGTCTCAGCCATGTCGATCTTTTTCCTTTAACCCCGAGTCCACATCAAGCCGGCTAGCTACCACCCTTCCTCGAATAATTCTAAAGACAAGTATAGACTCTACAACTTTAGAACAGGAATGATTCACCAACAGTGATAGACGTAAAGATTGTTTTCATCTGTATTTAATTCAGACTGAACAGTCGATATTCTCGATGAATGGAACGGATACTTCGTTCGTAGTAAAGCAACAGCAACAAGTCTAAACTTAACAAGTTTGGCAACAAGGAAACAACCGTTCGGATATCACACAGCTCTACCGACTAATTAATCGTGTCAACAATTTCAATCGTCGATAGTTTGAAAATTTATGAAACGAATTTCAATATCGAACCGAGGCCTGAATACAGTTTTCACTTTTGACATTCACTGTGAATGAATCATCTATGGCGCACATCTGAAACGTAGAAGTGCAAATACGCCTTAACTCCGATAGATGGAAGATTTTTGCACGCACATGAAGCTATGAGTCTTCTCAAGCGGAAATTATAGCTTCTGGTTAGGCGGTTCTTCGCCCTGGCGATACCCTTCGCTTTTTCCTTCATTTACATCCAGCATAATTTACGCGAGCTAACTGCAGAAACTTCACGTCCCATTCCTCTCTCTCATGCAGGCCTGCTGTTGCATAGATCGATAACGGGAACTCGTTTCTTCCGTTTCTTTTTTCTCATCATTTCTTTATTTTCTTTTTTTTTCTTTTTTGCTCCTTTGTTGTTCTTCGTTTCAGTTTGTCGTTGCCTCGGTTCGAACGCGCCTTCGTACCGCTGCTTGTGAAACTAACATAATTTTAGCAGATGTGGTTCGCGATGTCCGTAAATGTTCGGAAAACGGGAAACTTCTTGTAGTATTAAGGAGAAGTATTAAGTTTTTACACTGTTGATTTTTGTTTTTGATTCGTTGGAGCATGTTGCACAGAGGAGTTTGATAACTCGAGACGTCAGCTTTAACTTCTCGCTGTCTCGCTGTGCAATTTTGAACGAGAATGATTTGAGAAGCTTGTTGGGTTTTACACACTAAATGTTACTGACTAAGAATATAGAAGGAGTTTATATTATAATTTAATGATCTATAACTTCTTTGTAAAAACAAGATTTAAGTTTGTCTCCTTTGATACATTGTTACTTTCGTTTCTTTCTTTCCTCTCGCAAGGGAATGGAAAGCGGAAATGTGTATGTATTCCGTTTCTTTTTTCCATACATTAAATCCTATTTCTCATGCCTTTTGATTACACTTCCTATCTTTTATCTGAGACTGTATAAAATATATATTGATCTGTAAATTGAAAAAAATGTCGATATTGACTGTACCAAAGGGAGAAGCTCTTAATCTGACTTAAGAATTTATCTTACAAACAAATTAAATGAAGAATAGGTGACACCAAAGTTGGGCATTATTCGAATTGTCTCGAATAAATATTTATCGAAGATAATTATCGGAATAAATTCGTATCAATCGAATAATTTATCTGTAGAATAATTACATGTTATCCGTAACAAATTATTTCCTCTATTTATTCGAATAATAATTGCAGAATTATTGGAATATTAATACGAATAATTGTTTGTTTCCACATAATTTTTTACATTATAAGTATATACAAATACCAGATACTGTAGAATTTTTACTATTAATATATGTGAAATGAATAATTGTCACGAATAAATGTCAAATGAACAATTTACCAAAGAACAATAAACTTTTTAATCTGGCATTTGAGAAAAATTGGTTATAAAAGTCAATATTACAAGTGGACAATGTAGCTTGAAAATATATCTCACGTTCAATACCATGTTCATCCTGATGTAGCATAAATATCTGTATATAATATATAATTTTATCCGAATAAGATTTATTCGATTAAATTTTTACTCGGATAAATCCTTATGCGAATAATTTCTTATTCAAATAAATTTTTGTTCGGATAAATACATGCTCGATCGCATATTTATTCGCTAATGGCGAATAAAATATCATTTTTTATTTTTATTCATTATCAGCTTTTCTCAACACTGGATAACACTACTTGCCCATACACGTTTCCTTTAAAATTTTCACTTTTCAAACATTCTCCTAACTCACTATTACTCTAACCTCAAAAATGTCTTCCAAAAATCCCGCAAAATAGCTACATCCGACGCGATACATATTTCTACTACCACGTAGCAAAATTACAATACAACATCGACTTCCAGCATCGATTTCCGAATTCCATAACGAACAATGATACACGCGACAGAATCGAACATGCCATCGAAGATCAGTCGATCGGAGAAAGCTACTTACGTATTACAATCGAGTCACCGATGATACATGACTCTTTTTCGGTTTCGGATCAGTGTTACAGCCTTTTGGCAAGCTGCCCATCTTCCATGGCTCTTCTATAAGTCTCTACGAAGAGCGCCGTGGAAGTCCTCGCTGCCTTTGCCCTCTATAACGTTCAAGACATATAACTTCGGTGTCGTGATTGTGAACATAACTCGTGCCGAAATTTTTCAGCGCCCGTTGAATTGGAATATAAATCGTCTGCCGTCCGGGTGCGCGCCGTTTCCGCTGACGATCCACCACCACCGCGATTAACCGTGTCTGTCACGCGTGCGTGTACCAGCAGTGCACCACGACCACGAGAATTGTTAATGCCTATCGTACTGAAGATTATTGCGAATGTTTTCGATCGGAAAATTTTTTTAATTTTTTTATTTTTTTAGGTAATTGATCGAATGTATAGTTAGTGTCGGATGTGATGACGTTCATTATCGCTTATAATTAGACTACAGAGATTTATGTATTTATGAGAAGATTGAAAGTGCAAAATGCAAATAATTTACAAAAATGTATACAATATTCAGAGTATAGCGATCTCTATAATATTTAATAAGTAAAACAATCTATCTAGGTTTAATTATCTTCGTAAGAATATGAATTTGCATAATAGATAGGGATCCTTACTTAACTTGCATAATACAAGTGAACTACAAAAAGTGTGCAAGCTATTCAATAGATACGTTACATAGTAGACTAATAGTTGTATAATGATATCATTATGAATTATTTTATATAAATAGGTATAATATAATTTGGATGAATAATTGATTAGTTAGTTGTAAGCATTACATGAATCCTTTAATTTAAATTTGATACATGTTAATGCATATTGAAATAATTCGTAAAACATTATCCACAACTCAAAAATGAACATAATATAACAATTAAACCATGCTTACGTTATAAATTGTAACAAGTTTTATTTGTACAACGAATATGGCTGTATATGAAAATAATTTATATAGCGCGAGGAAGATCTTTGTTAATAGCAACATCATTAATAACTGACATTAAATTGCATTAAAGATTTAATTACGATTATCCAGGTACATTAATTAAATTTAAAATGGGGATTATTAAAATATTAACATTGACTGCAATATCGAAATGCTATTAAATAAGGATGAATATTTAGACACGACGAATATTTTAATTCGAACCAATTAAATCTGATTTTTAAATAATACGCGCATTTTAATAATAATCCATCATACGTGACAAGATCTTAACTAATAACGTTAAAACGTTTGATCGATTCTATTCATTATATGATTTATCGTTTAACTACCTTACTTTGAAATTTTTCTTCCACTCTTAAACGACAGAAGCCTTTCTATTCATGATCGTTAGAAGGTATCCTTCTATAGCTAAAGAAGACAAAGTACAGAGAAAATTGGCCTCGAATTAGTATTCTTCGAACATAGAAATTAATTCCTGATCGATCACTATTTCGCTACGGGAATCATAATAAGGCAAACGCTTATTCAGTCAATACTTTCTCTACGCATCAATAAAGTGCAGAAAATTTCATCGATCAATTACGGATATTATACTTTCAAAGTTATTCTACTGTAAATTAATTTCTCCTTTTCTATTTTTCATCGTTCATTTGCTAGTTAATCAGTTATCAATCTTTCAGCTAATTTATTTATATTAAAAACTAATCGAAGTACATCTCGATAATTAATGATTTTTTAATTATACCACGAAGCATAGTTGAAAATAGCCAAGTTATTTGAATTCATGAGGGTAGTAACTTGCAAGGATATTTCAAGCCATGTAAATCACAAGTTCACACTAGCAACGTCGTTTCAGTTTGCTCGAATTTAGGTGACTTGACTAAACTAAACTAGACTTAATTGTTATTCGCACAAACTTTGGGGATGAACTGTTATAAATCTCTTTAAGAAAACTCAAAACCAGCTTCGTATCTTGATAAAAAGAAGCCAGATTATTTGTATCACAAAAGTCGCGGTAGCTTTTTTCAAAGTGTTTATAAAGGTGAAATAAAGATGTTTCTTCAAAGATTATTTCCCCAGTCTGTCGTCGACATTCAAAACGTTCTCGTATATTGAGGAGCGTTCGGCCATCCATGCGCTGGCACATCGTAATAATCTGGACGTGATAAAACATAGTTTTCGTTGCGTTTCATGCTGGAGAAAATACTGCTCCGTTTGCTGGAGATACTTCCGTCTGTCCGCGAAGAATATTTTCTCCGTGTACACGAAACGTTTCGACGAAACTACGAAACGATGGATCGTCCAATAGCGAAATAGTTTATATTATTCTTCACTTCTCCATCCTTTCCACTCTAGATACCAAATGCAACAATAACAGTGAGCAAATATTAAAACACAAAACGTTTCATTCAATCGATATTGCAAGCGTAATTTATTTTATCAATTAGATTCATAGCTAAATTGGGTATTTCTCTTCCTGTAGATATTCGGAAGAAAGATACCTATTTGAATATTCAATGTAACAGCCATTTCATAAAAATTTTTGTAGCAAGCATGACGAGCGTGATTCTCTAGAACTCTAGAAATTCCCTTTTACAGTTCAAAAGACTTATCCTAAAACATGTATACACAGAAACATTTACATTGCAACTATTCAATATGCTGTATATATATGCTTGTGTCCCTGGAATTCTAATTTCTAAATATCGTAGTCATAGCCCCTTTAAAAAATTCTCATATTGTTAATCTTACATGTTTTATAGTAATCTAGAATTATTTTATTATATGTAATGTATTTTTAATGAATAAAAGAAATATGGGAACATAAAAAATATAACAGAGAACATATACGAAAAATGTACAGATCATACATCTTTTTTAGTGCTGTTAAAATTTTTTAATTTTTTTCCACTTTGCTTAATTATACTGAGCTTAATAAATAAATGAATAAAACATAACTCGGTAAAAAATTAAATCATTCTTTTTCCTTTAAACAAATCATCCCAGAGGTGGTTGTATCTAGATACAATTTTCCTCGAAAGAAGAATTTTTGAGGAGAATTTTTCGCACGTTATCTCCAATAATGGATTAAAATACACGTTTATCGTCGATAAAATGTTACAGCTGCGCGATATTATAAGAATATATACAGCATCGAAGAACGTTTGGTATTCCCCTGTATTTATCTTTCGTGCCTTAAATCATCTTCATGAAACAATCTATTATGGACCCGCGAAACACCCTGTACATCGGGTCTATTTTCCATCCGCAAAAAATTTATCGGTTGCGGAGTTGCCGAATCTAACCGGCTCGAAATCCAGGGACACAAAAATGCGCAGTCGATAGATCTAAATACAAAAAGCTTCAGACCTTTGAATCGCCTGTGATCAAAAAACGAATTCACGCGAGATATCGTGCAGTTGATCATCCTACACCGAGTTAACTGCGAACCATGTCCGTCGATTACAACAGAAAAAGAATGGAAAACAGACAGGCGAAAACTGTCAACGAGCCGATGTATCGGGCGTTTGAATAAAAAAAAAAAAAAACAAGCAGAGGAAAGAGATTCCTTACGAATTAATGGAAAAAGCCCGTGGCTTCAATTCAAATAAAACATGTAATTACACCGGGAATTCGTGACAATTCGCGCCAATTAGCTAATAATCTATTTTTGCCCCAGTTATTGTCAATGCTAACGCTATTCTTTCTATTGCAGGTGCTTTCCACGAAGGATGGAGTATCATAGCTTTCGGACTTATTCATTTCGAAGTTATGCATCGTAAGGTGAGTAGTTTCAGCAAATTTGTCATTTTAATTTCGGTGACATTCACTCGAAAGATCTTTTCATTGCATATTAATATTCATAAGGAATTTTTCATTTTACTTTGATTATCAATATTTTCACTTGTTAGAAATTATGCGAGTATTTTGCTTTGGATATTTTATGTAATTTTGCATGTTATATGCAACTTTCGAACTTTACACGAATGCATAAAAATCCGCGATATAATTATCAGAACTTTGTTTAACAATATTTTTTTTAACCCTCGTTCTCACGACTGGCCACAAAATTTATTCCTCGCATTGAACGTCGCCTAATTTCGCCGCTATTAGTTGATCCTGATAAATAATACCACAATTTACTTCACAATTACACAATTACACACTAATAACACAATTTACTTCACATATAAGGATACAAAGCGTCTGCCGTAGGTTTCCCGGCGCGACTTTCATTCCCTAGTTCCGCGGAATAAATATTCCATTCGTGCAGTCGTCGGGGCTCACTGTCAATTCGGTGGCCTCTCAAACAATATTTATTTAGCCGGTATCGATTTTGTTGGCATGATATTGGTTTCCCGTACCGTTGCTTGTATTTTACCTCTCTCTTTCTCTCCCTATCCCCCTCCGTTTCGGTATTTTCGCTCGCTAAACCTCTGACCCGCGTTCGTTTTTAACCGTTTCCATCGTTATTTCTTGCACGGCCGATGAAAAATCGCGCAGAAACTCTAGGGTAAACTGATTTATAAACATTCAAGATTCGAATCATCGTGTTCGTCGTGCGAGGAACGCCTTATAGGCTTATATATACGTATCGTATTTTCATAAAGAGACGGTAAAGATTTGTCACGGGGAAAAAGAGATGTTAACGGAATAAAAATAAGGGGAAAAGGAGGGAAAGGGAAAAAGCAAAATAGGAACGTCGAGTGTACAGAGAGAGGGATGAAAGCTGTTTCCGCGTGCACAATACTATTTCCGGCACAATGATGGATTCAATTTTCGATAGAAATACATTCGACTCGATGGGTACAATATTATCTTCCGGAACTGATATTGTATGAAAGAAACTTCGAAATAGTCTAGTTGCTTGTCCTCGTTTTCATCGCAATCGAAAGACGATTAATTTCGGTCTTAATGCGTGTAATTAACCGCGTTATATTATCAGGTTAATGCATAAGTTTGTATATTTTTATACGATAGATACGATACGTGAGATATATTTTGATAAGAGATATATTTTTTAAATTTTGTATCGTTTTACTAAATTATTTCGAAGTAAAGGTCATAATCTTGAAATTTTGTATATCGACCTGATTTAATTACGTCAACGAGATGCATTTAAGGAAGCGATTTATTTAGAATACTTACACACGAATATGCTGTGTAGATTTTCGTATTGAAAATGGATTAATTGCCCAACGCATTAGAATTTCGCCGATGTAAATTTTAGCGTGCAAATATTCCTCTAAAGCGGTAAATGTTGGCTCAAGTATATTTGAATACGAATTCGATGTAATTGTATACGTATGAATCTAGCAGTGATTTTATTCTTACAAAATCTAAGTGATGACAGTGAAATTACCAAGTGAAATTGAAGCGATGTCAGTTAAATATTCTGCTAAAAAGTATTCGAATGCTTTGCAACTTCGTAAAATTTAAAAATTTGTAAATCGTTTTTTATATTCGAGTGCTTAGCAAATGCTTCTCGAAATTTGGGAATGTCTAATCATTCTCTAAAATACCAATTTGTCGTACTGTAACAAGCCGAATGGATTTCGTGATTTTCCCACTAGTCGCACGTTACAAACCATGTGTAAAATATTAAAGCAATCTGCTCGATAACACTGAAACGATTAGCCACCAGATTCGTGCAGCGATTGCGGATGCATTTAAAAATTCGTTTAGATTGCCGTCTCAATGTTAATAACAGAGTACAAGTTTTCTTTTAGTCTTCCCGTTATCACCGTTGACACGCGAAAACCGACACGGCTTAGCATTTTTAATTAACGATATTAATGCATCTCGTCGCGAATGTGTAGTGGGTAACATAAGATACACAGCGTGCAGCCTGTAAAGCTTATTTTTGTTCCGATAACGTTGAAACGCGTCGAATACGCCGTGACGCCATTCGTTCCGCTTTATACTTAATATAAAAATGTCAGCCGATGTAAAATTTTCGAAATTAATCTTAGATGGCATTGCGTGCGTGACACAGGATATTTAACAAAGTTTTCACGTTTTTACCTGATAACTTGATTTATATCAACAAATGGTGCTGCTATACACGCAAAATGACACCCAGTCGATTTATCCGAAAGTAATTCAGCTTATGGATTGGTTATGGCGGTAACAATGAATGTTTGCCAACGATACACATTCGAATAAGCTTGTTCTAATAAACGCGAATAATAGGTGTCACAGAGGGTCGTCACGCGAGCCTCTAACGATTTTATCGATACTGCGTATACGACTACCTCGTAATAAAACACTAGTTCATCTTCGTTAACCA
The DNA here is from genome assembly GCF_011952205.1 of Bombus bifarius. NCBI lineage: Eukaryota > Metazoa > Arthropoda > Insecta > Hymenoptera > Apidae > Bombus > Bombus bifarius. Next base: position 5,504,117 of record NW_022884914.1, on the reverse strand, counting down.
TGACCCTGTACAACTACTGTCTTTTTTTAGTTATAATCGTAAAAGATGCGAGATTCTGACTGGAAAGAAATCATAATATTAATACTCTGACTCGAACGGAATAATAATTATATGTCGTTATTAATACACATTTATGTAATGAAATAAATGAGAGATCAAGCAGACATTGGTTGTTTTATGACTTTGTTGTCAGGATAATCACTTATCAAAATTAATTAAATATTCGGTTCGGGAGACGTACAAATGTTGATAATAGAAATTAGTGCATTAATTCATAAAGGTATTATAGACATTTCTCGTTTGATGTGATATACTTCATGGGTGCAGGTTCGGTGAACCTCTCGAATCGGATACCAAGGATTAATTATCCAAGAAGCGTGTATTATAAGAGTAATTCTGAGATAATCGATCCTATTACCATCTATTAAATTGAACACTCACATATCCAGTGTCATCATGTTACCGCGTGTGCGAACGATATATATAGTCGAATACGTAATTTTTCTTCCCAGACAAGTCACCGTAATGGCACGAAGGTGCGTCCTCAATATGTTGCGCGATGAAGTAACGCATTTGCATAACGATCGTCGTTATTGGAAGCCAAACTGTGTATCATAAATAGCCCAGTTTGAATTGGTCCAGACACAACGTGGTAATATCTTCCAAATATGCACCAATCGTCTCGAATGACATTAGTAACACGAAAAGTGGGTTCTGGCCTGGACTAAAAGAGTACTTGGAGATATTTAAAATAATTTTAGAGTAATTCTTAATTAAGAGTCTCGGCTGACGTCGCTTATACAAATTCCGTAATCATCAAGCACGACCGATATATCGTGACTTCCGGTACTCCTGGCTATTTACATTGCCAGTCGAGGTCCACTCGTGAACGGTCGAGCAAATTGAAGGATCACTCGATGAACTTATCGGATAGGTCTCTGCAGTCGACATTGTTGCTGAAAATAGAATTCTCTGTATTTCTGCGCTCCGATCGCACGACAATATTACCTTCGCTTCTGAGAATTTTGTATCCAACAATGAAAAGAGGTTCCACGTTATCTTGTTTTAGCATCGAACGTAATCGAGGAAACTAACCTAACAACTTTTCCAGCAATTATTTCATATATTCTCTGATAATCTATAAATATTGTGTTGTGTTTTAAAGATATTTAAAGAATATATATAGTTGGACTGCGCGGCTTCTCTGAAATTATAATTTTGTTTAATTAATATGCATATGCATTAATAGATCATATTCAAACGTATTGAATCTTCTGCTTGTAAAGCTTGTAAATACCGTTTCCAAATTGTTATTTAATTAATTATCGTGATTAATATTTTCAAATACGTAAATGTGAGAAAGCAGGAGAAATTTTTCTATAGCTGCTTATAATTCTTATTCTAAATATTCATTCGTTGAATACAGATTAAGCATCTTCGAAGGATGCATTTCATTTATGGTATGAAATTTCAACGATACAGGAGCTTTCCATTTAACCGGGGTGTTAAACGTCACGCGTCGTTCTATCAATCGTGCTTCGTCAGTTCGATTATCCTCTGTGTCATTCGATGTGATCTTCAAGCGTTTATGCGTCTGTCCGTCAGATAGGTTTCTCCCTCTGATTGGCTGTAAATAATCGCTTTCCCGTCACAGTGGCTCTTCGCCCGTACGTCATGCCACAGACATTCAAGATATTACATTGGTTCGCCGAGTGCCAGTCGTTTCGCAACGCTACCAACTTTTCGGATAAATTATCTGTTTTTTTTTCAATCTAACAAAACGATCATACGAAAGTGACACAGTTAAGCGCTTGACAAAGTTTTTACTGTTTTAGTGGAAGAATCTTATTGGCCTCTTTATACTTGGTTACGGCAATATCATTTATTTCTCGTACGACATTCTATTCGATATTCAAATGTAGGGAGAGAATGGATTGGCTAACTTGAAATTCTCTCCTTTCGAAAGAGATTATTTGTGATTCAGTCTTCAATTTGTTAAAAGAGAAATTCCTATGCTAAGAAGCTGACTTGATTTCATCATCGACAATTCGCAATTTAAAAGATACCAGCCTCTTAAAAGACAAACTGATCTAGTCCACTTGCTCTGAATTTCTCAATTTTGTTACGTAAGTACATAGTTAATATCCAATTCTCAGGAAAACAAATTATATACTTACTCCATGAGTTCTTTTATGACAAAAGAATGACATAAATAATAGTAAATTCCAAAGTAAATTCAAAAAATAGCTTTTCCAACATCATCACTCTTTTCTGTTTTTCAGTCAAAGGACTGTCTCACAAAATGATTTATTTTATCATTAAAAAACTCTTCCTCGTTTTAACATCAGGGAAGAATGATTAAAATCGTCACGCGAAATCTTGAAATCCTCGCTGCTCTCTTTCTCTCTCTCTCTCTCTCTCTCTCTCTCTCTCTCTCTCTCTCTATGAAACAATCCTCTACGATACAACGCAAGTACCATGGAGAGGTACTAGGAATTTATCAGTAGCCAGATATAATTAAGCGTGTAACGGATAACCGTTGCGCTCCCAAGTTCGACGGTGCATATACGTTTCGCTGCACAAACAACGTGGGCCAGGCCACTGTTTCTACACCTTGCAGCCGAATTCCGATGCTGTCGGCCAGCCACTTATCTCCGACTAATCTGAATGTAATTTTAAGTGAAACAGTTTCCGAGAGTTTAATAAAGCGGCTCTCTCTCTCTCTCTCTGTCTGTCTCTCTCTCTCTCTCTTTCTCTCTGTTCCTCTCGCGAGCGCTTACGGCAACAAGTGCAAATTACGCTGCTATTCCGGCAAGAGGACGGATCGGTGACTCGGTGAAGGTAATAATTCTCCACTGGTTCACCTAACACCTTCTGCCACCCTTGTCTTATTATTTGCACGTTTTAGCGTTACCTATTGGTGAAACCATATGTTTTTATGAACGAATCTGTATCTTCTATCGCGAACATTTTCTCAAATAATGAATATTTCAAGAGATACTTGCGTTTTTCATTGTCTAGTGAAAACATCATAATCTTGAGATAGCAATTCATTAAAAATTTATATGTAGAAGTTTCAAATATTAAAGTTATACATTTAATTGCGCACTTATTGGATAATCATTTATCATTTTGGCATTCTGTTAGCATTTGATTTGACCTTTTGTTTGCCTACGTAAGGGTTAAAGTAAAGCTAAAACGAAGGTCTTAGAATCAAGGAAACTCTATAAGCAATTTGTTAATTAAATTGTACGTGATACTGAAATATTACATAAGTATTGACCAATCCACTTACAGCTGTTTTAATATCTACTATATATTTTCTTACAATATTCATTTCGACACGAACTGGTAGCCTTTCAAAATATTACTAGCTACCCTACGAGTATGGGATTTTCATGTAGTCTCGACGATGCCAGACTGCCGTCATTCGGGTGTACACCCTCGTTCCCTTCTTCGACAACACGAAACTGCTGTCGCAGTAGCCGAGGGTTGCCAACATGGGTGGTTGGTCGTCGAATTCGTTTTCTTCGCCTGCACTCGTGGTACTGTTCTCTACACGGAATAAATGGCGCGTTTTGGACGCCCTTGCACGACCGTCTCTTCCCTCATTCCCGTCTCGACTGGTTTTTCCACTTTGTCACCTTAACGCCGGGTGTAAGAGTGGCTGGGCTGCAACGAGGGCCGGCTTTATATCCGTGGCCAGATAAGAGCGTAGGGCACGGAGATTTACATGGACAGAGTGAAATGCAGGCACACTGGAATGCGGGAACCGGGCCGGAATGCTTGGATTTTTCGCCAGCCGGAAACAAGGGTCTGCGAACGGCTATTCCGATGAGCTGCGTACGAAGGGAAAGAAAGCGCCACCGGTCCGCAGATTTATCCATGTTAACGTCCACCTGCCACGCTGTTGGACCTGTCTTTTTACGGCTTTTTCCCTCGACCCTTGATCAACGTTTCTGTGAGGTTTTTGTTTTTAATTGCAGTGGTTTAACGCTAAAATTAGCAAAGATTTTCGATTTTTTAGATTAATTGGTTTTACTATTATTATCAACCAAGATTTCTAACGCTGGAACTAGAAAAGATATGAAGTTTTTTTAAACTAATTGGTTAGATTAATTGCAATTGAAGAATTTTCAGGAATAAGGCGGTAGTTTCAATTTGTTATTAAGGGAATGTTAAGGAATATGACGAAATCAACATTGACTTGTATTGAAATAGACTCATTGATTGTATTGGTATATCTATTTATTTCCTAATAATCTAAGTATTAACATATAATATAATACTTATGTACATATTACAGGTGAATGGTTTGGTTATACCTTCAAATTCTGGTTCTCCATGGTTCTGTTAATCTGATTTTCATTATCTGCTTCAATTCACCGTTGATCTGCTTTTCATTATCCTATACTATATGTTAATAACTCACACAGGCAAATAATTCACACAAAATCTCAATTTACATACGTGCTTTAAACGAATTTATCATTAATTTTTTATTTTGCATCGTCACGTATAAAATTAAATACTTACGTACTAACTAAAAGTCTTATGCTAAAGTTCTTGCACTTATTTACTTTACTCTTCATATAGGACATTGTATTTGTTGAATAAATACAAATTTTACGAATATAAGTTTAGAATTACCATAATAATCGATGCGTTTACTCACGGATTAAATGCTGCAAAATTTAGATCTGTCAAAATTACTCGTTGCTTATGTGGTATTTATTGACACGTACTATTCCGATTCTCGTTGTTAGTGTTTAATTGGTCAATTAAGCGACTGGCGTTAGCTCTTAGATAAATAACGAGTGTGAAGTATGATACATTCTAAGTAGTGTAAATTGTATGTTCGACGAAACTAATTGTCCTTAAACGTGACCCATTCGAAAGTTTCTACTAGCGTTAAATATGAAGTACTTGTATTTAGAAAATGGCACTTTTCTACAATTTCTAGGATATTTTTTTTAATTAGTTGCAATTTAATGCAATTACGAGTACATATAAAAATCTTTCTATTATTGACTTTTACTAGTGAATATTATACGATATTGCTTTCAGTATCATATGCGAACAAAATTTGTCGCATCGAAGCGTAATAATTCAGGCGTAAGATATACGATCTTGAAAAGAAATACCCAACCAATCGCATCGCATATTATCGACATTTGCCATCTGCTTCGTTATCGATAAAGCGACAGACAGGCGAAAAGCGCAAAATAGGTCTTCGACCTACATTCTTGGTGATTCATCTTTGAGATGCGAAAGTTTTCCACTCGGTAACCTACGTCATTTTCAGAGAGTACGTGGATTCGATCTGATAATTAGTAGCAATTGCCGATGAATCCGTTGCGGATAGATACGAGCGTGCATGAAAATGCGAGTCATGAATTGTAAAGTGACTAATTTCTAAATTGAACTTCGTCGCCAATGCTCGTTAAAATCGCCTAAAATAAACTCGATTTTTCTTGAGTGGTATGCCTTGACATAATTAATTATACTCATATGCAATATGATATGCCACGCAGAAGCTAAACTGATTAACTCCATTAAGACTAAGTTGTGAAAAAAATTTTACTGTCATTAAAAAAATTAAAAATTTACTTGAAAATTTCCAGATATACAAATGATAGGAAAGGATGGAAATGTGGTTCTCAAAATGAAACACATTAGTTGTTTACTGGTATTAAAAATAATAAATATTCAGAAAATGTACTTAATCGGTTGGATTTCTAAATGATTCTCATGTATCACGCTCTTGTGACGATAACTAATTCGAGATAATTGGAGCAACTTCTACCTACCGATATCCGAATTGAAATTAAATTCCTGGTTTAATTGATTAAACATTACTCGCTCGTTGTACGTACGCACGGCTCTTTAGCTGGCATGCAATAAATCTGTGAATAACAACGAGACGATGCGTGATGATGCCTAATGTGTCTGGGGAAAATAGTTACGCTAAATATTATTTGCATTATTGTAATTGCTATTTGCATCGATGCAAATCGCCCGGATTTTAATGATGTTGGGGTGTGGCCCGTAATTAATGGCTTATGCAGCGTGAGACATAATTAGAACCATTTTAATAATTCTATGATAATTTTACAACTGATTGATTTAGCTAAATGAGTTCATAGCCCGAAAGAAACCATAATTTAATCTTTTCCTGTCGCTTATTATTTTCGAAATTTCAACGTCGATTTTTAATTCTCTTAAATGGCAGCCAATTCTTTGTTTAATGATCAAAATTGTAAATATGTATTTGACATGTAGGTTCATTATTCATATACGGTTTATTCTATTACACAGTGAATATTTTGCAAATAGTTGAATTGGACGTAATGAATGTAATTGTCAGCACGTTTATCGGATTTGTTGCCATTAGATATTTATGCAAATTTTTTTTCAGATGGAAAATTTCTTTATATATTTTTATATCTTCTACTCTTCTTCTCCTACTTCTGCATCTTCAAATTCTCCATAAATGCATAAAAGTCCGCACTATATTAATAACCTATGTCATAAGCAAATTTAAATCATACCATTATTTGACTACTGACCTATTTTTATAAATGAAAATACTCAGTGACCTATAAACAAGAATGTACGTACTTCCAGGAACTATTTCGCATTCATTGATATTGCCGGATTCCGGGGGCAACACTGCAATTTAATCTAATTCGTTCGTGGCGAAAGTTATTTCTTCGATCGTGAACATACCTCGTGCTGCACATTGGCAGAAATATGATGAGTTAATAACCTCGTGGCAATCAGTCGACGTTATTTCGTTTCGAGGAAATTGTCGAGACGAAACTTTCGAGATCTCTTGTATATGCGACTGGCTTTGTTATTTGTTCCATTAAATTGACTCGAGCCACGCATTCGCCCGTAGCTCAGATTATTTATGACGAGGACCGGTGCTGTCTCCGTATCAGTGGTCACTGGGTATCTCATTCGTGTCCGAAATTAGGAAAACAGTGGCGGTGTAATTTCCGGTCGTTGGCCAAATACCGGTACACACAGACTTTGCGCTGTTTCAATTTCATCTACGCCCTTACCCGTCTTATAAAGCCGAGCGGCCTCGTATCATTTGCATACAATTAGCTTTATCCAAATTATTTTCGTGCGTACATTTCGCTAATCTTTACCACCGCGTATTTACCCTCCTAGGAGCAGACTCTCCTCTGTGCTTTTTGGCTTCGATGCTTTTTCAAGCTTTTCGGCTCGTACATTTCATGTTTAGAAAATAATATTGGTGATGGCATGTGTTGGAGATCGAGAAGGATAATTAAATGTGTTGGAGGTGATAATGAGGAGACTATTGGTAGATGAAACTTTACACGTACTTGTAATTTGTAACACCTGCTTGTCAATTTATTTAAGTCCAAATTTTACTGTGAAAAGAGCTCGTTGAATAACGGTATACGTAGGCACACAGAAAATGTAAAATGAAGCTACGTCTGAACGTGAATTTGTGTTATATAGTTTGCAGATATTATCTCTTGATGAGATACCATTAGAATTATATCTTTTCACAAAATCATCGCTTCCATAGTGATAGAATATCGAAACTCTTAGTTCGGAATCGCGACCAATTATACGCAAGTTAGAATATACAATTCGGAATGTGCGGCGATTGGGATGTGGATGTGGCAGGAAGGCATGCGGGTAAAACACGTTCAGAAAATTAACAGTTCGTACCGGGTAGTTTATGTACGAGCGAAATCGTGTTTCGCTCTAAAGTAACATTATTCGGGGCGAATAATGCTTTCGTTTCCGGGGGAACGCTACAAGTATAATGCAGTGCATCATTTGCCTGGGGTAGTGGGCCGCATTTAGCGTTGCCCCCTCCGGTACACATTCGAGTTTCCGGTTTTTCATTGCGCTCAACCAACTCCCAGGCGGCTTTTAACGTTAAAAACGTTATTCGATTATTCCCAGAACGAGAGGGGATCGCAATGAATCCGGTATGTGAAAATACGATTCGCGCGTCGCGACGTCTAACCAGTTCATACGTATACATATTAGGTCGATAAAAAATACATGTAGCGCGTGTTAACGGGTCGCTTGTTTGCAGATATCGCGTCGTTCACCAGCGAGGGGTGGTGGGCTTAAAGTATTTCGACGTCGAGCGCCACTAATTTAATCGCACCTAACTCTTTTCCGGAATCGACGCGTCACTCGCAGCTGTGCGCAATTTACCTTTAAAAGTAACGAATTATGTACGCCAGACGCCGCTGGATATAATTAATTTTTAGCTAGGACAGGGAGCGTCTTAGGGACGCGTCGTAGACCGTGTTCCTGTCTTTGGTACGCAACCATTTTCAAAACGGAGAAACTCCCCACTTCTTGGATATTAACGTTAAAAGCGCTCGGGGTAAGTAAAGCGTCTTCTTCGTTCTGTGAACGCCTGGTGACCTTCATTAAGGAGTAACCTCTAATCTTGTGGCAGCGTGTACGGATGGCCGGAAGTTCGCACGATTTTGGCAACGATGATATTCGCAAGGTAGCCACGAGGTGGCAATTACCACGTGTTGGGTGGTCCGGTTCTAGCGCCCAGTGCACCACCGCTGAATTAACCAAGCCGGGACGAAATACTTCTGAAGTTTGCTCTCCGGCTGGATTGCCGGCTAGCTTTCTAGTTGTAGTTACACGTTGAAGCTGTATTACAGAAGTGCCCAGACGACTTGTCTGGCAAATTCTCGAAATACTTGCCAGCTGCCACGGTCAAACGTCAAAGCGAGCTTCCTGTCGTCTTTTCGTTCTCTTCTCTGTTTCCATCTACCCGCTCCTATCCAACAATCTTCATATGGCACGATATAATTCGAAACATTAATATTTCCAACTATTAAAATTTTTACCATAATTCCGCGGATAGATGTGCTGTATAATTCGCCAGCTGCCTGCTAAAAATTAAACGCGCCACCGACCTACGTTCGTTCCTTGAATTACACTCGAATCTTTGTAATTAAGTTTTTTCGCCCCTATTAGACATTAAATGACCGGTTCCTTGAATTTTTGTCAGAATATGTATAATTTGCGGTCTATGACCTGTTATTTGAGGCGAAATTAGTTGATTAATGCGGTCGTTCATTGGAAGAACGTGAATGATGAAGTTTTTGAGGTAAATTTCGTTAAAGCGGCAGACCTCTAGAATCTTTTATGAAGGTTTTAACCTTCTTTAATTATGAGGAAATTGTAATGGATTTTATTTTTTAATTAACACCAAGTTTTACAATATGTTCGTGATGTCGAGTTTGACGTAAGACACAAGTGAACTTAGTATGAAAATTATTTACTAGCAAACAGCGTAGCTAATAGACGTTTGTCATGTTAGTGAATATTAAATCGTAAAGTAGGATTATTTTATATAGGAAACCATGTCATCGTGGTTCCCTACTTTCTATAATACAAACGAAGATTATTAGAGCATAAAACAGTAAATGCAGGGGATGATTTTCACAATTTCCATAAAAAGCGAACAGAATGGAGAAAGTTGGAAATAATATATTACATTAAAATCGTAAAGTAACATTTTCTACGTAGAAAAATTAATATTTGTTTTCTGACCTCATTATAAAATTCATTTATTCGGAACTATCTATAAGTCACACTATAAAATTCTACCTTCATTAAGTACGTTTTAAAATTTCTCATTGAAAATATTCTATGTCAAAATTACATTCATTCACATTTGTTTAGATCAAGGAAGTTTAACAAAACACCATGGAATCATGGCATGGTCCAGGAAGTAATAGTCCAGCTGGATGGTGTACGATTCTGTAGTTATTCTATACCTGCTGTTTACAAAAGATTCCAGGTGGTCGTGGTTGAATGCAAACTGAGAGGAGCTGGAGTGAATGATAGAGTGAAATTGCCGGTTATTCGATTACTTTGAGCCGCATGACAAGCCCAGGTGAATATTTGGTATAACTCAATAGGACCAACTATTAGCACAAGCAAATAGTAAACATCTGTTCGAGGCGAGACAGAGGAAACGTACAATTAAGTCACGGAATACCGAGGTTAACCACGTAATTATTACGTTATCGTACTTTATCGTACTTTAACGTAGCTTTGTGTGGATTACATCTTTTCTAATGTTAAAAAAAGTAGGAAGAAAAGTGATAGAGATGAAGGTATTCCTATTTCTATGCGTCTGCTTACTGTCGCAATCTTTGCTCTGATATAGCGTGAAAGAGACCTGTCTTAAAGGACCACGCTTTGCCCAACGCACGTTTAATAATGTATATAACGGAACACGTATGGGATGCTGGAAAAGTTTGCGGAGAGGAAAGTTTTGTTGGGTATGTGCAAGGAGTTTCTGTTTCGGTTAGTATATTCGAACGGCGTCTAAATCGTGCGAACTACGGTGGTTTATCTTTTATCTTGTTTTATTGTTTCGGATATTGATCCAGCATTCTCTAGAATAGTTTATTCTTTTTTTACGAAATTTTGCTGTACTTTTAAGACAGTGGCTACGAAAAGTATTTGCAACTCGTTTATCAGATTCTATGTTTCGTTTTCATAGTCATACGCGAATAATATCTATACTTTCTTAAATTTTTTATGTACACGTACATACAACTTCCCATTACGATTCCAGTGATATTTTATTCTTGTCCATTGCTAACAATCGTTTTCTAATAGCATAACTTCGTAGAAAAGTCGGTAAATTCGAGATTCGAGTCGCGTTGGTTCGGCTGGCAGCAGCATAATCTAACCTCGTTAGCGCTGCTCGCCGAGTGCTTCAACACTGTCGTCACTGTTACACTCGATGCACCATTAAGTTCGTCAACCTAATTCACGGTAGTTTACACTCGCTGCTGGCATGCATAGCAGTCCGAAATCTCTTTGAACGACTCTCGCTCACCTTCCTCGAAAGAACCGAGACTCCACCTTTCACGAACCACAGAAGCATATCGATCGTACTTTCGATTAACCAACGCCATAGTCTCTTTCCATTCCTCCTTCCCTTATTTTTTCCTTTTTTTTTTTTATCTTTTTTCTACTTCTCGTGCCTTTTCTTTGTGTTTCTCTACCGCTGTTCTTTATATTTTCTCTCTAACTTCTACGGTCGATCTACCACTCCATATCACTATTTTATTCCCCTTCTTTTTACCTTGGAGCTGGAATATTTTCTTTCTTCAGTCTTTCAACGTCTTTTCTATTTGTACTATTTTTTAACTATCTCACCATACCTTGCTGTTTTCTTATTTTCACCTAGTTCTTCTCTTCCTTTCGAATTTTTTAACTTTCTTACTCTCCTTTTGTCTTTTTTTTTCTTCCACTCTTTTATGTTTCCCAATTCTGTTCAACTTTGATTTACTTTTCCTCCTCTTTATCTTTCTTTCGTCCGTTTCCTCTCTTCCCTTTTCCCTTCCTCATTTTTTCCTATAATTCTATATAATATCCCTTCTTCGCCCCCGTCTATCTCCTTTGTACTATCGTTCGCTGCTTTCTTACTTTGTCTCTATGAGAGTCATATCGAGATGCAGTTTTAGGAAGTTGGTTCGCGCCGATTCGAGCGGTTCGCGTTCGAAGTAAGGCATCGCTTTAAATCGTTCGATCCAGCCGCTGGGTGGTTCGCGTCGGTGTTTTCCGGACGAGGAATTTTTCCGGCCACTCAATTTCTTCTCCTCACTTTCGATGCCCGTCCTTTTCGAGGATGATCGCCTTGCTCGTGCTATTTCTTTGATATCCTTCGCTTTCACCACCCTCGCGCGGTCAATTACAAACGAGGCGTTATTAAAGATTATCCAGTTCGAAGAGAGTGCACTAACTCGACCCGTTCGTTCGTTAAAGCTTAATAAATTCCCTTTTACTATATACATTTATTACAAGTTTCCTGCTACTTGGTGGCTTGAAACGAAAAATGATTTTTGAGTGAATGAACTGATTCGTTTAAACGTTTCGAATAAATAGCATTGTATTTGAAGCGAATTAAAAAAATGTAATTATTCTGAGATTTGTAGATGCAGAAATATCATAATGAATCTTGTCTACAAGAAATATAACGAGGGAAAAATTTTTGGAGAGAAATCAACATTTCTTACTCTCTAACTGCTAGTATCGAAAATGCTTCTTCATCTTTCACATACATTACCTAGCAGCGCTATTATCGTGAATATTACACGAATAGTATCCAGCGTCAGCTCGGGGAAATCCGAACGGTTAAAATGGTTAAATCACGGTGCGATTTTCCGACTGCCAGAAGTTGACGGTCACGAATATTCTTTCAGCGTGTAGACGGCACCGAGCTCCTTCACCTGTCAACCTATCCCGTCCGCCCTTTGATTATTCACGAAGAAAATTCAGCACGAAGTCTGTCGAGAGATACTTTACGCACCCCGTTCATTGTTCAATCTCGCATTTCTCTCGTAGCTTCGATAACCAACCCTTGACCGTGTTATTTCGATATTCTTTCTATTATCAGTTGTTATACATTCGATGCTCGTTCTGAGCCAAATTCATGTTTTATCCAAATGTTTGTGAGTCGTCTATAACCCAACGATATCACCTAAGGACTACAATAATTTATAGAAATTCTATTCTTTCACTTTCTATTATTATAGAGAACTTCTGAATTTGTAAATTTTCAATTTTGTGAACTTCGCAAAGAAAATCGCAGGAACAAACTTCTTTAAAATTAATTATAATATATCTTAATGGAGAAGTATATGAATACCGATCGTGACTTTTAGTGAATTATATATTAAAGTTCCAAGGAAAAAGTGCTGTGAAAATGCCACGGAAAAAATTCGTCAGTAACATGTCCCCTGATATTGTTCGTGCTTTCGTTGGATAATCCTGTCTTTGTGACAGATCGTTCTTTGGTTGGATCGTAACGCATGTGTAATCCAATATCCAACTCTTTCGGCAACCAGACATAAGACATTTTGACATTTTCAACGAAGATCATCCGTAGTTCTAGTATTAAACGCGTTTTAAAGACAAAAGACATTTGTTCTGCCTTCAACTTTCATATCCCATACGACATAAAACAATGTATTCGTCAGCTTTTTAGTAAGTTTGAATCTTTGAAAACAACGGTATTTCATTAACGATGCCGGTGATAGACAAACAGATACGAAACAAATGCTCGTAAACTCGTCAACGTTGTGAAGCGCATTCCTTTCTAAAGGTATTGTATTTTATGGCGAACGAAACCAGCCACCATGTATGTGTTTAACAACATTACGTTGCTGTACAAGCGTAGGACTTTTGTTCTGTGACAATATAACGCGGATACCTGTAATATCCGTCACATCCGGATTACAGATCCGCAACATTATCCGGATAACGCACACATCCAACGCTTGTCTGCTGCCGGATTACGAATGTACACACCGAACATCATCTCTCCAACGTTACATTGATATTATAATGCGTAGATGTTCGAACGTCTGAGGTATCTTGCCCGGTTTCGTCTCTCGCAACCTACCTACGCCGCACACGATGAAATTATCTTGAGCGAACATCGCGAAGGGAGATCGTTTCCCGAGAAGCTATTTCGTTGGTAACTTTGATATTGTAATATTGAATTTTGATAGGTTGATGCTGTTCAATTTCGTTGATAAAACGAGGGAGGAGGGATATTTTATGGTAAAGGTTCCATGAATACATTATTCGTGATTTTTGGATATTTTATTTTTGTGGTTGTAAAATATTCCTGTGGTTGCTTCTTGAGAGGGAAATTGATCTACCGAAGATAATCTTACTCGGTGTGAAAAAAATATTGTTCGTTATACTATACCTGGAATAATCGATATAAGTATAGTATAACTAACTTTAGAGTAGAAAGTTGTAACCTGAATGTTATAACGTGTATGCGTGTAGTTACATCTGAGGATCAACTGGAACGTATTTTGCATTAATTTATCATATAGATGAGATTTCGTGCTGTGGCTGATGATCAACGCGAAAGATGTTATTAAATTTAGAAATTATACCATTATTTATGACACGATTTACATCGGTGCGTGAACGGTGAACATAATACCTGTCAAAACAAATATCTTCGTTATTCAAAAAATTATAAAAAAATCGAGGGAGCGTTCATTTAAGAAATTTTAAATAATAAATTTTATAAATTGCATTGTTATCTGTCATTTTTCAAATTGTCATAAATTCTTTTCGAATTTATTCTGACAAGTTGTATAAGTATATCATTACCATTACTTATGATACCCAGGAAAATCTCATAGTCTCACGTCTCACAGAACTCGGATCGACGTTTACCATTTTTCAACTGACAAATAGCCTTTTATTTACATTAGTTTGATTGAAATCTCGCTTTAAACGTTTCCTTCATTCCATCACCGTCAAAGGAACATGTCCCGCAATGATATCTTCCCTCCTATCTTACGAAACCGACCCTCATGGTCGAATTAATATCTGCAAATCACGCGATACAAATAAGAGCTTCATTGTTCTTTAAGGAAGGGAAGATATTTTCTTTCAAAGACCGTTAAGTTCGCAGATCGTTGAAAAGCAGCGTTCGATCGACGTCGAACGGAATTATAGTCCAAACTCTGGACAGCTTCATAAAAAATTCATTCAAGCCAGACGTGACATTATACCCAGTGAAACGAAAGATGTAGAGTGACATCTACTCACATGAGTAATGCACATATAAAAGCAATAATCCTGTAAGGGCATCTGGATCAATTTCAACTTTATAGTGTTCTTCGTTCGTTCAGAGATTTTTTAAATTAGAGAAATATAGAACAAATTTTTGTTAATACGCGAGTTCTTCGTCACGTTTAGATCTTTATCTGCAATAAAAAAATCTTTTAAAGAAACGAGAGCGCGACATTGTACCAAAGTAAATTTAGTAATTCGTATTCGTACTTGCTTCACTTTGAATTTTACTATGCATTTTCGGACACAGCACGATTTCCAAATATAAAAAATCGCTACTACATAAAATTATTTATATTTTGCATAAAATATCTTTTATTTATTAAGTAATATGATTTATAAATTTTAATTCAAAGAATTTTAAGTCAAAGAAAACTTAGCGAAAGAAGGAAAGGGAAAAACTCTATTGACAGAGCTTCTGATTGATCACATTCAATATGTTTCCTTTGTTTCAATATGGATACCTCTATTAATTGCGATCCACGGAAGTCTCTTTTATTCTCGATCACAAAACCTGTGGTTTTCAGCTTTCTCGTTCAATATCAACGAGCACGATACAGCCAAACCAGCAGCATAGCACCCCGAAATCATCCCTCCATGTGACACTTCGTTTCTCCATGGCGTCTCTATTATATTGCTTTCACGGCTGTCTTCCATCGAGTGTTCTTCCCTCGTCATTCGATTTTCTCATTTGATCGAGGAAAACGTCCGATATGTTGAACCAAGCCTTGCACCAATGTCTTCTTTCATCATTTTTATCCCCTTTCTCTATCTATCTATGAACGGCAATGGATGTTCGTTTCATGTTTATTCTATGGAAGCCATTGTGATTTTGGGTCATGATACAATGCACTTCAATTTGAGTTTAATCATCTATACATTTGGTAACCCATTATGCGCGAACAATGTTCGACTGTAGATGTGATTTCGTATTTGCTTTTCGAATGATATTCGATGTGAGTTCTGTGAGTCTGCTCGTCGGCCAGCCTGCTCGATCGCTTGTGTGTCTATTTGACACCGATTAGTAGGCCGGGGAACCGTAGTGGTTTTGTTGAAGACCGATTAACCGAAGTTAATTATTTTTTGTTGGAATAGTTTGGTAGGGAATAAAATTTTGCTACATTTCTTAGAAAAATTAGAAGTTCGTCACTATTTTACATTGAATATTCGTCTAGCTAGTTCATTCGTTTCTCACGAACATCTATCGTATTTTGAAGAACAGAGGTACAACATTTTAAATCTCGTTTTATTAAAATACGTGCGATTTCTAAAAAATCTCGACATTTGTCTATCTTCACGTGTCATAATTCTCCTCACCGACTTTGCTTTATTAATATTTTCCAAACACATTGTATTTGTGCGTATTCAAATGCAAGACAAACACGCATTTCTACTAACACACATGTCTCGTTATATAATTTATATTATTCCATAGAATAACGAATTAAAACCGACGCGTAAAAAATAGGAAGAGGCAAGTTTGCCAGAGTAACTAGCGACGGCTACCCAAAGAGTTGCGGTCAAATTAAGAAGCGAAGATTCGAGCGAAAATGCAGACAATATTTTTTACAATCCATGTCGTAACCGTTTTTCCAGTCGTAGCTGCGAGAAATCCATTTCGACGGTAATAAAGCTCTGATTTTTTTGAGCAACGACGAAACGTCTGTTACCGTTAACGATCATTCTGTGCGCGTTACTCTACTTCTATCTCGCTGCTTAGCTCTAATCATCCCTATCTACTAATCTTTCTCATTTTCGTTTATGAAAATTCATCGATATTTGCAATTTCGTCATATAATGCAAGCCAAAGATGCTTCACCTAAAACATATTTTCTTATAGAAATCCATTTGACCAATGTATAATTTTAACTTAAAGCTTTTTGTACTTTAAACTCCACATCGATCATTTTAGTTGGTTGAAGCTGCCACTCACTAAACTTGATTAACATTAAATTCTAAGCCGTACTTGTGGTTAAATAACGCTATACGAGCAACTTGTTGGTATTCTGCCTCAATCCCAACCAGTTGCACGCCATTAAATTAGATCGTAACAATAGTAACATGTCTTTCTGCCATATAATGTGCTACAACAGTAATTAAAACGCGGGCAATTTACAAAAGCAATGGGAAAAGAATTCTTTCAATAAATCATATATTTAAAAAATTGTACTTTTGCACTTTTCTCGCCATTTCAAAAATAGCATTAATGTGATTTATTCTAAAAGTCATATACACTTTCTGGCAAAAGTTAAAAAACATAATGATGCCTTTAAAATTACTATATACTTTGTATCTTCTGAGGTACGCTAGAATTAAAAATACCGTAACGAGATAACAGTCCATACATGAACATACGACAGACTTTAATGTTAAATACTTAAAAAGAACGAGAAATTTGGTGATGATAATGCGATGGTATGAGCTTATTTCTGGCGTAATGGTTCTGGTACACTCATGAAAATAAAAGAAACTATGAAAAGCTTGTTATATCGTGATATTTTACGAACTCATACGTTATTATTCGTAAACGACAGAATGCCAACAAAATGTTCATTTCAACATGAAAATGATTCGAAGCATTCCTCTAAATTAATTGAAACGAAGATTTTTTTTCAAACAAAATATTAATATAATTCAGTGGTCAAGTTAATCTCCTGCCTTGAACCCACTTGAACACTTGATTATTTTTGTATATTGTATTTTTAATGACAAATACGTTCTTGTTCGTTCGAAAACATTTTAAAAGGACAAGAATAAAGATACGCAAGTAACAGAGTAGATTTACTAAACATTTGAAACACGTTGGCCGACAAATTAATGCTTCATCAATATCACCGTTAACACTGCATGTTAGATTCTTCGCAAAGATCACATTGGTAAGTTAAAAAATTGTTATAAACTCATTGAAATTGTCCAATTCTTGCACCGATTAGTCGGATATGTATAGAAACATAAAACTTCAACAAATACACTTTTTCTGAAAGGTAAACGTGTCCGAGTTTTTGCACAAAAATTTACAATTTCACGTATGGAGGAAGTATGGTTTTTTAGCTACCAAGCACATAAAAATCAGGAAATCGACGAAAATGGACTTTCCATGTTTTTTTCTTGATATATCTGCATATTACTGATAAATATATATTCATCGAGTTCCATGAAGTTACGTCTACGTCAACGATGAAAAGCATCGTTATGCAGTTTTAAGATGTACATATTCAGACTTGTCAAGCATCGTAGCGTGTTTAACTCTTTAATGTCAGTTTTGCATTCGTACGGCGAAGTAAGAATTCGATGACAATATTTTTGCTTCTTTACTGATGTATTGTTAATGCGATTTTCAGACGCTTTAAAAGTTTTGCATACTTTTTCATATTCTTCAATTTGAAGCGATCAGCGAAATGGAAATATGCTGATACATCTGATTTCTCATGAAAAATCACAGACTACTTGATAGCATTATACATACTTTGTGAGACACCTTTAAATATCATTAATACTGTTATAAAGACATATAAAATTTGTTATTTAAAGAATATTACTCTTCATTTTTTATTATTTTATTCTTTCATGAAAGATCACGTGTTACTCAATGATACTATAGTTCATAGGACATTTCATATATCAAATGTTATTAATGCTAAATTTAGGGAATATCTTTGCAGAAACAGGCTACAACAAATAATTCAAATTAATTTCCAAAAACAATTGGCTAACAAGCAAACAATTTCCATAACTACGTGCCAACTACAAATTGTTTCCCTTTCTCTCTTTCTCTCTCTATTAAAATGTTAACTGGTATCGCCCATTTTCGAGCACGACATTGCGAAAACCGGCACAAAGAGAGATCGTACTCCGTTCTAAAGGCGGCGTGAATTTGATGCTTATGAATTCACGATATATATATATATATATATATATATATATATATATATATATTCTGACGAGGCTGCGCAAAAGAGCGAGAGACAGGTACATCTGAAGAGGAAAGTCGGAGAGAGAGATGGAGCAAGAAGTTGGAAGAGAGACACGAGAGAGCAGCGCAAGCTCGTAAGCTCTAATCGTTCAGGCCGGGGTATTACTACGCGATTCTGGAGTATGCGCTTCCTGCGAAAGCAACGTAATCCCGATTTCATACTGTTGCATGTTTAACCTGCGTGCAGTGTTTAACGATGCCATCGATCGGGATAACATAGTCTGTTAACGAAGAACCGTCGTGTCGCGAGAGTAAAATGCAAACGATGCATGTTTGAATAAGGACGAAGGTTCGATGCTCGATTATACGCAACCGTTACGGTTTTCGACACTTCGCGATGCTTCGTCCGCTCTGTGACGCGTTACTTGTTTAACTTCTTCGATGTTACAGTGGACTATAGTCGTTCGTCTTTAACACTTTAAGTACGAAATGTAGAGTTAAATGTATACAGTGAATGACGCGAGGATGCAATGTTATTTGTGCAACTTCATTTTGTAAATGTTGTCCAGTAAAACAAAATGTTTCTATGATACAAGGATTACAGGAAAGTAGCTGTAATATCGAGTACATTGTCAATCAACGCTATGAATATTAAGCTCGTTATTGTTCTTTCTTTCTTTTTTGGTTACATCGATTCTTATAAATGAAACATACCTCGTTTGAATTTGATCAGCGCTGTTATGCAATTCATAAATATGATAGATTACTGTTTAAAATTTCTAGGTGTGATTATAGCGTGTAGTAGGAAATTTCGCGAGATCAAATAGTAAAAATTAGAAGCATTGCTTAGTTGCTACGATGGAACATTAATAAGAAATATTCATTATTAAAGTTCTCCATTATCCGTGGATCGATTGCATTATTCGGATGATAATTCGTATGAAGTATCCTTCATCATGGAATATCGTCAATTTTCCGCTTCGAAGTTTTTATAATTTCGTTCACGGAACATAAAAAAGAGCATTTCGACAAAATATTAATTTCAGGAAAATGTACAGTATAATGGTAGAAAAATATTGGAGAGGTAGATTGAAATACAAAGACACTGTTTAAAATGTAATCGTATATCTACCGTCCAATTATCTGATTTTGGAGGCATTAATTAATTCGGATAATCGAGTGCATTAGCATTGCTACTATTGGCTATACAATATGTCCGATACAAATAGATCGCCGTAATACCTCTCATTCAATTGATGGTATCAAACATATATTATTGGAAGATTAAATTCGTTTCGTACCTCTAAATGACTGTTTGAAATTTATTTGACACGTGGTTGAATGCACGGGTAACTTTATGCCTGTTCGAGTAATGTAAATTCTCAGAAAAATTATTAAGAAAATACGACAGAGAAAAATAAAGGTGTCAAATATACACAATATTTTTATTTGATATTGCCAATAACTTCTCCGAAGTCCCATTTAATGAATATTTTCTTCTCGACTCAATCGATCAAACGCGGCAGGTAATTCCTTATTATTGATAAGATTCATTCGACTCCATTTTGTTCAGCGCGCCGAAAGTTTTGAAAAGTTACGTGCCGTAATGACCAATTTAAAGTGTAAACGAGAAATCGAGGATCATGGATGTCGAACGATTGATTATCATACTTTCGGTACATAAATTGTCCGAAATAAATGGGGTGACATTCCGATTGAAAATATCGATGGAAGAAGTTGTTGAATCTCTGGCACTGCCTTGAGCTTTTATTTAATTCAATTTTTTCTATATAAATTCAGATTCGATTTATGCACGAATATTATACACGATTTCTTTATAGAAAATCACTTTCAAAATCCGAAAGGGTCATAAAAACACCGAACACGAAGTCCATTCTTTTTACAATCTCTAATAATATTTCCTTTTCTACGAAACGAAACAAAGCTACACGAATGTCACATTTCATCGATATTCCACATCAAACTCGTACGAGTAGAATAAGAGTAATTTTCTACCTCGAATTGCCAGCAAGAATACATCTTTGAATACAAGGTTACTCGTTCCACTTATGTGATTCAGTCCGTGTTTCTTTGCAAAACGGATAGCGTTTATTAAATATAACCAGCGTTTCTCGCACACGACACGGCGTTGTACGGTCCGATGAAATGTCGTTCGACGAATTACTCGGAATTACACAAGAGACAAAAAAGCGACGACTAAAAAAGAGTGGAAAAGAGAGAGAGATCAGTGGTTCGAACGGTCGGAGAGTTTAAAATGTGAAATTAAATAACAAAACGGATAGTAGAGTAATCGGGTCGACTGGTTAATGCTTGTGACCCACTGGCATTCGAAGCTTCGATAGTAGGAGGGTTTTAGATGTGGATAATCGGTGCGCTAATCTGGCGGTAAGCCAGACGCGATATTCCAGATGTAACCACACCTAGTCGCGCGCTATCAGGCCGAACTAATCGAAACTTTGTTGGTTAAGGCCAACTTTACGTCAAACTAATCGGTCTATAATTTTATGACCAACTTTATCCTCTCCTCGTGTTCATGCCGAACCATATTTTTCTTGTCTATGTACGTTCCGATGATTTATGGATTTTCACGCTGAAAAACCTGGGAAACAGGGTGCTGCACTGGAATTCATATTTCAGACGTCGCATGACATCATCGATGTTGCTGAATTGAGAGATGAATATTCGGTGCAAAGAAAAAATGAGTTTTCCGATTACGATTATTTGTGATTTTTCGTGGAAAAATTTCCACTCTTCTTCAGGCGAAAGCAAGGACGTCGCGTAAAATTAACGGCCGAAACAAAACGACCTTTCCTCGAGCTACAAATTTTGATAGATACAGAATTTTTCTCGCGACGGAGGCAGGTTCTCGCGAACACGATTTACGATGTCACTACCGGTGTAATGCACTCTAGAAAGACACAACTTCCCTGCTGTAGGTAGCTCAGATCCATAAAAACTCGGAGCAGAATGAACTCGACTCTCCTCCCTCTAATCACGTAAAACAGCGAATTTTACATCTTTCGAGAGAAGAGCGTAATCATTCGATCTAAAACATTCTTGAGGTATAACGGTTCCCTTTTTTCTCAACATTTATGCGAAGTATAACCAGAAGTATTGCGCAAGAGGTATCTGTATAAAAATAAATCGAAAGTGTTGTGACCGAAAACGAAAAATCAGAGAAGAGCAATTTTGCATAAACGCTTATATACATATAAAGGCTCATGAATGTATTCGAATTTGACATATTTTACGAGTATATCATATGCGTTATACAAATTTACAAAGTGACATAATTAGATTGGTAATGACAGAAGCTTATTTTATCAGTAGCTTTCATTTCTGAAAACGAAGTTTCTACAAAATGAAACCCCAAACGAAAATCTTTATTCTACGCTTTTGACGTACATTTATATAAAGAATCTTCTATCCGATTCTTCCAACGTACTTCCATGCCCTTTATGTGCATATAAGACACGCGGAGAATAAAACTCGCGCAGTATCGATTCTACATCGAACATTTTCGGATCCATTCGGTTCGACGGATTATCCGACATTGAGTCGACGGAATTCTCGAAGAAAATTGGATCACGACGCAACCGGAATTCCTTGACCCGTGGTCGGCCTGCCGGAGCGTGCGCACGAGTGCTGATAGAAAAATTGCGCTACGCTCACGAACTCCGATCCGTTTTTTGTGAAGATGCATCTTGCTTCGTGGATCGCCCGGTATTTTCGCGTCTCATTGTGCATCGACGAGCGGGGAATGCCAGCTCGCGACCATATTCCCTCCTCGTTTCCAACAGGTTCAAGGCTTTTTTTCCTGCACCTCGAGTTCCAACGGTTCCATGGAACGTGAGACGGCGCACACGGCAGACGCGAAAATTCCGCGGCCGATGACAAGTTTTTATTGCGCCAGGGACGGAATGCGTGACTTGTTACGTTCCGGCAATCGTAACTTTCAGTGGCCATCAGGAGAACTTCGAATTCCGTTTCCTTCGTCTGTTTAACACATCGCGTTCAACCCATTTGCATCGAAATGTATACAACGCATTTGAAAATTTGCAACGTGTTGTTACGTCGGCTGACTTTAATTTGGTTTTTTAGTGAATAATATAATCTTTATACTTTTGTTAATCTTTAAGGGCTTTTCTATGTGTGATTTATTATTATCCTGTTTTTAGATTTCAAACTTTAAATTCGAAGGATCTGTTCCTCTTTTTTTGAAGAAACGATATGCCAAGTAATCTGGAGGATTACGATGGTTACGGGAACATACGAATTTCTGTAGTTAAAAGTTAACGTTAAATAATTTTTCCTCTGATGTTTATTCCCATTCCTTTTTTTGCATCAAACAGAATTAACGCGAAGATTGTATTTTTTTGATCAATTGCTCGGAGGTTTAGTTTTTCGAGGAAACACTGACGAGTGAACAAAAAGAGAATATAACGGTCCAATTGGTCGACGATTGATACTCGAGGTTCGTCTCACAATCATCGTGGGTTACATCACGCAACAACATCGTTACACGAAACAATGATCCCGGAGAAGGGGATCGTGCATCGGTGCATGTGCTTCATAATGCTATAATACATAGTGCATAACAATGCTTTTGTTATGCGAGAGTATCGTTACACGAACCCCGTGTTTTCTGATATTTCGTATCCCATGGCAGTAGCGTGTTTTCCAAAAGGACCTCATTATTATTTGTCGAAGCGTGGCTTATTTTCTTTGAACCTATCCACCAGTGCTCCAAAACTAGCATCGACTTCGTGCATATTTTCGCGTTCATCGTTTCCAGATTATTCGAATTTATTAACAAACTTTACTTTTGTCTTCTCCGTTCGAGCTTTTTATTATTTTTAAAAAAGATATACAAAGCATTAACTTTGCTATAGTTCCCGAATTTTTATATATCAATCTCATTATCATTTTAACAAGTAGAAAAAATGTTTCTCGTATTTAAAAACTATTTTTAATGATAGAAAAACGCGATTAAATCGTAAATAACACGGAAGAGTATAATAGAACTAAATCCTTTTAGTCCTAATTTTTCGGAGTGGTATAGCGTATACACTTCGAACCTTCCAATAAAAAAATTACATATAAGAAACCTTCTGTAACACTACTACTATAGTAACGCTAAGTTAGTATTGTGGATTAATAAAGTCAACTCTTAAACAGGTGACAATGGTATATGATACTACTTAATTCTTCGCAGAAGTAATTTAACAGGTAATGACTATCTATATCTCACTATACCAGGATAATGGGGTCAAAGCATTAACTCTTTAGTTGTGTGCAAAGCTACTACATACTATGTATATGTACCCTTAGGAAGCTGTATCGTGTACATTAGAAGCTTACATACAAGGTGTGTACAAGAATTGAGTTCAACACGAAAGATGAAAGAAAATTCAATTAGGAATAATTATCCTATCTAATTATATATCTGAGGAATATAAAATAGCGTTTTATAATAAAAATTCTTGATACAGGTGTTTTTACGTATTAAATGAAACGATCAAAAATTCACGAAGAAATATAGAGGGTAATATCATGGAAGTGTAAACGCCTATAAGATAAAAAGCAATCGTATGTAATCGATCTTTCGTATCTAAGTCATTTACAAAATTGTGCTTATATATTTTTATACGTTCTATAGATATCTGATATATTTATTTACATAATCTTGAATATACTGATGCATACTGATTCCGAACATTGTATATTAGTGTTAATAGCTCCCTTCGTTGAAACCTGACACAATCAAGGGATCAAGTGCAATTTTTTCAATGCGTTTACACAGTCTTCCACAATTCCGCAGTTATATGCACTTGGCAATTCCGGTGCATAACCTATCCCTCTCACCCTCTTCCTCTCTTTCTCCCTCCGAATATGCTGCATCGAATTTCGAGTAGAAGCGTATTCGCGTGTGAGACGAAATACCGGCTTAACTCTCGTTGGCATCCGTACTTCGTGGTTATTCGACGCCATCCTGGCAACCAGTAACGGAAATTGCTAACGACGGTCCTACGGATAATCAAAACCGTACACGCTGGTATATCATCATCAAGAGCGTGTGTTTCCGTTTCCAGCCACGAAATCATAGCCGATTGATCTTAAAGAGATTTGCGACCTATACAAAGATACCCCCGTTTCGCTTAATTAACGTTTCTCGTTATTCTTTGGATTTCCACGTATTGAATTGATTGAATTAGTCGAAGTTAGGACTAAATATCTATAGAGTAAAAAATAATACTAGCATGCAGTTGTGATAAACGTTTTAATTTGAATATTGAAACATTTTTATCAAGATCACTCATGTGTAATGTAACGCTCGATCGACTATCTAGTTCTCAAATTAATTGGTTATAGTTTTATACTAGAAATGAATTGCGCTTCAATTGTTTTAGCAAACTGATTCATCGAACCGATATGGGTTACGAAACACGAGCAAATCGGATCGCTATTGCGAAATGTGAATCGTTTCGATATTTGAGCCTAACTTTCTGACTCAAAGACATTTCCTTCTTTCCGTTTTTTAATAATCCAAATAAAGTTCGTATCAAAATGACCTATACAGATATGTATACAAATAAAAGGTATTGTCAGTATACTAAATGTCATTCCATTTATATCGATAGCAACAAAATCCACAACTTTTACGCAAAGATTCTTTAACGTATCTTTAATGAGGAGACAATCATAAGCGTCGCATTGAACAATTTTCACGTTCGTATTTATCAAATATCGTTTCATTCGCATTAGAAAGCACAAGGTGCGCGATTTTTACACAAAAATTCCTCGCCAGTCTGTAGCCAGAATAAACTCACGAGTTACATCAAACATCAAGTCATTTCTCCTTGCAGCTAGACCACTTCTCATCTGGCTCAAATTGGATCCCTTTCTAAAATCGTTTTCCGTCAGGTCAGCCACGACTCCGGCAGTTGCCTCGTCGACAGAAAAAAAAATCGATGAGGGCAGTTCTTTGGATGGAACGCGTTACCTTCTCCTTGCCTTATTCAACATGTCTGAGACACGTTAAGTTTTCACCGTACACCGAACGAATGACAACACTCCGTTAACGTCACCTCGCAACCTTTCTTCTTGCCTTGCTCTCTTTCCAGTCGTTCGTCGTGCGGAATCGTGAAAGTTTCAAGAGGATCGGCCGCACGTTCTCCGGTGCCCGTGTTTTACGCTTCCTTTTACGAGCCTTACAGCCGAGTAATCGCGTCCGAGAATTCGAATGCATTGTTAACAAGAAGCTTATTGAACACCCGACCGTCTATTAGTGTGTCTTAGTGTGACGGATTGAGCACGGTTACGTGCCACCGATCTATATCTACGAAAACTTCCCAGGATAACAAAAGCACACCCGCGTAACTCTCTTATCCTGGCTAATATAATTATTCGGCTTTCATTGGATGTAAAATTTTGATGAAAAAGAAACGAAAAGAGGGAAAAGATTTTTCGAGTTTACCTGCGAATTGTACTCTTGTTTCTTAGTGAACGAAAGTATTTCCAATAGAAGAAGGGTATTGTCTCCGGCATGCTACTATAAACGTAAAGTAGGAGGTAGATAAAAATCGATTGTAGTTTAGCCAGTAGAACTAGCGAGAAAATTGGACCTGAGATGCGACACTGAAAAACAGATCTGGAATTCTTTTATACATTTGCCAAATTTTCCCAATTATTTTTTCTTTTTTATTTTTTAGTGATTACGATACGTGTATCAGCACCATGAAACTTGTGCTGACTTCACTATTAATTACTATATTGCTTATTGTAAATATCGTTACTTGGTTATTTGTTCAAAAAACACATCTATTTGTTTAATGGAAGTTTTACTTTTGCTAAACATCGTTGGTAACTGGTAACCCAGGTGGCACCGTACCGGCTGCGTTAATGATAACGTGTTATATGCGAGTTTTCGTCAGAAACTAAACTCATTCGTAACTCCTATTTCGAATTTAAAACAAGATACTGTCCCCAGTTTTTTATTAATTAAAAAATCAAATAGTAATCCGTTTTAGTTAGAGATTTTTATGTCTCGTAATAAAACAGTGAAGTTGATAATCACAAGGAGTACAGCTGCTTTCATACTCAACAAGAAATTTACGTGTTTAGTGAGAGTGGAAATATTATAGCGAGAGACAAACAAAATGGAGAAGTTAGAAAAAATTTTGTTCATTGGAAGCAGATAATGCCCCACATAAGCTTTTATGTATTACTCTATTTAATGGCGTGGGAGATATTTAAGCAAATGGCAATCTTTCTTTAACATCTTTTAATGAACTGTAATTTAAGATTTTGTAGCTCCATCTTTAAATTCCTAAAACAATAAAATTAAGAATATAACATAAATTCCTAAACGATATTAATTTTTAATTACAATCGCACTCATATCTCGGACAAATTATCTTTTTGTCTATTGTGCATAATACGCTGCACGAATCATATTCTCGCATTTCCTCTTCGTGTAATAACCGTGTTGGTATGAAACGTTTTCCTTTTGGTTCACCCTCTTTATATACTTCGTATAAAGAGCCTCGTGGCATCTTCGACTATTGATTTAATTGGACAATTCGAATGATGAAATGAGAATTTCGAGAAGGATGAACGTTTCAACACGCACATAATAGATTTAAATGCACACAGCGACAATACTCGTCGTTGTATTAGGCTATTAAGAGGCTTTCGAAAGAAGTTGAACCCGCTCGGATCTAATTTAGCATCATTAATTACAATTGTCGCTGTGGTCGTGGGAACGGCCAGTTCCCGGCGCACGTGACGAAAGCGCTTACTAGACTAGTAACTTCTGTTGTTGCGAGCACAATGGGTCGACTCTCTACCATGCTGCACCACTGCCACAATGTGCTTTTTAGAAGCGCCGCCATCGTCGAAGAACGCCACGGAATAATTGGCCGGCACTGGATAAGCGTGTAATGAAGTTAATTGCTCGATAGACGTGTGTAATTTCAATTAGAGCTGTGCCCAGCATCCAAGGTGAATTTCTTTATCTTCGAAACAGGCAGAGATTGAGAAATGTTTCGCGAATGAAAAAACCATATTAGTGTTTCGGAACGTCGAACTTTTACAAAAATATAATCCGCTGGTAAGCTTCGACTTATAATATATAATTATTAGACTATAATTATTATAATATAATTTATATAATTATTATAATATAAATACTTATAATAAACTTATAATAAAAGAGCTATGGTTATGCAATAGGTGAAACAGTTTAGATATATTTTCTATATGGTTTAATCGATTATCAAGAATTATTTTCATTTTATAATTTAGGTTGTTTCTTAAAATAAATTTTTCTATGCTTTAATATAGGCACGAACGATAGGGAACGTCTATATAACGATAGGGAAGTGTAAAAAAATGTATAAAGTTAAGAAGATATATTTTTATCGTTATCGCTATATGAGTTCGTACAAAGATAAAAGAAATGAAAATGAGATACTCTGATTCAGAAGCTACATATTGTGACTACAACAGCGTGCATAGTAGAATAGTAGAATAGTCGTAGATTCTTCGCTTCTCCTTTCACCGCCCGTTCGTTAGAGTAATTTAATTAAAAATGATTCGTAATCCAAATAAATTGCGAAAGCTCGAAATCAAGCTCCGAACAACAAACTATATAACGCGGAAGACTGATTCATCACAGTCGACTCTGGTATCCTCGTCGCGTCTCCGAGCTCTAATCTCATCGTGTCATTAAATTCTCACGCGACGCGTACGTCGCAATCCGTAAAGTCGATAAAATAATTTTCTTCGTACGCTTTGCAGAGTATTATGATACAGGACGACATTAATAATTCATAAGTCTCAACAAGATAATCTGATACGCATTTAACGTAGAAACCGTGATTCAATTTCCATTTGTTATTCATTGTTTCACAGGATTGTCTTACTTTATGTGCTCTGCTAAGAACTGCCAGTCTCCGAAACACGGAGCTTGGTTACCTCCATGTTTTGACGTTCCTATTTTCTGTCTCGACATCATGATGAAACTTTCACTACGTGAGCACACGTACAAGCTTACGCCAAAGGATTTGTATGAGATTCCCCATGATTTAAGGTTTAAATTTTATGGGTGTATTCTATGGGTATAATCAAATAAAAAATGTTATATAGACAGAGGGCATCAAAGCATCGTGCTCTTTATAGTATGTATTCTTACTAGAAAGCTTTTAATAAAAATACTTTCGATGCAGTTTTAAGTGAGCTATGTTTATATAATGCCTTTTGCTCTGTACATAAAAAACGTTGACAAAGTTTGTTAAACCCTGATTGTTAAACCCTGCTACATCCCGTATAGGTAGAAACCAGATAAAGAAACAGAAATGGTAAATTTCGTCAACGCGTGCTCCTATTTCTCCGACTCTATTACTCCGTAGTGGTTGCTACCATTCCTTCTGCTTCCTTTCGTTCTCTACTCTGCTTCTTCCCTTTTGTACCCCTGTAATCGTACAATCGCTGGTTAAGCAAACGTGGAAGTGCACCAGCTAAATTATGGTAGACGATTCCTTGAATCTGAATCGGCACTGCGGAAAACGCAGCAGTTGCGCTTTTTGCGCTCTGTTTCGCAGCATATAAACGTAAAATACCGAACTAATTTCGTATTCCCCTTCGATTCCGCGACGCAACGTTGCTCCTTGCAGATGCGACCGCAGATAAAACAGCAACGCTTCCTCCTGGACCGTATCTTTCCACTTGCGTAAAATTATTTATGAATTTATATGGCTCTCGGAAGATAACTCCATGGTTTATTACGTGCTCGCAGATATCAAGCGCAAAAGTTGAATATAAGAAGTTATTAAATTGGTTATTCGTGATTTTGTTTCTTAATTACGATCGATTCTTGAAATTATAAAATATGCATATCTCCTTCTCCTCTGAATCGATCGATAATGAATGATTTTTTTACTGATTTGTAAAAACTCGTTGAATAATTAAATCGATAGGTGCATAAAATGCCATCGAACGCCATCATCATCTATGACCTTCTCAACATTTGATCGCCAACAAACGTGTCGAACCTGAACTTTAATTAACCCTTTGGGTTAAGTGGAGAGGTCAACGAATCTTGACTACACTCACCGATTCCAAGAGTTGTAACGTATTTCATTCAGTAATCACGTTTTATTCGTACACGAAACAGATCGGTTCAATAAACACAAATTCTGAAATACATGACCACCTTCTGACCTACTAATTACGACTAACCACTGTTGAAACCATTCACAAAATAGGGTCACTTGTTTGCGAACTCCCAAGCTGGTTCAGGGGCTCAGCCATTTTCAATATACGCACGTTCCTTAATTCAATCCTAAATTACGCATTTGCATGCAACTACACAATGGCATCAAAATAGGAATAGAAATAATGTAGATAAGTATCGTAACTAATTAGTCATTCAGTCGAGTCACGAAAGATGTGAATTCAGATTTTAAAGAGACATTCAATGATACGACGAATAAGTGTCTAAAATTCATCTTTAGGATATCTTGAAGTTATTGAACACATCCATATATAGTAAACATATAATTGTTTAACTCGATCTTCGAAGGAATTTAGTCAAAAATTTAGTCAAAAAAATTAGCCACAAAAGTGATCTAATTTCATCCAGGTATACGAACCATTCATTATAATAACACGAGCGTTAACAAGATTCTGCGAACCTATATTTCGCCATCGAAATATAATTTTCATTCAACATTCCATTAGGCTCGCGTTTGAAATTATATTCCACTTCGATATTGAAAGCAAATTCGGTTCTCGGAAATATTTAACTATGAATCGTTTCACAGAACAGGATAGGCCGCGGAGCAACAGGGTCGATTAAATGTGCGCTTGCATGCGGGAACACCGGAACGAAGGAAAGAGCGCGGAATCCGCAACGACGGAAGTTGGAAACCACGTTCGCCGGCGTAGCAGAGGGTGGCCCGGTGAAATTTTCAATTCACTTTAACGCTCCAAGGCTCGCATAAATACGCGATGGCGCGGAATGCCAAATAGAAACGGTCGATACGCGTGCGTGCATACAAATTCTGTTCTGTCGCTTTTCGTAATTACTGGCCAAGCAAAGGCCCCCGTCACCCTCCTCCCAGTCCTTGTACATTTTTTCTGGCCAACAGTGCAGCACAGACGACGAAACGAATTCCTCGTTTCCGGTGCAACTTCGTACCTTGGTTGACTCCATGCTTCCCTCTCGTCGCGTCTTTGCTCCAACACGATGTCACACGCGCGTGAGCGATCTTTCCACGCTACTTCCTACGACTCTCTTTGAGATTGCGTTAAATTATGAAGGAAATAAACAATTCGACTCTGGCAGATCCCTCGAAAGCGCTCCAGCTTACCAAGCATTCCGGCAGACATACGGCGCGGCGTGATTAAATCGTGCTTGTGGTGTTTTGGCAGATTTTCAAGTGTTTGCGTGCCACGCTTGCCAGTTCTAAGCCCCTCTGACTGTGTACACCGATAGGAGACACGTCAGCGACCAATGTTTGGAAAAAGAATCGAAAGCCATGTGTCTTCGTTCTTCTTCTTTTTCTCGGGGCGGATTCGTTTAATGGAAATGTTTTCGTGGAAAGTCTTCCCTTCCAAACATAGATATTAATCATCGTAATACGGACTTAAAGAAGTAGTGTTTAGAGGATTAACGAGTAACAGCATCTAGCTGAGTATGTCCTTTGTAAGGATCACAATGTGAAAGCATTAAAAAATGTGTACATACGAGATTATGATGTAGATGAATTACGAAGTTTGACGTCAGAAGCCTGTGTTCTTTACGAATAGGTGTATTTTGTTAAACCCTATGGAGAGATATTTCGCGATACAGTGTTCTTGTATGCAATTTGCTTGCAGTGTTCTTGCATCCTCTTATGTCCGTTCTATGCGACGCTTTGCCTGGGATATCTCGTGTGTTTTTTCATTAAAACGCGAGATACGATGTCCATAGATTCAAGTAGAAAGCAATTCACGAGACATTTTATCCGCGGATAAAACGTAGAACACATTATATTTTTGAAAAGAAATATTTTAATTTTTTTCTTTTACATGAAATAATACATGTTCAGTTAAACGTATTGATAAAAATAGAATTTTCGGAAATTTAAATTTAGATTGTGACTCGTTGCATTTTCGGAGTGAATGGTCCCAAGAGCGTGAAACGAATGGAAATGTATGCTAAGTAATGAAATACGATAAAGCTACAAAAACATTAGATGGCTAAGATAGAATGCCGGAAAAAGAGGTTGCGAAATCCGAAGTTAAATATGCTCGTTAATTTTTCAAACATTAGCACACGAATCAGATTACGTAGTTTGAAACCAATTATATTAAATGTGAACAAGAAAATGATTTTACACCTTGTAGTTTCGAAAATATCGTACACATAACGTATTAATACAGACAATATTTTCTTTCACGTATTACTTGTATATAAAATATAATATAAAATTACACTTGACAATTACTCCTCGTCTTATTTAAATTTGTAAG
Organism: Bombus bifarius; assembly: GCF_011952205.1. Classification (NCBI taxonomy): domain Eukaryota; kingdom Metazoa; phylum Arthropoda; class Insecta; order Hymenoptera; family Apidae; genus Bombus; species Bombus bifarius. The sequence goes on along the minus strand of NW_022884914.1, from coordinate 5,472,013 downwards.
CTAGGATTTTATTTTTTGATTACTGTGTAGTAAGACACAAAATCTCCTTCGAGGTCACGCAGCCTTAAGGACCACACAGATCTAAGCATTAGCTGGTAAGAATTCAGTAAGCGGGTTTACAGCGACCATATGGTACACCTGTATCCCCTAAAGTAAATCCGCCTAAGATGGTTTTACTAAATCGGAAGTTCAACTCTTTTAAACCATTTGCAATCCGAAAACTCAAAACCGCGTATTACTCTACAAACATTTATTATTAAAGCTATAGCATGTACCAAAACCAATTTCAGTAATAATTAAATAAAACTAATTCCACTTCAAATCTGGGTCTTCCAATTCCATGTATCTACCATGTTAATCTATCTTCTCTCAAACAGAAATGAAATCTCGAAACGCAACGGAGATTCCGAATTTCCAGCGGAAATTGAAACGCGACAGATGATAGCTTTTCGTGTATCAGGTTAAATCACCGGAACATCTTAATGAATCTATGAAAAATACAAATTCCTGAAACCACTATAGAATCGAAACAAAGAACAAAAGCTATCGAAACTCGTCCTCTGTTCATTGAACAGCTTGATGGATATCCTACTCGATAGAACGAGAACGTGTGGATTTTCGTTGGCGAGAGTTTATGACAATTTTGCGAAGATAAAATGTTATGTTTGCGTTCTAATATTAGTGCACTGCACAATATCGTCTATTGTTTGTGGTAACATCTCTTAGAATCTTTATGGTCGTTATTCCGAATAAACGTAGCTCTTTGCCTGACTATCGTTCTAAGCTTTCGAGATAAATTCTGGATTCTAAATCTAATTTCTAAATTCGCCTTTTAAATAAATTTAAGACGCACTAAAGGCACAAAGGATTCTTCTCTGTAACACGAGCGATAAACAAATAATTAACAAATTCATTAGCAACTGATTAAGTATGTATTCTAAAGATGTCACAGGCATCTGACAAATAATATTTTATATTAATGTCTTTACATCTATCAACAATTTGACCTGTACCATACTAATTAATATATTAATACAAAAATTCTAATTCTGTTACTGCATTACACAACTCAATTCGTTCTCTCATTACATTACATAAACAGCCATCGGCTAATAATCAAAGCTCTGCAAAGTCGTGTCGTATATTATAGTCACTTGAAATTCTGACGCGCGCACCAAAGATAGAACTCTGATATACTGATGGGCTCGCATTGCGAATCAATCTTACTCACGGATATTTTACGTCTATTTGGATGGTCAGATAAGCGCCGTTGTAACTCGCGAACAGCTAACCTATAAACCCATCGAGCGTTGTCAATTCGCGGATTTGACCAATAACCTTCCGAAGAAAACATGATTCCATCGCATGTGAAATTTGCACATCGTTCGAACGCACAACTGATATTGTCATTGCTTCATCCCACATAGCGTTTCGCATCGATGTTCGAAGTGTAGAGGGATATTGAATTTATTAGTTTATGAACCCAAAATACAATTTCGCGAAGTTGCAAGGATAGTGAAGATTGTCTTGGGACAATTTGGGTCAAATATGGAGAAAAGAATTTTTCCTTGGACTTTTTCGTCTTTGCAGAATATTTAGAGATATAGTAATTTGTATACGCGAAGAGTAGCGCAAGGATTGAGACGAGATTGGATTAATAAAGTACTAGAAAATTTTTATTTCCACTCCTGTTAAAGCTAAGTTCATTATCAAAACACGAAGACCTGGATAGTAAACATCATCCTATCCTACTGGAGATGCTAACGCGAAGAAAACTTATACCAAATTACTAGCAACCTCAAAGAAGTGATTAAAAATGTTAAAGCATGTTGGAACGTCTTTAAATTCATCTTGGGATATGTTAAATTGTTTAATTTAATCTGATATGTACGTAGCTTAATGTCAGTCAAAACTAATGACGCAGCCTTAAAAATTAAATTAAAAAAAATGAATTTATTTTGAAATATCTTTCGTAAATTGCAAATTATAAAGTGTTTATTTATGTGGTGATATGTTTATAGATATGGATGTTTTGTACGTTAAAAATTAGTTCGTTGAAACGTAGTTACGAGTTTTATGATGCACGCTATAACATTGCGCAAAACGATAAAATACGATGGCTGCTTTCGATCTCCCTTCAATTCCATCATTTCTCATTGCTTTTAATTACAAATTTCTGAATTAATTAATTAATGCAGGATTTCCATTGTACCGTACTTCGTGACTGCTCGTTACTAGTAAAATGACGCAGAATGCTCAGACTAGACATGAAAAAGAGAATAAACGATCACACTAATAAAACGCGTAAAAGGAAAATATTTCCTATTTGCATGTCACTGCTTGTTCACTGCTTGTTCACTGCATAGTTGATCGAGACCGCGCTTTGAATAAGAATTTATGGCGCATTTAAAAATCAGCCATAAAATATCGTACCGGTACACAATAATCTACTAAAGCTATTTATTATTAATCGCAACTCTGTAACAACAGCTTTTTCCGTATTTACAAATTAATAAATCAATAATTGAAAGATAGTGATGAAACAACGAAAAATAATGAATACATATAACAGTTTAAATAATTGAACGACAGAAATTAATGGTCGAAATTAATAATCGGAAAGTACAAATAATTTGATTCGAAATAAAGATAAAACATGTAACATAATAAAACAGAAGTTATTTCATATTACACAAAAACATACATTAGATATGTTATAATGTGTCATAAAAATTAAATATAATAGCTCCAATATTGCACAATTTTATTACTCGCAGTATAATTAGTATCCAATTAAAATTCAACATTTATATAAAATTCTAGTGTATTAAATATAAACTGTATCAAAAATTATAACGAAGTTTCGACGCATCATAAAAATGAAGCACAATTAATTCGATATAAAAATTAATAAAAAAAAAAAAGGGATGTAGCGATACATCTTGGAATCTTTCAGGATGTTGCACGACCCTTTAATCGTCGATTACTATTTACATTTGCATCGGTTCGAGTCCCTTTCCCGTTTTACCGTTTGTCTGCTCGAGAAAATGTATCGCTATTTTCAATTGGATTACGTACACAACCGTACGCTAGGGAGAGAACTGGTTCCGATCAGGCGGATAAACACTGCATCCATATCTATCGGAAGTATCGACGAATGCACTTGGAGAGGAGGCCCTTCGTGCTCGTGTATTGCGAAGAAGGGTAAGGATCAAGTGCCATTTCCTCAAGATTTAGACTAACAGCGGGCCGAGCGAGTGTCGCTTTCCCTTTCCGAATAGAACGAACAATGTGTACACTTGAACCTCGTAAACAGAGAGGAGGAAAAGGATCGTGAGAATTTTCTTCTACATTGCCGGTTCAATTTATCGCGTTTAAAGCTACTAGTGCGTTAACAGTTCGTTCAACGGCGGCCAGTAATTCTCGTGAATTGAGTAATTCCAAGGGCCGCACGGTATTCGACGTTTTCCACGCTTCGCTTGAGAGAAAATCTCGTACAAAAGCCCTCAACTGCCAGTGGCGTGTAGTGTACCTCGCGACAAACGTTTGCGATAGCGGTCAAATAAAACGGAATTAAAAGGAGTTATTTGAAAATTAAACTTTTACTCGTTATATTTCGAATAATTAAATGTTTTCTATTGGCATCGCTGTGTTGGAAATAAGTTGCGTGTGATTGTATAAAAGTCGTCTACAGATTATATTTGGCATTCAAAGGGAGATTTAATAAGAATTGCATAAAAGATTCGATTTATATGTTCGATTCAGACCTTATAAGTTTATAATGTGGATTACATATGCAACATTGAAAGTTATTAGATTTTATGTGGAGCGTTGAAAGTTGTTAGTTATTCTATAAAATATTAACAATTTTGCTAACAATTTCACAATTTTACATCGAATGAGATAATCATTTAACTTATAATTATTTATAATTTTGATACGTCGCTCAGATGGAGTTTTGTTATCCAGTAGGATAGGTATAAATCCCGTGTATGCATGATAGCGAGAGTGAAATAGTGAAAAGAGAAAGAGAGAGCAAAAGCGTGACTATGTCCCTTACCGATGGATCACATATCAGACCGCAAAATCAACTGACGCGTTCTGCCGTGATGCGTCCAGCTAGAATGCAAATCCTATTTTCGCTTCGCGGCAACGTATTCAAGCGATAGAAAATGGCTGCTGAAAGCTCGATAAATACAGGAAGTTAAAGACCAAATCGAGCTACCGATTGCCGGAAATTAAGTGCCAATGGATCACGAAACTCGGCCGTACGATTTTACGAGCAACAAAAACCCTTAGCAAATCAAATTAGGTTACCCTAAGTTTCGGTTAATGCGTGCGATTTTTTATTTTTTCACCTTCTTCCCTTTCTCTCTCTCTCTCTCTCTCTCCCCTCTCCTCCTGTCCTTCATCGTTCTTTCTTGGTTCGTTTGGTCGTTTTCCCAGCCTTTCATCGAACTTCCTATATTTCCCATCGATTTTCTTCAGGCCACGCGACAGAAGCTCGAGAGTCGAAATTCGATTAACATTCGAGGTCGCAAATGGCTAGCGAAAAAGCGATAATTCGATTATTGCTTGGAACCGGAATTTTCAACGTAGAATGAGCGTGATAATGAAAAACAAATGGAAATTTAGGGCGTCCCTGGATCCTGGACGCTTTTAAAGATATTGGAACGATGTTTCACGTAGAGATGTCGATCGTAGCTGTCCACGGGGAACCAAATGAATTTAAAAACGACACGATCCCAAAGTAAGTTATCACGTTCCCGGAAAAATATGAATGTCCTCGATGCATGTTATGTTTGAGATACACGAAAAGCGGATGGGTTCAAAGTTTGTATAAGGATTTTTTAGTCGTCAGACGATTGTCTCGCAGGTTGCTTATACGTGACGTGGCTGAAAGAAATTTAAGGCGAATCGTAAATCCAGTCAGACGTCAAATGTCAGAGGATTTCACATATCGACGTTTCGTCAAACAGGGACGTATATATATAGAGTCTTGAGATTAGGACATTTATGTTCCAAAACGAGAACAATGAAAAAAGAATTCGGTTTAAAATTGAACTAAAATTTGAATGTTGAAAATCCTCTTTTTGGCTGTACATGTATATAATAAATGAGGCTGGGTACATGCATATATTTCATATTTAATGCTATTTGCGATTCGTTCTACATCCTTATCAGCAACGACGCATCAGTAGAGATAAATTTTTTACAAGATGTACGACGCATAACAAACCGGAAGTCTTTAACGAGATAATTTATAAGGAAATCGGGAGAGTCAGGAAGAAAGCTCCACGTCGCAAAAAGAGACCAAAAAGCTTTCCAAGAAGACTTGTTAGGAAAAGTTGATCAAGTTTATAATGAGTCTAACTCGACGTACTTGAGTGTGTAGTTTATGTAGAAATAATATTTGAAATGAATGAATTTAGAAAAATTTTAAACTATAATCAACTTGATTATTATTAATTACCTGTTATTCTGAGGTTAAAGTATGTTAACTTTCTTGCGAAGTTCTGGGATATTTAAGTAAAAAATTACAAAAAATTATGAAGATCACCCTAATTTAAAGTTAATGAAACATCATTATCTTACGTTGCGTGTTGCATAGGAACGAAACGTTTGATATCCCTAAAGGACTAGTTAAATATTACAGTTATTCCATGTACGTATAACATCTATTTAAAGCGATCCTTTCACAAGCGTTGCGAGTACATCGTACAAATGTCGCGCAACGTCGACAATAAACCGCGCAAGAAACCGTTGCACTGCAACTTTTTGGTAGCTAACCGAGAGTACGCGTATCTGTTATCGCGCCGCATATCGAGTAATCCTTGTTCACTCGGAATTTTTGCTATTTCACATCTCCAAGCACGCGAAAGGAAAAGAGAGACCTCGCGAACCGCACTCGGACTCGAGCAGGACGAAACGCAAAGGAACGAGGATCGCCGGGGTTAGGAGAAGAAAGTAACGTTAGAAAAGTTGGAAGGCAGAAGCTCGACCAGATAAGCTAGGGAATGGAAGAGGGATGAGTGGCTGGAGTAGGATAGAAAAAGTGTGCATTTAACGCTCGCGAAAGAAGAAACGGAGGGAGCTTGGCCGATAATCCTCTCGTTTATATTACTTTAACGGCGCACGGAGTTCCTCTTGGTTTCGTGCCGTTGCTCTTCCTCCTTTTCTTTCCTTCCTATCTTGTTCTTCGTTCTAGCTCGCCTGATGGCGACGCAGCTTCGAAATGACAATAGTCTCCGGTTCTTTCATATTCCGTGGACCGGCAAGACGAAACGAACCACGGGATACTGGGATTGGTGCTAATTAAATTTCTGCCATGGAACGCTGGTTCGCCGTTTTCTTTCAACCAAGCAAAAAGAGCTGGCTACTTGAAACGCAAAGCGCCATCTTGGAGAAATCACGAAGCGCTATATGTGGTACCTGGGAGTTCACCGATGGCCATTCACTTTTTTTGCACTAATGGAAGAATTCTTAGTGCAGCCGAAGATAAGTTGAAGTGACATGGGCGGGACGTGTTTATTAATAATAAGTCGTTTCATGTTTGCGGTGTGTGAGTATTAGGAGATTCCTTCTGGCGGTCTTATTATTTGTTCCGAGGATGTGAATTTGATTGTTTGGGAAAATTATTCGAGATTTTTTGTCGAAGAGTTTTCAGAACATGGAAAGTGGTATCTGACTAGAATTTCTTATAGGTATGTACAGAACAATCTTTGACTTTCCATCAGTGAGCTCCAATGTATGTATATATCGGCTTTTACATTTTTTCCTATAGGTATAAAGATTGGTTGTCATTGATATTGTTTAAAAATAATTAATTGATCTTCAAGTAGTAATATTATTCTCTATTTGAGTAATATTTGTGGCAAGTATCTTCGAAGCAATACGTTAAACGAAAGGTAGTCCAGGGGAAACGAAACAGTCTTACTCAGAACCGAAACGATGTATCGATTCCTCCTTCGCCGATCGCTCTCGACGTGAGATTAATTTTCATGCAACATGTTACGAACGTTCAATGCTTTTAAGATTTACAATGCCAGCTTCAGTTCATAAATTCCGTGCTCGCCGCCTCGAAAAGAGTGTTTCTCATTTTTCTCTTCCGCTTCTCTTCCTCGACGTCGGACGTTCGTGTTTTCATTTTCCTGGATTATCGAGAACTGATCGGATAAGGAAGTTATGAAGGGCGCAGGTGTTCGAGATTAGGAAGCTTCTCACTCTCTTTCACTCTTTTTTCCGTGATACCTTCATAACGTTCGAGAAGAATTCTCGCTTGCGTCAGAAAAGAAAAAGAAAACAAAACGAAACCTTCAGTGAAAAATCCAGCGATTATGTTTCGTAATTCATAATATGATGTAGGTATCTCTCTTATCGGTAGTGATAACGATATCATGATCGTATATTAATATATATTTTCTTTTATATCAAATTCGGATGCAAAATTAAATTACAAGGCAAATTACCTTGCTTGTCTCAAATATCCTTCTGACTCGAATAATCCTGTCTTACCTCATTTTTACAGATCAGTGATAGTAAAAGAGTCATGCTACCGTAAACATATTTCACCTAGTTTCTTTTTCAGATTCGTGTTCGCGATGGCCACGATTCGATTGCAATGAATGAAAATTCCGCGACGAAAGCACGAGTCTGTGTCGCGTTTCCATCGCTCGACCGCGGGTAGTTTAAAATCACGCCCGTTTTCACCAAAGATTGCCGTTAACCGACTTAATTAACTCGCCTTAACGAACTTACAAGTCGGTGTTTACATGTTAACGCGCCATGGAAAGGATTATTATCGCGCTGGACGGAATACCGGCTTGAATCGAGTGAAAAGGAATTGGATAAATAACTCGTAGGGTTTACGAAGTTGATCGAGTAACAGAAATTACTTTCGCTATTAAAATATATGATGTCGTTAAATATTCGATACTTCATGAATATAAAGTCTAAAAATTGCTTTTAGTTTCATGGAAATTGAAATACTTCAAACACTACATTTTTCTCGAGATGATCCGATAAATAAACAAATAAATTCAATACAGAACGGCCAAATAAAATTTGTGGCGAAAATTATTGACAGAGATCTTTAATGTCATATTTTATCGTAGAACTTGTATCAAGTAAGGACGACAGTAACGAGATGAATTAATTCTACGTTATATAATTTAGTAATAGCACGAAAAACATACTTCTTTCCTCTGAAGTTTTTAATTATATTAAACTCTTCGAAGCTTAAATCACAAAAAGCTACATGAAGATTTGTTCCGTAATAAGAATAACAATCTTGATTACAACAGAATATTACGTGGGATTCAAAACGTACTCAGCAATCGTGGAACCGTACAAAGCAAGAAATGTACATTTTCTTAAAATACTGAAAAGAGGCAAAAAGAAGAGATCCAAAAAGGTATAATTCAATTTGTTACTTCTGGTACACAAGCATCCGCAGGAGGGTTATGTAAATTCTATTTGTTCCCGCAGAAACGTCGTGGAAAGAGTGCATTACATTTCATTTATCCCCGTTTAAATTACCGCACGCGAAAGGTATCCCGAGGCGTATTCTCGTTCCCGGAGCGTCGAGCTGGAAGCAATTTTGGAAGTTCTAAAAGGACCGGCAAGAATTTTCTCGTTCGCGTCTCGAAAAGGGGTTCTGGCAACGGTATGCCCGGCGTTATCCTTCGGGGAATTCGAAATGCTTCCCCCTTTTCTCTCGATCCTTCGAAAACCGGGGATCGGTACACCGCGAAATGGCAGTGTTCCTTTGTGCTCGCGAGAAAAGAGAGGCCAAGCCGTTACGTTGTTCCTTCCGCCTAATTCATTTCGTTGAAGCGTGCGCGCGGACAAGAAAAGGGCGAAGAAAGTCGTGAACACGGTCGTATAATGTGTGGAAAATAAGGAGCACGTGCGAATATGAAAGCGCGCCGGAATAAAAAAAAAGAGCGAATAAAACTCGGTCGTACTAGCATAACAGAGAAACCGGCACGAGGTATTCTCGAAGAGGAGCCTTCTACTGCATTCTTTTTTCTTCCTTTTTTTAACTTTTTCTTTCTTTTTTTCTTTCTTCTTTTAAAAACTCTAACGTGTTCTGGTAGTAACCAGCGTTCTAGCGGGAGGTTCTTCGTGAAATTAAATCGGCTAGATCATCGAGTTGCAAATGGTTATTATTGTGCACTCGACCGTCCAGAAAACCGAAACGTCCTCGCGGCATTTAATTGTCCAATTCCGTTGTCGAACCAATGGTATTCCCGATTAAGGAATTCCGCGACAAGGGTAACTACATAAAGTTGCGGTTTAGGATAGTGCGTTTTACTTGTAGAATGGAATGGTATATCTCGTTAACGAGTAAGTTTAATGTTCCTTGGGTTTTTCAGTTTTGCAATTGGGCAAGTGTTATTTCTTCGAATTTCTGTGAGGTGGTTGAAACATAAATCTAAAGGATATTTCTTTGTTTTTATTTTTTTAACTATTAAGGTAGAGGTCCTTGTGTTTTAAATTTCTGAACGTAATTGATTTGAGATCAAGATTTCTTGTATTTCGTTTACTATGCGAATTATTATACTTTAAAGGTGAAATAGTAATACAATCTATTATTATAGTAGTAATTATAGTAGTACAGTCTATTCGTGCCAACAACTCGTATCAAGCAATCATACACAACATAGTTTTACACTATGTTGAATATAACTAAGAATTTTTTTATTTTAGGAAGGCGTGATAATTTATTAATATTACTTCACATGCTTCTCACTTAGATAAAGGACCATAAATACGTCGATAGAGTTTGGAAAGCTACGATAGAATTAAAATGAATGGTTTCTACATATGTAACTACAAGCATATCCTTGTATGCAGTACAAACTTTCCCGTAAATTGACAAACACAAAACTTCCATAAAATTGATGAAAAGCAAATATTTCGAATGTTATAGCGTACAAACCGTCAAGTTCGCAAGTGAAGTGATTTCAAGCGACAATCTTCGTGCAGTTTCTAAATTCAGGGCCAGCATTTTTCTGAGAGTAGAATCCGCTGAACTCAAAATGTTCTTCCCTTAAAAATTAATACAGGATTGTAGCCTCTGTTCCTCCCTCTGGAAATATCTCGGGTGCCAAACGTTGGTAAAATACTGAAAATTTCAATGAAAATTGTCAAAATTGAATTTTCTCAATTTTTGATGCCTCACTGTATAAATCTTAGATACACACAATGCTAGAAATCCTGGTTCACGACTTCAAGTCGTCTCAAATAGCGTGTGCCATTGTCATCCCTTTGCGATATATCAATTGCTTGGAAACTTTTATATCTATTCTGTTCATAATTTCAAGAATCACTTATCCTTTATATAGATCACTTCCTAAATCTGTTGAAATAAAGTGATAAATATATCTTTTTGAAAATTTCAGAACTCACTTTATTATCACTTTTGTTGCAGACAGAAGTTACTAGATTCCTATTTAGAAAATATATAACACATTATCGTCCATAATATTTGGTATTATGTTTAATTTTGAGAAGTTCGTATCGCCATAAATTATCGAAAATTTAGCTCCAAACTTTTACCATTATATATCATTTTTGTAAATTTTCCATCTCGTCAGAAAAAACGGAAAGAGCAGGGACGAAACACTGGTAATGTAAGAACAGATAAAAGCAACCCCTATTTACCGAACGAAAGCATAGTCGAAACTATGTTAATCAAAATGAATCCAAGCGTTTTTAATTTTTCCTTTCGATTAAAAGAACAGTCGCGTAAAAATAGTAATATCATTTTTGTGTTAGTGTTTTAAAACTCAAACTTTCGCGATCAAATGTCAAAAACAACAGTAGAATCGTACTTACACCATACGTTTTGATGCGTCAACAAGCTTTATCGAGCGCATGCAATTCGGAATATAAATCTCTAACATTCAGCAAAGCCAATTACACAACAGAGTGTGTTCGATCGTTGTAGCATTTTCTTGTGTGTGACTGTTCGCATAGGAAAATCCAGTGAAATCGATAAGCGGCTCGGAACGATGCGCGAAAGCTGACGCATATATCGCACGTAGTTATCGGGATGAATGTTAAAGTGGCTAGTTTTTAATAATTCTCAGCGTGAGCTGGCTGCGTTTGAACCTGGAGGAACGAAATGATATCGCGCGAGCCTATATACGTTGCACGTCAAAGAGATGATGATGTGCAAACATTTTAGGGGAAATTTAGTATTATCCTCGCGAGTTCGTAACTTATGTTTCGCATATTAAATCGTGCAAACTAGGTCGTTCTACGACCAGTTCCTCGGCTTTGGTAAATTGTTGATCACCTGCAAAAATATTTTTTTCTTTTTGGTTTAACCGGGTAGTCGAGATAGCAAAACTAACATTTAACATACGACGTTTGTTATAAAAGGTAAGAATATAAATGTCATGAGTTTAAAATATTTCCATTCATTATTTCAATGAGATATCTCTATTTATACCTTCGAATACGGATGAATGTTTGAGAACTGATCTTTCTTTCCTGTCAGACTCTATGAATAATCTTCTTGGTCATTTATCAACGATATTATTGTTGACTTTTTCTAATTACGACTGTTATCTGACCCTCTTCATAACGTCATCCGAAGTCTGGTATAACGCCTCATTGGATTAACCCTTAGCAACGTCAACAAGTCACATGGTTCTTTATTACATCCTTGTCACAGTTGATTACATTTCGTAACGTACACGAAGCTCATAAAAGTTTCATACACGAGTTAGAATATCTCACAATTAGCTACCATAATTGTATTCCAAGAATACTTCACACAGGTACAAATACAGAGATCCAGGACTTTCCACTGTAACAAGGTTGCAAATGTGCAGCGACGAACGCGCGCGAAATACCTAACGAAGGAAGAGGAAGGAAAGTACGAATAGAACGAAGTCGGCGAATAAAAAGAAGAAAGAAAGAAGAAGAGAAAAAAGTTAGCAAAAGGAATAAGAAAAGGAAGGAGGAAACGAAATAGCCGGACTTTGCGCAGAGCATACCGACAGAACCGGTGAAAACTTGTCGTGTCTGATCCCTTCCGCTTTATACGGTGAAACCAGGTCAAGAAAATGCGGCGGAAAAATTCGTCTCTGCCTACGTAGACACGGACAGCTTTTCCTCCGTGGAAGGAGTGGAAACTGGGCCGGCCGCCTCGTTATCGAATACTCACGTTCTATTTTCTCTTTCCGCTGTCGGTGGCACGGGACACGGTCTCGGCGAGCGAGCTGGCATAGCGGAAGAGAAAAAGAAGAAATAGAGTACGGTGGTGGATGCCACGACAGGAGAGACCTTCGGCTCGAAAAATATTCTTGGGTTCTCCTTTGAACACGCCGCGAGAAATTCAAGGAACGAAAGGACGAGCGCGGTGAAGGCAAAAGAGGGCGAAGACGGAAGGCGAAGGTGGCGAGAGGGTTGGTGACGCAAGCCCGGGGTTCTCTCGGTGAACGGGGGTTGGAAAGCAGCGGAAACGGGGGGGAACAGAGGGAAGTCTAACAAGACGTTGCGATTTGAGATAAGCCGGGCGGTTTGCTTATGCCGTGGCTCTCTCTCGTCGAGGCCTTCGCCTAACCCAACAGCTTCATCACGCGCTTGATAAACGAGGCGGCCTGCCAGTGGCTTGAGGGAAATCTAACCGCTCTTCCACTATATCCGACTCATCTGGAGAAACATCGCGCTCATGGCCGATGGTCAGTAAAGTAACCCGGCTGTACGCGTCTAAAACATCGGCAACAACGATGCACACCAACGCGATGCTTCACCTAACGTTAGCTTCAACGTAGTTGTCTACGTAGTAGAGTCCTTGCCAGCAGATATAGTTTTCTTCCTTCATTCGATTTTGAACGTTATAGTTGATTCAGCTTCCTTTCATTGAAGCGTGTGCATACGCGGTTGCATGAGGTTGTACGTTGGGATGCGCACTCGAACGAGTGAATGATGGATCGAACCGGGCCACTGTACATGGAACCAAGCGTGCGCGCTGCTGCAGCACCCAGCGCTGCTACCCCCGCAATGGCCATTCTATCGTTATCGCTGCTAAGATAACGATACAGCTTGAACTCGACGTTTCTTGGCCTACGTCAGCCAAGATAAAGCATGCTCACCTTATATTCCTCTTCCTTTGGCTCGTGCCATTCACCAACCACCCACGTCTCTTTCTTTCTGTTCGATATATGCGCCGCGTAGCCTCGTCTCTTCAGCGCTAGCATTCTTTCGTCTTCCTCGTGACAACGAAAGTGGTTCGTCGAAAAACGAGAGCAATTGAACGACGGTATTGTTATGGCCACGAGAATGCTTTTCTTCCGTCTCGAGTGAAAATCCATATCGCGGCCTTCACGTACGCGGAACTATACACTATCAACCTTCCCTGGCTGAGTTCTTTGATCGGCTTATCGTAGCATCGCTCGCGTGGTTCTCGTAGTCTCCGAAGAAAGACAGGCGTCCATTTCGCATCTTATCACAGCTCCGGGGACGAGGCAGATACTTTCCACCTCTTTCGCCAAAGGCCTACCTATTTTCGTAACCCTTTCTTACCGCGATCGAATCGACATGCCTGCGACGCATCACCTTCGCAGTAGCTTCTCGGTTTCGGTGAAGTGGTAATCGAGAAATCCCTTCAAAAGCGTAAAAATTTAGATCAACGGTGAAAAATGAGATAGAGCTTGTCGTCTGAGTGATCTGCCACGATACCAGTTAATTCTTTAGTTAGAAAGCTATAAAAGGGATTATGAATGTTCCATTTGTTGATGTCTGTGCCCTTCTGTTGGGATTTTATTAAATCGTAATGTGTTTTTTCAGGTATAGGTGAGAAATAAGAAAGGTGGAGAAAGTGGAGGGCAATTTTGCGCGTCTGCTCGAAGAAAATGGTAAGTACTGTATTTTAAAAGTGCTTGCAAGGTGTTTTAGTAGAACTTTAGGATAAATCACAGTTTTTCTTGTTTAAATATAATTATGTGAGATTTAAAGATAATTATGTTGAGAATTGAAATATAATTATACTTTGACATACAATAATCTTAATTTTTCTACACATCTATTGTAAGGCACAGTTAAGGTTCACTTCGAGATAATTAAAATATTCCTGGGAATAGTATTATCCGACTAATTTTTTTCTCGATCAGCAACGTCATCGATTTTTTCGTATTCATGATTTGTCTTTGCCATAATGCATTATGGCAAATTAACATTTTCAAGACATTCACTTTTCTATTGAAAGTGACATCTCACGCACGGCGGAAAGTTGTAATATTCTTCGCGTACTAAAATTAAAAAATTTTCAAATATTCAAATATCTAAATTTTTAAATATTCATACCTTCAACTTTTTAAACTTTTTCCAAACATTTAAATACTCAAATATTCAAACTTTCAAATTCGTATTTTCAAAATCTCATTGATTTCATCTGTGTCTCGGAAGCTAATTAAAAGGATACCATTTCGATCAATTGTATTTCTAATCTGTATTTGTATCACTTGCGTTTAAAAATATTCCTCTCTATTAGTAACAGATCATTCTTCTTTCTAATAACTAACTCAAAGAATCCAATTTTATATCCGTCATTGACTTCTAACCTTGAAGTAACGAACTTCATCACGCTTGAGCATAATACTTAGTGCGTTGAGTGATCATCTACGTGTTCGAAGCTATTTTTCTCCGCTCGTAAAGACCGATAATAAGCCACACACTCATCGACGTGGAACGTTTTAATGAAACTATTATGGCGTTTCACCGGTCACCGATCGTCGGTTCACCGGCGATAAAATAGTTGGCCGTGACGTGTGATCACAGGTCTACACTGGGACTGAAATTCGTCGCTTCCAATAATCGCCTCATTAATCCGTCCCACCGTAACAAATTCGTCTCCGGGTCGCCGTTTCATTTCGCAGCAACCATCACGCTGTTAGAAACGCATCATTCGTGGTCGTGTTTATATCCACTTTTATGCATAAATTTCTCTTTCGCGTCGTTGAACTCAACCGTGTTCATATAGTTAACAGACTCGTTTTCAAACGTTGAAAATTAAAACTTTGTAACTCTTTAGGAAAGTTATACCTTTTTTTTATGTACAACGAAGCTTTTTAATCCAAGTTAGAGAATTCAACTGAAATTTTTATGCGTTGGAAATTAAAATTCATGGCCCTTTAGAAAAATTGTACCCTTGCAAAGTAGTGAGGCTTATTAACAGGGGATAGAGAATGCAATTAAAAAAGGTTTAGGATGTGAAGTAGTAGTATTGTTCAAGTAGACTTACATTAAGTTCTGAAAATTTTTAAAACAGAAAAAAGATTTATATGTATGCGTTTGGGTTAGGTAGGTAAGATGATATCGGAAATAACGAAGAATGGGGCTCTATTATAAATTTATAGATAATTTATTTATACAACTTTATTTTAGTAATCTATTTCAATACATTTTCTCTTTCATTGAGTAGCTTTTCTACAAAGAATATCGGCAGATAAATACAGAGAACATGGCACGATAGTTCCTCGGTCATCATTTCCTCGAATCAGATAAGTGTTTAAAATTTTCGAAATAAGAGCTACTCGTCAGTTTTCCTATTAACAAATTGATAGTTGTTGCGATCATCGAAACGATTATTCTATCCACTACATGAAGTTTAATAGCAGTTCCTATCAGCTAATGTAATTCAACAGTTCCCAATAGGCTTTTTCTCATCAAATTATCTCAACAATTATATCTTACGTTGGAACTATTTCACATTTTATCGCGTCAGTTTTTAAATTCTTGTGCGTCAAAGTGAATTATTAAACTGCCTGGAAACTGTGACAGATGAAAAATATCCTAAAACGTTAAAAAAGTCATATTTCAGCGTATAATATGTGTCCAAAATGTGACACGTGTTTCTTATATTCGACCATGTATTCCAATATCGCAAGATGATAATATAAAATTTTTATTTCAATTTTATCACATTTCCATTTTTCACTCCCACTTTATCGAACCTTAAACATGCAACACTAGCGTGTATTTCTCGCATAGAATACACAGAGAGCGTGCATTGTGTCAGAAGAATATACAGTACTCGAGAAAATTACAACTTCAGTATAATAATTTTTTATGATTAATGTAAGTAGCATTTTATTTAATGGCTAATGCACTTTTATTACCTTTTAGTAACGTTTCAAAAGGAAACAAGTGCGACATTTATCGACTAATTTATAAAATAAATTCAAAAGATTAATTTGCTAATATATAAGATTTACAATTTCCATTTTTCTTTTTACTAAATTAATAAGAGCTACATTAGATTAATTTTTTCAGGCCACGTAAAATAATAAGGATTTTCATTATTTGATACCTATAATATTATTAATATTATTAAAACATATTTCTCATGTTTTAAGTGATTAGATGTGCGAAACATTTAACGGGTTAAAGAGTTGATGAAATATTGAACGACTAGAGATAGAGGCGTGTTTTTTTTTTTGGCGTCGATGGAAATTTCACGAGGCGTTTACGAAATAATCACAGTAAAACCGCATAAATATGAATGAGATTTATAAAGCTACACCGGCTAAACGGCGCGCGTCGTGTTTTCATTACGCGATCTCTCACGACGCGGGACATTCGCGATACTTTCTCGTTCGGTATCCTTCGTCGTTCTGTTTCAACGAGAAAGTCGATACGCGTTTTTGGTGCCCGTTCCGTGACATTTTCATCGCGGTTCATTGTGTCGCTTGTTCATTGCGATCGATACTGAATTCTTTTTTTTTTTTTTAATTTACTTCACGCTCTCGTTTACTTTTTAATCGGCTTTGGCGAGAAACGCGGATAAGCTCGTTTGTTCAATTGCTAACTCCAAAATAACGAACGTTTATCATTTAACGAGGTGAATCAACGAGCTGGAAAGAACCAGGTTTTCAATGAATGCCTAATTTCCCGTATAATTTTATTGAGAAAGAAATTTCGTGAAAAGATTTCCTATAATAGAAATTTGCGCGTTTTCCTGTAGGTTGATAATGAAGTAATTCGTAGAATTTATGGATTTAATAGTGCAAACAAATTTTATGATTTAAACAGTGCATTAAGTTTTCTGTTGTTTTTAGAAATGATGTGAATTATCTTTATTCATAATGTAGAACAGATCTACAATTCAGCACATTTTCAGGTTTCCATTTGAACTTATTTTAGTGTTTATTGAGATTTTTCGGCGTGAATTATGAAATATTTACTATGTATAGCACTATTACGTATAAAACTATTGCTTAACGCTCGAGTAAATAATTTCCTTTCATTCGACCAGTCGTTAACCTCTGCAGTTGAGATTTATTTTATTTATGAAATGGAAATTACGATCGATTATAATTTTTTGTCGAAATGAAAGGAACGACTGCTAATAAGTATTATAAGTAAATTGCTTTGTAGTAGTAGGTAGCAGCGTGATAAAGTTTAATGGCACAGTGATAAGCATAGTAATTTTCAGGTTGTGACTCTTTAAATACACAATTTAAATTCATAATATATGAGTTGATTTTATAAATAGATGACAAGTATTGCTTTCGATCATTAATTTATCACTAATTTATATATTTTAATACTATTCTCGCAACGTTATCGCATGAATTGTGAATATAAATGTTAGATCAAATACGAATTACACAAGCACTACTCTCAATTTTATCCAATCATTTCCCAACGTCATAAGTATATTCCACTATATAGGGTGATCTAAAAATACGAAAGACAAGTAAAATATAAAAACAAAGAAGTATTACACTGTCTTTTCTTGTCTTTCATACGATAAGTTTTGCAATATTAAAGTTAAAGGATCGTTTAAACCAACTATTTCTCGATCCAAGTATCTTCATACTTTTTTTTTGTAGATAATTACAAAAAATGCTTCGAATGACATATAAAAAAATGTATTGTTCAGTTTAAAAAAGTAGAAGTGACATTGAAACTTTTTAACGAAATCAAAATTCGTTTTAAATCCTTGATGTTGCAATTTGTAGTAGTTCGAGAGTTGATCCACTTATACCATACGCAAAACATTTTTTTGACCGACTATCGGAAGTGTCTGAAAAATCGTAAGGACTGTTTTTTAGACCTTATATATACGATGATCTTATTACACCGTTATAAATGTGCACGATGAAGAATACAAATCAATGAAAACCTATAACAGGAATTTACAATTACTAATCTATTATTCTAATTGTTACTAATTTTAACTCTAACGGTAAATGTAGAAGAATTATAATACAGAAGATAATTTTCCAACAGATATACTGACTAATCACAGTTGATTACAATTAAATGTTATTTTATCATGGATTGTGCATCGCTGGCCCAATTCTATGAGAATATTTCATAGCTCGAATCACGAGTATCGACGCGTTCATACCACTGTCCGCCCGATTACCAAGATACCACTGTAATAATATCGTATAGTATATATATATTAAACATATTCGGTATTTTCGCGTGTACGCTGACACGGGCATTTCATGTGGCACGGATATTCACTCAGTTATGTTACGTACCGCGCGTGTCACCTCAAATTTGCGAGACGGCGCGTCTAGCACCCGACAGTTGAGAGAATTCGTTGGAAACGTATGTTCAACAGATACTCCAAGGAAAATTCCACGGGAAGGAAATCGTTTCATAACGTACATGCAGCTATGCGTGCTCTGTGATACAAATGCGGCCGATCTTGCCGCTTACGATTCCAATAGTCAAATTAAACCGAACAACTGACATTTCCTATGGACAGTTTCGGTTCTCCCAACAGAGATTTTCGACTTGTGGACTGCATAATGAGTTGTAACTGCGATTATGCGATCCTTAAGATGCTGCTTATGTAAAAATAATTCGAAAGTATAGAACAAAATTGATATTGAAAATTCAGTAAGTACAGATGCATTTATACAATTCCAGGTCTGCATCTTAGTTCATTTAGCTAAATCCTACGTCTACTTTCTACCTACTTGCGATGGAGCTCAACAAAGACGAGTATATACTAAATTCAATTTACCGGCACACAATAGCTCTTAACGTGTTTTTATTTTTTGTCTTTTATGTATTTCTATTTTCGCTCCAATATTTGTCTATCAAATAAGCCAATCATTCACACACGCTACATCTATACTTCAACACTGAAAATAATAGAATCGCTAGAAAATCAATTTACGCGTGTCCCATTCAACACGGCGAAAACTTTCGAAACGCTCCAAACAATATTTGGGAATAAATCAAAGTTCGTGTCTCGAAATTTCCATATTCACTGAATACGGAGGCAGAACCACATGGTATAGAGCAGATCTTTAATTTAGGAAGCAACGAGGGCGCGAGAACATGGCGACGCGACGCGGCGTGGCGTGGCATGGCGCGGCATGGCGCGTGGAACCCGATAGGCGCCCTAATGGATCGTGATTTACACGATGGATCCGTGCACCGCGGTTTATCCATCTGCGCTTTCACGTATCAGCGGATTCCCTTCCTTCCGGTTCATGGGGACATGTTCGCAGCGCAGCTATCGCTTCCCGGCGGAAACGCGACCGATATCGACGACAGTCACGACCTTTTATTGGCCGATACTCTCCCCGTAAAATAAAACAAGCCGGTACGAGATAAAAAGCGAC
The DNA here is from genome assembly GCF_011952205.1 of Bombus bifarius. Lineage (NCBI taxonomy): Eukaryota > Metazoa > Arthropoda > Insecta > Hymenoptera > Apidae > Bombus > Bombus bifarius. Next base: position 5,452,403 of record NW_022884914.1, on the reverse strand, counting down.
ATCGACATCGACATCGTCGCAACGTCCGAACCTGTTAACGATAATTGCTTCCTCTACGAGACGGATCGTAATTAGAAATGAGCGAAAACGAGTTCCGCCGATTGTGCAATTTAGTTGAAAGTACAATGGCTCAAAAAAGTAATCACATACTTGTAAAAATCTTGTCCGAATATATTATGTACAACATTTGGAAATTTCAATAGCACCGTAATGAGACGCAACTGTCGCGATTATATTGGTTAAACTTAAGAACAATCTCGAAAAATACTCGTAGAAGTTACAAGATATTCAAATATTCGATCATCTATTAGTATTAATAAATCTCAATATTCAATGGAACCTATCGTATTTGATATATATTACGTATTTAAAATGGCTAGCCATGCTGCATATCTTTTTTTTTTTTTGTAAGTATATGTATTTACAGTAAATATCTTGTAACTTCTATACAAAGGTATACACCTTCAGATTAATTTCAAATTTGACCAATATAATTAATCGTAACAATCATGCTTCACTATAGTGTTACTGGCATTTTCAAATACTTTCGTGGGCTACCGCAAGCGTGGTGATACACGTGCGAGTTAGTCGCAGGGATTTCCCTTTGAAGCCTAGGGAGTTTCGGGATAAAACGACACTCCCTTGCTGGGATCCTTGTTATTGGAAGGGGACCGACGATTTACGGGTAAAGTGTCAATCGTGAAGTGGATACCAGCGCTACAGTTAATTCGCTTTGATTCTTACCCTCGTATACGTATCCCACCCTACTCTTTCCTGCACCCCTAGTCCTTTCGTACGACCAACCCTCACCGTCGCGAACTTCGTGCTTCCGAAAGGGCAATCGGTCGACTGCGTACCACTTTTTGACCCATTTAGAATTTTGCCGGGAATATCAGGACGTGCAGCAAAGTTTCGGAAAGCCAGATGGAAATCAGATTTTTCGACTACTTGTGCGATTTTATTTGCGGTTTGTGGTATTATAACGGGGAAACCGAGAAGGGAGATTGAATGAGTTGTATACGGGTCGATGGGTTTTAGGTTAGTGGTGTAATATTCGAATTATTCTAATCGTGTTAGAGTGAATAAAATAATTGGTGAATGAAGTCGACAAATAAAAGTTTATGGTTGGATATAAATTAGTTTAATACTGGGATCATGTACGGATCTCCGACATGGTAAGGAAATTAACTTGTGCATGTACTTTGGGAAGCGAGATTATCAATAGAGATTTCTAAGAATATTTATGTATTTTGAAAACACCGATACATAATGTAGTTTATGTATAACATGTAAATTTAGTCTGCAGGAGTGTTGTAAGAAGCCCTTAATTCGAGGAAAAATACTACTACGTTTGATATCAAGGACGGTGTTAGTGGGGTATTTTCTAAAAATATATTTATTTAACAGATCAAAGATACCAATTTCATTATGTCTCGTATTCACGAAATATTTTGTATAGCCGCATACAATGTTAGCAATTATTCAAAAAACGAAGATATGGAACTATCTCGTTTACTGAGAGGAGGCTGTTACCTTTTACAGCAAAATTCAAAGATATAAAAGTCGTGTGAACCACGCGTGAAAAATCGTTGGAGGAGAATTTTTTACCTCGACGATGTGAAAGTCCGTACGGTAGAAAAATTTGAATATCGTCGACCCTGTACATAATTAAACGAAAACCACGCATGTACCCCCAGAGCGAACAGTAGTGAGCGAATTAGGAACTTTGTCGTCCAGAAAGGTTCGCTTTTAATACCGACTAACCAACTGCTCTCAATTGCCCTCGAGTCAAACACATTTTTTTGGCAATAAACCGCATAGTCAGAGCACGCGTATTATAAGTTAAAGCAAATGTAACAGCATTACACGAACCATCTATATAACAGGCCGTTAGAATGCGCAGTATTCGTTAAGCGAGGACTGACACACTTCTAAAAAAGACCAATTTGCAAAGGGTCGGTCAATTTTCCACACAAAAATATAGGCACATGTGTTCGCTATATAGAATATTTACTCTATAGAATAACGGATAATGTATACGAATAAATGTCTACATTACAAAAACGTTTTCAATTATCGTCTTAAATAACTATTCAACTGCAGTACCTGTGATTCTTTAGATTCAATGAATTTTTATACGAATTATTCCGTTCCGTTCGCTTAAAATAAATTTGGATTTTTTTCTCCTTGAATTTTCAACCCACCTATCGACGTACGAATCACGTTTACCGTTTCACATTTTGACGTGTGTTTCTGAACGTGATTCACGCGTTTAACGATGCACTTAAACGCGATGGTTTTCGGTGGACGAAACAAGGGACATGAATAATCGGCCTTAAAACGACCGTCTTTTCCACGAACGATTGACGGTCTCGCGTCTAATTCGCCGCGGTCGTTCGTGCCGGGGAAAATAGGTTGGATTTGAATAATAGTTCTCTTACATCCGTTTCACACTAGAGATCCCTGCACGGACATGCAAATTTTCAGTAACTGTTTTAGAATTTGTGCCGACACGAGTGGCTCGTAAACTGCGAGCGTAGTCAACCGACATATACCGTACTACCCTATATAATATGTTAATGACACATTATTAGATCTCGACCTCACACAAACGATCTCGTCGAATGGTTATCAGATTTTTATGGTGAAACAAGATTAGGTGTGGAAAAGAGAAAGGGTAAAGGTATAACAGTGTTATTGGACAAATCGAATTACATGTGATTGTCGTGCTATTTACATAGTAGTAATTTGCGATATTCTTTTCTTTCGAGAATGTGTCGTTAAGTATTTCAGTACTTAAGTACTTGTTGTCGTTAAGTCATTCTCTAAACTTGTGCGGTTTGCATTTTTGTACTATATTTTTTATATCTAGTATTGTATACTATAAAATAATTCGTGCTATATGTAGATATAATGAAGTGATAGTATATATGGAAAATTAAGAATAGAGGTGAGCTATATATAATATTCCTTTATCCTGTGTTCTCAATTATTTCAATCATTTATCTTAATAAAATATTACTCGAGCTTCGGATATGATCTTGGAACAGATTATTTCATGCCACGGAAACAATATAACAATATAAGAACGAGCTTTTTAACAATGAAACGTAGCTAGAAATTTGTGATAGTAAATATATACTTTTTCTTTAAACATATTTTTAAGCTATTCAGTACAGCGTGTCGCACCATGAATTTATCAGTTTAGTATGTTTGCTAACAGCCAACTCGTCGATTGACTGATCTTGTCTCCTTACAGACGAATACGATTAACATCAACGTTTTACAGAGTATCAACATAATATTAAATTTCATTCTTTAAATTCTTGCAAAATTCCTAGAAATCTATCCATAGCAGAGAGTTCGAAAGGCTTCAAACACCTAACACATTTCTGTTACATCGCTCACAAACAATCCCATGCATGTCGCCAATCAAAAAACTTTCATATAACTCCAAACAAACACGAAATATCTGAAAAGCATTTCTACAACATAGTTTAAAAACAATTCAATTGTCATCACGCTAAAAGGTTGGTACCCATCCGATCGTCATACATACTCAATTTGCTGATACAGTGTCACCTAATGCAAGATCGTCTGACGTAAAAAGCATAATGCATGTCCTCAAAGACAAGTGGTAGTAGTAGCAGTGTCGCGTTCCCTAGCGTTTCACACCGACAGGAATTAATTAAAAATATGCCCGTCATTAAAGCGGCCAGCCACGTTCTTCCGCCTCACGTGGCCGTGTCGCGTTCGACCCGGTTTCTCCCGGAAAAATACGTCGCGTATAATTTACAATTACGGAGGGAATGCAGCGGAAAGAAAGATAGAGATGCGAGGGGATTTTTGCCAGAGCGCAACGTGGCGAAAATGCGAGCACGGAATTGTAAAAATTTCACGGGCTCGCGCCGCTATTTCTCCGGGGCAACAACGTCTCCATTACGAATAAAAACCGGTGGCCTAGCCGGGCGACCACGACAATGGGGCGCTTTTATTGCCGCGATCCACAGTTCGGCAATCACGGTCGGACAAACAGTATCGGTGTCGCGGGCCGAGGGATTCCCTTTTATATCCCGTGTGGATACGCGTGTTGCACGCGTGCACACCGCACGCTCGATCCCTTTCGCTGCGTTTAACTCATCGATCCGGCTGAAATACTTCAGGGCAACCAGTATGTAGGTCATCCGCTTAGAAAGCTTCCGTTTCGAACGTATCGCAAATTTGCTACTATTTCGAGAATTTTAAATTCGCATGCGTTTCCCACCGGTGCTGCGTGCGTCCATTTCGACATTTTTCGAATTTCGAGAGGCGTATTGTACGTAATGTTACTAATGAATAACGGAGGATGGTCGAATGGTTTTGATTCGATTATAGATTGGCTGATACTTTATGGTACGCAATTTTATCTTAAAGAAGATTTGAAATAGTTTGCTTTATTTTTCTACAATATGATTTACGTGCTGAAATTCAATTTTTAAGGAAAAGTACACACACTCATAATTTTTCGTATTTATAAAACACCGTGAAATAAGCTTCGAATATAATCCCTTTAGAGAGGTATTAACTGTGGTTAAGAAAAGACAATTACGGTCCTGCTTTTCTGAAGAAAATCGTATACATACATAAAAAGGAGCAAAAGGATTCAATGTGAAATATATATATATATATACGATAGAAACATAATTAATACTAGTTGTATAAAGTATTATCTTGTTAGAAATTGAACCAAGAGATTAGAGATTAAATCAGTATATTTTAATATCCTTGCAATTGAATAACAAGCTCAGTTCGCCGTACAATGAGCTCGATATTTCTCGTATAAAACGTTCCTCAAACACGTCTCCGAAGTTTTCCCGTGGCATACCTATCGCACAAAGCGTTAAATTCTTCACGAAGCTAGCGGGTGCGGATTTTTACGAGTTCTTTTTGCCTCAGTCGGTTTGTCGATTCACCAACATACACGGAAGAAGTAAAGAGCGTCTCGAACGTCGAACATTTCCGACATGGCCGCCACGGTTTGATTCTACGCGACGGGGATTACCCAGCAAACCAGGTGTACTTACACGAGATTCCTTGTCGTCTGGCGAATGAGACTCCGCGTTGGAAACGACTCGACGCGACGCACCCTCGTTTACGCAATGGATTCGCGAGCATGGAATTCAGAATCGGAAAGCGATATTTATTATACGACCGAGCTGCTTTTATGACGATACTCGAACGAAATTATCGCGATACGTGCTTCCAGCCATCGTCGTGGATTTGATTCACGATTACTTCTCGACACGTAAGACCTTAGTGATAGATGAAACTTTTTTTTGAATTCGATTTTATCCGGACATCGTTATGGATTTGATATGGGAAATACGGCAGATTCAGTACAATAAAATAAAAGGAAACATTCGTATAAAAATGTGTTCGATATTATTATGACCTTGTTTCTGAGTTACAGATCATTTCGTAATGCTAGACATTACCTTGATCAAAGATTTCTTGGCAAATGGATAAATCATGTTGATCTTACTTTCTGATCCCATTCGATTAGTTATGCGGCATTTAAAATCTCTTATCTATGAAACGTCAGTTGACAGTATTGAAGCTCATCGTCAACGAGACAACCAAAGTTGCCGACAAATTCGTATGAGCTGGTCGAACAAGCTCGACAACCTATGATGCATTCACGCTTCTATTGAAACTGGACCTGGTCACTACGAACAATTTCTCCAAAGGCAGCTAAGCAACAATTGCAACACAAAATAATTTGTTATTCAAAAACAAAGTCATAATTGGGCATATGTTAATATAAATTTTTCATCTTATTTTATTGCACTGAATCAGATTCTGCCGTACTTCCCACGTTCTTTAACTCACTCTGTACATAAGTGGGAGTTGCTAGAAAAAATTCTCTTTTTTAGATTCGACGTTATCTGATCATTATTTACTTCTGGGTGGAAAACGTTGATGCTGGAAAAATAAATATACTTTTCTTTTATTCAATGTAGATTCTCAATATCAAAAAATATTTTTTTGAATTCTACGTCGTAAATTCGATCCATATTTCTCAACGCCGGAGGATGTCGTTAGTAGGAAAAAGAAATTATTTTAGTTTCGATTTTATTCCCGTAATCGTCATAGATTTGATCCGTATTTACTTCTCGATACGGAGTACCTCGTTGGAACAAAAATTTTTTTTTTTTTTTTTGGTTTCGACCTTATCGTTTCCGCCTGTCGACCGCGAATCGCTCGATCGTGCTTCCATTCGCTTTATCGAGTACACGGCTCGATAGCCGTGTGGCGTAACTCGTTGTCTCGACGCGTCGTCGATGTCTCTGCACGCGCAATTGAATCGAATCGCGACTCGTCTCGGCTCGCTCGAAAAAAACTGGGACACAACAACGTGAATCGCGTCCTCGTTGAGGTGGTCACAGTATGAAATGTTAAAGAGACAGGGGATGATGGCATATAGTACTCAATTAAACTGACAATGAGCAACTTTGGAAATTATACCAGCCCGATGTGTCTCGCTTGTTACACTTTGACCGTATGCTTATGAGTACCTATGCTTATGAGTTAACGTACTCTTGACCTGAATGGCGAATGTTGTTTCAAGCTTCGATCATCTATTTTGTTGCCCTATGTATACCGATGAACTGATATAGCTCTAGTAAATGAATGGCGCTTGTTTAAGTTTTGTAATGAATATTAATCAGTATCAGCAATACACAAAACTTTATGATTATAACTAAAGAAGGAGAACCCAGGCAGAAATTTCCTTCACTCATTAAATACTATAAGAAGTACATATTCTAACTTTGATATTTTATATATTCTTGTATATTGTACGTATTCTGTATATTTCTACATCTCCAAATTTATATTGATCGATCTGTGAATACACGAATTTTGTATCACAAATACGATATGATCACAGCAATTGTATTAAATATCGAAAATCTATGTTGCGAGATGTCAAACGTTGTGGAAGAATGGTTCTTACCACCTATCGATACATGAACGCAAGGGCTTAATCGATATTTAATGTAATTTACATGTATGGTCGTTGGTTCGGCTAGTCAGCGGACCCGTCTCGTTGTTTCAGTTGCAATCATTCCGTGATTTCCATTATATAATGACAATCAGGGCTGCGCAACTGTTACACAACGCTGTTGATATTGGGAAAATTGTTACTGTCGCAGTGAGTGACAGGTTTCGGTCATGGAAAATTGTTTTTTTGAAAAATATTCGATATTCCTTAGTGAAATATATATTTCCAAATAATATTGTGCCAAATTTGATATGTATTTTTTAATAATAGAAATCTTTCGATAACAGCGGTCAAGCGTATCATCAAAAATTATTTAAGCAGGTGAAATGTATTTTGCGGAAAATCATGTACTGTTAAATCGAATTTTAAAATAATATAATCGAAATTTAATATAATCTATTGTTTTGATGCGGCACGGATCGTGATACAGAATATGTTCGATAAACTTGAACAATATTGTATATCCTGTAAATTAAACAGGAATCCTCGTGACAACAGTTATGTAAAAATAGTTCCGGGTTTTGCGTATAAATCTGCTACCATGCAGAAAGATATACAAAATGAGAAAAGTATTCATGTAAATTCATAGTTCATAATCCTGATTCAATTTTCTGTACAGCATATGCAGGTTTACTTTTATCGGAGACCTGCATCCATGTTTATGACGCGTTAATCGTCAATGAAAATAAAATATTCGCACGATAAAACTTCAGGGAACAGATGTGTACAGATTTTTTTTATTTAATACCAACGTCATAGGGATAATTTATTTAAAAAAATTGCTTTTCATGGATAAATTCAATTTATAATAATCTATAAAATATCTCTCGCGAATTTTAGTCAATATTATTCGGTTATACCAAATTTGTATCAATTTGTTGGATCAGTTTGATTTCCGAGAGACTCAACTATTGACTCATCCTTCTAAAAAATACGACACGAATTACGTACCAAATCCAATACGATCAAGATATATGCTAATTATTCGATCAAATCTCCTCCCAAATAAGCTGACATTTACTCTTCCAATAAAACAGTAAACAATAAAACGAAAAGAAACATTCACTTTAAGTGGAAACCACTTCACACTTCATGAGGAAAATCATTTACCGTATTCGAGAGACGATTCTTTTCTCCGCCAGTGCCTTGACCTTCGTACCGTTAAATCCAGATTTATAGGACACTATTAATTTCCATCGTGAATCCGGGCTGGCAGCCGCGTTCGCATGTTTCATGCTACGTTGGGTAATCAATTGGTCCGAGTATGATTAGCTCGTAAAGTTGTATAACGGTAGCACCTTATCGCGACGCCTCCACGCTGTCTATACGTCTGAATACGTTTAACGCTCCACCGGCGTGGAGGTCCCGGTGCAATAATTGAGCTATAGTCATGCACGGATGTAGGTATGTACATTGACGAGCGAAGGGTAAGTCGAGTGGCTAATGGAATTCATTTGTGCCTCGTTACGTGCCGTTTACCTTCGATAACTTTGTTGTCGTCGCTCCATGACCACCTATTATTCACTCGTATTTCATATTTACTTTTATGGAAAATCGATTGACAGTGTCATGATAAAAATGGAGAAAAAATTATGTTAACGTTTCCACTACGTGGATATTGGCATTTCTCCGTGTGATAACATTCGCGTTTAACGAGACTATTTTGATAATGGAGATTTTTTAATATACATATTTGTAGTAAGCACGTACATGTGTATGAATAAGTGAGTAATATTTTGTGAAAATAAAATAATAGACGTCTAGAAGGTTCAATATGGGGCGATCTAGCTGAATTAGTTTGAAGAATTTATAATTGTGTCGTTCATAAATAACATTTCACAACTCCAAAAACATCAACAGCTGTCTAAACACGGCTCGAACGCGTTCGCGAATTTCCGTTTCATTTCTTCGGGTCTCTTTCATACACGTGCCATTCGAGCGCGGAGAACTATGCGTGAAGCAAATAACTGACGGCGTAGCGCAGCCGAGTATTGATTGAAATTGTCTGGAAGCAAAAAAAATATAGAGGGAAAAGGAAAAAAAGAAGATCCACGATGTGCATCGTACTCGGGGAAATGCGTCGTCGCGAATGATTCCTCGAGAGATCTACTCGCGTAGAAAGCTTAGCGGACGCGGTGTTTTATTATTCGTGTCTTTCCGAATATTAAAATCGTTTATCGAGGCACGGCCACACTCGGTTATACGCTATACCTTACCCAGACGCGTAATAATGGTTTACCTCGCGGAACCAGCGGATGTGTCCATATTTCTCCTCTGACTGCTCTTTTCTTTCTCATCCTCGCTCGCCATCTTTCTACTCTACACTCTATATAGAATAGACCTTACTTTGGCCGGTGAAGTTCAAAATTGCACGCCCAGAAAAAATTCTCAAATATTCGTTGGATGCATGTGTGCCGAAAAAAAGGAAAATCTGATCAGCCAATCTTCCTATCTACTCTAACCTTCGATCAGCACGAAGCAGATTGGAGCTACAACAGGCCGAACTCGCCCACTTGTCCGACTCCCATCCACCACGCTGATTCTGAATTCACTTTCCCGACGAGTTCCCGAACCAATTCTTGACTCTCGTCATCTCCTTTCCCTCCTTTGAAATACTTAATTAAAGCGGAAGAAGAGGCGAGCAGAAAAGTTGAGGAGAATATACACGCGTGCGCGCACATCTCTTAAAGTGGATGATCGACCACCGATAAATTGAGCAACGTCCCGCTACATTTATGAGAAACGAATCTATTATTCGACAAGATAATTACGCCGCTTTTAGAGGGCTATTTAAAAGGAAACATTTACTTTGCGCAACTCACGAACTCCGCTCCGGCTTCAAGCTATTGATTTTAAGCGCGCTATTTCTCCCTCTTTTTCGTCATCGAACGGCCGATACGATCCCATGATTATTTAATGAAACTCAGAAACGAGACGCGCGCGTCTCTTCACGATATAATTAGCCGGAATGAATTAGATTGTGTAGAGAAACGAAGTTTGATTTTCACACGGCAATTTATAACGGATATGGAGGGCTGAGAATTATGATAGTGTAAGTCCACTGATTTCTCTCTCTGCTATATAATTTTACCATACCTTTTTACTCTGCGTATTTATTCTTTCGAATGGTGCCTATATTTTAAAGAATATTCCGCAATTTGTTTTCATCTATATATGAAGAGAACGTTAAAGAGATTTATCAAGTTGAGTGCTATGGTTCGCAATTTATACGTATTTTTATACCAATTTGTTGATATAAAAGTCTCGAAATAAACAAAGTGTTCGACAATAAAACTCGGCTAGAATTTGTTGCGTCGCGAACACCCATTTGAATTAAAACAATATAGACAAGCGTCGAATAAATATCCAAAAATAAGCTCCGAAAGCGATACAAGCAAATAATTACCATATACAGATAATTACTCTTTTCCAAATGCACATAAATTTTAAAAATAATGCTTACTCCATGTTCTTTATACTATCCATTGCTCCCTTTAAACATAATAAACATATAAGGCCAATTAATGAAAAAAATGTATCTGAAAATCATTAGATAAAATGAATTTTAAGAATAATAAGTATTGAACATATTTTCTTATATGCCTGCCAATATGAGATGTAGAATGTGCCTGATTCAACACGGTTTGACGTATTCTACTTATTACTTATTCTATTTAACACTTTGAGGGCTGTATTCTTTGCTAAGCATATAGCGTGAATTCCCGCTTATTTTCGGAGTAATTGAAAAGATTCAAAGCAGCCAATGTTATATCTCATATATCGACAACGATTTCATGTTATTTAAGTATGTAATGTAAAAACACATTCATAACATTTTGTTTATAGCATCCATTGGTTTTTGATTGTTTTATTTAACAGTAGTTAACATTTTTATAGGATACCGCAAGAAATATGTAAGAGGCAAATTCGCGTCTCCGGTTCTCAAAATGTTAAATCGCTTGATATTATATCGTTTTTTCTGACAGAGCATGTTTATTTGCATATGCCAGTCAACATGTAATTATTTAACTGTAAAATACACTGGAGCATTATCGTATAACGTAACACAAGTAATTTCGACGGAAATTAAAATTACTGTAATAAAAAAAAAAGTCTAGTTATTAACCAAACCAAAATCCTCCTAAAGGTAATTAAAAGTTTCCCCCGAAACTTCGATTCAATACCGATACCTCGAACTTTATTTTCAACCGTTCTCAAGGAAAATAATTTTTCGATTGTCCAATACGATTTTCCCGTAGCTAATTAAACCGCACACGAGATCTTCGATCCTCAATTACTTTCCTTAATCGGTTGGCATCGAAGTGTGGACCGGATTCGATTCTTCGCCGTGCTGTTACATGGCGTTGTAGGAATCAGGGGTTTCCACGGTGCGGCGTAGCCCGTGGCCAGACCGGTATCGATATTTATTGTATTTAATACCAGCTGCCGCGTTTACGTTAATTGCATCGCCTGCTGTGGTTACGTGCTGTGTGTGTAGGTCGATGCGACGGTCAGAGATAGTTCTCACAGTCCCGAACGAGCGAGGTCTCCCATAGGTCTGCAATCACAGAACACAGACATAGAAACGGAGAGAATCTCACCAGGTGTCTTGATCCTTTCGGCTGCAGCTCCGTTACCGGGTCGCGATAGAACAACACAGCTTGTCCGGCGTACAATTAGTAGAGCGGAAGCTACCAGTCGTCGAGGCGGAACAAGAGCTGACAGCTAAGCATCGTTCCGCTTAATATGTCTACTTAGCGGCACTATTCCATACACTCAGCGTGGGAACAAAGACGATCGATCATGGATCGGTGTTCTGACAGTGCCAGGCTAAGGAATGCGAGAAACCGAACCAAGGCGGCGAAGTTTCTCTTAGGATCGCGGATAGTATTCTACGTGAGAATGGCCAGGCTGAAAAGGCGAATCGGAAATCGATTTGGTTGGTGTACTTACGGATGAATGATGTTCTTCCCGAGGTTTCTAAACGGGCGACAATTTGGGTTCCGGGAATTGTTTGTTGTATTTAATTGAGATAGACTTGGATTTTTCTGATGATTTAATTTCCTTATTTGGGTTCACAATCGAATAATGATCATATTGACTAACGTATCATTACGATTAATTGAAATTCCAAAGATGACCATTCTATTAAAAAGAGAATGAAAAATCGCAAGACGAAATTAAGTAGCTTGTAATCATTTGAAAGTATGATAAAGTTATTTGAGCTCAAATGAGTTTGTCGTTCTTATACTCTCATTCGAAATATTATAAAATTTCTGTCCCTTATAACAGAAATCTTACTGTGCACTTTAACAATCTTCGATAAAAGGAAGATAAAAGAACGGTTCATACAAAAAAGGAAGAAACGGGAAAAGAAGGAAATAGATCCAATTAAACAGCAAGAAGGAAGGAGCCACTCATCGAGAACCTACCTTTATTTCAGGTATTAAAGTGAAATATAGCCCGTTGGTAGAACATTTAAAAAGAACCGAGTGACTCTTTAACCGGAACTCGGAGACGGTAAGGATCGACTCAGGCAGAATTTTTAATCGAAAAGTTCCAGCAAGGTTGTCCTCAACGGACAGCTAATCGTGTTCTTCAACCTTTCATTCCTGTGTTCCGACAAAAAGCCTAGACTGCATAATTAGCAAAGGAAACGAACAGGTCTAATGAAACGGTCTAGAGGAATGATTAACTTCACGGCTAATATGTCTGTTTACGAAGTCTCTGTAAAGGCGTCTCACGGCCGATTCCACGCGTCTGTCGACGTTCGTTTGTCGTTTCTCTTCTCTTTGAGCTTGTACCATTGATTTTTCGATACGGAGATTGTGTCGCGATCAGAGAAGACTACTCGAGACAAAGGTAGATTTCATTTGTAAGGTTTAACGAAGTGATTTTTCTCGATTTGTGTTCCTGTGTCCGCAAATTGGCGAAATGGGTACAACGTTGTGTTACACGGATCTTTCTCGGTGTTTGAATAACGCAGAATTGCAGGAATTAAGGAAGATCCAGAGTTATTAAGGCGATTTGGTTTATAATACGATTTAACACCACAATCCTAATGGACGTTAATTTTAACACGATTCAACGATACAACGTACACTCTCGACGTACGATAGCAATGTACCAATGATAGCCAGTATAGAGACTAAAAGATATTTGCTTGATTATATTTATGTTCCCTTTCGAAAATCACAAGATAGTTTAAACTATATCGCGAAAATATTGTGTATTACAGAAACAAAAACTCGAAAAAAGTAATTTCAACAAATTCGCATTTCACCGGCCCAGATATCGAAAAGTATTCGAACTTGAACGATTGAAGTGTATTGAGGCCACGATTTAACCACGAAATTTATAACGAATTTTTCTATTTTTCATTGGCGGTTAGCTTGATCGTCATTCCTGTTCGAGTATCAAAGAACCTATTTCGACAAGCATCCTTGAAGCTTTCCACTAAAGAAAGCAAGTGAAAAAAGATCGGTTCACCGTGAATCGATCGAATTTTTCATCGTCGAGGGTACTTGGCAGAGGATGGCAAATAAAAAAATAACCGTGGAACGATATATACGTACATATCTACGATATATATTCGATATACATACCCGTAACCGGTCAAAGAATTGCCTATTCTTTTGTTTACATCGTATTCATGGATACCGATCGCGGCACGCGTCATGGAATAAATGCCCCCGAGTTTTTCAATGGCGAAACGTGAGTTATTAACTTTTCAGCAAATACGAAATTGTTTTATTTGTATCGAACGTTGTATTTATCGCGATAATTTTCCACCAGAAAAACATTCCCAAGCGTTCGTTGTTGATATCAAATTGATACACCGAGTAAATGACACGTTAAAAAAATTCTCGTATTTCGTGCCAAATTCACTTGAAAACTTTTCGAAAATAGCATTTAATTACGGCTAAATAACGTATCGAATGTTTCTTTGTTTTAGAATTTATATAACATATCGCAGAAAATAATTTTATCGATCTGTTTGTAATTTATTATCGAGCATTATTTAAAAAAATCCAATGATGGCTGCTAAGACCTCGTTCCATTCATGTTCTCAAATTTGCGAAGTTTCAGGAGCGTGCGCTTCAAAGGAATCGGATCAAAAAATAGTCTTCTGACGAAAGTAGTCGCCAAGAGAACGGTAGACAGGCATAATTTAAATTAAAACGATTCAACGCGTTAAATTGCCAAGATATGCAATAAGGATAGGGGAAAGTTCCAACGTAAATTTCCGCTGGTCCGCGAAAACAACTCTCGTAAAACGAGTATTTTATCAAAGTACTTTTAATTCCACGCGTCGAGTTATTTAACGTGCAGGTGATTAAGGGTTTTGCCCGGGTTTTATCCTTTCGTCGATACCTTGTTATGTATACAGCATTCGCGATGTCGTTTCTGTTAGGGATTTCTAATGCTCTTGTTAGAACGAGGAAGTTTGATAATGAAACTTTTATGAAATTATCTTTAACGTTCTTTTCACATTTCAGAATGTGCGATATAATTTTTATAATTGATTTACACTAATGCTTGACTTTCACAAATGGATATATAAGATCAGAGTGATAGAGAATACATAGAGATAGAGATATGATCTGTTGTAATCCGTCGATTACAACGCGTAGATGTGTTTGTATAATGTGTTTTTTCCCTCCTCGATCATTTACCAACTCTCCACGCAAACTAATTACGAGAAGAACGTTGTATGGTGATAACGTGAACACCGTGTATACAGATTATGTACAATACCAATTACGGGCTTTACGTAATGCTAATGTACTACGTATGGTGTAGGCTAATTACTAGCATCAATCCTACATGTAGCGCCGGAAACCTTGTCATGATCATCAATAGATCATTAAATTGATGACGCTGTACTTGTGTAAATATGTATTGTTTTTACAGAACAGAAATATATAAGGAGTTCTGAACAAAAAACTTTTATGATGGTGGCGATATAATATTAAAATACAAATTAATTAAAAAATAAAGAAATATTCTTTAATTCTCCCAAAATTACATATTTTTCTATTAACTTTTCTATTTCAATTCTAAAAAAACTTCTGTGGTAACAAGTTGCAATATTTTAAATTCAACTCTTAGGAAAACCGTTATATCGAATAATCTAATATATATATAGAATATTTTAATACACTTATAATATAAACTATATATATTACACCAAACTGTATGAAGTTAAATATATTTATACCTAAATTAAAATATATCTACCTTTATTTCAAATTAAAGACATAAAAATTTATGTGTCTAAAGACTTCCATG
Organism: Bombus bifarius; assembly: GCF_011952205.1. Classification (NCBI taxonomy): domain Eukaryota; kingdom Metazoa; phylum Arthropoda; class Insecta; order Hymenoptera; family Apidae; genus Bombus; species Bombus bifarius. The sequence continues at coordinate 5,437,069 of NW_022884914.1, read as the reverse complement.
TTGCTGTGGTTAACTGTTAAATGTGGTGGCGTTGCAGAGTGTTAAGTCACGAATCGTTTAACAGCGTTTCGTGTTATTCAGACGCCGCGGACTTATTACGCGCGAACCTCCGGCCGAAATACGTCAGACCCTTATGAAATAACGTTGTTCAGCCCGTCCCCCGGACGACTGTTTGTGTCGTCTCGGGGCGCACATTAAACATTTACCGCGCAAAATATGTGTCAGGTTTTCACACGAGTTATTTTCCGTTTTGAGCCACTTCCGTGTTACGCCACCTTAGCCCCGCAGTCGCTGTTTCTTTCCTCTTCGTTCGTTCTTGTCGCTTCTTCGAATGCTTATCCGCACGGTTTCAACGTCGAGCGTCGCTCTTGGATAAGTGACTTGAACATGCGGCGTTGAGCTTGATAAATTTAAGATTCACTGCGTGGACCTCGAGAAAAATCGCCCCAACAATCCGACCAACGCTTATACAGACGATTTCCAGGCTTTTATGAGATTGCTTCTTCCTTAGCATCCCTTCACTCAACGAAGTTGTTGGTTAGAGGAATCGATGTAATACAGCGTTAATTCATCGAGATATTCATCGTGGATTTAGGAAGAAATATTTGTAAAATATTGAATGAAACTTTTCATGAAATTCTGTTTGAATTATGAAGTGTTTCAAGTTAGGGTCTTTGTCGGAATTTTGTTATGATCAACTTCTCCCTTAATGCGATTATAATTCTCGAATTTTTTATTGAATTTTCTTTGAATTATAAAAAAATATACCGCATGAAATTTGAATATTTCTTAAAATTGTATTACGATCTACTTCTTCCTTATCGAGGGTAAAACTGTTTTATGACGTGTCCACAATAATATGAGCTTTTGATTACTGAAAGAGGTATTACATGAATATCTTAAAGTTAAAAAAGAGAGATGGTTTGTTATAATATATTCAAACTTTTTAATTTTATTGATGATTTGTGAAGTCTATTCCGTTTCGCGTTTTTTCTTTTTTTTTTTTTAGGAAAAAGTGCGGAAGATGCATAAATTACATTTCATCCATACACCAATAGCAGAGTATATTATATGTATACATGTTAGAGGACTTATATGGATTGTAGCGAATGGAAACCGCTAGAAAATATTAAAGTACACGAGCAAATATATATGCTAACGAATCAGGTATAAGTTAACTACGGAGTAACTACGCAAAAGCAACTGCTACTCGAAGTTCCCTCCTTTTCTTTTTTTTTCCTTTCTTTTTTGACCTGCATTACACATAACCGTAAATTGCAATTTTCTGAGACTTTCTGTCATGTAGCCGTGTTCTAAATTGACTTTTTCGCGAAATGTATGCCCTCGTTTACTCTCCAAAGGCATATTCACACATGTATATTCATATGAATCGAATTAGTTAACTTCTGAAGGTAAACGTATCATATATTGGACTTAGAATATAGTTAATAAAAGCAATATTTGACTACCAATATTATATCATAATTTTGTTCGTGTACAGTGAACTGTTCAAAGAATTTTCAGTCGATGAAATCCTATTTACTGCTTCAAATAATAAGCAATGTTTTATCTCCGTATTGTGTGGACCGTTTAATTAGTAGACTGCGAATATTTATAAAATCCTATATTTTTATAAACATAACTAGAGATTCGCTTCGCCAAATATATGTTATAATCATTAGTTTACTTTCGATATTTCGTATATTATTGTAAATTATGTCTATTCTGTGTATTTTAACATTTCGAAATTTCTCGTAAATGCATAAATAGCCTATTAATTGTTATAACTTTGAGAAATAACTAAAATAATAGAAGTTACTAAGTATATCCTTTATCTATAACAGTATAGTGATAGAAATGAATAGAACGAAATAAAATCCGTAATCGTCTCAAGAATTTTAAAGCCGTGTATAATATTAAAACAGTTAAAATATTTGAATTTCACCGGTTGGTACAGTTGGAGATTTCGAAGTCCACAATGTTGTTCGCTTGAATTTCCGGAGTTTTGAGGTGTGACGGGTCGCATACAGGCGAGAAGGCAGGCTAAAATATCCTCGCGCTGCTGTCATAGGCTTGCTTAGGCGTGCCTGTGTTATTTCTAATTCACGAATTCGCTCAGGAGCTTGCAGTTCAGGCATGCAACACGATGCGACACCGTGCACTCTCTTCCGAAATAGAATTTCGCCTATTTTGCTAGTCTCGGAAACATTTAGGATGCCTGAAATTCCTTCAGCACGGCGTTTTTAACCCGACATTCATGTCAAACGAACTAACGATACTACCGGTTTAAGATCGGGAAAGAATTCATCAGTGGTCGTGTTAAATGATATTAGAATTGCTTTGAGTTCTGAGAGTGCTTCTTTCCTTTTCTATTAATCGTTTAACATGCTTGCTGAATACGACATGGATCTAAATCGGCATGTAATTTTAAATTACACGTCTGTGATCCTTATGATCTGACCCTTTGTTTGGAAAAAATTAACTTTGCAGACGACACGGTCTTAAAAGTTACTTGCTGGGTCGCGATGTATCTAAGAATTAATTTTTATAACCTTTGATCTCACGACAATTTACCAGAAGCAAAATTCGAAGAATTCGTAGTTTTATAAATCGGTTTACGAATTGCTACGCAAGCGCTACATTTATACATACACGGTAGCTTCTATTTACCTATGCCTGACGCTAGAAAATAAACGAACGTAGGAAATCGACTTTGAGCCGTAGAATTGAAATTTACTCTCGTCAGAGGAGCATGTCAAAGGGGTTTTAATGTTGATCGAGCCAGACGAGCGCGGAATATTTGCGAATCCAGATTCGCGCGCGTTATCGCTTTTTCTACGGTCTGTGATTGAACCCGCCAATAAATAAGGGAGGCTCCGTTGAAACGTTCATTGAAAATCACCCTGGTTCAATTTCATGACTCGGCCTACCATATGTGCACGCTGCGCCTACAAACCGACAATATTAACTCCATTCGTTAAAATGTCACGACATTTTCCTTACTCGGAAGAACAATGATTTATAGTATTCAAGTTGAAATGTTACCTTATTGTGATATTATATTAGACTGTGTCAGAAAAATGTCAATTTTTCGTTAAAGGTTGTAAATTTCTTTATATAGTATTGGACAAAAATCTTAATATTAGACCGCCTACTCGCAGCAGTAAATAGAAAGAAACGCATGACGCTGTTTTAATTATATCGTTCCTTGGAGGAGAAATCTAGGATTCGTGGAATCTAGGAATTACTGATTGTCTAAGGAAATATTGATTCTGTTGGAGAATTTTACGTCAATATCGTGTATCAACTTCAATTACTTGAACATCCTTTAAAATTTCTATTCCCCACTCGTTCTCGAATGTCTGGAAACGTTTTACTCGTAGGACCGAGAACGAGTGAAATTTTCGGTCAAGCTCTTGGAAACTGGTTTCCAGACATGGATGGAGCCGCCTCCACGCCGGTTCTTCAGGGTTTGAGTTTCGTTCGCACGCAGCGCGCGCTATAGAGGGCAATCGATCCGGTGCTCGAGGCTCCACCGCCTCGTCTTTCTCCTATCTTCGCCGATGCAGTGCTCAATGCAATTTACGTCTCTGCACTTTGCGTGGACGGATATTTTAGCGAAGTTCTTCTCTCCGACCAGAGGCCGTCCCGGCTATACTATAGGCAGTCCGCCTACTCGCCACGTACATATAAAACTTTCAGATGGGGTGAAACCCGTCGACCGGATGCTCCATGCAGATATCTATATATTTATCCAGTCGACCTCGCATAGTTCACTATACCATGACTGCTGCTAGCAAATCATCGCGCTTTATATACTTTATACGAGTTCGGTGATAAAAATGGTCAGCTTTTTCTTAAAACGCGTTGGCGTTGTTACTCATTGACGATGTTTTCATTGGCCTAGACATGTTGATCAACTTTAGGGATAAATGGTTCCATCGTTTGTAAGAGAACGGTATTTTTAGAGGTTGAGAGAATACTATGGGATGTTTGGTTATTACGGTGCTTAAATTTCATTTGCTTTTACTTGGTATAAATAGGATTGAAATATCCGGTCTAGTTTTCTAGACCAAGCTCCTCTGAATGTTTATTGCTTTTGCGATGATTTGATATTAAGAACGATATTTTAGCTTTTTTTACTGAACACGGCTCCGATGTTGCCGGGTGAACACGCTATATTTCTGCCGAAATTGTGTAAGAACTTAAACTGCTTCCGAATACATAAAAGTGAGTTACCTTGATTGGTTAGTCACGGCAACTGGGCAGATATTTCAAACTACGCTCCATTTTACAGAAGAATTTGGAAAATAATTATTATTCGACAATTAAAATTCTAAACTAAATGCACAGAAGTTCTAAACTAGATTCCATAAAAAAAAAACACTTCTTCCAATCAAAAATGGTTTGAATTATAGCTAGAAATAACTTCAACAAGATAAACAGATAACGCAAACAGAACTTTCTCCGTATTTACTTCGTCATCGATAGTCAGCATCGTCATCGAATTCTCGGTAATCACGTGGCATGTACTGCACGCGATAAATTCGTAGCCAGTTTATAAATGTCCATATAACCACATAGCGAACGTTGTGAAAGAAACTATTATATAACGTCGTTCGTCAGAACTTTCATATCTATACATATATTCGCGCGACTAGTACACAAGCAACGATTCGTCGCGAGTATTTTCGCAAATTATCGTGCTCAGTGACGTCGATCGAGGGACGACAAATAGGAGAAATACAGGAGAAGACGGGGCCAGGCAAGTTTGCCAATTTCGCGGTGCGATTGAGCCGACGGATGTGCTCGGCAAGACGTGAGTAAGCCGCTTTATTACCAGCCGAGCGAAAGTTAAGTCCGCTTTTCAAACCCCTCGAATCTTTCTTGAAGTATCGATTAACTTCTCGACTGCGAGGCTTAAAGCGCCTTGCCTTAAACACAACCAACACGCGGGCCAAGCGCGCGCCGGAATTTTCAAGAATTCCGGTGGGAAGAGGTGGTAGGAATTAGAGAGCTATACGAAGAGAACATTTCAACCCCTCGAAGACCTTTAATTTATTTAACTTCACCCTGTAGAAGTGCCCGTTTGCTAACTTCGCTAGATAACGCCTTGACAAAGTGGCGTAGATTTGGACTTTCGAGAATGTTCTCGCCGCTTTCGGGAAGTTTTATTTCCGTTGATGAATTGGATTCTTCGGTACTGAGATTTCTATTCGGATGTGAGAATTATAGTCCTAATGTTCGCGGTGTTTTAATCAAAGGTCACGACTGTGTTATTTATGTTTATGCTTGTTCTGAAGATATTTTGAGTTTACGAATTACAAAAGTATATGGTCCTTCTATATTCTTTATATGGTAAGTATTTTCCAACTTAAGTGGCCGATTCTAAAGTGCTGTTCAAACTCATCAAAATATTGTACATAAGGGCTTTATAAAGCCTTGTAAGGAGCTTCTTCGTTCGACAACATCAAACTAATATTAATTTTATATTAACGTCATTTATTTGAACCTATCAATGACTAAAATTTAATTAATTAGTCTATTTACTAGGATTATGTCCGTCATTCATAACTTACCTGAGACGTCTGAACGTATCACATTATCCTAATCCGACCATTGTAATACAATGCCGTTAGTATAAATCTTTCCAAGGTCATGCCGAACAGAACAGATTGAGAGAATTTATGCGAAAACGTAGGCGAAAATAAAAAAACTACTCGGCGGGAAGATACAAATAGCGTTCGAGATGTATGGTTCGGAAATGGAGGAGCGGTTGATGGATCGATGGGCTCGTGTGGGACGTAATAATTTACCAAAGAGCCAGAAGATAGAAAGGAGCGCGACAACGACGCGCAAGAGAGGTGAGGCGTCAATGACGTGCCGGAATCCAGAGCATTCGTTGAACGACCACCGACGCCAGCCGATGAAAGGAGGAACTTCGATCGTTTATCACACGGGTTTTGAGGCCAAAGTTTTGCTCAAGTTAAACTGTTTGGACGAGCACGAGGCATGCGGATTATGGATCCAAATCGTCGATTGTTATCGTCCCAACCGAACTTCTCGTGCTTTAATCCCGGCGTCTTTGAGAAACCAAGCTTCGTGACCATGCGATTTCCCTGTAGCATTCGAATGCCGCACCCCATTTAGCTTCTAATAAGCAAACCTTTAAATTAAGCGACTACTGACTTTTCTATGTCCTTACGAACACCAATTTTTCCTTTATTACCGTACTTCTCGTGCCCTTTCCCGCTTATCCTTCCGAACATCTTGGCCTTTTGAAACACCACTTCACCACACCGCTTTCTCCGCTTCCCACTGGCTCAATCGAAATGTTCAATCGTGTTTTATTCCAGACGTTCGTTCTTCTTATTCGAGCTCTGTCCTTTGCCTTTTGATTGCGACGCTCTGATTGAAGCTGCGAATACGAATATAAGATTGATTGTGAGCGTTGTTCGATCGATTTTCAGATTCTCGAAGTGGATTCGTTATTTATCTTATATCCATGCTGAGGGCAGAGGAAGTAAATTAATAAACGTAGAATTGCTAAAGGCTGTAGAATGGAGTTGACAGGTTTATAGAATAATCTAGAGAGCACGAGATGAATCGTATTCGTGTCAATAAATCATATTCTTCAACAGGTATATGTCACGTAATACAGTATTACTATGGTGTAGAATCCTTTAAGTTTCGGAGCTTACAGTTGGAGCCAAGATTTTGATGAATAATTCTCCTCTTTCTCTGAAATTTCGTAATCCTATCATATCGTTTCACAATATCTCCACTATGATAGTTCCATCGTAGCTAACAATGAAATTATAATTTATCACCGCTTATTTTTAGAAACTTACAACTCGCCCTTGCATCACTCGACGCGTATATTTCCTCGGCGTTAAACCAATTTTTGTTACATTAACATAGCTTAGTCCGTTTCGCCCTTAAATCTTTCTGTCTACATTTGCATCTTTCTTTGCATTGTACTGTTTTCCAAAAACACATAGTCGACAAATATTCTTGCAGCATGGAAACGCAGCTCCTCGCAAAGGAAAGAATTCTGACCGTAGTAGGTCGGGACAATTAATCAAATCACGGAAGAGGCGTGACACCGGCTTTGAATATTCAGCTGACCGATATCGCATTATAAAAACCAGCGGTATATATGTTCGTTTAATCAGTTAATGACTTTCTCCACGCAGGAGGAACGCGAATGGATCAACGTCGACCTTCGTGGCCCCGTTCTTGCTCGCGCAACCCCTTCTAGATGGCCGGAAGTGTCGACTTGCGATCGAGGAACGCCTCTAGAACCGGCTCGCTCCGTTACTTCAGTTAATTCTGTTACGTATATTTGATCATGCCACGTAATTGTTAAATCTGCTTGCGTGTCATCGATATTTTTTCATAATGCACTTTAGCATAATATGAATTCTCAACGCATTTTCGTTAAAGGCTCTCACGGGTGAAATTTCCACATGCAAATTTTCTGTTAATATTGTCTTATAATAATACCATCACAATGCAAACAATAATTTTATATTTTTCATTTAGTATCGAATGATAATAAAACATTTAATTCTCTACTTTGAATATTCGTTAGTTTGTAATTCTTTTGGATATTTCTTTTTTGTATACAGGATGTTGGAATTGAAATAGTTCCACCGTATGTATCTAACACTATTTTTCTATCCACAAGTAAAGTGCGCTCGTATAAACTGACAAAATGGGAAATGATTCGTTGGGAAATGGTATCGTTTACACTAGAACCTGATTTAACCATTCGGAAATTGCGGTTGATTTGACAAATACATATGAAGTCTAATCCTAAATATTTTTAAGTTTGTACTTTATACTTAAACTCAATGTATATTGTATTAATTTTATTACAATTGGACTTTTCGTATACTTATATAGATTTTTCACAAAAATAAGCATCGTAACATAAATTTTAAGTTAGATACGATTTAATGCGACTTCTGAAGCAATTTTCACGATCGCAACCTCCGCAGGGTTAATGAAATACCATACGCGTATCCAGTTATAGTTCTAACAATAATTCATATGTTAGAAATAGTCCTTTCTAGGAATTAAACAGGGACTGTTACTACAGATTTTTAACACGAATGAACAGTTATTAAAATTTCAAATATTATGTACAATCAATATACACTGCATGCGTATAACATGCATAGTATGAATTTTTACAAATTTATGGAGAAATTAGGAATACTAAAGCGTTCTCTTCATGATATTCTCATTTCCGTGAAAATTGAAATAGAAAAATGAGAAATTTAAAAAATTAATGAATGAATAACGAAAATAGAAAATTTCAGCAAACGTTTATGGTAAAAGTCTGCCAATAACGATAATACTTTTGAGTTTGTACAATTAACGGTCTATGCGTGCGCAATTCATAATAAAAAAGAACAGTTTTGAAAAATTAGCGCCCACGTGTGTTTAACTCCAATTACATAGCATTAACTACAGCTGCAACGCAAAAAGTACACGTCTCATTTGATTATCAAAGTTAAGCTGCTTTAACAACGGTTAGAGTTAAAATGGTTAGCTATCTAGGAACTACACTGGGCTATTAGTTGTCCAGTAACCGTAACAGCATTATTATCACAATGAAGGAAATAAACCAGCTGTAATTATAATAAATTATCGTATAATTCACGTAGTATTTATAACCACATAGATCCTGTCGATAATTTCTGTAATGAACTAAATAGAATCTTTTCTACTCGCGTATTACATTCAACTCGATTTGTGCTATACGAGATTATAGTAAAATTAACCTGTAATTGAAATGAAACACAACATTAGGAGCTCGAATTACGAAGCCGTTTGAACATGAAACGTATGCTTTAGGAACGTATCCATTGAAGGCAGCTGAAATGTGATTCCTGCGCGTGAATGGGTGCAAACTGTACAGTAGTTTCGTTTGACGAAGCATTGATCTTGCGAGATGAGATAGACAAGAAAGTTCAAAATATCGAGAGAAATGTAAATACGATTTATTGGTCATGTGGTTCATTGATCAAACATTGGAAAGTTACAAATTGCTTTCGTATACCCATTTTTTAAATCCATAGGATAATTTAATTTCTATTTTGGACAGTTAGTATAGTTGTAACCCCGAGTACGTATGATAAATTGTGACAGAGCACACGCTGAATAGGATTTATTTGTCAGCAGAAAACAGCACACTTAAACACAAATATTTCAGTCGCTGAAGCACAAACTATAGAAATTAATTGATACATAAAACGAACAGTTTACAATTCTTTGGTAAAGTCGAACCAAATTAAGTCCATTTATTAATTCATCCAACCCTATAGGAAGTAATCGCAGTAAAGAACCGGCATCTCGGTCGATAATTAAATCGTTCGATTTAACCGAACGTTTCATTTGTATCCGTAAACTCCAATCTCCAGCAATCCTCGAATCAATCGATTCTTTCTCTCCTCTGGCTCCTCGAAGATCGTTTATAGCAAGTGCACGAAGAAGTTTCTCGTCGGCAGACGAGCAATTTACCCTACCACTGCGAAAAAGAAGCCAAAAGTACGATAGTACGTCGAACAGCCCAGTGATATCCAATCGTTCATAAGGAAGACCTGAACGATATCGTAAGTTATATTCAGTTAAGGGTTTCATCGGGAAGCACCGCATCGCCATGGAAAATACATCGTGTCGGTCGAAATAGCGCGCCGATCGTCTCGATCTTAATTACGTAACCTGGGCGTGTATTTATCTCGGGCGGGAACGAATCGCGCGGAATTCGAGCGTTATCTAGCTGGCAATTAAGCGGTAGCAAAGAACGGAGAGAAGCTATTAACTCGCGGCCATCCTGCGAGTCGAGGCCTCGGTTTGTTGCTATACTTTCACGATAATGGTGAATTAATAGAGTGGCAGTTAGGGGAGCGCAGCTCGGTGGGGTAAAAGTTCTCGATATCCGTCCTCTTCGCCGTTCTCTTCGTCGTCGTCTTCGTCGTTTTCGTCACGAGGAACGCGAACCGCGAGGCAGTACACGGTTAATTAAGGAAACCGTTAACTGAGGAGACCGACTTATCTGCGACGATTGGCTGCTAAGTTACCCAACGGAGCAAATGTTTCAGAGTTTCAATCAGCTTCCCCGTCGCGCTCCTCCCGGCCATCTCGGGCCTGCACCGCGTGGAATAGCTAGCTACTTTGCAGTCGTTGCCATAAGACGCTCTTGAATGCGATTATAATAAATTCTTCGTTGGAAGTTACCGATGCGCTCGAATCCGCTTTCGATGATAATAGGAGAAAGAGGTAGGACCGAAAGAGAGGGATGCTCGTCGGTGGGGCCGCCTTTCAATCCTCGATGCCAGGATTACGATTTACATGACAAACCTTGAGGCTTCTTGTCCACGACGCTACTTAAAAGCCATCGAGATTACATCGAGATCTTTCCATACGTTATAATCTTCTGTAGCCTTTTCTTATCGTAGATTTTATTTTTTCGTCTTTATCGCTTTTTTGTTAATGCGTTAAGTAAGACAGCAGCTCACTCAATAGCTCAATGATTCGGGAAGGTAATTGGTTGGCCAAGTGTTTGGCTGTGTTGTCAGAATTGAATAAAACAGTGATTAATTTGTAATGGATGGGATCGAGTATAATATCGCTTATCTTTAATGTCTGCCTATATTATTTAATCTCGCTTGTTTTCTTCTGTTCTAGGTGACTACGTAGATTCTTCTTGCACGAAGATTACATGCAGGTATGCTTCTTGTTCTTTTCTTTCGTGAAATCTAATCAAGAGCAGATGTTACGAATAGTAACAGATATGCTATAATGCTTTAACTCTTTCCTACATTTTTACAATTTTAACCTCGAGTCATCGAACTTCGCACTAATTCCATAGATACTTCTACTAAACAAAATACTTTGTGTCTGTAGACTCGAATAACGCGTCAAAAGTTAATATGAACGTTACACACCCTATCTAATACGAAGCTGCAAGATAGAATTTCAAACATTTGCTAATAATAGTTACTTTGCCTCTCGTCGATCTAGATACGAACGTAGAGATCATTATCCGGTATGTGAGAAGCCCGACGATGGTTTACTCGTTTCTCTTTTATTATTACGTGTCTTAATATAACTATGATTGCGATAAAAGGATCACTGTCCGTGAAAGTTTCGCAGCCAACGAAATGGCTGGTGGTGAAACAATTTACCAAGTGAAAATTGTAATGAACAACGTATGAAGCCTATCAGTTTATTGTCTCGATAACAGGGTCCATTGGTATGTCGCATATTGTTCCATGTATCATTGCAAACGAATTAAAACTTCATCTCTTATGCAACGTATAACAGGATGTTCTGTTTGCTTGGTCCCGACATAGGCGTTCGAAATGAAAAACTGTAGTAATATTTGTACAGTACATACTCTGAAAGCTTTCTGTGGACTCAAGTACTCACTAGCAGAATTGTTTGTAAAAAAAATATAGGTATATCTTCACTATAAACGTAAGAAGATGACAGCTGAATACGAATAATCGCTCATTAACGACAATCGTGTGTCACGAAATTTTCACTTCGTTAGGTGATTAATTTGGAAACATATTTGTATTATGTGTATCACGTGTTCAATAAAAAAGATCGAAATATGTGTAGTTAATCGACACCGTGTATATACTATGAGCTATGATTAGTGTAAAAATAATCGGAGCGACAGCGAGGCTATTGAGAATTAAATTGATGGAACGAAAATTGGGAAATTGCGTAATAAGCGATCCTTCGTTTCGTGCGTGTTAATGCAGGAAAATGCGATCGTGCGTCACGCAGAATCCTATCGGCCCGACGAATATTTCCTGTATTTTCGAAAATGTGATTTCCTTGCGGGCGGTCGTTGGTTTTTTCGAGAAATACGATTGAACGTGAATTATTCAAATGTCGGCCGATGAGTCGCGTTTTTCGTTTCGATAGCAACTCTGGGATATTCGACAAAGTGCCGAAAGCTATCGGTATCCAATTCGAGTAAATACAGAAAGAAAGATAGCGAAAAAAATAAGAACTGTGGAAGGTATAGAGGGAAGGTAAAGGATGAAAAAAACAAGGAAAAAGAAGCAAAAATTATTTGCGGGTTGCCTTGATATAACGGGACGAAGCTTGAGAGAAACGAGGTCGTCGGCGCCGTATCCTATTGAACTTTCGTATCACAGTAGAAAAGAATTGTCTGTATCGTCGGGCTAACGATGCAGCCATCGTCGTTTCGAATCCCCCGGATTTAGCCGTAGAATATTTTCTTCGGGCTCGTTGGAACACAAATCGTTACCAAAATGACCTGACATCGTATTTTCCAACATTCCTCTAATAGATTTAATTAAATCTGCAATAAAATTTTATTGAATTTTATTGGATATTTTATTAGGAAGGAAGTAATTAAATTTAAATTACATAAAATAGTTCCTTCGGTGAAAGATAATTTAGAATAGCTCGTGTGAGCAATTTATTTTAGTCTTATGAAAGAAGATCTATCGATTGAAGAAGACTGATATATGTTCGCAGTGATAAGATGTGCTACTACAAGTAGACGTTTAACGATTCTTGAAATTAATGGACCTTTTTTATGAAGCAGAAATCTACGAATCAGTGTAAATCATCATCAAACGAATTAACCTATGATTAAATTGAAATTTATGTTCTGTAAAGACAGTTGAATTTGAATGTCCACATTTTATTAAAATCAATTTCATAGATAAACCGAATATATAATGGAGTATGTACTTTAGTCTGTACTACTGTAACTTAACTTTCGGCGATTACTCGTACATTCTCGTTATTGCATCGTAGTTCGAAATTCTTCCGTAGTGGTATTCGCCTCCACCTGCCATTATACATTGACAGTGACGCATATCTAATGTTATAAACAGTATTAGGACTACCTACTAGATCAAAAACGCTATATTTTACCATACTATTTCAACACAAACTCTACTTCAAAGTCTTCTTAGTTATAATATCCATTGTGATCATCAATAATCACTTCGTAAATTAGATAATCGAATATGGATGCCAATACTTTAGGGCTACAGTGTTGCAGAATTATCATATTATTCCAACTAAAGTAAATATTATTGAAATATATTTTAATAATACCAAATGTTTCTGCAGTTACCTAGTTACCATATTGTGATAAATACTTCGTCTGATCAATAAAGCATCTGAGGATTTGCGATTTTGCAGCTGTACCATGATTCTTCCGAGCTAACGATATATTTCCACCCTTAAAACGTACAAACTTGGCTTCTGACAAATTTTACGACCGCGCTATATCTATTCCAACTATAGCTATTTGTATAAAGTACTATTCCAAAGAAGCCTTTCGAAATGTACTTTCATTGCATTACGTATTCCTGTGTTTCCGTATCGCTTTACCTAATCCCGGTTCGAATCTCATCGGCTCCCAACTGGAGAAGGCGTTGCAGTTCCAAGTATAGACTATCCGAGCTGAAGCTCATATATTTCAATTCCGACGTTTCTTATCTCGGGTGAACTCTGCAGATTCGCGACGGAAAACAATGCCGGAAGCCGTTTCACGGGTCAAGGAGCCGCGAACCGGCCAGGTGAGCACGTGCTCGAGGAAGTCACGTTTTCGCACATGGGGGCCAACACATTCATCATAAAAAGCTCGTTACAACACCACTTGTTGTCCGAGCCTCAAGCCTTTCGACGTGTCTACCGTGCTACGAGCGAGTGACTCGCACGCGTCAGAGTGCCGTCGTTTTCTACCTAGCAAATTGAGGATAAAATTGCTCGCGGTGGATCACTTCTTCCGTATCCTCGTTGTATATCGCGGTGTCGTCCTAAACGTTGTCGAGTGTTACTATCTGTCGCTCCTTCTGTTTTGCCTTTTCTTCTTTGTTTCTTTTCTACGGATGTGCTCCATTTTTTAACAACTTTATGTGTTTTGATGTGTTGGCGCAAGTTTTGAGATTCGAGGGATCACGGGATCATTTGATATACAGTGGTTCGAAGGCATTTGGACACTGGTCAGTTTATCATAAAAGACTTTTACGTGTTGTCTGTGTTTTGAAATTTTAAAATTACATTCGCATGAGAAAGTCTCAGCTGTGATTATACTGGTAAAATTTTCAGTCAATCTGAAAATGTAATATAGCAGCTGCAAGATATTTACTGCAAATATATATTTGGTAAAAAAAGTAGTATACAACATAACTAGCCATCCTAAATATACACTCATTGAAAAGTTTGTGTACCAAAATATTGAAGTGCGTCATATAAAGAAGTGCATCATCCAAGGATATTTAGCGAGTACTGCAATCGAATTCACGCGGTACCATAATGACGATGAGCGATATAATGTCAGTTGGCGTCATCCGCCGATAGACAGATTTACACGTTGATTTATTTGTTTCTGAAAGGCCTGGAGTCTGGGTTTCGAATCGAGTTCGAAGGTTCATCGCGTTATATCTCGAAGCAACGGCCCGTGCAACGGTACGTCAACCGGATTTGATCGTTCGTGCGTGTGGTTTCGCGTGAGAATCGAATTTTTCCCGCAAAACACGAAGATTCATCTCGACCACAAACAGGCGACCAACGCGCGACGCGACCATCCAACAAGAATGGTTTCATCGACCTTTACCACACGTGTTTCGTCTTTTTTGGACGACCCTCAGTGAGATATGTTAATTACTATCGATCAAAAGTTTTACAAAGATATAGTCGTACGATCTAATTAAATGCAATTGTAGATTTGAAAACACAGCCACGAAGGTTTTCACCGAATAGAAGCGTAGATTTCGAAATCTGAAATGGTAAAAAGAAAAACGATTAAAAATATAATTGAACAATATTGAATATATCCTGCAAATATAAACCGGTACGACCCATTTCAACTTGCTCCTCGCATCGGCATCGCACAATATTTACCCAAACTACATTCATTTTTAGTTTGCGAAGAAGAAAAAAAAAAGAAAGCACGATAACCGAGTCAATACCATCTTTTCTCTCTACGTTTTTCCCGTGGAGTTTGCTACGATTCTCAATTTCCTCGTTTATTTACAACAGATATTAATATCTCTAATTACCAAGCAATCCGTTATTTACCCGACGACGTATTATTTGCACGATTATATTTAATGAACAATCTCGAAATATTGATTCGCTCGGCCATTTCCTGTACGTCGACGATCCTATCGTTCGAAGGGATGAAAGCTTTCACGCGCGTCTGCTCTCTGATCTGAAGGTTTCGAACCTGGCGTTTGTTCGTCCCTCGGTATCATTCGAAAAAGAAAGAGAAGGAAAAGAGAAAGCAGGAAACAAAAAACTGAACGAAACTGAACGAAAGGAAAATCAAATTAAAAAATAAAATAGATAGAAACAGGTTTACGAGATTCGGACGTTTCTACGCAGATCGCGATCTATGCCGGCTTTGAAATCGCCGTTTCACAGGGAATACACGTGGCCATGGCAGTCGTAGATTCAGCTGCTTTTTTATCATCTATTTTGTCAGCGCGACAGAACGGGCCACAGGCGGCCTGCACCACGGTAGATGGATATAAAATGGGTAACGCGGCTGGAACGATAACACACAGCCACCGGCGCGTTCCCATTTTGCCTGAATATCGAGTGGCGGCAGCGGGAGCAGTCGACTTCTCGATTGTGTGTTATTGGGTGCTTTTGACGCGTCCGACTTCCAGCTGGGACGGTAGAGTCTAGAAAAAAAGAGAACTTTTCCCCCTTACGCGTTCCATTTTCGCACAACGCGTACTCCGAAACACGAAGGGAAAAGGAGAAATAAGACGAAGTTTCGAGTCCCGGCACAACGCGAACTTTCATTCTTCAAGCTCGCCTACCTTGGCTGTGTTACATGATGCAGCTCTTTTTTTTCTTTTTTTGGAAAACCTTTGTGGAGCTGTTTCCTCGTTTCATTTTATTCTTTCCAAGATTGCATGTGTATTTCATATTGCAACCGTTGTGGGATAAATGTAATTTTGCAACGATGTATGCGAGTTACGTTTATACCCAAGTTGATGGAATATTGGATGCAATTAATAGTCATGTGTCCAGCTGTTTCTAGGAATGAACGATTCTGACCGATTTAGCAATTTTATCATAAACTACTTGGAATAGGTATTGCAACCTGTAACGTTTATCTGATCATAGATACTAACTCAAATAAAAACTAAAAGATAGACGGTGCCTAATTATCTGTATCTTACCTGATTGAAAGAGAATTGCGAAACGGAGTCATTGTATTGAAAAATCCTTTTACAGTATAAAATTCAGCAGTATGATACAAAATTTATCACCGATTTATTTTAACCAGTAATCAATAATGCTAAAAAGGATATTATCCATAGGAAATGTCGATTAACTTCTAATTCCGATTGATTTACCTACTTTAATTTCTCATATTAAGGAAATTATATTTCCTCTGGTAAATTGCATTTCCCATTTTAAACTATGAAACTTTAATTGCATACAGATGTGCATAACATACGAGAATATCATTAATGTTAGAACATTCACGACTCATTTCTCTATAATCGGAGCATACACGTATAAGATTCATTGCAAAACGTTTCTAACGGTTTGTATCGGATCTGCATGGTACAGGATCGTTTGTTCAATGTTCCGGGAGGCTGATTTTCATCAGCCGACAATATGCGGCGTCTGGACGAATAAACTTCTCTGATAAATAAACGCGGGACAAGCGTGACGACAACGATGTCGACAAGGGTGACTAGGCTGAATTCGGGGTGAACAGGACATATTTGACGTCAATGAGGGGGAACAAAGTAAAGTGGAGCACCGTTCCTCGGTCTCCCGCTCGTAAATTTTTATCGACTCGACAAACTTTGACCCTTCGATTGTTTTCTGTATACCTCAGAAAGTTCGATTGATCCGACAGTGATCGCGCTTTAAATAATAACCGCCATGTCACAAAGAACGCAAGTTCGTTCAGTCAGCTTCGATTCTTTCTTGCAACTGGCCTGACAACGTCGAAGTAAGATAAGTTTTACGCTGCTGCATTGTAAGAAAGAATTGAAGCTTAGCTAGAGAGGATCGATTTTCTAGAGAAAATCGTATTTTCCTTTTTATTTTTTACTTTTATTTTCAACTAATTTCATGTTATCAAAATTGGCCATTTACTTGATCCTGCAATTAAAAGTAAATGTATTTTTCTTGATGAAATTTGATAAATTCGAGATGATTTTTAACATTGACATTTTTAACATTCGTTCCTCTGAAACATTAGTGACTTTATTATTCTTGCCTTTAAAGAATTGTACTGGAATTAGGGAAATCGAAAACATCGCTGTTCATTTCAATGATAATATATATATACAATAGAGAACAAATGGGAATGGAACTATACACTTGGAGCATGTATACTTCTCGGTGGTTGAGTGATTTCGAAATCTCTCAGTTATAACAATGCAACTTTGTACAACAATGTACATTTCATCGTGCTCTAATGGCAATTGTAACAATTTCATTACTATCATAATTTATTTCGTCATTCGAGATTTCAGTAATAAGCTTCAACTTTCTACACACAATTACGTTTAAAATATATCAGCACTGCCAGATCATTTTACTCTTCCAAAACTACGAAAATAATGAACTATTCAACAAGTTCATAAAAACATTTAAGACTTCTTGCTTTCTTCTGAATTCTTTTTTGTCGAAATTCTTTCGATATTTTCCCGTAACGAGATATGCATCTTAAACATTACGATATGAATTTTCAATCGAACATCAAAAGTCTGTCGAGTGTCTTCTCTTCGCGTCACTCCATTAATCCATTTTTCAGCACGAAGGAGTAACTCTGTTTACGAAAGACTATCCAGGCTTACACACACGTAAATATATATTTTTAATAAATATAGAAGGTGACTGGGAAGGCAGATTCGAGTACGCGAACTCTCAATCTATTTCACTGGAGAATTTCATTATGTGCTGCCGTCATTGTTCTATTTACATAATTTTAATGGATCACGACGGGGGAATTGAAACACCTAGGCGCGATTCAGCGGACCCGCGCTTATGGTTGAGAAACACTGGAACCAGGGGACAAAGATAGAGTAGCGAATTAAATGTTGGCGGGGATATAATCGCGCCAAATTTGGAGAGGAAAATGAAATGTAAACTGGGACGCGGGACGTTTATTTTTCTGTTCTTTTGCCTCGTTCTGCCGCCTCCGTTCCTTTCCCTTCGCCACTTTCTATCCTTGCTAAACATAAAAACGCGCGACAAAGAAGTCAGTTTTCCGGATTAATCATTTGCCCGCTATTATTGTTGATCAGTATGATACTACCGAGTGATCTTCTTTTCGTATCTAACAAACCGGAACGGAAGCATGCGCGCTAAATAAAAATAAAGCGAAATTTACGCTGTTTTAGTTTGGAGTAACACGACGGATGAACGCTGCTTTTATCCTAGTTTCATCCACGAATGAAAGCAGTGTTCATCCGCCGTGTTCCTCCAAACTAAAACCGTGTAAATTCTGCTAAACATATTCTTCAGTGTCGTTCCGTTTTTTCCTAATGTACTCTAATGATCCATAATATCGTTCGCTCTTAGTGAGGATGATTAAAAACGTTTGTTTGCCACCGATACGTTTTATTTCTTTTCAACGCGTATGGTTTTTTAGGTAATAGTAATTATAAATGTTTTGGATAAATTTTAGAATAATTATCATACCTGATAGAATTATTTAAATCCGAAACATAGATGAAATTGAGATGAGAATTCGCTGCTGGTAGATTATTTTTGAAACTCAATCAATACTATTAATAATATAATAATAATAATAATATTAATGATAATTAAAAATCGAAATGAATTAAACGAACATTTTTCTGTACAAATTTACAAACGATAACTGTACAAAAAAAAGACATCTGGAATCTTGTAACGATTCCATTTAACCACAATTACTTACGTGTTCCATTAAAACTTCACATCTTCGAATGTACGTACTCGTCGAGTGAACTTTAAATAAAATCGTGAAAATCGTTCTACGAGATTTTGCAGCAATTTTCTCGTCAAATTATCGTTCAAGAAATAACGAGATGCGCGTTTCTCGAGCACGTTCGGGACACTTGTGGTATGACGACCGTCTCTCACGAAAAATGATGTCGGCCATTATGTCCGACAAACGTATGGATTTGCTGTTTTTCAGGATAGCTTCTGAGAATTATAATTAAGAGTAATTTTGAAGCGAACTCCCCAGATATTGGAGAAATAGATATATTCTTCGAAAAGCATTTTGAGTATCCAGAAACGCTGCAAGTTTCCAGAAGTTCTCTCTTTGAACCTCAATAACATCGTTAGATTGCGTTAGAAAATGCTTGACAAGAAGCGCTGAATATATATTTGATCCATAATATTCTGCGAAGCATATTGTCTTTTGACAGAGCCGGCTAAAAGCTTGAATCAACAATTTTACAAATTGCATTCAAATGTACAATGGAGCATTTTGTACGATATTCGCTGGACCCTGACATTCTAATGAAGATAGACTGGCAGGAGGTAACTTCGGATGAACTTGAACAAATGTAAATGGGTATAACAAGCTCGAGAGAAAATATTGTACGAAAGTAGCAAATGCCAAAGGCGAAGTTGATTGAAATATTTATGATATTTCTACAAAATTATAGGAATTTACCATTTATGTATCAAAGAAAAGTTTCATTGTGCAAAAAAATAGGAACGATAAATAAAATGAAATTTTGCAGTTTTCTTCTTTTCATATTTCATTATGATACTCTAGTGAATTATTGTTAAACGATATTAATCGATATCAAGTAATATTAAACAATATTAAATCAGGACGACGTAAAGTTATCATTGTATAATGGAAAATTACAAGAATAGATAAAATCCGAAAATATCCATAATAATCAAATAAGAATAAATAATAAAGATTAGTTCCGGATTTTTCGAATTCTCGACTTTCAACCCTAGTCACGCATAACCCTGATTCCTATCTCGATACAGAAACTGAAGTTTCATTTTCGTTAGGTTTTAATAGCTTCTCCTCTGCACTCTACATCCCTGTGCAAACCAAAGTTGCTCGACATACAAATTAATAAGAAACCAAGGACAACGATCAACAGACCGCTTCGAAAATGAAACGCGGGATTGAATGCATAAAAGCAAGATAGACATGGGGGATTGTATACATAACAAGAAAGAAAGAAATACGTCCTGTTGCTAGAATTTCGTGAAGAAAAAGTATCCAATTAGCATTGTTGTGCAAAGATCGCGTCGGAACAAAAATGCATCATCTCTCTTTCTGTTTTCAAAGCTCGTGAGTTCACCCACTTCTACTCGCATATCTTCCTTTTTATGTTCATCGCGCTCTAAACACCATCGCTGCTCCACATTCGAACGCTCTGCCGTCGTTTAATTTGCATTTTATCGCTTTGTAGCATATTGTTTTCTCCAATTTAGCCCCCATCGCATGGAAAAGAGATCTCCTTTCGTATAACTTGGCACCGAGCTCCGCTTTTCCCGTGAATTCGCGCATCTCTTTCGACCATCGCGAAACTATCAAATCTCTATTTCCTCGATCGTCCATGCCCCATGTTGATGCGATTGTGAACGAATCTCCTGAACCGTGAAGATAAATACATTTGGATTTATGCATCGATATTTGGAAAATTGGATAAAATATTATGTAGATACAGATTTTCGGAAGAAATTGTTCTACGAATAAATAGAGAATTGAAGACTCTAGCTTTCATTTTACAAAATACACGAGTCTGGTAATCATGACATCTATTCATACATCAGCTATTAAAACATTTTATCCAGCAAAAAATTGTACAAGAAAGAATTGAAATGCTCTTAAGTGATATGATTATATGATTGGTCATTTCTCTCCAACGCAGCGCAGTCAACTCAGCCTTTTGACGTGACTCTCCGTAGAACCGATACGAAGCAGCAAGCCATTTCAAGCTTCTGAAGCATTCTTATCGTCAATTGGTGGCGAGATAATAAAAAATGGTTGCTAAACCACACGGTTCACGCACCGAAACCCACGACATTCCCTAGTGGGAGCATAAATTAGTGATTCCAAGCGGTAGAAGTGCTTCAGGCATAGCGATATCGATCGTGACACGCACGCGACGCATCGCACGCAACTAGAAAACTGCAGTTTTGGTTAAATTTTAATAGTAACAGTAAGAATTATAATTAAGAATGATAACAACCTTTCCACCATACGCATAATACTCTATATCTATTAGATACAATTATTTAAATTTTAAAAAATCAATGAAAAAGATTTTTATATCATAAAGATATTCAATCATCAAATATAAGTAACGAATCAACCCCCATAAGGCTAGAGGTGCACAAAATACAAAGTAAAATAATATTACAAAGTGTAAGAACACTGATACAAAAATAGAATTGGGCACTATAAGATAATATACATGACAGTAATTTATTTTTTAAAAGCAGCATGCGAGATTTAGGATCGAATGCAAGTAAAAAAACGAATCAGAGAATTGTATAAACCAAAGAAAATTTGAACATTCGAAGAAATGAACAATGGATGATGATGATTTCGCGGTAGCAATCTGACGCGGTTTTTCCTATACCATTGATCCCATTTCTCTGTTCACGGAAGCGAGTTCCCGCGACATAGACCACCCGTGGATTTCCACACGACGGAGGAATGAGTAATGCTTAATTTGCATTTTGCGTGTGACTTTGTCTTCGACGTAACACGGAGTTTATTAATAATGCAATGGACGCGACGCGAATACGCGAGAACAAAAGCGTCGACTCTTTTCTGGTATGTACATCGACGAGCGTATAACAGCCATCGCGTACTCGTTTCTTCTTTTTTCTGTTTCTTTCTCTTTTTAACCCACATTCTGTCTACTTTTTCGTCTTTATTTATTTATTTATATTTTTGTTGCGTTCGTTTTGACTGGAATATAGCAATCAAGAGAGGAGGCTCGATAGAGTTTTCACAGAGGAGGTGTAATCCATGCGTTTTATTCCTTTGATGAATTTTCATTTTTATATATTTTGCTTGTTCCGTGAATTTGAATTTTCAAAATATCGTGTTGGTGGAATTACTGAATAATAATAAAAAATTATTAAAGCATTTATTCGATTAAAAACATTAAAAAGTAGGAATATTAAAAAGAAGAGAACGTAACAAATATTTAATTGCCTTCTGAAGAATACTTTTATATAAAGTCGCAAACATCAGCTGCTTTATCATGGTAACATCCTCCATCCTCAAAAACAACGTAATAAAAATGTTGGATAAGAAGCTTCTGCGAAAGCTTTTAAAAAACACAACTTACACTCCAGCAACCACTGACAGTGGAAAGTTGCAAAACCTTCCTTACACAGATTTCAAAGTGCAACTTTTGTTTTGTGTCCAGCTTAACCTCTGTTACAAGTTGTACCATATTTTCTTTAAAATCCCTTGAGTTCCCTGTAATACTAAAAGGCATGCAAACTCGACAATATCACTAATTAATCAAGAAATTTTATCAACTCTTTTCCAAATTAACTCAGACTGATAAAAGCACAGTAAATTTGTTTTATTTATTTATTTATTTAAAGTCACTTGCACCTTTCCGTATACATGTTCAACATATTATATATTATATATGTCACGTAACGTATCCAAATTCATTTGCAAGTAACTCCAGTAACCACGAAAATTCTCTCGTCTCGTTAATTCCACGATATTAATAAAGATATATTCAATTAACAAGATTCTGCGTATACAGAAGCTCATCTCACGACATCTCCAAAACCCGTGAAATTCCTAAAATCGACTCGTCGCTCGTTTAAACACTCCACCCACGTATTTCGCGAATTCCCAATTCCTCGACTGGAATCGCATTACGCGACAGAATAATCCTATGTCCCAAAAGAGCGGCAATTTTATTTCCACAGATATTGGTTCCAGATTATGGTACAATGGTTGACAGCAAGCATCTAGTTAGTTGGAGGAAATAAAGAGCATCCCGCGGGATTTCAATAACCGGCTAAACCTTCCGGTGACTGTTGATCCTCTGTTATCAAATATCTGCTCCATTCACCAAAGTAGTTACTTATTTCACGCATCGATTCACCCGGCTTCGAACTTCTCCTCTCTTCTCTATCTGTGTTTCTTTTCCACCCCTTTTCGCCTACGCGAAGGCGCGCGGCATTCAGAGAGGTCGGAGCCACGACGATTTTACAGTTCGTACGCCATTCACAAGCATCTCCGAAGTGTATGTCGATTCTTATCCGAACGACAATGTCGGCCGTGAGGGCGTGAGCGCGCAAAATAAGCTGCGAATCTCTTTCGGCCACAGTGAAAATTGTTCGACTCAGGAACCGGACCAACCCCCTCGGTTTCCCTCTGTTTCCGACGATGCTCCTCACTGGTAATACACTTCCCCGTTCCTGCTTCTCCGCTTTTATACGCGTCGATAAAACGCGTCTACCTGGTGAGAACTGTTTCTATATTTCTTGATATCCCGCCGCGCCGTTTCAGCCGCGCATCGAATTCTGCCCGATTCTTATCCGCCGTTTCGATGTGCACATAAATCCGTCGATATATGTATATGCCTATATTGGCTATATCAAGTGAGTTTTTTGCCTGACTGTCCGCACGAATTTTCGAGATACGTATGCGGACGAATTTTTGGATGGATACCTCATTTGCGAGAGAATTTGTAATTATAGATGGATACGTTTTCGAATTCGCTCGGTATTCTTAGCGGGGAATTTTAATTTCATATGATGAAGTAATATAATAGTAGTATGTATAACAAAGCAAACAATGAGTTTAAATATCCTTCCATGAAAAATATATTGAGCGTACGAGTGTACGATGTACGCTAAATAATCATATCTTTTTTATCTAATATTATGGTATTTTATTTCTGATAAATATAATTCGTATCATAATTTTCCATTTTCTGGCTTTAACGGTTAGGTTATCATTAACCATTATTGATCATAATAAATTACCTACGCTAATGTAACCGTAATGTAATGCAAGCTGTGTTGAGGTGATGATACGTGTTATGAAGTAATTTCTAAGAGAGTTTGTTAACTTTGAGTAGGAAATATATTACCTTGGGAAAATCTCACATAGTTAGAATCACAATGATATACATTTGGAATAGTAACATTCATCTTCGTTAACATATTGTGAGAATGAATAATGGATACATATATAATTATTGAATACTGTCAAAGGTATTTAAAAATAGTTTAAAAACATCACAGGAACCATCAATCTCGTAGATGGATGTAAAACAAGAGTTTTACCTTTCGTGCTTTTCTGTGATACATGCATCAATCCACGTTGATCGAGCGTACCGTATCAGACACCGTGGCCTTTCAATCTCGATCATTTGTCTCGAGCGAGCGTCGTCACCTCGACTCGACTCTACTCGTTTGGAATCGAGACATCGGGATTAGATATTATCTCATGATTGTATGCGAGTTTCGAATCATCACACGTATCTCTCGAAATTGCAATTTTTTCAACGAATTGGAAAATAAATCACGATTTATTCCTTTTTTTTTTTGTATCTTCTTCGCGTAAAAATGCTTGAACACGAATCCAATAAAAATTCAGCAGAATTTATTATTCATCACCATAACATTGATATCATAGATTTCACATTGCAAATTATAACACGAATCGCTGCTTAAATTACTGATTAAGCAAATAAGTATGCGTAAAAATTGCCTCTGTAACATCTTTACGATATCGTGAAATTAGTTGAAATAGAAAGCATTATCGTACTGATACCTTGCTCAGGAGTTGCTTAACAAGATTCGTATATTTGCATATAACAACGAGCGGTATGGGTGTTACAGTCCGACTGTGTTGCATCTATAACTTGTTAATGTATTCTCCTGGTGCTTCGCTACGTTCTGTCCGTGCTGTCTCGATGTACTTTCAGCTATGATATTGATTTTCTTTCCTCGACGTTAATTCCACGGGAGATACCAATGAATATGCATCATTTATTTATAAAACATGCACTATAACAAATTATTCAATACTACATTCTTTTTCATCGACTTCAGTTAAATTTCAATGAAAATAAGTTTAAAGTTATTCTATCTTTAAACTTTACATACGTAGATAAACCTAATATATGTATAATTAAAAATTAATTTGTGTATGATTAAAGATTCCAAGTAATTTCTAATATCCTGAAATACTCCATTTTTTTATCTTGAAATGTCTCTTGAATACCTCTACATTAATAATAGGTACTTCACGTATTATTAGATACATAGACAATGTTGTAAATACAATTATAAATTCCAGCAAACAACCAAGAGGATCCCTATGGAATTGTTAAGCAAGATTTATCAAGAGTATGCATGTAGCTCGTCTACTAGTCTAACGTGCGTTCTAAGACGAACGTTCGAGAACCATCGATTATAATCGAGTCTAATCTGCTTCAGAGCAAACTATGTATTCATGAACAATATTAGACGTAACCTCTAATGTTATACCAGACTCTTATCAGCTCCCTTCGAACATTCAATATAAATTAAATTAAAATATGAGTGGAAATTGATGCGTTGTGTTGTAGTTTAATACCTACGCTAACATGAATTATTCAATACTCTTGTAACATATTAGGAAGGTATTAAAACTGTATGGTTGCTTGTAATTTATAATTGAATTTTAATCTTACAAGTTAAATGAAAATTCAGTTTTGTAAAAATGTATATTCTAATAATATGAGTGACATTAGAAAATTATTCAGAGCATTTGATCACTCGAATTTTGAAATTTTCAGTTTCAATGAACGAACCTAAGTCAAACTATTAAATATGAAAATGGTAAAAAGTGGTAAGAAAAGATTTTATCACAAGCTTTAATCCGTGAAAATATGAATATTTATGAAATTAAATTATAAAAGATAATATGACAGCGGTGATTGATCGAATTGCTTGGAAAGTACGCTTCTCAAATATTTTATAATCCGCGACAGACTGAAATTCCCAAAAATCGTCCACCACCGGGATAGAGTATCCCCATGACTGTCTTAAAAATGAATGTCGTTTTTAAAGAAAAGTAAACTTTCCAGTTTATCTCATTTCGCTGGTAGCTAGCCGTTCTAGTCGCCCACGTTCGTTTATCTCTTTCGTTTTCCCGAGAATTAATGGAGCACCTTCTGTTACATTCACGTGGGAGGGAACGTCAAAGCAATACGGAACGAACGGTTCGATCCTCGTCGGACGATTCGCTTATTCAAGTTCTGAACCGCGAGAACTGGCTGTTAATTGGCTAATTAATTAATACACGCCAACGAAGCTTAATTATCATACCGAATGTGTTCTATTGATCCGCCATTCAACTATAGATTATCGTGTGCCGAATATTTCCGAAAATATTGTACTATTTAAATCGTAATGTAACTGGTACAATCACTCACAATTGATATCGCTATGATAATCACGCGCTTTGCAATGGCCAATTTGGAAGAAAATGAATTGGTTCACTCGCTATCCTAGAGAAATATATCGTTAATTATCAGTGATTCGCAAACAGTCTAGTAATTACTGAATCTGTTTACTTGATATTTATATAGTTCCAAAGGTAATTTAATTTGGATTGAAATTCTTGTTGAATGAAAAATACGTTTCAGTTATCTTCAAAATAATGCTTCAAAAAAATATTTCAAACAGAGATATGTAAAGAATTAAGTACTATTAGATATCACTTGTAAATAGATATAGGTATGATCTATTTCGTATTTACTCATGTCCCAGAGGAGGAATTATTGGCAACAAAAGTTACCTTAAAACAGAATTGCCGTGTAATAAGATATAACCTCTTTAAGTTATAAAGTATTTATGGGTGGTTGGGCGCCAACCCATTTTTCTACGAGTGTCACTTTGCGCGCCGTGGATTCTTCGCTCTTCCTGTAAATCGCGAGCGAGTGACCAAGGAAGAAATTTTCCTTCTTACGATCCGATACGTCTCGGATCTGAGCAATAAACTTAAACAAGGCTAGAATTTTATCGACGTGGATATATTATATTTTGGTTTCTGTTAAGAGAAATATTTGAGGCTCGTTGTACAGACATTTCGAAGACTTTCTAATTTGTTATCGATTGCTTCAATCTGAATTAAAAAATTTTACGAAAAATTACTCTATAGAATATAATTTATTACATCAAGCCTGTTCCAAAATCAACTCTGCTAGTCCACATATGGCTGACGTAGCCTCACAGGAACTCAAGTGTGCTAACCATATATGACTGACTCAGCAGTCGACGTGTTAATGTTAATTGCACTTTCATGCGCGGAAATTCGCTTTGTTCTGTAGTTTATTTTTGTTAGAACCTATGTTCTGTAAATCTTTCGCTGATCAGGTTACTGCTTTTAATGTCACTTATGTTCTTCTAGTTAGAGTTAGTTTCAGACGAAACTGTTACTAGTTAGCGACGTATAAAATCTTCGGAAAGTTTGATAATTTTCACATAAAAGAGAGTTAAGTCCAAAGGCAAAGAATTGTTGTCTCATACTCTCGTGTGTTTATATTGATCTACATTATCATTTCACAGCGATTAGCCGCGTTTTTAGTTAGTCGGATAGCCAAGAAAATCTCTGCACTCCTAGCAAGAAAGAGGACAAAAAAGAAATAGGAAAGAAAAGATTGCATTTCTTGGAACTATCGACATATATCGGACAATGTGCTTGTATCCCTTCTTATCGATAGCGACCTATTATTTCCGTTCCACATTCTTTCTCCATACTTCGTATCCGATGCGTAAACGTACAACGTTGAAACGTGCGTCGCATCGTTGACGATAAAGATGACTTCTCGTTGCTCGCTAGAATTCAGAAAGATCGTATCTGGCGATAGGAACGAGAAAGACTACCGAAGAAAGACGATAGTGAAAAGAGAAAGGCGAGTTGAAACGGACGGTTAGGAGACGTCGCAGGAATGGAAACTGTATAAAAGTCTGTAATATCTAAATGAAACGAGCGAGAAGAAAATTCAACCGGCAGGGGAGCACACGTCTGCTTTTCGATTTATCGTCTCTCCCTTCTTGTAACTCCCACTTCTTTCCATCCTCGAGGAAACGTAGAACGGCACACACCTCTCATGTCGTTTTTCTCTGATGTTCCTCGCATATTTTTTCCGTCTTTCACGAGAGAAATCTCGGCGTATGATCGAACGACCGAAATACATCGGTGACGTTGACTTCCCTTCGATAAAGACGAATGGATAAGATATCGAGTTTTCGTGTATTTGCGAGGCAAACGGTAAACGAACGAACTAAATCGTTTCCCATGTATCGAACATTTTAAAGTAGGTATTTAAAACAGTGAGAACCGATGATCGACCGCCGTACATCTAGTGGAAATGAAATTTCATTTTTTACGACTTTCATTGTTAACTATTTCTAACAAAACTTTATACGTCGAAATGTGTCGATATCTGAATATTGGCAGCGCAATCAGCGCGTGACCAACGGTCTTTTTATTTTTTTATTTCCTGTGTTTTTCGGATGAATAGAACCGTATGAATTGTGCCAAAATTGTGTATATGAAGTGCGTTATATCAAGAGGAATCGGTTGATCGTATTTCGATACGATATAGATTTGAATAATTGAATGCAATTTCTTTTTTTTCAGCCAGATTAATCGTGAGGATAACGATCTCCTTTCCTCTGTTTTTTTATTTTTATGTTATGTGTATTGAAATTAGAAACTTTCTTGATGGCTGTATAAATATTTTCAGTGGCGTGACTCCAGATCAATCTTGCCGTTTTACGCGGTGCTTTCGTTGAATATATCGTTTTTATAGGCATGTCCCTATATGTGATTTCCCTGAAAACTTGTAATACATAAATCAACTGAATTCGTGCTGTTTAAAGATCGATTGACGTGATACATAGAACGTGAAACGGAGGAAGTCACTGGATGATACTTTCGAGCGTGTTGTGATAAGAACTGATATAATCGAGTACGTTAAAGTGTGTACAGAGTGCTGCAATTTGTATGAATTTTTAAACTGATTAATTAGATACTTTATATAGCGACACAGATAATCGTTCATCTGCAAGCTAAAATGGAAAATCCATTTATGATTTCAACCGTCGCTTAGCTGTAAGGTATTATTAAAATAGCAACTGTTCGTATTCACATGATAGTATAAGACCATAATGCTCGATGCTATTCAGAATTATATATATGTATGCATAATATGTAGTTCGAAATATAATTATTAATAGGATTAATCACGATCTCTTGTGACGCAATACTCTACTTATCACATATATGACGTTAATAACAATGCATATGGAATTATCGAGCATACAATGTATGTTTTAAAACAAATAATGATGTTTCATTTAATACGTATATTAAAATTTTGTTTCATTTGTTTAATCTTGTTTAGTTAACTACTTGTTTGTGACTATTAATTGTCACAAAACGTTTGACAAGTTCTATCTTCATAACTTAAGATCAACTATCTCAATTATGTCGTAAATCATAAATACTGAAATTTATATCCTTCTTACTCTTCACGCCATTCGATAGTCACTCCTTATTTATAGCTATTAAAAAAACTATCTTTCCTTCGAAAGAAATTTCCAGATCAAAAGCAACGAACCACTCTTCCCGTTGAAACCTTATACGCTCCACTGATCGAACATTCATATCAATCGCTGCAAAAACGTTAACCAGCTCGACACTTTTCATTTCACATGCTATGCACTGTAATCACCAATCCACACATACGACGTGTCCCTGTCGTACGTTGTTTTTCATCTTCACGCGAGCTTCGTCATAGCAATCGATACGTGTTCCCTCGTTTTGCAATCGAGCACCTACACGATCCTTCGGATGCTAACAAATCGGAAGTGCAGATCGCTGGTCAAGTTATCCGTGTCACGATCTCTGATCTTTCCTGGGAAGGCTATGCTTAGCGCTACTTATCTCTTGACAAGTCTCATATCGCTATGGAAATCTAGGTGGGGGGAGGGGATGGAGTTGGAAACGATTGGGCTGCATTATCTTTACTGTTCGCGCCTCATTCGTCACCAGGTTTAATCCTGACTTTTCCAATTGCGTGGCGGATATTATCGCAAACAATCGGCGATAACATAAATCAAGTCGCGCCAGGGACAGGAAAGACGAACGACCAGATGTATTATGGAGAACATCGGTCTTTTCTATCGGTTGGTTACAAGGTGGTTACAAGAAATCCCAACGGAACGGTTTAAGGAAATTCCAAGAATATTATTTCTTGGTAACATTGTATGAAATTAAAATTCTGGTTTTGATATTTTAACTGAGAGAAGTGGTTAATAATGGCGATTGTTAATTAGAAGATAGAGGACTGGCTTTCGAGCTAAGATGCTCTAAGAGTTCTTAACTCCAACTCTCAAGCATGGGCTTTAGAGTAACGTACTACTATTGTACTAACTGTACAGTGAAAAATACAGATCGGTTTCGTTAGTTAGATGGACACTAAATATTTCTGTTTTTAAATATTGTTTTATGTCATCCATTATACTACATTCCATATTGACACAAAGATACTCATTGCTCTAAGTATTAGCTAAATGAACTGATTAATAGGCGTAGTGCAATTTATTCAACTCCTCACCCTCTAGTGGTGCCAGCTAATGAGTAGAGCGGTGATTTTGAGGTTACGTAAAAGCATTGCTACATATTAGAACGAACGTTGTCGTGGCAGAAGTTCGTTGAGTAGGAGACGGATATGTTAGTCAGGCAGAACAGAGCGCGGGAGAAGTAAAGGGACCAGAGAAACGATTCGGGACCATGCATCGTGAAACTCAACAGAGCGTATCTAGTCGAGTCGATACTAGCCGCGTATCGATTTCACCTCGGTTTATACGCCATCGGTAACCGATTCTGCATGATAGCTAGTGACTTCGATATATGTAGTGACTCCGATCGCGAGCCATGTTTGTCGCATCGCGCGCGCGAATTGGCTTCGAATGGCAATTTTCTAGCACCGCGAAGATTGATACGGGTGAGAGGTTCCGAGGTACTGACTGCTATATTTCAGAGATTGATCTCGAACGAATTTTTGGACGATGTATGCGTAAGTCATTCATAGGAACAAGAAAAAGGCAGTTTATGAAATATGATATACTGTTCTCTATGTTATTTGTAATTCAACAGCTACGTATTTTCTCTTTTTTTTTTTTTTTTTAAATTATGGATTCGATGAAATATCATACGTCACGTGTAGAAATGTAGCTCAAGTTCTGAAGTTCATGCACGCACACTACGCACCTGATATAATTTGAACGAATTGGGCAACGTTTCAGGGAGATTGAGGAATTAAATTATCGTTCTCCTTTCGGTCTTTCTTTCGACTCTTTTGTTCCGGAGAGCGGAGGAAGACTCACGTACATTCGGTTTCAATCGATCGCAGTACAGAAAATTACGTGGTCCTTTGTCGTCTGGCTAGGTGAATGTATTAGTTCTAGCTACGCGTAACAGCCTTTGTATATTAACAATACGTTGTTTTATCGACATTGACTGAGGAAGGTATTATTTTAAAGGAAGACTTCCATGTTTGTGAAATTCCTAGTCTTCAAATATATTTAATAAAATACTTTAATTTATGTTGTACTTCTAACATTGCCTAAAATTTTGATATTCCTTCTTGTAGAAGAAATTTTTATTTAAATGATTCGTGCAAGCTCATAGAGAAAAATGGATTTCTCAATCCAGTAGCACATTATCGCGAATCAATCCGCCAATAGTTTGAAAAATTGGATCCCATCAGAGAGCTTCTTAAGTAAATGAGACAGACAATTTAGTAAAACAAATGAGTAGATCGGAAATACCGTTATTTAAGGATTAAAATGTAAATACTCTTTCGTTTCGCTCTTTACTCAATTCTATCATAGATTTCATGGGAATCGATCGATCGCAAAAATGACATTTAGCTGATGAGATATTCTGTAAGTAAGCAGCTATTAGACATCTTTTTTAGTAACGCGACATTTATAACGCGGCATCCAGAAAGTACTACAACGTGCGTTACCAACCGATACAAGTTTTTAAAAATGCATATCTGTAGGAAGAGATTACTAAAAATAGATATAACATTAAACGTCATTCTTTTATAAGCAAATTGGATTCAATTAACGACTAAAGAACATTCCATGTTATTTGCTTCGCGGCCCGTATTTATAGAAAAAAGACAGTCGAACTGCAGTGCACTCGCTATGTAGTGCGCGTGTTTCGCATCGTAACTACTAAAGACAAAACGGAAAAGTTTAAATAATATTGAAAAACGTTAATTAAATTTTCCGTGGTTTTCGTGCTTTGAAAATTTCTGTGCTCTGATAGAATCGATTTATTCTGTAACATACAAATGGAACCATTTTGAAAACTATGATGAAACCATGTCGAAAACTAAATCGATTGTGTACCTTGCGAAATTCAATGATATTTGTTTCTTTTAGCTTGATTGCTTCAATTTCTATACGTAACTAAATATTTCACTGTTGATTAGATATATCGATCAATGGAATATTTTACACCAAAAGCTTGCAATCGGAGATGTGAAAAATTTATGATGGTAGAATATATGCGATGGAAAATAGAACTATCAAGAGAAAAAATAATTTGGAAACATTGCGAGAACTTTGGAGAAGGAAATCCATAAAATGAAGCTCTGGTATTTCACCTTAATTACGATTAATTAGGACCTTCCTGAATTAAAGGTATTCCCTGTACGAGTAGACCACGTTTAATTACAATTTTTTAGCAGATACACGTAATAGAGTTTATTATTTATCATTGGGACACTGTGACAGGTGAAAGACGTGGAAATATAAAACAGTTTCAGAGTTCTCTATTTCATGAATTGAGACTGAAATTCCGCTATACGTTTCCAGCGTTTAAATCATAACCTGTGTCGCGAATACGATGTCTAAAGCTTTAAAACCATATAAATGGGAAACTTATCACAGTACACATAAACGTGTCACAGAATCGAAATGTAAACAATAAGCGTAAAAACGTACAGACAGAAAGCCACATGATAGTTTTAATCCTTTCAAATATGTGTCTAGTTCGAATTGAATTTTTATGACTAGTCACGTTCACCGTAGTGAATTTCACCACTGAACAAGGTAAAATTTTAACAGCAGTTGACAATGGTTTTTGGCAAATAGTACAGTTATCCGTTACGGGCGATTCGGCGGTAAGTACATCAAACGAATATAAAGGACGACAATCAACACAGAAACACTATTCGGTAGTATTACATCTTTCACGGCTTCTATTACGTACTAGATTTTGCGACTTTCAATACGTTTTTATCATTGCAGAATGTATAATGAATTTTTAATAATATGAAACGCGGAATACTATCTTGTAAAAAAATAGCAGCGATCTGGCTTATGTCACTGTGTGACTCTCAAGCTTTCAAGTAGCAAAGAGGAAAGTGGAAAATAGAAAGTACAATCGAAACAGTAAATGTAGCAAGTCAAATTAGCTGACTTTAAGTATGAAAGTTGCAGAAACTTTATATATAAACTACAGTATGAAAGTTGCAGAAACACGGCTACAAGAAAAAGAAGAATCGAGTATAATTGCAAAAAACGGGAAGCGGAGTGGAGCGCGACGGAAATGCGGTTCGATCGTATTTACATTATCAGACGGATAATCGACGATGCAACGATTCCGCAACAGAACCCATTGTCTTCGGTTTAACAGCTTAAAATTGATTACGCTTTGAAACGCAGCACTCAGGGGAACCGGGGCCCTGAATCGCGACGGTGACTTCCGGCCCGGGGGAAATCGAACGACACGAACGATACATCCGGCTGAGAAGATGGCGAAGGATTATGAGACTTTCAATACGGACTGGCCATTGTTACAAGCAAGATCGTTAACTTCATAATGACACAATTGATAAGGAGGCTGGTTTGCGTCCCGTGAGCACACGGGTCACTGCCCTGCAGAGGAGCACGTTCTATTACGGTTCAGTGGTTCTCACGTGCCGGTTTCTTTATTCACTTACCAGTACCAAGTTTTTGCCTCGTTTCTATTCTCTGCCCATTTCACGATACAACGAACCATGGCAAAAAATTAGGAAACCTTCTCGCGATTGAGTTTATTGGGACGTGCTGTAACAATCGTGTTAATTATTTCGAGTTCCTACAGGTATTCGTGTTCTTATTATTTTATTTTCTCTCGCTATTTCTAAATTTGTATGGAAGTGAGTGAAACAAATCGTTTTTCTTCGTGTTCAAATTTTGTGTTAAAATTTCAGTTTATAATAAAGAGATAGACTTTCTTAAGATGAAAGTGAATAGGTTAAGTCATCGTACAATAGCATGATGAATACGTCTTTGAATGTTAACACATCATAATCTTGAGTCATGGCTCTCAGTTCTTAACCTTACTCTTTGTTTAATATGTGTCGGCTGATTTTCTCTGCAAAGCACTTAGTTCTCGTTAAAAGTTCATTAATTTGATTCATCCTCGAAATGCTCGTGCTGCAGCAAGAAACCGCCACCGGAATACACTTCATTGTTACAACGAGTCTTTGAGCTTCTTGCCCGGATTCCCGTAGCTGGATCATTAACTGCTTAGTACCGGAGTTATGCTCGTATGTCGCTGTTTTAATTAAGGTCTCCTCGACGACGCTGTAATAAATTACCTTTACTTTCCTAGCGCTGTTTATCGAATCCAGCAAGAGAATTTGCAACGATACGTTTAATCATCGTGCTTTACAAAATCAAGGATAGATCGAAATTTATGGCTTTATCATCAATAGAACTATTCATCTACATAATGCATAGTATGTATTTTAGTGTCACCTAATTTCTGTCTCCTATGCATAGTCGTCAGAAGTTTTGATTTTTTACGTTATGTGCGACCTTCTACCATATTTAATACTTTCCTCAAAAGATTAGTGATATAATCTTGTATATGACTTTTATTAAATTTGGTATAATCTCGAGTGGTCTTGGCGTGACCCTAAAATAGTTTGCAGCGACTTTTAATTTTCAAATGACCTTAAACGAACTTGATTGCAACTGGATATCTGTTGTATAATCCTTAATTAACCTTGAAATCACTTTGGAATAACTTAAATGACTTTCTCCAGAAGAGACTTTCCGAACAGAAACGACCTTCGAAGCACGAAAAGACAATATCACAACTCATCATCTCGTGGCGAGGAAATTTATTTCACTTGCATTCGTATTGCATAAATTTTCTATTTCATATTACGTTACAACCGAACTCTGATTCAGCTTGAATCCGTATAATTCCACAGAAAAAATATTCATCAGAAATTTATCCATATGAGTAATTCAATTTAAATAATGTTTATTAATAATATTCCGAAAAAGTGAAATCTGAAAATAATGAGGCTATGTCTTTTAATCGTACCAATCTAAATTTTTCGAGCAAAGAAAACTGAATTTCAGACGCAATATTCACTAGCGTTTGAAGTGTTCGACTCTCGTTTCCGCGTACTCCTTTTACTCGCCAGGGGCATAATTACCAATTAAAATTGCCAGTACAGTGCCGCTGGCCCGGCATTGATTGATCATATTGTGCGTCGAATTACCTTCTTCTAGGTACATTACATTCTATTTATCAGTATATTACTCCGAACTAGTCCTTCGCGAATATTTTACTCTTCGATGAAATTCCACGCATTTCATGACTTTTTTTCTGTCAAGTACTAGTAATAATGAAGCTATCTTTTTCTTAAATTGTCCATTTCCTATCTATGTTGCTTCTGCTTAATATCCTGTTAAAGCTTTTTTAAATAATTCCGCGTATTTATGCTTTGCTTTTATGCTTGCAAAGTAAAAGTGTTTTGTGAAAATAGATCCTTTTAAAATGAAAATATAGCGATCATAGCATGCTATTTGCATAGATATCCAACTGATTTTATATGGGCAGTCTGAAGTGTTTTGTTTTTCATGTATTGCTTTTGAAATACAATAGTTCTTTGATACAGGTATATTAATATATTGTACACATACTGCGCTATATCGATATGTGTTTTATCTGGACTTTTTACGCTGTGTATCACATAATCCTGTTTCCATACGCGTTAAATTACTAAATCGAAAGGAAATTCGAGATCAGTGGACGAAAAACAAAACTATACTACGACACCTACAAAGTATAACATAAAATATAACAATAAGATAACAGTAAGATAGAAATGTGTCTCAATACTGCTGCGACCAGAAGTATAGTATTTCAATCATCCTATCCTTTTTCATCCTGCATCATCAACCCACACAATTATCAGTATTCCCATCACGGAAATTATCCCAATCCTTAGCATTGAGGGTGACCAGCCATTTATACGGTACACATCACACAAATAACGTGTTTTAATCCGTACACTAAGCCACACTTTTACGCTAATCCGTATGATTTATGCATCGACCGTCGTTCATATACCTCAACTTGACACATGTCATCCGTGGACAGAGTCGTTCATCCATGTTCATCCTAGTCACACAGCAATCTCCAATAGGGCCTTTCTTGGCCCCCGGTGACTCGTTCTCCGGGGCACAATCTGGCGGTGGTGTCGAGACGTCTACTTGACGGCCGCGATTTCAGCACGTATCCACGGCTGTAAATTGCATTTTGCAGGGGGCAGTGCGATTATGTGCACGTGGCCTGTCCCTACAAAGGCGTATTCAGGGACCACATTATGTGTCGGTCTCTTGCATCCGTCGACAACGGCAGCGTGTCGCTAGAACACGAACACCGAGGCCGTTTGTGTGACACACTAGCTCGTACTGCATCACGGCTGCACTCATACCGTGTCACGGATGCACACACACTGTATCATGGACGCACTCATACCATGTTACGGATGCACGGATGCGTGCATCCACGCTGTGAGGTCCGGATCGGCCGGATTTCAATGGATTCCGAAAACGGCGTTCTTTTGTGCGACCCTCGCTTTGGGATTCGATACTTGTTGCTTCCTTGCACGGCGGCTTTCGCGCGGCTGACTGCGTTTATTGCACAACATTCTCTCTCTCTCTCTCTCTCTCCGACGAACCAACGACACCGTGAAATTGTACGCACCGTGTGGATGACCGACAAGCTGGGAATCGCCCTGGTAACGCCGATATCGCGATATTAACTCAATCGTATTACCTAGGAACGCGCCACGCACGCGGAATAATAATAGGATAGAGCGTCGTTGGTAAAGGCTAGTTGAAGTCGCCCTGTTCTCGCCAAGATTTCCTAAGTCTCAAGAAGAATACGGGTGGCGCTTAGAAATGGCGCTGTAAGACGGTTAGCTGTTGGTCACAATGCTGCTTGCTGAACTTTTCTAGGTATATGTGGTGAGACTTAGCGAAAATTGAGGTTGAGTGCTGAGGGTGCGTTTATCTTATTGCCAGGAAGCTGCAGGTTGACGATGGAAGAATTCGAGGTAATACGGAGGTGATGGAAATTTTAAGAAGGAAACGGAGCTATTGTAGTGTAAATTGGGAGACACTGGATGAAAATTGTAGAATTTGTGATAATAGTTTAGAGGAGAAATATAAATTGATATTCTATTTTGCCATTTTGATATTCTATTTTTCCATTGGTGTTCAAGCATATGTATTTGTTAAAAATACAGTTAAACTTCAATATCTTTTTTAAATACATATGTAAATACGTAGTTTAGACGCGTTCGCTGTATTGGAATTGAATGGAATCTATATTCCATTCAGTTTCATCAAAATAGTCGATAAAAAGATGCAGTTCACTTTTAAACGCGATAACGTATGGAGATGGTATCGCGATGTTCCATTTAATAAATCAAATATGTGGATATATCTCATACATATATTATATCTTTCCAGGACACTATCACAAATAAATAATGTAAAATAGTGTCTTCTAGTATATACTTACATTTTCTACAATTGAATACTTTAAATACCTATCTAACAATACGTTCCGCTTATACATAGTTCTCAACAGACAAAGACATTACATTTATTAACGACCACATAGACTACTGATAAAACCACCCCATTCCCTGTTCCACCACTTCTTACGCGATACCATGTACATCTGTAGTACTTTACTAAATTACTTCCACCGAGCAAACGATACATCATTCAGCATCTTACTACGATCAGCACAAAAAGTAGCGTATATCAGTATCCTACAACGGCATACCAATTTAACGTAGGAACGTTAAAATTTATAGAAGCGCGATGGCGTGAAGCTTGAAACTGACACGGCGAGCACGCGATACGCGCGTACTTCAATTTTTTCGGGAAACTAGTGTTTGTAAATTATCAGTGCGTGGTGGAGCGTGGGGCTCGCGACGTTGCAGCTGCTTAAATCAAACATTTAAGCTCGTCAGAGTGCTGAATGTCTGAACAGTCGCGCGCTTTAGTTGCGCAAAAAAGTGGCGTACGCGAAATTTGCTCGCGGGCTCGCGCGGAAACATGCATAATGCGGATTTAACCGCGCGGTCGGAACAAGCTTTCCAGAAGCTTCCGCCGCGAACGGTGCCGCCTATCGATCCGCCGCTCGTCGAATTCAAATCGCCGTCCGTGGAAATTGTAATTTCGTTCGTCGACTCGTATTAAATCGCCCTGTCCGTTTGCCGACGCTTTTCCGCTGCAGCGAACAACTCTCGAGGCACATGGACGTATTAACGAGAGTCAAGCTCTCCCGCTTTTCCCTCGTCGATTCTCGTTTCGAGATGTTTGGCGTCCATTAAGATGTGAAAACAGTCTGTTCATCGGGGTGTTTGAATTGTTGCCGGAGAAATCTCGTTGCAACATCGACATTTCTTTCTCTCGTGTTCTTGTTAACGTTCACGAGCCGTGAAAATGCTTGATAATTTTAGTTCTGTGTAGGGAAATGAAATAAATAAACGCATATACTGTAGTCCTTTTTCATTCCTTCTTTTTTCATATTAATTGGAGATTCGAGATTTCATGAGTTGGACTCTTTTGTGTAATAATATTTATCAACTAATAATATTAGTAAATTGAATATAGGTGAAGCGTACTTTTGGACGAAATTTTATTTTGCAAGCGTTATAGTAGTTTCATCAATTCACTACAATTAGTTTTTAATTTACCCACGTATAGTCCTTTTGCACAAATATTATCCTTCGAAAGTCTGTTTCCAACGTTTCGCATAGAAGTTTTTTATTTAACGTTGTTTGTTTGTAATCCATTAAGCAGAGGGATTAAACTTACTTGTTTTCTCTTCCTACGTTGTTTCTTTCTTTTATAGAAAAAGTTAGAACTTCGTTAATGGATTTTATGATGAGAAATCTTAGCATTGTCGGTACGGTTGACTGTGCAATTATTGTAATTTATGTATTTTATTTAAGCCTTTATTAACTATTTATTATTGTACAAGTTTTTGGAATTGATACATTGGTACATATGCTGAAGTACATACACTCGAAACGATAACAACTCATTTGAATACTCTTTTCTACGTACCCAATAAGGATTAATATCAACGATATAAATGAATGTGAAATATGCAAATTATAATTAACATATTTATTTATTTTTGCGAAAGAAAGCAATATTTTACTTACTCGATGACAACTAATTTCCATTTTAATTCAAAGTAGAACTCCATTTATTTAAGCACGTTGAGGGACAAACAGACCTATAATTGAAGTTTATGTAATAAGCATTCACCGACTACCCACGTTCAAACTACAATAATAGAAGTTCATGTTTAGATAAGTAGATTCAATCGTCACTAACTAAAATTTCCTCGCAATAAACTCTGGACATGTAAATGAGCTTCCACTATACTTTCAACCCTCGTACCTATCCTTCAACGCTCTCACGGAACCTTCTTCCCCAATTTATAAAAATCTCACATCGTCGCACACTACGTCCTACGTGTTTCTAAATTTATTCGCTGGTCGCTATACAAACGGACATACATATCCACACACGTACTCAGTCTCTCACCCACGACGTATTCTCCCTTAAAAAGCCTCACTCAGGCATTATTCTCGGTTGTCTCGTCTGCCATGCGTTTCCACCGGTGTTCCGACACGGTTACATCCCATGAAGTCGTACATAGGATGGGGAGTACGTTCGTGGCCGGTTAATTCTAGCCAGTGTTCGCGTGCGAATCGACGTTTACATCATTTCGCTCTTAACACGTCACTGTTGGCCCCGGTCGAAAAATAAGATTCATTTGAATAAATCGCAGCGAATCGCACCACTCCGAGCCACGTCGGTCCCGTTTAAAATAAAATCAGGGATTTTGAGCGCTACGAAGGGTTCGAGGAACGGCGGCTGATCGACTCGAGCCGGAATAAACCAATGGCAATATCGGCCGAACAAGTTGCCTCCCGCAGAAATTGAAAATCCGCATTCTACGCTCGCTCACGGTATAAACGTTCTTTATTCGCTTATTCGCCGGCGTCGTTGAAATACCTCGCACGTTGTCCGATCGTCGACGCCGGTGTTTACCGAGAAACGAAAGTCTCGGTGAATTCGGGATGTTGCCAGCGCCAACAGCGGCAGCCACGCACGGATCCCTGGGAAAATGCACCTCGTAACTTCGGACCTGGCTTCCTCTTCGCCTCGCTTTCTCTTGCTCTCCTGTCATTCGCTTTGATCTCCGAGTATTTGCGAATATGCAGGCAAATTCACGTGCGTGCCTACACGCAATCGTCTGCGCGTCTGTTCGAGTACGGGTTCTGGAAGATTACAGAATTCGCGGAATTAGGCGCCACCAAGGTGTACACGCGTGTTCTCGTTGCTGGTGGCTTTGCGAACTGCATGCACGATCGACCCTCGTGTAAAGAGATTCTTGGTGGAAGTAGACAGAAAGGAAGAATCACTAAAATGAAATTCTTGTGCACGTTGACCTACGATATGATGGAGAAATATTGGAAACTAGAATTATTTGTTGTCAGAGGTTCCGTTATAAAATTCCACGCTTTAGAATTACATTCGTTTCGATTTATATCGTTATTATGTTATTATGTATAAATTTCTACAGAAATACAATTTGTATTCTTAAAGGTATAGACAGCTGATGACAGATTAATTGATTCTATTCTTTGCCACTATAAACTTAAAACACTCGAATGATCTTAACGTAAGTTAAAAAATACATCCACTTCAATCGCTTTCTCGCGTCTTCCAAAATATATTCGCGAAACTATTGTAAACGAATACGCGTCCGAATTCATGCCAACAACGTAAGTAAAGCGTGAGCAAATAAATGCATAGAACTACCTGTTTATCGTTGCATTATACGGTCCTCGGAAAAACCGCATTACTTACGAGATAGCCTAATATTATGCTTGAGTTCTGGTTGAACAGCAACCGGAATTACGATGGAATGGGTGGCAGGCACGCAATACTCTCGACAGGCGCTCGCGGTAACTGCTCTATCCGGTGTTCTCTTTTTCGAGTGCATGGTCAGCGACTATGTATATTATTATGCGGAACTGACGATAACAACAACGGTAATAAGAGAAAGGATTCTACATGGAGAATTGTTCATCGATTGGTTTTCGAACTTGTGACACGCGACTTTATTTTACGAAATAAAGTGAACGATGGAGAAGGAAAGTTTATTGACTAATATCATTTCGAGAATTTCATGTTGAGAATTCTGTTAATATTTAATGATTGAAACTTAAGTACTATCAGTATAAAGTAAAGGGTTAAAACGACACTGTATGGTGTTAGATCTTTATTTTTATCAATATAATAGCAATTTAAAATAACAATACATTTATTTTTATTTTTTTTTATTAGTTCTGCAGTGATATTTATCCTCGAACGGAATCATTATTCATTAAGTCGATTAACAAAGTCTCTTCACTTTGAGCAGAAGCTTCTTGATGAATTATCGTTGTAGAATATCATCCCATGGAAGATAAATTCCGTGTTTTTATAATTAATAGTATTTCCCCCCTTACTAGCTTGTTATTGGAATACGAAATTAAGAAGTCTAAAAAGGAGAATAAAAAGCAATCTTTATTTTTGTCTGTTCCAGGTTGGTACACTATTTCCCTGACATAAAACTACAATCTAATTTTCGAGAATCAGATCCGTGTATGAATTTTCCATATCGCGGGTTCTCATTTATAATTGGGTAAGAGTCAACGTTCTACAAATTACGAATACACTTTGAACTATAATTCGTTTCGAAGTAGTTTGCGAGTCGTATCGAGTGAAATTGAATGTTAAGCCATGATCCCACGTGATTTTTTCATCACAAGCACGATGAACACCGAGTTAACTTCGTTTAATTTCTCGCTAACATAATCTGATTTCGAAATATTACGAGCCGTGTTTGCCGTGCATGCAGTTTATCCGAATATTCAGTTAAATCAAGCACATTAATCTTACCAAAGGGAAAGCTGGTCGATTCGCGGTGCAAATTATTTTTAAACTCTACGTTCAAAAATTAACTTAATAAACCCACGAGCTACCCTTTTTTACTCTTCCCTTTCTTTCCTTTCTCTATTTTTACTTCACGCACGTAATATGTTAGTTCGACGACGAAAAAGGCACATATTTGCAGGTACAAAAGTCTGCCTAAAGCCACGCGTCGTACCCAATTAGGAAGCTTAACAACGCCAACCAATAACGTAACAAACAAAAATTTTATTTTAACGTATCCGTTAATGCGCATCGACGCGTTTTATTTAATTAAAATTCTACAAATCACTTGCCTTCCTGTTTGTGCGTTCGTCATTCCTCTCCCCCTATTTACCACCGCTTTCCGTCTGTTTGGATGCGTTAATTAAAACCGGCAGTAAATTAATTGCGTGTTTTTTCTACGGCCGCTTTGACGAGAGGCAAGGAGCGTCTCGAAAATTCGAAGGCTCATCAAATTACACCGTTAAACGTTGCAGCAAAATTTCACTCCCCACCTTTGTTCTTCGTAATCGCGCACGTTCCTGTCTGCATTTAAAATATCACAAGGGACGAGGGGAACTCCGCACGGATCAGAAGGGTCCTGTTGATGTGGTTCCTCGCGATTCTCCGTCCCCTGGAATGTCGGATTGACGTCGGAACACGCTTATATAATGAACGACGATTCATGTTGGATGTCCTCTTCGTGCTTGCACGAGGTTTATTTAAATGAACGGGGTGAGATGTTATTACGGAAAACGTAACTGGGAGAGCCTTTTCAAAGGGGTGAAATTAGGTAGGGTGAAATTAGGTACGGTGTAGTCAGGTGGAAGATTGGTTGGTAACTGGTCAGAAATATGAACTGTAATTAACGTCAAAGCATATTGCGGTTTACAAGAATGGGAAAACAAAGGCTTTTTAAGGTGTTTAATAATACTTGAAAATATCTTATGAAAGTTTTTTGACCGTGTAATCCTCAAGGGGATAACAGGAAATATAACGAAGTCGGCATTCTTGGCATTTGTCGCTATATTACGCAAGAAAATGAGAATCGCAGTTGAGCTTTTGACACTCCGACTTCTAATCTCATCTAGATTCCCATTACGTTAATCGTCTCTTAGAGATGTAATCAAAAGCGGAGCATAAATATCTCCCTCCGTTTCGTTATTACTATCACGATGTATTATGTAGTATTATGTAGCATGACAGTAATTTTCTTTCATACATCCCCTTGGAAACGTAAAATTTATATATCAATTTATTTCATACTATAAATCGAATAATGACTTAACAACAAAATATTTCAGAGTCACGACGCTATATTTATTTCAATCCGGCACCCTCGCCCTATCTAACAATATGTTCGTGAATACTTTACCCAAACCCCAAACACCCCAATACCTCCTTCGTTTACATAAAAACCCCGCCATCAATCAATTTCATTTAAACAGATCATACACACCACTACAAAAAAGTATCCATCCCATACATAGAACCCCCAAGAAGTTTCAGCAAATCTGTCAGGAAACGGAGTTCTGTCCCT
Organism: Bombus bifarius; assembly: GCF_011952205.1. Classification (NCBI taxonomy): domain Eukaryota; kingdom Metazoa; phylum Arthropoda; class Insecta; order Hymenoptera; family Apidae; genus Bombus; species Bombus bifarius. The sequence continues at coordinate 5,393,148 of NW_022884914.1, read as the reverse complement.
GTAGTCACAGCACATAGTGAGCGAGTGTTGTTTCGGACATTGACGAATTTGATTATTGAATATTAATTCTTCTTCGCTTATCAAATTGAAGGTTCTCCTAGAGACAGGCTCGTTAGTTTTGAAATATCGACACTGAGACCCAGTTCGACGCTTTCGTATCTCTAGATCTTCCCTTCGACAATTCATAGGAGAGTTAAAAAGAAAAATATATGTACTGTTACGCGTCTGAAGACGAGTACTCACAACAGGCGAGCGTATTAATAGATCGTTCGTTTTAGCTATTTTACGCAACGGGAAAAGCTGTCGCGAATGAATAATAGCCTGGTACCCTACCCACTCATTTTTCGCCATCTTCGTCTGTGAACACGGTGGATTAATCGATAGCTGGCAAGTGTTTTCCTTTATTCGCGGCGAATCTGCCCGCTTGCTCGATTTAATTGATCGTAGACAAGAACGCGCCGCCTCTTTGGTTCGGAGAACGCGAGACCCGCTCGATTCTGTGACGCTTTAACGCAGCCGGAATTATTCATGTCACGTAGCCCGCGTTTTATGCGGTATTGACGCCCTGCTCATACTCTCCTTTCGTATCTCCTCTCTTTTCCTCTCTGTCCCTCACGAGGCGGGGAAAAACGCGGGCCAAATGCTTCATGAAAAGAAGACCGTGCACGGTTTTATTCGTGTAATAGGGTATAGCTCGCAGCGTATGGAGCTTGTTGGAGCACCGAGACGAGCTATTGGATCCTCTCTGATTAATTTTATCGTTCCGAGGAAATTTGCGGGCGTTAACGATAATGGAGTTGCTTCCGACGCCGCTCGCCGCTATTATGTTGTGATCGTTCGTTCCCCGTTCCCTATTTACAGGCATATGAATTCGTTTTTGTTCTCGTGAAGACTTGACATTTAGGCTGCATTCTTTCACCGTGGCAAACTTTGCGTGTATAGATAGGGGAATTTTGCATTTCCACGTAGATGAAAATTCGTAATATCTGCTGATACGATATAATTACGAGCATACCTTCAATAATGAAATTTTCGGGACTTATAGAACCAACAATCGCACTAAATTTGATATCAAAATCTCGCAATCTTTTTCCAAGGTTTTTGTATAGTTTAAGCAAAAATCGTGAGCTTCGAATAGGTTATATCACTCTGTTTCCATTACTAGGATAAGTAATTACAATTACTCATGTTGATTTTTCCGATGCTGTACTTGTGAATAATGATAAATTAGACTGTGGACAATTATGAAAATTGATCACACCCAGCGATATCTCGTAGAGATAGCGGTTTATGGTAGCACTTTGTTATAGTCAGTACTGTATATCGTGTGGTCTTCTTGGTCAAGCACCAAAATATTTTAGTACAATCGAGGTATCTTGAGCTCGGATAATTTTGAAATAAGTTATTTGGGTGAGATAGATACAAATTCTGATCTTGTGTTTCAATCGCGTATTTGTATTGGTCGTGTAAATCAAAATTCATTAATTTTAGCAATATATAGTTAATGAAACGATAGTAGCACAAATATTTTTTTAGATATTTTAATTATTTCAAGCTACATTATCTCTGATATCGTATTATTTATTAAATTTAATCGAATACTGTCTTCAGCGTTAATTAATCGTTGATTGATCTCTGTATTTCCAGAGGATTAAATAAACAGTATTTATACAGAACTCTATCATGTTGTACCTACCTAGATCCCAAATAATATTTGTCTGGCACTCGATCAGTACCGATGCCGGATTAATTATTGAGATTTTAATTTCATTTAATTCATTTTACGATAAATTTATTCAATTTACGATAAATTTATTAAATGAAGTCATTATGCCATATTATGCACATTCGCGTTAAAGATAATATAGACAGTAAATTTTGAAGATTCGTTTCTTCGATCACGTATTCTCTTAACATTCTTATCAAGTACCCATATCAAAGTAAATTTGTCCAATTATCATCGAAACTCTGTCTGTCGAAACAATTCGGTCAGATTTCTCCTTCCGACAATTACACACGCTAACTTTCTTCGCAAGATGATAGACAAAAGTGACGAGAAACTTTCACAGTAAGGTGAGCAAATCTCGGTTCGGTCGTAGGAAACTCGAAAATATCGCGTCTGTCGCACTCGTTACTGTACCCACGCGAACTAATTACGACAAAAGGGAATATATGTTACGTTACGGAATTATGAAAGTTCTGTTGTAGATACTTGCCCGCGTCAACTAATTGCGACACTCTAAGACATATAGATACCTACGCCGAGACAACGAAGGAGCAACGTCGTGCAGACTTCCCGACCAAGTTTCCAACGGTGTTTTGTACGTTCTGTACGTGTACAGAGCCACGAACAACAGTAAAATACAGAGACGTTCTGGGCCTCTGTATCTAATTTAAATGCGAACACGTCTCAAAGTAAGGCTCTCTCGTGCAACCTCGATAATACCGCGCTTGTCATCGGTTGTAGTTGCTTGTTCACAAAGCTTGCTAAAGGCAACAGGTATAACTCTCGCTTAAGAAATTCGTGAATTTTTCGATAGGAAGTTAATTAGCGAACGACCTCTTAGGCTACTTCGAAATAAATAGATAATAGAGCCAGAATCAGGCTCACGAAAGTATACAAATGCTTTTACAAATATATTATGTGTGTTATCATGATTGTATTGGTAATATTTGAAATAAATCTGAGAATATATATGTAGAAATTGCGCGAAAGTTTTAACAGTGGTGTAATATCGTACGAACAAGAATCGTTTCAAATAGCACGTTCTTCATTTCTAAACGTTACATACGCGCGATAGCAACGAACTTTATCGTACATCGTCATCAATGCGTCAGCGTTCGATATATTCTTGGCGTATCGAATAATGCAAACTTTAGATAATGCAACACCAAAGAATCGAGAAACCATAGAATCGAGCGCAGATTAATCGAAATATTACTTTATCAAAGGAGATATGAACAAGTATTCGAGGAATCAAAAGCATTAGATGCATCCACCTATCAATCTCCTAGTGCTTTATTAAAAAAAATTTTTATATTTCTACAACTCGTTGTGATATAGGTACTTCATGAAACGCGCGCTCTAATAAAAAGTTGTAGAAAAGGAAATACGATGAAAACACGCAAAAACAATTAAAAGAAAAGAAAGCTAGATCTTACAAGTAGTTGTACAGAGTACATATGAACGATAAAAAGTAAGCCAAGAGATAAAACCAAATTATTTCCAACACATGTTCGTGAAAAAATTGTAAAATATATTATTCAATCTCGATATTAGGTTGATATTTTGTTAATCCTCGACATCTTCAATATTTTTCGCATAGAATATGCGGTTCTTTCGTTTTCCTGTTTTTTAAACGAAGAAAACTTCTTTAAAGCAACGTCGCATAATTTTTTTACCCCCATCGGTATAAATGGTTTTCTAAGCATGGCCGGGTTGAAGTTACGCTTTAGAATAAAAATTCTCATTATTCATGCAACGTCTGAGTAATCCCGTGGCAAACACGGAACGTTTAAGCCGCGTTCTGGAAACGTATTCTTTACAATGCACATACGTGAATACGCGGCTAAAGAAGTTTGTCCGCTTGGATATTTCCTTCTTGTGTCGCTTCTCTGTTGCTTGTCTTACGTGTAAAGCAAGAAGAAAATAAAGGCCATGATAGAACGAGACGTAATTTTTTCCTGGATTTCTGAGACCTCCAAGAGACTCGCGGCGGCCGCCTACGAAAACCACCTTCTATTCTTCTTTACTCGCCGTGGGGAATTCATTACGCTTCAACTACAACCTTGTTGCATTCCTTTCCTCGTTTCTCCTATTATTTTTCCCTTCTCACTCTCTTCCTCTTATCCCTTTTTCCTTTTTTCTTCCGTTTCTTCTTGCTCTTTTCCAGTTAGTAATTCGATATTTATACACGGTGATACAGTTGTCGCGTAAAACGCCTGGAATTAAACGAATTAACACATTCCACTACCATAAAACAGCCAGACACACGCTTAATTTCAGCTAATTTCACCTTTTAAAAGTGTTACACCGTTTTCATTCTCGTTTAATTCGCCCTAATATCCCATCTTCCTCCTCGCCTTTAAAAACCAAGCATTTAATTAAAGTTTATTCTATCCATCATCTGTCTTCTTAAAACGTACCGGACTTACTTTTATTTCCTCTCACTGATCGTCCTTTCATTTACCTAGCATTCTTGCTATCGCGCACAATCATCTGTCCATGTGATTTACGTGCTTTTCTCCAATTCGAACAAGGTTATCCAAGCTTAGAAAAGAAATTTTTACAACCGCTCCACTTTTCGTAGCTCGATCGATGAGCCACAGAAATTTTACGATCGTTGTAGCTTTATTATCACCACCACCATCCCCGTTTTACGAAACGAGATCCAATTACTCACTGGCCGAACTGGTAACAAGAACTCTGCACAGGACTCGATTAGTTCGCGTTTGCTTCTATCGTTTACGAGATTATGTAAATTTGACCGCGATTCCATGGTCCAACTGCGTTCAAAGAGTTCAATTGAATCGTTTTTAGGGAGTTTTCAAGTTGCTAGTCACGGCGCGTATGGTTCTACGCTTTGCTACTACGTGATCCTCGCGAAGAATTCCGAAAGTTCGCTTCGATTAGAATAAAAGTACTTGAAACTATTTTCTACTTAATATTAATAGTTTCTTTCCTACATTTTTGATGATTTCTTAGAAATTAATATTATTACAGTGATCGTCGTAAAAGTATGGAGTTTCAAAGTAATTATTTAAAGCTTTCGATTCATTTTTCCCAATTTATTAATTCTACTTTTTCTATTCTAATTCTACTTTTTTCTAATTCAACTTTTCCACTTTTACACATAATCTAGAAATTTCCAGGTTTAACAAACACGACAGAAGTTGCGAACATAAGGCATGAAACTTCAAAGGCATAATTTTGAGAAATAAATCGATTTGAGTGAAAGGAGGGTAAGTTGATTTGAAGTATCAGGGAGTTCGGTTATGTGACAAAGAAAGTTGTTCCAAGAAATTAGTTCTGAAAATGATTAAAGGAGTTGAGGTCGTCAAAGGGTTTTGTTCTAAAGTTTAACACTTGATCGCGATTCTCGCTTTTTCATAATTCTTATAGCGAGGTAGACACGCAGAAAGTCATAAAGTAATTATTAACGATCTGGTGATTTAACAAATGCTCCATCATTGGATGTACATTCTTTAAACCCAACATTTTTGTTATTTTAACAACAAATCCGTTGATCTCCTTCCTGTCTTACTTCTTCTTTCTCCGACAAATACACGAACGAGCTCTTTAGAATTCGATTGCCTTTAATCTCGCGCGAAAACATTATAATCCTGCGCGTTACGTACAGCAGCACACTTTTTAATACGTCGTAATCAAATATTAAAAGAGCGGAAAAGATGGCCAATTAGAATTTCTTTATAAAATATAAACCATCGGATATGAGAAAAAATCGTTGTTTGTTCCGTTGTGTGTTAACAGCGTTGATCGTCCCTTGAAATTGAATCGCTATTTTGATGTAAAAACGTTTCTTCCGATCGAACGCTACGGATCACGATGGAAATTAAAGATACGGATACGAGAAAATATTCGCTGAAAGCGTTTTTCACCTATTGATCTTGCATTCGATAATACCCATTACCAAACGATAGAAAATATCGCGTTCCCACGAAATACTCTGCCATTTTGGAACTTGTCGATTCGTACTAGTTCAACGCCAAGTATACCCCTCGGCGACGACCAGATTCAACTTCCTTTTGTATATTTTATGACATACGATAATGGAATCGAATTTTTGGCCCAAACTTTCTGAGTCGATTGAGATATTTTTCTTGCATCGTGTTTTGTTTTTATTGACAACACTTCTTTCGAAGAAAATGCCAGTCATTTCTGACTGACGCATATTATAAGAGAAGAAAGTATTAGCTAGTTTTTGACTGACACGATGTTCAAGGATTAATTGTTCCTGTTTGAGTTTCTGTTGTGAAATTATTGGAGTGGAATTATCGAAGCTAAGCGTTTAATTGCGATGGAAGATTTTGCTCCTCTTTAATCCGTAATAGGTAGTTCAAAGGGATGAAATAATAATTAAGTGTTGCAATAACGAAGAAATGATTGTATTGAAATTCATTTTACATCGATTGATTAATTCTCGATCGATTGATACAAAATTCAGTAGTTAAGAAAAAATCACATTTAATGACATTCGCATTGCAATCAATAATGTAATATCGTCAATTTCGATAAATGATAACGCCTGGAAATGACAAAATAATGACGCACTTTGCAAGTACCTATTTTCCAAAATAACACAATAGGTATCGCGAGACAATTACTGTCCACCATAATTGCAGTTAAAAGCAACTTAATGTCCAAAACCATCTATTAACCCACTGCTGTGACCTAACAAATTATCCGCCTTGCATTCAATGGTTAATGCGGGTCACCTCGTCAATTATGATTGCGAAATAATGTAAAAGCAGGTGAAAAATTCCGATAAAGATTAAAGCGTATATAATGTACATAAAATTTACACCTTCTATGGTTAGAAAATACCATATTCTCTTCTCAAATATATTGTTTACAAAAAATATATTAGCTAGCAAAAGTAGTAGCCAATTTATATTCAACAGATATTGAGACAAAAAGATCTTGAAATATTCTTTCCCTAAATTACGTTGCCAATTTGAGTGTCCTTCAGATTCAAGCAGCAGAAGATGGAACATAAAATTCATCCCTTTATACCCCGTTACGAAATTCAAGATCGTATCATGCATTTCAGTCTCGTTCGAGCAGACAGTGAAGTTCGCGGTGAGGCGAAAGTCCGGCGTTACTGAATGCTTCCTGAAATCACGATGCGAAAGATTAATATTCTCGTTTCACCGCCTCCTTCGGCACAGAGGCATTCAGAGATATCCAACTAAGGTTCTCTTCGGACTTCGCTACGCAATTAGAACACGAGTAACTAACAACAAGGAGTTCGTAGCTCGCGTTGAAACGTACCGGATTTCGTTGCCGAATAAATGAAAACAATGTGAAACACATAGACTAACGGAGAAATCACGTGAAGAAGAAGAGGAGGCAGAGAGAAAGAGAGAAACTAGAATGAACATCGCTTGACTCTTCTCTTCATCAGATACTACGATGTCGAATAGCCAACAGCAATTCTATAAACGTTACTTTTTCATGTGGTTAGATAGCGCCGACTTGACGCAATTTAATCGATTCGCCCTGGTCTTTTTCGACGGTGGTGAAAATACAACGTCCGGCGGCGATCTAGCGTCCATTAAAACGCGAATAAAAGCGATCGGTTAGGGGAATGCGGGTGGAAATAGATTGAAATATACCGCCGACCTGCTTGAGCGGAATTTGTTGATCGTGTGGGTGTTAACCCTTTTCTAGCGTAGCACGAGAGTCCCGGGCAGCTTGTGAAATATAGTACTATAAAACTCATATCTTTTAAATATCGTTACACATAACACGATTGTTCAGATTTATTGCCTATAAAAGGCTGAAAATATGTAGCTTTTGTGTACGGTGTTAGAAATGCAAGAAATCTTTCCCATGAAGAAATAATTGTTTTCAAAGTCGTTCGTTCTGAATTATTCGTTATTTTATTGCGTTGTGAAAAGATTAAGTTCCAAGAGAGATACTTATGCGTATATAATTAAGAGGGCACATAGATAATTATACTTTCAGCTAAATCAAAAGATTCGAGGATTCTTCGTTGAGATGGAAATAGATTTCAATCTATTTTGTTAAATTTGGAAATTGGTTTTATTTATGTTGTTTTTAGAGGGATTCTGTGTGTAATTGAGAGTAGCTGTGTCCATGCGATGGTTGGAACATAAACATTAAATATTTGAAAAAGCGTGCATACGATGGAGGAATTAATTGGCTTTTGTAATTGGATTTACTATTTTTGTTGTTGAATTCAATATTTATCTTGTTTTTCAAAAATTGGGTTCGCGTTTTTAATTTTGTATTGCCTAATTAATTCATATTAATCATTGAACATTGTACGATTGTTCGGCATATGAACAATAGAAATTTATAGCCCTTTCACATGAGGATCAGCTAAACAGAAAATCGATCTATTGATACCGATACAAACAAAAAATCTAACCACAACCTATACATTAAAAACAGCAAGATTAGAATTATCTGGCAGATAATCGCACACGTAAAGTAAGCTTATATCAGGGAAATTCGACGTACGTAATTTAATCAGTTCGCGCAGAACGCCGCGGTCATCGGCTATTCAACATAGTTGACGGAACATTTTGACTTTTGAATTGATGATAGTCTGCGAGCGTTCCTAGTCATGTAAATTTGCCTCTACAACTAGCTGTACAACCGAAGCCGCAGGGGACGTTTACTCGAGAATATGGAAATATGCCAAAGAAACAAAAAAGGAAAAAAGGTAAAGAAGGAAAGAAGAAAGAAAAGAAGGAGAATGGGAAAGTAAAGATGGAAAAGATGAATCGGATGAAGAGACGTGAAAAGATGTCATCGAAGTGGCGTATTCGAAAGCTTCGTTTATCGAGGGACATGTTTACGTTCAAGACCGGGCGTGTTTCGAGTTCGTTTCAGCGTGCATAAATAATTAACAAGTCCTGTGTCCGGTGTGTACGTGTGTTCGTCGCGACGATACATTCGAATAAGTTCCCACGTTGTATGACGTTTCGATGCTTATGTTCAACACGTACATCGCTAGAACCGGCGTGAAAATGCACGGCTGCCGAGAGGTGTTAAATGGAAAAAAGTGGCGGAATGGCGATCGAGGTCGGGAGCGTAATAAATAGAAAGAGGAGAAATTATAGGGTGGCCGATGATCGTCGACAATTGCGAAACCATAATGGCGGTGGCCGTTGTGAAAAAGGCAGAGTGCTACGCATACCCGATATGCTGTCACATTCATAAACGGTGAGTACCGTGTAATGAAAAAAAAGACTAATCCGAATGGTGAAAAAGGAAGGGGTGGGATTGAAACCGGTGGGAAACACAGGGAACGGAAAAGAGCGTGCGAAATGAACCATGAAATTAACGAATGGCCCCGAATTCACATCCGCGAGTCCCATTTTGCCGGCCAATTAATTATTTAAAACGCTCGCGCCGCTGCGCTGGTAACAACACGATCCTGTTGATACTCATATTCCCGCTTGCAAGATAGATGATAGGCTACACCCCACCACCTGTCCCTACCGTCGACCTGGTCCTCTGCATCTATGCACAAATGCGTGTGTGCGCTACTACTCCGCCAACCATCGAATAGTAATATTATTCGAGTGATGTTTATTTTCCATAAAATTTGATGTTATGCGAATTATCGCTCTTTGCAGACGATAGTTTAAGGTTATAACGTTATTAGTAATGTTACTCTTAGCGGAGTATAGAGTTGCGAGTAGATACGCATGTATATTTCTAGTAGTATGTTTTCTTGTCAGTCCTAAGCTATGTTTGCATGTGTGCAATGATATGAACATTGTAAGGCACTTGATTGATACATTTGGGTCGTACGAAATTAAGCTTCAGCATTGCAGTACGTGATACGAAATGTTAGAAGACTGTGTACAAGGTATTTCAGATTAATATCGAATTTCTACATACGATATGTAATAATTGGCAAAGTAGCGAGGATCGTATTAAACCCAAAATTGCGTATTTCTGTCACGTGTATGCGTACGGAATAAGAAACTGTTCGCTCGATTCGGAATTAAGCTTCGTTTCGAAGTTCAATTTATGGAAGATTGTTTAGACGAAGATTCCTATGAATGGAACACGTGGTGTAGCATACTCGAGAGTAGAATACTCATTTTATACACAAGCTAGGGAGTATATAGGGTGTACCAATATTCGTGGTGCAAGCCGGAAGGAGGAGGTTCCCCATGCAACATGCACCTGATGAAATTTCATCGTCGATTTTCTCGAAAACGAAGCCTTGTTTCAAAAATTGTTACTCTACGTTTTCAATATACTTTTATATGGGGAATCACCTCGTTTCGCCTTGTACCATGATTTTTGCCACATACTGTATTGGCATACTAAAGTCTGTCGTACAGAGTGCTGGTACTTCAGAGTGTCTCATTAAACATTAACCTTTTTAAGTAGATGTGTTCGATACAAAATTTATTTCTGGTTGCCCTCTTACATTGCGGTAAGTCTTCCGTCAAGGACGTTTTTCAAGATTTTTTTCTAATGAAACAATTTAATTTCCATACAACTCTCGAACTGATTTATCGAAGTCGATAAAATAATTTCTTTCATCACGCATCACGGTCGTTTGAGTTGCTCGATAACGTTCCCGAAGAGTCACGTCTTACGATCTTGAACGGTATTAGAAGACCCTAGCGGATCACAGAAGTTTTAAGAACCCCATCCAATGATATTGCTGTCACAATACCAAATTGAAAAATGTCCTTGCAGCTGAACAATCGTCTTGCTGCTTTTATGTTCTCCAGTACGTTTCGTCAGGAATTGGATTTTTAATAAGGGGCGACCTCGGTCGATCTTCGTTGGGGACAATCGCGCATTAACCATGCAACGAATTAAATGAAATTATACATCATAATTCGATGGATTTCGTAACCGACATTATCGATGCGTGTTAGTAGCGGTATACATAAAATGAATGAATATTATAGCTATGATACAAGGATTAGGAATGATAATTCTTTATTGAATAGAAGTATGAGATGATATTAACGGAGATTCTGACATTGTATTTCTTGTATTTGTTATATCTAGGAACTTAGTTCTGTGTTTCGATTACTGAAATTAGTGATTAATTAATTAATTTTATAGAGAACGTCGAAAACTTGCTTACATATATTGAACGTTACATTACATTTTACTACGATTTGTTGTATAATTTATTATTCTATTAATTTCTATAATCTAAATATATCCTCTTTAACACGCAGTTGACTATTTGACCAGTTTCACCGTATTCAGTAGAAAATCACGTCAGGAAAAAAGACAAAAATTTCGAAACAAGATATTAATGGAAATCAATACAGGGAGAACTAGACCAGTAACAAATGGTTGGCGTTATCTATGCTTATTGGAAGTTCATCGATCGTGATTGGAAACTGGTGAATGAGACAAAGATTTTACAAATCGACCACCGTTGACTACTGGTTGTAAAACAATAAACGGAGCCAGCAATTTTGTCCGTATGGACATTCTGTTTTCCACGATTCAAAGCTAACGAGCGACGGACGCGAATCGACGCACTGGTATTTCAGATATTCAGTCGTATTGCAATCGACATTGTCAACGGCACGATAATACCCGATAGATAGGACGTGTCCAGTCAGCGTCCATTCTGTTCTCGATTAAATCACCGATAGACAAATTATTTTCAGAAAATCTAGCCTGTGAATATTGAATAGATGTTTGATATTTCAACAAAATTAATGGTGGAATTGTACGGCAAAAAAAATCGATTAAATATTCCGTTTGAATAAAGTAGTAAAATCATAAAGTTTATCAACGAAAAGAAGATAGGGAGAAAGTAGAGAACGGTGGGTAAAAGCAGGAGAGGAACGTGGGAAAAAGATGGCAATTATTTCTCTTTCATTCTTCAATTGTATGCATTTCCCTTTAACGATAAATTTCACGAACAAGGTTCATGAAATTCGGAGAGTCAGATTCCACAAATCGACTTTATGTACATGTTTTGCGAATGCACACAAGTAAAGATTAAAGCGCTGAATTAAAAATAAAGATTGATCGTGCGTGCGTTGCGTATATCCGTGTCCGTCAGCCTTGCAGACCGTATTTCCAATGGAACGATGAGGCCACGATATTGCCGAAACACGATCGTTCGTTTTCATCAGGCCACGTGCTTTCCAATCGAAACTGCACCGATGAATTGATTCCAACCACTAAAAGCGCTCAACAACACGGGCGGTATACAGGATCGCGTGCCTGTCTATCATAATTACGCATAACCGCGTTGATGGGATGGGCATCTTCTATCAAATTTTTAAAAAAATATCTACTTATAGAAACTCGGAACTGCAATTGAAATAAAATAAAAGATAATTTCTTTTCTTGTGTCCATGAGTATTTTCTAGTATCGAGATCTTAAACGTTCTTGAGTCATATTTAACATGTTGATGACAAATCTTAAACAAATCGTTGAATTTCTAAGCTACATTGAATCTTAGCAAATACAATCTGAAATTCCCTAGACAGAAACAAAAACTTATTCATACGAATCACTTGTATTTTCTTTCACAGGTCTATCTCCACGCATATTCCTATCACTTCGCCATCCAGTTGAAATCCTCTTCCATTTTCCTCATTCTTTCTTATTTACCTCAATGCCTCAGCACAACGCAATGTTCCTTTGACTTTAAACCGGACCTTTTTTTATCGATTCGTTGCACCTAACTTTCCAACAGAAAACCAGCAAAGTACCAGCAAACCATAAAATTCAGGAAGCAAATCTTCTAAGCTTTACACCAAATTTGCAACATCATACGCTTCGAATATAGCGCGGTAACGATTTATCGAAAGTCGAGGGTTTTTGAGAGGAATCGAGAAAGTTGTTATCTAACGAAGATTCATATTTGAACTGGTGATAGTAGTCGAAATAACAAAAACAGCAAAAATCCTGCGAAAGTTATTATTTTTCATTGTATAATAAAACACAGTTAGACTTGAATTTGGACTAGGTTCCAGCAGCTGGCTTGTACGAAACTGGTTTCAAAGTGAACACGAACGCTACGTGGAATTTATTATGAAGCACGTTCGATTGCCTTTGTGATAGGTAGTTATAGAACGTCGTCGTAGTCGGCTCGGATGAAAGGCAAAGCAAGAAGTATTCCTCTCGCCGAAACCGTTTCACTGCAGCGTTGGGATTCAGTTTTCGGTCTCCAAAGGCTGGAAATGTTCCTTTGTTTTCGTATAAATCGCTGTCGAAAAGCGTTCCACAGTGACGCCGATAACAAATAGGACAAAGGCAGATGCATGAAGGTACACAAACGCGGTAAATGCATCGCGCGTGGAACACAATTTCGAATTGTTTGGAAAAAGGATCGACGGAAATAGCGCGACGTAAAACATCGGGGCTGCCGTTCCATATCGAACACGATTTCCATTTTAAGCGACTACAAATTCGTCCGGGTAATTCTATGCGTGTATAATCTATGAGAAAGATTTTTGATTTTAGATCGAGAGGCGGAAATATCATTTCATATTCTACTGTACGTACATTGGAAATATTGGAAATCTGGAGTTGGTAAATGTGTTTTTAGCTACGTTGTGATAGCTAGGATTTTCAGCTAGTTCATGTTGAATCCTGTTTATTTCACTTGTGCTGTCGAAAATGTATCTATTTAGATATAATATATTTAATTTCTCGTTTGGTTAATAAAAGAACTATCATTAACATGTTCACGCTTACGATTACTGACACAAACGCGTGCGTCATAGTAGTGTTGTGTAACGATGCAAAAGGAATTTGTGTACTATACAATTATTAATTGACATCTGTCGCATAATTCCTCTTTAAATCAAGTCACATTCTATTTTATTAACTTTTTTAATGCTGTCTGTAAGATACAAAAATTGTTGACACATAAAGAATTTATAAATTCTTTTAGAAAATAACCATCAATAATTCTTTCGCATTTTGCTGAACATCAAAGATAACGATTTGCGCGAAAGGAAAAAGATATAAGCAACAGTTTCGACAAGTTCGGTAAACGTATAGAGGGGGTGAGTTTTAAACTAACCCTCTGTTGAATAATATACCCGATTCCCCTACGTGACGTCGTCAAAATATTTTATGATGTTTGCTCACTTTTTCTCTTCGCGCGTAATCACGCGTGAAAGGCTTTAAGAAACTTTTAACGCTTCCCCGGTTCGAACGGTTTCCTTTCCGCTGATTCGATTCGCCATAGTCACGTGTAAGTACATTAATATTAATGCCATAGAACTTAGTCATTCACTGGAACAAATCTGCCCTCTTAAAAAGCAGGAGAAAGAAAGGAAACTTTCGAACTCATCGAAACTTATAAATCTTCTTGAAGCTCTTTATACGATTTTCAGATTCGTATACCTTTTATAGGTTGTCAGCATGCAATAAAGTTTTCTGATGTACTTATATGTAAAACAGTCGTACAAAGTCATATAAAACCCTCGAATACCAAACTGATCAATTCCACTTTTTATTAATTTTTTGTTCTCGTTACATAAAATGCGCGGTAATAATATTAGATTCTCGAGGACCAAATTACGTATTCCTATAAGTTTATTCGCCGCAAGAATATGCCTTGAACAGTGGTAAATTCTAAGGTATATTTGATGAACAGAATTTGTAACATCTATATCTTTTTGTATTCCTCAATTTATAAAGTTGATGAGTAAATGACTTTTGAATAATCCATATGTTCGTCAATGCGTACACTTCTACGCTTTATATTCTATACTTACGTTACATCTATATACATATGATGCATTGTCAGTCAACTGTGTGGTAGTATGATATTATAGTACGAAGTAGCGTGGGAGAAGCTCTATAAGTTCCGGTGCTTAACTTATTCGCCAGGGGATTAGAGTTTTGAGTTAAACAAGAATCCGTGCACGCTCAAAAGGAAGTTTAGACGGCTGAAAAGCGGTGTTTAGAATCTAAGTGAATTACAAGTCGACTTTAACATTCAAGAAACGAAGCTTCAAATACAATTCGTGAGATCTAGAAGATATTATTACCCTATATGAAAATTCGAATGGTGATTATTACTTATAGCAGACCTTTGTCGTCCTTCCCGAGAATTGATCTTGACAACGACCGGCCATCATCTCGTATGCCACCCAGAGGCCTACGTCGGAGAATGACGCGCAGCCTCATATACGCGCGAGAGGAGCACAGGAATGCGACGTTGAATGGGCAGAATTAATGGGAACGACGGAGACCGTGGTAATAACCGGCGGCTCTTGCATCTGGCCATTGTTGCTGGTCTTCTGATACGAATCTCGCGTTTGTCCTGCGACGTGCCCACTAAAAATCGCATTAATCGCGACAAACGTGGGGTACGTGATATGAAAGTCGTTATGGCTAAGCCACTAATTGGAGGATACGTCGTAATATTTTTTGATTGAAAGTTGGAGTTTTGTTGATAAGTTAAAAAGATTGTTTGAGGGAACGAGAGGTGGAAGATTTTGGTCTAGCTTTCAGAAGTAAGATTACCCTATGTGAAGTTTTCGGAAGTAGGATTTACTTCCGCTGGATACGTTGTTTTTGCTTGACCTCCGTTTTACTTCGGATCTCTAGCTCTCTGCTACTGGATAAGAACGATCGTAACCAGGTGATTCAGATGTAAGTTTCTAGTGTTAAAGTTAAGAATAAGGATCTGTTGATATCTAGAGAAACTGTACTTTGATAAATAAAATGTAGCATCACTGATATTTGAGAAGAAAGTTGAGTTTTGTTTTTGAATTTAAGTTTGATATTACCAACTTCGAATTTTTCAAGCTGTTTGTGTTCTCGAACTTATAGAACCTTTTTAAACACCGATCTCGCGGATAAGAAATTATGAAGTTTATCATTTAAGTACTATAGTTCAATAGATTAATGGAATTTTTGATAAGAGAAGAATTGGAAAACTTCCAATCTTCTCTCTTACGTGATAAAATATTTGTACAATTTAATACTCTTGGAAATTGGGAACAACTTTATTTCGTATCTTTTTTTTCTTTTTTTGGTAATTAGATGGTTCGGTTCCTTCTGAAACGAATCTCAGACGGTTGCCAAGTTTTACGACTGCTTCGAATCGCATCGACGGAACGAATATACTTGGGTAAATGTTATCGTCTCTGAAATTGCATCGGGAACAAAGCTTTTTTATTTCTAGAAATCCGTGCGAACGGCTGGGAAAATTTTACGAGCGAATGCGAAACGAGTACGTTTTGAGGTAACTTGCGCGCACCCGAAACTTTCGTCGTACTAATAGAATGCAATTAAACTACGTGAGCGGACGTAAACAAGATTTAACTCGACCTGCCTAGATCTTTAAACAGTCTGTTATAAAAATAGTATAAAGTGCAATTTATGTAAAAATATAGCTTTTATATCTCCGTTATATTTGCTGCATAAATGTGAATAACATAAAATCGGCAACCAAGAAGGTATAAATAATGCTACAATCCACTAATAATAAGCCTCTTACTCGGCACAACAAACTATGGTAAACAGTCCTTAACTAGATGCAGAACTTCAAAGTATCTTATCATTATTCACGGTGCAATCAACTTTTCTACAAAACACTCGGTGATCACTAAAATACAAGTAAAAATCAAACGAAGATTACATGCTTTTACCTGGAGAATTACATTAAATACTTTAATGTACATAATTGTGCCTTTCAGAGCATTAATTAAAAATATAACAGAAATATCACAATTTCATATCAAAAAAACGTATTTTCGAATAAAAAATTATAGATCAAACAGGACATACTCCCAAATCTACAAGCGGATTAAATATAATTTGCATTCATTAAACGATCCTTTTTTTCGTCCAAATTTCCGCGCCTTTAAATTTTATAGCAGCGTTTGCTTATCCTCAAAAAGCTCGATCGCAAAATAAGGTCAATGATTCGACCCGAGAAGTTTCGAGGTGATCTTTTTTTCCACCTGACGTAATTCGGTGTGGAAATTGGCTTAAGCTTTGGCTGTGCTTGCGCAACACGCATACCACGTTTCACCACGTCAAACGATCCTGACATGTCGCTTTAATTACCGCTCGATCGTAACATCATCGCGAGGGCCGCTCGGAAATTAGATGTTTAAGTGAAAATCGGCGCAGCTTAATTGTCTCGAAAGCCGAATTGATCCCTCAAACCGATTAAATTGCTCCGTCACCGTGGTCCCAAAGCGATCTTGTCAACCCTCTGTCTCCTTTGTGAAATCGTCTATAATCGTTCGAATCAACGACACTGGCAATATCTCGTGCCATTAAAATCCTGTTCCTGGAGGTTTCGATTCGTTAACATCAATTAGAAGATCGTTATTGTGAAAAATATTGAAGTATCTTGGCACTACGTTGGAAAATGGAGTAGAGATTGAACCAGCGCAATGACGCTTAGAAATGGTTTAAAATAAATTAGGTTACTTGAATTTATTGTTGTTAACGAAGATACTGAATTTTGAAGGGAAAGTGAAAAGTAGTAGCGGCAGGTGCAGTGTTGGAAATACTACGTAAAATAAGGAAGATACAGGAAAATCATTTAAAATCAATTAAGGCTATTGCGAAATTGATTTGAAAAAAATACTGGTTGCGTTAACTCGAATTAGCTAATGTGCGCAATCTTTCAGACACCCTGTATCGATTTCTATATTTTTCTAATCAATTTTTACATTATAATGAAAAATATCGAAAAAGATTTTCTGACAAAGCTCCGCTATTGAAATACGTAGAATTTTAATACATGAGATATTTACGTGGGATTTTATGCAAAAGTTGTAAATATTAGGTAAAGCTAAAGCCCTAATAACCGCAAGATTTTGATTATCCGTATATAAGGTTAATAGTTTTAGGAGGTTACGCGCCGTTAATTGATGATACCCTCTAATCCTCTTCTACGTGGCTTTATCAACCCTCTATTATGTTTCAAGGTAGAATAGACTATTATGATCAATAAAAGTATGTTTGTCCTATATTTAAGATTGTGTCACGGAAGGTAGTGAATAGGATCTTATTACACAATAAACCAATCAGACCTGCATTTCTTCTGGTAGTTAAGCTTCCAGCCACGAACAGTAGTTCGCTGGAAATAAATACGCTTTTAGCGTGTACGCGAAGATGGGGATGAGCACGGAGGGTTAACAAATCGCTGTACATCGGCCTATCGGAAAACCGTTCAGTATGGGGGAATATATTGAAGCACCGGAGACCCTCTGATCAATATGGAGACGACGTTACATTTGTAGCCAGTGCGTTCATGATATTGCGCGGCATGTTACGTTGCCATCGTACTCGTTCACGAGGAAGTAGTAGATCGTTGATCTTCCGAGGTGATGCGAGGGAAGATTCGGTATCTTTGCTAGAAGATGAAATGATGTCTTTTTGGGGACGTTTTGGAGGAAGATCGATATTTAAAGTTGAAAAGAGAATTCAAGGCAGTAGATCGTTTTATGGAGAGATGAAAGAGGAAGTTGATTTTATGTATAAGAAAAAGTTCCATACTAGGGAGGAACAGTTTATCGTTTTAGTAGATTATTGTTAAACATTTTTATGTTTCTATGGAAAACAGATATACTCATTGCAATCAGGCTAAAAGCTTTGGCTCTCCAAGGATCCAAGGCTTTTCTAAGCTATTTCTTTAGCCATTAGGTTCGATTTTCCTATTGTCTTTCGTTTGTTCGCTATATTATGAGTAATAATTTAGCCAGATTCTAATAATTATTTATTAACACACGTTGATGACGTTATATCATTTATGTATGTGGAATTGATCAATGAAACAATACGATCTATGATCGAATGTACACGTATGGTGCTCCTCAAACGAAAGAGATTCTATATTAGAATACAAATTAAATATGTGAAGAAAAGTTTTCGTAGAAGTAAATGATTAGTAAATGTTGTTGTAAACATGTAGTATTGTATATATAGTAAAAAACATACAAAAAAATATTCTACACCTTTGACTTATTTTTTCATGAAGAATAATCTCTTTTTAGTTGTTGTTAGCTACCATCAATTACAGTACTCCCCATATTTATTCAAATATGTTACTATGTACTGCGATACTAGGTATGTATCTATATGTATATGTATGTATGTATATGTTATCTAGATACGTTCATACATAAAAAAAAAACATCCTATCGAGAATATGATTCATTGCATTGCAAAAGGAGACTTATCCCGAAATTCCCATAACAATCTATCTTATACACTCACGCATCGATAACTCTATGTACGTCCTCACATACACGAAGGAAGCAAACAAATGGGACAAATAGCGATAGAAAGACGAAGTTTTATCCATATTTATGACACGAAGGGGACAGAAGAAATTCGGAGATCGAGAAACGGTGTACATCACGCAGAAAAACATCCCCAAAGTTAGTCCTTTAGACTGCTTCAGTGATCAGGTTATCATAAATAAAGACGGGGGCGTCGACTAAAAGAGGTTTCGATGGCGTCGTCGTTGTTTTCGTATGAGATCCCACTGTTTGTTTCCGCGGAAAAGGAACTATCTGAACGTAAACCTTTCTCACGGTAAGCCTAATGTTCCGAAGAAAGTGGGGTTCAACCCCGAAAGCATCGATCTCTGTGCAAGTGCGGAGTCGTCCACGATATCAAACTCCTTCTTTCTCTAACGGCGTAGATGGAACTCGGAGACCGATCTATTTCCTTTGTACGGAAATCTGAGTCACTTTACTTGAAACAAAGTACGATGATTTTCCAATGCGTAACATGTAACTAAAATTGGTAAAATCGTACACGAAGAAATCGGAACAAAGTTGTAAGAAATTTTGTTTTGATAATTTCAATGAGTAAGATCATTGAAAGTCCGATTATTGGAATCTGTTAATTTAATATTATAAATTTTATAGTTCTAATCTTAATGATAAATAATTAATTTTACAGTAAAAGAAACATCGGGCATTGAAATTTAAGCGAGATCGAATTAAATTGTCTAGATAACCGAGGAATTCTTTCCGAGCGAATGTTATAATCAAAATATCTGCCAGATGCGAACAGGAAATCTTGAATTGATCGAAGCCGCAGGTGCAAAACTAGACGCATGATAACACGCATGTACGATTGTGGTTGGCATAACGAAATGCCAACGCCTGATGGTCGGTTGTTCCGAGTTTTTCGGTGGTACCGCAATCATGTTGTCGCAGCATTGCGCAATAAAATCAATAAACGGCGATTTGACAGCGAACGGACTTTCTGCAGACCGGAATCGAGCGTTGATTTATTTATTTATCCCAACGACAGACGGAACAAACGCTTTGGCACAATATCGCTGTGATATATTACAGTGTGATACTCTGCGGTATTTCGGCGTTTCACCGATACACGAACATTATTTCAATTATGCTTTGGTCGAGTGATTCGAACGAAAGCCCGTTTTTTATATAGTCGATAGAAAATATTCGTAATTTCTACGTGTGCGTTTCTCGGAACTATAACAGTTTATCATGATGCTATCGTAGTCGAGAACGTATTTGGAGATACATATGTCCATTAGGTTTCCTGTTATAAATCGTAAACTGCTGGTTTTGTAATTACTTTGATGGTTAATTATCGTATACAACTGAATTCCGTATAATGAAATTTGGTACAATTAAATACAATGTAAATCAGTAAACGATATAAATTTAGGTAGAAAACGATCATGAGATAATGGTATAAATGTAGTTGTTTCTCTTTATGTACTAAATCTTTTACTTTTCTGTTTAAATCTGAAGATATTATAAGCTCAGAATTTTCAAACTGAACATCAAAGTGCAATTTTCCGTTGTTCATATTTCATCTTCTCCTTTTTCCATGAGATTACCAGGAGAATTCAACCAAAAGAGATTTATGTCTTTACTAAATACACCTCGCAAAAAACAAATGAACATATTTCACTTGATTTCATGATTTAGTAATTTCACGGGCAGGAAAAGGATTGCGGGACTATCCGTCAACTAGCTGGCTCTCGACTTTTTTTATACACGCTGGTTATCCACCCAGTAAAATATCATACCACGAAGTACGTTTCTCAGTAGTTTATATTGCGAGTGTAACGTACGCTCGGAAGTCGCAGCGCATTTGTTATCTGTACGGTTGCCTGCGAGATCTTTCGCGGTTCGTAATATCAACGGCACTCGGCATTCTCAAAAAACGGCGATACATCAGCGTAAAGCTTCCTGTGGACGTCGCGAAGCCGACAAAATCAAGGATAAACAGAGAAACTCAAAGCCTGAACTCGAGTGTGTTTGAATCCGGATTATTAATTAACGTGGAAAATCTGGCTGCGTAAATATTTATGAACGTTAAAAAAAAGACGATGGGAAAGAACGAGAGTTTATGAAAAATTGTGCTCGAAATTAATTAAATTTTTACGACTGATAAAAAAGGAAAACGCGGAAGAGAAAATATTCAACTGCAATTTTAGTTAATCTCGTAATGATTTTAAATCCCTCCGATACGATTGGAATTACGTTCGAGCATGGCAATAAATGTGTTCAACTTACGACTTTGATGGCATACAGTCACGTTTGAGATTATCCGAGGGTTGCACGCGTTTCCTGGCTAGTCGTTAATTACATCTAACGTCAACATCAGAGAGCCTGGCAGATGTAACGTCCTGATTTCTGATGGAATGTAAATTAACTAATCGACTCAATCGTTTGTGATATTCTCTGAATTCCCGATCGATCTACCATCGTTGATTGTGACGAACATGCTTGAGTATGTAAATTAATTTCGATGTTACGATAATTTGCAAAGAGAAAAGATATACTTTATTTAATATACAAGCAGAATATAAACTTTATTAAAGATACTATTATCACGTGAAAAAAGAAACGTACATTTGATAATACAAAAAGTAATAAATGAGTTGTCATAACATAAGTAATGATACTAATAACGAATTTCGCGTATTATTTGTGTTGGTACAGCTGCGAAATTACCATTATTGACCGCTATAATTTTCGATTTCCTATATTTGTATGTATTACTTCCTGTCGCTAATAATTTTATCTCGTGCACGATATATTAAAGTCAGTGCATGGAATAAATGTGTTCCCTGCATAAAACGGACACTTTAAACCGAATCAATTTCCCATGATCCATCTGAAGAGTATTTACTGCGTACATTCTAATAAATATCACCGGTTCCGACAATTACGCGTATTCCATTAGCGAGAACCATAAATTCTTCAGATTAAACCCCTCCATAAATCGAGCTCCTCCAAGCGGATCTCTTTTGTTCCATCTAATTGCTTCACACATTCGCAGCTCTTCGAGTCTTTCTTTCTCTCTCTCAAATTCGATAGATGGTTTGAACGGATGAAAGTGAGAGAGCGAGAGATCAGTGTGTGGAACTGCTCCCTCTCTCTCTTTCTCTCTCTCTCTCTTCTGGTACACACTCGGGAGGGTGAATAAGATATTTACATCAGCACATTCTACCGATTCGACGTCCGTACAGATATCCAGCCAGAGCGTGGCCCTCTTGAAAGTGGGTAACTACCAGGACCAGTTCGAAACTACTGGTGAAGTTTCCAGGACTCTCCTGGCGATCTCCGAGCCAGCGTAGAGTCTCATTTCCTAACGCGACAAAGTAATCTTCGTCGAGGGGAAAGTGGAATTAAAGGGAAGTTATAATTAAACACGTATTCGAGCGTGCGAGGGGAGTTGAAAGAGCGAGAAGACACCGCGGGAATAACAATCGGCCTTTCTCTTTCAAGCGGTGCTACTGTCGAGAGTTCGGACTCTCGTCGAAGATCATCAGCCTTTGTACGATTCAATGTTTTTCCGAGACCCGTTTGTCCGCTCTAAAGTTCCCACTCCCCAGACTTCGACCGTCTTATCTGCCGACTTCTAACGTCCTTTTCTCTTTTCCGGTTCTACTCTTTGTCCGTGTTTCTTTCACCTTCCACTAGTCTCTTTCTCTTTCCCTTATCGCGTTGTCGTTCACTGTCCGACCTCGCTCCTCTGCGTTCTCTGTATTTCTGTCTTTCAGCTATTTCAACCTTCTCGTCCCGAGGCAATTCTCTTTTCGCCTGCCACGCTCCTCCACGTTCTCACCGTCTCGTCGCGCGTCCCTTCAGAGCTCGCGTCGTCTATCGCTTTTCTTCCACGTCTGGCAACCCTTTGTTCCTCACTGTGCTCCTTCGCCTTGAAAGGAGCTCCGCGGCACGATCCTCGCGATCGTTGCAACGAATTTTCGGCGAGAAACTTTCGGCAATTTAATTATTAATTACAAAGGAAACACCAGAGCTTCGACTTTCGTGGCGAGCAGGAGTGACTAGCTGGCAAAGGATCGGAAAACAGTCGGGGAGACGCGTTTCGACGTGACAAGAACTTTAATATTAATAGATCAACTCGTCAAAAAGCGAGAAAGTCTGCAGGGGTAGAGATGTGCTCGGGTGAATTTCTCCAGTCCTCGTTCGACTTCGTTCACTTTTCGTCGGGATGCACGCGATTAGACGGTCCGAAGCAAGGGGATGGAGGCGCGATAGAAGTTTCGCGAAACTTCTTCCCTGCGAACGACTTTTTCTCAGTCGTCGAATAACGACGAAGCGCGCAAACTTATTTCTTGAACGTGCGACTAGCTTAATTTGCGACCACTCCTATATGCTACTGCTGATTGAACTCAGTCGGATCGTCTTCGAAATCGAGTTATCGAGATAACGAGACACTGAGACGCAAAAGAGAACCGAAGGACGGGTATATTTCTTGGTAGCACGCAATCGAACAGTTTGTAATTAGAGGGAAGTAGCCCTTCCTCCGGTTATTGTAGGACGGTTCGAAGGCGATATCCGCGGGGCTGTATCGGGAAAGCGGATCGTTCTATGGTCGCGTTACGCGTTAATTTAGGAAGTAAGAGTCAACCAGGTCGACAAAAGCCGCAGTTAAGGGAGCGGAGCACGCTCGAAAAGCCGTGGCCCAAGCTTTGGCCGATTGCCCGTGTCTTTAAGCCCTCAACTCCTGCTTTTATCCGCTGCCTCGCGCCCCTCCCTTATCCAGCTCGACGCCTAGAACCGCGTCGTTTCTCAAGGGGCCGGATGCTACGATGCGACGTTTAGACGGAAGGGACGTGACGTTAAATGGGTACACCTAATATCCAGCGACGAGGCTGAATTATACGACAGTCCTTACCGCTCATTTAGTATTCCGCGAAGATAATTTCACGTGAATCCATTAGGCAGCCAGCGGCAGCAGGCGTTAAGTTTCACCCTTTCTCCTTAGTCACGCCGAGCGGATGCTGAAGGAAACGCGGCCGGACGAGAAGAGACGGAGAACGCCGTATTGTCGCGATGATCCGCATCCGTCCGTCACTCTCACGGGGGATGAAACTACCCGTGATTTACCGGTTGAGTCGGCGGGGTTACGTATTGAAAGATGCCATCGTGTGAACTTGGGGAATCGAAGGATTTAATAGGATTAAATGTTGGTAATTATTGTCGTGGGAGTTCAGTCATTTTGCGACGGTGGTTTGCGTTGTATATTAATGTATTTATCTCTTGTAGATTACTTCCGTGGTCTTCTCTTTTTAGAATTTAATTACAGAATTCTTGTTTTCATATTTTATATTCTGTCTTCTTATGTTTCTTCTTCGTAACTCTGGTTAAATTTTGCTCTTTTTCTTTCCCATCTTTCTCTCGATCAGAATTGAAAGAAATTAATTTAAAATTTTTGAATGAAGTAGTTTAAATGGAGGCGCTTATTTTTGACAAGCTTTTAAACGCGGGTAAAGAATTGTATATACGACTATCCAGGAATTCATCCTAAATATATGCCGTTATATCTTCAATTTCAATGCAAATACAGTTCTTTTATTTCATATATACACAGATAAACTATTTTTATGTTACATCCTTTGCGTAAGTTGTAGATGCACCCTTTGATATAACACAGCAGAGCTACTTTTCGCTCATGAGGGTATGCGCCAGAGACAAGTTTAATTCGTAACATTATGTATATTCGTATGTATAACATTGTCACAAGACAAAGAGATTTAAAATGATTTTCAATGGCTCTATTTGCATAATTAATCTGTATTCATTTCTTTCCAGTGTTAAACAAAAGGACATGATACCATATCCATCTTTTATCTTAGAAATACTTCGTCCTACACAAACTGACCTCTTTTGTAATTATAATATCTAACAAGACTATTTGAACGAATAATTGCTCCAGCACTCTATATCTACAATATAGATACTACAATAATATTTATAAATTACTCTTAGTCATATGAATCTAAAAAAAACTAGTTTATTGTTTCATATTCATCATGTCAATAAAACTTACCTATTGTGTAAAAATCGCTTGATATTTTCCAAATATTTTATACGTTTGTCCAAGTTTTGTCGCAATATTGAAAAAATGGACAGTTTTTAAAGGCAGAAATATGTAGATTTTCAACTTTTTGATATCGGTGCGATTTTAACAATTCGACCAATTGATACATGTACACCGTGAAATATTCGAAATGTTCCGAAATAAAATTTGCAAGAAATATTTCTACCTTTCTATTTTCATCGCGAAAAATTGCACGGAGGACAGGCTTCAGAGAGAATTAAGCGGTTCGTCGTAATTATTATCAACTGTGGTGGTCTTTCTCGTTTTTCCCCTTAAAACGATAATGACATTAAGGTAGACTTTTAAACGAGCTTGCTAAGCATAGACTGCTTAAATAAAGAACTCGGTATCCGGCTGCGATCAAGGCGTACTGATGTAATCTATTGAATTCTAGTTGTTATTATGTCATATCGTTAAACTGATGCGTTCTAACGACCATGGTAGGGACTTCCACGTTATTATCGCAAGCGTTTCGGACAGATTTTTGAAAGACGTGTATTGCGATTTAGATAAAACTGATGGACGGAACGCTTTCGTGATATAATATATTATAGTGTATATCTACTAATGCAAATGGTATGGATTGATAATATTCCAGGTTTTATTTATATCGAAGATCGAATGAAAAAATGGAAATTGACGAATGTAAGCTATACTCTAAATAATAAAACGTATAATCCAAGTTTGTTCAAATTCAATTAAATTTCAGAAAATTGAGATCACGTCAATCTATCGTCCATTAACTACTTCATGAATACATTTACTTCAATCGAGAAACGTGCCATTTTCTTATATAAGTGTGAAAATTTGAAGTAGGTCGTAAGTTCGATCCAAATGACTTGAAAAAAAGATGTGAAAACGAACATTCAAACAATTGAGGATCGCATAGAAAATTCGAATTCTGATTTCTTTTGTCAGTCGACTTTGTCTTCCCTAAATTGTCGTTATATGCATTTCGGTCCATAATGCACGGCTTGTAGAACTACGATAGCTATACAATTTCCCTGTCAGAACAGCCCTCACCAAATTCAAACGCCCGTTCAATCTCTCCTAACAAAGAATCACAGCAATCCGTTTTTCATGATAGCCGCAAAAACTTTTCGTGACTTTTCTTTCCCGCAATAACTGCCTCGAAGCTGGAGTCAGCGTCGTAGTCTTGTGCATCAACAGGTGTAGCCAGCAAACTAGTGCGCGTTTCTTTACAACTCCCGCGTGTGGTCTTCGTTTAAAAGGTCCCTTAATCGCCGATAAAGGCGTCTGTGCCTCTTTCTCTAGGATTTCACCGCAGTTCGGTATCGGGATTAAAGCCAGCCATAGAATGGCATTCGGCTGGTCTCGCGCTCGGTTGCGTCCTCGTTTCCATCATCTGTGGAGATACGAGCGGGATGCAGGCACAGCGAGCGTAGATAAACGGCATAAAAGCCGTTCATTGAAAGGAACGTTCTTTTCCCTCGTGGAACAACGGAAGCAACCCTGAAACGGAAGAGGTCACGGAGAAAACGCGCACGATAAGTTTTTCACAGTGTGTCTGGCCTCTCTCACGCTTCTATGAAGCCGAATGCGTATTAAACGCCGAGAATCCGGAAACGGATTCGTCCCTTCTCTACTCGCGAACGAACGAGCGTACAATGTCTCTTTATGGACACGTTTGGTACGCTGGTTCAATTATCACGTTTTAACATTGGAACATCGTCACCATATATCAACCAGAGAAGCTGTGGAAGAGTGGTTTAATCGCGGCTGCGTATCCGCAATCGAAGAGGCGAATTTGAATTGGGCCAACGGTACCTAGTATACGCTCACGCCGACCAAAGAAACATTTACGTGCGGCCTTTGGCCAAATTGAATATTTGCACGGAGCGCCGGTGGATTTGATTAACGTACAAAAGACCGTACTAACCTTCGATCGGTTGAGTATTAAAAGCGATGCACCACCGGTTATTTCGCCGTTCAAACGATCGTTTCTGGAAAAGATAGTCGATTATATATGTACGTGCGTACATACATATATGCATGTATAGCTAGTTTCGTAGCTTTGCATTTCGTAGGTCGATTTTCATGGTAGATTTGTCAGCTGGGATTTCATGGTCCGGCTCTTTGATCTGTTGTTTGGAATTGATCGATAACGAATCGTACGCCGTATTTCGTGGATGGTTCCGCGGGCAATTTGTGGGAGGGAAAAGTTAACTTTGATCTTGCGAAATTGGGCGTAGGGTGTGTTTTATGTAGTGGCAAGTTGATTATTATCGTTTGTTGTGAGTGTGGATTAAATGATAGTAAGAGAAGGTTGGAATATAAATGAGGAAAAGGGGAGAAAAAATGTACGAGTACGTTTAAAGGAACCTTGTTGAATTATTAATAAATGCTACGGATTCCAGCATTCACCTCTGGATTACTGTTTAAAATTCGATCCTCGCTTCTTCCTGAGTATAATAGATTGTGCAAAGAAAGAGCCCCATTACGGTGATTTTTCTCGAGAGCAGGGCATGTCACTGTTTGCTTTTCGTCACTCAGTATTTCGCTGTTATTAATTCTATGTCGCGGTAATTCTTTGAATCAATTTCACTTTCGAACAATACCTTGCTCGAACGCTCGTGAATCAATTATTCTCCAGATAATAATTATTCAAGCGTGAAATTCAGCATTTCTGGCACTTAAATATATGTATATGGATTGATTATACATACAGTGACTTCTAGAACTGCTGCAACACCCTTCGAAACTGAATAATTTTTACTGAATTTACTGAATTAACTGAATTTTTTAGGATTGGGACGACTTGATCTTTTTTTCTACAAGTTATGAAGATTAATTTCCTAAATGTCGTGCAATAGAACTTTGACAATATTGCAATTAGTTGGAATCACGGGGAAAGAAGTAAAGATCGCGTTTTTCGGTATAAACGTTGTAAAAGTATTCATTTTTATTTTTCAAAAGCAAAACCTCAACTTTATTGATAAATTCTGCGAAATGTTGTATTTCTGTAGTTTGCGTCTTCTCTTCGTTCGTTGGTTAGTATCCATAATTAGCATTAATCCGTATTCATGATTGAAAAGCTTAACGTTTATTGCATTTCGCTCAAAATCGTCGTCTCAGTCGGATGATTTTATATCAACTAGTCTACCGGATAGCGAGTCGTGGAATGTTATTCGTGCAGTTAACCAACGTCGTCGGATAAACGGCGGAATTAATTCACTCCCGAAGCAACGCGATGGTCGCGAAGCTGAACGTTCGCATAATATGCACGTAACCTATTAAATCGCCACTCGGCCACCGCTGCTGTTGCTGCTTCGTTCAACGTTACACCACGGTTCCACCATACCCTTGTCCACTCTAATCGAATGAATGACCAACCAAAAAAAAATTTGCATAATAATCTGCTTTTGCAGTTAAAAGAATGTCGACGTGCAACTTAGTCGACTGCGTTTTAGTATCACGTATCAAATAATAAATATTAAATTTTCTGCGACGCGTATTGCTTCTAAAAAAATATAGTAAAATTTTGGTAACTGAATATGGAGAATTGCATTACAGAACGAAAGACTAAGAGTTCATGTTGCGTATTTTATAAGCAGAAAGATGATTGGCAAATTTAGATTTGGCTGTATCATGACGCTCTCTTGACATTGGTACATCATGGTATCAGTTATGCTTTGCATATCCTCTTCAACAATTTTCTGTTCTCTTCGAATTACACGGTTGTTTTTTTTTTTTTTTTTGAATTGTGCATATCTATGTATTATTTTTTTTTTTTTTTTTTTTTTTTAGAATATTCGTATGCAAATTCAAACATGATTAAATACCTATATCTTCCACGACTATTAAAGTTCCACTTTATTTTAGTGTTCAACAGAAGGAAATGTCTGTAAATTAGTAGAAATTTCGCTTCAAATAAACGTGCCAAATACATTATTCGAAAAAGCTCGAAATAAAATTTTTTCCTTTAGGGCTTAATACTCGAAGCGCGAATTAACATAGGTTGTTACTTGCAAACGTATACTACTGCGCTTGGGCTCGAAATATTAATTAACAAAGTATAATAGGGTTTCGTAGAGGGGAATTATCGATACACGATAAAATTATCGTTACTATTTTATTACGAAACATTATCGAATATTGGGCAATATCAAAGGATCACAGGAATAGTTGTATATATATTTATACGATCATTAAACCATTTACGTTGCAACTGTATTCTCGACTGATACTAGTACTGTGTCAGTATCGATATAACACTGCAGCAATTGAAAGTCCACGAAAACAAAGTATGTTTGTAGCTTTTTCTATTTTTGTAATTTATATTAATTAGATACTTACGATTATATTGCTATTACACAGCACTAATCCATTCAAAGTAACACACATACGGTCTACCAATATCGTCAACCAAAAATATTTCTTTCTAATAATAGACCAATAAAGTACCGTTACTATCAATCAATTTCTCTATTACTGGCAAAGCTTCTTCTTCTTCCTTTCGATTCTCTGGCTTTGACTCATCTCACGAGTCAACGTCCACGTGTTTTCGTTGAAGGGACTTCGCTCACTGCTAGGATAGATATGAAGGGTGGTTTAGAATTCAAAGGAGTCTGATCAGTTCGATGGAAGAATGGCTGCGAGAAGATGGGCGACAGATATATGAAGAAGGGAAGATAATACGGGATGGAGAAAACGAGGGAAGAAACGTCAGTGGAAAGAGGAGCCGGAAAAGGGCAGGAAAACAGGGAGGAAAGGAGTACGATATCACTGCGGAAGATTGTGGTGTACCACGGGAAATGGAGTACACCAATGAAGAAGAATGGCCGCCAAATTCCCGACAGGTTCTTTATTACTTCTTCGCCTTGAGTTCCTACTGCTTTCGAAAAAGAAAGCGTACATAGAATCGATTCCGACCGAATTTCTTCCGCCTGTCAGTGCAGCCTCGCGCTAAATCGCGAGAAGTCTTTTTCTAAAAGCGTCAGTCAACGTGATACCGACCTGTTACGATGCTAAGCCGAGTCCATTCGATAGGTATTGTATCGAATCCAGCTCGATCTATCGACTTACGGTACGAGTAAAAATACCATTTGTTTGGTTCTGTCGACAAATTGCGCGTTGAAGCTACCTATGTCTTTTCTGTGATATAACGAAATACTATTATTCGCCTGTTTAATGGAAAAATCTCATAAGAGATTTATTGTGACAGTACATGTTACAACATTACATAATATTACAAAATAATACTACTGGATATCAAAGATCTTTACATACGAAAATACACAATAGGATTATGCTTCCTTTTGGGGGGGGGGGGTCTTTCTAGAAAATTGCAACTATTCAAGGAGGTCAGAATGTGAAAACATGTTTTGATATTTGGAGTAGCTACCAGTGTTGCAACGTCTAACGGTAGTTGGAAAGTTATCTTACGAACATTGTATATTAATTTCGCTCTTTGGGCATGATATAGATTACATTGCCATAAGACATGAGCATTTCATTTTCGAGATTACATCTACATTTGCGGCTGTTGATAATACGAACGAGAGAAGCGGTTAAATGGTAATGGTCTGCTCTACTTCTATTTACAGTTACAATAAATTGACGAGATTATTTCTTATGTTCATAGCACGGTTCAACTTTACCTTTATATATCTCTTGATCTTTAATTGTCTTAGCTGTATACGAGAAACCTCTTTTCCTAAACAATTCAACTGTAAACACCGAGGTATTTTGATCTCTTACTCTGTTTTGAGTAAATATTGACATTTGGACGCAAGCCAGCGGAAGCAACATGATTAGAACCTGAAATTTTACTGCCATCAGAAAATATAGAGTAGATGTACTGCTATTTGATCCAGTTCGAATGACTTGCTTTGAATTTTATTACGTATACAGGCACGAGGTAATCGTTTTAAACAATATAAGTACGTGCTAGAATAATATCTTAGTTTCAGTAGAATATGTCTCCCATATCGTAAAACGAAAACATATTAACTTTCACGATCTATATGATATTATACTTGGAATTCTATACAAGTTGGTAAATCTTATCGATTTTATTAAAGACCATGGTATGTAAGTAAAGAGATCGATTCGGAATTATTGCACGCTCGATTCTCAAAAAATTCTCTTTTCTTCGTGCTTAAGTTTTAAGATAAGCGTAACGCAACACTTTGTCGGATTCGTAGATAGTTTATCAGAGTCCATAAAACTCATTGATACATAAAAAGCATCTGTAGCCACTCTTGATTAAGCGTTGAAACTTCTCCAATCAGCATTAAAAATCCACATCACTCATTACGGAACTATTTCAACGACCAACACTTCAACTTATCTCCTGCAACGTCCCACTTAATTACGAACGCCTACACATTTCAAGCAAACCAAGGTGAATTATCCAAGACGAATTCAAGAAGCAAAATTCCTCGGTAAAAATCGAAGTTTGTCAAACTTCCTACATACTTACACTTTGGTCTCATTGAACGTGGAACTTCAGTGGAACAAGTGACGACGTACAGTTTCGATCTTGTGCCTGTGGCTGTTGCGTGGAGAGGCGGAGTCGACTATTTTCTTTCCTCGGTCATTATCTATGCATCCGGTGTGCCCCAACTAGCCGGCATGAATCAATAAAGGCTAACGCCATGCCGGGGGCGAACCAGTTATACTTCAACGGATAGCAGAGACTGCAAGTCATCCCCCAACGTTACCAGGCCACTTCGACACTCCCTCTTCTCTCCGCCAACAGTCCACTACTCTAAGGCAAAGCTAAGTTGCATTTAATTACACGAGGACAATATTGTTTCTACGTGAACGCTGTTCCCTTTGCAGCGCGTGATATCACTTTAAATAACCGCAGGCATCTTTTCTTCTGACAATCGACCTACGCCGACATTACACGTCCTGCACTGTCATTTTTCTCTGACACTTTCTACACCATCTTTCCACCTCTAAACTATCGCCGTCTTGACCGACTTTCGCTCTCCTTCTCTCCCCTCCTATTTCTTCTTATCGATAAAGATTGCATTGTAAAGTTATTTAGATATTTGGGCATACTTTTTTACATGAATTAGATTTTAAATGGATCCTAAGCGACGCGATTCTACAAATACTAGATGAAAAATTATCTATTAGTAATTGATTAATGATGAATTTTTCAGTGCATTTTTCTCTAATTCTTTACCATTTTCTGTTCCAAATCTTAACTCTGTTGTTCCAATTTTATAAAACTTAACTTATGTACGCCAAGTTTTACCTTCAACCTGATTAACTAGCTATTTAAATATCGAAATATCTATCTAGTAGCCATCAGTGTCACAAGAAGAGTACTAAAATATGAATTGTGGATGTAGAACCAGTAAATGCTAATTAAACTAATGAAGTTATATTAGAATTATTTGGAAAAGAAGATACGGTTCAATTTATAAATTTAATTATGTACGACTGTGTACGGGTCTATAGAATTTATTTGCAGGAAATACGGGTATATTTGAGCAAAGACCCAGTTATTTCGTAATATCGTATTCGTTATTGTCATATACATCTATTCTTCTTCGTCAGGGATTTGCAATCTTTCGTTATTACAATGGTGCTCATAGTTAGCCAGATTGAGTGTTTGTCATCTATAAAAAGAGGGAGATGCTTCCTGCACGGCAAAAATATCAGAGAAAGGACTGCCTTTCGTCGAAATAATTAAGCATCTTTCACTTTGACTTCTTTGACGATCGTGAAAATCACGATATGAACGCAATTTGTCGTAGGATGAACTCTTGAAAGTGCAATAAGAATGAAATGACACGATCTTCGCCGTAGTGAAAGAATTAAATGGAGGGAGGCATTCGTCTTTGACATGCAAATGTAATTTATTAATTCATCGAATTCTCAGTATGATTATACGTAAATCTATACAATACGGTAATCTTGATCTAAAATTAGACAAAATATTTATATTTGCTCTTGTTTTTATCGAATCTTGTTTCTTTGAAACTTTCAAGAATACTTCAATAAGAGCGTTTGCTTCTCTTAATGGTTTGCTCGTTGACTCCAAAAAAGCTATCCAAGGACGTGGTCGATCTTCAGGCTACAAAGATGAACAACCATGATTTTCTTCTCGCAAAGTTCGCCTCAAGATGAAATCTGAAGCTAAAATCAATGTCCTTCAATGTTCTTCCATCATGAAGCACTCTTATCCTTGTAACAAGTTTCTCGAGTAGTATTAGGGCAGTTTCAAGGGGTGAAGTCTAGACTATGAATTAAAAAGGAACGCTTCGTTTAGTGCCATCTGTCGCTGACATTATAATCAAGAGATTACTTCTTAAAATGTTTTAAACCGTTCATGATTAATTACTGTATATTTGCGGACTGTTACCCTATTTTAAAAGATGGAACAATGGTTAAAAATATGAAAGACGATATTTGTGTAATATATGAAGCTTAACACTTTTCTAAGAGCATTTCCTTACTATAATATTGGTTATTGAAAGGTTTGAACTGATGAATGAATTCGAAACGAATATCCCAAAATAAATGGAACGTCTGTAAATGGCAATTGTAGTTCATAGCTTAGTTCTACTTGAAGTAACATCGTTTTTGAGTCTTTTCCATTTCTACCAGCAACCATTTGCATTATCGTATCATTGTATTTTTACGTATTGTTGTAATAGAAACTAATTAAAGGTTGCAAATTAATTTATCGAGAAAGAAAGATATTACACAGAATTCTAAGAATAATAAGTCATATAATATTTACGTGATTCCTTATTTCGTTAATGAAATATAATACTGAGAAATCTGTTTTAAAAATACATATTACCTAATCGTTTTATACAAAGGCTTATTATTTAATCAGACTAAGCTGTATAAACTTCGCGATTTATCAACAAAGATAACAAACGCGTATAAAAGCGTAAATCATGCGTGTTTTCTCACTTGCATCTTGCTTGCAGCAGGCGAGACATAGCTTCGGTCCCGCGATCAAAGTTGACTAAATGTAAACACAAATCCAGCGTTCCATCTCTTAGACTCCCCTTCTTCATCGTTCTCGACCGTGATATTATGAAAGCAATCACGTTACGAGGATTCGTTTCCGGGAGAACGGATAGGGGATTGGATGTACTTTCGTAAATGCGTTTACGACCTGCAATCCAGTTCGTTTTCATCCTGCTTTGGATCGCGGAGGAAGAGGTAGGGAAATCTGGAAGAATAGCGTTGCCATTCGTGTAATATCCACGTAAGTGTCTATTCAAAAACAAATTGCCTTTTTTTACGGTTTGGTTTTGCTTGTATTATTTATTGTTATGTATTAGTTACTATTTAGCAATGCGTTTTGTTAATTATTATTATTATACAATATTTTCACCATTGAAATAGACAGTAAAATTCCAAAGATCAGGCTCACATTCAAAATTTGGGAATATCGATTTTGGAAAATTGTCTTTTATTAAGTTGTCCAAAAAGTTTCTTTCGTTTCATAAGATAATAATATATGAGCAACAATTTCTGTTTTATATTATTTTATTGAATTAAATATGGTCCATTTTGTTATATTTCTATTATTATGTTCGTGCTTAATTCAATAAACTAATATAAAACAAAAAACATTGTGTGTCTATTATTTCCTTATAAAACGAAAGAAACTTTTCAACCTAATAATAGAAATCAGTCTCGAGAACTAATACTAAATAATGTCAATGTAATCGTACAATGATATTTTATATCGTAGTTGTGGTCTTCGGTTTCGATACAACCCCATTCATCTGAGAACATCGTTTTCATGGAGAGGCGATAACGCTTCTACAGTGTCGTAAATTTTATTGTCAACTGTCTGAGCTACAATATTGAAAGGTTCGTTTGTAATATGCCATTTTATTGGAATTTGCTTAGAATTGAATTCCTTTGACATCAAGTGTTGAGTTATTCAGATTTATGACTATTTAGTTTTAGGGAAACAGAATTGGAGTATGTATAAATAAAAAAGGATCCTTACGAAGATACGCGAGCGCGATATGGGAACTTCATAGCTTTCTTTAATGTTTCTCTTTTCAATATTTCTTAAAATATTTTTATATTTTACATTTATCTATAGTTTACGTGGCAATTATAAATCTGTTTCTGTGTCGACGAAAACTTATCAGATGTAGATAAATATTATTATTATTTTCGTTTCGTATTATTTATGTGTTCCAATTGAAGGGAAATGAAACTTCGCGAAATACATTCATGATTCTACAAGGATATATCTTCAAGCTTCATCTTAACGACAAATTAACCGCAAATATATGTGTACCATATGTCTGTGATTTTTCCCTCCGGAGCTCTCATTATTTACTCGAACACAGCTTGCCTGTACAAAAACAACAGTTCGCGCAACTAATCACACATTAATTACCGGTGCTTAGATGTGCGTAGGTAATCAAGTCAAGAATGCGAAATCAATTTCCGATAACCGATCCATAAGTCGTTGCAGTTCCCTGACGCGATTGAATTAAACTCGCCGCCTGTTCAAATGCACTTCCGCTGCCTCTCGTAAGGAATCGGCGATGATCAAGAGGACCAGAAATCAGGGGTAAACTAACAAAGATGAAAAATTGGTAGATAAACAGGTTGAAAGCAATACGATACTAATGATAATGATAATGGACGAGTGGAAATACGAAGTAAAAGGAGAACAAATGAAAAAATGGAGCGAAATGGTAATAGAATTAAGGAAGAAAATTGAAATTATATGGTTCACGACGAATGTGGCATTGCGGCTTGCTTTCGATTTAATCAGCTTTTGGTCCGGCTCTAATAATGGAGCCGGTAATGAATAATAATGAGCGTTATAACGCGATCCCCATCTCATCGACCTCAGCCATTTCTGATGTGTATCGACGTTAATTTGAAGCGTTTCCTAGGTTGCTTTTGCCTTCTGTTGGAATTCTAATATTTTCGGGGTTAAGTCGATCGTGTCCAGCGATCGTTAAGTCGTTCACCTGGGGAAGTTTTAAGTAGGTGCCTTGTCATAACGTAAATGGTACGATAAGAATAATTTGTATTGAAATAGAGAAATAAAACGGAGCGTAAGCTTTTGCGAATAAGTAGATTTTCATTTGTATTTTAGCGAAAGGAAAAAGAATTAATTTTAATATATATTAATACTAAATTAATTCGCTACATATGTATTAACAGTGACAGTATACGTTTGTAACGACTGTATAAGTTTTAATCCCTTCACTGTTCATTGAAATAAAGAAATTGGAGAAAATATTCCACTTCTTAATAATCTAATTTAACTAATTTCCTGATGGAGCTATTACGTAAGTATTGTGGGAAGCATTTTCACATATTCCGCGTTAAGCGTTTATCGATTGATGCCCTCCGAAAATGAAAATTAACTTCTCTTGATACAAACGCTTTTGACGAAGATCGAAATTGGAAGGGGGGTGTTTTGCGTCGTATTAACGATCACCACAAGGAACTTCGCGATCAATTCGTTCCTTCCTGTAACGCAACACCTGCTACACGAAGTTCAATGAACGTTTCGCGAGTTACTAATACCGCTACTTCCGCTTTATTGCTGCGATGAAGACGTCCTTAGTTTACGATGTCTGCACAGTGAAGATTGAAGCGGCTACGAATTACCCAAATGCCACTTCGAGCGTTTAACGCGGAGGTAAATGTTGTGACATAGTTTGGACGAGCCCCGGCAAGTTTCGTATTTCTCCATGAATAGACGTATTAATGACTTTATCAAAGTATTTCTGGTTCTCCGAATTATCAGGGTTTCGATGAGGATGTTAACTAACACTCGGTTGCGTTGAAACTGGAAAAAATTAGAATTTTAGTTTCTCTGTTTAAGACGAAATAGGTGATTCTAATACAAAAACAGAGAAAAAATGAATAGACAAAGATATTTTTATCGCTCACTGAATTTCTTTAAGAAGTTTGAGACATGTGCTACAATAATTTCTTAAAATGTAATTTTTCTCAAAATTAAAGAATACTTCGCATTCGAATTAAGAGAAAGTTCCAAGGATCAAGCCCAGATTTAAATAGAATTCATCGTTCCATCCTTCAGTGATCTTAAAGTGGTCTCAAATTGCTTTTAAAACAACTTACATGTAAATAATCTTGATTTTTAATAAAAATAAAAAGAATATAATTACTAGCAATTCTGAATAAACCACATTTTCATCTACAGATGCACTGGTTAAACACGAAAAACCTGAAACTCACAAAGCGAACCCTTTATATACATTTCTATTCGCTTACAGCAAGAACTACCTGGAAACTTTCATCCACAATAGACCTATATTAATCCAGCGAGGGACGAAAAACGAAAGCGAGTCAGTTTGCTTCGAACAAAGACACGTTCCCTGGCAATATTGTTTCTTAGATCAGTTCCACTAAGAGCAACAAAGCCCACCTCCATTCGTTTCAGTCGCTGATCGAGTCTAACCATCGAATCGACCGGCTTCAAAGACAAGCTGAAAGTATATTCTGATGTTACGACGATGTTTCATCACGATATGCTTCCGTTCGCTATTTCCGTGTCCGCTATCCACGCGATTCTCTTCTTTCCCTTTTTTCTCTCTCCATTTTCATCGAAAACACTCTGGCGAAGTCCTACGGGCAAGCAATACCGGGGCTCCCTTTTCTCGACATTGGTGCAAAGATGAAACGTCCTCTAACGTTCTTTAAACTGCGAACAGAGTCGTCCTAGATTCACGAGTCAGGATCCTTTTGTTCTATAATTGCGTGCCCGATTATGATAAGGGATATCAAACGAGGCAGGGGCCACTGGGTTACGTTCTGTCCTCTTCTTATCCTTCTTCTTTTCACCTCTCGTCTATGGTGTATAGGGTGTTACATAATATATTTATAGAGTCAATTCTGGGCATGGAAACAATGGAAGTGTTTCATGTGGAAATATTTCGTCTGAGGTTTATTTTTCGAATCATAAACAATTCCATTTTGTGCTAGAAATATATTTATATGAATAAATCAGTTTGTCGAATCTTTATTTCTGTTTCACTTGCAGTTCATATTTTGTCACTGTGAGACAAACGAACGGAATTATATAACAGCCGATGTCCTACTGTTATTTATTTCAGAATAGGAAACACAAAGTGTGAGATAGGAAGAGAGGTCAGCCGATTCATTGATATCAATAGGTACATTTCTAACATAAGATGAAGTTGTTTGTAACTCGAAAAACAAGCCTTGGACGAAACCTTTGTACATGAACTTTTCTCATCGTTTCGATATCTAGAATTATCTCTAGCACAGCATTCTGTGATTGTCGATTGCATCGTGACGAAATGAAATAAGAATTTCAAGTTTCGTTCCTTCTCTTTTCTCTCGCCCCTCCCCTTAAATCTCGGCGGGTAAATGAGGCGAGAAAAATTGGCGCGATTCGAAACGCTCGTAGAATGGAAATGAATTTCTTATCGTTTAGAAAGAAGAGGGTAAAAGTCTTGGACTCGCGATTGGGAACGCCATAACTTGCTCCTTGCCTGCCGCCTCGTTTTCTTCGTTATTTACGTAACGTCTTCGACCGGTGAAATTTCCTGCCACGTCGAAACTCTATTTCGCCCGGTGATTTAGGGATCTCGATAAAAGGCTAGAACAAGAAACTGATTCGATACGGCGATTTGCCAATGGCGTCAACGTCATGGTTCGTTTCTGATAAGCTATGAGAATTGTTCGTGACGGAGGTAATCATTTTTGGTAAGGTTCCTGAATTTACATATTAACTATTACGAATCTAATCTCACGAATAAGAATTTTGGAGGAAAAAGTGATCGGTAAAGAAGAAATTTAGTTATTGCTAACTCTAAGAAAGTGTCCTTTTATCTAGTTCTACATTCTAGTTTTATAGTTCTTATGATTCTATTAAATAACGAGATTTAATATACTGAGCCTAAATAATCAATGTACATAAATATTATAAGAGATACGATGTTATACAAATGTTTTGAAATGCTAGTCACTGTACGATAAGTTTCCGAATCAGTGTAAAAGTTTTTATTATTCTCAATTACGTCGCGTTCTCAATATAAAATGAGGCGTAGCCTTATCAGATCTTGTGGACTTCGATAAATAGCGGGTTTGGTCGCGTCATAAATCAACTCTCTAACTACATATTTGATCTGTCAACCTATTCTATTGTAGAATTTCACCGTCGAGTAGTTATAGGTACACCACACGAACAATGCTATTTGGCATCTAGCAAGAATCGGAC
This sequence comes from Bombus bifarius, assembly GCF_011952205.1. NCBI lineage: Eukaryota > Metazoa > Arthropoda > Insecta > Hymenoptera > Apidae > Bombus > Bombus bifarius. Next base: position 5,353,890 of record NW_022884914.1, on the reverse strand, counting down.
AATGGTTAAGACAGACTGGAAAAGATTGCAGCGTTTAAGGGTTCTTTATCCAACGTTAGACTTCGTCAGAAACCTTTGAGGGACAAAAGGGATTGCCAGGATTCGGGATAATCGGAAAATCTTCTGGAAGTTTATAATGCTAAAATAGAATTGCGAGCTTGAATGGGAAAAAGAGAACGGCGCAAGAAAAGTCATTGATTCGTTAGATCTCGTAAAATCTTTTCGTAAACAACCTCCTTAAATGTATCTTTCTGTACATTTTTGCACTTTTAAATTTTCTATAAATGCACGAAAAGACAGGAAAAGGGAAAAGTAAAACGAGATAGAGAAGCAAAGTCAAACAAAACCATTTCAATTAAAAAAATACCAGCGTCGATTTTTATTCCTCTTCCAACTTTGTTTCCTCTTTTTCACTATCGAAAAGCGACTCCTCTAAACTCAACTCTTTATAGACCGACCACCCCGTATCTCTCACGAGGGGTTGGCTCGATGGACTCGCGTGGAAAAATGCGTTAGCAATGTCGCACGCGTGACCACCGTATCGATCTACGTTCAACTAAATGTAGTCGGGAAAACACAGGGGCTACGTAGATGGCCACGGTTAATTAATAAGCACGCACCGGCACGGAACTAATTATCCATCGTGTGTAACGAGTCGTTGACAGGTTCGATGAGTTGTTGTCAGAGAGGGGTTGGATTATAGGAGGCTCATACTACGCTCATTGAAAGAAGATCAGCTGTGGGGCTTCGTTCCGGGATCCGTAGACGGGGCTAATGTTTCTGAAGCCGGACGACCGCCAACTATCAGTTAAGTTTAATTGTCCACGATTAATTAGATCAGTCCTGCGTGTGTGTATGAGTGGTAGTGAAGTATGAAGGTAGACTTGTCTAAAATGCAGGAAATAGGATAGGATAGAATATGAAAGGATGGATTGAAAGAAGATGATGCAATTCAGGATTTGAAGGATTTGAATTTAATCGCGCGTGTTTGAGTTTTCGAATGTATCTTCCCTCCAGTTCCATGATTAATTTATTTTTTGTCACGATACGTTTCTATACCTTGAAAAGATATAATCAACCTTTTATAATAATAAAAAGCTGAGAAGACTGTTTTATAAAAACCAGCAACGAACTGAGTACGCAATTAACGAATTACATACATTACTACGATTCTCAGACCTCGAAGTGGCTTGGAATTTATGAACGACCAATTTTACAGCGAGTTAAAATTTCTGAAAAACATATATACGTACTGGACAATTTAAGAAACATTTTATACATTCGTTACGTAAAATACCATATCCAAAGAAGTATCCTTATAAAAATGAGATCGGTATTAGCAACATTTCAAAAGGATTTCCCTTTTTCGCATTGAAATCGTCGGATCGTGTGCTGGCTACCGCGACATTGCCGCGTACTCGTAAATCGCGGTTCTTTTTACAGCGAGAAAATTTTTACTTCAATTTGTGACACAAGAATCATTTAAACGTGGTTACGTTATAAAAGACTCGTTGAAAGAAGCCGCGATATGCTCGTAATTTCTCTCTCTCCCTCTTTCTCTCTCTCTCTCTCTTTCTCTCTCTCTTCCTCTCTCTTCTGCGAGTAATTGGAATTGGACGAACGAGAAGACGATCTTTAGCGTGTTTCTTTTATCATGGCGGGAATTTCGGGATACTTTGGCACAATCTTCCCGGTAGCTAGTCGGCAATACGACAGGACGTCGTCTTTCTAGTGGAAATAAGAATTCTGATTCTTCTTTCTTCTGCAAGACAACAACGAACCGCGCTGTATCCTTGTTCATGGGACATTAAAGCCAGCCGAGGCTGCAAAAAGTTCCAGAAAAAGGCGTCGAATCTGCTGTAAGATGATACAGAAGAAGCTGCTTGCACGTGTTTAAAAGAGTACTGGACGAAAAGTGGTTGATTACGTGTTGGGGATATTTAAGGATGTCGACGAGCTAGATGAATGTGGAGAATCTAGTTTTGTATTGTATCTCTTTTTTTTCTGTGTGCAATAATTAAATAGTACACAAGATATTTTTCGAACGTTTTAATTACGAGAATCATATTATGTTTCATGATTCAATAAGTCCTTATTTCTATGATGTAATAAGTTCAGCTATTTGATTGCAATTAGTTGTCTGGAAATTATAATGGGTTGTAAAAGGAAACTTACAACTAGCGGATGTTAGTATTACTAGATGTTAGTAGTAACAGTAGTTATTACGATGTAATATTACTTTTAATGACTGCTAATATTGCGCTGATAACTTTTAACAACGTGTTGATTATATTACATGCAGTGAAGTAATCTTTTAATATAATCAAGCTTTACATCTCTTCGGTATATTTTTCCGATCATAAAATCAGGATTTTTATGTCTTTTTCAATTCTCTGTACCAGTAAAAAAACAGTGACTCGTAACAGTAACTCTTGGTATTTGTCACGATTACACGTTGTAAGCTTTATCTATTGCAAGCCCCCTGACTAACAGCCACGATTAACGATCATGTTTTCAATGCTTCAAATTGCTATGAAAATATCTCTCACAATTATCAGAAGATTATTTATAAAAATACCTTGGAACATAACCAGAGCATAGCGTGGTATATATTCGTATTATGTCACGTATAATATGTATATAATGGTGGTCGAAGAGATAGTTAGCTTCACTTTGCTACTTTCCAAAGACGAAGTCTAAAAGTGTTCGGTAGAGCACCGACAACTCTGGTAACCGATCACCTCTAAGCATTCACCGAGTCGAGAGAACCGTAATTATACCGACTTGATCGAGTAACAACTTAGAGCTGACACAGTGGAAGCGGAAGATTCGATTCGCCAAGAACTCCTTGCTGCAGAATCGTTTCGCCGTCTCTCTCGCGAAGACGATTATGGGCTAAGGGGCCCTCAGGTTAGGACGCTTTATAAGAGTCATCAGGGTATCAGCATTCACTGTGAAACCGCCATATTAAGCGACTGGCTCGGTGCATACTTTCACACAATTGATTCGTTCACCGGGCGCCTCTATGCCCCGTGAAATCGAACAGTGCCCTCGGCTGCAAGAACAATGGGACTCTTTCTCCCGTTTTCTCTTCTTTTTCTCATTTTCCTCGTCCCCTTTGCCCTGACCCTTTTTAATTCTCTCTTTCTTCCCTCTATTCCCCTCTCTTTCCATTCCACTCGTATTTTTTTCTTCTTTTCTCTCCCCTGTCTTTTTCTCTTTCGTTCTGTCGATCGTTCGTTCTAACCTGTTCTCGCCTCTGTCTGAACCTCTCCCGTCCCACGGTTCGGTTCCTTTTCTTCTAACCTTACGCGCGTCAATGCTGACGACCGCTTTGAACTTTTCCAATTTTCGCGCGATGAGATTCAGAGCAGGGGGAACAGAACGAAATTCCGGATCTAATATACGGAGAAACGTAGCTTATCGGGATTTGCTCAAATACCATTAAAACATCTCCATGGAACGATGCTATCCGGCTATCGATCAAAATCCGTGATCGATGGTTATATTATTTCACTTATTAAGAGCCGATTAAACGTACGATTTATATCGTAACAGCGATTTCTTTTGCTTTTTCCTTTTTTAATTCCGAAAGTTAATAACTTTGATCAGAGTACACGTTGACCACAATCTCTTAATAAATCAAAGGTGTCACTGTAGTAACGTAGTAACTGTTTAATGCATATTCATTCCATACGTCCTTTTTTATATACTCACGTAATATTATAACACGCAACCAACGTAGAATGTACCTTAGGAAAAGAAAACTCCGGCCAACAGTTTCATTATGTGTAACCAAATTTAGTTCAGAGACTTTAACCTTAATTAGCTTTGTTAGTACCTACTTATTTAGTTATGCACATATAGAACGCCTGCTGTGCAGTTAATCAAATGTATTTCAAATGGAAAAAAATTAGAGAGCGCATAAATCACTTAGTTGAATAAGTAAAAGTTGTCTTATAGTACTTCGCTACACATTCGCACGTACATACACATACATTAGAAAGTTACATTTATGATAAAACATGCCTTTCATCATAATACACATTCATTCATCCATAGATACACATCAAAATATTTTATAAGAATTTCAATTGCCTCGCGACGATATATAACAATTTATTATATAATTATTAAAAATCGAAACTAATCATGGTTCGTAATCCTCGTGACGGTCTAATAAATTATCGTGTCGCGCGCTTACACCAATGCATAGTTAACAAATCGACCATGGAATTTGAATAATTTAAGCAGTTTGCCAGAATTTCAAACAAAGCCCGGTGTGTCACGCGTACGAATTTAGCGAAGCAATAATTGCATCGGGAGGATTTGTTAATTGAATAGAACCGTCGCTCGAAAGGCACAAAAGCGAGCGAAACTCGTGGGTTAATGCTTTCAGTGATTCGAGATCATTCGATATAGTAGCGTTACTGCCTCGTTCCTGTTATCGTCGACAAATCGGATCCACGTTTCTTCTTTTTTTCAAATAATATTCCAAACAGTACAAAATGGGAGAAAGTGTGCGATTTGTCAGTCGTACATCATTACCAGCCAGACAGTGTTACATAAATTCTTGTTCGTTCGAACCGTTTTGAAACGACATCGCGAGTTCGTCGCGTTCTCGAAACAATAAACGTACACCTTTTATCGTCGATATTATTCGAAACCGCCTGTTTAATTACAGGAGCACGTGACCCGCTAATCACACGTCCCCAACACTTTTATTAACGATCATCTATTATTTTTCTCCCGCGTAATTTTCCCGTTGAAATATGTCACGAACAATCTTTACCTTCATTACTGGACGGCTTTATCGAGACAAAAATATACTACGTTCTGGCGTCAGTAACCAAGTCAACGTACAAATTGATGGTTATTAACGAGTTTATTTTGTGGTGGTCTAAGAAAAGAAATGAAAACCTCCGTTTTTATTCTGACGAATTTGAAATTCTATATGTATTGAATTGTTCTTCCTGTGCTTCAAATTTCAAGAGTTAACCAATATTAGCTTCTCGCTATTTCAATTCCACCAAGCATACACGAAATAAAAAGAGCGTTACATCGAAGTCGAAAAAGCGTGGTTTGCGTGTTTCGTCGACTCATTTTCGACACGCTTGTATCGAGCGATAAAACGACCTACACTATTTTATTACTGCCAGTAATCTATCATTTAACGAGAAAAAAAACTGGAACACAAAGCCACGGAAGTACTGTCCATCGGTTTTTGTCTTGTCGTGACGCTTCCTTAACGGTTATTCTTACACGGTTAGTTTCCACGGTCAGTTTTAAAATGTAGAGTGATCGAATTGTGGAACTTTTCGAAGTTGGGGAAAAAATGTGCTCCACTAGAAAACGCCAGCTTGCAAACGTTCCAATCTTTCGATAGATCTCAATTTAGAAATAACGGGAAACTTGGAGAGTGCACTTGTTGATCGTCGATCTTGGTTGAAACTAAGGTTCGTTCGAACTACGCCGGTGTAATTGAAGGATCAAACCTAACCTAACTTTAACTTTAGGCTAACTCGGTTTAGGTTAGATTTGCCGTGGATGCAACTTTGACGCAAGAAAGAATTCCCAGTGGTTTGTTCATTGATCACGGTGTTGGTTTTAAACGGTTTTGGGCTCCCGATGTTGTATGTGCGGAACAAGGACGTAATTTCAGTGTAAGTGAAATTTTCAGTGATCTATTATTGTAATTAGTTCAGGTAAGGTTATGCCGACTTGAAATTATGTTTTATACGCGTTTAACGACTAACGAGATCTGGTTAATTTAAACATAACGCAAACCGAATTTGATATAAATTAAGTATAACTGTGTGAAACACACGCGTGCGTTTGCGTTTGACGCATGTCGAATTTCAAATGGCCTAACCAAAATTTAATGCGGTCAAATGCTAATTTACCTCGTATTTAGTTTATACATATATAACCACAACTAAATACTGTATCACTCTAACATAACTCTCGCAACCTCTAAACTTCGGCTTAAAATATATATCATTTCAAATTAATTTTCAACAATTGAAATATAAAGGTAATTTAACTATAATAACTTAACGTTGAAACGATTAAAATTTCAATCCATACTAAACCTAAAGCCAAATTTGTTTCGAGCTATAGATCTCGATTCAAACATAATTCCAGACATACCTCAATTTAGGCCTAACCCAGCAAAGCCTATTTGAGTCCTGATCTAACTCGCAACCCAAGCTCAGTCCGAATCTAATTCAAGAGCAGAGTCCAGCATAGGTCCAAACTCGACTCTAACTTATTTCAAACCGAATTTCAAATCTAATCTAACCTCAACTCAAACCAAACTCCAAATTCAACGCAAACATATACACGCATGTGTTTAAGCCGAAACGTGTGTGAAACCCGATAAAATACTTGTTGATCCAGTCCATCGACTATATTGCGACATCTAATCGTAGGACTAAGTCTTTGATTAAGATCTATCCATCCTGTTAGGTCAGATCTTTCACGGAAACAGCGAGAAGTCGCGTGAGAATTTGATTTCTCAACACTGGTCAGTGTGTTCTTCGTGGTTAACCTTGTACGGTATTCACGGACAACAACGAACGTAGCGCGTAGCCACGAGAATGAATAGGTTTATACGTGGTTGTGTACTCCCTGATTGAGTCCTCGTGGTCCGGCTGTAGTAGCGGCATACGTTGGCAAACACGCGCGACGTACACAATTAAGCCGGGCCAATTATCGTGCATTCCATTCGATCGTGGAGAGTTCGAGGCAATCGCTGCGTTGTTCCTTCATAATCGACGAGACCTTCTCTCTGTGCTCGTCGTCGTTGTTATTATTGCGTCTGTTAAATCCATGTGTGCTCATACACGTCGAGCAAACGTGTGCCTCGACGTGCTTTTATATCGTCTCGTAGCATGCGATCGTTCTCGAAACGAATCGCTGATCCCATAGTCAAGACGAGATTAAAGCATTATAAATAAAGCTCCACAGCGCGGTTTAATATTCATGGACATGAGCTTTCCTCCCGGACCGAACCGAGTCCATTATTCGACCCAGCTTTACACGGATTTGGAAACGTTTTCGACCTACCACGCCGCTACTGCATGCGTAATATTATTAGTAAATAAACGGGAACCCATGCGCTTACGGCATAAAATATAATACAAGGAACACGTTTCCATGTGTTTAATTTCGTCGTAGCTTAGCTATCGGTGGTATCAATACGCGACTGGCCGGTCATAATTTAATAACGGTAATCGCAGATTGCCATGTACGATTAATTCAGCTAAAATGCGCGCGCGTGTGTGTCGGGCCGCTATCTCTCAGTACAATAATCATTGGAATCACGATTAGGGGCAGTTAGCTGCGCCTGTACGGACGATTACGCGAAACTTATTATTATGTGTAATAAAATGCGTCGCGTTTCGCGTGCAACCCTTGTCGGATTCGGAGGAGAGATTGCACTCTTTGAACGCTTGCGCCTTTGAAGGACACGGCGATCGATGATGTAATTTAGTTCTTAATATGAAAAATAATCGACTTTAACGTTGGATTCGTTGTGATTGATGGTATAAAAAGATACTTCTGAAGGTTAATAAATTCGTAATTTAACTTGCTTGTAAAGTATAATTTGCAATAGCGATGTATAGTATAGGTCATTACCCCGAACAGTTACAATATTGTAGACGAGCCATTCTGTTACAATTTCATTGCGTGTTTCGACTGTTTCCTGATATATTGAAGATAGAGAACGTATGCTTGTAGGTTGCCGAGCGTTTATCTATACAATTAATAATAGAGTGCAACAACTATGAAACAAAAGGAAGAAGATTCAGATCGATAGGGCAGTTTGATCATCGCAGTGCAGGTTCTTTTTAAACTACTGCATTTGATTATAGAGTGTTACGGTCAACAGATATCAATTTCAATCATAATACAATGCATTTACGTATAATTCTATAAAAGGTACAATATGATTAAACAGTCGGTAATTCGTACGATCTATTCTTAATTTCTCGCGAGAAACATCGTCCGGAAATTGAGTCAAGAGTCGTAATTCGAACAATCCCATTAAACACTTTACAAACGTTTGTATCCGGCAGAGTACGTGGAACTTCTATGATACATGAAACAACCACCGGAGCACATGACTTCTCATCTACCTATAAACTTGATCCAGTAATTCACAAACTTTGTTGCTTGCAGCACAGCTCAAAAATAGCTATATTCCAGACGTCTCAACCTCGTAAACTTAATCTTCAAGCAGTCTCGACAAAGATATCGCGCCGAAGTCACGTAACGTCAATCTTGCTCGTAATTTCGTTCGGTTCGACCGCCCTATTTCGTATTCCCTTCAGTCGTCTACGTTATACATCGAATACATATTTACACGTTTATATACATGTGAATTTCATTGTCTATATATGTACACGTATGTAGAATATCATTAGCTAATTACAATTCTATCCAGTATCATCATTCGTAGCGTGCTGCTGTTTTGTCCATTTTATCGGTTTACTTTGATATATCTTCGTTGTACCTACGGATCGGTATAGTCGACTCGATTTACGACTGATCCCAGGTACCAGTCAGAGTTTCATTTCAAAAAGTCGCGTCCGCTATCCTCTGGGAGTCGTGCGCAGTTCAAGGGAAAGAGAGAGTCCTTCGTCTCTTGGTTGGACTTTTCGGTAAATTTAAAGAACCTCTAGCCGTTCTGACAAATTTTCCGCTTCTGCTCGGCGATCATAAAAAATGATTTAGGAGAGCGGAAGAAAACGCGCGCGCAACCGCGTCTGCGAACGTGATAAAAATATATTACCGCCACAAGTAAAATCGTACGGAGGGCAGCACACACCGTTCAAAGCTGTGAAAAAGCCGCGTTTTATACGGATACCGATCCGATTTCCACGTGAACACTGCCTGCTAAACTTTCCATGCATCAATCGAGATTAATGCTCTGGCCGAGCGACGCCATTCGTCTTCCTGTAACGGGAGGGATCCTACGAATACGAACCATTTTTACATAATGTCTTGTTCCTGAGCGACGCAAGATTTCGCGGCCCCCGACCCTTTAACCCTTGAAATATTGCCTTCGCTCTTGCTTTCGTTCAACACCACCTTGGCTGACGTGGGTCAAATTCTACGTGAGGGATAAAATTAACTAGAAACCTTGAGATTTCTTTCTAATTTTTCTTGCCTAACCTGTGACCAAAGATTTTTTTTTCACTTAGACAATATACATATATATAATATATATATATAGTATTGTATATATGTATAATATCGTGGAATTTGATTTAATTCATTTTAATCTATTTTGAATTAATTGCAATGATAATTATTTATATATACATTTCTGTACCTTGTTTCTATAAGACTCTTAGAGGATTAGTCCTGCGCGAATGTTATCACTCAGAATAGTGTCCAAGTCGGCTGTGTATTTCATTGGCACATAGAGGTTGAAGATACACAGCTTACAAGTGACTTAGACTGAAGCGGAGTTCCGTTCAGAATTGAACTGAAATTCGGATGGAATTCGGCTTGTATTAGAATAGAATCGGACTAGAACTAATTGATACCGAGCTGCATGAACAATTTTAGAGTTTCAAGCTTCGTAGACAGAAAATAGGTATACAAGTTGATGATTCCGAAAACAAAACGATAGCATATTTGAATATTTTAAAAACAGTTCCAAATATGATCTATAATGTACGATGTATTGTACTAACGACTAAAACTTTTATTTCAATTCTCACATTGGTCTGAATTTCGAAGACTGATACTTACCAGGTATAAAGCATGCGCGTGTTATTCGCTCGATTTCCTCAGAAACAGTTTTGACATAATTTTTTCGCGTGTTTCAGTTTAAAATAGCCTAATAAACCCACTTATTAAAGACGAAAGTATTCCAGTAATTTATTCCCTTTCTTTTATTTTTTCCTCGTGCAGCATTGTGCCATTGTTGGATACTTAATGGTGTTTTGAATTCAGGTTCGTACAGATTTACATAATTACTGCGTTACAAGTATACAATAAGTATGCACTACGTAAAACGCAAAAAGCTATCTTCCACCATGACTACGTGTTCGGCAAACAAATTACAATCACGCTAAGTTTAACTGTCTAAAGTTAATATTTCATTAGACGATTATTACGTTAATTTCTTTAAATGTTCAAATACTTATGCGAGCCAGTAAATCTGATAGGTCAAACAGATTCTTCACCAATTCTCACTTCATAACTCGTCTTTTAATCTACTAGATTCACAGTAACAAGATAATCCACGCATGTTCAAACGTCTTGGTCGCTATCTGGCTATGCGATGGCACGAGAAACGTCTAACTCCTCATGCCCACTTATCTTCCGCACAACTTACAACGCTCCCCTCTCGTGGTGCAACAAGTACCCTCCATAAAATCTCACTAGCACCTATACTCGTTATTTCGTTCCGTAGCTAGCCTTTAATCCGATATCTTTATCCGGACACAATCTACCTTCGTTCCAACCAGTTCGCGTTAAATCCACTGGCGGTATCGCTGATTCGTCCCGTTGATCGTTCGTGTCCTTCCTCTTCTTCCACTGTTGACCTTAAAAGCGATCCTACCCGCGGAAAACAGGCCACTATCGCGGTTCGATACTCGAACGACCTCGGCGAACCACGGCAAGTGGAAGTGTGGCACGCGAGCCTCGTGATATATTGTGGTTTTCGGCGCGGATATATAGATGCCAAGATACGGTGCGTGGGTATGGAATGATTCATGGGAAATCGAGAGAGAGCGATGGAAAATAATTGTGGAAATTGCAGTTAAAATATCACTATGGTTGCAGAATTGGTCGAGTTTTGGTATTGTAACGGCGATGATAATTGAAAATAATTGGATCGATTTCCACTGTTCCCGGTTGCATACGCTTTTATTATAGTTCGCCATTTACATATACATAGTTGAATAGGTTTTTTTGTTATTTGTTCGATGAAAATTGCATGTCAAGCTGTTTGTCTGTGTTGACCGTGGTATGAAACGCTGTTTTCAATATTTTCATTTGTTATTTTTGCTAAAATACGATCTTAAGGAAAGAAAGGTCTGTGATTTTAACGAAGAAATTGTATTTATAGCAAGAAAACTGGCGATAGATTACTGAATTTCAATTGTTGGAACAATGTTCGTGTTTAAATTATTTGGTTATCGAAAGAGTACTTAATCAGTTAGAATATTTATTAAATAATTTCATGAATATTACATTATTAATTATTGATATTTCAGTATTTAATCCACGTGGAAATTTCCTGCTCAAAATGATTATGGTTGGACAAATCAAAATTATCCGTGCGCATAAATTGAAATTCCAAACAGCCAAAAATAATTTCTCTTACGTAAATAACAAGGTCAAATTTAATATTAAAGCAGATTATTGAATTGAAATTTATACCTGGATATTTCTCTTGTTACATTTCGAAAATTAACGCACATAGAGTTTGTCTATGTTTTCCAAAATTTTAGAATTTAATTAGGTACATTTTGCAAGAAACTTCATCAATGAAATCGTTTCCTTTTATATTAATTATGTAACATACAACCTAAGCGCATGGTATTAATTTTTTAGAACTATAGTTTTATTTTACTTATTTTACTACCATACTATTACATTGAATTTACTACCATATTATTACATTGAAATTAGTCTTTTTCACTAACTGAAGCAAAAAATTCTAACTAATTAAAAAGTATTTTTTCTTCCACAAAACAAACAAAATTCCAATTCCAGACGATTGCGAACCTTTAACAAACCCATACAAACAGTTACGAAAATACAAATAATGAAGAGCACCTTTCGCTATCTGTTAACGAAACCGTAAAATCCAGTTATCGTCTCATTCAACAAGTTTCCTCCACAAAACAGGGTAAGCTTTTCCCTCGATTCCTTTCGAGCAGGAGTATTCAAAGAAGCGTATACGCCAGCTGCTGGTATTAAGCAATCCAACGTGTATATCGCGTTACAGCCGAGATAAGCCCCTATACAGTCCGCTTCCGTGACACGTTTGCTGTCATGCCTAACACGGTACTGCTGCCAAGGGCATTTATTACGAGTGAAAAAGGGAAACAGGGTTCTCCGATCCATCGGGGGTTGTATCTGGAGAGTCGAACGTAGATCGTGAACGTGGCCACCGTTGATATCAGCAGTCGAGAAATATCTCGAGTATACATTCGGATAAGAAAAAAACGGTTAAAAAAAATAGAGAATTACAGATAAGCGTAAGAATAGCCGAACGATGTGCGCACTCTTAGATATAAACGCTTGGAATTCTTTGTCGCATAGCAGCAGTTTTAGCGTTGTCAGATAACGCTAACCCCTAGTAAATTCCGCTTCTTTGCCGCTTCTAAGCACGCGGTATTGGAATTTATTCCAGCCCGTTCTGCCATTCTCCTCGGTTCTTGTGTATCGGCCAACTTAATTCGAAGATTGTTGTAGGTGCAGAATGTAGTAATCTATTTTACTATACTATGTGTCATTAATCTTGACAGAGTAGTATCTTGTGTGTATGAGGATGTTGGGATAGATTTAGCGTTGATTATTTTTGTTATTTATCTGTTGTCTAGTTACTAGGTAGGTTTCTTTGTGGAGGTAGTAGGGCACTTCTGCATTTAATTAATAAGAATTTAATTTGTGAAAGTACTTTAATATAACGTTAGAAACGAAAGTTTTCTTACTAAACGACATTGGGAAATAGGAATTTGTAGGGTTGTGGATCTCACGAAGAAACGCAAGAAGAGCACGGTTCAAAATTGAACGTGACGCGTTTATTCAATTTTGAATTACGAGACATGATGCGAACAGAAAAATCTGGTACATCGATTGTCGAAAGAATGAATTACCTTGGACCATGTTGTTCTGTGATAAATAGTCGAAGGTGTTATCGCTTTTGTTCATTTCCCGATGGGAAACCATTGTGATATTGACTATTATCGTTGATCTATCGTGAAATAAATACCTTTGAATTATTGCACGGTAATCTCGCGGTTTAAACGTGTTCTGGCTTAGTTCGCGTACTGAGAAGATAAAACGGGATACGTTTCGTTGAGATATTGTAAACTCATCGCATTCGATTCTGAGAAATAACACACTATAAATTAAGAAATAATTTATATTTTTGAAACAAGCGTATTTAACGATTTGTAGCAAAATATTTAATCTTAACTTAGTTTAGTATCGAAATAGTTGCACGATTAGACCGCCCCATTTTTTAAAAATAAGAACATAAAAATGTTACTGCGTTAAAAAATCAAGAAAAGGAACGTGCCTGAATCCTGAAATACTCGGCTTAAACGGGAATTAAAGCAAATTGAAAATTTTCCACACATTCGCACATTCTTGCAAACAAAACGTCCTCGTGCGAATAAAAGACCGAGATGGAATAATTCTTAATTACTTTTCGATCCTTCTTCAATGGAAGCAACAAATGAAAAATGAAACTTTATCCACGTCAAAGCGAGGATCAACGACTCGTGAATTCTCTAGAACATGGAAGACCAATAATTGTTCGAAAAGTTTCGGCGTCTACACCGTAGGAGAACCACTTTTCTAACTCAATGAAGCTGAATTAATAGTCACTCGGCCGATTTCTTTTGTTGATTGTTCTTACCTCCATGCACGTTCTTTTCCTTATGTCTGCATTCGAAACTTTCTTTCATCCTCGTCTATGCTCCTCGTTGCGTTCTTTATGATTTCTTTGCATTACCATCGAATTGATCTTTACCCGGAAATTTCCATTTTTTCATTTCCATTGGAGAAGTACATAGACGAAGATACAGAAAGGAAAAACAAATCCATTATTTCGAAGTTAAAAATGTACGGATGGAGTGATTTAATAAACTTGCTGCTCTCGATGGATTTTTATAATGACAAATAATGTCTGGTAGATATACCAGAATTTTGAGATTCAAAATATGTTCAAAACGAATTTTATATGAAATAGGTACGCATGTGTTTTACAGTTAGTTTTATATGTTCTACAGCTCAGTACACTGTACTTTGGCGCGGCTGCAATTTACGATTTCCAGGATCAGCGTTTTACAATGAAAATTCGACCAAGCACGTGCTCCAGCTTTCAACAACAGCAGTTGTTCCTAACGAACTATCCAAGTTCGTTAATTCATTGTTTGTGGCTTGATCTCAATTCGCAAATTCTCAAACATGTGAGAAGGCTGGCAGTGTTTAACAAAGATTTTACGATAACAATGTGAACTCTTGTTTGTTACTTGCTCGAGAAAAACCACTTTTAATATAATATTTCTGCAATTGTATCTCAAAATCGATTCGAATTTTGCTGGAAATTTCAAAGTTTTCCCTAGAAATGACAGCTATCAGAATTTTAATTTCTTTTATTTCTCTCGAGTAGTATCATAGATCATAAAATAAAAATTATTATTTAATCTAACATATTTAAACAATATATGTTCTTAAAAAATTCCATATCTGTAAAGAACTAACGCAAAAAGCTCCCATTGTGCATTTTATCGGAAAAATCTTTACCTCCTATGTTCTAGAGAACGTTAACGAAACTGTAATAATCTCGTTTACAACTCTGTTTGTATTCTATTTAATTTTTGCCTGACAGCCTCATTAAGCTTGCGTTACCATCGAAAACCTGCAGGAACGTAAAAACGGTGACAAGTGCGATGACCATTTAAAGCCAACAGAGCTCTCTAACTCTAAAGTTGTAGAACGCGCTCGGGTTACGATAACTATACCCCTGTCCGATAATCAGGAGGCACGACCGGCAAATTTGCACCTCCGTGTTGCTTCTTGCGGTCGTACATTGCAGTTCAATAGCGGTGCTTCCCGATGTTCGATAACGGCTCGCTAGATAACAGATGGCCTTGAACCTTGTTGTGCCAGTTTGTATCTTACTTCACGTTACACCGAAGACAAAGCGTTTGGTTATCGTTGGTCATGCAATTAGTTAAGATTATCATTCACGTGGAATATTTGGGCAAAATCCTGCCTGTCTCTCTGTTTTTATAACTTAATTTAATCTATGTTTTGACTTTGTAGATTATAGACAAATCTCGATTTATCGAATATCGAATATCGATTGTTAACTTTCTTATAATTTAGTTTAATCTGATCTACGTCTCGACGTTTATAAGCAGATGTGAATTCCTGCATAATTGGTATGACAACTGTATTGTAATATCGTTGGTTTTATTTGAACTTCGCAGATAAAAGTTTATTCTGATATACCTTTCTGCAAAATTTTGCGTAGCATTTTAAAGTGATTTAAGAATTTAGTGAGAATCTGGAATTAAGCGATTTGGAACTGGTAAAATATTTATAAGATGCCTTTAAAATCTTGGAAATTAATTTTACTATAGAGGAATGAAAAATGAAAGAATGAGGAAGTCTTGTGGGTGTAATGTTATGCAATTAGTTAAATACTACTTCATACGTTTCTGAAGATGAATGTCGTTCGTGATAGATAGGCAACATGTGAAATATTATTAAGATCGCGCAAATTTTATTGTAGAGAAATTGCAGCGCGTAAAAAATAATGAACAAAAACAAAAAAGGAAAGTTTAAGAAAGTTCGAACAAGTTCATTTGAAATTAACTAGCTTTAACCGCTAATTATAATGGTTCTCGCGGCGCTTCACAAACTTTTTGACTCCCTGGAGTCCCTGATAGCGTTTATATTAAACTTGCTGACGTAAAAAATTGCAAATTATTGCAAGCTCATTTATGTAATATTAAAAGTACGCATAATGTAATTGTGTTAACAGAATGATAAAATATCCATGAATATTCGAATATGCCTTCGACTGTAAGTTTATTAATAAAATAAAACGATTTAACTTACATTGATATTTAAAAATCAAGTTTCAAAGACTATCGTTATATACATTTTTTGCACTAGTAGCGTTATTGAATTGATTCTTTTTTAATATATTAAAACGCTTATTGTAATTAGTAGAAACATAAATTTTATTTATTTAAAGCACATATTTTTTCACAATAAACGACAAACCAAATAATGACAAAATTTGACGTCATAAAGATATTAGGACAATAATCAAGTTACAAATTAATACAAATCGACTTACAAACAATTTCCCGAATAATTTCTCAAGCATCTCAACCTAAAGCAAAACACAATGCATAACTACCAGCACTGTGGCTCGTTGATAATTGGCATCACCGCAATTCAGACTAATTTAGCGACGAACAGAGATATTTTCATTCAAAGTTGGCCCGCATGAATAGTCGATTGTCTCGTACTATTCCATTGTTCTCGTGACGCGATCGTCCACAAGCCTTTCCGCACTCGCATCAGCGCACAATCAGAGAAAGAGTAAGATAGCTCGAGCCAGAAAGCAAGAAGAGTGGAGGAATAGAAGGGTTTGCGTAAAAGGTGCCGAGGGATGAGAGTGATGCCGCTTAGAAAAAGGGTTGTACTCCAAAGAACGCGATACATAACTTACGAACACATTGTTGGTCCACTGTGTCCCTTCTATAGTCGCAGTTATACTTATATATACATATATATACGCGCGCGTGCGCGTGTTTGTGTGTGTTGTCACCTTCGTGACGCCAATGAACCACCCCTTTTAAGGCTCGCCCCTATATGCCTCGCGCGCGTTTAGATAACAACCGCGCCGTGGTTATACACAGTCTCGTAACTACAGTTTCGCGTACACATAAGTACAGTTCCATCTAACCTTACCCTCCTCTCTTGTCATCGGGTATGTTGGATTTCGACCAACCACAGACGGCCGAACCCTTCGTTCTCTCTCTTCGAGCTCCTTACGCTGCTTCTCGTTTCTTCCACAGACATCGACGCATTTCGTCGATTCTTCCTGCCTTATATCGTGTGGCTATGGAAACCGCCGACGGATTCAAAGGGCTGCAAAGAACCAGAAGAAAACCGGAAACGCGCCATTCACTTAGGGAGCGCGGTTACGACCACACAATCTCACGTACGTTTCCATGAACGTGCAGTAAGATTCGAATGCCCGTGCTACGGGGGATTGTACGTGTATGAAGATGTACTACGTGGCGATTGTATCGTGGTTTTTTTATAGGTGTCTAGATATTTTGAAATTACATGTGATTTTAGGTTTCGTTATTGATGAAGTATCCTATGTATGTGTTCCATTATATTTACTAAAAAAGATCTTAGTGTGTAACAACTGGTATTTGGATTCGTAATTTGACAATTCTTTTTTCTGCATTGAAAATTCCTCGAATTATAGTAAATATGGAAAATACTATTTGTACACAACAAATTAAGTAATTAAGTCCAAGTATATTAAATTTCGTATCATTTAGTAGTACTTGTATATGGCTCCTCCAGAAATGTTCATTCTGTGACACATAATATTGAAAAATATAAACACTTATTTTTCTAACAAATAAAATATAAGTACATAGTATAATTTTTGCTTATTTTTTGTTGGATTATCTGACAAATAATTTCGTAAAATTCTTACTGCAATTGCAGAAACAATGTACTTCCTGTCATTAAAATTTTCTCCGTATCCATATAAATTGCACCCATGAAATTACATCCACCCGCAATGGTATAACGTCCAACTGATTCGCGCATTTTTTTCCTGCAGCGACAGAATTGATGGACTGCTTTCCATTCATCCAAGCCAATGATAAACCGTCGTAAATCAATCTTCCTTTTATCGTCAGCTTTCGTTCATTTTCCTGTGTGTATCGATTTACTCACAGTCGCTGCCCGATTGACCCCATATTCTCTTTTGTTACATCTATCTGCCCTAGCCTTTGTGCTTCGTGACTATTTCAACCAGGTTGCCACGCTCGCGCGACAGCTAATAACATAGCAGTTGTTGGCCGCTTTTGCAACTGACAGTTCCAGGTTTGTCAAAAAGTCCCTTTGTTCCATATAACTTTTCCTACGATTGTCTATTATTCTTCGCGCCGAAGTTGATACATTCAGAATTTCATTACAGGCACATCAGTAGAGCTCTATTTAATAATTAAACGAAATCACAGTATAAATATTATACGAAGATTGAGATAATAAAACATTCCTCTGGATAGAACAATTTGAATTAACCAAACATTCCCTAGACCTACCAAATTAAAATTGCGCGAACACCTAACGTAGGAATTTCCCAATAAATCCGCCAATTGCCACTGGTCCTCACCAGTGTACTTGCAATTTACCTAACAGCCCATTCAACTTCTTTCGCAATATCGTTCTCGTGTTTCAACCGGGTTGCCATTCACCAACGGAACGAAACGAACGAGCGAAATCACGCTCGACGAGCCAGTTTCCCGCAATTTCGGAGCTCTATTCGAACCCGAAAAGGCGCGGCTCCCTGTCTCTCGACAATTTCACGGTCGGCGCGAATAAAGCTGGCTGGTTCGTCCCGCGCGCGCCTTAAATCCAAATTAAAAGGGTCCCCGCGGTTCGTTTCGTGGTCAGGTGCAAAACTTTTTAATCATGCAACGCAATGGCCTCTGCAATGGTCGACAAGTTTCGCCGAAGTCTCGAACGGTGGCCGCGGGAAAATTAGTTCGGCCTGATTAAAGCGGCCACATGATACAGCGTTGCAATTAAAAGTGTCATGAAAAATGCATAGCCAGCGTTAATTATCGTTCGGTGGAGTGCGCGCGCGACGAGTCGCGCATATCAGGAATTCAATAATATCTTTGCTCGCGGCGACAGCTCAACGCGAAAACGCGAGCGTGATGTTGCACGTGGCTACTACGGAACCTATCGATATCGATTGCATCGTAAACCTGTCCACCGCGAACTCATCTAATAAAGGACCATTCGTCTTTGGTGTTTTAGTGTCACGCGTCTGCGGGGATTGCCGCCACTTACGTCGACGAGGAATCTTCGAGTCAGCGATCAGGAGCGACATATTGATGTGCCGGCGATCGATCCACGGACCAAGTGACGAGGCACCGACGCGCCGCCAAGAAAATCTCCACAGACGTGAGTAAATCTGTTCTAACCTTCTGTAAAATTGAATTCTGTTCGTTGATGGAACATGTGTGGATTTATATTTGGGTCGATTTCATGCTTCTTTGCTCTTTGACGCTGTTTCGTGCGTTGACTGGAGGATTAGGCTAGGGTTACGATAGATACGTGGCCTGAGGAACTGTCGTTATGAATGCGTCAGAACAGTTAGATACATAAATTCTTATGAGAATGTGCATTTCGGTCATCAGATATTCCATTCGTCAGAATATTGTAATTGTACTGTAGTCTTGAGAAAGGCGTGTTACCATTATAATTATGAGAGTTATGATATTTTTTAACTGAAGAACAGTTGAAATGTTTTATAATTTGATTCGTAACAATATGACATAATAGGCGACGTATATTCTTTTATTATCTATAATAATTTCACCGTTCGTCACCGTAATATACAATCGTACAAAATTACGATCTACAATTATTAAAATATAAATTGCAAATAAATATTGCAAACGCTGACGAAATGATTTACTCTCAAGAAATAAATGGAATTTCCTTTTTACTTCTTTAGTAGCGAATTTGTACCAAAGAGCAATAGAAATAACTGCTATTAAGTTAACGAGTCCATTTAGCGCGTAATCAACGCGGACTATACTTTCTTTCCCAATAAACTTGATGAACCATTTTAATTAATTCCTTCCCTTGGTAACCGTATAATTTTTCGATTAATTCGGCCATCCTACACGACTAGCCACCCTACAAAAATTAACCTACGAAATTTTAAATTTTAAATTTCCAAACTCAATTACCAAATCCAATCAGTTTGTGTCGCTATACACATATTACTTTTCCTACGGTGATTATGCGACTATGTGACTAATCCTTTACGTTTACCTCGGAAGAAGCATAATAGATAGTGTGGAAAATTGATAAACTTCTATTATATGAACTTAAATTGTACAATATAAGCTGTTTGTTCGTCGATGAGTTCAGATAAACGGAGTTCTATTGTATTCTCTTGAAACAAAACGGCTGCCAATGAAACAAAATGGTACCAGTGTAAGGAACAGGGAAAGAAATTGACTGTTAAGGGTTGATTACATTACTTGGTATAGGCACAAACGTGGCTACGACACGACCAAAATTACTGGGCAAGTTGCGGTGCACCGCGGCGTGTTCTCTTTCGCACTTGCATTCAGATTCATAACTGTGTGCCACGGCCATCACGGCACGGTTTCAACGCAAAATGGAAACGTATAACGAATGACGGAATTACCAGAAAGTGGAATTATATTGGGGCTATCGTGGAGCTCCAGCGTCCCACGGGAACGATACTTGTATTTTTAGTGCGAATCGATATTACCATACCCTAGCAGACCGAAGCTCGAGGTGAAATTTAAATTTACGGGAGAAGAATGAACCCGCTCAGATTATTACCTGCGCGTCAAGACGATCAAGGAGTTACTCATTTGCTATCCTTTTAATAGCAATTGAATATCGATTGAAATAATTGTGGAATTGGTTGGTTTTATCTTGATGAATTTAAACATCGAATTATCAATTATATTTTCAGCATAATGCTTCCAACAAGCAGATCAAATACGTATAAAATGTATTTGCGTGTATCTTTATTTTCCAGTACAGTGCTTCTTTATTAGGTTCTATATTTCTTCATCCTACGCTTCTTATCTTCGTCAAATTTTCAAACCTATCAAATTTCAAACCGGTATCAGTAAAGTATCAAATTTTCGTAATCATAATAATTCGTAATAATTTCCAGATGTATTAAAACGATCAAAATACGGCATTAAAATTAATTATTATTGTTATTATATAATTACACGCGGTTGTCAAATCACGAAATCCAAAGAATCCAAGAAATCCTAATCGCAATTCCATTTGATAAAATCGAAGCTCGTTTCACATAGATGCTGCTTTGATGCATCAATGTATTAGTTTGGACTGTTGAAAATAGCATTAGAATATCAGATGATCCTTTGGCCGCAGAGTGGAGGACGCGCCATTTGCACTCGTGCCTGCACACGGCTGCGTTCAAAACGCAACAGTGTGATTGCGAAACCTGGAGAAACGCTAACGGGTGTCAGTGGGTGACTTGTGGATACGGCGAACATCCCACGTGCACGTTTATTTCCCCGTTATGTTGATTACAATCCCGTCGTGTTCATACATCGGTGGCGAACGTATGACCGATAACGCATCTGCTGATCCTAAAGGCACACGTTTGCCACGTTGCCTATTTATTCAATCCCAATGCCGTAAATTTCGGTTGCAACGAATGCCTCCTTCCGCCCTATCGTACGGGGTGTGCGTATTATTCTGTCAATGCTGTTACGCGGACGCAAAGGATGCGGTTTCTGTCGGGCATAGACCGCGTTCAAGTAAAGCAAAGTTGGTCATCATCAGTGGAAATTGGATGCATCGAATAGAGTGTGCAGAGCTACGGCCACAATGACGCACAGTCCGTGAACGTTATTTACTGACTTGGCTAAACGCGTAATAATGCCCTCCCTGTAGGATGTACAGGGTGGATGTAGAGAAGAAGTTTTTTCTTGAATGATTTAGTGTTTTAGTATTTTAATATTGCGAAAAAGTTTTCGTCTTGATTCATTTCTATCTCAGTTTTTTTCTTCTAAAAGGGTTTCGTTTAATCGTTTCAAATCAACCCATTAAAAACCAGGAAATAGTTTATCATAACACCGCAAATGCTTCAATATGTTTAAATTTCATAGAATCGTGGAATCCAAATAGTGAAAGATACAACGGTAAGAAAATATTCAACGAAATCTTGGAATTTCAGAATCACAATTTTAAAGACACGCAATTCGATAGCGTAGATTGATCGAACAAGATTGCAATTGAAATGTTGCGAATAAAACGAAAAGGAATTTTTTAACGAAACTTCAAAACTTTTTGCATTTCTTCAAAAGAAATATACATTTTCTACTGTTCGCTGTTTAATTTTAGTAAATATATTATTCGTAATAATAACAAAGATATACAATGTGTTGCGGCAGATGTCTTCGACCATTTATACGAATCTCTCTCGAATTTCAGACATCAAAGATGCAGTACGCAAAAATCAGACGATTAATTGATAAACAGAAAAAGAGTAAAAAGTTAGGAGAATAAAAGAGAAAACGAGGTGCACTGACGCGTTGATCACGAAATAGAGAATGTAGCTAGGACTGAAAGGGAATATCCAGTGACCCTGTTTTAGACCTCTTTTCATACGTAGCAACATGGTTGAAACGAAACTGGAATACACCCCCGCGGAAATACGTCAGTGGGTAAATGGGTCCGCGAGTTTCCCCTGAAAAATATACGACTATGTGAAATCGACATAATGGCCAGCTGATGGAGCCCGTTAATCGTGATTATTCCGTCCTGGTGCTGTACATATATCGACCTTACAGCCAGCCGATAGCTGGAGTTAATTGCGATTATTTCGTACTGCTACAGATCATCCACATCGTGGTTAGTTGATAGCCGCAGCTAATAGCGATTACGTGCCCCTACGTGCTGGTATCGATCGCAATTCGTTTCATTTCACTGCCACCAAACCTGCTGACTACGTTTCGGCGGCAGTTACCGATAGAATTGGGATAAGTGGTCCGAAGATTGGCTACATTGCGCGAATTTCAGCGATACGTTATCGTACGTTGACTTAGAATATAGAACGTAACTTTCCTATACTACGAACATATACCTTCGTCAATGGTCACAATTTTGGGAACGCTATGTATTTCATAATTATAGAATGTACAAGAAAAACGGTTCCTCGAACAAGAAAAGAGAAGAGTACTATTCCAGAGAAGTAGTAAACTTTGTAGATTTAACGTACTAGAAGTTAATTTTGGATCTGAAATGGTAGAAGTTTTTTATAGGTCAGAGATTTTGAGTTTATACAGATAGATTCTCGTCGTTCTTCGACACGGTTCCGTTCGTTATACGATGCCAGTTACTGCAAATACGTTTCCGTGGAAATCAATCTAGGAAAGCTCGGGTTCCACAAGAATTATTGGAACATAAAGATAGGTATCATTCGTAAATCAGGTCAAATACATCATACGATCTCCGCGAAATCCTCCCTCGTTTTACGCTATCGAATTCGTTGTGGAATCGAATCCTATCCATAATAAAACCTGTTTTCATATATGTATATATATATACATATATGTATATATATTTCATATATGTATATATATATACATATATGTATATATATTTCATATATGTATATATATATACATATATGTATATATATTTCATATATGTATATATATATGTTTTCATATATGTATATATATATGTATGTATGTATATGTATACACACACACACACACACACATATATATATATATATATATATATATGTGTGTGTGTGTGTGTATACATATATATATATATATACATATATACCAGGAGACGCCAGAAGATAATTGGGAAAGAACATACGGTAGTAACATGTCCGTTTTGTTTCTGCGTTCATAAGTCGGCCTTTACGTCAATTTGAAGTGCCAAGGCGAAAAGTTAATCCGGTGACGAACGATGCTCTAAAACTCTGGTTGCTTGAGACTCTAAAAGGGCTTTAAAAATAAAGGATGAAGTTTTTATTTTAGTCCTTCGAAACGGCTCGAAGAAAAGCTCTTCCACTTTTCCGGCACAAGCAGCGCGCACATTAAATTCTTTACGAACCCTTAGCGCAACCGGTAATAGTTATCTCCGGCGCAGCGTAGCTTTCACCCTCTGCGCTTTCTTTTGTTCGAAATTACATTTTCTTCGGGTTAACGGCCAGACTGGATTTGCTGGCTGAAACATCGACCGATATTTTTCCTCCCTCCAATATATATGTACTCGCTCCACGGATCAAGCTGAAAAGGCTGCTAAACTACAAGGCAATTTTATAGGCACCGGCTGCTATAAACTCGTAAAAGTGTAATTCAATTCAACGACTGGGAACGAGGCCGTGTAACAATAAAATATTTATACGTAACAATGATGCATGTCGAAAATTCCTGTCGCTTTCTTATTTTTCTTTCGCGTAAATCTCATGTGAAATTCCCGCACCGATTGACGTATGTATCGATGTATATGAAACATAGAATCACGGAACCGTGACCTTTTTGTCATGATTGTCGAGATAGAACGAGTATCCCAACGACGCGATGCGAGTTCTTCGTTCTCGTTCAATAATGCATATTCGAACGCACCTTCGCCGACAGATTGCACTGGAAATTCAACACGTCGACTACGCGAAACGTCACTGATACTTTTGTTTATCATACCTAGACCGTTTTGTACAGTATGAATCTCGGTCCTCGAGACACTCTCGAGAGATATAACTCCACGCCGCGTCGCGTCGAAATGTCACGTTTGCTCGAGTAAATCTTCATTCAGTGAAACGAGGGTACCTACACCGACGTTCAAAAGTTGAGGATCCGTTGATACGTAAGTGGAGATAGTTTGGTACATTTTTTTTATATTAATTGGTGCTGCTAAGTGTTACACGGTTGATAGAACAAGAATAATGAGATCGTCGATTGAAGCGTTCAGTACGTGTCTTGAATTGGAATCAGTATTTAATTTCATATCGTGCGTCGTAAATTCAAAATTTTGGGAAAGCATCTATGGTAATTTTTTAGTCAAATACAAGATACAAGTATCAGTAAATAAATTCAATCAGCAGTGAACGTTTCATCGTCCTAATCTCTACAGTATTAATTCAACCTAAAATTCTAAAATACAGAACGTGAGGAAGAAAGGAAAGTGTCAATCTATTTCGTCTCATAGTTCACTCATATGACGCTGTATATTACTCCTACGTGATAGTACTGTACTGTATATTACACACTTCGTACAGTTTTGAAAAAAGATCGCTAAAAGACTAGTTTAATAATGGAAATGGGAGTACTTGCAGTATCGTAAAAAGTTTTGTATGTTCTGTAACGACCCTGTTCTGAGGAATACCAGCTGTAAATCACTCCTCGTGGATAAAACTTGGATACCTCTTTGATGAACTCATTTGCATGACAATGACGTGTTTTCCAATTCATCTCAAACAGTAATAGCCTCAACTCGATTCTAACGTATGTTTCGTACCAAAGCAAACTAAAAACCTATTAAAAATCGAAATTGTACATCTAAGTCGAACTTTTGCAACTATTTTCCATAAAAATAAGGTTTCTTTTCGAAGAAATTGAAAAGTGAAGTTTCGTTTGACTGGAAGTAATTCTTTTCTCAATCAAGGTCTCATATGACTCAAAAACTTTATCACGCGCGTACAACTAATCTTTTCACGATACGTCACTCTTCGTTTTCCATTGCGTCATGATTGCAGAAATACTCTAAATATATACAGATATCAAGACGAGACGAGAGATAACCAACGAGAGACGAGCCGCGCGACAACTTTGTCGTTATCGTGGCCAAAAATGTGACCGCGAGAGCGTGCAATTATCAACCACTATGCGAAATGTTTCGGATAGCAGGATTCGCCCGGGCAAACAGTTGTCAGTGAAACGCGTAACATCACGCGTCATTCCACTCGACGTCGCGAAAATCAGTGCCACGCGAGCATTCGACCGGATTCAATGTCAACGGAGGAAGTAACGTGGGGTGAAACTGCAGTTAAATAAACAGCGACTCCGTTCTCGATCGTACATCATTTATGACGCAAACGTCACTTGCCCGCCGGAGAAATTTATTTCTTTTTGCAGGGCGTCACCGGGTTGCACCGACCGTTCCATTTGTCACGATCATCTTGAATACACGTCTCCATTCCCCTTTCGCTTGGAGGAAGAAATTGTTTTGAATGGAGAAACGCCGGTGCTGCGCACTATACGTGATCGATGAATTGTTTCCGCCGAGACCGAGTCCTTTGCATCTTGTTTTTTGACACTGTCAACTTTATGAACATTCCTTGTAATGTAGGCTTTTGTTACATATCTTTGAAACCACAAAATTTCCTGAAACGTACTTTTTAAAAGAGTTGTGAATTGATCGATTTAATCAGTTTGTTAACGTCGATCAAATCGTACACGGAAATACGCGTTTAATATAGTCAGAAATAGAAGGATGTAAAGATTGATAGAACCGTCGTTCGAAGAATATCAATGAAATCATCCTGAACCAATTTTAAAGAAACCTTGGAACATTCTTTCAAACACGCTTGAAATATTCTTGAAGCAATTCTGAGGCATCCTTGAATTATTTCTAAAACAGCCTTGTAAAGGACGTAGAATGCGTTAATCGATGTAACATACAGCGTACTTGTTCTCGAAAATGAAAATATACTGTCCAGTACCTACTAGTACTGTATATTATTGAATTAACAAACACGTTCTCAAAGAAGTTTGATCTCTTTCAAACGTCTCTTTCTGTACTGATCGGAAGTGTATAGGAATGGGGAGTGAGGCGAGGGGAGAAGAAAGAAGGGCCGGGTAGTTGAGTCGGTATTCGTACAGATAGCCAGAGCAGTTGCTGAATGCCAGGGGAGGGCAGCTGTTGCAAATTCTAACAAGAAGATGCAATCTCACGCTAGATCGACTCGCTTATCCCGAGTGTACAGATGGAGGAGGCGTGCGCGGCGTAATTTTTAGCAATCAACCCGGCCCATTTTCCCGGCCCTCCTTATTCTTTTTCCACCGAGTAATCGTGTCCACTCGGTACTGGGAAACTTCTTTGCTTTCCCAAACAACTCGTAACTCCTTCTCGATCCCCGCTGAGAAAGTTTTCCAGCCTGAAATAACCTATTTTCCAACGATCCGTTTACTACCGAACGAATCAAGGAGAAAAGAAAGAAGAAAACGAGAAGAAAGAGAAACCCAAGGTCGATTAGCGAATCGATAATGGTAAAAGAGGGAGTGAAACGCGGTTGAGATTAGAATCGAGTAATCGTCGAGAAAGGAGTAAATACAGACTTTTATCTTCGACTAATCTATGTGTTTTTCAACTCTGCCGGAGTGGTTACGTCTTTGTTATCGTGCAACCGGTAGTGTCGTGCTCGGAACTCGATACATTTACATTTATTACGTTAAGCTGAAAAAATGACGTTCGATAAGACGAAGTGTCGCTCATTTTCTTTTGCCACTATATCGCTACTTTCTTCGAGAACGTTGTAAAACATAGAAATTCTTGGTCACAAAGGGATTCGAGGAATACATGGGACTATGGTATACAACGTTATTCCGAGTATAATCGATGTGATGATATTCGTGCTGCGACACGAAGGTTAAATGCCTGTTAAAAAAAAAAGTGTGCTAGCTTCCAGATTTTAATCGTTCACGCGTTTACGAGTCAGAAACGAAAACGTAAGGTCATCGACCGAATACCGTTTAGCACGTAAACCCGCAACTCCATTTTCTCGCCTCCGTCATCGCCGAATGGAACTATCTCGTGCGTTTCCATCAACGATCGTGCGTCGAACGCGTCGTGACCAGCTGTCACTCGTTTGGATAAGATATCGCGTTTCTCCTACGTGTTATGTGCAGTGTGGCTAATATTGCGGACGAAGACAGGATGATTCGAGAGGTGAGTTGAAATTTTGGTAAAACCTGTTGACAGTTTTTAATTCTGAATGTGTGAAATGTGAAAGGGAAGGATGTGGTGGTGATATAAATTAAACTTAAAGTCATGACAAAGACGAAAATAATTATATAGTGGAAAATACGCAAGAAGAATAATCGTGAAGTAAAGAGATGTTATTTTAGTTATATTTTGATGCAGTGGTGTTATAATTCGGGGAATGTAGACTTTTAGAAATTTGAGGAAGTTTTATGTACACAATGTGTACAAGTAATACTGGTTGAGATTTCACTATAGATCTGTATGTTCTTTCGCGATTGAGTTTTGCAATAAATTCAGCTATCTCATCCCTCCGTCTATCGGCCTATCTTGTCGTTATCATAATTGCTTTGATGATAAGGTTTAGTCATCGAGCGTGTACCAATATTATGTTTCTGCGAAAGGTAGTGTTATGAATTATTCAGCGATTGACGAAGCATGGGTAATATACCAGCTATAAAGGTTGTAGGATATATTAAGTTTTCTGGTGGTAATTTTTATGTCTTCATAAGCATTATAAATAACGGGCAATAAAGATAGCAAATAAATTTTCAGATAATTTCTTTTTATGAATAACGATATACTTACGGTGTACTTGCACAATGAAGCTTTTGTATATTTTGTAAATTTGGGAACTTTTTTCTGGAATCCAGTTTCATTTTTTATTGTAAAATATTGAATCTCGTGTGTTCGTCACTCTTGAATTTAAAACAAAATGCGTCATGGATCTTGCCATCTATAAATAGTTTAATTTGTTTTTTTATATTTGTAAAAAATTACACCTTCTCTTTTAAATAATTATACAAGAAAACACTCAAATCTGAGAAAAACGTGTGATCTTTCAGGCTATATTTATTATGTTATTGTTCATCATATGACTCACACGCTTTCGTAGATAATATACCAGTTCCATGTGAGTCGTTTTTTATTGTGAGTGACAGTCATTTCCGAAAGTAAAATGTAGGGTGGAGAAACCTGTCAACGATTTCAGCAGCTTAATTTGTCAGACAGTAGTTTTACTAATGAATATGTCAAATTAAAATCTATTGACTCTTCCCCTAAATTATATGTAAGACTTTAATTTAAAAAGAAAACAAAAAACAATGGGACTTTTACATTTAGATACGTATAATAAGCTAAGATGCTGAAATTAAAAAAAGTAATGTTCATCCTAGAAAGATTACCTGAACCCCAATGTACTTCATAAAACTGACAAATGTAACCTGTTTACATAAGCTAGTATACATCTGCTATTAGCTGTTATAAAAGGTGTTTTAATTATAAAAGCTCTTATACAAAAACACGAAGACATATAAACTAGCTTTACTTTATTTTTGGTCTTATGTACGACATAAACTAGTTATTAAATATTACCACTTTTAATAAGTCCATCGATCATAGTTATTTTTGACTATCTTTATCGCTTTACATCTTCATATTAATCATTTTCCTCAAGAATTTTTCTAAAAGTACACAGGAAATCTATGTTACATATCCAAGAAAAATACCTCTTACATGCTAGAGAAAAAATGCCATAAAATATATTATTGAAATTATTAATGATATTATCGATAAATTATTACAATATTATTAATGAAAATGTATTATCATACGTACATTCTTAGAACATGTCAGAACTGAATTATGATATATCAATAATATTTGTAATTCTTTCCAATTTCAACTATTACCATAAAAAAGTGTTCGTGTCGTTCGCCCATTCCATTTCCACCCACAGATCGATCACTGATTCTGAAACTATGCGACTTGCTTTTCCTCGCTTTAATCTCTCCGGAAAGCAGAGGCCTGGCATCGCGGTTTTTAATTCTTTCGCAGGGTCCGCAGAGATCCATCTCAATTAGCGCATGTTATTACGCCGGAACAAGGTTCAGCTCGCATTACAAACTACAGCGAGGAACCGGAAATGATGGGCCAGGTCAAGTTAGTTTCCGTGGAAGGTCGGTGGAGGGTGAACCACGAGAGAATGGGATAAAGCGTGCTTTCGTCCGCATATGACCGGCAAGATAACTGTGAAATTTCAGGGTTGCCGAATGAGCTACGGAGCACCGACTCATGGCATATATTCCACGTCAGACTTGATAATAATTCTAGCGACGTAACCACGCCAATCGAGAGTATGTGTCTACGCGATATATCTAACTACATAGCGGTCGCTCGTCATTCGGAAGATGAAAGTTGCTACCAACCGTGCACTTCGATGGAGTTCATTAATTATGATAACAAAAGCCTGTTTCGGTGCAATTTTCAATCCCCTCGGTATCTATTGTAACTGGCGAATAATACATCATTATTATTTCGTTGCATAATGGGTGGTGCGCGCGCTACCACTACCGCAACCGCGGACCCATCGATGGTCGTATAGGCCGGAAAATGGACTGGAATTAAATTCGTGTGAATTAAAAGCCGACAATGACGAAGAGTCGTAAATAGCCTGAAACACTACCGCGAAATGGATATAAACGCTAATGTCGGCCCTGGTATCTAATTCGTCTACAGAATTGTACGTTTTTGGGGTCATTTCCGTTATTTTATCCTTCGAAATGAAACGATCTTTTTTCAGAATGATTCGTGTGATTTCAAAACGCATTGCTTCTTCATTCTTATTGGTTTCTTAAGTGCAATAGTAGTGTGTTGTTTTATCATTCTAGAAAGAGAAATTTGTCTTACAAATATGTTCGAATTCTCAGAGTTTTAAATTACGACTAGCTTTTCCTTCAGTGCTAATTTCGTTTCTTGTCTGTTACGTATATGTTCGTAGTAAATGAATAAATTAATGTTCTTCGTAGTTCATGATTAATAACGTTACTCAACCTGTCATTGGTTATACATAATATACACGTGTCTATTAAAGTTTCAAGAAGGTCGAAGCTACAATTATACTAAAGTGGTTGCCACCATTTTAGTTAGTCCGCGGTGGTTCGACGCTGTAACGATCGATCCATGGACTATCTTGCGATACTAACTATCCTAGTTGCCGCTAAGTTGATGCTAAATCTTCTAATATACATACAAATACATTAATCAAAGAAAACTAAAAAAATATCGTATGACAAGTAAACATCACGATAAATCATATACATATACATCTTCCTTTTTCATAAGAGACATCTAATATATCTTTTTTCTTCCACTCGAATACACGATTCACCGAAGTATATTATGATTATTGTGAATCGACTTATGTACATATATTATCAAATTACCTCGTTACACATTGTCTAACATATATACATTATCTGCTCATTGTTCTAATTCAGCTACATTATTTCATTAAGGAGTAAATTAAGCTAATTATATATTCCTACAAGATACAATATTCCTACGGAATATAAGATTATATTATATTCTATAAGTATCGATTTTAAAATATATGTTAATTATAATCTTGTCTCATTAATTCGAAACGGTTCTACAACGACTAACGAATATGGAGAATGCTTCATATTAATTTTCTACTTTAATTCTCCAATCTTTTACTGTAGTTATAAAACTCATATATGCTGGACCATTGTTCTGCATTCTACTGAAAAACGATTCCTTTTCTTTCAACGAGATTTAAAAAGAAATACACCGATAATCACAGCATGGAATATCAAATGAGGTTACGGGAACAAAGAAATAACTTACGGTTATTAAAAAATACATAAACTTTGCATTCAATCTAATATAAATGCTTTCAACCCCCCCTTTCTTTCTCTCCCTCTTTCTCTCTCTCTCTCTCTCTCTCTCTCTCTCTCTCTCTCTCTCTCTTAACACCTAATTCTCACGAATTGGACGTAGTGCATAATTGGAGTCGTACGGTCTGAAAAGACGTATCAAGAACCGAACCGTTTCCGTTGCAATAAATTCACCTCTGGCCGATAGAGTCGTTTCATCCCTTCGATACGTTCAACCCTTGTTCGACTACTTTTATCTGTTTATCTAGCGAGTTGGCGAGTCGGTGGGCACGAAAATTCGAGCGCAACGGAACAGCACAATGAGGCGGCAACGTATATGTGAAATGTGTCGGCAGTAATTGCCACGGTAATTACAGTACGTCAGTTCGCCGACCACTGTCTGTGTAATACGAGTACAAACGTGGCTTCCTGCATGCACACGTTCTCTGCTCCTCTTTCGCTCTCTCTATCTTTCCCTGTCTCTCTCGTTCCCACACTCTTTCGTCGCGTTTGTATCATGGACATCTACGACTAAAACGAGTGAAAAAACTAACGATGCTCCCAAAGATGCCATAACGACAGTTGATTACGCTGCCGCCCTATCTTTCCGTTCTTAGTTCGCGAACTAACGACGAACCTTAGAACCCCTTTGCTTCTTTCTCATCTTCACTCCATTGAATATTATCTTACCTGCAAGCCTTTCACACTGGAATATTATTTTACAATCTCGTTTCTATTTTAATATGGAATAGAGGTCAGAGGTTTCTAATACTGATATTTTAGATCGGAGCTCATCGAATTCAAATTTTTCTATCCAAACAAGCAACTTTGTTACACTACACTCCTCTTTAATAGAATATAGCCACCATTTTTAACTGTATAGTCATTATTTCATGTCTGAGATAAGGTATTTAATGTATCATTTATTAAATACATATTCTCGTGTGGTAAAACAGAATATGTGAAATTTAATAAGACTCATCAATAATTTTATTATTTCATAATTTCTCCCAGATGTTAGTTGTAATCAAGCGTGCCTTCGCGCTGCCGAGTATATATGAAGACAATTAGAAATGAACCTATACATGTTCAATAATTATATTAACAATGCTAACTTTGTATTAAAATCGTTAATTACAAAGGAAGATTTTTCTGGTATGGAGTTAAGCTATGAGTGTCCGATTACCATCGTTTACGTAGATTAAAGCTACCAATCATGCAGTTTTCGAGTTGGTAGAAAATGCATTACGAAGTTTGAAAGGAGCCTTAAGAAGGAAAAACTCGAATGCCCGATACAAAGAAACGTCGATTATCCTTAATGGAGTTCCCGATCGTTCGAAGCTTGCACGGGGCTCCTTCAAATAAAACGGACTCTCTGATAATCGGAAATCGAATAATCGAAACTCCATTGCAAATAATTTAACTTCCTGGCTACTTTCCCGCATTTATTCCTTGCTGCGTAGTGGCCTATATTCGATAGTTCACTAAGCGAAAACGTATGAAGTTGTTCGAGCTGATTGAGCCTGTATCGAAACAACGTTAATTCATTGTTTGGTCAAGCATAGTATCAAATATAAAATCAGACATCCGATCCCCGTTACCTTGCAATTTCGAAGTCACTTTCGACCATCAAATTTCAATTTATGGAAATTTTTCATAAATAGGTTCGATCCATATCTTTAATACAACGTATCTTTTGAGAAAAGTCGAAATTTCCAGAACAAAGAAGATCCATATCTCGTTCGAAAAATAATATAGTATTATGGTCTTGTAATTCTCTCAAATTTTATGAGGATTGATAATTTCAATTGTCTCATAGCTTAATATCTTTATCTTATCTTTATGGACCTATCTCGTATTCCACTTTTAGTACTGGAATTAATTTTCACAATATACATAATGCAGCCTACGTACCATTAGAAAGTAGTCACTAAATTTGCAATCTCTTCAGAAATGCTGCGTCGCATCGCACATGTATTTCAAAAGTTCCTACATCATTTTCCGTTTTTCGTAAAACAGTTGTTTAAGTTGAGTCATTTTTTAAATACACGTAGGATATCCGACTTAGCAAGTTCTGCGAAGCATTAACCAGCAACGTAACTCGACTGTCACAAAAGTCACGTTTCACATGGACGTTCAAACCTCTGCGAATTATTATCTGTACTCCTGAAGGATTATCGAATCATATTACGGGAGACTGAACGGACCGCGTAAGAGCGACGTAGAATTTCCGTGGCTGGTTCGTTAATTAATCAGGTCGAAACGATAATTTCAGCGTGTACTCGTTTTACGCGGCTGGTTTTATTTATTGCTCCGGGAAACTGTAGCGTTAAAACAAATCGTTCGTAGTCCGCGTGTACTGGCGCGCCAGTAAATCATCGGCGCCGTTACTATCGGGACTGGGTCTTGCACGTGCGTGAGCATGAATTATATTATCTGCTGGATCACCATTAACGCGCGTAAACCTCCAACGATACTATAGATGAAAAATTACGATCTGTCGGGAAAAAATGTTATCGCATCTAATCGATTCGCATCTCCTACGATGATGCTGAAAGATCTTAATCGATTGCACCTGCGAATGATGAATTTCCCTATTCGATTACCGATAAGATTTATAGATCGTGGTATGTTAAGAGTAATGATACAAGTACCATCATACTTCCTATAATTCCATAGCAGGGGAATTATGGATTGATGCTATATCGCGTATTTGCATGATCAATGTTGACTCATGTTCAAACTTGCTTTGAATTTATATAATATTACACGTGGTTATAACATTGGTTATTATTTAGATTGTTTAAAGATTTATTGTAATATTTCAAGTCGTTTCTACACTACTCTTGATAACTACTTTCTAGAAAACGGTGTCTCTCTCGTTGGAAACAGTGTGAAGTTCAAAGAGAACGAAATTGTCGATTGTTCGAATAATTCAACCCTTTAGAGTAATCATCGACAACTGACAAATCAGTTTCCCTGCATCTAACCCAATTTAACGGAATTTTTCTGGGATGTTCATTAATTTCAACGTACGGTTAAAGAGAAATTCTTGCTCTTTTTTCATCTATAAGAGGCCAAGTAAATGGATTCTACTCTTCACGGCACATCAGCCGCGTTTTTAAAGCACGTAACACAGACGAGATTGCGCGCCATTGCTCTTTTTTCGTCTGCTTCCGTTTATCAATCTGCTTTGCCCGTCTTTATCCTGACAGTATCATAATTGCCTTCATTGCAATTAGTTCCAGCAAGACCCCGGGAAGCCAACGATCCTGTAGTAAAACGCAAAAGCAAGAACGGTAATGCATCGATCTCGAGCAAACATAATCTCCCCGACAATCCTATCGCCATAGAACAACGTGATTCTCTATTCGGTGTTAAATGACCGCAATTACTTATTAGGAGAATCGTATGTGCTACTACACTTGAATTTAGACGAAATGTCATAGATGAATGAACAGTTAAAGAATGTTATTTATATAGTAGGAAATACCTCGATACAATAAAAAACAGATAGCGTCTATATTGGAAAAAATGTATTGGAAAATATTCTAAAGAAAATGTTCTATACTTTGTATAAGAAATTTCCAAATCACGAAAATATTTAAACGGCTATAAAAACATTTTATGAATATGTTATGTATATAATACAGAATATGGTATATATGTGCAATGCAATACGTTCAAATACTTTCACAAGCCACTATATATCCAATTGTATCATACAACATTTCCGTACGACTTTTTGATGAAGCTAAAATCAATTCCACAAACTCTAGCAACGTGAAGTCTTGAAGTCGTTGTAATCGTGTCTTAACATACAACTTATTTACATATAGTTGATACAACTTCGAAAACTTTGTAAGTCTTAACCAAAATTATTTATAGCTGATATTCCCTTCCAGACGATTAATTTCTACAGTGTCGTGTACGAGTCTGGAAGCGGAGCAACTTTTCGCAACAATTCGCCCGGAAGTAGTTCGCAAGTTCCGTGCGTGTATCACGCGGCCTATACGTTACTCGCCATTTGCAGTACACAATTGCTACGGTGGACCTAATTTCGATGAGAAGGTCGATAGGTTCAATTGCTGGCCCGTGCATGCAACACCACGCGCTCCTCTTGCTCCGCTCAGACGTTCGCGCGTTTCGCCAATCTGCTGGCTTATCGTACGATATATCGGTCCACGCCTCGCATACGTTAAACAGATCCGCGCGATCATGGTTATTTGCTGAATTCGTTCACCGGATCTATCGTTTCTCTAATTCCATGACCCGATACAGACGTTTTCCCTTGGAATTGCGCCATGGGTTTAACGATACAATCAAACAGTATGAAACGAAGTCACAACAGATCTTTGTCTTGTACATAATATGATGATCTTCTAATAGATATTTGATTAACACTTCGATTAACACAAGCATTAAGATGTCTGTTGGGACAAGAAGAAAGATTGCTTACACTGGCTTAATATCTGTATATCTTTCTTTATTTTTGAGAAACATGCATAAGAAATTAATCCATAATAAAAGCACATCTCTGAAAATCTTCCAAAATTTGCAAGTATTCAAGACAATTTTTAAAAATAAATTTACATAACTAGAATATCAATCGGATTTATTCGCAAGAAAGAACAAATATTTAAAAGTAGAAACGGACGTATCGTATCGGCAGAAACTTTCGTAATAAACTACACAGAACATCGTGCTGCTCGTATTTGTCGAACTCTTTTTTGATATTAAAATCGTTACAGAAAGCACGATATTACTGTTACTTCATTCTGTAACGGTACGTTCGTTCGCAGACAGCAGCTGTTCGGATATTAGCCTTAGCTGGAAAGGATTTGCGGATGACCTGGATAGTTTAATCCGCCCAGTTATCTAACGGATAGAAGAAGGTCTGAAAAACCGTTTAACAGATTCATTATACATCTTCTTCTTATTTAACTTACTTGCGATATCATATTACAGATATTTTTAGAATTAAAGTAACGCTTCCCTGTCTTTTGGAAAAAATCTATTTTGATCTTTTTTTATATAACAGTAAGACATTGTATTTTTCAATTACGTCATGCGTTTCATAATACAATATCGTATTCTATCCGCTCTTTCGAAAATAACTTCTACTCCCACATATTAAATTGTCAATTACGTTTTCCAAGTAACGTCCAGAAAGGATTCTCTCTGTCCGACTAAACGCGATAACGACAAAGTTTTCAACTTTTACGACCTTCGCAACTCCAGCTATATGAAAGTTCCATTCCGGAGCTCTATAAAAGGGATATACCTTCCGGAAGTCAAATGTCCAAAGATAAAATCAATGGTCGATTCAGACTTGGTCATTCGGTAGAACAATCGCAGTTTATTGTCAGCTTGATATTACTTGTCGCTTCGGTTTTAATTCCGCCAGAAATGATTATGAACCAAAAAATATAACAAGAAATATATACTACGTCCTGAATATTTTGCCTTCTTGAAATATATAACAATTCTGACATTTCCTTGTGAAAGCTGTTCCAATATTGGCAGAAATGGAAAGAACAAGGAACACAAAGAGAAGAACGTGGACTGGTATTCCATGATTTTTCAACTTCGTTTTAAAAATTGGTAGGGAATTTCTGTTTCTTTGATTACTTACTCCTCGCGATCTGTCCTTAACCGGATATTATTAACTTTTGAATGAATCGACAAACATTGAATTATGTGATACACGGACCTCCAAGTTCGGTCGGTGCATTAATAAAATTGCGTTACATTCACCAACGCGTGTTCGCCGACCTACAAATTAATTACGCTGAATTATTACGCTTTGAAACCATGATAACAATAAATATCGCAAGCATGGCTCAAACCCCTGCTGCTTTACCAGTTAAATTTGCCACTTACGTTTTAAAATCCAATAACATATTATTAATTATCATATCCGCGTCGCACGTTTACATGGCGATCCATAGATTACCGGGAGTGCGACCGGATGCTCGCAATTGCGATTTCATCCTGCTTGTTCCGAAACCTGTTCACCCGCGATTTATCTCGATAACGTCGCTTGATAATATTTCCAATCACGGATGCGTTAAAATATAACGCGTTTAGTGGTATTTGAATTCACAATGCGTCAAATAATAAAATTCGGAATTTCGAGCGTGTTAAATGACGTGGAAAATTATTTTATGATAATGAGAAATAAAACAGAAAAATTTGAATCCGTACGTTTGAGATAAGGGAGTTCGTAGTTTTTAATATGTCCGTTATTTTCACGAATACCACATATTCTTAAAATTCTATACATAGATAGATTATTATACTTCCAAATAAAACCACGAACCATTATGTACGTATGTACCATTAGACATACCATGTTTCTTGATATCTAAAAATCCTAACTGCTTAACGAAACGATTACTCGATATCAGACGATACATCGTGATACGGATATGGCTTATACCCAAAAACTCAAGCTATAAAAATTGACTGCAACAAAACCTATATAAAATTCTGTATTGTCCAGAAACATGTCAAATGAGCTTGATATCCCACTCCTGCTTAGGATCTCAGACTCATTGCATACCTCGAACATCTCCATATTTCCCCGTGCGCATGACCAAAAACAATGAGCACACAACGCCCAGTAAAACAAAAGAAAAGGAAATAACAAGAAAAAAAGAAGCTTTTACATAATAGTTGCGCGATACGTTGTACAATACCACGAATATTCATCGTTGTACGTCGAATTCCTCCCATTAAGAAAACGAAGGCGCGTTCCTTGGAGAATATCATACACTCGCGAGTGCGTCGCACGCGTGTATTATACGTTCGACAGAATTTTACAGCGAACAAGAGGTATCGATACTTTTATGAACGAGAGCACTGGCTGTGCTCAAACATTCGCGTGTCTCCTACTGATTCTCTCTTACGATGCATCTACGATATGGAGGGGCATAGATATCTCTGCCATATCCACGTTATTCAAGCCTGTAGCTCGTTCACAACTAATGGTTCGTGTTCCACGATCTCTTTCCATCGCAGCTAATATCGCGAGTGCAGTCGTTTCTCGTTTTTCACCGGTGGTTGGTGTCTTCGACGTTCAAACTGACGAATATTTAGTGGACGGGGCGGTAGATACATAGTGTTCGCGTTGGTTCAATATCGGGTTATACATGGCGGATGAGTTGTCAGTCAGAAATGTAATAGTCGTGGAATATTTTATGACGAATATTATTGGACAGGTTAAACGCGTATATTAAGCCGAAAGAACGAAAATACGTTATCGTGTTTTGCATAATGTCAGAACGCGTTGAGACGATTTAAAAGCATCCACAACGAGTTGTGATTCTCTGAATTCACAATGTTCTAGTTATTTTTCTACCGCATAAGAGTTTCTCACCTTTGGACCTACCATAGTATGTACATTATACTATAAATCATCTTGCATGTTAAATAGTATTTATCGTTGTCTAATTGTAAAAATAAATTCCAAATTTCTATGAAACTCAGGGTATTTGTAGTTTGCTCGTAACGAACGTTATTCCGAAATATTCAGAAATAGTTTCAGAAAGGTTCATTGAAATTATAAGTTAAAGTTCGAATGTAACCACATAATATTCTCTGCGTTAATCTTTGACTTTGGAACAGCTGGCTTCAAAGGTTGACGTGTTTTAAGGCACTCCGCCATGATCACACGATATCCGATAGTACGCCAGGATTGAATAAATTTAACAAACGAGTTCGGTTTTTGAGCTTAAGCTCCCTGAAATTCTAGTGGCTAACTATTTCTTAACTGGTATCCCTCTTTGCTTCGAACTGGCTTTACCATAGCGCAGAGAGAAGGTGGACTAGGAAAAAGAAGCAAAGGGAACCAGTAACCTTGACAATCTAATGGAATTTCGATATTATACAGTATCGGTTTCATAGCACGGCGTACTCCATAATCTGGCCGGTGCATAACTACACCCACCGGAGTATCGGAGTTTCGTCGAACTTCTCAGAATTTTACGAGATTAAATATTCGAAGCCGGGTCAATTGCTGCCTTTTACCTTCTCGAATATCGACCCTAACAGCTTCGATCTCTTTTTTTCTTTGCCACAAAGGTATGCTATACAGGATGATCCATAAATGCATGCAAGTACTTCAGACGATGAATCTACGCATTAATATAATTAAAAATACGTCATATATTATAGCCGAAGCATGTCTTGATATCATCTAAAGTTTATGAACATCGATCTATAAGAATCAGACAGAACTTCAGGCTGTCATTATCTTTTTCCCGAGTTCGTTGTCGTTTTAGAGGCGAATAAATAAAAATTATTTTAAAATTTTGCATAACATCAAAATCATCTATAACTGGAAATCTAAGATACGTAGGACATATTCTCATACGACATCCTTTTACTTATATTAACGTGTAAATTTATCCTCTAAAATATTTTCATACATTTATGAATCACCCTATCTGATATTCTCTCGTGACTTCTTATACTCTTCGCAAGATTTTATCTTCGACTTTACGCCGTATCCCACATACTGCTATATCAAAGGTCAGAAAAGAAACCAAGAAAGAGAAAGCAAGGGAAGGAAAGATGAAAACCCTTCGTACCCCGAAGTGTTACGTTCCTTTGTTGCCAGGCTCGACTTACGAATACCTTTCCCAGTGAAATAAACAGATCGTACGTTCCGCGGTCGAGTATCTCTTTAAATTATTTTGTGCTTTCATATCACGCGCCCATAAGGATCCTAACAAAGTAGCATTGGGTCTCTCTTGGATGCAAAAGAAACGCGTTGTTTATGAAACGCTCGTTTCTCTCGAGTGGTATGTCTGTGCTACACGTAATAGCGAAATGCTCGTAATAGTTTCAATTTTCCACTTCCTTTCAACTGGCATTCTCTAATGAATGAAAAGGGGCCTTGTTTGCGCAAACAGCGACGATTACAAAGCTATGCCGTTGTTGTTACTCACACCAACCCTCCGGTTTGCCATAATCGACCATCGCTGATTCGACGTGTCCCACCGGCCGTGAAATGGAATAAACAGCCAACGAAATTGCATAGTTTCGCACGTTTGTTTCGACCGAGGGTTCAGAGATCGCGTGACGTTTTGCATTTTCGACCATGAAACGTTGAATCGCCTGAATGAGATTAACGCGAACAAATGTGGAATTTGCATTTCATTGTTCACCGTTTTTGGAACGGATCACCAGTCACCGGTTTGTTCGTTCTTTTTTCTGGAATTGCCGAAAAGATACGAGACGAGTTTCCGTCGTTCGTCTTATTCCTCGTGGTTGCGCTGATTAGATTGTTTACGCTTGTCGTTTTTCATACACGCTGCTTCTCTTCCTGTTGCATAGTTTTCACGCAGAATTTATATATACAAATTTTGAAAAGGTTCGTATCAGTGTATATCATCTTTGTAGAAAAAGATCCAATCTAATTGTACATCAAATGTATATTTGGATTCACGTTGCACAATAAATACGCGTTTAGTTCGTTCGAGAAATACTTATAACAATGAGGAACAATAAAAATGTTCTATTAAGTAAAATTACACCCAAGTAGCAGCTATGTACTAAATTCATATTATTAATCCATCTCTTTCATAATACGCTCTTTATATGCATATTTTATAATTACACATTCATTTAACTCAATCTAAAACTTTTTAATTTAAAATACTCCAATCAAAAGCGAAGATAAGTCACGATATCGAAAATACTCTTCTCCCTTTCGATCCCAATCAATATGTACGTCACAGCGAACGAGTCAAGACATCGCATACAAATCGTTTAAAAGCGCAAACCAGTTTGCTCCTCCTTCGACCAGCTATTATCCCCACATTCCCTTTACGCTCTGCAAATAGAGGCCCGTCGCAATCGAGTCTTTATTTGATTGCTCTGATGGTCTCTCCGATGGTCGCGGCTGACTAGAACGAAGCAATGTGTTTCCCGCAGACGTGTTCTCGTCTGGCCGCGTTTTCACAGCCGTTTATTTGCTCGCCAAGCACGTGTGCGCGCGTACACCCACGCGAGAGGAAAGTCGCGTGCGACGCACGTGTCCTCGACGCCTCGCGATTCGCTTCCAATGCAAGTTGCACACGAATTGCACGCGAGTTGCTGGCGAATGTTTCGACGATTGTGTTATTTCGTTTTGTCTGGCGTGTATTCCAAGCGTGTTTATTTTCACGATATTAGAACCATTCTCTGCTCGTCTTGTGAATAATGGCAACGAATAGAGAACGAAGAATAGCTGGTTCTTACGTCTGGCCTTTGCGGTGAAATATATATGTGTTTAACGCCGATGTGTTTTACTGATGTATCTATTCTGATTATTCTAGTACGTATTTTGAAAAGATGATTATTGAAAGTGGTATTATTTAAGCGATTGTTTAAGAGAACTTGATGTAAGCAAATTTAACAAAATTAAATATAATTGTGGAATTAAATAGTCTGAAAATTTGTTATTGAGATAATAATTATGGAATATCGATCATATTTTTGCAAT
This sequence comes from Bombus bifarius, assembly GCF_011952205.1. Classification (NCBI taxonomy): domain Eukaryota; kingdom Metazoa; phylum Arthropoda; class Insecta; order Hymenoptera; family Apidae; genus Bombus; species Bombus bifarius. The sequence continues at coordinate 5,312,208 of NW_022884914.1, read as the reverse complement.
ATCTGGTAATTGAAAGCAATGATAAATTGAGTTAACTATTCCGCTGGAGATATTGTAACCGATAGATCCACAGATACGTTGTACATATTTGTATTAGAATTTTTAACGTGATCGAAAGCATTCGGTAAGCTCTTCCCAGCAGCATTTCCACGCGTTCGCAATTGTTCCGCAACCGAATTCCTATTGCGGCAAAATGAGCGCATGTCCATTCACCGGAGGATGCGAGTAAGAACGCTTTTCACCGTTCGGAATCCTAGAATCTCGTTGGACAGTTGCACCAATTTCTGCCACGACCCGGCCATTACCGCGATTCGTATAATACGCGATTCACATTCAGTCGCGATCGAACGATGTGGCGGCAATTTCGAAAAGCAGCAGCAGAGACGTGGTCAACGGCGCTTGTAATTTCAAGCGAATCTCGCGGCGCATAATAAAGCCACTTAGGTGGATGATACGACGCAAACCATCGTGTGTCATCGTATCGCGTCTGTGTTGCGTAATGGCCAGAAATAGCACAGACGTTTCCGTTATAATTTGAGTTGGATCGCAACTGCTCGGTCACAAGATTCACTTACGAATCATTTTCTATTATTTTCGTAAATTTTCTTTCGTATAATAAACGTAAATAATGGTAAGATAACATACCTATGCATTTTGTCTAGCTGAACATAGAGAAGTAATATGCATATATGTAGTTAGACAAAATTTACCTTCCTTCGGCTCTTTGTCTTTTTTTTGAACATTCTCTTACGAACCTAGTTTCCTTTCAAACATTTCTCTATTAATAGACTATCAACGGCTCTCTCGTACTAATTAGTAAGATTTAACAAGAATCATAAAAATCTGAACTGAATTGAATTTAAAGAATTTAAGATACTTAAAGAATGTAATAGAGATCGTCCGCAAATAAATTTTCAATTAGTTAAAAGCAGTTGGTAATAATTGAATTTCGGCATTGCTTTATCCGCATGCCAGATACATTGCGCTCAATTATGACCTCAATGCTCGCCTATTTACAGATATATTATTTATGTTGCCTCGAGACGATTTACGGTATCGTGATTTATTTAATCGTTAAACGTTACAACTAATGCTAATTATCGTTTCATGAACTAGTCAC